>NC_066868.1:9528678-11928678 GCF_025177605.1 Cucumis melo
GAAAAATGATAATAGACCTCGTCGTTAATAATTAATATTATGAAAAAAAAAAAAGTGAATAGTGAATATAGATACCTATCGTTCATTACTAAGAGGTAAACCTTATGATAAAGAAGAGAAAAAAAAAATCAATCTGAAGTATGCGCTTTAGGTCAACATATATGTATGTCCCCTCACAAAGCGCGAAGAGTAATTGATCAGATTCGTGGACGTTCCTACGAAGAAACAATGATGATTATCGAACTCATGCCTTATCGAACATGTTATGCAATTTTAAAATTGGTTTATTCGGCAACAGCAAATGCTAGCCACAATATGGGTTTCAACAAAAGAGATTTAGTCATTAGTAAAGCAGAGGTCAATCAAGGTACTATTGTGAAAAAATTAAAACCTCGAGCTAGAGGGCGAAGTTATCCCATAAAACGACTCACTTGTTCTATAACTATTGTATTGAAAAATACATCTGTGAATAAAGAAGAATTTAAAAGATATCAATACACCATAAACAAACCTGGTGGATTGATAACTAAAGAAAAGTACACAGATATGACGTGTTATGAGATGTATACTAATGGGGGATTATGGGACAAAAAATAAATCCACTCGGTTTTAGACTTGGTGCAACCCAAGGGCATCATTCTCTGTGGTTTGCACACCCCAAAAAATATTATGAAGGTTTACAAGAAGATCAAACAATACGAGATTGTATCCGGAATTATGTACAAAAAAACATGAGAATATTTTCTGGTGTTGAAGGAATTGCACGTATCGAGATTCAAAAAAGAATTGATCTTACTCAAGTGATAATCTTTATGGGATTCCCAAAGTTATTAATAGAAGGTGGGTCTCGAAAAATCAAAGAATTACAGATGAATGTACAAAAAGAATTAAATTCTGGGAACCGAAAACTTAACATTGCTATTACAAGAATAGGAAACCCTTATGGACACCCTAATATTCTCGCAGAATTTATAGCCGGACAATTAAAGAATAGAGTTTCATTTCGCAAAGCAATGAAAAAAGCTATTGAATTAACTAAACAGACGGGTACAAAGGGAATTCAAGTACAAATTGTCGGACGTATAGACGGAAAAGAAATTGCACGTGTCGAATGGATCAGAGAAGGACGGGTTCCTCTACAAACCATTCGAGCTAAAATTGATTATTGTTGCTATCCAGTTCGAACTATCTATGGGGTATTAGGCATCAAAATTTGGATATTTGTAGACGAGCAATAATAAGCCCTTACTCAACTTGTGTTTACGTTTTATTCAATGATCGACCAAGAAATGACAAATCAGTCTTTTTCGTTTAAATAAAAAATGAGCAATTCTATAAGGTTAAATAAAAATGAAATTAATCATTTGAGATAATTGCTATGCTTAGTGTGCGACTCGTCAGTTTTTTTATGTTCGGATTAAAACCAAAAAATAAAGAAGGATAAGCCCATACATAATCTGAACTAATAATTATAAAACTAATAACCAACTCATCGCTTCGCATTATCTGCATCTAAAAAACCAACCAGTCAAGATATGTTATATTGGTCATATCATTGTAGCAACTGAAATCTTTTTTGCATAAAAAAATCCGATTATGAGTTGTCAAGCGATAAAAGTATCCGGATAAATGGAAGGGTGAAAGAAAGAGAGAAAAAGAATATGAATGATATATCATTCCAATACGTAATATGTAAGGTCTATGGGTCATCTCATAAAAAGTAGTGTAATAAAGCATTAAGACTAATGAATTCATAATTAGATGAATCTGTTCATAGAACAAAAAAGCCAAGAGCCCTGAGACAATAAAGACTGAGAAGATTGACTCAAAAACAAATTTTATTACGGGCTCCATTGTATGATTAAGACCTAACCATTAATCGAGAGGCGATGGGAACGAGGGAACCCGTGAATACATAATATTCTATTGAAAACGAATCCTAATAATTCATTGGGTAGGATGGCGGAAGGAACCCAAGACCAATCCATTTATTATGAGAGGTAGGTTCACGGGCTAACTAACCCGAGAACCAAAACATATATAAAAAGAGTAAATATTCGCCTGCGAACGTTTCCATTTTATTATATTTCTAAATTAGGGTCGATCAAATATAATAATAGATAAAAAAAAAAAGGCAAAACAAAATAAAGATTTGTTATAACCTTAATAATAAAAGAAAAAATAACAAAACGAGATTATATTATCTATAATCTTTTAGAAAAATATAATAAAAAAACTTATTATATTATTCTAGAATCTATAAACAGTTTAGTTTTCTATCAAAAGAAAAGAAGATATACAAATTTCGAATAGATTGATTAAATGAAATCTCAAAAATCCCATAATTGAATCTATTATTCAGAAAATATCAGTAAATACATGTATATTTTTTTGAATCATTTCATTCGCGAGGAGGTAGATGAGAAGAAACTCTCATGTCCGGTTCTGTAGTAGAGATGGAATTTAGAAATAACCATCAACTATAACCCCAAAAGAACCAGATTCCGTAAACACCATAGAGGAAGAATGAAAGGAATATCTTATCGAGGCAATAGTATTTGCTTCGGGAGATACGCTATTCAGGCACTTGAACCCGCTTGGATCACATCGAGACAAATCGAAGTCGGACGAAGGGCAATGACACGAAATGCACGACGCGGTGGAAAAATATGGGTACGTATATTTCCGGACAAACCCGTTACACTAAGACCCACAGAAACACGTATGGGTTCAGGGAAAGGATCCCCTGAATATTGGGTAGTTGTTGTTAAACCAGGTAGAATACTTTATGAAATGAGTGGAGTAGCCGAAAATATAGCCAGAAAAGCTATTTCAATAGCGGCATCCAAAATGCCTATATGAACCCAATTCATTACTTCGGGATAGAAATGTAGAATCAAAGGAAAGCGATCTTTGTTTAAGATGAAAAAAAAACAATTGCAGATTTTTTTTTTTTTTTTTGAAAAACAATATTTCTTTTTTTTTTTTTTTTACTTTGCCCTTTGCATTGAAAGAAAAGATTCTAAAATAATATGATTCAACCTCAAACCCTTTTGAATGTAGCAGATAACAGCGGAGCCCGAGAATTGATGTGTATTCGAATCATAGGGGCTAGTAATCGACGATATGCTCATATTGGTGACATTATTGTTGCTGTAATCAAGAAAGCCGTCCCAAATACACCTCTAGAAATGACACTCACACAATAAAGTCAACCACAAGTTAAGAAGTAGAATGTAATGCGGCTATCAAATATTGTGACATGAAAGGCATGGATATGAATATGAAAAGAGAAAACATGATATCATAGCTGCCAAATACAGAAAAGGTATATATGGAGTAAAGATTAACAACTAATGTTTTATTAAAGACCCATACCAAATAAGTACAACTACTATCAATGTCATAAATAGAGTAGACAACATATAGGAATCAAAATATAGTCAATGAAGTCTGAGAGAGCCAACATAGGTCAGAGAGTAATAAGAACAGATCAGTAGACATCTGTGACCGTCATGACATCAATTCGATCTTCCACAACAAAAAATTGAACATGAGAAGTATATATAAAATGCACACAAACACAAAACACAAATTAAATTCCAACGAAAAAATCAAGGACATTGTCGTGTAAAGGAAACCCCTTTCAAGAGATGCAAACATATGGAAATCGAGCACCGAGGACTTTAACAGGCCATATGAAGGAAACATATGCAAACATATGAAAAAAGAAACACTGTTATTTCTATATAACAAAGCCCAAAGGACTTAAACAGCACGTGTAAAGGAAACCCCCTTCAACAGATGCATTTATATTTTTGAAGTAAATAAATAAAATAAAAAATGGAACAATCGGTTAACATAACACATCACAAAATAGAAGTAACAAGGAATTTGAAAACGAACATGAACCAGTGGAGTTTTCTCATCATCGACGTTAAAAAAAGGAAGAAATCGTTACCTTAATCCCTACCTTGCTCGAAACCACCAAGGTCACAACCGAGGTAGTATCCGTCACTCATGCTAAGAGAAAAATTGGAGCGCCAATGGGGTGATCCGAGCAGCAACAGGAAAACGAAGCATGTGTAACAAATCCGAGCGATAAGTCTAGAAGACAAGCCATGCATGAAACCAAGACGGTCGGTCAACCAAAAACCAATCCACGGGAAGGCTTCGGAGGCCCCAAAAATTTTTAAGATGGGGCCAGTCGAAGAAATCGGTACCAACGGTGGAACTTAGAGACCGAAGAAGAAAAGAAACAAGTACCAAATCAGTATTGAAAAAAAAAGTAAGAAGATAAATGAAGGAATATGTATCATTTAACGATGGAGAAAGGAAGTTCACGATCCAAAGAGGTAAAGGGGAAGGAGAACGATAACCAAATAGGATGGATTTGAGAGGAATAGTAGATCGGTGTCCAAATGGGACTTGATTGTGGAGAAAAAAATTGGACTGAGAGCAAAGGTGTAGATCGGTGGCGAAAATGAAGAAACAAAATGGAAAAAGAAGGAGGCAGACGGCTAACAATGGAGAAAGAAAATGGAGAGAGAAGGAGAAGAACGAATGAAGAAGGATAAGTTGAAAAAGGGAAAAGGAGAGAGAAGGAGGAAGAAGGAATGAGATGGGTTAAGTAGGAAGGATGAGAAGGAATATGGGGAATTGAGAGAGGTTAGGGGGAAAAAAGAGAAGGAATATAAAGGAAAAAAGGGAAATAAAAATTTTCCTTTCCACCATCTTAATCCGTGGGCCAAACATGTAAAGGAAAAAAAAATTCCTTTCTTTTCCTTTCCTTTCCCTCCCCCAAACACCCCCTTCATATTCTATGATGGAGGTAAGAATTTGAACAGATAATCAATAGTTAATATTGATTTTATTCTTTATAATAAATTATAAAATCTTTTGAGATGTCATCATTAATTAATATAAATTTATTAATTTTAGAAATTAAATTATTGAAATAAATAGATAAAAAGGTTTTATATTCTATAATGGAGGTAAGAATTTGAAGAGATAATCAATAGTTAATATTGATTTTATTATTTATATAAATAAATAATAAATGAATTATAAAATAATATAATTAATAAATTTCATTTACAAAACTCATTCAATCTAAATGATCTTTTTTTCTTTTTTAAATATAAACTATAACTAATATTTATTTTAAAATATAGGTTAATGTTGAGGTGACAAATTTATAAATTGAAAACATTACTACGTAGGACAATATTGTAAATTTAGAATTTGGCAAGGGGTAGAATCGTCCATTGAAAACATTAATACTTAGGGCAATATTGTTAACTTTAGAATTTGGCAAGGGGTAGAATCGTCCAAAAATGATTCTCCCCTTAAGCCCCTTTTAATATAGTAAGGATTAAACTCGATGCATACACTAGACGTGTTTTGGATTTGGGGGAGGTAAATCGTTTACAAAATAACTACCAACCACAACTTTTGAAAAATTGGTGCATAACATTTCAAATGCGGTGACTCATAGATCTCAAGTTGTAAGCTTCCTTTTCATTCTTCCTTTATATTAATATTTCCTAAGTTTTGAAACACAAGATTAAATCTAATCGTTAATTCTTTAATGTTGATTTGTTTTAATAAAGAAATTGGAACAAACGTAGTTTGGAATAAGACTCGAAATTTGAATGCTGAAAGAAGGAAATTGTAATAGTTGAATTCCAACATGAGGAGTTATTTTATTTTCTGTAATTTTTTTCTTTTCTTTTCTTTTATGTAAACACCTTTATATAAAGGTGTATCTAAAAATATATAGTTACATATATACATACATTTGATTCAAAATAAAAAGAAAGAGAAACAAAAGAAAATCTTGTACTTATCTTAAGATTCTTCAAGAAAGCGATCCTTTCTATGGATGTAGGCATTTTGGCCGAACCATGTATATCTTCTGCTTTTCTTCTTCTTCTTCTTCTTTAAACTACAATATGTTTTCTTCTCCTTTATTCAAAATAAGTTTCATTAAAACCTAGGGTTTGCAAAGAGGAAGAGGAGAAATACAAGGAGAGAAAGAAAAGGTAACTCTACTGTGTTTTTCCTTTCCTTTCACGTTTTCTTCTTTGTGCAAATTGATAAATAATAAAAGAAGGAGATTCTGCCATGTGTACGGTCAAAAAACAAATGCTTGTCTTCTTCTTTACCTAGTCTTCATTTCAAGCTGTCTTCCACTTGATTTGGGCCAGCAAGAAATTAAAAGAAAGCCCAACAAATTGATATCAAAGTGAATCTTGATTTTCAAGAATTTGAATCTTAAAGTATTAAAAATCATAGCAAATCTGAGAATGGTAGTGGCAAGAGGAGAAATTGAGAAGTTCAATGGAAAGGGAGATTTTGCTTTATGGAAGGAAAAATCAAGGCTTTGTTAGGTCAACAAAAGGCTCATAAAGTCCTTTTACATCCTTTAGAACTTCTGGCAACACTCGTAGCATCACAAAAGGAAGATATGGAGTTAAATGCCTATGGTACACTAATCCTAATCTCAGTGACAGTGTTATAAGACACGTAATAGAAGAAGATACAATATATAAAATTTGGAAGAAATTTAAAAGTCTATATGCTACTAAAGATCTCCCTAATAAAATGTACCTAAGAGAGAAATTTTTTTCATACAAGATGGATCCTTCAAAAACTTTGACAGACAACATAGATGACAAAGACTCAATAAAACAGATGCAATTGTAACACCCTTAGAACAAGAGAATTAGAAATTCAATCATCACAAAAAGAGCATCACAGTGGAGATGGCTTATTTGTCAAAGGAAAACCTCAATCTAATTAGTGGAAAAACATCAGCAAATCTTTTCAAATGATGAAAAGAGGGCAAAACAGAAGAAGAAATGTAAATATTGCAAGAAGAAGGGGCATCTAATCTAAGATTGTTTTTTCCTTAAGAAAAAGAAGCAAGAGAAAGAAAAAATTCAAAAGGAAAGCAACTCGTAGCCTCTATAGTAGAAAGCTCATTTATCTATTCTGATGCTTTGGCATCAACTCAAGACCAAGCCAATCATGTTACCCTCTTTAGTAAACATGATTAGGTTCTAGACTTTGGTTGCACCTACCATATGACACCTTTTAATCCTTTGTTCAACACATATAAAGAAACCAATAAAGAGTTAGTTTTCATAGGGAACAATGAGGCCTGTAACATTGCTGGAATTGGATCAGTCACCATGAAATTAAAAGATGGGACTGTGAAACTTCTTAGAAATGTTAGACATGTTCCTCACCTTAAAAGAAATCTTATTTCCCTAGAATGTTAAACTCTTTGGGATGTGAATACAAGGGGAAAGGTAGAGTCTTTCAGGTTTTCAAGGACTCTAGAGTAGTCTTGATTGGAGAAAAGGTAAATGATCTTTTTGTAATCAAAGGGGTTAAAATGTTAAAGGAAGCTAATGTTGTTTCTGCTGTAAATCTAATTGAGCCAGATCTTTTCCATAAAAGACCATCTCACATCAGCCAAAAGGGACTTCAGACTCTATCCAAACAAGGCATCTTACCTCAAGAAATCAACAATAACCTGTCTTTCTATGAACATTATGTGCTTGGAAAAGCAAAGAAACAAAGCTTCACCAAAGCATAACACACAACTAAAGGAATTCTAGACTACATCCATTTGGATTTATGGGGTCCAGCATTAACTCCAAGCCTAATTGGCTCAAGGTATATCTTATCCTTCACTGATGATTTTCTAGAAAAAGCTAGAATTATTTTCTAAAAACTAAAGATCAAGTTTTTGAAAAACTTAAAGAATGGAAATTAATGATGTAAAACCAAATTGATAAAGAGATTAAGTATCTTAGAACTGACAATGGTTTGGAGTTTTGTGGAGAGGTTTTCAATGTTTTTTGTAGGGAAAATGGTATCATAAGACATAAGACTGTGAGATACACACCTCAACAAAATGGGGTGTCAGATAGACTCAATAGAATAATCATGGAAAGAGTGAGATGCTTACTATCAGACACTATCCTAAAAGAAAGATTTTGCGTTGAAGTTGCTGCCTATGTTATGTACACATTATACAGAAGACCTCATACCTTTTTAGGATTCTTAACACCTGAGGAGAAATAGTCCAAACACCCTTCAAATCTAAATGATCTCAAGGTGTTTGGATGTGTAGGATATGTTCATGAAAACCAAAGAAAACTAAAGGCAAGAGCTATTAAATGCATGTTTGTTGGCTTCACAGAATGGATCAAGGGTTTCAAGATGTGGTACCCCACTGACAAGAAGTTTACCATCATTAGGGATGTTCATTTCAAACAAAATGAGATGTTCACGCAAGAGAAAGGTAATCTTGATGAAAATCCTAAAGCCACAGAAACCTATATTACTCAATTTGAGGTGGAGAATCCTAGAAATAATGCTCAATATACTGAGGGAACTACTGCTACTAATGGAACAAGTAGAGAACATAAATAGGGAACAAATAGAAACAGTTGAAGAACAACCTGATTTGAGTCAATACTTCCTAGCAAGAGACAAACAAAGAAGAGTAATTGTTCCTCCAGCCAGGCATGCTGAAACTAACTATATGAACTTTTTTCTAAATGCTACTATAGCTCCTAATGATCATGAACCAAGTTCCTTTGAGGAAGCTGAAAATGGTAGTGATGCTAGATAGTGGATTGAAGTTATGAATGAAGAAATAAATTCACTAAATTTGAATGGTACCTAAACCCTAGTTACTTTACCTAAAGGATGCAAACCAAGAACATCTAAGTGGATTTATAAACTCAAAGGAGAGAATTACAAAAGACTCACAACCTAGGTACAAAGCAAGACTTCTATCCTTAGTGGCTCAAAGAGAAGATATAGACTATTCTGAAATTTTCTCTTCTATTGTTAAACAAACTTTTATTAGACTTCTATCCTTAGTGGCTCAAAGAGAAGATATAGACTATTCTGAAATTTTCTCTTCTATTGTTAAACAAACTTTTATTAGACTTCTATCCTTAGTGGCTCAAAACAACCTGAAGTTGGACCAACTTGATGTCAAGAAAACCTTTCTTCATGGCTATCTAGATGAAACTATATATGTGAAACAACCCAAAGGATTTGAGGTACAAGGAATGGAAGATCTCTACTGCTTATTAAATAAGTCAATATATGGGTTAAAGCAACCACCTAGATGTTGGTATAAAAGACTTAATCACTTTATAGTTGGTTTGGGTTTTCAAAGAAGCTCATATGATATGTATGTCTATATAAACTTAACAACCTATAAAGACAAGATCTACTTGTTACTCTTTGTGGATGATACGCTCCTTGCAAGAAGCTCTAAAGATGACTTAGTTCATGTCAAAGATCTTTTAAGTAAAGAATTTGACATGAAAGACCTAGGGGAATTAAGGAAGATCTTAGGGATTGACATAACTAGAGATAGAGACAAATCTATACTAAGCATCAGTCAATCAACCTATTGTAAGAAGTTAATCAGGAGGTTTAACCTTACAAATATTAGATCAATAACTCTTCATATTGCACAACACTTTAAACTATTAGCTACAAATTCTCCTAGTGATACTGACATTGAACACAAACAACAAATGGAATATGTGCCCTACAGCCAAGTTGTAGGAAGTCTAATATACCTAATGATCTCTACAAGACTTGACTTATCCTATTCAACAAGCATAGTTAGTAGATACATGGCTAATCTGGGAAAGAGGCATTGGGAAGCAACCAAATGGATACTAAGATATCTGATCTGGTTTAAGTGTGCCAAATTAATCTACCAAAAGGCCACAAAATCAAACTTAGAACTAATTGGCTATGTAGTTTCTGAATTTGCCAGTGACAGTGACAAGAGAAGAAACCTAGCAGGATATATCTTTCTCTACAGACCTAATTTAATTAGTTGGAAAACAACCCTATTATCTATTGTTGCACTCTCAACCACAAAATCAGAATACATAACTCTATCAGAGGCAGTAAAAGAAAGACTATGGCTTAAAGGACCGATGAAGGATTTTGTAATCAAACAGTCGACTGTAAAAATCTACTATGATAACCAAAGCAACATACATCTATTAAAAAAATCCACAATTCCATAGCAAAACAAAACATATAGATATAAAATTTCATTTCATCCGTGAAAAAATTGAAGCAGGAGAAATTGAAGTTCTGAAGATTCATACTTCTGAAAATCTTGCTAACATGCTCACCAAGCCCGTTTCAAAGATGAAGCTTCAAAAATGTTTCGAGTTGGTAGGCTTTGACTTACCTGAAAAAGGATGATAAACTCATATAAGTTGGATTCAAGGTGGAGATTTGTAACAATTGAATTCCAACACGAGGAGTTATTTTGTTTTCTATTTTTTTTCTTTTCTTTTATGTAAACATCTTTATATAAAGGTGTATCTCAAAATAGATGGTTACACATATACATACATTTGATTCAAAACAAAAAGAAAAAGAAACAAAAGAAAATCATGTACTCATCTCAAGATTTTTCAAGAAAGCGATCCTTTCCGTGGATGTAAGCATTTTAGCCGAACCACGTACATCTTCTATTTTTCTTCTTATTCTCCTCCAAACTAAAATATGTTTTCTTCTCCTCTATTCAAAATAAGCTTTATTAAAACCTAGGTTTTGCAAAGAGGAAAAGGAGAAATAGAAGGACAGAAAGAAAAGGTAATCCTATCATTTTTTGTTTTTTCATTTCCTTTCACGTTTTCTTCTTTGTGCAGATTAAAAAATATTAAAAGAAGGGAATTCTGCCACATGTACTACTTGTCTTCTTCTTTGCTTAGTCTCCATTTCAAGTTGTCATCCACTTGATCTGGGCCTGCAAGAAATTAAAAGAAAGTTCAGTAGAAACTAAGGGCAAAAAGGTAAGTTTAATTTGGAGTGAAGGGCAATATGGTCATTTTTATATTATTAGTATTAGCTTTTATAAAAGAAAAGATGAAAGAAAAATATAGATTGTTCTTCTTCTTGAGGAAAACGCATCTCTCCTTCATCTTCAAATTTCTTTTTTCGTCCGCCCCTCAGAGCAACCACGACAAAAATATTTGTCTTCACCACCGAAGGTTTTCATACATCATCTCTACCGCGTTCGACAAGTTGACTATCCAATTCTTTAACCGCCACTATCGTCTGTAGTTCTGATTAGTTATGCCATTGTTGTCGCGTCTCCCATTTTCGTCAGAGTTTGCTATCGTTTAAGGTTTTGCAATAATTCTAAGAGCTTGCCAACGACACCAACTATCTCTCGTCGTTCTTCAGCAAGCTCATTTTCCGTTAGTTTCATTCTATTCCTTTTGTCTCTCATATGATCTAAGATTTGTGGTAATTTTCTTTGTTTTAGTTGGACTTCTAGAAGAGTTTGATTACCCATTAAGTTTATAATTGAGTTTAGCAATACCCATTACTTTTCGTTGTTAGATTTGAAATCTTGGGAGATTTAGCGACTGTTTAGCCTTTAGGAAGCTTGGAATTATGTGTTTTCACACATCTTGGGTAAGATTCTAAGCTTTATGGAGCGGGTCTTGAGTACCCATCTAATTTTAGTGATAGTATTGAATAACTCATGGTGTTGGATGTTAGATTTTGAAGTTTGAAGGTAGTTATGGTGTTGTCCATTGAAGTTTAGATTACTTTGTTAAGTTTTTGAAAAGTTTTGGAGTAATTTCATTGAGTTTTCCTAGAGTTCTTGAATGCCCATTAAGTTTAAGCGTTAAAATTGAATTACCCATGATACTCGGGTCCTAGAGTTGAAGGTTAAAGGTTGAAATTGGATTTTCCTTAAACTTTGGAGTTCATTGGGGTGTTACTTCTATAAGCTTTGAAACATAAAATAGTTATAGGTACCAGTTTCAAAATTAGAAAGTCGCTAATGTGCTATCAAGGTGATTTCAACAAGGTACCAATAAGTTTTTAGATAAATTTAGTGGGTTCTCTAATAATTCTTGAATACCCATTTAGTTTTAACGGAAACTTGATTTTATCCATATTGTTTTATATGAGGAATTGAAGATTTCAAGAACTTGGAAGCATTGATCAACACGGTTGAGGTTATTTTAGATGAGTTGGGGTAGGCTTTTAAGTTATTGACCTATTAGATTGATGTTAAGATTGTTAATGGACCTAAACTTCTAAGGTAGGCTTTTAAGTTATTGACCTATTAGTTTTAAAAGACGACTTAAGTTTGGGTGCTCGTGGCGTTAAGAGTTTAAGTTGAAGTTTAAGGGTCCAAATAGCCTAAATTAAACTATTTGGAGGATAGTTCAATCTAAATCTTAGTAAGTGCTTAAGGTTGGTGGTCCCTTGTTGATATAATGGATATAAATCCCAAAACATCATCAATAATGGGGATAAAAGTATATCCACATAAACGACCTATTGAGCTTGATGTATCTACATAAAAGACCCATTGAGCTTGAACTAAGTTGAATGCTCATTGGGTTAAGTATTTAGATTTCAAGTCTAAGGATTTGTAGTTAAAAAGTCTAGCCTAATCTAAGCGAATCAAGAATTCAGAGACTTTAGAAACTAAAATAGTTTGAGTTGGCCTTATAAAGTGTTTTTAAGATTGTTGTGTCATCTTGCTTTGTGAAGATAATTGATAGACTTTAATCTTTGCTTCATGCCAAAGTGAAGTGGGAAAAGCATATAATCCCGAGGGATTGAGTCATGATTGTGAGTAGTTTATTTTCAAGTAATTCATTATAAATCTATATTTTATTATAGTATGCCATGATTATGAAAATTTTCAACATGATTGTTTTATGAACTATATGTTAGAAATGCTTTCAAAATATGATTTTCAGTTTTTATGAATTTTATATTTTGGAAATACGGTTGAACCCAAACTTATTAATCTTGATTTAGATGACAACTTGTTTAAAAGAATACCTTTTGGTCTGTTATTAAACTTGGATGGTTTGAATGGAAGGTTATTTTTAAAATATGTGTTGATTGTTAAGGATTGAAAATAACTTTATAAAAATGTGTTTGACCATGTTTAGCTTTTAAACATGAAATATGTGATTTTTAATGAATGTTGGTGATTACTCTAAAAACTACGTGAATGTGTTTCCGTAGCGGCACCTATGGTGTCAGGGGATCCCGCTACTGAAAAAGGTCGTGATCGAAGATTCGGAAACTTAAGTCTAGGCGAGGACATGGATGGAGGATCTGATTTTGACTTTGAGCCTAGTTTAACCCATGATGGGTGGCTCTATGTGCACATAGGAGCGGATATGAAGATTGTTACTGTGGTAGGTACTAAGTATATGTGAGCTCAGTTCGGTCACGTGTTTCCTTGTGGATATGGATCATGTGTGAGTTATTCTTGGTCGTGTATTTAGTATTCTATCATGGTCGGATTGGATGGAGGTTGCTATCGTGGAGGCTACTAAATATGTGTGAGCTAGGTTTGACCACATGATTTCTTAATCATGTGCAAGCTATTCTTGGTCGTATATTTAGGTGTCTTGCCATGGTTGGATTGGATATAGGTGTAACGCCCAACAATTCGATATTTCTTTTTGGTTTTGTCCATTGTCATTGATATTAAGTGTGGTTATGGAAATTTTAAACTTATTGGAAGAACCTTACCATTTTGATTTTTCTTGAGTAATTAAGGCTGGGAATCCTTATTTTGTTTAAGATAATAAGTATTTTTTTACTTTTATTTTTGTTGGAAATAATTGGGGAAGCCTTATTAAACTAAAGTTGGGTTTTTTTTTTAATTATTGAAGTTAGGGGTGAAATAATCTAATTAATGGATTAGCAAATTAATTATTTGCCTTGGAAAGGGTCAAGGGTGGTTTAATTGAAGAGAGAGAAAAGAGGGTAATTGAAGAGAGAGAAAAGAGGGTTTATGGATTTCTTTTATTATTTTTAAAATTCTTTTAAAAAGGAGGCATTGGGAGACGTGAGACTCCTCATCTCCCCAAAGAAGAAAAACCCTAGCCGCCGCCACTCTCCGCGCCGCCGCCGCACGCCGCCGCCAGCTTCAAACACAAACGTCGGAGCCGGCCGTAGTAGAGCCGAACCACCCTCCCAGCCGCGCCGCGTCTGCAAGCCGAAGCCGGAACTCGTCGAGACAGCCGAAGCCGATCAGCCGCGCGTCTGCAAGCCGAAGCCGGAACTCGCCGAGAAAACCGAAGCCAATCAGCCGCGCGTCTGCAAGCCGAAGCCGGAACTCGCCGAGACAGCCGAAGCCGGAACTCGCCGAGCCAGCCGAAACCGGAACTCGTCGCGCCGCTTCGATCTGAGGAGGACAGCCGAGCCGCGTCGCGCCGCTCCGATCAAGCCGAAGGGAGCCGCTTAGATCCGCGCACGCCGGGCATCCGCGCACAGCCGTCTCCCGCAGCCGCCACTCGAAGCCGATCCGCCGCGCGTGCCTCCAGCCGACGAACCCGAACCCGGAGCCGCTCCACATCCGCGCGCCCGAAGCCGAAGCCGAACCCGCGTCAGCCAGCCCTCTCCGCGTACAGCCGCGCCGCCTCCAGCCCATCAAGCCGAGCCGCAAGCGTGCAGCTCCTGCGCCGAGCCGAACCGAGCCGCGCCTGCTGCCGAGTCGAGCCGCGCCTGCTGCTGAGCCGAGCCGATCCTTACTCTTCCAGCCAAACCAAGCCGAGCCGATCCCTACCTTTGGAGCCACACAGATTTTGGTCGTTCCCCACGTTCCTTGGTAAGTTTTGGAAAGTAATTGGGATTTGGTATACCCAACGAAGAGGAATTTTAGTTTTCTTTTTTAAATAATTCATTGGTTGAATTAAATTATCTTTCTGAAAGGGGGCCGGTCGGACAAATTGGTGTTGGAGCGTAGGATCATTTCTCGACTTAAAGGGGGCTAACGCAACCTTGATTTCGGGGTAAGTTGCCTCAAACGACTCTTGGGTCTCTGTTCCTTGAAGGTTAGGCTTAACTGTTGTCTCTAATCTTTTAGGGCCCTGCTGCTTGGAAAGCACACCTTTTTCCACTTTCAGAACTCGTCAAGTAAATCTCCAGGTAAGAGATTCTACTACTAGCTTCACGTGTAGTAGTATGAGACCATGTATGCTCCAATTTTTCATGTTGAGGATTAGACAGTGCGATGCCTGAAATAAATGTTAGTATGATGCAAATGACGATATGGTTATACTATAGCCTGTTATGTGTGGCGAGAGCTGTTGTGGCTATACGACGAATGTCGAGACGGAGAGGGTAGAGATGATTTATGTGATATGTTATATGCTGATGCCATGTGTATGTATACTGCAATTAGGGTACCTGTTAGCTTAATCTGTTAGAGTCGTACCTGCATGGGTGTCCTTCGGGATCACCACCTATTGAGGACTGCGTGGTCCGACGGGACACCAGTCTAGCATGGATATAGATATGACTCGAGTGACTCGACGGGGTCCTCGCATCCCGACTGTCCTAGGTGTCCCCCGGGGCACCGAAGACCAGAATTACGTTCCTGCGGGAGCGCATGTTGCACGTGTTCGGGAACGTGCCAGGAATTGGGTACCAGTTACAGGACTCTGACAGGAAGTTAACAGGCACCTAGTGGGACTAGTAGTGGGTCCCTTACTGAGTATTTTATACTCACTCTCTTCATTTTATGTTTTCAGGTAGAGGACGAGGCAAGGGTAAGGGCAAGCTGGCGAGCGACCCGAAGTGACCGTGGAGGGCCATAGGGACTACTGCTTCCGCTTATCTTTATTTCAGACTATCGTATTTGAGTTTGAGTACTTTTCATTACTTATCATCTTTTTATGTAGATAGGGCCCGAGTAGGACTTTAGAACGCATTACACCTTTTTGCATAACTACCTTGTTTAAATTTTCATAAATAAAATTTCTCAAACCTTATGCGTTTTTAATAAATTTTATGACTTAAACCACTTGTTCTATATTTAGTAATGACTTCGATTCAGTATAAGGAGTTGGGTCGTTACAGTTGGTATCAGAGCACAGTGTTTTAGGTTCTGTAGACCGACCTACGATGTAAGTCATTTTTGTTTTGGTTTTACTTCACCCTATGGCTATACGGTCCTTCGGCACTCGCCAGGTATGTCTAAAGCCTTGCTAATGTTAAGATTACAATTTTGCCTGAATAGTCTAGACTTAGAGATAGGGTGTTAAGTTCTTGTGGTGAAAAGTTTTGTTGGTGAATTCTAGGGAGAATGCCGCCACGTAGAGGTGCACGCCGAGGAGGTGGTAGGGGAGGCAGAGGAGCCGGTCGTGGCCAGCCGGAGGCGCCACCTGCTGCACCGGCAGTCGACCCTAACGCACCGGTCACCCAGGCGGATCTCGCCGCGATGGAGCAGCGTTATCAGGACATGCTGCAAGCTGCTTTGGCGCCTTTCCTTGCCGCCCAGCAGAACCAGGCCGCCCCTGTTCAGGCCCAGGCCGTCGCTCCTCCAGCCCCTGAGGAAGCTCAACCAGTACCAGTTCAACTGTCGGCCGAGGCGAAACACTTACGGGACTTTAGGAAGTATAATCCTAAGACCTTTGACGGATCCATGGACAACCCCACAAAGGCCCAAATGTGGTTGACGTCCATAGAGACTATTTTCCGGTACATGAAGTGCCCAGAAGACCAGAAGGTGCAGTGTGCAGTCTTCTTCTTGGAGGACAGGGGCACCGCCTGGTGGGAGACCGCTGAGAGAATGCTGGGGGGCGATGTCAGCAAGATAACTTGGGAGCAGTTCAAGGAGAACTTCTATGCTAAGTTCTTCTCTGCCAATGGGAAGCACGCCAAGCTGCAAGAGTTCCTAAACTTGGAGCAAGGCGACATGACGGTGGAGCAGTACGACGCCGAGTTCGATATGCTGTCCCGCTTTGCTCCCGATATGGTAAGGGATGAGGCTGCCAGGACGGAGAAATTCGTTAGAGGACTCAGGCTAGACCTTCAGGGCATTGTCAGAGCTCTCCGCCCAGCCACGCATGCTGATGCACTACGTATAGCACTGGATTTGAGCCTGCCTGAGAGAGCCGATTCGTCTAAGGCTGCCGGCAGAGGGTCAGCCTTGGGGCAGAAGAGAAAGGTGGAGACGCAGCCTAACGTAGTACCGCAGCGAACACCGAGGTCAGGAGGTGTCTTTCAGAGACACCGACGGGAGCTTGCAGCAGCCGGGAGGACTCTGAGAGAGCTACCCGCTTGTACTACCTGTGGGAGAGTCCACGGAGGTCGTTGCTTGGCTGGAAGTGGAGTCTGCTTCAGATGCAGACAGCCGGGGCACACTGCTGATGTGTGTCCCCGGAAACCCTTTGAGACGACACCGCCCCAGCCTTCGGCGTCCCAGCAGGGGAGAGTTTACGCCACTACCCGGCAGGAGGCCGAGCGAGCTGGCACAGTGGTGACAGGTACGCTCCCAATTTTGGGGCATTATGCTTTTGTGCTATTTGACTCTGGGTCATCCCACTCGTTTATATCCTCCGTTTTCGTTCAGCATGTGGGTTTGGAGGTAGAACCTTTGGGTAGTGTTTTGTCGGTTTCTACTCCATCTGGGGAGGTTCTGTTGTCCAAAGAACAAATAAAGGCATGTCGGGTAGAGATAGCGAATCGTATGTTAGACGTGACCTTGCTAGTGTTAGACATGCAGGATTTTGACGTGATACTAGGCATGGATTGGCTGTCCGCCAACCATGCAAATATAGACTGTTTTGGCAAGGAAGTTGTCTTTAACCCTCCCTCCGGGGCTAGTTTCAAATTCAGGGGGGCAGGCATGGTATGTATACCCAAGGTCAACTCAGCCATGAAGGCTAGTAAACTACTCAGCCAGGGTACTTGGGGCATCTTGGCAAGCGTAGTGGATATTAGAGAGCCAGAAGTTTCCCTATCTTCCGAACCAGTGGTGAGAGAGTACCCCGACGTTTTCCCAGACGAACTCCCAGGACTTCCGCCTCCAAGAGAGGTAGACTTCGCCATCGAGTTAGAGCCGGGCACTGCCCCTATCTCGAGGGCCCCTTACAGAATGGCTCCAGCCGAGCTAAAGGAGTTGAAGGTCCAGTTACAGGAGTTGCTGGACAAAGGCTTCATCCGGCCCAGTGTGTCGCCTTGGGGAGCCCCAGTATTGTTCGTGAAGAAGAAGGATGGGTCGATGCGCCTTTGTATTGACTACCGAGAGTTGAACAAGGTGACAGTCAAAAACCGCTACCCCTTGCCCAGGATTGATGACCTGTTCGATCAGTTGCAGGGAGCCACTGTCTTTTCCAAGATCGACCTGCGATTAGGCTATCACCAGTTGAGGATTAGGGACGGTGACATTCCCAAGACGGCCTTTCGTTCGAGGTACGAAGATTACGAATTCGTTGTGATGTCTTTCGGCTTGACTAACGCTCCTGCAGTGTTCATGGATTTGATGAACAGGGTGTTTAAGGACTTTCTAGACTCGTTCGTCATAGTCTTCATTGATGACATCCTGATTTACTCAAAAACTGAGGCTGAGCACGAGGAGCACTTACACCAGGTTTTGGAGACTCTTCGAGCCAACAAGTTGTATGCCAAGTTCTCCAAGTGTGAATTCTGGTTAAGGAAGGTAACGTTTCTTGGCCACGTGGTTTCCAGTGAGGGAGTTTCAGTAGATCCCGCAAAGATTGAAGCGGTGACCAACTGGCCTCGACCGTCCACGGTTAGTGAAATTCGAAGGTTTCTGGGCTTGGCAGGTTACTACAGGAGGTTCGTGGAAGACTTCTCACGTATAGCCAGCCCGTTGACCCAGTTGACCAGGAAGGGAACCCCTTTTGTCTGGAGCCCAGCATGCGAGAGGAGCTTCCAGGAGCTCAAACAGAAGCTAGTGACTGCACCAGTCCTGACAGTGCCCGATGGTTCGGGAAACTTTGTGATCTATAGTGATGCCTTCAAGAAGGGACTGGGCTGTGTCCTGATGCAGCAAGGTAAGGTAGTTGCTTATGCCTCCCGCCAGTTGAAGATTCATGAGCAGAACTACCCTACCCACGACTTGGAGTTGGCAGCTGTAGTCTTTGCACTGAAGATATGGAGGCACTATCTGTACGGTGAGAAGATTCAGATTTACACCGACCATAAGAGCCTGAAGTACTTCTTCACTCAGAAGGAGTTGAACATGAGGCAGAGGAGGTGGCTCGAGTTGGTGAAAGACTACGACTGCGAGATCCTATACCACCCAGGTAAAGCAAATGTAGTGGCTGACGCGCTGAGTAGGAAGGTTGCACATTCAGCAGCGCTAATCACCAAGCAGACCCCCTTACTCAGGGATTTTGAGAGAGCCGAGATTGCAGTCTCAGTAGGTGAGGTTACCGCACAGTTGGCTCAGTTGTCAGTTCAGCCAACCTTGAGGCAAAAGATCATCGCTGCTCAGTTGAATGATCCTTACTTGGCCGAGAAGCGTCGTATGGTGGAGACAGGGCAAGGTGAAGACTTCTCCATATCCTCTGACGATGGCCTTATGTTTGAGGGACGCCTGTGTGTGCCGGAAGATAGCGCAGTTAAGACGGAGCTTTTGACTGAGGCTCAAAGTTCCCCGTTTACCATGCACCCTGGGAGTACGAAGATGTACCAGGACTTAAGGAGTGTCTATTGGTGGAGGGGCATGAAGAGGGAAGTGGCAGACTTTGTCAGTAGGTGCTTGGTGTGCCAGCAGGTGAAGGCACCTAGGCAGCATCCAGCAGGGTTGGTGCAACCCTTGAGTGTGCCAGGGTGGAAGTGGGAGAGTGTGTCGATGGATTTTATTACGGGCCTGCCCAAGACCCTAAAGGGCTACACGGTGATCTGGGTTGTGGTCGACAGACTCACGAAGTCGGCCCATTTCGTGCCAGGGAAATCCACTTACACTGCCAGTAAGTGGGGGCAGTTATATATGACAGAGATTGTGAGACTACATGGAGTACCCGTATCCATCATTTCAGACAGAGACGCTCGTTTCACATCGAAGTTCTGGAAAGGACTTCAACTTGCATTAGGTACGAGGCTGGACTTCAGCACGGCATTCCACCCTCAGACTGATGGTCAGACAGAGAGATTGAACCAGATTTTGGAAGATATGCTGCGGGCCTGCGTGTTAGAGTTTTCAGGAAGTTGGGACTCCCATCTGCATCTGATGGAGTTTGCCTATAATAACAGCTATCAGGCTACTATCGGTATGGCACCGTTCGAGGCTCTGTATGGCAAGTGCTGTAGATCCCCTGTCTGCTGGGGCGAGGTTGGAGAGCAGAGGATGCTAGGCCCCGAGTTAGTGCAGACTACCAACGCAGCCATACAGAAGATCCGAGCTCGTATGCTGACAGCACAGAGCAGACAGAAGAGTTATGCTGATGTACGACGTAAGGACCTCGAGTTTGACGTGGGAGATATGGTCTTTCTGAAGGTTGCACCCATGAAGGGTGTTCTGAGGTTCGCAAAGAAGGGGAAGCTGAGTCCACGCTTCGTAGGGCCGTTCGAGATACTGGAGCGGATTGGCCCCGTGGCTTATCGCTTGGCGCTACCCCCATCTTTTGCTGCAGTGCACGACGTATTTCATATCTCCATGCTGAGGAAATATGTCGCAGACCCAACACATGTGGTGGACTTCGAGCCACTACAGTTTAGCGAGAACTTGAGCTACGAGGAGCAGCCTGTCGAGGTCTTGGCAAGGGAGGTCAAGAAGCTTCGCAGTCGAGAAATTCCACTGGTCAAAATCCTTTGGCAGAACCATGGAGTGGAAGAGGCCACGTGGGAGAAAGAAGAGGACATGAAAGCCCAGTACCCCGAGCTGTTCGAGGATTAGAACTTTCGAGGATTTTTAGGAGGGAAGATTGTAACGCCCAACAATTCGATATTTCTTTTTGGTTTTGTCCATTGTCATTGATATTAAGTGTGGTTATGGAAATTTTAAACTTATTGGAAGAACCTTACCATTTTGATTTTTCTTGAGTAATTAAGGCTGGGAATCCTTATTTTGTTTAAGATAATAAGTATTTTTTTACTTTTATTTTTGTTGGAAATAATTGGGGAAGCCTTATTAAACTAAAGTTGGGTTTTTTTTTTAATTATTGAAGTTAGGGGTGAAATAATCTAATTAATGGATTAGCAAATTAATTATTTGCCTTGGAAAGGGTCAAGGGTGGTTTAATTGAAGAGAGAGAAAAGAGGGTAATTGAAGAGAGAGAAAAGAGGGTTTATGGATTTCTTTTATTATTTTTAAAATTCTTTTAAAAAGGAGGCATTGGGAGACGTGAGACTCCTCATCTCCCCAAAGAAGAAAAACCCTAGCCGCCGCCACTCTCCGCGCCGCCGCCAGCTTCAAACACAAACGTCGGAGCCGGCCGTAGTAGAGCCGAACCACCCTCCCAGCCGCGCCGCGTCTGCAAGCCGAAGCCGGAACTCGCCGAGACAGCCGAAGCCGATCAGCCGCACGTCTGCAAGCCGAAGCCGGAACTCGTCGAGCCAGCCGAAATCGGAACTCGCCGCGCCGCTTCGATCTGAGGAGGACAGCCGAGCCGCGTCGCGCCGCTCCGATCAAGCCGAAGGGAGCCGCTTAGATCCGCGCACGTCGGGCATCCGCGCACAGCCGTCTCCCGCAGCCGCCACTCGAAGCCGATCCGCCGCGCGTGCCTCCAGCCGACAAACCCGAACCCGGAGCCGCTCCACATCCGCGCGCCCGAAGCCGAAGCCGAACCCGCGTCGGCCAGCCCTCTCTGCGTACAGCCGCGCCGCCTCCAGCCCATCAAGCCGAGCCGCACGCGTGCAGCTCCTGCGCCGAGCCGAACCGAGCCGCGCCTGCTGCCGAGCCGAGCCGCGCCTGCTGCTGAGCCGAGCCGATCCTTACTCTTCCAGCCAAACAAAGCCGAGCCGATCCCTACCTTTGGAGCCACACAGATTTTGGCCGTTCCCCACGTTCCTTGATAAGTTTTGGAAAGTAATTGGGATTTGGTATACCCAACGAAGAGGAATTTTAGTTTTCTTTTTTAAATAATTCATTGGTTGAATTAAATTATCTTTCTGAAAGGGGGCCGGTCGGACAAATTGGTGTTGGAGCGTAGGATCATTTCTCGACTTAAAGGGGGCTAACGCAACCTTGATTTCGGGGTAAGTTGCCTCAAACGACTCTTGGGTCTCTGTTCCTTGAAGGTTAGGCTTAACTGTTGTCTCTAATCTTTTAGGGCCCTGCTGCTTGGAAAGCACACCTTTTTCCACTTTCAGAACTCGTCAAGTAAATCTCCAGGTAAGAGATTCTACTACTAGCTTCACGTGTAGTAGTATGAGACCATGTATGCTCCAATTTTTCATGTTGAGGATTAGACAGTGCGATGCCTGAAATAAATGTTAGTATGATGCAAATGACGATATGGTTATACTATAGCCTGTTATGTGTGGCGAGAGCTGTTGTGGCTATACGACGAATGTCGAGACGGAGAGGGTAGAGATGATTTATGTGATATGTTATATGCTGATGCCATGTGTATGTATACTGCAATTAGGGTACCTGTTAGCTTAATCTGTTAGAGTCGTACCTGCATGGGTGTCCTTCGGGATCACCACCTATTGAGGACTGCGTGGTCCGACGGGACACCAGTCTAGCATGGATATAGATATGACTCGAGTGACTCGACGGGGTCCTCGCATCCCGACTGTCCTAGGTGTCCCCCGGGGCACCGAAGACCAGAATTACGTTCCTGCGGGAGCGCATGTTGCACGTGTTCGGGAACGTGCCAGGAATTGGGTACCAGTTACAGGACTCTGACAGGAAGTTAACAGGCACCTAGTGGGACTAGTAGTGGGTCCCTTACTGAGTATTTTATACTCACTCTCTTCATTTTATGTTTTCAGGTAGAGGACGAGGCAAGGGTAAGGGCAAGCTGGCGAGCGACCCGAAGTGACCGTGGAGGGCCATAAGGACTACTGCTTCCGCTTATCTTTATTTCAGACTATCGTATTTGAGTTTGAGTACTTTTCATTACTTATCATCTTTTTATGTAGATAGGGCCCGAGTAGGACTTTAGAACGCATTACACCTTTTTGCATAACTACCTTGTTTAAATTTTCATAAATAAAATTTCTCAAACCTTATGCGTTTTTAATAAATTTTATGACTTAAACCACTTGTTCTATATTTAGTAATGACTTCGATTCAGTATAAGGAGTTGGGTCGTTACAATAGGTTTGTTGGCATTACTTGTGAGTTATAGTAATATGTGATGATAGTGTGTTAATTATTATCTCATTGTTGATGCGTATAATTTACACGTTTTTAGCATGTTTTATGAGCTTTATACTTCTGAAAACTTACCTCTCATTGAGTTTTAGCTCCTGTTTTCGATGTTTTTCTCCCCCCTCCTCTAAGGTAGCGGTAGAAAACTAAGCTTTGGTTGAGCTCCCCCACAACCTTTGTATAATTTTCATTTTATGTATATACCTAAGTTTTGTATTACTTCATAGGGTAGTTAGAAGTAGCGTGGGTCATGTTATAAATATGTGTTTGAGAGTTTTATCAATGGATTGTAATCCTTTGTAACTAAATTTCTTGTTTGGATATAAACTCTGATTGAGATTCTAGACTAGTTTGGATGAGTGTGGTGAGGTACATTCAATGTGATTTTGAGTTTGAAAATTTTATATATAGAATTGTAATTTACATCTCTTTCCAAGTTTGGCTAACCCATATTTTAGGGAGATGCTGTCAAAATTTCTGTAGAATTTTTGTAGAACTTAATATGTGTTCCATAGAAGTTTAAGTTGGAAAAAGTTGTTTCAAAAGTGTTTTCATGGCACGATCTAGGTTAGAGAGGAAAACCTGGAACGAGGTGTGACACAAGTGGTGTTACCACATAAGGGGGAGTAAATTTTATTTTTACAAGTATATATGAAATATGTACCTTTTTTCCTTCACTAGGATTTTTTTCCATTGGGTTTTTCCCAATTAAGGTTTTAACGAATTATATTTCATATATGTAATGGGCATCTAATTAGGGGGAGTATTATAAATATTAATATAAAATATAAATGCCCATTATCCATTAGTGTCCACCATGTGTCAAGCAAACATAGTATCTTAGACGGCATTTGGGGGAAGGAGTGATTTATGGTAGAATCAGTGTTATGATAATCCTAGTATTATAATAGCACTAGTGTTATGATATTATGCGTTTGAAGGAATGATCATGATAATAGTGTTATGATAGTATGCATTTGGAGGCGGGATTATGATAGTAGTGTTATAATATTTTTTTTTCTAAAATATATAATGTAGATCCAATACACAAATTTTAAAATTTTATTTTATTAAATAATCTTACTTATGGTATTCGTTCAATAAATTTAGCAACCATCGTGATGTTTCATGTTTTTTTCATGCGTATATATTGCTCATCGAATTAGAGAAGCTTCCTAAGTTGAACGTTCATATCAATAATTTAAGCTGCGATCTTGTCTTTTCATGCACATATATTTGTCATTAGCAATATATATATATATATATATTTGCGTACACATGTAATGGAAAACATGTAAACACAAGCTGCTATTATTAAATTTGCTTACATAAGATTCTTACTCCATTAAATTTTGACCTATCTCGACTTAATGCTTACATCAGCATACTAGTTCAAGCATACATTGGTACTATCTGTAACTTTGGTAATAAAGCAATGCAAAAGACATCTCAAATAAGCATTTCCACGTTGCTCATCTTCTTTAATTTATGGCTAAGATATTTTCCTAAAAATGACTAAAAAGTGTCCAGGTCTAATTGCTTTTGTTCTAAGTATTGTTGTATCTAATTTTGTCACATGTCAGTGAACAAAAAATGAGTACAAAAATCCACATTACATCTAAACTTTTTTCCCTTTTTACCATATACTAGCGATAAGTATTTTTAACCTTTAAAAAAGTTTAATGAGTATTAATGTAATAATATTTTTGAAATAAAATACAATAAGTACTAAGTTTTATAAAATAAAATAAAAACAATAAAATCCAAGGTAATTTTCTATAATTTAGTTAGAAAACAAGATCTTTATTAGCTAAAATTAAAATATTTGGATAAGATTGATAGGAATTCAAAGATTGGTATGTTGATTTTAGGTTTAGGTTTAAACTCAATGGAATAATTCAATTAAAGAAAATAGACTACTTAATTAAACATAATTCAATATCGAAATATCTTGAACGGTTTCTTTCATATCCCACAATTTTTGAAGTTGAACTAAAAGAACAATATATTAAAACAGAATGTAATTTGAATTTATTCCTTTTTGCAACAAAACTCCCTTATTATAGATTAATTTAATTGGAAAAAAAAAAGAAAAAAAAAAGAATGATGAATTAAAGGCTTTTCAAATTTTTACTTTTTATGGGAAGAAGTTTGAGGGATTATGGGAAGGAGTTTGTATGAGTAAATGAGGTGTTACAAGGGATTATGAGTAGGAGAGTTTGTTTGGGGGATTATGGGGAATTATGGGTAAACTGGGTGAACTAGGGTTTCCATAACATGGGCCCCATACAACTAGTGGGGTTTAACCCACTCCAATCCCCTTTAATACCCACCCAAATCAGCCCCTTAATGTCCACCATATGTCAAGCAAACATGAGCTCTTAGTGGTCATGTAATGTCACATTCTATTTGCCAAATTGCTTATAAATAGTGACATTTTGTGGAATTGTAATAAGCACTAATATGAGGGAAAATTTCAAAGAAATTAGAGAAAGTGGAGAAGTGGAAATTGTTTAGATTTTCCTAATTTTCTTAATTAATTAATTTATTTATATGTTATATTTTATTATTTTATTATTATATTTTCTCAGTTTTCATATTCCGAGTGTGCCTATATTTCACAACAATGTTTTTAAAAAAATAATAATTTATTTTATAATTTATTCTAAGTTATTGGATTATGGTATTATAAATGAATAGTCTGTGTGTGAGAGATTTTACTTCCTTGCAATTTTCATCACAGTAGAATTTGATTTATCAAAAGCCTGGAATTTGATTTTACTTCCCAAGTTTGATGTGTGTCGGTATATTTTTTCATGTGGTTCCTCTTTCCCTTCTCTTTATTACTAAGGAAACTTTTCTAAATAAAACAAACTACTGAAATATTTACGGCCCGTGTAACAAAGCCCATAAAGTTAGCCATTTTTTAAATATTTTAGGTTTGTCCTTCCATCTTTTTCTCCTCTCTGCCATTTTTTTATCGTCTTCCTTTGTACTATTCTTTTTTACCTACGATTTCTTTCATCCTTCTTTCTTTTTCTTTTTTTTTTTAGATTTGGGTAACGAAATCTATTTCCTTCTATCGTCTTTCTTGTTTCCCTCTCTTTTTTTAGGTGCGTGTATGTCTTTTTTCTTTTTTCTTCTTTTTCCTTTTTTTTTTCATTCACTACATGCATCATATCGTCTTTCTTCTTTTCTTTTTTTAGATTAGATAACCAAATCTAAAGAATGGTGTATAAAGAATCTTGAAAAAAATTGGTTAGGCATTTAAATTAGGGTAACCAAAACTAAAAGATTATGTATAAAGAATATAGAAAAAAATTGTTTATACCGAATTTTGAAAAAAAAAATGGTTTAACGATCGTATACCAAATTTTGAAAATAAAATCGTTTAGATTTGGAAGCTCAAATCTAAATGATCGTGTAGCCAAATCTAAACGATCGTATAGCAAGTTTTGAGAAAAAAATGTTTAGATTTGGGGTTCCAAATTTAAACGACCCCAAATCTAAAGGATCGTGTAGCCAAATCTAAACGATTGTATAGCCAAATCTAAAGGATCGTGTAGCCAAATCTAAAGGATCGTGTAGCCAAATCTAAACGATCGTGTAACCCAATTAATTAAACGATCGTGTAACCAAATTAAACGATAGAATTGAACAAACAAATCTAAACGATCGTGTACCAAATAATAGTCAAATCTAAACGATTGTGTACCAAATCGGGTTACTAAATATATTACGCGCATTGTTGACGGGGCATTTTTGGTATTTCACACGGTGGGCCTCTAGGCTTTTTCCATTTTCAGAATTGTTTTATAAAGTGTAAATACTCACTATAAGAAAAATCACCTACTATGATATTTGGTTCCATCCCAAATTGGAGAAAAATAATAACTGTCATAAAATGTCAAAAAGCGCGTTTTTTACGGGAAAAGACGAAATTTTTCGAATTTGAAGAATTTATGACAGTTTTTAATTGTCATGAATATATGACAGTTTTTAAATGTCATTAAGTATAAATTTTCAAATTATAAGTATTTATTTTAAATTACATAAAAAGAAAGAAAAAGAAGAGAGAGGGAATTAAAGTTTCTTCTTCACCATCTACTTCCTTTTCTTCTTCCTTTGCTAGGGCACAACAACAACATTGCAGCATCCCAAATTCCGTGATCCTTCCTCTTCTCCTTCTGAACCTCTCTCCCTTGCCGATTCAAGATCTCCCTCGTCGGTTTTCCTCTCAAAAAAATCATCAGCAACAATGGAGGAATGGATGTCTTGGTTGGTTTTGTTACTCTTTTCTCTCTTTTTTTAGTTTTTTTGTGTGGAGAGGAGAAGACAACGCCCTTTTCTTTCTTTCTCTCTCTGTCTCTCTCTAAAAAACTCACTTACACAATCCTCCATCAATCCTATATACATAAACTTTTCGTTTTCTTTCTCTGTTTTTCCCCTTTTTGTTTTTGTGTTTTTTCGAAGGAAATTGGATGGTGGTTTTTTATTTTATCCAAATTGCTGCTCTCCAACTGCTCTGTTGTGTTGGAAATGGGGATTGGGTAGTGGGTTTTGATGGGATGGGCTCTTCGCGGGCGATGGGATGGTGATTTTAGGACCATGTTCCTTTGTGATGGAGTACGATTCTGAAATACATATGTCTATGATGGAGGGACACTCCTCTGCCCTTGCACCATCCTTGCGTGAAGGTTTTGCTAATTTCAGTATTGTTTATTTGTTTCCCTTCCGTAGATTGCAGTTTCTTTTTTTTTTTTTTTTTTTTATGTGGGCTTTTGTGTTGTGTGTTCGAGCATTTCGATGTCCAAATGCTCTCTCTAATTGTTTTTATGTAAATTCTAAAGTTGCTCATGTCTTCTCTTGAATTTCTATTTCGATCTGTGTTGTTTGGTTCTGTTTTGCTAGTTTTTTGTTCATGTTGGATGTGTTTCTAATTATTCTAAGGAATATATGGTTTTAATTTGAATGTTCCCATTGTTGTATTATCGTTTAGTCTGACTTTTTTGGCTTAAAATGTAGAAGAAGTTAGAAATTATGAAGAACTTTTAATTTCAGCCATATGGTGATAAAGTACATGTAAATTAAGCTAATCTTTCATTCTGCTGGTGTTTTCTATATTGGTTTACAAAAAGGAGGAAATCAGGAACCAACTTGAAAGGTATAACATTGTATACATTTTTCTTGTGTCTCTCATATTTTTAACAATGCATCCCCCTGCAGTAGCTGAATTGTATTCAAACATTCCAACCTTGAAATTGCTATTTGATTATGTTTGACATTTGGAGTGAAAATTGCATTACTTTCATTTTATCTGCAGGACCAATGGATAAAAGCACTACCCCGCTTGAGGATATTTCATCTCTCGATCTCAAAACGTATCCTTAATCTTTTTCTTTTTCTTTTTCTGGAAAACTGCAGTGTGCATTGTTTGATATATTTTCATGTATGGCTTAAAGGCTGGTTGCATTCTCAGTTTGAGATTGCTAGGCATTCTTAATTGGACTGGTTTGTTCAACATGGTTGAGATTTCTATTGGCATATTTCGTTGGACTTGTTTAGACGGTTGAGATTTCTGGGCACATTTAGTTGCACTTGTTTATTCGATTCTTTGTTTTTCTCAACCATTCAGAAAAGGTTAATTTGAGAGCATATGGGTATTTCTACTTCTAGGGGATTAAACTTTAGGATGAAGTACAGCTGATTCTGTATTGTTGGGTGATATTGAATGATGATTGAATAAGCTGCTTAATATATTTCTTAAACTAGTGGCTTTGTAGAAGTTCACATGGGAATACTCTTAGGGTACATTTGGTTTGAAATTATTTTTCAGAACATTGTTTTGAAAAATTAACCCAATCTTTGGCCTTTCGTGTGGTCTTCTTGCAAACAACCAAAATTTTCCAAATATAAAGGATGCTCATCATTCTTCCTAAATATATATTTTTACTCTAATTTCAAGTTCATGCCATATTGAAGGATCTGGTTCACAAAGCGATGGGTGAAACTCTAGTATGCTCTTGAACCTTGCATATGATACACTTAAATTAAAACCATGCTTCATATTTTTTTAAGTCTGAAATGGCTCACTGCAATTCTTGAGGTGGTCTACAACTTAAAACAGTTTTGTATAGAATTTGATTCATTTACATAATTTGTCTTCAAATATTCGTTAATGAGATGTGCTTTCTCTTTTCATCCTTGTTTGCTCATAGAAGAAACAATCAATCGATGTTTAATTAACCTTTTATAATAACATTGATTAGTTTGGTTAGATTGACTTCAGAGTTATAGTTGTTCAAATATGTTTTGAGTTATAATTTGGTTAGATTGACTTCAGAGTTATAGTTTTAGTTCTGACTATTAGAAACATAGTCAGCGTCTCATCATTTTTCATTGAGGGGTAGGATAGCTTTTTCCCAGATTTCTCTTTATTTTCTAAATTCACTAATACTAAGACGATCATGTTGTTTTCTGACATGAAAGATAGTAATGGTAAATGTGCTTATAAGAGATGATCAGTATGTATATGATTCTATCTTCTTTCAGCTAGACTTTGCGAGAATGAATTTGAATTATGGAATAGTTATGCTCATTTGAGCTTCTCTCTAAGAATATCAGTGTTAAATTATTGTATGTTATAATGATTACGACGTATAACATTGCCCTAAATTTGTGTTATTGGGTTTTAGCATTTTAGTTGAATTTAATTAGGTTTTTGGATTCATGGGTTTGGATAGAATGCTTCTTGGGGTAATGGGACATTTGGATCTTTGATGTAGAAAGTTGGAACATTAGTTGTAAAAAGTGGTAAAAGTTTCTGTTGTTTTGAGTAGTTTTGGGTTGCTATTATTTGGAAGTTGATTAATAATGTTTTAAGATTAGGAAATGGAATATTAGACCGAGCACTAATTATGGTAAAGAACATAGAACTGAACCCGATGGTGATTTAATCTGAAGGAGAAAAAGTCAACTAGTGTTTGTATTCATTTGCTTTCTTCATTTGCTTCTCATTTTTTTCATTTTTCGATCTCGATTTATTATTTTTGGATTTTATTAAGTGGGGTTTCACTTGTTTCTTGGTTGTTTTCTTCAAATTACCTTGATAAATTCACTGCATCTATAACTTTTAGCCTGGTTGTAGGGTTGTCATTTGTAAATGTAAATGTTTTATGCAAGTGTTTTAGATGAAAGCATTTTTAGTATTTTTGATAAGTTTGTTGGGAAATTTTGTTTATAGGCCTTTTCATTCGTTAATTTAAAAAATGAATTATGACATATATATACTTCTCATATGTGTCATACTTATGATTTTTTTTTGTTTGGATCACTAATCATGTGATGCTTGTAGTTTTCATAAAAGCTTCTTTATTCTCATCGGCTTGTTCTTCGTTGACATTTTACAAGAAATGGGATTACTGGAAATAAAACATGGTTTGCTTCAACTAGCAGAGTCTTTAAACTTTCTTCATAGCAATGCACGTCTCATTCACCATGCTATATCTCCTGAGGTATCAATTTTATTTCAACATTTTTTTCTTTTTCTGGTAGTTTAAAACTTTTTATTAAGTTTCTTGGAAGTATTTAGAGTTTTTTATAGTGCTTCATTTTACAACTGAAGTGTTGTATGATACAAACACCATACAAATGAAGTTTTGTTGATGTATTGAACTAAGAGAAATTTATGCGTTAAGGTAAGCGTTTTGTATTATAATATAGAAATCATAATATAGTAGGTGTTTATGGATCATGCATGTGTTTTCTCTAGGCGTTTTGTATTTATGTGTTGTCTCTAATATGTTCTGTTTTGGACTTTGTGTGAAGTTTTGTAATTCATTTAGCTGAGCTTGTGTGCTCTATTGTTGAATCAATTTTGGTTCCTTTTATTTTCTTACTAGGTTTTGCTAGAATCCATTGGAGCAGCGAAGCCATATTTGCGGCATTCATTGATGTATAGGCATTTTTGTAGATTTGGTAGGAAAAATTCTTGTTTAAATGTAGTTATTTAAATAGTTTGTTCGTAACAAACCATATATGTACCAACACTTAAAGCGATATATAAAATGTATGTTTCTTTATATTAAAGTGTTTACTGTTTCTTTTCATATGTGATTGTATTGGTCTGTGTAATGCTATGTGTAATGGAAGGGTAACATGAAAAATAGGATTCAATAAAAAATAGTGCAAGAAAAATAGTGACTAAAAACAAAATTATGACATTTAAATGTTAAAAAAAAAAAACTGTCATCGAAAAAGTTTTATTGACAGTTAATTAATATCATGGAAAGTGAAATGATGACAGTTAACAAGTGTCATAAAAGATAAATAATGAAATTTAATATATGTCATACAATATTAACAATGACAATTATTCGCTGTCATAAAATATAAACAATGACAGTTATCTGATATCATAAAATAACAATGATAACTATTAAATGTCATCGAAAATAAATAATGTCAGTTATAATATGTCATAAGATATTGAATTCGTGACATTTATTCTATGTCATGAAAAACCACATTTCGTGACAGTTTGGAGAACTGTCATAAAATACTTTCCATGACTATCGGATCAATGACTGCAAAAAACTATCATGAAAGCTTTTAATTCGCATTTAACTGTCATGAAAGCTTTCTAACTGTCATCAATCAAAGTACTTTGCCACTTTTTTATATTTTTAAAAGACCCCTTATTACTATTAATTATTTTATGATCGATAACTACTTATTTAACTATAATCCATGAAGAAGTTTGCAATATAATTTAGTTTATTCCACAAACATTTATTCACGTTGAGTTTAAATTTCGAACACCATCTTGCTTCTGAAATTGGGGACACAACAATGTGAAGATTTCTAACATAAGAGTGAATTTTTAGTTAGAGGGTTTTAAGAAATGTTGGGTTTTTATAGGAAGAGCAAAAACATTTGATTAATTTTTTCAAAACAAAATGATTAGTTTGAATTAGTATGAATACACAAGATCTTTTCTTAACAACTAAGGCCACATTTACCGCTCTCTAATCAAAGCTGATATAATTATAATGAAATTTTATTGATGGATACATCGTAATGCTTCAATCCCAATATTTATAAACATAATTGAATTGCTTTTAATCATATTGTTCCAGATTCTACATTTATCTACAATCATTCACTTTCTTTTGGTTCTAAATGAATTAAAGGAAGAATCCAAAGAAAATGAATGATTTTAGATACATATATTTTATTTATTTGTGGATTATTTTTCATAAAATAAACTTACACTTAGAAAGTCACGAGAAAAAAAAAATTAGTAGCCAGAATAATAGCACTAACAACAATGCACCTCGCTCTTTATGCTAAATTTGATACCAATATTGTGCTAACATCAAAACCATAACATATCCGTTTAAACGAAAGATTTTACACTGCACTCGTGAATAAAACAAGTGAATTACCCGGACGAGAGAGGACAATATTCAATTATTTAATCATTTTATTATACTAAACTCGACGCGTACATGTGGAAGTTGGAGCTAAATTGAAAATGTTGGGTTTTTGGGTGTCGATACCTCCGTTGAGAGAGAGAGCTACTTAATATAATTAACATTTTCGGCGTTTTTAAGGTCAATTCATGTGGTCTAGTTGAGTTAAAATTTTAAAAATGTGTTTCTTAAAAAAATGATTTGCAATTTGATTGGTGGAGTTTTCTTTCAAAACTATAATAGTCAGATGAGTTGGTGTTTGGGTGTCGATACCTCCGGTGATTCGTTTTTATGACTAATTTACCTTTTCTTTTCTTTTCTTTTGGTAAGGAATTGGTTGTTATATAATCAAATTAACTATAATTAAGTTAGAATAGTTTGCATTTAGAGCGTAGATTATTTTAATTTGGGTTTTAATAATATGTGTTTGACGTATAAATTATTTGAGTTTGTGAGTGAAATAGTAAACATCATAGTAATTGAGAGTTTTGAAATAATATTGACTGCCTCTAATTCAAAACTAAAAAATATATGGTATTTCTTATAGTAAGAGATATTGAATTTTTTTATTTTTTTTTGAAAAGATACTAGTGAAAGGGAGTTAGAGGGTAGCCACCCTTTCACAAATTTTATTGCAGAAATGAAGTTACAAAGAGGTGCCCAAATTACATAAAGTTTGGACAAAAAGCGGTGATGTTTAAAGAGATAGTGGCATGGTTGTATTGTTTGAATAATTTGCTTTTGGAGGACCAACACCCAGTAAGAGAGCAAATGTCTTCCCACGAATTTTCAAGGCATTTTTTGTCTATGACGATTTAGTCCATATTGTTCGTAAAGTAGCCACAACATCATTAAAACTGATGATGTTTTTGTACTGTTGTTTTTAATGCTGCACAGATCTTTGGTATTTGAAATCGTCAGAGAGATACCCGTTTCTGAATTCCATCACTGCCATAGTTTTAAGAGTCTTGGGACAATGGATGAATAGATGATGTAACGACCCAACTTTCCGGACTAAACTAAGGTCACTACTCAGTGCTAAGACTCGACCACAAAACACAAAATTCATAACGGACCGGTTACGATTCATTAAAAAACGTTAGAAATATTACAAAAACAGTTTCGGGTCCTATTTTAAATCACAGTCACAAAAGTTTCAAATAAAATACTCAGGTCATCAACTCGAAATCACAAAACCAAATATTCTCACAAAATACATCAGCGGAAGCATAAAGAAAACCAGACGCGTCCATATGGCCTTCACGCATCCTTCCTGCCTCTCGTCGGTTTGCCCCTCGCTGTACCCTTACCTGAAAAATTAAAGAAGAGAAAAGGGTGAGTATAAACATACCCAGTAAGGGACCCACTACTGGGCCCGTTAGGGAACAACAGTTAACTTCCTATTCAGGGGTACCCTACATAACAGTCTAGTGGTTCCGTAGAACGCACATATCAGTCTCGTGATCCCGAAGGATACACCTATCAGTCTAGTGATCCCGAGGGATGCACATATCAGTCTAGTGCTCCCGAAGAATGCACATATCAGTCTAGTGCTCCCGAAGGATGCACATATCAGTCTAGTGCTCCCGAAGGATGCAAATATCCGTAAGGTACACTACCCCATAGATGAAGCTAACCGTTACCCCTCAGTCCATACTAAACCGTCTACAACAGTCATACCCCGACAACATTCATATTACAGTTCCGCCATAGGCTTTGCCAGTCAGATAGTATAGGTTTAAACAACTACACCCTCAGTGGCTATACGCGTTTCCAATTCGCACACCATTATGATAACCCCTAGACCCAGTCAACTAATCAATCAAAATCTGACTCACCGTCCTTCCCCGACCAAACTCCATGATCAATGTCCAGACCAATGACTACCACGTACCTAACCGTAAACTTTAAGGTCCATCGATATACAATTCCAATCTACAACGTAGCCCATTAACATAACCACACTATACCGAACATCCAGCATCGGGGTCTATCCGCAAGCAACTCCTTACACCCGATAGCACACAAGCTACAACTAGCAGTCGCGTTACCTTTACATCAGACAAGAGTATAGCAACAATACTTAAAAGTCAAACACACATACATTTATTCGGTACAGTTACTAACGTGTAATCCCCTGTGGATTACTACGTTTCCAGCCTCGATCCGAGGTCCAGTAGTAGGAAGACCCTTACCTGATACTCGGTTATGCCCCTCGATCGAGTCCACGCTCAACGGATCCACCTAAATGAAAACACGAAGGTTTTAATCGATGACACTAGTAGAAGTCATTTTAAATGGTCCAAAGCGACATCCGTTGACTTACCCAAGCAAAGGAAAGCTATCTCCAAACAAGCCTGCCGCGGAACCCGAGAACTTGAACGTCAACTCCTTAATACCTTCAAGGGATGAAAGGTAGGACCAAATCTTATTCCAATATTCAAACTCGAATCGGATGTAGCAACATTAGGGAATTCATCAAAAACAATCCTTACCGAAGACTCACCGTGACCCGAAGTGGAGGGAGGAAAATATGGCTTAGGTGGCTCGGTGAACAAGGAGCTCGGCTTGGCTTGGAGGTGATCAGCTCGGCTCGGCTCGGCTCGCGGCTTGGGTTGGCCGGCTCGTGGCTCGGCTCGGCTTGGATCGCTGCTCGGCTCGGCTCGGCTCGGCTCGCGGCTCGCGGCTCGACTCGGATCGCTGCTCGGCTCGGCTCGCGGCTTGGGTTGGTTGGCTCGCGGCTCGGCTCGGCTTGGATCGCTGCTTGGCTCGGCTCGCGGCTCGCGGCTCGGCTCGGATCGCTGCTCCGCTCGGCTCGCGGCTCGTGGCTCGGCTCGCGGCTCGTGGCTCGGCTCGGCTTAGCTGCTCGGCTCGGCTCGGGTCAGGTCGGGTTTGCAGCACGAAACGGAGCAACCACGAGCGATGGATCTCCGACGTTCGACGACCGTGATGAATCGCAGCTTGGAGGCGTTCGACGACCGGCCCTGCTTGAACACGGCGGACGACCGAAGGAGGGGCGCACGCCGGTGGCTGGCGTCGTGAGCCCGAGAGGAGATCAGAAATGGACGGGTCGCGGCGGTCGAACGTTGAAGCTGGAAAGTTTCGGCGATGTAGACGGAGACGGACGACCACCACAGAGACGGAGATGGAGACGGAGAAGATGGGGACGTGCGCGAACGGAAGGAAAAAGAAAAGAAAACGGGCGGCGGCGGACGATGAAGGAAGAAGAAGAAGAAGGAGAATTCGAAAGAGAGGGGGGCGCGCGATTCTTTAGGGTTTTAAAAAAAATATTATTATATATATATATATATATATATATTAAATAAAAATAATAATAATTTATAATAAAATATTAATATTAAATAATTATAATAATATTAAATAATAATATTAATATTAATATTAAATAATAATAAAAGTATTAATATTAAATTATAATGATAATAATACCTAATAATAATAATATAATTAATATTATATTATTATTTTATCATTTTACAAAATTTTAAATTTCCGAAAGATTACATAAAATGATAAAAAAAATTTACCTCGAAAATTCAGGGCGTTACAGATGATTCAAGTTTTCATTTGATGATTTACAGGAGATATACCAACTGGGACTAAGGCACATGTTTGGATTCCCTTTTCTGGATGAGATCTATAGTGTTGACTTTCTGATGAATAACAAACAAAATGAAGAATTTACGCTTTTGAGGAGTATAAGACTTCCAAAGATTTTTGAACTCACTGACATGGGTAACCTCCCTAGTACTTGAGGTTTCTTCAAAAGCCAAATATTTCACTGATGCAACCGTGAATAAGCCACTTCCATTTGGTCTTCAAAATGGTTTGCTATGCCCCCTATCACTGCATAAAGATTACATAGTGCTTTAATTTTCAAAGACTGCTATAACTAGTACTCTCTATCATTAATGGGTCTTCTTGGCTGGATGTTCCAATCATTAAGCTTTTGGTCCCACACTTCCTTAACTGTAGCATCGTGTAAGTTTGATAAAGCATAGAGTCTTGGGGTCTAATCAGATAAAGGGATGTCATTACACTAGTTTCTATGCCAAAATGATAAGAAAGAACCATCATTGAGAGTCCATTTGATTTTTGATTGAAACCAATCCTTCCATTTTTTGATAGCCTACTAAGGAGCATTAGCACTGTTACAATTTTCTTCCACTGGGATATCTTCTTGGTATCTTTTTGTATATTTGGCTTCGATACACCTTTTCCACAGAGAGTGAGACTCAGTAAGATATCTCCACAACCATTTACATAGGAAGGCTTGATTTGTGTCTTTGACCTTGGTGATTCCCAAGCCTCCCATGTCTTTCGGGGTAGTGCAAACATCTCAGTTCATGAGATTTATTTTCTGCTTGTCTGAGCTTCCTCTGCACAGAAAGTCTCTCCAGTGTTTTTCTATTTCTTTGTATACTGAAGTTGGAGCTTTGAAAGTAGATAGTTGGTAAGTGGGTAAACTTACCAACTATTATAGTCTTAGAATTATTATACTAGATAGTTGCTTGTCTGAGGTAAGTTGGTAAGAGATATTGAGTTATTATAGTCTATACGTTTTGCCCCAAATGCTCTCATAATGTTTATCCCAACATGAAAGGAATGTTTTTCCATGATGACTTTAGGATCCAAGTACCATTTGCTATGTCATGAATAGTAAACTTGATGATGGGTCAGCTAGAAGTAGTGAATTTGGAGCAAAACAAAAGCATCCAAAGATGGGATACCTCATGATGAGCTGTCATTTGGACTTGATACATATATAGTCATAATTTTAATTTAATCCATTCATTAAATTATTAATAATTGATTGGCTAGTTTTTATTATAAAAAATGGTCATCTCTCTATAAATTCTGAAATATAAGATACCTAAAAGAACAAGCTAAAAAATAAATGGTTACATAAAAATGAGAACGAAAAGTTAAGTACCAAATGCAAAACGGAGAATCTAATGGAAATTCAGACAGCAAATACAATAATATGGACAAGGAAAGAATAATTGAGCCAATAATAATTAACTAAGTAGGAGAATATATTATTTATTTTACTAATTACTTTTTTAGTTTAGTTATCTTTTTTCTTTTTCCTATCCATAACAATTTCTCTACTTTTCCAAAAATAGAACGAAATGTAAAAAACATTTATACCGTGTAGAACAATTTTGCAAAGAAAGAAAAAACACACACAAGTCCACAACGTGAAATAATAAAAAAACTTTGCAATTAATCGACCACACACGTGCACAGAAAAACTTTTAATTAAAACAATCGTATAATATAGTCTAAAAGATCATTTAGATATTGGCACGCGATCATTCAGATATCTGGTAAACAATCATTTGAATATATCACATATCTATTTGGAATAGACAGTGATAGCGATCTATCTGGGATAGACAACTGATCGTTTTGATATTGGTAAGTACACGATCTTGTACCAAATCTAAATAATTTTGGTACACGATCTTGTACCAAATCTAAATGATTTCGGTACACAATCTTGTACCAAATCTGAATGTTCTTGGTATACGACCTTGTACCAAGATTGTTTAGATCTTGGTAAATGATTTTTTATATATATCACTTATCTATTTGAGATAGATAGTGATCTATCTCTATCTATCTAGGGATAAACAACTTATTATTTAGATTTTGATATATGATCGTGTAGTGAAAAAAGAAGAAGAAAAAAGAACATAAAAGATGACGAAGAAAAAAGAAATTCTAGAAGAAGAAATGAATAAATCGCGAACAAGAAAAAGTAGAAATATGAAAAGGAAGTAATAATATGAAGAATATGAATAAGAATTCAATACTCATCCTAGAAAATTCAAAACTAACAAGGGTATATTTAGAATTAATGAAAAAACAATGGTAGCTTCATGGGCATTTTTATTGTTATATATGAACCGTAAATATTTAGGTGTTTTGTTTTATATATGTAAATTAACCTTTTCCTAACCCTTATTTAAAAAGTTTATATGAAAATTTGAAATTAAAAAATATTATTTTAAATTTTATTTTAATTCTAAAAAGAAGATTTTTAAATATAGTAAAATGAACAAAAATATAAAATCTATTACCGATAAATTTTCATTAATGTCTATTATTAGTAAAAGTATATTTGTATTTATCATTGATGAAAGTTAGAATTTTAAAATTTAGAATGTTAATGATAAAAAGAAATTATTATTCTAGAGTAATAGTAAAAAATGAAAAGTCCTAAAACGAAATGATAAATAAATCCAAACATGTAAACTAAAAAGATAATATTAAACCAAAAATTTTATAACCTATAAATTAGTTTGTTTTCAATAAATTAATTTGTTTTAAATCCAAACAACCAACTCCACATATTCAAGTAATATTGCCAATATTTAAGGACCAGATGCAAATTTTAACAATCCACCAAATGCATTGAATTATAATTATGAAATATGAAAATAATATATATAGTTTACAGAGAAAAATTAAGCAATAACTGTATAGACCATGCTCTACTACGTTTTACGCCTATCTGACCCACCTATATATTGCAAACAAATTGAATTATTATTCAAATTAAAATCAACCAACAAATGTTGGGCATAAAATTTATGATTTCTAAAAATATATACCAAAAATTTTGAATTATTGCAATATAAACTTAGATTTGCAAGATTTAAACTTTACTAATTATTTGCCTTTTTTTATTTTTACTTTACAAAAATTAAGCTTAAAAAGATCTTTCCCCTCCAAATTTCTTGCTTTGTTTTCAGATTTGGGTTAACGGTCTTTTCAAATATAATAAAAAAATCACAAAATATTTACATCGTAAAATATAAGTCCAAAAGTGATTTACTCACAATTTTGCTATTATTATGTATAAGTATTTTACCAATTTTTTCATTTTTTACAATTTCCCGACTAATATTAGAACTATTTTGTGTTAGGAAGAAGAAAAAAACTCGAGAAAATAATTTGAAAAGAAATATGCTCAAATTTTTCAAAACTAAATGGTAAGAGGGTTCTTAGTTCTTTTGTATTAAATTAATAATTCCAAATATAAAATGACTCAAAATTTATTAGATTTTCAGGAATATATAAAAGTACCTAAATATGTCAAGTATCGGTTCGTGAACTGCATGTCAATTAGATAAGATATGTTTTTGTTATTTGTTTTTAAACTATATAAAAAAATGTGTTTCCAATTAAAGCAAAAAGAACCAAAATCATTTTTATAGATATAGCAAAATCTTTCTATCAACGATAAACTATTATCTATCTAGACATACCATAGTGTAGATCGTAACATTTTGCTATGACAAATCTATGATTTAAAACAAATTCCCAAAAGAGTACACTGTTTCTTTAATTGTTTTGATATATGTAAGAAAAGTTGTCATATATATACACAAAAACAAGAATCCTATGAAAATGAACACACATGTGTACTACAAATATTGTTTGTTTCTTCCTATAGGTATTTGGTTTGTAAATGATATATTCCATCTCTCTCTTTAGAAAGAAGACAGAAAGCCATTAACATATGGTTGTAAAACCAAGGAAAAACTTCCAACAACAAATAAATCTACACCAACACTCCCCATCCATTTTCGAACATGTTTTTTTTTTTTTCTTTTTAATAAAAATCTTGCTTCTTCTACTTCTCTTAGTTTTGCTCAAGTATCATTCAATTCAATAACCTGTTTTCACTTTACATGAAACTTATATATCAGAAAAAGCAATAAGAAAAACATTTTTGTTTTACCAAGTTAACAAATATTCTATAGGTTGATCAATTTTTACTTGAGTTTTGCCTGTTTCATCTATTTCTTCTCTATGTTTCTAATAAACAATACCCTCTTCAAATTTCCCATCTTGTTTCTACTCCATATGCTTTAATCTATTGACTACTTTCATTACTGAAGGAATGTGTGACACAAATTCAAGCATATTCTTTAAAACACCGCACTATTGGTATGTTAAGTAAAAGCTATAGACCTTATTTGGTAACTATTTAATTTTTGTTTTCGATTTCCAAAAAATTTGCATATTTTTTCTCCATTTCTGACTATTGTTTTAATCTGATTAAGTAAAAGAATTGAATGTGAATTCATTTTTTAAAATGTATTAAAAAGTAGAAAATAAAACTAAGAAATTCAAAAGTAGAAAGGTTTTGTATATGAACTAAAATTTCAAAAACTAAGAATAAAGAACCAAATGAAATTTAGAATATATGAAAATTGATTTCAAATATGAACGTTCAATAGATAGACCTTGAAAAGTTATAGATCAAACTTGTAATTAAACCGTGTATATATGTATACATATGTAAATACACAAAAACACTTCAGGGTTTTATACACTTGTACACCTTCTTTTAGAAGAAGAAACCCTATAAAATAAGCCAAACAAGGATTCTACCTCTCCTCTTCCGGTGGCCTCAAAGAAGCTTTGGTCAGAAATTTTCCTCTTTCTCGCAACTCTCTGCTTTCTTGGTGTCGTCGGGCAGCTTTGTGCGATCGGAATTCGATGTCGGAGTGATGTTGGTGTTCGACAACTCTCTCCTTCATCATCCTCCGCTGCCTTAAGTGCTTCTCCGCTACCTTCCTCCGTGCTTCGATCACCGTATTCCAGTGCCTTTGGGGTTTCTAATACCTTCTCTTGATCGGATTTGTGAATTTGAGACATGGGGTTGAGAGAGAGAAAATAAAAATAAAAGAGATGAGGTTTGAATTTTAGAGAGGAAAAGAGAGAGAGAGAGAGAATTGGAATTTATAGGGTTTTTTTAGGGATTATTGTAAGGGAAGATTTGGATGAGAATAGGAACAGAATGGAAAAATGGGATAAACTTCCCTCGTACGCTTTGTGTAAAATTTTTGTTTATAAAAATATTGGGATCTGAGTTGTTAGGGCTTTAGATTTTCCATTGTTGTTAACAATGACATGACACAAAAAAGAAAAAAGAATTATTATCTTCTCTCTCATTAAATAATACAACTTCTTCAATAATTTGGCTATTCCCATTGGATTCCAAATTCCTTTTTTTGTATTCTTATTTCTTACTAGCTTCTAATTACATGAAACTAAATTTAATTAATAATGTCATCATTGCTGATCATATTTCGTTTTTTATTTATTTTTTTTTTTTTGACGATTAAGTATATTTCTATTTTATTCCTGTTTAAATGATTTGCCTATTTTTAAAAGTAAAATAGTTAATTTTCTTAACTCAATTTGAAAAAACGAAAAAAATAAGATTAAAATAAATACAAATTAGCTTTCAAATTTATGGAAAATACTAATAAAAGATAGAAAAATAAATTATATTTAAAAATAGAAGAAAAGCTAGCCTAAACAATTTGGAATGACTTTTGGAGTCCTTGTAAATATATTTTAGAAGTATTTATTAAAAATAAAATCAATAATGTTAGAGGATTAAATATAAATAAAAAGTTATTTTAAAAAAACATGACTAGTATTATTTCACAAGATGTGTTTAGTCTAACTTTTGTTTCATTTTTAAAATATATTATTTTATTTTAAAAAAATTAAAATATTTGACAACCACCTAAAATAAAACACTTACCAAGTTTTTTTTTTTTTTTTTTTTTTTTATATCAAGGAGAAGGGTCAAAATAAAATAATAAAGTTACACAACATTTACACTTTTATGATAAAATCAAGTTTAATGATTTTTTTTTTGTCAGTTTGTTTTATTGTTATTATTAAAAGAATCACTTGTATGAAAAGTATTTATATAAAAGGGCTTTTTTGAATTTTGTTTTTCAAATAAATGCAAGCAGACTTTTTAGTCTTCTTTTCTTTAATATTGCTCTCAGTTTCGTCCTTATGCTAATTGTGATTTATAAAGGATATTGTTATTTTACTTTTCGACTAAAATTTGCTGGAGATCAATTAAAACAAAAGAAATTAAATAGATCTACAAAGGCATTTATGGTTGTATACTAAAAGAAAATTAATACAAATATCCATAATGAAACACTGTTGGCTATGTTTTCATAATAATGAAGAAGAGTGTTATTTATTAGAAGGGATATTTTTAAATAGTAAAATGAATCTAATTATAGTAAATTTTTAGTTTTATTAGTGATAGATCTTGGTAGACATCTATCATTGTTCATTAATGTCAGTAATAAAAGTTTATGCTGAATAACTTTGTCATTTACAATAATTTACCTTATTATTTGAAGCCATTAATATGTCTACCTATATATACATTCTTAATTAGTAAATTTTTTTTACCTTTACCTTTGACTAAAAGATAAAACATAGAAAGAGTGAGTATAAACATATATTCAGTAAGGGACCTACTAATATGCCCACTAGATGTTTATTATCTCAAATTAGAGTCTTGTAAACAAGTATCCTTAAACTGGCACGTTTCTGAACACACGCAATCTAATGATCCCGTAGGAACATCTCTAGTCTTCGATGAACCCAAAGGAACACCTAGGACTAAACTGGTCTTTGGTGAACTCAAAAGAGAACCTAGGACAAACTAATCTCTAGTGAAGTCGAATGAACACTTAAGACAATCGAGTTGTAAGTGATCCCGTCAGACCACTCATATACATAACATCTCATGAGACTAGTGATCTCGTTGGACCACAAAGTCATAAAAAGGTGGTGATCTCGAAGGACACTCATATGGTTACAACTCTAATAGATAAAGTAAACAGAACACTCTATCCATAACATGTAGCACATTATAACATCATAAATATGACATGAATATTAATCATAACATTCTTAATCATGAGATTAATATTTCGTGCATCAACATTAACATAATCAGTCATCATCAACATAACTCAGTCATAACTATTGGTCATCAACATACGTCATCATTACATTATGCATTTTAGTTACATCAATGCATAATAGGAAAATTACATGCAAACTCTTAACTTCAGTACGAGGATCTAGTAAAAGAATCTCTTACCTGAAGATTAGCTTAACCAAAATATTCCTAACAGCAGCAACGATCAAGCCTTTCAAGAATAAGTCCTAAACAGTAAGAGAGAAAAAATAGCTAAAATGATAAGTTGCTTAAAGACCCAAAATCAATTTAATTCAACTTATCCAAAGTTGATGTTAAATCCAATTTATCCTTGATTTTAAAAAATTATACAACACAAACTTCCAATTTAATCTAACCAGTATTTCATGAAAAATAATCCAAAATCAAATTATTTAATGTCTAAAATTAATATTTGATGGACATACCTAAAAATTAAACAAAACATACCAAAACTTACCAAAAATAGGTGGGAAAAGATTAAAATAAGCTTGGTGGCTCGACGACTTAGCTAGGAATGGGTAGGCGGCTCACGTAGCTTAGTGAAGGAGGAGGCAGACGTGTGCGACTCACGAAGGGAAGGCTCGGCTTACGACTTGGAGGGAATGGATGGTCGGCTTGGATGACAGGGAGGCTAGAAGTGGCTCGGGTTGCACATCTCTTGAAGAAGAAGTGGCTCGGGTGGTTTGATTCGCGAAGAACGACTCGACTTGTGACGACACTTCAAATGCTGGTTGGTGGTGGATGACGTGACGATCGATCAGACACGGGCGACGATGAATAGAACGACGATGCAGTGTTGATCGAAAACTAAGGGATGCGGACGGAGACGGTTTGGATGAAACTCTATGGCGGAAGACGACGGAGGGGATGCAAAACGGAGGAGAGCAAAGAAGGAAGACGACGGAAACAATGGCATGTGATGGACGCGATCAGAGCACAGCGACAGATGACAACCTTGATTGGCAGCGGCTAGGATTTTGTGAAGGTAAAATTAAGATTTTCTTGAGGAAGAAGATGATGAATAGTAATGCACGTTTTCCCATGATGCCTATTTAAATTAAATAATAATAATAATATCATTATTATTACTTTTACTTTTTCCTTTTTCCTACAACTTTTTCAAAACAAATCTTACACTCTCTCTTCATTTATTATCCAATCACATCATTCCTTTCTTTCCTCTTTTATTTTTTTCTCCAAAATAAAAAATCAAATATTTCTTTCTCTTCAATCACATCCATTTTTATCTTCCCAAAATAATATATATTTTCTTAAATAATTATATTATCTTCGTAATATAATTATTTTTTAATCTTTTTAACTTAATTAATTATATAATTATATATATATAATTACATATAATCTCACCTAGTTAAATATTCTACCAAAAATATTTAATTAAACCTAATTTACACAAAATCAAACAATTCCCACCAATTAACTCAAATAACATCCAAATAATTTCAAAGTAATTAAAATTAAATTCAAAGTAATTAAAATTAAAATTACCTTACTTTGAGGCGTTACATATTTAATATACAATTGGGTCCTTGGAAGACTGGTTAGTAGTCAATATGAACAATAAATATTTAAAAACAATAGAATTTCTTAAATGGCCAAAAAATAAAAAAAAAACTATTTACAAAATATAATTTTTCATTCATAAATTGATGACACAGAAAAATAGTTTGAAAATTTCATAAAACTCTGTTTTTCTTGAAAAAAAGATGAAATTAGTTTTATGACTCATTCTTTACTCTCCATGTCCATTTTGGCTAGTGTTTATGAGTTATGAAAGTCTAAATTTGTTGTTGTGTATATTGGTCACCCTTTTTTAACATCTCATGTAAAATGTATTTTGATTATCATTTACTCACTTCTAGAGGTCAAATATGCCACTTGAAAGCTTGATTTGATTTTACAATGTGTTTTGTTGGTTAGCTTTTGTATATTTAATGTGTTGCACCATAAAAAGTTTAGTTTGGCTATAGTTGTATTTTATCATGGTTTAAAATTTGCTAGAAGTAAATTTCACTTGAGAATTATTTCATAAGAAATTCACTTAACAATTATTTCTCAAATTAAGAGGAGAGGAAAACTAGCAAATGACAAAGAAGTTACAGTGACGTGCCATAGGAAAACATTTTGCTTTCACTTTTACTTTACGGTTATGATTTCATTACTTTTGTATTATTTGGTTAATTCTCTTTTAAAACTAGATAGAGCCCGAGCTAGGATTTTATTTTAGAGATTTATTTGTACAAACTTTGATTTATTTATAATTATAATGAGCATTTAAGGTTTTCAGTAAAAGATAATTTTATTTTCCATTTTTTGTGGAGAGTTTTTATTTTCATTTAAGTAGTAATGACCTCTGCTTAGTATAAAAAGTTTGGTCATTACAAAATAGATCAAGTAATATTAAAAACGGTTCAATGGAACAGACTTAATAGATAAAAATTTAAAGTTGAGAAGTAAATATAGAAAGCTAATTTACATGTTTAGAACAAAATTGAAAATATTTATGAACCTTATAACAAATAAAAAAAAGCACATCATGAAGTCTATATAACTTGAGTTAATTTTTTCATAAATTTCAAATTTTCCATTCCAAAATTTCTTCATTTCCTCTTCTAGAATTTCTTCATCTCCCTTTCTAGAATTTCTTCCTTCTTCATCATCTCTCATCTTCGATGTCATCTTTTACATAAAGGCAATATTTTTTTCCTTATTATTTTTTCATTATCAAGAATTGTATCCTTCTTCTTTTTTCACTACACGATCGTGTACCAATATGTAAACGATTAGTCGTCTATCACAGATATACAAAAATAGATCACTATCACAAATATATAAGTGATATATTCAAATGAGTGTTTAGATTTAGTACAAGATCGTATACTAAGATTTTTTAGATTTGGTACAAGATCGTGTACTAAGATAGTTTAAATTTTTTATAAGATTGTGTACCAAGATTGTTTAGAATTATATAGTATAAGATCATGTATCAATTAGACCGTTTAGATTGGGTACACGGTCGTTTAGGTTGAGTACAAGATCATTTATATTTGGTATAATATCATCTAGACTAGGTACAAGATGGTTTTAGAAGGGTATAAGATTGTTTTTCTCGTGTGTATGGCCGATTAATCGTGGGGTATTTTTGTTATTTTACGTTCTGGACTTATGAGCTTTTTTCTTTTTCAAAATTGTTTTATATGCTGTAAATGTTTTTGCTTTTTGTTTTATTTTTTAAAAGACTTAGATAGAAAATAAATTTAAAATTAACTTTTATTGCGAAATTAAGGAACACAACGAGGCAGAATGGAAGTATGAATATGAATAAAAATATTAAAATAATATTCTTAAAAACACTTGCAATTTTTCACTATCTCTAAAGGTTGTAGGATTAATTTTTTACCAATGTTGTGGGTACAATCTAGCAAAGATGAAAATGACAAGTAGGTGGTGGATTTTATAGACATTTATAGTGTGTTTTCTTGACACACATGGACAACAAATGAAACGATCATATTTGACGATTCGGTAATAAATACTAATTAAGGATAAACATTTGTAATACTTGCAATAACTTGCTTATAGCTGTAATAATGATTATTGTAATAATGTTAGTCTCTATCTTCAAAGATTACTTAAAAGATATGTGTTTGAAGAAGATACAAAAATGAAAGGTCGTATATATACATATATAATTTAATTATAAGCCAACATTTTGGATAAAAACAAAACATGTGGGGGAATGGATGAGTGAAATAAAAATGGATCAAATTCTATTTTATTCCAACACAAAGCACGTAGCATGTTTTGTTGGTTGTAAATAGAGCAGAGAAAAAAACATTTCTTTTGTTTATTATGTGGGAATCCAAGTTCTAGGATTCTCATTTTCTTACCGTTTTATAATGCCACCAAAGTTGCTTAATAATTTATATATTCACATATCGTTTTATTTTAATTTTTATTTTAGAAAGAAATGAAAATGTTCTTTTAAGAAAAGTTTATGCAATTTGAATCAAAAAAAATAAATTAAAAATAACAATTAAATTGTCTGTCAAATACACGAAATATCAAACATGACACAAGTTTCTATCTTCAAAAATTCATGCTTTGTTTTTTATCTCAAATTGTTCAAGTCAATAATAAAATATTAAAAATTCGAGGAAATTTAAAATTTGATTGAATGAAAATTGTTTGATTGATTTCAACTGAGGTTTAGATAAATTTATTAGCTATATAACTAAGATTTTGTTTATAATCCTTTCGTTTTTTTCTTTTATTTTTTTGGATTTTTAAGATTAAACTTATAATTATCTTTCTGGTTGTTATTATGATTTATATATTTCTTAGAAATAATAATTACTTTTAGTCAAATTTTAAAATTAAAAATAGAAAATCTCTTAAGATTTGGTTTTTATTTTTATTTGAATGTCAGGGTATCTCACTGGTGGTTTTATTGTGAAATTAAAAGCTCTAATTGATGTGAAATATGTCATGCCTATTCTTGCATCTTAACTGCAATATTTGGTTCACAATTTAATAAAAAAAAAAACAATTGGATCTATATAAAACTTGGATTAAGCAATCCTAATGAAATAAATTAAGGCTAAGATATATGCTTGTTGTTGTTCTATTTTGTTTTTGGCAAATTTAGTATTTCATTTAAACACTTTTTTACTAGACAATATAAACAATATGTTTGTTTGTTGGGTTCATATCGAGACTATTTATTTTTATTTAATCAATTTTAGTTGTTCTACTTTACTCATTTTAAAATTATTCTTTATTTTTTTTTTCAAAATATTATTAGTCACCATCAACATTTATAAAGTTAAAATTTTGAAAATAATATATTGTGCCTAATCTATAATATAAGTTTAAACATAATATATTTGGCATAATACGAGAAATTATTACATAATCATATTAATTAGTTCATGTACTTTCTTCTTATTCATGGTTTTTAGACAGCTGAGCCCACATTACATGCTAGATGGCTTACATTTTTCTCTTAGGTTTTGTAGTCCTATAATTTAGTGCTATTACTAAAATTTAATATAAAACTTTTATCCATGTAGATTTATTAATTATTTCATTAAGGGTCAAGCTTGTTTGTATATTATAAATATTAAGTTCTTTTATATTCAAAATTGAAAAATTAAGTTTCATCATTTTCATGATAGTTGGAGACAAAATTGGTAGAAACTAAAAGTGTAAAACTAATTAAATTAATTTAAGTTTAACATTAACTAGTCGTTTGGGTCATCAACTAAAAAGTTGATGGAATCTATTATTTTAACCCAAAAGTTGTATGTATAACTATTTATATAACTTAGCTACAATTAAATATAGTTGTTTCAAAATTTTCTTTACTATAATATTAATTATTTGCTATAGATTTTACTATTTTTTTGTTTATCCTTTATTTCTTCTTTACTAGCTATAGTAGGTACATAAATCCTTTTTAAATATATATATATATAGAATGTGGTTTAGTAGGTCGATCGAATCATTCCATCTTATTATATCCCACATCTCTATATACAATATCATAAATTATTTTATTCGAAACTCTAAGTACTAATTATTACGATTTACAGACTATAATAACTAATTTTCCATCTCAATCATCCTTAAATTTTTACCAATTAATACAAGAATAGAATGGTTAGAAACTAAATTCATGAATTATCTATCTATATATATTAATCGGAAGTGAGGTAGGCATGTGCATAAAATTCAGTGATGGGTTTGATTAAGATGGGTCCAGTTGGTGATTTGCACTTTGCAAGCAGAATGTCATTTCTAAGTTTCTGTCTCTTTTCTCGACCAATTGTCTTTACCCTTAGCCTTCCCCTTAGCTGCCGCATTGGATACCACTTTTCCTTTTTCTCTTTCCCATTTCCCATTTCCAATGCATGCAAAATTATTTTAGATACACACTTTTTGGGCCTTTTCCATTCATCTCTCTCCACTCTCAACTTTATGTCTTTATATTATATTACTCATATATTCATTTGGACACAACATTTTCCATGGTAAACAGTGACAGAGTGAAAATATTTTTCTTTAACCCGTTAGAAAATGCTCATCCACTTGGTAGTTTAGGTTAAAATTATCTTTAAATTTTTAAAAATTTTAAAAATATTCTCAAACTTTATCTCACAACTTTTAATAAAAATTGACTTATTGTTAATTTTGCATTAAATTCATTAAAATTTTGTTTAAAAAATACTTTTGAATTATTGAAAAGTTTCAAAAATATTATTTATAGTCACTTATTTTTGTTCAACTTAATTGGGATCTTTTAAAAAATATAACAAAACGACGAAATATTTACACTATACAAGACAATTTTGAAAATGGAAAAGGCCCACAGGCCCATAATAGAAAATACAAAAAATGTTCCGTCAACCACGCCGTCAACAATGCACATAATATATTTGATACACGATCATTTATATTTTTCTATTATTTGGTACACGATCGTTTAGATTTGATCGTTTAAACAAAAAAAAGAAAAAGAAAATAATGAAAGATGATAGAACAGATGAAGACGGGAAGAAGAAAAACAATGAGGGAAGAAAGACAGAAGGGCAAACCTGGAAGATTTTAAAAATGGCTATCTTCAAGGACTTTGTTAACATGGGCCGTAAATATTTTACTATTTTGTTATATTTATGAAAATTTTCCAACTTAATTTAGTTACATATGTTTATTTTAATTTGAGGCTAATTTTAAAAATAGAACAAAGTAATAACAAAAATTAAATAAAGCTTTTATTAACCAACATTTAACTGTTTTTAGATTTGAAAAAGGAGTATTATTGAAAATAGTAAAACTGCTGAAAATATGTACAAAATATAGCAAATATCAGATTCTCCACTATCAACGATAAACACGGATATCTATCAGTGTCTATTAGATGCACTGATAGCCACTGATAGAAGCCTATCGGTGTCTATCATTGATAGAATCTAAAAGTTTGTTATATTTTGTAAATACTTTGGTTCATTATGCTATATTTGAAAATGCCCATTTAAAATATGGTGACATAAAATGGTTTATGGTGGGAATTTTTAAAATTTGAATGACATGAGATTTTTTATTGATTAGAAAATCCATTTAATCAATTTTGGAAAAATCAACCACATATCATTTGTCAAGAAACAAATCAATCCCATTGTCGCCACCTAATTTTATCCTACACCTTTGTTTATTATTCTTTAAAATATAGTAATTGTAATAATGACTAAGATTTTTATATATTTATTTTGTAAAAGAAAAAAAAGGTAAAATTCTTGTAATAATGGCCATCAAGAAAGAAAACTCCGATGTTTTTTGCCCATCAAAGAAACTGAAAAGCCAATCTAGAAAATCATTTCTTGATAGCCAAAACATGCCATAAAAAACTATTTCTTGATGGTACTGGCCATCAAGAAAGAAGACTTTGGTGTTTTTTGCCCATCAAGGAAACTAAAAAGCTCATCAAGAAATTTGCTTTCTTGATGGCTAAAACATGCCATAAAAAACACTTTCTTGATGGTATTGGTCACTAAGAAAGAAGACTTTGATGTTTTTTGCCCATCAAGGAAACTAAAAAAACCATCAAGAAATTCATTTTCTTGATGGCCAAAACATGCCATAAAAAACCCTTTCTTGATGGTATTGACCATCAAGAAAGAAGACTTTGATGTTTTTTGCCCATCAAAGAAACTAAAAAGCTCATCAAGAAAACCAGTTTACTTGATGGTCAAAATGTCATAAAAAACCTGATTGGATTGGCCATTAAGAAAGGGGACTTTGACGTCTTATGCCCATCAAGAAATTGAATCAGTCTATGAAGATAGCTTTTCTATTAACACTTTTTGCCCATCAAGACACCCTTCTACTGATGGGGTTTGCCCGCTAACAAAACTTTATTCTTGACGTTTTGAGCCCGTCAACTATAACAACTTTAAAAAAATAAAAAAATGGGCCATTATGACCCGCAATATGTGACTTGTAGTCGACCTTAAACAAACTAAAAAACCTAAAAAATACCAAAAACTAAAAATATGCAAAATCCATTACAAAGAACTACAAACTAGTTCAAACAACTCTTGCAAATTCGTGTCAACTACATAACCCTCTACCATAACTCCAAAACTACAGAACTCCAACAACTCGAAACTTCTAACTTCACAACTTATGTAAAATCCATTACATATGTAAAATCCATTACATACAACTACAAACTAGTTCAAACATCTCCTGCAAATTTGTGTCAACTACATAGCCTGCAGAACTCCGCCACAAGTTCAAAACTACAAAACTCATACAACTAGAAACTTCTAACTTCACAAGGTATGCAAAATCCATTACATACAACTACAAACTTGTAACGCCCCAAATTCCGTTGCCAGTTACTCATGCGGACCTCGCTGCTATGGAGCAGAGGTTCAGGGATTTGATTATGCGGATGTGGGAGCAGCAGCAGCCTGCCCCGCCAGCTTCTGCTTCAGTTCCAGTTGTGCCGGATCAGTTATCGGTAGAGGACAACACTTGAGGGATTTCAGGAAGTATAACCCCACGACATTCGATGGGTCTTTGGAGGACCCCACCAGGGCTCAGCTGTGGTTATCTTCTTTGGAGACCATATTTCGGTATATGAAGTGCCCTGAGGATCAGAAAGTTCAGTGCGCCGTTTTCATGTTGACAGACAGAGGTACTGCCAGGTGGGAGACGACAGAGAGAATGATAGGGGGTGACGTGGGTCAGATCACTTGGCAGCAGTTTAAGGAGAGTTTCTATGCGAAATTCTTCTCTGCTAGTTTGAGAGATGCCAAGCGGCAGGAGTTCCTGAACTTAGAGTAGGACGACATGACAATAGAGCAGTATGATGCGGAGTTTGACATGTTATCCCGCTTCGCTCCCGAGATGATAGCGACTGAGGCGGCCAGAGCTGATAAGTTTGTTAGAGGCCTCAGGCTTGACATCCAGGGTTTGGTTCGAGCCTTTCAACCTGCCACTCATGCCGATGCACTGCGTCTGACAGTGGATCTCAGTTTACAGAAGAGGGCTAACTCGTCCAAGGTTGCAGGTAGAGGTTCGACCTTGGGACAGAAAAGGAAGGTTGAGCAGCAGCCTACTTCAGTGCCACAGCGGAACTTCAGATCAGGTGGTCAGTTTCGCCGCTTCCAGCAGAAACCTTTTGAGGCAGGGGAAGCTGCCAGAGGGAAGCCGTTGTGTACCACTTGCGGAAAGCATCATCTAGGTCGTTGTTTATTTGGGACCAGGATTTGCTTCAAGTGTAGGTAAGAGGGGTATACAGTTGATAGATGCCCGATGAGACTTACCGGGAATGCACAGAATCATGGAGCAGGTGCTCCACATCAGGGTAAAATCTTTGCTACCAATAAGACAGAGGCTGAGAGAGCAGGCACGGTGGTGACAGGTATGCTTCCAGTGTTGGGGCATTCTGCCCTAGTTTTGTTTGATTCGGGTTCGTCACATTCCTTTATCTCTTCTACATTTGTGTTGCATGCCCACTTAGAGGTAGAGCCCATACACCTTGTGCTATCAGTATCTACTCCTTCTAGGAAGTGTATGTTGTCGAAAGAAAAGGTGAAAGGATATCGGATTGAGATAACAGGTCATGTGATTGAAGTAACGTTGTTAGTCCTGGACATGCTCGACTTCGATGTAATTCTGGGTATGGATTGGCTAGCTGCTAACCATGCTAGCATAGATTGTTCTCGTAAGGAGGTAGCGTTTAACCCTCCCTCGATGGCCAGTTTTAAATTTAAGGGAGAAGGGTCAAGGTCGTTACCTCAGGTAATCTCAGCCATGAGGGCCAGCAAACTGCTTAGTCAGGGTACTTGGAGTATCTTAGCGAGCGTGGTGGATACTAGAGAGGTTGATGTATCCCTATCATCAGAACCAGTGGTAAGGGACTATCCGGATGTCTTTCCTGAAGAACTTCCAAGGTTACCTCCTCACAGAGAGATTGAGTTTGCCATAGAGCTGGAGTCGAGCACGGTTCCTATATCCAGAGCCCCATACAGAATGGCCCCAGCAGAATTGAAAGAATTAAAAGTGCAGTTACAGGAGTTGCTTGATAAGGGCTTCATTCGACCGAGTGTGTCACCTTGGGGTGCACCAGTTTTATTTGTTAAGAAGAAGGATGGATCGATGCCCCTATGCATTGACTACAAGGAGTTGAGTAAGGTAACCGTTAAGAACATATATTCCTTGCCCAGGATCGACGACCTGTTTGACCAGTTACAGGGAGCTACAGTGTTCTCTAAGATTGATCTTTGGTCGGGATATCATCAGCTGAGGATTAAGGATGGTGATGTACCGAAGACAGCCTTTCGTTCCAGATACGAACACTATGAGTTCATTGTGATGTCCTTTGGTTTGACGAATGCTCCGGCAGTATTTATGGACTTGATGAACAGAGTGTTTAGGGAGTTCCTAGACACTTTTGTGATCGTGTTTATTGATGATATCTTGATATATTCCAAGACAGAGGCCGAGCATGAGGAGCATTTACGTATGGTTCTACAAACCCTTCGGGATAATAAATTGTATGCAAAGTTCTCGAAATGTGAGTTTTGGCTGAAGTAGGTGTCCTTTCTAGGCCATATGGTTTCTAAGGCTGGAGTTTCTGTGGATCCAACTAAGATAGAGGCAGTCACTAGTTGGCCCCGACCTTTCACAGTCAGTGAGGTTCGTAGCTTTCTGGGTTTAGCAGGTTATTATCAACGGTTTGTGGAGAACTTTTCTCGTATAGCTACTCCTCTTACTCAGTTGACCAGGAAGGGAGCTCCTTTCGTTTGGAGCAAGGCATGTGAGGACAGTTTCCAGAACCTAAAACAGAAGCTAGTTACTGCACCGATTCTTACTGTACCTGATGGTTCAGGCAGTTTTGTGATTTACCGTGATGCTTCTAAGAAGGATTTTGGTTGTGTATTGATGCAGCAAGGTAAGGTAGTCACTTATGCTTCTCGTCAGTTGAAGAGTCATGAGCAGAATTACCCTACACACGATTTAGAGTTGGCAGCAGTGGTTTTTGCATTGAAGATATGGAGGCATTACTTGTATGGTGAAAAGATACAGATCTTCACGGATCATAAGAGCTTGAAATACTTCTTTACTCAGAAGGAATTGAATATGAGACAACGAAGATGGTTTGAGTTAGTGAAGGATTACGATTGTGAGATCTTGTATCATCCAGGCAAGGTAAATGTGGTAGCTGATGCTCTTAGTAGAAAGGTATCACATTGAGCAGCACTTATTACCCGACAGGCTCCATTACATCGAGATCTTGAGAGGGCTGAGATTGCAGTGTCAGTAGGGGCAGCCACTATGCAATTAGCCCAGTTGGCGGTACAGCCGACTTTGAGGCAAAGGATCATTGATGCTCAAAGTAACGATCCTTATTTGGCTGAGGCATGGCAAGCGGTTGAGTTCTCCATATCCTCTGATGGTGGACTTTTGTTTGAGAGGCGTCTCTGTGTGCCATCAGATAGTGCGGTTAAAACAAAATTATTATCTGAGGCTCACAGATCCCCATTTTCCATGCACCCGGGTAGTACGAAGATGTATCAGGACCTGAAGCGGGTTTATTGGTGGCGTAATATGAAGAGAGAGGTGGCAGAATTTGTTAGTAAATGCTTGGTGTGTCAGCAGGTTAAGGCACCAAGGCAGAAACCAGCGGGTTTATTACAACCCTTGAGCGTACCGGAATAGAAATGGGAAAACGTGTCCATGGATTTCATTACAGGACTACCAAGAACTCTGAGGGGTTTTACAGTGATTTGGGTTGTGGTGGACAGGCTTACCAAATCAGCGCACTTCGTTCCGGGTAAATCCACCTATACCGCTAGTAAGTGGGCACAGCTGTACATGTCTGAGATAGTGAGACTACATGGAGTGCCAGTATCAATTGTATCTGATAGAGATGCCCGTTTCACTTCCAAATTTTGGAAGGGTTTGCAGACTGCTATGGGCACGAGGTTAGACTTTAGTACAGCTTTCCATCCACAGACTGACGGTCAGACTGAGCGTCTGAACCAAGTTTTAGAGGATATGTTACGAGCGTGTGCATTAGAATTTCCAGGTAGCTGGGACTCCCACTTGCATTTGATGGAATTTGCTTATAATAACAGTTTTCAGGTTACTATTGGCATGGCACCATTTGAGGCCTTGTACGGAAAATGTTGTAGATCCCCTATATGCTGGGGTGAAGTGGGTGAGCAGAGATTGATGGGTCCTGAGTTAGTTCAGTCTACTAACGAAGTGATACAGAAAATTAGATCACGTATGCATACCGCACAGAGTAGGCAGAAGAGTTATGCGGATGTGAGATGGAAAGATCTTGAGTTTGATGTGGGGGACAAAGTGTTCTTGAAAGTAGCACCCATGAAAGGTGTCTTATGATTTGAAAGGAGAGGGAAGCTGAGTCCTCGTTTTGTTGGGCCGTTTGAGATTCTGGAGCAGATTGGCCCTGTAGCGTACCGCTTGGCGTTGCCACCATCACTCTCGGCAGTTCATGATGTGTTCCATGTTTCTATGTTGAGGAAGTACGTACCGGATCCATCCCATGTAGTGGATTACGAGCCACTAGAGATTGATGAAAACTTGAGCTATATAGAACAACCCATTGAGGTGCTGGCTAGAGAGGTGAAAATGTTGAGGAATAGAGAAATCCCTTTGGTTAAAGTCTTATGGCGGAATCACAGGGTTGAAGAGGCTACATGGGAGCGAGAAGATGACATGAGGTCTCGTTATCCCGAATTGTTTGAGGAATAAAACTTTCGAGGACGAAACTTCCTTAAGGAGGGAAGAATGTAATGCCCCAAATTTGGAGGTAAAATTTTTGTCATTTTATGTTAATTTTGGAGAATTTAAAATTTTTGGTGTTAATTCTTTTTGTTGGTTTTGAAGAGGGAAGAAAAAGAAATCGAAGTGTATGAATTTTTTTTAATTAACATGGTGTAAATTAATATAATAATAATATAATTCAAATTATATTATTATTATTATTAATTATGTTGTTGTTATTATTATTATTATTATTATTATTATTATTATTATTATTAATTACTTTATTATTATTATTATTATTTAATTTATTTTTTTAAAAACACCCTAACGCGTGGCGACACCCCCCGCTCCTCCTTCTTCTTCATCTCCAGATCCCTCACGAAGCCGCCGCCGCCTGTCTTTTCATCCGTTCTCTTCCGCTCGCGCACTCGTCCGTCTCCGTCTCTATCTCCGTCTCTGTGGTGGTCACCCATCTCCGTCTCCGTCGTCGTCGGTTCCACAACGCCAGCATTCAATCGTCGCGGTCGTACCATTTCCGATCTCCCTCTCGGTCTCACGCAACTAGACATCGTCGTGCGTCCTTCGTCCGACCGTGTCTGTTGATGCCCAGCCGTCTTCCGTAGCATCGCGTGGCCGAGCGGCAGTCGACCAGCCCCAACGTTTGTTCATCTCTAGTTTTCGCAAGCTCCTACGCAAAGTCGAGCCGAGTCAAGCCAAGCCGAGCCGAAAATCGAGCCGAGTCACGAGCTGCGAGCTAAGTCAAACCGAGCCACAAGTTGAGCCGAGCCGCGAGCCGCAAGCTTAGCTGAGGTGAGCCGAGGACCGAGCTGAGCCGCAAGCCGAGCCGAGCAACGATCCAAGCCGAGCCGAGCTGCGATCCAAGTCGAGCTGCAAGCTGATCCGAGCCGAGCCGAGCCGCGAACTGACCAACTCAAGCCGTGAGCCGAGCCGAGCCGATCACCTCCAAGCCAAACCGAGCTCCCTATTCACCGAACCACCTAAGCCTTCTTTCCTCCACTTCGGGTCACGGTGAGTCTTCGGTAAGGATTATTTTGGTTAGTTTCCTAATGTTGCTATAACGGATTCGAGTTTAGATTTTGGAGTAAGACATGGTCCTACCTTTCGTTCCTTGAAGGTATTAGGGAGTTGACGACCAAGTTCTAGGGTTCCGCGGCAGGCTTGATTGGAGATAGCTTTCCTTTACTCGGGTAAGTCAAAGGATGTTGCTTGGGACCATTTAAAAATGACTTTTACTAGTGTCATCGTTTAAACCCTTGTGATTTCGTTTAGGTGGATTCGTTGGGCGTGGACTCGATCAAGGGGCATAACCAAGTGTCAGGTAAGGGATTTCTTACTACTGGACCTCAGATCTAGGCTGGAAACGTAGTAATCCACAGGAGATTATACGTTGATAAATGTACTGAATGAATTGATGCATGTTTGACTAATACATATCGCTTATATGCTCTTATCTGATTAAAGGTAGCGTGACCGCTAGTTGTAGCTTGTGTGCCATCGTGTGTAATGAGTTGTTTACGGATAGACATCGATGCCCGGATGTTCTGTGTATTGTAGTTATGTTAATGGGCTACGTTGTGAACTGGAATTGTATGTCGATGGACTTTAAAGTCTTAAGGTTAGGTATGTGGTTGTCTATTGTCCGAATATTGGTTATGGAGTTATGTCGTGGAAGGATTATGAGTTCGATTCTGATTTGACTAGTTGACTGGATCTAAAGAATATCACAATGATGAGTGAATTGGATACGCATATAGCAACTGAAGATATAGTTGTTTAAACCTATACTATCTGACTGGCGAAGCCTATGACGAAATTGTAATATGAACGTTGTCGGAGTGTGACTGTTGTAGACGGTTTAGTATGGACTTAGGGGTAACGGTTAGCTTCATCTATGTGGTAGTGTACTTTACTGATATGTGTATCCTTCGGGGTCATTAGACTGATATGTGCATCCTCCAGGATCACTAGACTGATATGTGCATCCTTCGAAATCACTAGACTGATAGGTGTATCCTTCGGGGTCACTAGACTGATACGTGTATCCTTCGAAATCACTAGACTGATATGTGCATCCTTCGGGATCACGAGACTGATGTATGCGTTCTACGGAACCACTAGACTGTTTATGTAGGGTACCCCTGAATAGGAAGTTAACTGTTATTCCCTAACGGGCCCAGTAGTGGGTCCCTTACTGGGTATATCGTATACTCACCATTTTTCCTCTTTATCTTTTCAGGTAAGGGTACAGCGAGAGACAGATCGACGAGGGGCAAGAAGGATGCGTGAAGGCCATATGGACGCGTCTGGTTTTCTTATTGCTTCCGCTGATGTATTTATGTTACTCGTTATTTTCATTGTCAGATCGAGTCACGGTTAGAATATTTGGTTTATGATTTTGTGTTTGATGATTTGAGCACTGTATTTTGGAACTCTTGTAAATGTGATTTAAAATAGGGTCCGAAACTATTTTTTTGTAATATTTTAAAACGTTTTTAATGAATCGTAACCGGTCCTTTATGAGTTTGCGTGTTTTGTGGTCGAGTCTTAGCACTAAGTAGTGACCTCAACTTAGTCCGGAAAGTTGGGTCGTTACAAAACTAGTTCAAACAACTCCTGCAAATTCATGTCAACTACATGACCTATAGAACTTCGCCACAACTCCAAAACTACAAAACTCATACAACTTGAAAATTCTAATTTCATAACTTATGCAAAATCCATTACACACAACTACAAACGAGTTCAAACAACTCCTGCAAATTCATGTCAACTACATAACCTGCAGAACTCATAACTCACACAACTCCAGAACTCCAAAAATTCGAAAGTTTCAACTTCCCAACTTCAAACAACTAATGAAAAATATCAACAATCATAAATATGAAATTCATACCATCAGACCATATAATTGAAACACAAGTAACATATAGTTCATAAAATTACTAGACATCCATCAAATAAACTAATTAATTTTCATTAATTAACTATAAACCAATGTTTCTACAAAAAACAGTATCTAACGAATATGATCATATAAAACATAACCTTACAGAAATTGACATCGTATCAAGATATATCTAAACTATAAATATAAAAACTACCCCTTCATTGCAATAAAAACATGCATCATATGTAACGTCCTAGAAAGTCACAATATTCCACTCTCACCACATCAAATTTAGATTGAGTATAACGTGCTTGTCTCGTCAGCTATAAACGAAATAAATGTAATTTAATTACTAGATTGTACTAAATGTAAGAATAATAGCTATAAGAGATGGTGCAATAAAATGCATACCACATTTGTAATTGTGACGCTCTTTTGCCTTACTATGTCTTGCACAAACTTCATCACATAGTACCCACATTCTGTACTACTTAAGGTTTGAACACACTATACACACACATATATTCAAAACACTTGTTAAAATAAAAACTAATATTTAAACCGAACATACATTATCATTTATTTAGAATTTTAGTACTCATACCTTAACAGAAACTCAAGTAAGAGGTCGAGCTCTTGTGTTTGTTCCAACATAAAACATTCTTAAGGCTCTGAATTAAAAAGAATAAAAAAAATATATAACAAACTGCAATTTACATAATAAATACACTTAATGTGAAATAACAGTTAAATACTTACATGTTGTCCATATATTTCAACTCATCTCGAACACTATCATGTCTTAACGAATCTAGTGCATACACCGTATTCGCTCGTATTGAGATAATAAATAATATCCAATGATATCTATATAATAAACATGTTTCAATCAAATTAATAAAAAAATATTTATAATTAAAAAAAAACCATATGAAAAATAACAATACTTTGATTCTAACTTTCCCACAATTAAATGGACATATCAATAATTTATTCTTGATTGATACCAATCTATTACACAAGTATCGAGCTCTATGTTTGTCTGTACCTGAACCTTTTGAAATTTGTCCAAGATTCATAAATGCATATTCCTCTAGAATACTTAGATCAAATTCATATAAGTATCTAACATTAAAAGAAAATTCTTCTAATATTAGAAATAGGTATCTAAAAAAATATTCATCTTTCATATCCTTCTCTACATGTCTCAACATGAACCTTATTGCCGTTGACAGTTTTAATTCATTCATTTTCGACTTTGTTCCTTTCAAAGCTTCCAAGTCAAGAGACTTTTTACTAGATGTCTATAAAAAGAATGTCAAAAATTAAAATGAGAACATGCTAATGCGAAAATGCATATTTTGAAATTAAAACTTTACATTTTTCTGTTCTTCTATAACTATAAGATACTTTGGCCATGGAATGTGTGAACCAATTGCATCGTGTAGAGAATAGATGCTTCCAACAATGGGTATGAGTAGTAAGAAAAGACTGGCACATGCAACTTCAATGAGAACCCGCTCATTGGGTATGAGTAGTAAGAAAAGACTGGCACATGCAACTTCAATGAGAACCCGCTCATCACCTTCTCCAAGTCGTACTTCATAAACTATTTTGTCCGTACTTATTCTTTCGAAGACAGTTCCTGTTGCAACAATGTTGTCAACTTTTCCAACAACAATACTACATGGTCTCCCCTGAAAAATTACATTCACATCTCAATTTACCATCAATGTTGAATAAATCATGAAATGCAATATATAAAATTGAATTAAACATAATATTACTAGATCAATTTTTCCGTGTGATGGATGAACGTCGAGATCAATTGTTTCTCACTAATATTCTAATTGCATTTAGAGTGGGCATCTAAGCTTGTTTCTCTAGTTCTCTTCAAAGACTTTAACTTTAGCATTTTTTTTTTCATTTAACCGTATTATGATAAATATGTGATTTCTCCTTTTTCCAATTGGCATCTACATCAACAGTAATCTGTGTTTCTCTGGGTTCTGATGGAATATGTTTGTGAAAATAGAACGAAGGTGTAATCAATCTACTTACACCTCTCACATGTCCTCGATGTTCAGGTGTCCTCAAAGCTTGAGTTAAAATATCCTCTAAAAGATTATATGTTTCATTAACATCTTTATGGAGTTCATCCTATAATATGAACAAAGAATTAAAAATTTCTTTTTCACAAGTTGTAAATAGGTCTCAAACATATAAAATGCTAGTAATCAAATTTACTTACGATTTTTCCTACAATCTCTTCGACCTCTTTATTCATAAATTCTCAATCTTTACCCACACGAGCATAAGTTTCCAAACGGTAGCTCGATCGATCGATTGTGGTAATTTTCCTTCTTTTTTCTACATGTATACACATAAATTAAACATTAAATTTGATAAACATAGGATAATATTGTGCATAGTAATATAAACTTAGCAACTCTTCTCCTAAATTTATGTAGCCTCTGCGAGACGTTCTATAGTATATTTGTAATTCTTGTGTCTTTCTTTTTGCATGTTGCTACGTTTCTATATCATACTCATAACACAAGTCAATGATGCATTGATATATTTAATTATTGAAACATTAAATAAGTCATAACACTCACCAAAAAATCTTCACTCATGATTGTTGTAATTCATGTGATACAAATGTTTTCCAATTAGATAGATCAATAGCAGGGTAGTCTGGTGGTAAAATTTTAAGCATTCTGGTTCATCTATATATGGAAAAATATGATTATTTCTCAAAATACTTTTGAAATTTCTGAAAATGACAAAATAACATATATATAAAATAACGTCATATCTCACTATATTAATTTAAGAATAAAAGATGCCTATCTGAATGAAAATATAAATTTTATATTTTAATTATGACGACATGTCTAACCATGAAGCATATGCAATCGAAATATTGTTTCGAATACATGTGCCGATAACTCACCATTTGAGTTGCATTTTCACCAATTCATTCACCACGTTTGTTGTAGTCAACAACCAATCGATTTGTTTCAGAGCTAATTTGTCTCAAATGAATCATCGTGGTACGACCACACACACTCCTTTGACTAAATGTCTCTAAAATACTATCAACCAGGGCTACATCCTCGTCACCTCCAACTGAGAGGTGGTCATCACTACTACAGTCCATTAATACTTAACCTGTTATGAAAATAAGCATTATTATAGAGCTAATAACATTCATAAAGAATAAGCAAAATAATAACAAACTTTACCATCTATTATTCATTTTCATTTACTATCCAAATACCATTACAATCAGTTCGCTTGTAGTTTGAATCATCTTCGTTATTCATTTCCTCAACACATTCATAGGAACATTGTTAGAACTAATACAATTTAAACTTATATCCCCTAACTCATCATCATTAATATGATCCTCATACTCTCGATTGGGAGGATTCAACACAACATGCCATTGAGAATCACTTGGATCTTTGATAAAAAATACTTGTTTTGCCGTGATGCTAGGATAAAAGAATCTATCTTATGACCAATACGTTTAAGATTAACCAATGTAAACTGCAACTCATCTGTTTTGACACCACTATCATTGTCAACCCAATTACATTTAAACATTATAATTTTAAAGTTAATATAGTTTAACTCCCAAATCTCTTGGATCATACTGTAAAATGACATGTTTGTCACTATAGGATGTTTATCCTTTGCACTAGATATCTGCATCGTATTCGGTACTAAACATACACCACTATTCTACACATTATGAACACCTTCACGATGCTCTATATTGTAACGAATACCATTCATAACATAACTAGAGTAAGTTATCACACTAGGCGAAGGACCATGTGATATCCATCTTAATGTATCAGATATTGTGTTGTTTGGTAGCTCAAGTTTTGTAGCAACCTAAAAATCATAGTCATGTAAATATAAATTAGCAAGACTTTCTTAAAAAAGTAACTAAAACAAAATAATTGAACATTGTTAGATGAATACTTGGCTACGTATCCAAGAAGATTGTGCTTATCTTGTAGCCATTTTAGATGTTTTGCTTTGATGAGTACATTTTTTTCAAATGATCCACATGTTTCCTACAAAGTTATTGTATCAACTCATGATGGTTAGATATATCCTAATAGGTATAACATAATAAATAAATAAAGTAAATATTTAAAGTCGACATACTCTATGTAAGGTTGGACATCATTTGTATTCTCTAACACTTACAAATGAGCCTGCATTAATTGTTCTTTTTCAAGCCTTATGTGAGAAGCTACAGATAAGGGTTGTCCAATATCATCATTTTGATCTCGTTCTTTAGCCTTCCCAAGTCCAATTGACATGTTTTCTTGACAAAATGTTGTACAAAATTCTATAGCTTCCTCAACAATATACCCTTCAGCAATAGAATCCTTCGGTTTATTTTGGTTTCAAACATATCCTTTAAGAACTTTCATGTATCATTCAAATGGATACACCCATCGAAGATACACAGGGCCACACAACCGAACTTCTCTAACTAGATGTATTGTTAAATGAATCATTATGGTGAAGAATGATGGAGGAAAATATTTCTCAAACACACACAATATTAGTGCAATCTCTTGTTCCAAGACACTTAGTTGTTCGACTTCTACAACCTTACTACATATAGCATTAAAAAACAAATAGAATCGTGTGATTGCGTTTATCACATGTTTAGGTAGTGCAGCACGAAGTGCAACCGAAAGCAATTGTTGCATGATCACATGACAATCATGAGACTTTAACCCAGTAAGTTTTAAAGTGTCGATTGACACGAGATTTTTTATGTTTAAAGAATACCATTCTGGAACTTTCATTTTAGACAATGATTGGCAAACTGTGCGTTTTTTGCTTTTGGATAACGTATAACAAGTTGGAGGTATGTATATTCTATTTCCTACAACCTTTGGCATCAACTCAGGACGAATGCCTAATTGTTCTAAGTCACGGCGGGACTGTAATCCATTTTTTGTCTTACCAGGAATGTCGGGCAATGTACCCAATAAGTTCATACATACATTCTTCTCAATATGCATAAATCCAAGCAATGTCGAACTTGAGCTTCTTCCAATATTCAAGTTCAAAAAATATGGATATTTTGAATGTGAAAAACTCATTTCGATATCCATCATAACAAGGTACACTATCATTCCATAGTATTTTCAAATCATCTATTAAAGGAGTTAAATATACATCTATATTGTACCCTGGTTGATTTGGCCCAGAAATTAACATTGTTAACATCATAAATTTACGTCTTATACATAACCATGGTGGGAGATTGTATGTTGTCAATATCACGGTTCAACAACTATATTTACTATTCATCTCACTATGAGGATTAATTCCATCAGTAGATAACTTTCCTCACTTTAAAAATCATGCCATAAATGATCAACCAATTTCCAAGATGGATTGTCAACTGGATGACATAAATTTCCATCAACCAATCTTTCATTTGCATGCCATGTTAAATTCTTCGAATGTATTTGACTATTGAACATTCTTTGAAATCGTGGAATTGGTGGAAAATACTAAACAACTTTTGCAGGCACTCCTTTTTGTACTTCAGACAAGTTTTTACACTTCTTCCACCTCGACTCATTACAATGAGGACAATTATACACATCAGCAAATTCTTTTCTGTTTATATAACAGTCATTACGACACGCATGAATCTTCCCATACGTCATTCCTAAAGTAACTAAAACTTTTTTTCATTGTACGTCGATGTTGGCAATTCGTTATTTTTAGGTAGTGTACTTTTCAACAAACTCAACAGCTCTGTAAAGCTAATATTGCTCCACTTGAATTTTGCTTTTAAGTGATACAATTTGACTAGTGTATCCAACTTGGTCAAGTTTTCATAGCCTGGATATAAAGGCTTCTCAGCATCTATAAGTAACTTTTAAAATTTTTTAGGATCATCTACACTATTTTGTTGTGCCTCTTCAACCATTTAATTTCAACGATATTGTCATCAACATTATCATCCAAAAATTGTTTCCTAGAATTGTAGTCTGTATCAGGAACTAAATTTGTTCGACAATACTTAGTAAGGTTTTCGCCATACCAAATCCAATTGTCATACCTTTAGTTAATACCATTGATTAATAAGTAGTTTCTTACTTAATTAGTATTAAGTGTTTTGCAATTTTCACACTTAATACATGTACATGACATAGAAGTTCTACCACTTGAATGTTTTTGTGCAAACTCAATAAAACGATCAACACCTTTTTCATATTCGTTAGATAATCTATCTTTTATCATCCACGACTTATCCATTGTGTTACAACCAAATTGAATGAAATTAATTAGACAATCACCTTAACAAAATAAAAAACATCAAATAACAAAGTATCTGAGTGACTACCATAACTGCAGGATAGTCATTTAATGCATCACCAAAGTAAGCATCATAATGAACTCAAGCTACTCTAAGCATATCAAGCAATGAGATGAAACATATTATACTAATGATATTACTTACAAATAAAAGAAAGTAAAACATAAAATGTGTAGAACCTTTGGCTTACACTAAACTTATATTTAAGTGACTACAATAACTACAGGATAGTCATTTAATGCATCACCATAGTAAGCATCACGATATACTAAAGTTACTCTAAGCAAATAAAACAATTAGACAAAATATACTCAAAGCAAATAAAAAGCAATAAGATATTGAAGGGGGTGGAATACTAACGACGCAACTTACATACACATAAAAGAAAGTAAAATATAAAATGTGTAGAACCTTTGACTTACACTAAACTTATATCCAAGTGACTACCATAACTGTAGAATAGTCATTCAATGCATCACCACAGTAAGCATCACAATATACTCAAGTTACTCTAAGCAAATAAAACAATTAGACAAAACATAGTCTAAGCAAATAAAAAGCAATTAGATATTGAAGGGGTGGAATACTAACGAGTCAACTTACACATAAAAGAATGTGAAATATAAAATGTGTAGAACCCTTGACTTACACTAAACTTATATCTAAGTGACTACCATAACTGCATGATAGTCAATCAAATGCATCAACAGAGTAAGCATCATGATACACTTTAGCTATTTTAAGAAATAAAACATGATACAAAAACATACTCTAAGGAAATAAAGCAATGAGATGAAACATATTATACTTACAGATAAAAGAAAGTGAAATAAAATGTGTAAAACCCTTTGAGTTACATTACTTACACTAAACTTTTATCTAAGTGACTATCATAAGTACAGGATAGTCATTCAATATATCACCAAAGTAAGCATCACAAATACACTTAAGCTAATCTAAGTTAAAATGGCTATTGTGGAATAGTTGTTGGTTTTGGAGATACAAGGTCAAAAAAATACCTTATACTTGGAAAGATGCCTAATACTTGACACAAAGATCCCTAGAGTCCCTGGTGAACAATTAACAATTTCAATGCTTAGGAATCCAACTCTTTTATGAATATAACAAAATTTTATATTTTATTAAATATTTGAAATATCAGATTCTATCAAATATTTATAATTTATATGATTTAAAAAAAATACATTTTAAAAATGATCTAAATAATAATAATAAATTTGAAAGGCCATAGTATAAAAAAAGTCTCAAAATTAAAGAATAAATGTTAACAAATAATTTGTAAATGAGTATGTTCATTGAAAATTTCAAAAAACCATTAGAGCAAAAAGTTGAACTGTCAATATATATATATATATATATATACATACATACATACATACATACATATATACACACATAAATGGTTAAAAACATAAATAAACCAAACTCTTAATTGGTAAAAAAAACATAAAAATGAAAAGTAAAAAAAAAAAATTCAGTCTTCTCTAAGCTGAATTAAATACAAAAACATTAAAAAAATATAAATATACATACAAAGTTGAGACAATTTATTCTTTAAAAACAAAACTGAAATGCCTGAGATAAAAGAAGAAACAAAAACAATCTGCGAAAGTCACTAAAAGATCCTAAGACAACTTACTTGCTCTAGATCAAAATTAATTCCAAAATTTTCATAAACGAATCAATTTAGACATTTCATTACAATTACATTTGAAATCTATTCATGGATTAATTCTCAAATATGTGATGACCTTTTCGATTTTTCAACTGTCAATTTTACATAATAAAATAGTAGAGTATATAAATATATGTAGATTTTCATAGAAAATTCTAATGTACGTCACTGACATTTGAATGCTCTAATTAATACCAATTTAACATCACATGTGGAAAATATTATGTCAAATCTACGATCAAACAATGAAACATGGAACTTTCATCTCTAAGTTAAGAGACTCTTCAAGTAACTAAAATTTAATATATGAGAGATTCATATTACAAATCTTAAAGTGACTATTTATAATCTTACAATAAAATATGAAAAATAACTAATTAAACATTGATTAACCTAAATTATCTGCTAACTATTAATTAGTATATTGATTATCTAATAATATATGTTTAAAGTCACGGAGGTTTAACTTGAAACAAACAGACAAAACATGAAGATTATTAAAAGTTGAACACTAGAAGAGAAACTTAAGTGGCTTTGATATTGATATTTTCTCTATTTAGGGGTATTTACATTGACGAGACAAACCAAATAACTCATAATTATCAAATTTCTTTAAACTACCATATCAATAACAACTTCTTTCATCTAATGTCCCCCTTGAAGTTGGACTATATAGATGAACAATATAGGATAGGATAGAAAAATAGAAGGGATATACTGGTGGTCTTGTAAATATGTAAAGATGTCAGCGAGTTGGCTAGAGCGCACTGGTAGTAATTTCAATACTAAAACCAACTAAAGAATCTTATCTTATTTCTTTAATATTCAATTTAAAACTAATGGAAAGTATAATAACCATTTTATTGCAGCCTTTTTGTTTCTTGGTTAAATATTATATGTTCATATAAGTTAAAATTTCAAATTGGTTCTTGGATAGCCAATGAACGTATCAATCCAAATGTTGATCTTTTTAGACTTTTCAATGAAGTAAAAAAAGAAAAAGAAGAAGAAGAAAGACAAAAAAAAGTAAATGGCTTCCCTTTTCTTTACTTATATTTTGTTCCTTTCAATGTCTCATAACAAACTTACTTACTTTGTTTTTTACAAGTGTTTAATAAAGTCTTTGAAATTTAAAAACACAAGTTTACAGGGGAAGGAAGTTTGGTTTGTAATTTCTTGAAGCTCATCGTCAACAAAATAAAGATTGAAATCATCACTTTATAGTTGTGCAAAACAGATGTGACTTACAACACAAAAACAAAAAGGTTGCAGGCAGGGTCCCTTAGTATTTACTCTGTTGTGTTCCCACCCCAAGCCTAGAAGCTTTCTTGTGAACCAAAATCCTATTAGAAGAACCAAGACAATGTCATTTTAGTTTTAAAAGGGGGGAAGTGGGTTGAAACAGTGAAGAAGAGTACCTTGGGGAGAATGGCGAAAACGAATGGAATATTCAATGCAATTTCCAGTTGAGCGGCAGAAGAATTGATATATAGAAAACTTTTCGGTCGATGGTGAGCGGTTGAGTGACAGAAGAATTGAAATATCGAGAAAAGTATAGTTGAAAAGCTGAAAAGATATGTCTGCCAATGTCTTTAAACCTCTTTTGGTAATTTCTTCTTTAAGGAAGATGATGTCACTCAATTTTTTCTAAATGGTCGGGATTGATCTCACCATGCGACGACTGTAGATTCTTTGGGATAGAATGCATCCAGGGACTTACTCTCGACTTCTCCACCATCAATTGCCCAAGCATCCTAATCTCGTTGATTCTAGTGGTTGCAGTAAGAATTCCTGACCGGAAATAATCATCGCTAACTACGTTGGCCTGTGATTTGTCACGCAGCTTTAGTCACTTTTCATCTCCATCACCTCCCCTTCAATCAGAGATTACCCAAATCGACGATTACATTTTCAAACTGGAAAAATAAAAGGCAATTTATTTATGTACCTTTTTTATATATATACAAAGATAGTAACCTATTCTTCATCCTAGTTGGAAATCCAAATAGAGATCGGAAATATCAAAATTGTAATAAGGATCATTTTCAAAATCGATATCATTGATAGATGAATCTGAGAGATTTGTAATATCTTCAGTGTTATCTTGTTTGTTGTCGGCGAAATTATTGTTGATGACTATTTCCATGACCGCCTGAAGGTCTACTTCAGACTTTGCTTCAGCAATTGAGGTCATGATTGAGTTCTTTGCGAGAAGAAACTGATCTTCTTCTCGAGAGAGAGATGAGCGTTGATTTTCAACCATTTTGCTATTTGTTCTTCGTCCAAATGGGAATTGTCATACTTATCCCACCATTTGACACGCAAAATCTTTCCTAAGATTTTGAATTTGGCTCTGGATGAAAGCTGATGACTCCAACAAAGAATCCAGGGCAGTTGAAAGTAAAGAGAGAATCGATACATTTGCGAAAGTGCAGACGAATAGATGCTTATTGAGAAGTGGTGGTAGGCTCTTTGGACCTCAATGAGGAATATCTCAGAAGTTAGGCTGAAATAGCTCCACCATTTTTTAAACCAATTTGGAAAATTATTTTTGTAAGATTTCTTACAAAACGTAATAAACCAGGAGTGGTTGTGAGACTCATGCTAGAGTACTTTGTACCAAGCTTCCATGTCGTCTCGGTACGTGTACGTTTGAGGATTAAATAATTTTCACAATTTTTTAGTAACATACATCCTTTGAGGCCAGTGGGATGGTGTTAGAACCCTAAAAATTTTTAGTTTTAAATAGACAATTTTCTTTAGATTATTTTTTCCAAAATATGAGTGATTTCGGTAGAGACAGTGTCTACCAAAATGAACTGATAAAATTGTCTTGTTTTCTTGATATCGTCCAGAAAGAAATTAAACCCATAAGGGTAAACTTGGGAATAAATTTCTGAAAAGGAAGGTCCGTCAAATTCTGGTTTGATGACTACATCTTTCAGAATCATTATTGTTTGATATTCTGTGACTAGTGGCCTTGGCATGAACACCGCTGGTTTAACCGTCTAGGCATAGGATTGAGGTCTAAAGGTTGGCCTGTTTGATGTTGCGACACTAGTTGGGCACAACAAGGTTGTTGAGGGATTTAGGATGGATCCAATTGTTAGATTCCTTTGCGAGGAACCTTGGCGACGTCGGGATACAGTTTGAAAGCTCAGATCCATGGTGCAATTGTTTGTACACAATGGAGTAGTGCATATGCTTGAGATATAGGGTGCTTGCCCTTGGAAGAGCTTGCTCTAGAAGAGCTAGCTGGTTGAGGATTAGCCGAATTAGGCTGATTGAAAGGAAGAGGAGGCAGAGGCCTTCACGGCGGCCAAGGACGGTCGAAGTTTGGAAGCATTTTTTGATACACTTAACGATTTTGAGAGCTTATGCTTTGAGATATGCTCTCTTGATAGATAATCCTCATGGTAGTTGTTGGTGCCTTTTATAGGCTAGATTGTGCAATTAAAGCAAGATAATATTGCTTGCCACCTTGCAAAGATTTGTTTTCAAACAAGATCTTTTACATCTTTTTCAAAAATGAATTTACTTGCTTTTGAATCAGTTCTGACAAGAAAATCCTTGTTGATAAGATCTCCTTGGAGTTTTTGAACGGAGAGTACTATTGCTAGGACTTCCTTTTTTACGGTGGAATAGTTTTGTTGTGCACTATTCAAAACACCAAAATGAAAACAAACTAATGATTCTTTTTTGTTAATATCTTTTCTGAGTATTCCAACGTAACCTTTCTCAGATGCATCAGTTTCAATGATCATTTTGGCTTTTTCATCCACGAGTGATAAACATGGAAGGCCTTTGGCCAGGGATTTGATTGACTGGACTGCTCGAGAATGCTCAGTCGTCCACGGTTTTGGATTCATTTTTAGTTTGTCATAAAGTGGCAGACAAATTGTCTGAAGGTCTTTAATAAAATCCCCGATATAATTGACACATCCAAGAAATCTCTGTAACTGGGTCTTATCTTGGATTTCATCAGGAAACTTATCCATAAAAATCTAATGATCTTTAGATAGGTTTATATCGAATTTTGAGAAGATCTTTGCATTAGCGATACGTTTAAGCAAGTCTTGGCAATTAGGTATTGGGTACCTAATCCATTTGAACACTTTATTTAGTGGTTTGTAGTTAATAACCAGGCGAGGGACTCCTCGTTCTTTCTCTACCTGATTATTAACATAAAAGGCCACACATGATCATGGGCTTTTTGGTGGGCTTATTAAATCCTTCTTTTGGAAATCAGATATCTCCGTGAAGCAAGTATCAGCTAGGTCTTTGCTCATTTGAATGGGCCTAGCCTTTGTAGGAATTTTGGTTTCATCAAAATTATCTACGTAAGGAAGGTCCACTATATGCCTTTTCCTAGCCTAAAAGGCATATTGGGTAGATTGGAACAAATCTCAGAATCGATCCTTTTCATGATGGATTGGATTTTTATTTTGATTGAAGGTTTATTGATTTCTTCATTGATTTTACGTCCTTTTATGTCATTGTGAAGAAATTCAATTTGTTTTTCTTTCTTTGAGATGAGATTAAGACTTTGCACAATCTCATTTTCGATTGAAGATCTACCTTTGAATAACTGGTTTACAAAATTCAAAGATAATTTTTCCAAATTTCTGAGAGGTTAAACCTTTGTTAGAAACTGTAAATGGATAAATTTGGGTAAGAAATGGAGTACCCAAAATTACTTCCTCAGTAAGGCCCTTAACGAGGAGAAATGAATTCACGAGGCACACTTCGTCTTTACAAACATGTACCTTGGATAGCTTGTAATTAATTTTTAAAGAATTAGTACCAGCTCCTTTGACACTTTCTCTGGTTGTCTCAAAGTATTTGGATGGAATAATCCTTCCTGAATCACATTTTGATAAGCACCTGAGTCAATTAGTGTCGTTGCTTCAAACTTATAATCTTTAATCTTTAATGTAACCTTAGTTAGCCATTTCTGATTAAAGATTTTACTGATAACGTTGATCTCATTACTTTGTGTTTCAACATTCTCTTTTGAAATTATCTGTTCTTGAATTGCAACAACTGCATTTTGAAGATAAGATATTTGTTGTCTGTTTTCATTAATTTCCTTCTTCAAGACCTTGATTTCATGTTGGAGGTCTGTGACTTTAATAGATGCAGCATGTTCTTTTGACAACAGATTCATCACAACCTAGAAGCTGAAATTCATCGGATCTTTGAACTTTGATCGGGAGTCTCTAGGTCCTCTCGAAGTCTCAAAAGTATCTTTTTTCTAATTACATCATCATTGACTTCTTCGATGATGTCTAAGAGACCTTTCTGAGTGCTTGTGAGAACATTAATGCAGCCAGAACAGGGAATGACCTCTTCGTTGTCTGTTTCATTTTTGGATGACGAAGGTTCCTCCGAAGATTCTTTGAGGAGGACATTGAGAAGATCTTCTTCTTTCTCAGAGGAGAATTCCTCTTCTTTGGAAGATAATTCTTTAGCTTTGACAATCTTTAACATAATTTTTTTTCATTTTCATCAATCTCCATTAGGTTAATTTTCTTGACAACGGGGCATCGATTGGCATAATGACCCTTTTATTGCATTTGAAATAAGTGGTATTTTCTTTGGAAAACTTCTGCTTGTTCTTACTTTTTCCATGGTACCTCCTCTTGCAGTTAGAGTACCAATTCACTCGTTTTACTCCTTCCAAAGACTTTCCTGGATCGAATCTTTTTCCTAGAAGGAGGAGTGTTGTCAATTCCATATTACTTACAGAAAGATCCCAATTCTCTCCGATAATCTGAGTCCTTTGCAATCTTTGTAGCGTGCTTCTGTTGTTGATAGATCTCCAAACACACCTTTTGAATAGTGGAATTGATATCTCTGTAAGAGATGCCTTCCTAATCTATATTTGTTCCTCCACTATTAGTCACCATTGTGGAATATAACCTTTCCATAACATACTTAGGTAGCCCTACATATTTATGTTTCCTGACTACATCTCTGCATGTCGTAAGATTATAAAGATGTGACATAAAAGTGTCTTTATACCACTTGAAATTGCTCATTTTAGGGCATTTCATTCCCAGAAGAGCCTCCATTGATTGACCACTGTATAGAGTGGTTCTTCCTACAAAGTGTTTGATAGCTGCGTAAATGAGGGTGTTTACTGAGTTTGACTGGATGGTAACAACGTCGCCATTAGGTCCTTGTTCTGTTTTTTCCAAAACAGCGTCCTTTATGGCTTCTCTATTTGCATCAGTAAGATGATTGTCCACCAACTTCTGAGGTTTCCTGTAAACCTTGCAGTTAAGGCGTCAACAATCTCTCTTTGACTCATTCTTCTAAGATAGCTTGTTGCAGCAATAAACATTTCTTGAAAAATATTCATCATCTGTTCTTTAGAACATTCATCAATGTTCCAAGTTTCGATATTATTTCCATTAAATGATCAAAAGTCTGGGCGTAAGTCATCCCATCCTAGATCTGGTGGTGATGGCCTTTTGTAATGATTCTTCATATTAGTGTTGCTTTTCTTTTTATTTTCCTATTTATTCTTTTATTCTTTCTTTTTTTTGTTTCATTTCTGCCTCCTTTCCTTATTTGTTTAATATTATTTTTTTTTAATTTTCTTTTAACTTATTTTCATTATTATCATAATAATTCTTATCATATGACCTTAAATACATACATGCATGCATTGATATCTTACGTTATTTGCCTCATTTATTGTGTGGTACATTTGATTTGATTCATGATGCATTATTTCTATTTGACCTTCATTAAAATTTTTTTGAAGTTTCTAAAATATTTTTAACCTTAGTTACAAGAAATTTTGAAATCTTTCTTAAATTTTCCTTTTTAAATCGTTTAGAATTTCTTTTTTTTTTTATTTTCAAATTATTTTTTTAAAAAAATCAAAATTAAATATATATATTTCATAAGGTTTCCTAATCAAACTTCTTGTAACAACCCACATCAATTTTGCTAAAAATATCCTACGATGAAATCTAGAAATTTTTTGGAGTCCGTTATTTCTAGATTCTTGAGGTCAGAGATCAATATCTTTGGGAGTTCGAGATTTGATCCTAAGAAAAAATGAATTTAATCAATGTTTTAAAAAATATCTTTATTCAAAGACTAGCATATGATTGAATTTGAGAAATTATAATAATTTCTCATTCTTTTAAGGTGAAGAATGTTTCCTCAATATAGTCTAATTAATGGAATATATTCCACTTATCTTATGGGATCATTGCTTCAAATATTAGAGTAATGAGTAATGAAATAAGACATATAATAAAAAAAATCTTTTTTTAAACGAATTTTATTCAAGACATTAAATTTGGCCACCATTTTCTAAACGGGTGTTACAGGGTGCTAACACTTCCCCGTACACAAATGACTCCCAAACTCAACTCAAATTTTTTGCAGGTCATTTTTTATTTTATTTAAAATTATTTACTTTATTTACTTTATAGTGTTACCAAGATAAAGTACCCAACCTTATCCCTATACTATAGACCCTTTAAGTTGATCTCAAACATTGTTCCCTCTATGTCTCTACATACTTTTCAAGAGTCATCAAACAACTTTGGATGTTAGTTTATTGGATTTAGGTTATTAAGAAAACAACTAATAATATAATCAATAAAACATTGAAATTATAATAATAACACTTCATTAATAACGGTCAATAGATTACATTTACTATCTACGAGTTTTAAGACAGAAAATTCAATAGTTCTAACATTGGACCATTCTCACCGTCAGACAAAAGTAATCATTTCGACATGGAAAACTTCACCCGATAGACTTAGAAATAGGTAAAGTCCGGACATTTTAAAGTTTCTTTTACCCTAAGCTTACTTCAGAAAGAATTGAGAAAGTTTTAAGATTTTTATAGATTCTTCGCAAGCTTAAATTTGGCAAGGATTTGCAAGAAAGAGTAAGGAAGTTCTCGAATAAAGAGTTAGGAAGGTTATTGATTATGAGTGGTTCTTCTTAAAATGTTTTAAAAATAAAATGATTTCTAATGTGTTTAAATCCTTCGACGTATTTCCATTGACACCCTGAATTTCCTTATTTCTCTTGTGCTTTCCAAATGCATGTGATTTATAAATGAATGGAATTTCTCATGAATTGAAATGATGAGATGATGAGATGACGCATGAGATTTATAAATGAATGAGATTTCTCATAACTGAAAGGGCGAAATGAGATGATCTAATGTACCCTATAAGATGAAATGTGATTTTCTCACACTTGCTGTGTGTTCTGGTTTGGGATGCCTTATCTTTGTTGTGTAATCTAGGATAAGATGCTCTATTTTTATTGTGTAATTTGGAATAGAATGCATTATTGCTTTACTCAAAGAGTAGTTAATCATCTTATGCCCACACACTCTACTACGGACAAGAGGTTTAACATTAAGAGGTTGAAGGCATTGGGAGCAACGATCTTTGAAACAACCACTTATTTAGCTGATAGGGATAAGTGGTTAGCCTGATTGAAAAGTGTTTTAGGGTGATGGATTGCCCCGAGGAAAGAAAAGTGAAGTTAGTGATGTTCTTATTGCAAGGTATTGCAGAGGACTGGTGGACTCTCCATACGACGAGAGCAGGTAGAATGAGCTCTGTTACATGGGAGGAGTTCATGAAAGCGTTGCAGGGCAAGTTCTTCCTTTGTTCCTTTTGTGATGTAAAAAAAATGAATTTATAAGTTCGGTTCAAGGCGACTTGACCATTTTTGAGTATGAGAAAAGATTCACTTTTGATAAGTACGCATTAGCCTTTGTGATTAATGAGGCAAACAAATGCAAACAGTTTGAAGATGGTTTGCAAACTGAGATTAGAGCACCAGTGATGGCCAACACAGACTGGTCAGATTTTTCTAAATTAGTTTAAGCTGCCATGAGAGTTGAGAGATGCTTGGCTGATGAAAAGAAAAACAAGATTATGAAGGAAGACCCATGCGACCAAGGTTTTGGCGGCAAGCAGGGTAGCGAACAACATAGTGATCACTTGCATTTTGCACTTGACATTTAATAGAGAGGAAATCTTAAATCTCATTCTCATGTACCGCTTGAGTTCATAACAAGTTATGGTAGAAATTTTCAAAGACAGAACAAGAGCCAAGGGAGTGGAAATGTCCCTATGTACTTAGAGGAGGTCTTTCAAGGCAGACAGATAGTTGGAATGAATGTAAATCTCCAAGGAAGACATAGTTTTCCAAAAGTTTACTTTAATTGTGGCCAATAAGGACATTTTGCAAGATATTGTCCTAACTTGGGAACTTAGATTACCCAAGGAAATATATCACAGTCTGTAAACCAACCCTATCAGTCAAATGGAGCTGGAGAAGGATCGAGTGAAATCAAAGTACCTAAGAGATCTAAGTCTTAAAAGAAGGTTTGCACGATGACTCAGAATGAGGTCAGCAACAGTCCGCATGTGATTATAGGTTTGTTACTACTTTGCAACTCTCCTACTTTAGAACCTTTAGAAGGTAGGAATGCTGATTAGCACGCCTTCAGGAAAAGTGGTTATAGTAGAGCCCATATGTAGGAATTGTGAGATAAGGATTAAGAATGTTGCAATAGAAGTAGACTTGATTTTATTTGAGCTTCATGTGCTAGATGTGATTTTTGGAAATGGATTTCCTCACCAAGTATCTCACGGTGTTAGATTGCTTCAATAAGGAAGTAATATTGAGAGAACCAGCAAAATTTAAAGTCAAATTTATAGGAGACAAGAAAGTAGAATTAACAAGTATAAAATCAGTGCTTAAGGTGAAGAAGATGATAAAGAAGGGGCACACCGCTTACCTTGCTTGTGTAGTAGACATCCAGATGATGAGAAATGACATGTGTACCTGTAGTTTGTGAATACTTGGATGTGTTCCCAAAGGAAATTAGTAGATTACCCCCAAAAAGATAAATTGAGGTTACAAGTGAAGTTGTGCCTAGAACAACACCAATTTTTCAAACGCCTTATCGCATGGCACCAAGCGAGCTAAAGGAATTAAAGGATCAATTGCAAGAGTTGTTAAAGAAGGGTTATATTTGGCCCAGTACCTCACCTTGGAGAGCCTCTGTCTTATTTGTAAAGAAGAAGGATGGATCAATGAGGCTATGTATTGATCATCGGCAATTGAACAAAGTGACAATCAAGAACAAGTATCCTTTGTCAAGAATAGATGATCTCTTTGACCAACTAAAAGGAACCTCAATATTCTCAAAGATGGACTTGCGTTTAGGTTATCATCAACTAAGGATCAAGGAATCAGACTTACCAAAGATGGCCTTTAGAACGCGTTATAGTCATTATGACTTGTTGGTGATGCCTTTTGGATTGGCCAATGCCTAAGTTGCTTTTATGGACTTGATGAATAGAGTTTTTCATCACCATTTAGACCAATTTGTCATTGTTTTCATTGATGACATTTTAATTTACATACTAGACACGATAAGACATGCAGAACACTTAAAGATCATATTGCAAACTCAGGGAGAAGAAAAGTCATTCACAAAGTTTAGTAAATGTGAGTTTTGGTTGAATCAAGTAGTGTTCCTTGGAAACATTATATCTTAAGAAAGACCAAGAGTAGATTTAGAAAATGTTAAGGCAATTAAAAGTTGGGAACGTCCTAACACAGTTTTTGAAGTTCGAAGCTTCCTTAGGTTGGCAGGCTATTACAGGCGCTTTGTTGAAGGATTTTCCAAGCTAGCCCTTCCTTTAACAAAACTCACAAAGAAAACAACAAGATTTGAGTGGACGCATGAATGCGAGAGGAGTTTCTAAGAGTTAAAATGCAAACTTACTATTGCACCCATTCTTGCATTGCCTACATTAGAGAAAGAATTTGAAGTCTTTTTTTACGCATCCCACCAAGGTGTAGGATGTGTTTTGATGCAAAGAGGGAGAGTGATAGCCTATGCATCTAAACAGTTGAAATTACATGAACGCAATTGTAAGACCCATAGTTAAGATAAGAAGTAAATATTTGACTAAGTGTCTTAAAACAGGCTTGGTGGTCTATATGAGAGTAAACAAGGAAATTTCTAAAAAATTTCCTAAATTTACTTAATGGGCCACTTGTTAGATTTAAGTTAAGCATGATTAAGTTAAATCATAAGATCACACGTATACCACTTAGAAGCAAGAGGTAGTGGTTTACCAAGAGCTTAAGCATGACTAAGCTTGTTTAAGGAGTAGTATAAATAGGGGATGAGATCAGAATGTTAAGGATTATTATTCTGATAATTTGAAAAGAAAAGTTTAAGTGTTGAGGTGTTGCCAATTTGTTAATGCTAGAAGAAGAAGAAGAAGAAGAAGAAGATAAGCCTTTAAAGTCTATTTCCCAAGTGTTGTGAGTGTGCTTTAAAATGTTTGTGTTAAAAGTTTTTCTCATAAGTTCTTATTGTTTTGAGATCATGATTTCCATTCAAACGATTTCTAAAAAGAGAATTATATGAAAAGTTTAGGCAGTGTTTCAAAGTATGTCGATTGAGATTTTGAATGTTTATGAATGAATGTTCAAACTATTAGTTACTTTCCTACTAATGAGCAAATTGTTATGCAAACATAAGGGTAAAGGTAGCCATGTAAAAAAGGACTGCATGTGTAACGACCCAACTTTTTAAACTAAGTTGAGGTCATTACTTTAAGGTTCAATCCAAAACAAATCGTTTAGACACAAAAGATTTTATAAAACAAAATATTTTTCAAAATTAACATCAAGGAAAAGTTTAATTGGAGCCTTATTTCAAACGAAATAAGAGTACAAAAGTATTTGGGTTTTAAGACACAAAGAAACATACAGTCGTTAAAAACTTGAAACTCATTTCAATCATCAAAGCTTAAAAAAAGTAAAAACATTACACTGAAGTATTTCTAAAGATTCCATATGTCGTTCATGAATCTTTGTCCCTCGTCGGTCGACCTCTCGTATTACCTTTGCCTGAAAAAAGTAAATATGAAAAGAGTGAGTATAAAAATATACCCAATATGAGACCCACTAGTGGTCCTGTTAGGGGTAAAACTGTTAGCTTTCTATTAGGAGGTACCCTGCATCATAACAGTTTTGTGATCCCGTAGGATGCATGTCAATCAGTTTAGCAATTCCGTAGGATGCACATAATCAGTCTAGTAATCTTAAAGGATGCACATAATCAATTTAGTGATCTTGAAGGATACACATATCAATCTAGTGATCCCGAAGGATGCACATATCAGTCTAGTGATCCCGAAGGATGTACATATCAGTCTAGTGATCTCGAAGGATGTACATATCAGTCTAGTGATCCCGAAGGATGCACATATCAGTCTAGTGATCCCAAAGGATGCACATATCAGTCTAGTGATCTCGAAGGATGCACCTATCAGTCTAGTGATTCCGAAGGATGCATCTATCAGTCTAGTGATCCCAAAAGATGCACAACATGTAGTGATCCTCGTAGGACACCGTGATTGCAAGGTACACTACCTCATAGCTAAGGCTAACAGTTTTCCCTTAATCCAGTCTACACAGTTCAAGACAGTCGCATCAAAACACAATTAAAACTATCAACTCCTTCTCTACACATAGCCAGTCAAAATAAACATGCTAATTCATATCACTGTTCAATCAACAATCAATCCATTAGTATATTCTAAACTATGTATAAAAGTCAAACCATCTCAATTTGGTCAACAATGTAAACTATCAATACTTTCTAAACTACACATAATAGTCAAACCATCTCAATTAATACATTTGAACTTCAATATAAAGTCCAGTAGTAGAAATCACTGACCTCAAGATTAGCTAAACAATCCCTTGATGAGAACATTTCACCAATTGCTTCAAAACTTTGTCAACGACCTTGAACTAAAATAATTTGGCTTAATTTCCAAAAATAAACTTAGCACCAAAATTAATATTTGATGGGCATACCGAAAATCTAATCAAATACTCACCAAAATACCAAAAGGGCTCAACTTGCTTAAAAGTGCTCTTGGTTTTGCTAAACAAAAGGAAAGAAGAAGACAACATACGACTGGGCTAGACAAGAGGAAAATGGCTCAGACAGCTTGGGCGGTGGGATCGACTCGTTACACAGAGAAGGAAAGCCAGCTCAAAAACTTGATCAGAACGCACAACTCGCGAACTGGCTTTGGATGAACTCCACGCAAATGGCAACTTGTGGCAGCGAACTCCTCTGAACTTTGTCGGATGTGAACATAGGACGATAGTGAGCATGGCGAAGAAAAAAGCCACCCGCAAAACGATGGAGGAACGAACGAATTGGATTTGAGGGGCTTAGCTAGATTTCATTTGACTTGCAGTGCCACTAACGGATGGAGACCAATGCTTGAAGACTAACGACTAGCAACACGAGCGATGGACGGCGAGCGGTAAAATGAATGGTGGAGATGAGCTTGATTGTGGTACCGGTGGGTTAGGACTAAACCAAGCGAGATGATGAAGAGTGGAAAATGGAGGTGCACGCAACACAAGAAGGGTTATTTAGATAAAATAATAATAATAAAATATAATACTTTATTATTATTATTATTTTTCTTTTTTCTTTTTCCAACATAATAGATTCCTTTCTCTCTCCTCTTTTAACCCTCTTTCCATCACATTATTTTTCTCATCCCAAAATATAAATATATTTTCCATTATAATTATATTTTAACAAATATAATTATCTTTTCTCTTTTTTTTTTATTAAAATATATCCATATAATTATAAATTATCTAACAAAATTTCCACCCCTCAACTTAATTAAATAAACGCCCAAAAATTAAAGTCTTAATAGAATAAGAAAATTATGTTGAGAAAATACCTTAAATTTTTGGGACGTTACAGCATGGTGGGGTGAAGCTGACCAATGTAGAAAAAGGACTCCATTGTGTTTAGTGGCTTGAGCAACAAGAATGAATCAAAAAATTCTCAAATGCTAATGATGAAAAGGACATCTCAGTTGTCTAAATGCAAGATGATGAGTCTTTGCATAGAGAATGATTCAGGATTCTTGGCAAACGGACTGCTTATGACTAATATATGTTTATGAATTTGATATATAATGCGAGATGAAGCATTTATGTGAAATGACAAGTTTATATGTTAAAGATGTTTTATGTAAAATTTGGCAAAATAAGGTTTAAAAAGAATATTTCGCGAAAAGGATTTCTTAAAAACCTCACTGAGCAGACTTACGTTTTAAAGTTTACTTTCCAGGAATCAGGCGTCAAGGTTAAGTAAGGAAAGAGGAAGGGTTTGCTAGGCGAGAAGGCTACCAAGACGTTTTACCTCTTTAAGTATTAAGAGTTGTGTATTTGTACTGTTGTAAAGTTATTGTAAAATGCTTAGCCAAAGTTCAATAAAGTTTTAGTTTAGTTTACTTCTTTGTGTTAAGGATTTATATCACCTAAAAAGTACTACTAAAGTTATAAGTTAAGACAAAGGAAAGTCATTTAGTGATTAAGCAAAGTTTAAAGACCTCAAGACTGAGTTTTTTGGCGTTTAGGTCAAGATACTCAAAGTCATATCGCGTCTCGCATGGCAATTTAGGTCTTATGTGGGGCGGGCTATGAAAACTTGGTATCAAAGCATGATTTTAGGAAACTTGATGGTTTAAAATATTTTGGATCTCAGTGTTTAAGCTATTTTTGTAGGAAGAATAAGTAGATATGCCACTAAGAAGAGGTAGATGTGTAAAAAGTGGATCAGGAGCAACCACTGAACCCGTAATAGACTTAGAAACACATTTAGTTAATCCTAATGCGAGAAGAAAGCAGGAAGAAGCGGTATATGATAGAGTTTCTCAAAGATTGATAGTTTTCCTATGATAACAATTCGTGAAGAAGTTTGGAATAGAAAGGTTGAAAGCATTAGAAGCTACAGAATTTAGTGGAACTATAGAGCCAAAAGCTGAAAAGTGACTAAAGACATTAGAGAAGTGTTTTCGTGTTATGCAATGTCTGGAAGAGGGGAAAGTAGATTTGGCCGTGTTTTATTATAAGAAGAGATTGAAGATTGGTGAATTCTAGAGGAGAATAGGTGAGGAAGAGTAAATTGGGAGAGTAAGTGAGGAAGAATAGGTGAGGAAGAGACCTATAGAGATGAGAAGAGAGATGAATTCCTCCATTTGGAACAAGGAGAACTCTTCATCGTAGAGTACGAGAAGAAGTTTACGGAGTTAGCTAAGTATGCAATGGCACCAATCGACTCAGAGACTGAACGATGTAGGCGATTTATGAATGGACTAAGAGGAGAAATCAAAACTTCTGTTGTACCTATTACGGTAAGAAGTGATTATGCATAGTTAGTAGATGTAGCTCTGCGAGTAGAGAAGAGTTTGGGTTTAAAAAGACCAGGTTGTGAGTTAAGTAAAGAAGAAGAAAAAGAAAGTATAGAGAATCTTAAAAAATCCAAGACCTGTCAAGGATCACGTTGGAATAGCAAGAAAAAAACCAAGGTGTAATGAGTGTGGCAAGAGGCATTCGGGAACTTGTAAGAAAAAAAGCATAACATGTTTTCAATGTGGCGAAAAAGGGGTATTACAAGAGTGAATGCTAAAGTAAGTTTGGTGAAGAAGAAGAAAGATCAATTCAAATAGGAGTGGCCTTCCACTCAGTTCAGTAGCCTACATGAGGAGGCTCTATATTAGATAAGGGTAAAAGGGTGGTAGATGTAGAGTTTAGAGGAAAGTAAGAAAAGAGATTAGTGTAATAGTTAAGTTTATGGTTTTGTTGTTACTAGTTTTGTTGTATAGTGTAAAGTTGTAATTACAAAGCTAAGTAATGAGAGTAAAAGTTTATGAACGTGGGAAGTTAATCTTTCTTATCTAAATTTTAAGGACGGAGTTTCTTAAGAGGGGAAGAGTTGTAAGACGCGTAGTTAAGATAAGAAGTAAAATTTTGACTAAGTGTCCTAAAAAAAAACGTTTTTTGTGGTCTATGTGAGAAAAGGTGGTTCACTCTGTAAGAAAGGAAACGAGAAAACATTTGAAAGGTTAGGTGATGAGAGTTTTTTGTTCAATAGAAACTTGGCAAGAAGAAACAAGGAAACTTCTCAGAAATTTCCTAAATTTACTTAATGGACCACGTGTAAGGTTTAAGTTAAGCATGATTAAGTTAAATCTTAAGATCACACGTGTACCACTAATAAGAAGGTGGCAGTTTACCAAAAGCTTAGGGTGACTACGCTTGTTTAAGGAGTAGTATAAATAGAAGATGAGATCAGAATGTTAAGGATTATTATTCTGAAAGTTTAAAGAGAAAAGTTTAAGTGTTGAGATGCTGTCAATTTGTCTCGCGAGAAGAAGAAGAAGAAGAATAAAAGAAGTCTTTGAAGTTTATTTCCCAAGTGTTGTGAGTGTTTTCTTTAAAATGTTTATGTTAAAAGGTTTCCTAATAAGTTCTTATTTATTTAAGATGATGATTTCAATTCAAATGATTTCTGAAAAGAGATTTATATAAAAAGTTTATGCAGTGTCTCAAATTCTGTTTATTGAGATTTTGAATGTTTATGAATTAATGTTCAAACCATTTGTTAATGTCTGTCACATCCTGATCTATGTTTTCCCCTAAAACCTAAAACGTGGTGTGAATCTACTCCTTAAACTCATTTCTTTCATAAATAGGATTTGTAAAACCTTTTTCATGAAAATTCTATAAAAATTTCGGCAGAACCTCCCCTAAAATATGGATTAACCAAACCTGTAAAAGGGAAGAATTTTTTGCACTTCCATATAATTTTATATAACTTCAAAACTCCACAACACAAAACAAGTGTGTCTCACCACACACTTATCCATACAGTTTCAAGGTTTCAGTAAAGTTCAGAATCTGACTAAAAATTTCATACAAAGAGATTTCGTTCTAAAGAGGGATCTCCTATACAAGTTCTTGGCCCCACTCTCGCTACATCTAATCACTCCATGATGCATTACAAAAAAAACATAACTACAAACATAGAAAAGAATAATGGAGATCTACGACTGATGACGAGAGATCAATCAACGCTTGGCCTTTGTTCACTACTTGAGGGAGGAAAAACATTTAAATGTAAGTCGAATACTTAGTGAGTGCCAAGTTTCTTAAATATGAAGCTCATAAAACATGCTTAAAGAGGAAAATTATAAATATGCATTAGAAGTATAATATTTGTGAAAAGCGCCATTAACTCATACCCATTAGTCCATCAACAAACCTGTAATTCGTACAACCATGGCAAGGCATCTAAGGATATGACCAAAAATAGCTCGCACATGATAAGGCATCATGCGGCCAAAACTAGCTCACGCATCCGTAGTACCCACCATGATATCAACCATCAACCAATTGAACCAACCATGATAGCATACTAAGTATACGGCCCAAGAGTAGCTCACACGTGCTCCATATCCACAAGAAAACATGCGACCAAACGGAGCTCACGCACACTTAGCACCTACCATAGTAACTACATATCGCTCCTATGTGCACATAGAGCCACCCAACTATGGGGTAAGCTAGGCCCGAAGCCATATCACAATCCTCCATCCATGTCCTCACCTAGGCTCGAGTTCTTGAATCTCCGGTCACGGCCTCTTTCAGCCCCGAAATCCTCTGACAACCGTAGGTGGCGCTATGGAAACACATTCGCGTAGCCTTTAGGGCAATCACCAACATTTACCATAAGCATCGGTTTAGTATAATTGAAAACAAAGTATAAACTAAAAACTTGAAACATGATTTTATAAAAAATCAAGGCATACACATTCTCAATGTGTAAACACATTGTTTAAACGACAACGAAAATGTGATCATGTTTTAAATTATGGTAGTTTCCAAGCAATGTCAAGAGATAACGTGTATATGTATAAAGAAAGCTAAAAAAAATAAACCACTCACAGCCAGTAACTTGATCCCCTGGGGTTATACGTTTTTCCCACTTCAATTTGGCCTGAAACAACGATTAGGGTCTATTAATTATCTTCAAAAGGGAGACGACACAACAATCTTCAACATACTTTATAAGGCCAAAATCAAACTTGTTTTAGTTCCTAAGGTTCTTAAATTCTCAAAATTTTCCAGATTCACAACATGAACTTCAATTGATCATAACGCTTTCAATACTTAACCAAAATGAGTGTTCTTTATGTCAAAATCTTCATTTTGATGTCCTCTATAATTTACATAAAGGAAGGAAAATACGATTCTCAATGGATTGTTACAGAATTGGCCAGAAAACAGAGAGTGTTCAAAAATGGAGTCTTCTGCTATCTCCTAACTTGTTTATGAAATTAAGCTTACTTCCAATTATATTTAGCTCACCATTTCTTCATAAAAGTTGTAGTACATTGAATAATCTTTCCAACCATACCAAATATAGATCCTAACTCCATTTCTACACTTCTAACTACTCAACACAATAGCGTTTTCGCAGATTCACGCACGAAACCTGAAATCTGTCTTCTCTTTCTATTTTCAACCTTTAACCTTCAACTCTAGGAAAAATCCAATGAAATTATTCCAAAACTTTCCAAAGACTTAACAAAGCACCCATAACTTCAACGGAGAGCACTCTAACTATCTTCAAATTTCAAAATAAGCATCCGACATCACGGCTATTCAAGAACTTAACAAAGTAATCTAACTTCAATGAAATCGCTCCAACAACATTCAACTAACGAATCCTAGCATCCATAAACCATGGTTTGCTTAATATTGGGACCAAGAATCAGTGGAGTCTAAAGACCCATTCAATAAAGTTTAGGATTTTACCTAAAATGTGCCAAAGCGTCCGATTTTGAGCTTTCGAATGGCTAGACTGCAGTTTAAACTCTTCCAAAACTTTAAATCTAGCATAAAAAGTAATGGCCGTGATGAAAATCGAGTTGAAACTTAATGGGTAATGAAAACTCATCAAGAAATCCATTAAAACAAAGAAGATTTACCCAAAAACTTAGATCCAACGACACGGAGTTGAGAAGAGCGAAATTAAAATGGTTCGACTTGCCGAATGACGACAAACGATGGTTGCACGGCTCACTTAACAATGAAACACAAGAAAACTCAAATAGATTATGTCGATTTAAGCTGACAGCTTCAAAACGCCGTGGTTCAAGGCGGTGCGCGGCATGGGCGATCGTCGTCTGGCGACTGGGCTGTGCAACGGCGGCGGGGCAACGCAACTATGGCTAGGCGAAGCGTTCGGTGCGAAGGAACAAGAGAGATATGTGGCGGTGAAAAATATTTTCGAAAAGGGAGGGGGGCGTATCGTTGGTCTCTCTAGAAGAAGATATGTGGCGGCGAAAGAGATTTTCGAAAAGGGAGGGGGGGCGTGTCGTTGGTCTCTCTAGAAGAAGAAGAAGAAGAAATTGTTTTTTTTTCTTTTTCTTTTTTTCTCTTTTTTTTTAATATAACTTAATAATAATAGTAGAATGACCAACATGCCCTTCTTCATTCTTTTCAACACCTAAGCAAACCAATTTAAATTTTAAAACCCAATTAAAAAGGTTCTAAATTTTTCCTTATCACACGAATTAATCTTAAGGGGTATGAAAGTATTCCAACTTGTTTTTCACCATTTAAGAGATATTAAATATACATATAAAATAAAAGAGAATGGAACGAGGGCTTACAATGTCCTACTAATGAAATGTAGAAAAGGATTGCATTGCGTTTAGCGGGCTGAGCAACAAGAACGAATCGTGATATTCTCGGATGTTGATGATGAAAGGAAATCTCATTAGACTAAATGCAAGATGATGAGTCTTTGCGTAGAGAATGATTTGGGATTCTTGAAAAATGGAATGCTTATGACTAATGTGTGTTTATGTGTTTGATATATAATGTGATATGAAGCATTTATGTGAAATAATAAGTTTATATGTGAAGGATGTTTATTGTAAAATTTGGCAAAATAAGGTTTACAAAAGGTATTTCGCAAAAAGGATTTCTTAAAAACCTCACCGACTCTTTTAGACTTATGTTTTAAAGTTTACTTTTCAAGAACTAGGCATCAAGGTTAAGTAAGGAAAGGGGAAGGGCTTGCTAGGTGAGAAGGCTACCAAGGCATTTTACCTCTTTAAGTCTTAAGAGTTGTGTATTTGTAATGTTGTAAAGTTATTGTAAAACGCTTAGCCAATGTTTAATAAAGTTTCAGTTTGGTTTACTTCTCTGTGTTAAGTGTTTATATTGCCTAAAAAGTACTTGTGAAGTTATAAGTTAAGACAAAGGAAAGTCATTAGGCGATTAAGCAAGCTTAAGGGCCTTAAGATTGAGTGTTTTGGTATTTAACTCGTCAGCATACTGGAAGTGATACTACATCTCGCATGGCAATTTAGGTCTTGTGTAGGGTGGGGTGTGACATCAATTGCCCAATGCACGATCTAGAATTGGCAACCATTGTCTATGCGCTAAAGATTTAGAGGCACTATCTATTTGGGAAAAAGTGTAACATCTTCACGGATCACAAGAACTTGATGTACATATTTGATCAGAAGGAGTTAAATTAAGGCAGAGGCGTTGGATTGAGCTCGTTAAAGATTACGATTACATTATCATATATCACCTTGAAAAGGCTAATGTTGTAGTTGACGCATTGATAGAAAGAGCTCAAGAAAAGAGAATAAAGGGAGAATAGCCTTACTAAGGGAATTGAGAAGTTGCAAGACAATCTTAAACACAGGATCAATGGGAAATTTAATAGCACGCTTTAAAGTTAAGCCCACACTCGAGGAAGAGATTGTTAAATCACAATCTGAAGATCCTGTATTGTAGAAGTTAGTTGAGGAAGTGAGATATGAAGGTGATCAAACTATACATTTACAAGTGATGGCAAGCTACTAAAGGAAAGAAGACTATAATTTCCCTATAATAACCGATTGAAGGAGAGCATCGTAGAAGAAGCTCATAGTTTAGCTTACGCAATTCATCCTAGAACTACTAAGATGTATAGAACTCTGAAACCCTATTATTGGTTGTCAGGTATGTTAGAATAAAATACTTTGAATCTATATAATAGATTAACCCAAGATCATTCATGCTAAATTGTCAAGAATAAGTTACCTATAAGATTCTATTGTTAAGAATAAATTACATACAAGAATCCATCTCCTTGAATTGATAATGAATATAAACTGATGGTTGTAAAATGACTATTGTCTTCCTCAACCAAAACCCTTAATGCCCTTATTGAGATCTTTCTCTTGATGGGATAAAAGAAAGATCGAGTGCTTATTGTTTTGGTATATTGGGGACCATAGCTATACGGTTCTTTATATACAAGTTTAATTAGGATCCACATTAAATCCTAATCAATCTAGGAATAGACTTCTACTCATTAAGTTCATACTCAATTAGGAATCTTGGGCTTTATAATTAAATAGATCACATAATAAGCCCAATAAAATAAAATAACCAAATGCGATAAATTATTAATTTACATACATAGCCCACACTTTATATGATTATTTAAATACATCTAACAACCTTCCACTTGGGATATGTTTGTATTCCTGATATAATTAAAGCACATAAACCTTAAGCGCATAAACAGGTTATTTTAATAATAGAATTCCTCTTTAGTTCAATTTGCTCCATCTCTTGTATTAGCATGAAACAAAAACGCCTTTTGTTACTATCCTTGTAACTAAACCTTCCTTGATCACCAATTTCAATATATTCAATGACATAGATCAAGTATGGATGGATAGCATGGAAACTACATGCAAAGTGATCTAGATCATGTTTATTTCCAACTTATCCAAATTCTTTAGTGAGATCATTCTGAAAAAAACTTTATGCTAAACCGCTTTTGCAAAATGCATGCATGATAAACAAGTTCAGATAATAAAACATAAACCATCAACTTTATTCTATATAAAAAAATAAACAAATTAAGGTCAAAGAGCATCCTCAATAACAAACTCTCACTAAAGCATAGAATTAGAAAATTGACGAACACCCATGTAAGCAATATGCTCATAAAAAACTTTAGGTGGTAAACCTTTAGGTAATAAATCTGCCACCATGGAGTTTGGTCCTATGTGTTCTATCAAATTTTGACCATTCTGAACTCTTTTTTCACAATTAGAAACTTTATATTTACATGCTTTAACTTTGTATTGCTTCTGTTGTTATTGGAATACATTACTACTGACTTATTGTCACAAAATATTTTTAGCAGTCATTCTATGCCAACCACTGTTTGTAGCCCAGTGACAATTTTGCAATCATATTCCATCATTGGACGCCTCATAACATGTTATAAATTCTATAGTCATGGTAGAAGAAGCCATAAGTGTTTGTTTAACACTTTTCCAGGACACAGCTCCTCCAGCCAACTTGAAGATATAGCCTGAAGTGGATCGTAAAGTGTCTTGGCATCCAACATAGTCAGAATCAGAATACCCAATGATCTCCACAACTTCTAATCTCTGATAAGTGAGCATATAATCTTTTGTTCTCTATAAATGCCTTATAACCCGTTTAGCTGCTTTTTAATGATCCATTCCCAAGTTGCTCAAATATCTACCTAATACTCCAACTATGAATGCAATATCTGGACACGTGCAAATTTGAGCATACATTAGGCTTCCAACAGTCGATGCATAGGGAACCTTCTGCATCTCTTTAATCTCGATTATGGTCTTGGGTATTGACCTGAATAAAATTTATCACCTTTAGCAATAGGGGTATCTTTTGGTGCACAATCTTTCATGCCAAATCTACTCAAAAAAAATTCGATGTAGTTCTTTTGTGATAATCTTAAAATACCTTGAGAGCGATCTCACAATATTTCATTTCCTAATACAAAAGAAGCATCACCAAGATCCTTCATCTCGAAATTCCTTCTGAGAAACCTCTTAGTGTCATGCAATAAGTCTATATCATTACTATCTATGAGTATGTCATTAACATATAACACCAGGAAAATAGATCTACTCCCACTGAACTTATGATACACACAATCTTCCACTATATTCACCTCAAAACCAAAAGATGTAATTAGTTCATGAAATTTATGATACCATTGACGAGCGGCTTGTTTGAGACCATAGATGGATTTCTTCAATTTGCACATTATAGACTTTGAATTATTAGATACAAAGTTTTCTAGTTGTACCATATAAATTGTCTAATCAATGTTTCCATTAAGAAATGCAGTTTTCACATCCATGTGATGGAGCTCTAAATCAAAGTGAGATACCAATGCCATGATTACTCTAAAAGAGTCTTTCGATGAAAATGGAGAGAAGGTCCTTTTGTAATTAATGCCTTCCTTTTGAGTAAAACCCTTTGCGACAAATCGAGCTTTATATCTTTCGATTTTGCCTTGTGAATCCTTTTTGGTTTTATATATCCATTTACAGCCTATAGGTTTCACTCTTGATGACAATTCGACAAGTTCCCAAATGTCCTTGTCTTCGATGGATTTTATTTCCTTTTCCATAGTAGTTATCCACTTTGGAGAGTTAGAACTTTGTAGAGCTTGTTAGAAGTTGATTGGATCATCTTCCATTATGCCAATGTCATCCTGATATTCTTGAAGAAACATAATATAATCATCTGAAATTGCACTTCTATTTTCTCTAGTGAATCTCCTTAATGGCATTTCTTGAGATTGTTGAGTTTGCACTTCAAGGACTTCATTGTTGTCTTGTTCTATAGTTGGTTCCATAGTGAAGTCATGAATTGGAGTCTGAACGTCATCTATGGCCACATTAGGAAGAGAAATTAATTTCTCTTCCAATACAACTTTCTTTATCTTATCTTCCCCTTTAAAACCAATTTCGAAGTGGGATCATAAAACTTGAAACCCCGAGAATGCTCATAATACCCAACAAAATAGCAGCTAATAGTTCTTGGGTCCAATTTTCTTTCGTTAGGCCTGTAAGGCATAGTCTCAGCTGGACAACCCCAGACGTGAAGATGCCTAATACTAGGCTTCTTTCCTGTCCACAACTCATAAGAGGTTTTAACTATTGCTTTACTAGGTATCCTATTGAGGATATATGCTGCAGCCTTTAGTGCCTCACCTTAGAGGGATTTTGGTAAAGAAGAATGACTAATCATACTTCTTACCATATCCTTAAGTGTTCTATTTCGCCTTTCCACTACACCATTCATGCTAGGTTTTCTTGGCATAATGTATTGCGGGACGATTCCACATTCCTCTAGGTATTTGGCAAAGGGTCCTGAACGTTGTTGACCTGATCTATTATATCTACCATAGTATTCACCACCACGATCAGACTTAACAACCTTAATTTTCTTTCCAAGTTGAAGTTCAACTTCAGCTTTAAAAGACTTGAAAATGTCCAAAGATTGAGACTTCTCATGAATTAAATATAGGTACCCATACTTGAATCTATGAACGTAAAAAGTATTGTTGTCCATTCCAAGAAGCTGTAGGGAATGGACCACAAATGTCTGTATGTATTAGTTCTAAGACGTCAAAACATCTATTGGCACCTAATTTTCTTATGTTTGTCTTTTTTTCCTTAATACATTTCACACAAACTTCAAATTTGCTTAAATTAAGGGAATCAAGAATTCCATCTGACACAAGTTTTTGAATTCTATGTTTAGAGATGTGACACAACGTAGCAGAATTCTCATTTAATTTACGCTTTATACCACATGATTTAGACAGCAGAACCTTGTTAGATGAAGCATAAGAATCAAGCATATATAGGTTATCAATTAAAGAACCAGTTTCAATAAGCATGGGGTTTTGAAAAAGACTAATTTTATTATTTCCAAAACAACAAGAAAAACCAAATTTGTCCAAACTGAAAATAGAAACTAAGTTCTGTCAAAATGACGGTACAATAAAATTCCATTTAAATCCAAAAAACAACCAGTTTTTAAAAGTAATCTAAAATTACTAATAGCTTCAACTTCAACTGCTTTGCCATCGTCCACGTAGATGAATTTTTCAGCATCATTTGGCAATTGGCTCCACAGGCAACCCTGCATTGATATACTTATGTGAGTAGTAGCACCAGAATCTACCCACCAAGCATCTGTAGGTACTGAAGCTAAATTAACTTCAAAACAAACCAAAGTAAGAAGTTTACCCTTCTTTACACATCATTTGGCGTACTTGGGACAATCTTTCTTGAGATGACCTTTCTTTTTGCAGAAGAAACAAAGATTCTTCATAACTTATTTCTTATTCTGCTGAGATGTCCCTTCTACAGCATCCGTAGGTTTCCTTTTCTTCTTACCATGAAAGTTAGTTGCCAAATGAGCATTTTCTGTCCTATCTCTCTTAATCCTATCTTCTTCATGCACACATTGTGAGATAAGCTCATTAATACTCCATTTATCCTTCTGAGTATTATAACTTATTTTAAACTAAGTGAATTGTACAAGAAGAAAGATAAGTACCAAATGCATGAGTAAATTTTCATTTATCTCGATATCAAGTGCCTTTAGTTTACTAGCGAGATTGGACATTTCTATGATGTACTCTCTGATGTTTCCATTGGCCTTATACCTCATGGAAATTAAAGTAGTCAAAAGACTACTTGCTTCCCCTTTTTTATTTTTAACAAAATATTTTTCAATTTCAGCAAAGAACTTTTGACATTTTCACTTTCAGTGATAGAACCTCGAAAAGTCTCTGGAATGGAGTGCCTAATAATCATCAGACACATGCGATTTGACCGTTCCCACTTCTCAATATTATCAGATATTTGAGCAAGACCAACTGAACAAAAAACAAGCAAATAAATTATATACTCAAATAAATTATATACTCACAATTAATAGGTGTCATAAAATAAAATATGACAAAAATAATTTAACATATATGGTGGGCCCCTTTTACAAGATACCTAACACAACATTGATGTTCAACCTTTGGGTAGAGACATCAACTGTAAACGGTACTCTTAATGTAGTAATCAACAGACTGACAGTAAACTCTGTCAAAAAATTAGCCTTTCTTTGGATCGACTATTTTTTCACATGAGCAATCCTTATAACTGTCACCTACTCAAACCATACGCATACTCATAATTTGCCCAAATAATTATCTTCCTTTGGACCGATAATTATTCGCATAAATCAATGAATATGCACATCCTATTTTTTAAAATTAAACTAATCTAGATAACAGATGTTACTTTGGCAACATGTTATTTTGACTAATTAAATCTAAAATATAAGAGACAATAATAATAATTTTATTATTGTAAAAAATAACGGAGGAAGAACACCAAATAATCTTTACCTAAGTTCACCTAGTGATTGGGTACATTAAAATACAATTAATGCAACATAAAAATGTGAATATCCAAAAAAGTTCATCATTCAAGTTTAATCCACAGGATGATCAATTAATCTTGAATTAACAACATGATTAATTAAACTTGTATTCACAAGATTATGATAATTAATCAAATCTTGAATCTACAACATGACCAATTAAACTTAAATTCACATGATTAATTAATCAAATCTTTTAATATATAATAAATAAACTTAAAAAATCCAATATGATTTATCAAATCTTGAATCTATAATAATTAAACTTCAAACCACAATATGATTAATTAAATCTTGAAACTACAACATGATTACAACATGATTAATTAAATCATGGATCAAGATCTTAAAACCATAATATGATTAATCAAATCTTGAAACTACAACATGATCACAACGTGATTAATCAAATCTTGAATCAAGAACCCAATAGAAAACAAAGAAATTCCAACAATTTAACATGAGAGTCATGCTCTAATACCACATATTAGAATAAAATACTTTAAATCCATATAATAGATTAATCCAATATCATTCATGCTAAATTGTCAAGAATAAGTTACCTACCATATTCTATTGTTAAGAATAAATTACATACCAGAACTCATCTCCTTGAATTGATGATGGGTATAAACTGATGGCTGTAAAATGGCTATGGTCTTCCTCAATCAAAACCCTAAATGCCCTTAGTGAGATCTTTCTTTTGATGGGATAAAAGAAAAACTGAGTGCTTATTGTTTTGGTATTTTGAGGACCATAGGCCTAGGGTTCTTTATATACTAGCTTAATTAGAATTTCCATTAAATCCTAATCAATCTAGGAATAAGCTTCTATCCATTTAGTCCATACTCAATTAAGAATCCTGGGCCTTATAATTAAATAGATCACATAATATCCCCAATAAAATAAAATAACCCAATGTGATAAATTATTAATTTACATACATAGCCCACACTTTATACGTATCATTTAAATACATCTAACAAGGTATGCGGTGAGAGATAGCTGAGTTTGTAGCTAAGTGTGAGGCCTTAATCTGGAGACAGAGAGTCCTATTGTAGAGGAGCCTTGCTGGAAAGTTATTTCGGATAAGTATGAGCATGAGACATCCTGTAAAGAAGGATCCAATAGGAGAAAAGGCGACAGAAAGAGAAATGTTTGAGTCTCAAGTTCTATCACATTAAGGTAAGAGATGCGATAAGAATAGCTGGTGAGGAAGAAGCGTGTGTTGTATGCTAAGAACTAGGTATTTAGCGTAGTAATAAAGGGAGAAGTACCTACACCTATGAGAATGTGGCAAAAAAGTAGGTGTTCTATTAAGATGACTAGACAACTCGCTGAGGAAAGTAAATGTCGGTTGTATCCTAAGGAGATAGAGAGAGTCAGGTGATTAAAGAGTTTAGCTTTCCAAGGAGATAAGGTTGGTGTCTCAAGGAACGTCTAATCGTCACTGATATTTAGCCTATGTGTGGAGATTGGGTTGGTTGCATGGTGCAGCAAATCGATAAGATGACATGTGTAAAGTGCAAAAGTGACCCTTGGATGTGAAAGAAAACTATAAATAAGGCCTAAGGCCGAAGGAAAAGAAGTTTTTGGAGATGTTAAACACTCTAATAGTTTACAAAAGAAAGCTCTAAGTGTTGAACGGTTGGTTGAGGGAACCGCTAAGCGAAAAGAGAAAGCAGAAAGTAGAGAAGGAAAGAGTTAAGGCTATGTATTTTCATGAATAATTCTTCATAAATAAAATAAGTGTTGAACGGCCTTAATGGACAAAACCCCCTTCGAGGCAAAGAAACTAGTTTCTAGAATGGTAGAAAATTCCAATATTTTTTCAAGTAGAGTAGTTAAATCTAGTTCCATTCATAATGATACATTTTTAAAGGAACAAGTAAACTTACTCGTTTCTTTTGTCAATGGTGAAGTTCCTAAGGTGGTGACATAAGGAATGTGTGGCATGATCGATCATCAAAACGATCAATGCCCGGAGTTCAAAGATGAAAATGCTCTTAGAGGGTTTGAGACGAATGACCAATCTAGCAACACATACAATTCTAGTTGGAGAGACCATCCAAATTTGAGATGGGGTCCTCAAGAATCCACCAAGTACACCTACTTCTACTTCCTCATCAGTCCAAGGTACACACTTAGAAGAAATAGTTTCAAGGCTTGCCTTAGGTACCAATAGTTTGAAGCATGATTATGAGAAAAAACCTAGGAATTTTGATTGAACTAACTAAGATGTTATGTGAACATTCCAATAAAATTGAAGAGTTGATGAATGAATTTAGACCTAAAATTGAAGCATCTATCTCAGATTTAGGAAACAAAATTAACCAACTTATCACTTAAAATAGAATAGAAGGGAAGGGCAAATTACTGACCCAATTCTTGACTTTGAAAATGTTAGTGCAATTTCACTTCGTAGTGGTAAGGTCTTAGATGATAATGTTTCTTTATCTAATGATGAGCATGAACCTATCAAAAGAAGATACCAGGGTAACAACTAACCCTTTAACCTCTTGTGATTCTTCTTTTTCTTTTTTTGACAATGAAAATTTAGCACCTAATCCTCTTTTTCCCTATAGGCCTGAACCACCCAAGAAGGAAAGATACGTCGATGATGAGATCCTTGATGTATTTAAGAAGGTCGAGGTGAACCTCCCTCTCTTAACTATCATCAAGAGCATTCTGAGGTTTGCAAAATGTCTTAAGGAGTTGTGCACCAACAAATGAAGAAGTAAGGAGCCCGAGAAGGTAGAGATTAGTGGTAATGTATTCGCACTTGTTGAAAAGAATTTGCCTAGGAAGTGCATCGACCAAGGTATGTTCACCCCTCCCATGTACAATAAGCAATAAGGAAAATTCCAAAAGCCATGCTAGACTTAAGAGCGTCCATCAATATTATGCCCCTTAAAGTTTACAAGGAATTAGGCTTAGATTACAAGAGTAATTCTAGCATTTGTATGCAACTAGCCGACCAATCTCTTATTCAACCCATAGGAATGGTAGAAGACTTATTGATCAAGGTAGGAGACTTAGTTTTCTGCTGAATTTTACATTCTAGAAATGACCAATAAGCATGTTAAGAAAACACCCACAATTCTATTAGCGAGGCCTTTCTTGAAAACGATGGGTTGTAGATAATGACTCCCTTAGTGTAGAATTTGGCGAAAACGTAGTGGCATTCAAAATATTTTATTCATTAAAGTCTTCTACCGAGATTAAGTCCTCGTGTGCTATTAATAATTTTTATATTGACGTTGCTCCTAAAAAAAGTCCTGAATTTTGTAGCATGTGCATGAAAATGAATTGTCTTGATCAAACTTGTTTGCATAATGAAGTTACTTTAGTTGTTAAGGAAGAATTTTGTGTAGAAAGCATTGATCAATGTGATATGCCTATTATTGAGCTTGATTATAATGATTTCTTTTTATACCATGATTTCACATGTGCATTGAATGAAAATATTGATTTCATCCATGATTTCAAATTAGAAGGAACTAATATCATAAATGACTTTTTAGATAATTTGAATGAACCATTTCTATCTCATGAAGAAGAAATAGTAGATGAATTCTTAGAGAACATTGAAAATGAATATTCTTTTCTTGAGCATGATGATTTGGAAATAGACTTTTTTGAACCACATCTAGAAACTTTTGTAGAAGATTGTTTTGAAAGTTTGCCATTTCTTAGCAACCTTCTCCCAAATTATTTTCATCATGCTTCTTCCTTTTTTAAAATATGTGAGAATGCCATGGATTTTTCTTGTGAAAATGGTTTAAATAACCTTTTTGAAATTGACTCCCCATTCTCATTCTTTTCTCTTGAAGATGAAAAACACAAGTCTTGTTTTCAAATAGGTGAAAATGTTTAGAACTTTCTAGTGATCATAGCCTTACTTACCATTTTTCTTGAATGTGAGGAACTTAATTCTATTATTTCTTCTTTTTTCAATAACTCAAAAGAAAACTTTGAAAACCGCAAAAATAGTGAAAATTTTGTTTCAAAGAAAATGTTTTTCAACTTCATCTTTGATGACCAAATTTTGCAAAATGAAGACAACCAAAACCATGGTGGACATTTTATCTTAGATGATATTATTCTCCTTGATTTCTTATCTCTAACTTTTATTCTTTCAAGGAAACTCAAGAGATACCATCTAACCTCAAAAAGGACACAAAGCTTCTCATCATTAATCCTGGTTGAGCATAAAGAAGCATGCAATCATGCAATCGACCTAAAACAATGCAATTTTATTGCTTTCCTTTAATTTTTTGCACCTTTTCATTTTTATTTTTTAGCTTCGGCTTGAATAAAAACTATAAGAAGATTTATTTGATACTTTTACAAGAAATAAAACGCAAAGCGAAGACAACTTTTTCCCATGTAAGCTTCCCAAAATCCAAAGTCAAGGATTTGAAGTCGATCAGGGGAGTATTTTGTTCCTCTTTTCTCTTTTCTCTTTTCTCATCCCTTTTACTTTACTTTTTTTTTCAAGCTTTGAGGACAAAGCAAATTTTAAAGTGGGGGTGGGTATACCTTAGAATAAGCTTGCACGTACTTGGGAACCATGTGGGAACCCTTTTTTTAAAAAAAAAAATTCCTAATTTTCTCAAATTTTTTGCAAACTTTAGCTTCTATGCTTAGTAAATGCAAAAAAAAAAAAAAAAAAAAAAAAAGAGCATGTCTGCCCAACCCTTGAGCACGAGCTCAGTTTGTGATGTGAAATTTTGATATTTTTGTATGTGCTAAATTCTTTGAATATACATGTTGTCTTTTTGTTTCTATACTTTATTGTGAGTCATACCCAAGTTATGAATGATTGCATGAATGTCAATTGATATGTGTGATGTGATTGAATGATTGCTTGTATAATAAGTGCATGAATGCTTTTCTAGCCTTGTCTTCTTTACTGCGTTATTAGGATATGTCTATGATACACTGAGTTCAAATCTAGCCTAAATAGAGTTAAAAAAGGATAATACTACTCTTTAGAAGTTGAGACGGTTTTTTACATTTTTGTCTTGTCAAATACAAGTTAGAAACCTCTTGTCTAGCCACAACAAACTAGATCCCTTTAGAAAAGATTAGGCATTGTAAAATTTGTTGTCACTCTAAAGGGAGCAGCTAAACTTAGAAACTATGTTTAAAACCATAGAAACGTTAGACCACTGGTTCTAGGCAATGCCTAATTACCACATTGCATACCAAAGAAAGAAATGAGAGGCTTTAAAAAAAAGAAAATGCAAAAAAAAAATGTGTTGAGTTCCCTAACTATCAGAACTTTTGAGGGAAAGCTTCACTTTTGACCTAAGTAAAACTAGACAACCTTTCCATAGCGTTCTAAACATAGCATCGAGTTTAATGAGGGCTTTGAAAAAAGGACAATTCCTTCCTAATCCACGGTAGGGGAAAAACAAGTCTAAAGTGTCTTTCATCTTTTCAAAGCATGCTAGCATCCGAGTAACAAAACTTGAGTGTCTATTTAAACATGCTTGTTTCGGATGAACTTAGTTAAACCCCAACCTCAATCGATAATTTGTAATCTCTTTGATAGTTTAAACTAAGTTTAAGCATAGGTTTGGATAGACTATTAAGGTGTTGAGTAACGTCGCTAGGTTGACTCGTTAGAAATGCATCACCTATATACTTGCATGATCTTTTTTTATCTCTTAAGTTGATGTTTTCTTCCTGTATCTGCTGCTTGACTATTTGATCTTAGATTTTACTTTACTGGGGATGACAAAGCTTAAGTGGGGGATATTTTGTTGGGGCAATTATTGACCCATTTGTCTGTAGATTATTCTCAATCTATATCAAGTATACACTCACTTTTCTACCATTTTTTCTCTCAATTAATTTTCAGCAATCTATTCCAATGGAGGTCTAATTTTCTAAGAGGTACGAGGGCAATGAGTTTTTTAATTTCTTGGAGAATTTTTCTTATATTTTTTCTTCAATTAAGCAGGTTGATTCTTTAGTTTTCTTGTATCAAGAGCAATTTCTACTTTCAATTACAAGTATTCTTTGCAAACTAATTCTTGAATTTGTTCTTGATTGATCAATTTGTATGCAAGGTACTTTTTCTTTAGAAAATTAAAGTGCAAGATTGATTTGATTATCTTTGTCTACAATAGATTCATATTGTTCTTGCGTGTAATCAACATGTTAAATCTCAAAGATCGATTGTCTTAATGCTTAGATACATCACCCTTGTTCTTGGAAAATTATTAATTTAATTCCATCAATTTTATGTGCACAATTAAATTCAATTAAATTATTGTTGCAATTTGTTTCTAAAAAGTATGCAAGATACTTTGATTTCTTTAAAAGAACAAGAATTGGGCATGAATTGTTGTTGCAAGAATTAACAATAAATGCTTGTGTGTGATGATCTCTTTTACTTACTTGATTTAATTTCTTGGTTAAGATCTTCATTCTCACATATCTTTGATAATGACATGTGTAGATAGAGCAATTCTTATATACATGTGTTTTATCTTTCTATTTTAATTAGAGGATTCAATCTTCATCAAGGTTCTTACAAGAATCAAGCAAGTTGATCTTGCAAGACCCTTGACCAAGAATCTCCTGAATCTAAAAATACTTTTTGTCAAGGTAAAACTTGATAAGCAACCTACCCTTAGCACTTTCATTTCAATTTCGAACATATTATTGCATGACTCTGACGACTTTATCAATACATTTTGTTAGACATATTTTTGCCTCTATCAGGAAGCTAACCTTTTCGTCAACTGACTATAATGATTGTATGGTGTGAAAAGATGAGACCTAGCGTAAGATGTTGGTGGAAATCTCGGATAACTTGCATGACATTGGTTGAATGTGAATCCTAGGTCCAGGCGAGAGGAGAATCTCAGGTCAGAACGAGCTGTGATGTGTTATTTGTTATGATATGTGCTTATATTATATGTCCATTATTGTAATTGTACCTATAGTTTAGGGTTTCTTTGTTCTCTGTATATATGTAGCTTTATCCTGATTCTAAATGAATGAAAACATATACATTTTTTCTCTGAATTCTTGAGTACATGATATCATAGCATTAGGGTTCGGAATATCATAGTTATTGGCTTCCTTCTCCATTAGAGCTTAAGTTTAGGTCATCTTCGAGTGGTTGTTTGTTGACACCGCTCGACTCATAAGAAGCGCCATCCACTGCAGTCTACCGTCACCAATCATCGGGAAACTCTATGTGTGAGCTTCACGCATCGTCGGAATATCTTTAAATAGCCTCCAAGCGCAAGGGCATGGGAGCGTGTGTGGCCTCCAATTTGACCTCCTTCTTCTGGGCTTGTCTCGAATCCTTTTTTTCGGTCAGTCTGTGTAGTTGGGTCCATCAAAGATTATTCTGGTTTGACGAAAATTGAAGGTTTGACCTCGTTTTAGGGTTTGGAATGATGTTTTGTTCCAATTTTTTAGTTGTTTTGGATTGATTCCTTTTGTTTGTGTAGACTATAATCAGTGTGTGACTCCAGTATGGATGACATGAAAATTTTAGTAGTTTCAACGTTATTTCCTTAGCCTCTAAGATCATAGAACATAAGTTAAATGGATATAATTATTATGATTGACATTAGACAATTTTGTTCTATTTGAGAAGTACTGAGATGGATGATCATATGATCGAAAATCCCTTAGAAGATGTAAACAAGAAGAAGAATTGGCTTCGTGATGATGCCTATTTATATCTTCAAATCAAAAATTGCATTAATAGTGAGGTAATTGGATTGGTTGACCATTGTAAGACTTTTAAAGAACTTTTGGAATTTTTAGATTTTCTATATTCAGGTAAAGAACAAATACATAGAATGTTTGAGGTATGTTTGCAGTTTTTTCGTGCTAAATAGAGAGCATAGTTTGTTACCAGCTACTTTATGTGTATTAAGAAGATAATTGCCAAGCTTGCATGGTTGTTACCCTTTAGTCCTAATGTTAAAGTTCAACAAGCTCAACGAGAGAAGATGACTGTTATGATTTTTTTAAATGGACTCTTACTTGAATTTTGAATGGCAAATGCACAGATTCTTTCTCACTCTAAAAGATTCCATCATTAGACAATGCTTTCACTCATGTCTTTCGCATTGAAAGCTCTCTAACTGGTGTGTCTATTCCTCAATCCAACAGTGCTCTCATTAGCAAGAACAATAACCTCTAGCACCTCGGGCAATGGATAGCAATTTTTAGAGGAATGGTTAATGATCATCGAAAACCAAATTCTGCAGAGATTGTTTGTAACTACTGTCGTAAGGCAGGCCATATGAAATGTGATTGTCGAAAATTGTTATATAAGAATAGCCAATGATCTCAACATGCTAAAATAGATTCCACATGTGATATGTCAAAGGCTTCAGTTACTACTTCTACAGATGAGTTTGCTAAGTTTCAGAATTTCCAATATTCATTACATGTAATAGGATGTAAGTTATTTTTGTCTTTCGATTTCTTTGTTTTCCGTTCGGTCATAATTAGTTTGAAATAGATTTTATTCTTTTTCTATTTGTTTGAAATCAATTTCTTCATTTTCTGGTTGGTTGTGCTCTATTTTTCAGTTTGTGTGTTATTACTTAGGGTTAAGGTTTATCAGTGATATGTTAATATATCACTGTTGGATTTGAAGGATGTTTAGTTTGTTTCAATTGGAATGTTAGTAGATAATTTAGTTTAATTTGCATTTTTTTTATGTGTTGTTATTTAGGATATATTAGTGATATATTTCTGCCTTGATAGACTTGGAAGATGCTTAACTTTTTTGCATTTGGATGCTAGTAGATGCTTTAGTTTAATGTGCATTTTTTATATGATGTTGCTTAGGGTCTATCAATCATATGTTTCTATCACTGATATATTCAGAAGATTTTTAACTTGTTTGCGTTGGGATGTTAGTAGATACTTTAGTTTAATGTGCATTTTTCTATATGTTGTTGCTTAGGATATCTATCAATGGTATGTTTCTTTTACTGATAAACTTGATAGACTTGGATGATATATAGTTTTTTTGCGCTAGGGTGTGTTAATAAATGTTTTAGTTTACATGCATTTTTTTATGTGATGTTTTTTAAAGACTTTCATTGATATGTTCTATCATTGATAGACTCGAAATATGTTTAGCTTGTTTGCAATGGAATGTTAGTAGATACTTTAGTTTAATGTGCATTTTTTATGTGATATTGCTTAAAGGTCTTTCAGTGATTGGTTTCTCTCACTTATACACTTGGAGGATGTTTAGCTTGCTTCCAATGGGATGTTAGTAGATACTTTAGTTTAATTGTATTTTTTATGTGTTGTTGCTTAGGTTCTATCAATCATAGGTTTCTATTATTGATAAACTTAGAAGATGATTAGCTTGTTTGCATTATAATATATATTTATAATCTCTAATTCAATATTATTATTTCAGGTTGTTCAACAAAAAAAAAATGAAAACTATGGAAATTGCAAAGAATGTTGAAAATGTGAGGTCGAAGAGACAACTTAACCGACCAAAGAAAATTTTGGAGGATGCAAAAGACTAGAATATTGCAAGAGACCGATTGATTTGTCTCTAGTTTTGAGTTGTCATTAAGTAAATGGATATTGTAGTATATAAGTTGTGTGGATATTCATGATAGAAAGATCAATTATAGACTTCACATTTTATTTATAGTTCTATTGATATAGGAAAGTGTTGGACCACTGGTTGAATATTGCAAATTATGCCCCTTTATATTCTTAAATAGTCGTGACTCTTTAATGGCTGTTGAAGTCTATTAATGATAGACCATAACAGTGGAAGACTTCACAATGACATTACCTCTTCATATTTAGTTGATTTTACCACATTAATATAAAAAAGGGTTGGATCACATGTTGAATAATCATTGCAAGTTAAGTGTTCCTGTGTTCCTATTGAGGAATTTGTATTACACATGTTGAATCACAGATTGAATCATTGCAAATTAGTATTAATAGGTGCATTTTATTGAGAAAAAGTTTTGTTAATATACATGTTGAAGCCTATCATTGATAGAATCTAGTAACGATAAACTTCATAGTAAGGTCTATAACTAATAAAAACCATCAACTATAACTTAAACTCCATTATTACATTACTTATTGTTACTACTTCACAATAAAGTCACCTATATAGACTTGAAAATGTATTAATAAAAAAATATGGCTTATTATTGAAAGTTTTAAGTCAAACAAATAGAAAGTATCTACTGCTAACAAAAAAACATGTTCTTTATCTTCAAGCACAATGATTATTATCAACAACATAATGCCACATCATTGTAAAAATGGTGGAAGTGTGCACTTTCTACGATTCTGACCAGCACAACAACAACGGCTGCATTTTGAGTGACACTTCTTCTCATCAATCAATTTTTTATTTCCTGGTCTGACTTAATACAAGACTTCATTGATAGACTAATATCACTATTCTCATATTAACTAGTCTAACTAATATTAGTCTATCAATGATAGACTTTTATTCATCATTGTTTTCACTAAAAAAAAGTCAATTATTCTTAACCTAAAAATGTAAAATTGATAGAAAAATTCATAATATGCTCAAATTCTGCAAAGCCATAAAATTAATGAAGTCCAATATAAGAAAAATAAATGCATTTTTCCCCTACAAATACTAGTAAATCATCAAATTGAATTAAACAAAATCAACGTAACCTATTACATGAAAAATCAAGATTGAATCAAACCCTAATTACATGAAAAATTAAAGAAGAGAAATTCTCAAAGAAAGGATTAAACCTAAGCCCACTTACCTCAAGAATTTAGCCCTCCATCATCAAGCAATCTGGAATTTAATTTGAAGAGAGAAAAAAATGGTAGAATGATGGATAGGATTCTTGAAATTAGGAGAGTTTTAAGAGAATTTGGTGGGAAATAGTGGATTGGTGATTTTTTTAAAAAAATTAAGGATTAATAGTGCCTTATATAGAAATTAATGGAAGTAGCTGTCAAGAAAAAAAATTGTTTATGCCAGTTGGGTTTCGAACCGTGGATGAGGGAGAGGCGCGCGCGATCGGAGCTTAACACGTGGCGGACGCTGATAGGGGGTGGATGACTAAGGAAGCGCGAGATGAAATTTTTTTATTTTATTTAAATCAACTGGAAATCGAACCTGTGACAAGGGGATGCGTGCATGGAGTAGGATTGATGTCGCGTGTCACGACTTTTCAATATTTATCAATTTGCCCATTCTCCTTCGTTTGAACTTTGATTTAGGTGATTTTCATGTCGTTGGATTCATATCGGAGTCTACTTTCATATTCTGCATAAAAATATCAAAATAATGAACATATGCATGATATAGATTGAGAATAAGCTATCTTTAAGCGAGTCAATATTTTTTCCAACAAATTACCCCCAGTTAAGCTTTGTTCGTCCCGGGAAAAGTAGTATCTAATATCAAATAGTCAAGTAGCATGTACGGGAAGCAAACATCAACTAAAAAAGAAAAACAAACAATCATCCAAGTATATAGGTGATACATTTCTAACAAGTCATCCAAGCGACGTTACTCAATGCCTTAACAGTCTATCCAAATCTATCCTAACCTAGTTCAAATTATTAAAGAGATTACAAATCATCAATTAAGGTTTGGGTTTAACTATGTTCGGTCGGAACAAGCACGTTTTAGAAAGATGCTCAAGTTTTGCTACTCGGATGCTAGACATGCTATGAAAAGACTAAAAACACCTTAGACTTGTTTTGCCCCTACTTATGGATCAGGAAGAATTCCTCCTCTTTTCAAAGCATTTGTTAAACTAGATGCTATGTTTAGAACACTAAGAGAAGGTTGACTGGTTTTACTTAGGTCAAAAGTGAAGTTTTCCCCCAAAAGTTTTGATAGTTAGGGAACATAAACACAATTACTTGATCTACCTAACTTCTCACTTTTTTTACAAGCTTTTTTTATGCACATTGCATTCTTTTTTTCTATATTAATTTTTAGCTCTTGGTTGCCTCACCATTTTTTTTATGTATGCATTTGCTCTTTTTGCAAGCCTTTCTTTTTTTCTTTGGTATGTAATGCGATAACTAGGCCTTGCTAGAACTAGTGGGCCACCTTTCTATGGATCTAAGCTTAGTTTCTAGTTTGATTGCTCCTTTTGAGGTGACAAGAAGTTTCGTCAAAGTCTAATCTTTTCTAAGGAATCTAGTTTGTTATGACTAGACGAAAGGTTCCTAATTCGTGTTGACAAGACAAAAGTGTCAAAGCCTTCTCAACTTATAAAGAGAAGCTCCTATCCTTTTTGAACTCTATCTAAGCTAGATTTGGAATAAGTGCATCATAGACATATCATAATAACACAACAAAGAAGACAAGGCTAGAAATGTATCCATGCACTTATAGGATAATACATACAATCATTCAATCACAACATACATACCATTATCATACAAGCATTCATATCTCAATATGGTAGAGCTAAAAATGGCTTAAAAAAAAGAAGATAACAACTCATTATTCTCAATCTATTTAGAATATTCAGAATAAAAAATATATCCTTAATATGTCAATTATATTCTAAATGAGACAATTCACAAACCCAAGCTCAGCTCAAGGGTTAGGCAGATATGCAATTTTTGAATTATTTTTGAAAAAAATACCCCATATTCATATACATGCACGCTAAGCTAATTATCAAGAAACATGTTATCCACCCCTCACTTAAAAAGTTGGTTTGTCCTCGAAGCTTTTGAAAAGCAAAGTGAAAGAGAAAGAGAAAAGAAAGAGGAACAACGGTAGACTCCCCTGGGATGTATCTTGATGTTTGCTTGGTGGAAAGCTTGCATGGAGAAAGCATTAAATCCTTATTTGTATACAAAGTTTGCTTTGGGTAAGATTATTCCTGAAAAAAGAAAGAAAATTGTCTTAGTTTTAATGGAAAGTAAAAACTAGGAATTAGAAAGCAAATGAAAAAAAAAAACAGAATTTAAAGAAAGCAAGTAAAATTGATGTTTGACTGCCTAGAGGAAGCGTAAATTTTTTAGGTCGGTTGCTCGATCATTTATTCTTTTAACAACTTAAGTGTAGGTGGTATGGAAGAGTGTGATCTTGCACACTTGAAAAGATGTGGGTTCTCCTTCAATGAAGATTTTGAGTCTATGCCCATTTACTTTGAGAACTTTTCTTGTTTTCTCACTTATAATCTTAACTGCACCATAGTCAAAAACATTAGAAATAACAAATGAACCAATCCACTTGGATTTAAGTTTGCCTGGTATGAAATATAAAGATGAGTTATAAAGAAGCACTTTATCCCTTACTTCGAACTCTTTTTTAAGGATCTTTCTATCAAGGTAAATTTTGGTTTTTTCCTTATAGATCTTAAAGTTCTCATAAGAATCAAGTCTATGTTCTTCTAACTCACTAAGTTCTAACAATCTATTCTTGTCAGCTTCTTCAAGTGATAAGTTGCACTTTTAATAGCCCAAAAAGTTTTATGTTCTAATTCTACAGAAAGATGACATGTTTTACCAAACACTAATTGAAATGGTGTTGTGCCTATAGGTGTTTTGTAAGCTGTCCTATAAGCCCAAAGTGCATCATTCAATCTAATGCTTCAATCTTCTCTATTGGGATTAACAGTTTTTTAAAGAATGAATTTTACCTCTCGATTGGAAACTTTTGCTTGACCATTTGTTTGAGGATGATATGGAGTTGAAACTCAATGTTGGACTATATATTTCTTCATCAATGCCTCGATGGTCATGTTGCAAAAGTGGGTTCTTTGGTCACTTATTATGGATTTGGGAGTACCGAAACTAGAGAAGATGTTTGCAACTAAGAAAGAGGAAACAACAGAGGAAGAATTAGTTCTAGTGGGGATTGCCTCAACCCACTTGGAAACATAATTTACTGTAAGAAGTATGTAAAGATTTCCAAAAGAAGAAGGAAATGGACTCAAGAAATCAATCTCCCAAATGTCAAAAACTTCCCAAAGGAGAACCAGTTTCAATGGCATTTCATTCCTTTTGGAAATAGAACCAAATTTTTTACATTTTTCACATGTTTTACAATATGCATAAGAATCAACAAACAATGTTTTCCAATAGAATCCAGAGTCTAAAATCTTCTTAGCATTACGTTTAAGACCAAAATGTTCTCCACGTGCTCTTTCATGGCAAAAAGACAATAGAATCCTGCTCATTTTCAGCAACACATCTTCTAACTACTTGGTCTATTTCTATTTTCCAAAGATAAGGAGACTCCCAAACATAATGTTTTAACTCACTTTTCAATCTAAATTTTTTATTATAAGAGAAATGAGAAGGAAGTTTACCAGTTACAAGGTAATTAATAATGTCAGCATACCATAGAGTGTGAAAATCTAACTTGAAGAGATATTCATCAAAGAAATGTTCCCTTACTAGATTTTTGCCTTGCTTTTGAACACTACTTAGGTGATCGACAATGGGATTCTCCATACATTTCCTATCTTTGATTGTTAAGTTGAACTCTTGAAGTAAGAGTAGTTATCTAATAATCATTGTCTTGCTCTCTTTTTTGTTTGCAAGATATTTTATAGTTGCATGATCAATATACACAGTTTTTTTTTTTTTATCCAATTATGTAGCTACAAAACTTACCAAGAGCAAAGATTATAGACAAAATCTCTTTTTTAGTTGTAGAGTAATTAGCTTGAGTAGAGTTTAGAGTTTGAGATGCAAAATATATAACATGCAATTTGTTATCTACTCTTTGTCCTATCACTGCACCTAATGCATAATCATTTGCATCACACATTATTTTAAATGGTAAGTTCCAACGTGTTTACAAGATAGGAGAAAAAGTCAATTTATCTTTCAAAGTAACAAAAGCATTAATGAATTTATCATCAATTACAAAAAGGACATCTTTTTGAAGTAAATTTGTCAAAGGCAAAGCTATCTTAAAAAAGTCTTTTATGAACCTTCTATAAAATTCGGCACTACTCAAAAAATGATCTAACATCTTTTAAACAAGTGGGGTAGAGTAAGTTTTGAATTACATCAATTTTAGCTTTGTCAACTTATATTCATTTAGATGATACTAAGTGTCCTAGTATTATATCGTGAGAGGCCCTAAAATAACACTTTTCAACATTAAGTTAGTATCAATGCAACTGTTTAAAATAAACTCTAAACTATTTAAGCAAGAATCAAAATCGTCCCCATAAACTGTGAAATCGTCCATGAACACTTCTAGGCATTTTCCAATGAAATCAATGAATATGCTTAACATACATCTTTAAAATGTTATAGGAGCATTACATAGTCTAGAGGGCATTCTTTTAAAAGCAAAAGTTCCAAATTCACATGTAAAGCTGGTCTTATGTTGGTCTACACATGCAATGGGTATTTGATAAAATCCAGAAAATCCATCTAGAAAGCAAAAGTAAGATTTACCTCCTACTTGTTCAATCATTTGATCTAGAAAAGGTAAAAGGAAGTGATCTTTAAGAGTTACCTCATTTAGCTTTCTATAATCAATACACATGTGCTAACTATTTGAAACACGAGTAGGAGCGAACTCACCTTGGCTATTTTCCACAATGGTCAAACCGGTCTTCTTGGGTACTACATGAATAGGACTTACCCAAGTGCTATGCAATATCGAATAGATGATACTGGTGTCTTTAAGCTTCAAGACCTCTTTCTTAACAACTTCCTTCAAGGTAGGATTAAGATAGAAAGATCATCATCACTAGGTTTCTCCTTAGAAAATTCATTACCAACATATTCTAGAGTTGCTTGATCTATAAGCTCATTAAGTTTATCATGCTCTTCTAATGTCTCTAATGAGTCTAAAGTATCAAGTGCACACAATGAAACATGATTGCTAGAGGACTTTACATCATCAAAAATATTGAAAGACACAACATCGCCGTCAAACTTAACACTAAGAAGACCTTTATCAATATTAATTATGGCTTTAGCAGTTTTCAAGAATAGTCTTCCTAAAAGTATGGTAGGAGATGTACGTGCAAATTTATTGTTCATTTCGATTATGTAAAAATTGACGGGGAATATTTGATGTCCTACTTTAACTAAGACATCTTCTACAACCTCTAATGGTAAAATAAAAGACCTATCGGCAAGTTGAATACAAATCCTAGTCTTTTCAAGTCCATTCAATCCTAATTCTTTGAAAACACTAAGAGACATGACATTAATTGAAGCACCTAAATCAAGCATGGTACTAGATATGTCTCTATTTCCTATAGTGCAAGGAAGTGAAAACATACCCGGATCAACACATTTTTCTGCAGGATTCATCTTTATGAGTGAATAGACGTTTTTACTAACTATTACCTTTTCTTGACTTCTACTTCTCCTCTTGTGAGTACATCATTCCTTAAGAAATTTTGCATACCTCGGTATGCTTTTGATGGCCGTCAAAAGAGGTAGGTTCACTTCTACCTTCTTGAAAACTTCAAGGAGTTCTTCATCATTCTTGAATTCTTTCCTTGATTGATATAACCTAAGAGGAAAATGAGGTAGAGGATTATCAACAATATTCTTTGAATCATTATTAGAAGCATTAGAAAAAGAGGGTTAGTATGTACCTTCTTTTCTTCTTTGATATTTGAATCACTTCTTTCCAAGTTATGATCATTTTGAGGCAAAGAAACATCATCATTTTCATTCAAAACCTTGTCACTTCTTAAAGTAATAGCACTTACACTAGCATGGTTAGATTGGGCAGGAAGTTTACCTTTCTCTTCCATTTTAAGAACGTGTATTGCTAATTGATCAAGCTTATTTCCTAACTCAGAGATGGATGCTTTCATGGTTTCCATATCATTTTCCAGGACTCCAGATGAACTAACACTATATTCGGTCAATTTAGTTATGTTCTTTTCAAAATTAGTTTTAAAACTATTTGAGCTAAGAGCTAACCTGGAGACTATGTCTTCTAAGTACGTACCTTTTGATGATGAGGAGGAAGAAGAAGTGTTGTTTGGTTTGGGTTCTTGAGGGCCCCATCTAAGACTTGGATTGTCGCTCTATTTAGAGTTGTAGATGTTACTCTATGAATTGTTTCTTCTATATCCTCCCATGGCACTTACTTTTTAATCTCAGAGCATTGATCATTATGATGGCCTAGGATGCCACAAACTCCACAAGAGACTACCTTAGGCACTTCCCCCTTCACAAAAGAAGTAAGAAGTTTAGTTATTATATTCATTTGTTCTTTAACAGAATTATCACAAAATGAAGAAGAATTGGCATCAAGTGTTCTACTAGAAAAGTTTTTAGAGTTTTCGTCCATTCTAGAGACTAATCTCCTAACTTCGGAGGGGGTTTTATCTATCAAGGCTTCTCCTAAAGTGACATCTATTGAGTCCCTAACTGATGACAACAATCCGGAGTAAAAATATTGCACAATGTCCCTCTCAATCAATTGATTATAAGGCAACCTAGCATAAAGTTCATTATACCTCTCCCAATATTCAAATAATGTTTCATTATGAGATTGTCTAACACCATAGATTTTTTTTTTAAAACTGTTTGAACTCTAGTAATTCGGAAGAATTTTTCTAAGAATTTCTTCTTAAGTTGTTCCCAGGTGGTTATGGTTTGAGGCTCTAGGATTATAAGTCGTCTTTTGGCATTATCGGCAAGGGAAAAGGGAAATGCCCTAAGGCTCAATTGTTCTTCGGTTGTCCCATGAGGTCTAAGGAGATCACACGCTTAAGAAAAGTCTCTGAGTTGTTTATGTGGGTCTTTTCCATTGGATCCTTTAAATATAGGTAAATTTGAGATCAAATCCAACCTAAGGTGAAAGTTGGTTGTGGTAGGTGTACCTATTGGCCTTTGATGGACATCGAGATCATATAGTTCTCTCAGGGTTTTCTTGGGTTCCTCTTCTCCCATTGGATTGTTCAAATTGTTCTCTAAGCAGGGCTCTAAAGATTTTTCAAAGGATGGTTCAAATGTGTAAATATGAGATTCTAAAGATGAACTAACTAACTTTTCCTTTTCTTTCCTTAGTCTTCTTTCATGCAAGGTTATTGTCTTCAACAAATTCTAATCGAGATGCACTAGACAACCTAGTTATTCACTAAAGAAAGTAAAGAAAAAGAAAATAGCATGCAAATTCTTTTTTTTATATATCAAAGAAAGACTAAAATTCTAATATGCTTTTCTAAAAATACTAACAAAAAATATGTAAGCATAGATTCAAGAAATATGCTATGTCGTACCACTCCCCGACAACAATGTCATTTTGTGAAAGGTGATTTTGTATGTGTAAAGAATTATGCAATGTAAGGTAAGGTCGTTATTAAACACAAGTACGTTCGAAAATTAAAATTGTTGAAAAACGGTGCTTACCTAGATCCTCTTCGACAAAAAAAAATATTTGTAGTTTACCCTTACTGTTACCATAGATAGGTGCAAGGATGGGTGTCGAACCCAAGAGAGTGAGTCTAAGTAAAATTTCTTGAATAAAAACTTCAAAGAGATGAGATTAGATTAATAACAAAAAGAAAAAGAAAAGCATTCAAAAAAATTTGGGGAAAATCAATAAGGATCAAGAATTAAGGGAAACTTTAAACGGAAAAGAATGAAGAAGATGATATTAGAGAACAAGAAGAAGATCATAGAGAGAAAAATAATTGTTGTAGAGAATAGAGAAGACAATCGTCAAAATGGAAGAAAATCACACAATACATTTTCCATATAAAATAAAGGTATTTTAAGAATATATAAAAAAAGAATAAAAAATTTGTTATACCTGCAAATTGTTTAATACGTTGCTATATCTTTAATATTTTGTGGTAAAAATGTTACCTATTATAAAAACTCTATATTTAGTTACATAAATAACAAAAAAAAAAAAACCTACAATAGCAGCATATATAACACATAGATAAATAATTGCATATATAATATTAAAAATTTTAAAACATTAAAATACCCACGTCTAACCATTATTTCAAGTTTTTTTTTTTTGTCGAATTTCTCAAATTAAAAACTATCATTGATAGCATCTATTACTAATAATTGTTATCAACCTATCAATGGTGAATGCTATTGCTAATAACTTTCAATTTGAAAAATGATTATTTCATACACTTCTTGATTTTTTTTCACATTAAAAGCTACCATTAATAGCTACAATTAGTGAATATCAACAATAGCTACTATAAGTGATAGCTTATCACGATTACGAGTATTTCTTTTTTGGTTTTTATAAATTGAAAGTTATCAGTAATAGCAATTGATAGTTGTTTTATGTTGCAATCAATTATAGCTTTTAATTTGAGAAATATATTATTAATTGATATAATTGATGACAACTATTAGCGATAGCTTTTATCAATGATAACCATTGAAGGATAGAGTAACTTTTAATTTGAGAAATATGGTATCAGCTGCTAAAGTTATCGTTAATGACTACTATTAGTTTGCTTTCAATATGAGAAATGTGATATCAGTTTCTATCATTGATATCTTCTATCATCGATGTTGCTATCAATTGATATTATATTTGATTCAAGATAGCATACCAAATATAACAGATCTTGGTATATGATCTTAAACAAAAATTGATAAGATATTGGTACACGATCATTTAGATTTGGCTACATGATTATCTATCAAATCTAAACAATATTCGAACAATATCAATAATATAAATTTTTTTTTCACAAAAATCGTTGTGAAATTGGTATACAATTGCTTAGATTTAGGTACACAATTATTTTGATTTGAGAATAAAATCATGTACCAAATGTAAAAGATCTTGGTAGACCATTTTAAATCAAAATCGTTAAGATTTGGTACGCGATCATGTATCATTTCTTGAATAATTAGACAAAAAATCACACGCGTGTATAACTAATTAATCGCGTGCGTGTGGCCAGATAATTGCATGTTAACTAGGGCATTGTTTATGCTTCCCACAATGGGTTTGTGAGTTTTTTCCATTTTCAAAATTATTTTATACACTAAATATTTTACCAATTTGTGTGTATATATATACATAGTGTATAGTGTATATATATATATCAGGTATAAGTATACACATTATACACATAATACACATACTATGTATATATATGCGTAATACATATTATATACATTGTATAAATATTGTATACATCGTATATATATTATATACCATATATATTATATACTATACATAGTATATAATATATATAAATATATATATGTAGATATGTATATACATTTACAAGTATATATGTATCGCTAGCCTAGATAATATTGATTAAGGAGAAAATGAATTTTTCTTATATGAGAAAATGAAAGGAAGGTAGAAACAACTAAAAAAAAAAACTTTTATATATGGAAAGAATATTTTATTGATAATGTTATCTTATGCTAGATAATATTGATTAATGAGAGAGTGAATTTTTCTTATATGAGAAAATGGAAGGAAGACAAAAACAACTGAAAAAAAAAATTATTCATAATGCTATCTAATGATTCCAATACTATGACTAATGTCTTTGACATGTTATCCAACTTTACACTCAAAACAAGGTCTAACAAAAATTAAAATAAAATCTTGGTATAATATATAGATGTTTATTATCCATTAATGTGCTTATTAGCCATAGACATAATTCATTATGTAACGCCCCAACAAATTTGATTTCCTTTTCATTATTATTTTAAGTGTGAATATGGAAATTTCGAATTTATTTGAGAAACTTGATTATTTTGACCTTATGATTAATTTAGGGTTTAGAGTTATAATTATTTTGAATGGGTTAATAATTTTTTTATTTGGAAAATAAATTTGGTAAAGTTATTTGGTGAAGATTAAAGATAGTTGGGTGGAGAAGAGAAAATTGATTGGGTTAAATATCAATGGTGAGATATAATTTGGAAAAAGAAAAAGGAAAAGGAGGGATGCATGTGATTGGTTGGAATTGAGATTTTTGCGGAAAGAGGGAAAAGCATTAAATTAAAGCAAATAAAATAAAATAAAAGGTTTTATTTTATTTAAATGGGGCATTGGGATGTGCAATTAATGCACCATCACCATCACCTTCACCAAGGAGAAAAAAAAAAACCCTAGCCTTAAAATCCGCCGCCGCCTCTTCCTCCTCCGCCAGCTGCCACCGTCGGGCGTTCGTCGAGCAGATCAGCCTGAGCCGGTAGCCGAGCCAACCGTCAACCATTCGAGCAGCCGCGCTTCGTAGATCGGAAGCCGACCTCGCCAGCCGATCTCTTCCGTCATCCGCCGCCACTACGATGTTCGCCGGTCGCCGCAGCTCCCGTCGCATCGCCGAGTAGTGCTATATCACCCGGGCCGAGTAGTCCCGATCGAAGCGCCGCCACCCGTGATGCTCCCAAGCCGTGTTCCCGACCCGAATAGAGACACCGCGCCTTCGACCTGGAACTCGACCCGCACAGCCGCTTCGCGTCGCCTCTCGACCTGAGCGTCAAGTCGCGCCGCGCGCACCCGCAAGCCGCGCCTTCCTTCTACCGCAAGTCGAGTCGCACGCGCGCAGCACCAGCGCCCGAGTCGAGTCGCGCTTGCGCCCGAGCCGATTCGATCCCTGCCTTTCGTGCCGAGTTGCCAAGTTTTTTTTTAGCCACCTAGTTCTTTGGTCCTTTTCCCCACGTGTCCTTGGTAAGTTTGTGGTAAGTTGGTTGGGTTTTTGGCATACCCAACGAAGAGTATTTTGGGTTTTAAATACTTTGATTTTCGGTTAAATTAAATTATTTTTCTGAAGGGGCCGATTAGACCAAGTGGAGTTGGAACGTGGGATTTCTCGACTTAAAGGGGATTAGCGCAACCTTTGATCTTGGGTAAATTGCTTCGATCGACTCTTGGACTTCTTTTCCATGAAGGTTAGGTTAATAATTGTTGTTCCTAACCATTTAGGGCCCCGCTGCTTGGAAAGCACATTTTTCTTGCTATTAGGACTTGTCGACCAAATCTCCAGGTAAGAGATTTCTACTACTAGCTCTACGACTAGAATCATGAGACCGCATGCATTCCTAGTTATGCACTTGAAGACTACACTGCATAACGATAGTATAATGAGGGCATGATGTGACTGCTGATGTGACTTGTTATAATGACATGGTTAATGTGTTGACGGCTGATTATGACTTTATGTTTGGTTGTGGTGATGAGATGTGATATGATTACATGTTGATGTTACGTATATGTATGCTATGGTTAGGGTGTATTTTAGCTTCTTATTAGAGTCGTACCCACATGGATGTCCTTTGGGATTACCACCTTTATGACACAGACATGATGGAGAGACCCAATGGGGTCGCTCCCACTTATGAGCGCGTAGTCTGACGGGATTACCAGTCTGACATTGACATTGACATAGACATGACGTGAGTGATCTGACGGGACCGCTCACAGCCCGAGCGTCTTAGGTATTCCCTTGGGAATTACCAAGGACCAGCTTGTCCCTACGAGGGCGCATGTTGCACGTGTTCGGAAACGTGCCAGTTATTGGGTACCATTTTCAGGACTCTAATAGGAAGTTAACAGGCACCTAGTGGGACTAGTAGTGGGTCCCTTACTAAGTATTTTATACTCACTCTCTCCATGTCATGTATTTCAGGTAGAGGCCGAGGTAGGGGCAAAGGCAAGCTGGCGAGCGACCAGAAGTGACTGTGGCGAGCCATAGGGATTTCTGCTTCCGCTTACACCCCGTTTTAAACATTTAGTACTTGAGTTTTATTTTCTTCTTTATTTACTATTTCGTTTCTTCAAAAGTAGATAGGGCCCGAGCAGGATTTTAATATTGGTTTATATTTCGCACATTACCCTGATTTGATTTTTATAAATAAAATTCTGAGGTTTTATTCATTTTAACTAAATTTTATGACTTAAATTATGTTAATTATATTTAGTAATGACTTCGGCTCAGTATAAGGAGTTGGGTCGTTACACATTAGCCATCCGACATTTATGATATTTATCTACTAAATACTCAATCTTAGTGACTATGTTAACCCACCTTATGCACGCAAAATTAGCTATAAATAGGCACACCAACATTGAAGACAAATCTAAAGAATTTGGAGAAATAAAAAAAATTAGGATTTCTTAATTTTCTTATTTATATAATATATAATATTTTATCGTTGTGTCTCAGAGGAAAAAAATTCGTTAAGTATCATGAAATCGAACTTCATACTTATATGAAATAATCATCATGTATGCAATGTCATCAAATGTAGGGATATGAAGAACATGATACACACACAATAAAATCAACCAGAAGTTAAGAAATGAAATGTAACGCGACGATCAAATTTGATGACATGAAAGATATGAATATGAATATGAAAAGAGAAAAGATGATTCCATAGATACCAAATACAGACAAGGTTTATATGAAAGAGTAAAAATCAATATCTAATGCTCTATTAAAGACCATACCAAATAAGTACAGCTACAATCAATGTCATAAATGTAGTAAACATTACAAGAGAATCAAAATATTGTCAAAGAAGTCAGAGAGAAACAACATAGGTTAGAGAGAAACAAGAACAGGTCAGTAGGCATCCGTGATCGTAAAAAAATGAACATGAGAAGTGTATATAAAATGCATACAAATAGAAACCACAAATTAAATTCCAAATCAAGAACATTTTTGTATAAAGAAAACCCCATTCAGCATATGCAAACATATGGAAACGGAGCACCAAGGACTTTAACAGGTCGTACGAAGGAAACATATGCAAACATATGAAAAAAACTATTTATATACAACAGAGCACCAAAGACTTTTAACAGATGCATTTTAACATATGCAAACATATGAAAAAAGCTATTTATATGAAAAAAGGAAACCCCCTTTAACAGATGCATTTTTATTTTTAAAGTAATAATCCACGGTATTTATGCATTTTATGAAAGATTTTGGTCCCATTTTTTTTAAATAATATGTATTATCTAATAATTAAAATGCACGAGATTTATAATATATTTTATTTAAAAAGTAAACAAAACAATCTAGCATATTATGTTGGAAAAGACCTGAATAAAAAATATCATATATTCTTATAAAACAATTATTTTCTCTATAATTAAAAGGGACGAAATAAAAGAATTTCATGACGATACAAAGTAATCAATTGAAAGCTTAGTTTAAATAGTTCTGAAGAGGTATTTCATTTTTAATTGAATATTTTTGTTCATACGGGAAACAAACAATGTTTAGAAAAAAAAAGTAGTTTTGAATTTCATCTAATTAATTCAATATGTTTGTTTATATAGCTAAAATGCATAATGCGATGTTATTGATGATGATTGGTATTATTGTTGATGACGAGGACTGATGTTATGTTGATGATCACGACTAATATATTTATGATGATTATGATACATGATATATTAATCACATGCTTAAGAACGTTATGCTTAATGTTCATGTCATGTTATGATGTTATGGTGATGTTACATGCTTTTGGATTGTGGTGTGTCTGTTAAATTTCTTATCCCATTTGTATTGTGGTCTTATCTATGAGATCACTTGCACGACTAGGGGTGTTCTTACGAGATCACTCGCACAATTTAGGGGTGTACCTAAGAATCACATGCATGGTTGGGGGATAGTTATATAAGAATCACTCGCATGACTAGGGGTGTTCCGATAGAACCACTCATATGATTAAGGGTGTACCTACGTATTACGTATATGTTTATGGAGTGTGTACCTATGATTACTCACACAATTAGGGGTGTCCCCAAGGGATTACTCGCACGATTTAGGGGTGTTCATACGGTCTCACTCATCTAGGTGTGCTCCATTGGACAACATGACGTTATGATTGTGTTTTTAACGAGAAGTTAACAAATCACCTAGTGGGACCAGTAGTGGAGCCCTTACTGGGTATATTTATATCTTCACTCTTTTCTATGTTTAATATTTCAGGCTAAGGTAGATAACTTGAGAAGCTGGCGAGTGACAGAAAGGGATTCGTGGCATGTATAGGGATACAGTTAGCTTTCGTGTCTATTTATATGTTTTCAGTATTTTAAATTTTAAAGATTTCACTTAAGAGTTTGTCCAATTTATTTGTTTTTTTTTAAACCTGCGGGTCATGCTTTTCAAATTATTTTGGTTGTTTTGATAATCTTATATTTTGTGAAGATATGGATTTTATAAGAATTTTAGTCGTCTGTCTCTTCAAGAAAGTGTAATTTGTTATTCGTCTTTTTGAGTAATGACCTTAACTTAATTTAAAAGTTTGGGTTGTTACACTATTAATAATGATAAATGCGTTACACAATACTAGGTGAAGTGTACTAATGATAATGATCAAACAAAACCATCATTTATCGTATTTTTATGGATTATTGATCATGTTGATCACCGGATTGTAAATGTCAATGTCCTTAATTTTACTTCCAGGAAGTAGTTCTTACAAATAGTGCAGTAACTTAGTGAGACTGTGATTGTAATTTTGGGAATCTCTCTTTTGATTCTCTATCCATTCTCCCCATAAATACTTAATTGCTTAACTACACACCACTTGAAGTGTAAACCCGAAATTCTCTTTGGATTTTTTTTATATGAAAGGAATAAAAGAAAAATGAAAATTAAGTATATATATAATTAAAGGTTTTATTTTTAAAAAAAGAAAAAGAAAAGAAAAGAAAAGATAAAAGGAAGAAAGAGGAAAGTGGGAGAGAAGAGAAAAGTTAATTGGTTTTCTTTCTCATTCTTCTTCTCCACCGCCAAACACATCTTCCCCATTTTTTTATTTCCTTTGGGTCCTTAAACTTGAGATAGATGTTGAGGTAGAAATTTGAGAAAGAAGAAGAATAGGAAAGGACTGAGAATTAAGGTGAAGAGATAAAGAAAATCATGAAGGGATAGATAGCCATGGTAGAAGCTTCGTGTTTACAGACATCTTCTGGTTGTTTGCATCGATTTGAACACCACAAAAAGAATTAAGAGGTGAAGGTTACATTTACTGAAAGCTACTTCATTTTCAAACAAATTTTAAGAAGAAATTTTGAGCAAATTCGGATGTTCATTGGGTGATTTGTGATGAAGAAAACAGGGTAGCTGGTTTTCATACGAATCCAGGAGGTCTCTGGTTTTTTTTGTATTGCCAAGAGTACCCGTGGATTTAAGACCTCTATTTAGTGTGGGTGGAAAGCTTATTCAATTTACTACAACTTTTATGAAGAAATTGTGAGCTAAATATGATTGGAAGTAAGCTTAATTTCAGAAACAAGTCAGGGGATAGCAGAAGACTTCATTTTTGAACTCTCTCTATTTTAGGCCATTTCTGTAGCAATTTGTTAAGAATACTATTTTCTTTCCTTAAGGTAAATTATAGAGGACATTAAAATGAAGCTTTTGACATAAAGAACACTCATTTTGGTTAAGTATTGAAGAAGTTATAGTCATTTGAAATTTATGTTAGGAATATGGAAAATGCAGAGAGTTGTTCAAATAGGATTTTATTTCTTAAGCTTTGTTTTCATGAGCGTCATCTTTAGTGCGACATGTTATGTATATCTTTAGAAAACCAAAATGTTTAGAGTTCTAATACTCGATTGGGTTATTGGCAGGCCGAGAAGAATTAAACCGAGCTTACAGACCAAGGATCTAGCCCAAGACTGTGAGTGACAAAAACTAATTTTGAAATATTTTCCATAACTGTTATTTATGATTGAATGCGATAAATGTTTATTTACGAAGCCATGAAAGGTATTTGAATTTCATGACTATTTTAAAATATACGTTTGGAAACTAGATTTCTTAATGAAATTTATACTAGCACGTGGATATTAAATGTTTGGAAAGTATTTAAACCACAATGTTTTAAGCAAAGCATGAATTAGTAAGAAGTTTTGTTTTAAGAACTATAGTTTTCCACAAAAGAGCTAAGTAAAGTTTGAGCTTTGTGTAAGATTTATAAGCAGTCATGTTTTAATATTTTTAGATGGTTTATGAAATTTTCATTAATTATATGACTGAGATCTTGAGACTGAGGCTAGAGAATACCGTGTGCACATTAGTTAGATTCCATTGTTGACGTTGAGTGTATTCCGTGACAATGATGCTGTCGTGAGTGCTGGGCAGGCCCCACTACGACAAAGGCGATGAGAGTGCTGGGCAAGTCCCACTACATCGTAGAGCTTGTAAACATTGGTTGTACTGGGCGTGCCCTGCACAACGTAGATTTATCATGTTAGTTAAAATGTTTCAATATACTTGATATGTCTTGCTAGATTTCAATGTCGTACATGCTGAGTATTTGAGAAAGCTATTCTTACTACTATACGTTTACATTTACGACTTGTATAAACAGATTTATATGTGTAAAGTTTTCACGTGTTCTTATCTTTAAATTTATAGTTTTAAACTGAGTCGCTCACTGAGCATTATAGCTTACCCTTTCCAAAATGTTTTACCCATTTTTTAGGTAGAGATCGAGTTTCCGGTGCCTGATAGACTGCCTTAGTCTGCTGAAGCTTTGTTATCGATTGCAAGTACGTGTTTCGAGTTGGGCATAGAATTTGTTGTGTTATGATGTATATACACCCTTGTATGTTATAGATACTCCACAGTTTGTATAAGCTTTAGGAGCTGCAGTTGTCTAAATTTTTGTTGGTTATGTTTTGGTTAACATGTATCTAGGTTTACTTGTGAAATTATTTATTTCCGAGATACATTTTATGATGTATATGATTAGTCTAGATTCGCTGCGTTGTGTGCATGTATAATAGTTTATAGACTGACAAGTTCATCACATTAATGTTTTAAGCAGAGTCGACAGATACAAGTAAAGAAAAGCGTTATCCATCGGCTGCACGCCATCTTTCGGTCTAAGCTAGCAGGTAGTCTGGGACAGAGTGTGACATGAAGTTTTTATTTATTTAATTTTGGTAACATTAACTACACACTACACATTTACTTTTGCTTTCTAATTGATGTGAATGTGGAGATTGAAAGAAAAAAAACTCAGAATAATTATGGAAAGTACCTACCACATCAATGTGAGGTATATGGATCGATGCGTTAAAGGGGAAGTTGTCCGAAGGACTGAAAGAAAATGTACACATGAATGCACCATCGTTTGAGGGTCAAGCATATAAAGGGATATGACCAGTAAATACATATTTTCTTTATGATGAAGTCAGTTTGAAGTTGAAAACGTTGATCTATTTTTTTTCCCTAATTTTCATTGATACTTTAAAAACCGTATTAGTGTCTTATTTCTTCATCGAATTACAAAACTTGTTTCTTTTTTATGTAGTTGTTTAGCTTTAGAACCTTTGTATACAATTAAGGGATAGTTGCAAATTTAGCAATTATATTCAAAATAATTAAGTATATAGCAACATTTTAAAAAAATTACAAATATAGCAAAATCTGTCAAAATCTATCAATGATAGGAGTCTATCATCGATAGACCATGTAGCAAATGTTGGTCTATCACTGATAAACCATAAGAGTCTATCAACGATAGAAGTGTATCACTGATAGATTTTGCTATATTTGCAATTTTTTTAAAATATTGCTACATACTTAATAATTATTCTAAAAATTGCTACCTACTATAATTACCCTACAATTAATGCAACAAATTTTTAATTTTAATTCCTTTGAACCATTGTTATTAATTAATGGTATATCCCTAGTTATATATATATACACAGATGAGACATGAAAAAAATAACATTGATAAAGGAATATACATTTAAACAACAGTTATTACCTAAAACTACACAAAAAGTAAACACATAGAAACATTATTCCATTGATAATTACAATAAAACTATTATTGCAAATATATATATAAAAAATCAAGTATATATATAATCAACATAATAAAATTCATAAGAAAAAAATTTCATAAGTAGTTAATAGATGCTTCAAACGAATAACAATATCTGAAAGAGCAGAATAAAAAAAACACAATCAAACTCAATGAAGTATTGGATTTATACATACATTATTTCACTATAATTACAGTGTAACTGTTGTTGCAAATATAAAAGGAAATAAAATTTTTAAGTATATATATAATCAAATAATACAATTTATAAGAAAAAAATTTCATAAGTACTTAATAAATATTTCAAAAAATTAACAAAATCAAACTCAAAATTTATAAGAAAATTTTTTCATAAGTACTTAATAAATGTTCTAAATGAATAACAATAGTCGAAAGGGAAAATTAAAAAATAATAATAATCAAACTTAATGAGCTACTGGATTTGTACATGCTCTTGAATTGTGACCATTATCCCCATAACGAGAACATTACACCATCTTCTTATTTTCTAAACAAGATTTGATCCTCATTTTTCTCGGTCTCCCAAATGGATGTTTGACTTGGGGAGGATGTATAGAGTCATCATTCAAACTATATAGATTGGAAATTTTTTGTACATTACCAATAGGGTGGGTCTCCTTACTATATAATAAAATTAAATAGGAAATGTGATAAAAATTATGTGTATATAATTCCAGTCCAAGACTCCAAAAAGATAAGACACTACACGCATGAGAGCATGGTATATCATCAAGATCCCAACGATGACAGGAACAATTCCGGATGAGAATGTTGACCAAATATTGTTTGGTGCCACTATGGACTTCAAACTCATGTTGGTTAATGAGATATCTCTGTAATAAAAATACCAAAAATTTAAACAAAAAGTAAAATATAAGCATGATAAATTAATTAAGTATATAAATGCCTCTCGTATCACACATTCTGCATAAGAGGTTAATTTTGAACATTGGAAACTATTACTACGACGTTCATAAAACCATCGTTGAATCAAACTTCGAATAAATTCAAGAAGGCCACTAACAGGTAGCTCAAGTGCATCCTTAAGAACGTTGTTTAAACTTTCAGATATATTCGTGGTCATCAAGTTGTACCTTTTTTTTTTTCAAAATCACCACTTATGTTTGTCTAATCCTTCTAATTAAATCCTTATGAAAGGGGAAACAACATCCAACTGTCTCATGTAATATTCATACTCAATAGTTGTAGAGGCCCTAACACAACTATAGAATGGTCCTTCAATTGGAACTGACTTGTAAGTTTTTTAAGATTCTTCAGTGTAAACCCGATATTTTTCTTTGGATATTTTTTTTAATATCAAAGGAATAAAAGAAATTGGACATTAAGTATATAAATTATTTTATATATTTAATGGTTTTTATAAAAAAAAAGAAGAGAAAAGAAAGGAGATAGAAAAAAAAATTCCATTTTTCTTTTCTTCTTCTCTTTCCCTTCACCGCCAAGTTTCCCTCATCCATTTCTTCACCATTTTCTTCATCATTTCTGCACTAAATTTCAGAGGATATTTCAAAGGGTAGAAGGCTGAGAAAGGAAGAAGAAGAAGTTCTAAGATGTATGTTGAAGAAGACAATGAGTTTGCAAGACAAACTTCTCTATTGTTCATTAAACACATCTCTGGTATTCTGATCGGTTTGAGCTACACAAAAAGAATTAAGAGGTGAGGTTTACATTTACTGAAAGCTAATTGATTTTCAAACAAAATTTATGAAGAAAGCTTGAGCAAATTCTGATTTTCATTAGGTGAATTTTGACAGAGAAGACAGGGCAGATTGTTTTCATGCGAAATCAGGAGATCTCTAGTTTGTTTAGTATTTCAAGGTGTACCGGTAGATTTAGAATCTCTATTTAGTATGGTTGGAAAGATTATTCAATTTACTACAACTCTTATGAAGAAATTGTGAATAAAAAATGACTAAAAATAAGTTAAATTGTAGGGCCAAGTTAAAGGAGTCGTGGGTATGCAATTGTTGGAGTGGTTCTATTTTGAGGGATATCTGAGAATTTACACAGAGAATCAGAATTTCATGTCTTCAGGTACGTTTTAGAGAACCTCAAAATGAATAATTTGACATAAATAAATCTCATTTTGGATAAGTATTGGAAGAGTTATGATCATTTGAATGTCATGCTGCGAATCTGAAAATTTTGAGAAATGTGTGAAAATATGGTTTTATTTCTTAAAGTTAGACTTCTTAAGCATCATCTTTAGCGAGCCATATCAAGCATAACATTTGAAGATCATAATATTTATGTTTCTAATACTCGATTTTGGTTGTTTGACAGGCCAAGAGGAAACAGGTCGGGTCTACACACCGTAAAACAAGTCTAAGATTGTGAGTGACAAAAACAAGTTTCGAAAATGATTCTTTTTTTAAAAAAAACATTTCTTATAACTAAATGTTTAACGTGCTTGACTACGAGTTTATAAATGATATATAATTTCTATGTTTAGTTTTGAAGTATGAGTTTCGAGCTTAGATTTCATAATGGAATCCACATGTTAGCACGTAATTAATGAGTTCTGAAACGCAGTTGAAATGACATTTGTTTAAGTAAAGCATAGTTTAAGCAAGAATTATTTTAAGATTTTCGATTTTTCCACAAACAAGCTGAGTAAGTTTGAGTTTATGCAAGATTAAGATAAGCATACATGTTTTAATGTTTTCGTATGCTTTATGATATTTCCATTGACTACATGATTGAGATATTGAGCTTGAGGCTAGAGGATACCGTGTGCACATAGGTTACGCTCCGTTGTTGATGTTGAGTGTACTTCATGACAACGATATTGTCGTGAGTGCTGAACGAGTCCCACTACGACAAAGACGATGGGAATGCTGGGGAAATCCTACTACATCGTATAACTAATAAACGTTGGTTGTACTAGGCGTGTCCTACACAACGTAATGAAGTCATGTTAGTTAAGTAGTCTATAAATAGGAAATGTCTTGCTAGATTTTATAGATATGCGTATTGAATGTTTGAAGAAGTTGTTTTCTGAAAATATTTACAGTTAATGCTTTACTTGTTAGATTTATAAGTTTTCAATGATTATCACGAGTTCTGAATTACAGTTTTAAAGTATTGTCACTCACTAGGCTTTATAGCTTACCCTTCCAAAATGTTTTACCCACTTTCCAGGTAGAGATCAAGTTTTCGGTGCTTGATAGACTGCTTTAGTCTGCTGAAGCTTCGATATCGTTTGCCAGTACGTGGTTAGAGTTATGCATAGAGTCTGTTGTGTTATGATGTATATATCTTTGTATGATATAGATACTTTACAGTTTAGGTAAGTTTAGGGTTTAGGAGTTGAGGTTGTGTAAACCTTTGTTAGTTATGTTTTGGTTAAGGTCTCTCTATGTTTACTTGCGCAATCAGTTATTTTCGGGCTACACTTCATGTATGTTTATGATTAGTCTAGGCTCCGGTTTGTTGTGTTGCATGTATAATAGTTTTTATACTAGATTAGCAAGTTTATCATGTTAAAGAATTCAATAGAGTCGACAGATATCGATAGAGTAAAGCGTTGTCGGTTGACTTCACGCCGTCTTTTGGTTTAAGCTAGCAAGTAGTTCGAGAGGGGGTGTGACATTCAATATATGAAAACAACACAACCCTTGTTCAACTGACTTGTAGACAACACTTATAGCCTTTGGAATACTCCTATGGCCATCGACACAATTACAAGATCATTATGCTTACCAAATGCAGGTTTTAAATTTTAGAAAAACAAACAACATGAATCATCATTCTCAAAATCAACTATACCAAATGCAAGGGGAACAATTTTCGAGTTACCATCCAACGTGCACGCAGCTAGTATATAGCACCATAGAATTTGTTCTTCAATGTTGCACCATCAACTGAAATTATTGGAAAGCAATACTACCGTGCATGAATTGAAGTAGCAAGAACCATAAAATGGTATTTGAATGTGCAATCATCATTTACATCTTGGGTTGTATATGTAACTAAATAAAAAAGTAACAATACGTTTATACATATGATGTAATGACACTGCAATTATAAATTAAGACCTACCTTGTCAATAAACGTATGATAGATGTTTTGAATATGATTTAATGATATTATAATTTTAAAGTAAAACTTACCTAGATATTTTCAATCAACGCACTGGAGAATGCAGACAACAATGCATATGATGACTCTAGAGACCACACACTGAGTTTAATGCAAGCTCACGGGCTCTCCAAGCTTTATCATAACTGACATCAACCCCATGTTTCTTTTTCATAAAGCTTATTACATCTGAGGGATGACATGGAGTCATGAATTCATATTGAATAATGTTTTCATATACTTAGAGAATTCTTTACAATGTCAATAGCACATTTATGAACATTGTAAAACTTCTGAACAATCTATAAAGAACTCTTCTTATAAATAGAAGATCTAAGAAACCATTGACAAGAAGTATCTTCGCAAGAAAGTTCTAGAGAAGTTTGATTGGAGTGGACAGTCCAAAACTCAAAATTATGTTGAATAGCAAACAAATAAATAGCTTTATTCAAGGCATCTTTACTGCTAAAAATTGAACCTTCTTTTATGTAAAAGTCTACAACACATGAATCCAAATCTACTAAGTCAACGACATTAGATGTGGAATTGAAAGTTCTTGATGAGGAAACCGAAATAGGAAAATTTGATGAATAAGATGGGACATGGTCGACAACAACAGAAACATGATTCGAAGAGGAATAAGAAATGAGGGTTAATAACCATAACACATCTTTGTCTTTAACAATATTAATGACATTAGGATTGTTGCAACCATCACGATACAATGTAATTCGAGAAATTAAATATTCAGAAAAGAGAAAAAAATTAGATTGAATTAGATAAGCTAGCTGCTTGAAAGACGTGTTCAATGGAACATGCACTTCACCCAAATGGAAGTTATGATAACGGTTGTTTTCTTCCATCTACCATTGAACAAGACTCTTAAAAGTTAAGGGTTCATGACATGCAATTAGTTCAGTGAACAAAACGAACACATATTGACTACTTTTTTAAACTTTAAAATTTCAAAAATAAAAGAAGCTCTAATATGGAAACTAGTTTTAGTTTGCTAATTATTAAGGGTTGAGATTAAAACCATTAGTGTTACTTTGAAATAAAATCAATGGTTGAGATTTTCCCAAATTCAAAATAATAATTTGGTTATTTTGAGATTCTACCAATCAAAGGTATTCCGTTTTGTATATCAATCGTTGAGATTCTCCAATTTAAAAAAGATTAATTTGGTTATTTTGAAATCCAATTCAGGTTATTTTGAAAGAAAATCAATGGTTGAGATTCTCCCAAATTCAAAATAATAATTTTGTTATTTTGAGATTCAACCAATTAATTAATGTTATTTTGATATAAAATCTATCGATGAGATTCTCCAATTTTGAAAAATAATAATTTTGTTATTTTGAAATGCAATTTAGGTAATTCGTAAATAAATTAATCGTTGAGATTCTCCCAAATTCCAAACAATAATTTGGTTATTTTGAGATTCAACCAATTAATTGTTATTTTGAGATAACATCTATAGTTGACATTCTCCAATTTTGAAAAATAATAGATTTTTATTTTGAAATTCAATTAAGGTTATTTTTATATAAAATCTATCATTGAGATTCTCCAATTTTTAAAAATAATAATTTTTATTTTGAAATTCAATTAACGTTATTTTCATATAAAATCTAAAGTTGAGATTCTCCGGTTTTGAAAAATAATAATTTTTTATTTTGAAATTCAATTAAGGTTATTTTTATATAAAATTTATCGTTGAGATTCTCCAATTTTAAAAAATAATAATTTTTATTTTGAAATTCAATTAAGGTTATTTTGAAATAAAATCTATGGTTGAGATTCTCCAAAATAGAAACTATAATTTGATTATTTTGAAATCAGTAATATTGAATAAAGTTGTTAAAATGTTGAATCCTGAGATATTAGGGAAGAAATTATTATATGAGTTGCTATATTTTTACCACATCGAAAATAATTAAAGGCTCATAAATGCATAACACAAATTAATTACACTGTAGAAATGAAATAATTACAGTTGGGGAATATGAGTATTTTGATTTTTTATAAAATGACCCTTAAAAATGTTGCTATATCCCTTATTATTCCTTTTCCCATTGGGTTTTTCCTTAGTAAGGTTTTAACAAGGCATATTTCATATATGTAATGGACATCTAAGAGGAAGTATTATAAATATTAATATAAATATATAGATGTCCATTATCCATTAGTATGCTTACTGACCATAGCCACATGTTAACCTTCATGCCATTGTGTTTATCAAATATTCAATCTTAATGACTATGTAACCTACCTCATGCTTGCCAAATTGCCTATAAATATTGGCTTTTGGTGGAGTTGTAAGACACACCAACATTAGAGAGAAATCCTAAGAAATTGGAGACGGTGGGAGAAAGTGGAGAAATTTGAGATTTCTTAATTTTCTTATTTATATTATATATTATTATTTTCATATTATATTTTCTTGATTTTCGTATTCCAGTTGTGCTTATTTTCACAACATTTTCAATATTTCAAATATAAAATTATATTTACTTAAAAGTTGGTGTTTTTTACTTAGGGTTAATTATAGTCATAAATTTATGACACTAAGATAATGTCAATATAGTTGAAAAATCTAAAACACTTCACCTTTTTCTGCCCAAATCACGTCTTCTTTTACTACATTTAATAACTCTTATTACATTCATGAATTTGTAACACAAAAAATTGTCATGAATTACAGAAAATAAAAAACTCCGTATGTCCCACAAAAAACGCATGAAATTTGCTACTATTCACGAGTTATTGAGTGTCTAATTTGTTATGCAACTAATAAAAATATTTTCATACTTCAAATGTTGCAAAATTTGATTTGCAATGTTTCTTTCACTTGAAATATTTGTCTTAAATGTTATAGAAAATATTAAACTATACCTATTGCAAAATTTAAGTTCAAAATTTAAAATGAAAATTAGTGTTTTTAATTGTCATAAAACTTGTATAATGGACCTAGACATTAGAGGTTCAAATATTTACCAACTTATCTATTATTAATTAAATTTAAAAACTACAATGATTTATTGATATATTGTAACGACCCAACTTCTTAAACTAAGCTAAGGTCATTACTTTAAGGTTCAACCAAAAACAAATCATTTAGACACGAAAGATTTTATAAAACAAAATCTGTTTCAAAAATAACATCGAGAAAATGTTTAATTTAGGCCCTACTTCAAACAACATAAAAGTACAAAAGTATTTGGGTTTTAAGACACAACGAAAAATACAGTTGTTCTAAACACGAAACTCATTTCAATCATCACAACTTAAAAATAATAAAAACGTTACGCGAAAGCATTTTTAAAGATTCCCATATGACGTTTACGAGTCCTTCTTGTCCCTCACCGATCTACCTCTCGTATTATCTTTGTCTAAAAAAATAAACATGAAAAGGGTGAGTATAAAAGTATACCCAATAAGAGACCTACTACTGGTCCCGTTAGGGGTAAAACTGTTAACTTCCTATTAGAAGGTAGCTTGCATCATAACAGTCTTATGATCCCGTAGGATGCACATAATCAGTCTAGTGATCCCTAAGGATGCACATACCAGTTTAATGATCCCGAATGATGCACATATCAATCTAGTGATCCAGAAGGTGCACATATCAATCTAGTGATCCCGAAGGATGCACATATCAATCTAGTGATCCTGAAAGATACACATATATATCAGTCTAGTGATCCCGAAGGATGCACATATCAGTCTAGTGATCCCAAAGGATGCACATAGTAGTCTAGTGATCCCAAAGAATGCACATATTAGTCTTGTGATCCCGTAGGACACCATGACTGCAAGGTACACTACCCCATAGCTAAAGCTAACAATTTCCCCTCAATCCAACCTAAATAGTTCAAGACAGTTGCATCAAAGTACAATTAAAACTATCAACTCCTTCTTTATACATAGCCAATCAAAATAAACACACTAATGCATATCACAGTTTAGTTAATAGTGTAAACCATTCGTAAATTTTAAACAACGCATAACAGTCAAACCATCTCGTTCAGTCAATAGTGTAAACCATCAATACTTTCTAAAGTACACATAACAGTCAAACCATCTCAATCAATACATTCCAACTTCAATATAAGTTCCAGTGGTAGAAATCCCTTACCTCGAGATTAGCAACAATCCTTGGTCGACAATCAAAATTGAAATAAAACAATTCTAAACATAAAAAAAAAAATTAAATTAATAATTTTGTCAACCAATCATCCAATTACTTACTTAGGTATCTAAGCTTACCCAAGTTGAGATTGAAAACAATTCAACCTTGGTTGGGGAAAATTTCCGCCAAACTGAATTGTTCCACAATTTGCCAAACACACCTTCAAGAAAAATAATCCAATTTAAGAAAATAATCCAACCTAATCCAAAATTAATTTATTTTAGACCAATAATTAACATCACGTGATGGGTATACCTAAACCCAAATAAAAATCTCACTAAAGTTCACCCAAAAAATGGCTCAAAAGCATCTGACTTAGAAAAGCAGTGCTCGGTTCGGTCCATGGACATTGACTTGAGAAGAATGCATGACTCGATCTTTGTTAAACTCGGCTCGGATGGCTTGTGACCAAGCTTGGATGGAGAAGAACAACTCGCACATGAATAGACGTGTACGGCTAGACCCACGATGTGCTCGCCTGTCGAAATTGAAGCTAACGGAGAGGAGATCAGTAAACGATTCGAATTTAACGAAGACAAAGACAGAAATGGCTCGACATGGCTTCAACGATTTTAAATGCATTTTGTCTATGACGAAGATTGGGTTCTGATGGGCTTCATCAGAGCGTGGTTGGAGAATGATGAGCGTGGCTGACGATTGACAACGCTGCTCGACAGTGGAAGGTGGATGACAATGTTGAGGTGTGGCTAGGGTTGAAGGGAGAAGAAGGAGAGCAGGGAAGATGATGAAACGTTGTAGAGACACGCGGTTCAAGGGCCACTATTTATTTAAAATAATAATAATAATAATATATTTTCTTATTTATTATTATTATTATCTTTTCTTCTCATTTTCCCTTCTTAAAGAACACGCGGCTCGAGGGACACTATTTATTTGAAATAATAATAATAATATATATTTTCTTATTTATTATTATTATTATCTTTTCTTCTCATTTTCCCTTCTTAAAGAACAAAAATCCAACTTTTCTTTTCTCTTTTCTCAATAACTTCCATTAAATCAACTTTTTCTCTTCCCGAAAACATAATTATATAATATACCCTTTAAATGATTTATATTTATCACAATATAATTTTTTTCAATCCATAAATTGAGTATAGGGGTCTTTTCAATAATATAACAAAACGGAAAATTATTTATACTTTATAGACCAATTTTAGAAACTGAAAAAGCCTACAGGCCCACAATGAAAAATACAAAAAATATCCCAATAAACGCGAGATTAATCATCCGCGGCACCAGACTAATGCTAATAAACAATCATTAGACACCATCATGTAGAATAATATATAATTGATACACGATCGTGTAAATTAACAAATATGTAAACGATTAAAAAATAAACGTTAAAGAATAACGAAAGACTTTAGATATAAAGGATCGTGTAGATTATCTTTAACGATTATCCCATATGTGCTTCTAATCAAGTATGAAAGTATAAACGATCGAAAACGATCATCATACACGATCTTGTACATAACCATATATATAAACAATAAAGTAATAAACATAAAAAGATGGCGAAAAAGTTTAGACATAGACGATCGTGTAGAGTAGCTTCCAATCTCTGTATACATAAGATATATATAGATAGCAATCTATCTGTGCTTATCTGAGACATGAACAAAAAAATTGCTATCTTTATCTATCAGATATAACAAGATAGCAATGTATCTCTAATTGTCTGAGATAAAAACAATCTTACCAATAATCTTCTCGATTTTTCATGTTCTAAACGCAGAATATTCTTAGCCCAAGACGTTAAACGAAGAATTAGCACCAAGCAACATCATTGTCTTTCTTTATTGGTACCACAGTTTGAACATTGGTTTTACCAAAATCAAGTAAAACAGATAATTCTACTGATTCATCCAATTCAATTTGTTCACATCTCAAAGCAACCAAAGAATTAAAGCCGACTCGCATATCTACCAAAATTCTGGATATTGAGTAATTCTCAAAAACATTATAGCCATTCCATTGACCTCCATAAAAAACAATAATGTGAATAGACATTCTAATCTGGAAAAAAAATATAATTAAGTATTTAATGGTGAAAGGAAGAATTAGATAGATACCTATCACAAAATAAAAGAATAAAATCTACTAAACAATAAAAAAAAAACACAATGCAAAAAATAAATAAACGATCGTGCAAAAAAGATAATAAATACTAAATGATCATTTAACAACAATAGACGATTGTATAAAATAAATTAAACCACCGTATAGAATAAACTAAACAATAGTTTAAAGACGTTGATCGTTTAAACCATCGTATTGACTTAGATACATGATCGTTTAAAGACGCTGATCATACAAAATATTGAAAATTTTCGTGTTCATAAAGATGAACGATCGTGTTCACTAAGATAATGCCAATCGTCTCTATATTGATAAACGATGATGTTGATAGAGGTAAACGATCAAGTAATTCAATGAAAATTATCGTGAAAAACTTCAAACTATCGATCTTCTTAATGAAATACACAATTCTTACAGTGATTCTTAAAAGTTCTAAACGAAAAAAAACTTTAAATTCTTACAAACAACAAAAAACAAAAACGATATTCATACTGAAATATAAATTCTTAGTTTGACGTAAACAATCATCAAAATCTTCAACGATCTTCATAACGAAATACAAGATGTCTTACATTAATACCTACATATTCTAAACATTCTATCTTGACGCCGAAATATATAATTCTGAACGAAATTTTATAATCAATTAAATAGTTCAAACAAAAAAAAAATATTTAGAATACTCACTAAAACCAAAATCACGGAGACAATATTAACAGAGCAATATAGATGATCTTGATTGTCCAAGATGACAAGAAGAGAAACAATGTTATCGAAGATGATGAATATGTGAGCGAATGTTGTCGAATATTACGAAAAAGCAAAGAATGATCAAGATGAAAGATATATAAAAGATGAGATGATTAACTCGAAAACGACGATCGTGAAAAAATTGAGAAGAAGAACTATCAGATTTGAAAGATCGTTATAAAAGAGTAAAGGAAAATAAGGAATTTTAAAAAAATAATTTACCTTAATGGGCTTGTTATATGGCCCGTAAATAGTTTAGAGTTTTGTTATATCCATGAAAATTCTCCTTGATTATATATATATAAATCCACAATTTTACTTAAAACCACCTATTATACAACTTAAATTTAAATTTCAATAACACCAAAAATCAAATCCTCTAATTAATTATATATTCATCCATCAAATATTTAACTAATCTTGATTTTCACAAAATCAAACAATTCTCACCAAATAACTTAAAATAACACCTCAATAATTTCAACATATTTAAGCCAACTTAAGATATTAAATTTAAAATTACCTTAATTTTTGGGGTGTTACATAGATATTGCAAAATTATAATTAAAAATTATGTAAAAATAAATATGACAAAGTATGAAAATAAAATAAAATAAAAGGTAAAGAAAAAACTGTTGTGCACCTTCCTGAGGTCACTTTAGGTGACCAAGAGAAAGTCTGACTGCCTAAACACTCAATGCTACCTCACCGTGAGACAACGTGTTAGGTTCCTAGTAAGCTGTGAGACCCTGATCTTTTTTCCATTACACGGTCAATTTGTTGCAATAAGAAGTACAAGACAGGAAGAATCCCTGCGATTTTGTGAGGTGAGGTGTTTAAGTCAATTAGTGAGGTAACTTGATAACCTATGTTTTGAAGTTTTGTAATGAGGAAGTAATCTAGGTTATCATTACCTTCATAAGTCAAGTTGGCGCCCAATAAGTTATCATTGCTGACCCTATGTCACACCCCCTCTCGGACTACCTGCTAGCTTAGATCGGAAGACAACGTGATGCCGACTGATGGCGCTTTTCTCTACCGATATCTTGTCTTCTCTGTTGAATTCTTGAACGTGGTAAATTTGCTAATCTAGTATAAATAATATTATACATGCAACACAACACAGCAAAACCTAGACTAATCATAAACATACATGAAGTGTAGCCCGAAAATAATTGATTGTACAAGAAAACCTAGAGACACCTTAACCAAAACATAACCAACAAAGCTTTACACAACCGCAGCTCCTAAAGCTACACAAACTGTAGAGTATCTATATCATATAAAGATATATACTTCATAACATAATAAACTCTATGCACAACTCTAACCACATACTGGCAATCGATATTGGAGCTTCAGCAGACTAAGGCAGTCTATGAGGCACCGGAAACTCGATCTCTACCTGGAAAGTAGATAAAACATTTTGGAAGAGTAAGCTATAAAGCTTAGTGAGTGACTCAGTTTAAAACTATAAATTTAAAGGTAAGAGCATGTGAAAGCTTACACATATAAATTTGTTTATACAAATCGTAAATATTAACGTATAATAGTAAGAATAGCTTTCTTAAATACTCAGTATGTACGTCATTGAAATCTGGCAAGGCATATCAAGTATATCAAAATATTTTAACTAAATCTAACCTGTGTGTACACGGTACCATATAGCCTCGAGCTCAAACACCTCAGTCATGTAGTTAATGGAAACATCAGAAAATCATACGAAAACATTAAAACATGTATGCTATCTTTATCTTTCGTAAAGCTTAAGCTTACTTAGATTGTTCATAAAAAGTTGTAGTTCTTAAAACAAAACTTGGTAACTAATTCTTTGTTTGAAACACAATGATTCAAATACTTTCCAGGCATTCGATAATCACGTGCTAGCATAAATTTTCATTAAGAAATCTAATCTCGAAACTAATACTTGAAAATAATTATGGAATTCAAATGATTCTCATAGCTTTGTAATTAAACGTGTAGAGCAGTCAATCATAAATAATAATTAGGGAGAAATATTTTCAAAACTGGTTTTGTCACTCACAGTCTTATACTAGTTATCCCCGTGTGTACATTCGACTTATTTCCTCTTAGCCTGTCAAACAACCAGACTGAGTATTAGAAACCTAAATATTATGATCTTCAAATGTTATGCTTGACATGACTCACTAAGGATAATGCTAAAGTAGTCTATCTTTTTTTTTTTAAAATAAACCGTACTCCACACATTTCTCAGAATTTTCCAAAATCGCGGCATGAAATTCAAATGATCATAACGCTTCCAATACTTAACCAAAATGAGATTTCTTTGTCTCAAAATATTCATTTTGAGGTCCTTTAAAACTTACCTCAAGATATGAAATTCTGATTCCCTGGTATAATCCCAGATATCCCTCGAAACAGAATCACTCCAACAATCATGTACACCACGACCCCTTTAACTTGTCTCTACAATTTAACTTATTTTTAGTCATTTTTGGTTCATGATTTATTCATAAGAAATTTAGTAAATTGAATAATATTTCCAACCGTACCAAATAGAGATCCTAACTCCATCGGTACACCCTGATATACTAAAAAACCAGAGATTTTTTTATTTGACTTGAAAACAATCTGCCTTGTCTTCTCTGTCAAAACTCACCCAGTGAACATCAGAATTTGCTCAAGTTTTCTTCATAAAATTTGTTTGAAAATGAATTAGCTTTCAGTAAATTTAAACTTCACCTCTTAATCTTTTTTGTGTAGCTCGAAATCAATAAAAAACAAAAGATGTGCTTAGTGAACTATAGAGAAGTTGGTCTTGCAAACTCCTTGTCTTCTTCAACATACACTTTTTGAACTGCTTCTTCTTCCTTTCTCAACCTTCTACCCCTTTGAAACCCCTCTGAAATTTGGTGTAGAAATGGTGAAGAATGGGTTAAAAGAAGCTTGGTTGGAGGGAAAGAGAAGAAGAAAAAGAAAATTGGAATTTCTCTTCTTTTTTTCTTTCCTTTATATCATTTCTTTTTTTTTTTTTAATAAAAACCATTAAATTGTAACGACCCAACTTTTCCGGACTAAGCTGAGGTCACTACCAAATACCAAAACCCGACCATTCAACATAAAATTTAAAACGGACCAGATACGATTCATTAAAACGTTATAAACCTTACAAGAGACAGTTTCGGGCCCTATTTTAAATAATTCAAAAAAAATCACAAAATAAAAAGTCACAAGATAAAATGTCAAGTCACCAGTCCAAAAATCACAATCAAAATATTCTGACAAAATACATAGCGGAAGCGAAAAGAAAACCAGACGTGTCTATATGGCCTTCACGCATCCTTCCTGCCTCTCGTCGGTCTGCCCCTCGCTGTACCCTTACCTGAAAAGTTAAAGAAGGGAAAGGGTGAGTATAAACATACCCAGTAAGGGACCCACTACTGGGCCCGTTAGGGAACAACAGTTAACTTCCTATTCGGGGGTACCCTACATAACAGTCTAGTGGTTCCGTAGAACGCACATATCAGTCTAGTGCTCCCGAAGGATGCACATATCAGTCTAGTGCTCCCGAAGGATGCACATATCAGTCTAGTGCTCCCGAAGGATGCACATATCAGTCTAGTGCTCCCGAAGGACGCACATATCCGTAAGGCACACTACCCCATAGATGAAGCTAACCGTTACCCCTCAGTCCAAATTAAACTGTCTACATCAGCTACATCCCAACGGCATTCATATCACAGTCCCGCCATAGGCTTTGTCAGTCAGATAGTATAGGTTTAAACATCTACACCCTCAGTTGCTTTACGCATTACCGATTCGCACACCAATAGGGAAACCCTAGGTCCAATCGACTAACCAACCAAAACCGGACTCACTGTCCTTCCCCGTCCAAACTTCATGAACCACATCCAGACCAGTGTTTAATACATACTAAACCGTAACTTTAAGGTCCATCAACATATAATTTCAATCCACAAATAGCAGTCACAGTATATTTTCATCAGACAAAATATAATATCAGTACTTAACAGTCAACACGCATACAGATATTCAGTACAGTCACTAACGTGTAATTCCCTGTGGATTACTACGGTTTTAGCCTGGACTCGGGGTCCAGTAGTAGGAAAACCCTTACCTGAAACTCGGTTATGCCCCTCGATCGAAATCTACGCTCGACAGATCCACCTAACGAAACATGAAAGTTTTAGTTGATGACTTTAGTAGAAGTCGTTTAAAAAGATCGGAAGCGACATCCGTTGACTTACCCAAGGAAAGGAAGCTATCTCCAACCAGGCCTACCGCGAGACCCGAGAACCCAAGTGTCAACTCTGAACTACCTTCAAGGGAGAAAAGTAGGGCCATAACTTATTCCAATATTCAACTCTAATCGGATGTAGCAACATTAGAGAATTCATCGAAAACAATCCTTACCGAAGACTCACCGTGACCCGGAGCGGAGGAAGGAAGGCTTAGGTGGCTTGGTGAAAAAGGAGCTCGGCTCGGCTTGAAGGCGCTCGGCTCGGCTCGACTTAGCTCGCGGTTCGGCTCGGCTCGGCTCGCGGCTCGGCTCACTCGGCTCGTGGCTCGGCTCGCTCGGCTCGACTTGGACAAGGATGGCGGCTCGGCTCGAACAAGTATCGCGGCTCGGCTTGGACAGGGATTGCGGCTCGGCTTGGGCAGCGATCTCGGCTCGGCTTGGACAGCGATCTCGGCTCGGCTTGGACAGCCGGCTTGGAGCCGATTTAATCTTCACACTCCCGGCGGCGGAACGCGGTGGCGATGGCAGAGATGGATTGCCCGGTTTCTTTCGTCGACGACGGCTGACGTTTTACCACCAAGGCAGAAACGGCCGACGGCTGGCCGTGCACGCGGAACTGCGAAGAAGAGTAGTCGGGGACGGCCGTCGCTGATGCCTCCCGCCGGTGATGTGCGAACACCGAAGTGGACGGCCGACGAAAGCGCGCGGGCGACGTCTGAGTGCCGGATGAAGAAGCCGAAGAGAAGAAGACGAAGGAGAAGAGAATGAAGGGGAAAATAGATGGCCGGCGGCGTGCGGGAGAGAAAACGGAGATGGAGGGGGCTGCGCGCGCGAGGAGGAAGAAGGAGAAAACGAAAGAAAAACGGGGGGGGGGGGGGGGTAGGCGGCGCGCGGTTAGGGTTTTGTTTTAAAAAAATTTATTATATATATATATATATAAATCTTAAATAATATATAATATTAATAATTTAAATTAAATAATAATATATATATAAAAATATAAATAATAATAATAATAATAAAGTAATAATAATAATATATTTATAATATTAATATTAAATAAATAATAATTTATTTTATTGTTTTAGAAATATCACTATTTCTATAATATTAATTTATAATAATATTTATAATGTTAATATTATAACAATTAAAATAAATATTAATAATAATAATAACATCAATATTATACCATTAATATATCAATTTGCACTTTAAATAAAACGAGAAAAATTTTACCTTAAAAAATTTCGGAACGTTACATTCTTCCCTCCTTAGGGAACTTTCGTCCTCGAAAGTTTTATTCCTCGAACAGCTCGGGATAACGAGATCTCATGACATCTTCTCGCTCCCACGTAGCCTCTTCTATCCGGTGATTCCGCCATAAGACTTTAACTAGAGGGATTTCCTTATTCCTCAATGTTTTCACCTCTCTAGCCAGTATCTCAACGGGTTGTTCAACATAGCTCAAGTTTTCATCAATCTCTAGTGGCTCGTAATCCACTACATGGGATGGATCTGGCACGTACTTCCTCAACATAGAAACGTGAAACACATCATGAACTGTCGAGAGTGATGGAGGCAACGCCAAGCGATAAGCTACAGGGCCAATCCGCTCCAGAATCTCAAACAGCCCAACAAAACGGGGACTCAACTTTCCCCTCCTTTCAAAACGCAAGACACCCTTCATAGGTGCTACCTTTAAGAACACCTTATCCCCTATCTCAAACTCAAGGTCCTTCCGCCTCACATCTGCATAACTCTTCTGTCTACTCTGAGCGGTATGCATGTGTGATCTAATCTTCTGAATTGCTTCGTTAGTAGACTGAACTAACTCAGGACCCATCAATCTCTGCTCACCTACCTCACCCCAGCAAACCGGGGATCTACAACATCTGCCGTACAGGGCCTTAAACGGTGCCATGCCAATAGTAGCCTGATAACTGTTATTATAAGCAAATTCCATCAAATGTAAGTGGGAGTCCCAGCTACCTGGAAATTCCAATGCACACGCCCGTAACATATCCTCTAAAACCTGGTTCAGACGCTCAGTCTGACCGTCAGTCTGTGGATGGAAAGCCGTACTAAAGTCCAACCTCGTGCCCATAGCAGTCTGCAAACCCTTCCAAAATTTGGAAGTGAAACGGGCATCCCTATCAGAAACAATCGACACTGGCACTCCATGTAATCTCACTATCTCAGACATGTACAACTGTGCCCACTTACTAGCAGTATAGGTGGATTTACCCGGAACAAAGTGCGCTGACTTAGTAAGTCTGTCCACCACAACCCAAATCACTGTAAAACCCCTCAGAGTTCTCGGTAGCCCTGTAATGAAATCCATGGACACGTTCTCCCACTTCCATTCCGGTATGCTCAAAGGTTGTAATAAACCCGCTGGTTTCTGCCTTGGTGCCTTAACCTGCTGACATACCAGACATTTACTAACAAATTCTGCTACTTCCCTCTTCATATTACGCCACCAATAAACCCGCTTCAGGTCCTGATACATCTTCGTACTACCTGGGTGCATGGAAAATGGGGAACTGTGAGCCTCAGTTAATAATTCTGCCTTAATCGCACTATCTGACGGAACACAGAGGCGTCCCTCAAACAACAGTCCACCATCAGAGGATAACGAGAACTCAGCCGTTTGCCCTGCCTCTGTTAGGCCACGTTTCTCAACCAGATAAGAATCGTTACTCTGAGCATCAATGATCCTTTGCCTCAAAGTCGGCTGTACCGTCAACTGGGCTAACTGCATAGTAACTGTCCCCACTGACACTGCAATCTCAGCCCGCTCGAGATCCCGATGCAATGGGGCCTGCCGGGTAATAAGTGCTGCTGAATGTGACACTTTCCTACTAAGAGCATCGGCTACCACATTTGCCTTGCCTGGATGATACAGTATCTCACAATCGTAATCCTTCACTAACTCAAGCCACCTTCGCTGTCTCATATTCAATTCTTTCTGAGTAAAGAAGTATTTCAAGCTCTTATGATCTGTGAATATCTGTATCTTTTCACCATATAAATAATGCCTCCATATCTTCAAAGCAAAAACCACTGCTGCCAACTCTAGATCATGTGTAGGGTAGTTCTGCTCATGACTCTTCAACTGACGAGACGCATAAGCGACCACCTTACCCTGCTGCATCAAAACACAACCCAGACCCTTCTTGGAAGCATCACTATAAATCACGAAACTGCCAGAACCATCAGGTACCGTAAGAACCGGTGCGGTAACTAACTTCTGTTTAAGGGTCTGAAAACTGTCCTCACATGCCTTGCTCCAAACAAAAGGAGCTCCCTTTCTGGTCAACTGAGTAAGAGGAGTAGCTATACGAGAAAAGTTCTCCACAAACCGTCGATAATAGCCTGCTAAACCCAGAAAGCTACGAACCTCACTGACTGTGGAAGGTCGGGTCCAACCGGTGACTGCCTCTATCTTAGCTGGATCTACAGAGACTCCAGCCTTAGAAACCACGTGGCCCAGAAAGGACACCTGCTTCAGCCAAAACTCGCACTTCGAGAACTTTGCGTACAACTTATTATCCCGAAGTGTTTGCAAAACCATACGTAAGTGCTCCCCGTGTTCGGCCTCCGTCTTAGAGTATATCAAGATATCGTCGATAAACACAATCACGAAAGTATCTAGGAACTCCCTAAACACTCTGTTCATCAAGTCCATAAACACTGCCGGAGCATTCGTCAAACCAAAAGACATCACAATAAACTCGTAGTGTCCATATCTGGATCGAAATGCTGTCTTCGGTATATCCTCATCCTTAATCCTCAGCTGATGGTATCTCGACTGAAGATCAATCTTAGAGAACACTGTGGCTCCCTGTAACTGGTCAAATAGATCGTCAATCCTGGGTAAGGGATATCTGTTCTTTACCGTTACTTTGTTCAACTCCCTATAGTCAATGCACAGACGCATCGATCCGTCCTTCTTCTTAACGAATAAGACTGGCGCACCCCAAGGTGACACGCTCGGTCGAATGAATCCCTTATCAAGCAATTCCTGTAACTGTACCTTCAGTTCTTTCAATTCTGCGGGGGCCATTCTGTAAGGGGCTCTGGATATAGGAACCGTGCCCGGCTCCAACTCTATGGCAAACTCAACCTCCCTGTGCGGAGGTAACCCTGGAAGTTCCTCAGGAAAAACGTCCGGATAGTCCCTCACTACTGGTTCTGATGACAGGGATACATCGGCCTCTCTAGTATCCACCACGCTCGCTAAGATACCCCAAGTACCCTGACTGAGCAGTTTACTGGCCCTGATGGCTGAGATTACCTGAGGCAACGACTTTGACCCTCCTCCCTTAAATTTAAAACTGGCCATCGAGGGAGGGTTAAACGTTACCTCCTTACGTGAACAATCTATGCTGGCGTGGTTAGCGGCCAACCAATCCATACCCAGGATTACATCAAAGTCCAGCATATCCAGAACTATCAGCGTTACTTCAATCACATGGCCTACTATCTCAATCTGACATTCCTTCACCTTTTCCTTCGACAACAAACATTCCCCGGAAGGAGTAGATACTGACAGAACATGGTGTAAGGGCTCTACCTCTAAGCGGGCATGCGACACAAATGCGGAAGAGATAAAAGAATGTGACGAACCCGAATCAAACAAAACTAAGGCGTAATGCCCCAACACTGAGAGCGTACCTGTCACTACTGTGCCTTCCTTCTCAGCCTCAGTCCTGTTGGTAGCAAAGACTCTACCCTGATGTGGAGCACCTGCTCCCTGATTCTGCGCGATCCCCGTGACTCTCAACGGGCATCTGTCAGCTGTATGACCCTCTTGCCTGCACTTAAAGCAGGTCCTGGTCCCGAATAAGCAACGGCCCAAATGGTGCTTCCCACAAGTGGTACACAACGGCTTCCCTCTGGCAGCCTCCCCTGCCTCAAAAGGTTTCTGCTGGAAGCTGCGAAACTCACCACCTGGTCTGAAATTTCGCTGTGGCACTGGAACAGGCTGGTGCTCAGCCTTCCTCTTCTGTCCCGACGTCGAACCTCTACCAGCGGTCTTAGACGAGTTGGCCCTCTCCTGTAAACTGAGATCCACTGCCAGGCGCAGTGCATCGGCATGAGTAGCGGGTCTGAAAGCTCGGACCAAACCCTGAATGTCCAGTCTGAGGCCTCTAACAAACTTATCAGCTCTGGCCGCCTCGGTCGCTATCATCTCGGGAGCGAAGCGGGATAACATGTCAAACTCCGCATCATACTGCTCCACTGTCATGTCACCCTGCTCTAAGTTCAGAAACTCCTGCCGCTTGGCATCTCTCAAACTGGCAGAGAAGAATTTCGCATAGAAACTCTCCCTGAACTGTTGCCACGTGATCTGACTCACATCACCACCTAGCATCCTCTCTGTAGTCTCCCACCAGGCAGTACCTCTGTCAGTCAACATAAAAACAGCACACTGAACTTTCTGATCCTCAGGGCATTTCATGTAACGGAATATGGTCTCCAAGGACGATAGCCACATCTGAGCTCTGGTGGGATCCTCCAAAGACCCATCAAACGTCGTGGGATTATACTTCCTGAAATCCCTCAGGTGCTTAGCCTCTGCTGACAACTGATCCGGCACAAACTGGGGTGCAACTGGTACCGGAGCCGGAGCTGGAGCAGGAACTGGTGCTGGAGCTGGCGCTGGAGCTGGCGCCGGAGTTGGCGAGGCAGGCTTCTGCTGCTCCCGCATCTGCATAATCATATCTCTAAACCTCTGCTCCATGGCGGCTAGGTTCGCATGAGTAACTGGCGCAGCCGGGTCAGAGGCTTGGGCTACAGGCTGCACCTCAGGCTGAACGCGTCCTGCTCCCCTTCCTCGGCCTCCTCGACCACCCCTACGTGCACCTCTCCTTGGTGGCATTTCCCTAACAACCACCAGCGATTCCTTTAGTCAAAAATTGGTAATTGAATTTGCAGTTTAACTTAGGTAAGGTAATGCATGTAGAGTTATACATATACTTTCATGAGAGCGTACCTGACGAGCGGCAAGGATCGTTTCAGCCATAAGGACACAAAACACAGACTCACATTATAAGTCAGTCTACAGAACCTAAAACTTAGGCTCTGATACCAACTGTAACGACCCAACTTTTCCGGACTAAGCTGAGGTCACTACCAAATACCAAAACCCGACCATTCAACATAAAATTTAAAACGGACCAGATACGATTCATTAAAACGTTATAAACCTTACAAAAGACAGTTTCGGGCCCTATTTTAAATAATTCAAAAAAAAATCACAAAATAAAAAGTCACAAGATAAAATGTCAAGTCACCAGTCCAAAAATCACAATCAAAATATTCTGACAAAATACATAGCGGAAGCGAAAAGAAAACCAGACGTGTCCATATGGCCTTCACGCATCCTTCCTGCCTCTCGTCGGTCTGCCCCTCGCTGTACCCCTACCTGAAAAGTTAAAGAAGGGAAAGGGTGAGTATAAACATACCCAGTAAGGGACCCACTACTGGGCCCGTTAGGGAACAACAGTTAACTTCCTATTCGGGGGTACCCTACATAACAGTCTAGTGGTTCCGTAGAACGCACATATCAGTCTAGTGCTCCCGAAGGATGCACATATCAGTCTAGTGCTCCCGAAGGATGCACATATCAGTCTAGTGCTCCCGAAGGATGCACATATCAGTCTAGTGCTCCCGAAGGATGCACATATCAGTCTAGTGCTCCCGAAGGATGCACATATCAGTCTAGTGCTCCCGAAGGATGCACATATCAGTCTAGTGCTCCCGAAGGACGCACATATCCGTAAGGCACACTACCCCATAGATGAAGCTAACCGTTACCCCTCAGTCCAAATTAAACTGTCTACATCAGCTACATCCCAACGGCATTCATATCACAGTCCCGCCATAGGCTTTGTCAGTCAGATAGTATAGGTTTAAACATCTACACCCTCAGTTGCTTTACGCATTACCGATTCGCACACCAATAGGGAAACCCTAGGTCCAATCGACTAACCAACCAAAACCGGACTCACTGTCCTTCCCCGTCCAAACTTCATGAACCACATCCAGACCAGTGTTTAATACATACTAAACCGTAACTTTAAGGTCCATCAACATATAATTTCAATCCACAAATAGCAGTCACAGTATATTTTCATCAGACAAAATATAATATCAGTACTTAACAGTCAACACGCATACAGATATTCAGTACAGTCACTAACGTGTAATTCCCTGTGGATTACTACGGTTTTAGCCTGGACTCGGGGTCCAGTAGTAGGAAAACCCTTACCTGAAACTCGGTTATGCCCCTCGATCGAAATCTACGCTCGACAGATCCACCTAACGAAACATGAAAGTTTTAGTTGATGACTTTAGTAGAAGTCGTTTAAAAAGATCGGAAGCGACATCCGTTGACTTACCCAAGGAATGGAAGCTATCTCCAACCAGGCCTACCGCGAGACCCGAGAACCCAAGTGTCAACTCTGAACTACCTTCAAGGGAGAAAAGTAGGGCCATAACTTATTCCAATATTCAACTCTAATCGGATGTAGCAACATTAGAGAATTCATCGAAAACAATCCTTACCGAAGACTCACCGTGACCCGGAGCGGAGGAAGGAAGGCTTAGGTGGCTTGGTGAAAAAGGAGCTCGGCTCGGCTTGAAGGCGCTCGGCTCGGCTCGGCTTGGCTCGCGGTTCGGCTCGGCTCGGCTCGCGGCTCGGCTTACTCGGCTCGCGGCTCGGCTCACTCGGCTCGCGACTCGGCTCACTCGGCTCGTGGCTCGGCTCGCTCGGCTCGACTTGGACAAGGATGGCGGCTCGGCTCGAACAAGTATCGCGGCTCGGCTTGGACAGGGATTGCGGCTCGGTTTGGGCAGCGATCTCGGCTCGGCTTGGACAGCGATCTCGGCTCGGCTTGGACAGCCGGCTTGGAGCCGATTTAATCTTCACACTCCCGGCGGCGGAACGCGGTGGCGATGGCAGAGATGGATTGCCCGGTTTCTTTCGTCGACGACGGCTGACGTTTTACCACCAAGGCAGAAACGGCCGACGGCTGGCCGTGCACGCAGAACTGCGAAGAAGAGTAGTCGGGGACGGCCGTCGCTGATGCCTCCCGCCGGTGATGTGCGAACACCGAAGTGGACGGCCGACGAAAGCGCGCGGGCGACGTCTGAGTGCCGGATGAAGAAGCCGAAGAGAAGAAGACGAAGGAGAAGAGAATGAAGGGGAAAATAGATGGCCGGCGGCGTGCGGGAGAGAAAACGGAGATGGAGGGGGCTGCGCGCGCGAGGAGGAAGAAGGAGAAAACGAAAGAAAAACGGGGGGGGGGGGGGTAGGCGGCGCGCGGTTAGGGTTTTGTTTTAAAAAAATTTATTATATATATATATATATATAAATCTTAAATAATATATAATATTAATAATTTAAATTAAATAATAATATATATATATAAAAATATAAATAATAATAATAATAATAAAGTAATAATAATAATATATTTATAATATTAATATTAAATAAATAATAATTTATTTTATTGTTTTAGAAATATCACTATTTCTATAATATTAATTTATAATAATATTTATAATGTTAATATTATAACAATTAAAATAAATATTAATAATAATAATAACATCAATATTATACCATTAATATATCAATTTGCACTTTAAATAAAACGAGAAAAATTTTACCTTAAAAAATTTCGGAACGTTACATAAATACATATATAAAGAATATTATATACTTAATTTCCAATTTCTTTTATTCCTTTCATATATATTTTTTTAAAAAATCCAAATAAAATATCGAGTTTACACCTTATCCCCTACTGGTCATGTGATTTGAACTATTGGAGCCATGTGGTAGTGTGCGATTTATGGGGAATCCGCACCAAGAAGTATATAAATAGAAGAGTTTGGAGAAGGTGTAAAGTCACAAGCGAGACTGAAATTGAGAAAGAGAAAGACAACAAGTTTTTGGAGCTAAACGCGTTTAAGGTTTAAGAGGAATTTGACTAAGCGCCTTTAATTCCAAAAGGATCATTTCTTTTCATGTGAGTGGTTTTTCCTTAAATGTTTGAAACAAAATGGTTTCCAACTTATGTATCAAATCTTTGGAGCACTATCACTGATTTGATTGGAATGATTTGTTGTTCTTGAAATGATTTTGAAATGATGATATATTTGTTAACGAATTTATGAAAATATGTTCATAGAAGTATTTAGATACCCATTGCGATGAAAATAACTTATACTTGCTTTGTGTTCTAGTATAAGATACCCTGTGTTTCCTTTGTGTTCTGGTATAAGATATCTTACACTTGCTTTTTGTTTTGGTGTAAGATGCTATAAATTGCTTTATGTTCTGGTGTAGAATGTCTTATACTTGCTGTGTGTTATGCTATAAATTGTTTTGTGTTCTTGCATTGGAAGGCGTGTTATGTGTACTTGGAATATGCTGAATGCGTTGAGATTATTTCGTACAGCTGCAACTGGTGACGAGAGGACTTGAATAGGTTCTCAATTGACAAATGGGTATAAAATGATATTTTGATAAATTGAGGCTTTGCCATTTATGTTGAAATGATTTACGTGAAGAAAAAGGGGTGTTCTAAGAAAAAACCTTTTGCTTTGAATGATGTGAAATATTTATCTTAAAATGATTTATACTTTGATATTAACCATTTTATTTACTCACATTATGAATGCGAAAAGAATCTTGAGTTATGACGCCGAGTTTCATAAATATAATTCTTTATGAAAATCATCTTAACAAAACACCCATTCACTAGACGTGTTGTCTAACATTTCAAATGGTTTGCATTTCTTCCCCATGCCCCCTCCCCCAAGTAGTGAAACACTTTCGGTGTTTGACTAGCCACCTTGATTGCCTGTTGTGCAACTAGTTACTAGATGCATAATATGCCGACTTTATATCAATTATTTTCTTGTATAATTAAACGCACAGTGCATATTTCAGAAATTAATGTATAATTACTTCCTCTAGCTTTATTTTTTTATGCGTTATTTTCATTTTTATTTATTTACTTGTTTTTTTTTTCTTTACCCTAAATCTAATCCGATAAAGGAAAAACTTAGTTGGAGGTTGCATTGGGTAGAGATTTATTTCCAATGATCCGCACCTCATACAACAAGCAATTTTTATTACTATTATTATTATTATTATTATTATTATTATTATTATTACTACTACTATTATTAGTATTACTATTATTATTATTACTACTATTATTAGTATTACTATTATTATTATTACTACTATTACTATTACTATTATTATTATTACTATTACTATTATTATTATTACTATTACTATTCTTATTATTACTATTACTATTATTATGATTATTATTATTATTATGATTATTATGATTATTATGATTATTATGATTATTATGATTATTATGATTATTATGATTATGATTATTATGATTATTATGATTATTATGATTATTATGATTATTATGATTATTATGATTATTATGATTATGATTATTATGATTATGATTATTATGATTATGATTATTATTATTGTTATTATTATTATTGTTATTATTATTATTGTTATTATTATTATTATTATTATTATTATTATTATTATTATTATTATTATTATTATTATTATTTAATAATTGCTGCAATTATTATTATTATTATTATTATTATTATTATTATTATTATTATTTAATAATTGCTGCACATCAATTATTAACCTTCACTATTGTCTTCACAGTGGTCCAACAATAATTGATAATACAAAAGATTTTTAGAATGGCCGACAGGACAGGACCCCTATTTTGGCTTTTTCTAAGAATCTTTTCTTTTTGAAAATTAAAACTAGTGGGACAGGACCCCCACTATGGATAGAAAGCATTTTAAAGAAAGTAGAGTCGATAAATGTGATATGTCTGCTGTTTGTCCTTTTCTTCAAAATGAAAACTTGTTGGAGAAGATAATGACGTCACCCGATTGTCTTCTGCTTGGCATGGAATATAATTTTTGATAAATTAATTAATTACTCTCTTTGTAGCGCACATGCTCCCAGTTTGGTCTTACTACAGCTTCCCGCCTGGCTGCCAATGGAGCGCCCGTAGGCCCTGCTACAAAAATCGAAATTAACTTCTCAAAAATTCTCCTGGAAATAATCCCATCCAGAGTTATTCCTTTCCGCTGCCTGCGTTGCCTGAGGCTGGTGAATCCTCTGCAAAAGTGTATCATCTCCATCATGGAGTCTTCTCGTTCAAATATTCCTTTTGAAGAAGGTTAAAATCAGCAGACTGTTGAAGCAAGGATAAGGTTGGAATACAATAACCTTATCTAAATAAATGCGAAGAAATTTAAATAAATTAATTTACATGAATTTACAATAATATACATAAACACTTGAAATTCACTTGAACTGCCACATAATCGGACTAATAAGGTTGAGTGTCCAAAAATGGGTCGTTGATGTCGAGGCCTTCGTATGGGTCATAGTCAAGGTCATCGACATTATTGACGGAGGCTGGAGAAACGTCCTCTGGTAAATCGTCGTTATCATCTGAGAGGTTTACAACGACGTTGTTGACAACAGAATTGAATTCTTGCTGAGTGCTTGCTCCGACAAGGGTTGACATACTGCGTTTTTGGTGAGGAGGAAGGCTTCGTCCTCTTGCCTAGTCATATCTTGGAGATGGATATTGGCTTTAAACCAATCCTTGATCTTGTTGACTTCAAGATGGGAGTAATTGAACTTTTCCCACCATTTGATCCTGAGGGATTTACTCAGGGCTTTGAAGTTTCCTGAAGGTCCTAGCTGGAAATTCCAACAAAAGATCCAGGGAATTTGGAAATACAAAGCAAACCTAAACGTCTTTGAAAGAGGTGACGAATAGATACTTTGTTGAAAAAGGTGGTACGAACGTTGAACTTCTACCGGAAATATTTCCTCGGAGAGTCCAAAATACATCCACCAATTTTGAAACCAGTTTGGGAAGTGCATTTTGTAAGCTTGCTTGCAAAATGTCACAAACCAAGAATGGTTGTAAGCATTGAGCCAAAATACAATATACCATGCCTTTGTATAGTCACGGTAATTGTATGAGGGTGGTTTGAAAGGGTGAGAGAATTTTCTTCCCACAAACATCCCCTGTTTCTAGTAAGATGGAGTGAGAACACGAAAAATTCTCAACTTTGAATAAATGATCTTGGAGGGATCATTTTTATCTGGGACATGAGTAATTTCAGCTGATTTGGAGTCAACTAAAATGTACTCGTAGAAAGTCCTGGTTTTTGAAAGATCCTCGGGCAAGAAATTGAACCCATGAGGAAATATTTGACTACAGACTTCTTGGACAGAAGGTCCATCGAATTCTGGTTCTATAGTTAAATTAACCATTGTGGTTTTGGTGAAATAACCATTAATTGGAGGTCTTGGCTGGAAAATCTTGGGCCTGACGATTTGAGAATACGAGGAAGGATTCCTCGGTATTGCAGACCTTGAGGAAGAAGCGGCCGGGGAAGCGGCACGCTTATTTGGAGTTGTTGGTCCAGAGGGACGCAACAATGCAGTTGAAGGAATAGGGGGAAGACTCGAAGAGTCTGATTGAATGGTCAAAGTTCTTTGAGCAGAACCTTGTCGTCGCCTGGAAACTTGCTCGAACTGCAAGTCCATGGCGTAGTTTTCTGCACTCATAGGTGACGGTGCAGAGGATTGACTTGGGAATTCCTTTCTGGAAGGAGTAGTTCCTGAGGAGGAAGCTACTGATTGAGGTGGTTTCAATGAGCTATTATTTTGATTGTCTGGCGGCGGTTGCCGCTGGTTCGGTGGCCGTTGCCGGACAGGAGGTGGTTCCATTATGCTGAGAATTCAACGCTGAGGGGGTTTTCAAGAGATGTTCTCTTGAGAGGTAATCAGCAAGTGAATTCTCACTCCCTTTTATAGGCTCAATTTTGAAATCAAAGCAAGATAAAATTGCTTGCCATCTTGCAAAGATTTTCTTGGAGATAAGATTCTTGACATCTTTTTCAAAGATGAATTTTCTTGCCTTTGAGTCAGTACGAACAAGAAATTCCTTGTTGATAAGACCGCCTTGAAATTTTTGAACGGAGAGTACTATTGCCAGAACTTCCTTCTTGACGGTGGAATAGTTTCTTTGTGCACTATTCCATATTCCCGAATGATAACGGACAATAGAAATTTTTCCGTTAAGTTCCTGTTTGAGAATGCCTCCGTAACCAATATCGGATGCATCTGTATCAATAATGAGTTTGGCCTGTTCATCTACCAGAGATAAGCATGGGATGCTTTTAGCCAAAGATTTGATTGATTGGACTGCTCGAGTATGCTCGTCCGTCCATGGCTTTGGATTCTTTTTTAGTCTGTCATATAATGACAGACAAATTGAGCGGAGATCGCGGATGAAATCACCGATATAATTTACGCAACCAAGAAATCGCTGTAGCTGCGTTTTGTCTTGTATTACATCTGGAAATTTATCCACGAATTCCAGAGATTGTTGGATTGGCTTGATGATTCCTTGATTAATTTCATAACCTAAGAATCTGATCTTTGTTTGAAACAACTTAATCTTCGGTTGGGATACCACAAGACCGTTGGATTTGATTACATTGAGAAATACTCGTAGATGTTTGAAATGCTGATCCACTGTGTTGGAAAATACCAAGACGTCATCAATATAGACTATTGTGAATTCTTGATATTGATTGAAGATATCATTCATTATCTTCTGGAATTCGGAGGGAGCGTTCTTCAATCCGAATGGCATGACATTCCATTGAAATTGTCCGAATGGAACATTGAAGGCCTTCTTGTAACAGTCAGAAGGGTGGATCTGAATTTGCCAAAATCCAGACATCATGTCGAACTTTGAGAAGACCTTTGCTAGAGCTATTCTCTTTAGCAAGTCTTGACGATTAGGAATTGGGTACCTAATCCATTTGAGAACTTTGTTGAGGGGCTTGTAATTGATGACAAGCCTTGGGACACCTCGTTCCTTTTCGGCCTGATTGTTGACGTAAAAAGCCGAACATGACCATGGGCTTTTTGATGGGCTTATTAGTCCTTTGTTGAGAAGATCCGTGATTTCGTCCTTATAGACTTTGACCAGATCTTTATTCATTTGAATAGGTCGGGCCTTTGTAGGAATTTGGGCCTCTTTGAATCCGTCCTCATATGGCAATGTTACCATATGCTTCTTTCGATCCCAAAAGGCATTTGGGAGACTTGAGCAAACCTCCTTTTCGAGTTGCTTCTAGAAGTTTTTAATCTTCGATTGAATTAGTGGCTTCTGAATTTCAATAGCCACTTTACAGGCCTTGATATCGTCTTGAAGGAATTCGATATGTTTTTCCTTCCTGGCAATTCTGTTGATGAATTGACGAACTTCTTCTTCAATATTGGAGATATACTTAGGAGTTACTGGATGAGTGAACTCAAAAGTAATTTCTTTGTCAAATTTCCTTGAAACTATACCCTTATCAGTAACATGAAAAGGATATAATTGGGTTAGGAATGGGGTTCCTAGGATGATTCCTTCATTAAGGTTTTTAACCAAAATGAACGTATTGACTAAACACACATCTCCTTTGCAGATGTGTACTCTTGATAGTTTGAACTGGATGTTGAGAGGATTTCCACTAGCTCTGGATAAGGATTCCTTAGTTTTTTCAAAATACCTAGAAGGGACAAGTCCTTCTTGTATAACGTTTTGATCTGCTCCTGAATCGATGAGAGCTAGAGTTTCAAGCTGGAAGTCTTTGACTTTAAAGACTATTTTTGACATCCATTTTTTATTATGGACTTTGCTAATACTGTTGATTTTGCCCGAGTCTTCTATCAATAGTGCTTTTCCCGCGATCTTTCTTTCAAAATCGTTTCTTGAAGTTTCTGAATTTTCTTTCAGAACCTGAGACTCTTGAAAGGCTTGAAATGCATTTTCAAGGTAGATGAGTCGTTGTTTATTTTCAGCAACTTCTCTTTTGAGGGTCTTTACCTCATGATGAAGATCTTCAACTTGAATGGGCATTTTTGCTTCGCCCTTGACTCGATTTAGTATGTCTTGATATGAATACATAATCGGATTTTGAATTGCCTTTTGAGGCGCTTGCTCTTCTAAACTTTGCTTCAATTTGAGGAGGCAGGTTCTTTTTGCTTCTTCATCAGGGATCTGCTCGATGAGGTCAAAAAGAGTTTCCTGATCCTTGGTGATGACATTAATGTGGCCAGAACACTTACCAGCACATCGTCCTGTGCAGGGTATTGCTCCTTCGTCATCGCTTGAGTCACTTTGAGAGTAGAATTCCTCTTCAGAAGAGGACCCTTCTTCTTGAAGAATATTGATATAGTCTTCCTCCGATGAAGACTCCGTTTGAGATGAGGTATCATCATCCATTCTTATGGCGTAAAGAAGGGATTGCTTTGTCTCTTCATCTATCGTTAGGGCATTGATTTTATCCTTTAAGGGACAACGGTTTGCATAGTGACCTTTCTGATTGCATTTGAAGCATATCGTATTGGTCTTCGAAGAGTATTTCTTCTTGACTTTGCCCTTGTAGTAATGATGCCTTCTTCTTTGAGGAGACTCTTGATCTTTAACCTTGCCTTTTCTAAAGATTTTTTTGGAAGAGTACCTTTTCTTTTTCTTCTTCTTCTCTTCCTTTGGTCCTTGAGATAGGCCATATTGTTTGCAGAAGGTGCCCAGTTCTTTCCTATAGTCAGAATCTTTGATCACCTTCGTCGTGTGATTATTCTCTGTGCAGAGATTAACATTTATCATTTGAACTGTAGATGAAATATCTCCATAGGTGAGATTGGCCCAATCTATCTGTTGATTGACGGAGTTGGCTGTCATGGTTTGATAGAACTTTTGAGAGATGTAGTGCGGTAATCCTTCGACAAACTTTTGTTTCCAGATATCAGCTCCACATGTCGTCAGGGTATACAGACGTGCCATGAACGTGTCTTTATACCATTTGTATCGGCTCATCTTGTGACATTTTAGTCCAAGCAGAGCTTCTGTTGCTAAATTCAATGAATTTGAGTACTCCCGATGAAATGTTTGGTCATCGTATAGAGTAATTGATTTACCATATCCGGTTCTTCAACTTGGATAGGAGTAGAGGTATTTTCCGTTTTGACAACTGTTCTCGTAGCAGTCAGGATCCGTTGTCTATCCTACTCCGTCAGCAAATTGTGCCACCAGCTCCTTAGGTTTCCATTGAAACCTAATATGAGGATTTGAGCTGTTTCATATGTTGATTTTTTGGTGCTGTAGGCTGTGGCGGCTAGCAGCATTTCTTGAAACGTATTCATCATTTGAGCTTCAGAATATCCGTCGATATTCCAAGTGATGAGAGATTGACCATCATAAGTTCGTTTCTCATGATGTAGATCGTCCCATCCTAAGTCAGGAGGAGATGGTTGGGGATAATGATTCTTCATGTCTACCCATTGAGCTACAGGAAGTATTTTTGAGTCAGACGCTTGTGGCAAGGAACCTTTCTTGATCATGTTGATTCCTTTTGGTCCTTGCCCTTCCGTTGCTGCTTTCGAATCTTTGTTGAGAGAAATAGCAGCAAGGCGTTTGTTGATTTCAGCAAGATAATCTGAAGCATCTTCTTTGAGCTTGCCGATGTTAAAGCTGTTTGGCTGAAAGATCGGTTGATTTGGGTTGATTTGAGGGATTTCGGGATTCTTATTTTTTAAAGGAAGTCCCGGATTCTCAATCCGTTCTACTGTCTTGGAGACTGTAAAAAGGATCTTGTTTGTGAAGTTGAGCTGATGTTGGATATTCTTAATTTCACGAACTCCAACCTTTTGGACTTTATCCTCATTGATTGTTTTGTAGGGAGATGAAATCATTTTAATGGCAGGAATTGCTGGATGAGGGAAATAAGCTTCTTCTTCAGGAGGGTAATTAGAAGCTACTTCTTTTCCACTGGCTGTAACCCAGACAGTTGATCCCTTAATCATGGCAATTTGGCCATCTGCTTGTAGTTTCTTGACAAGAGCTTTATTTTTTGCTCTTTCCAGCTTTAACATGCCTTCAACGAAGTCAGGCATGGTTAGGAATGGCTTCCTTGTTTCAACGGGAGCCTTGATCCATTGATCGATGTACACACTATAATGTTCTCTGAAACGTTCCTTTTCGTCAGAGATAACATTAATTTGATTGTAAACTGGTTCCGATCTTCTTTCCATATCGGATTGGGTAGGAGAGAGGGATCCGTCTTCCTTCTCATAATGGACATCCGGGATTGTGTGCGAGAAATCTACTGATGCCCTGATTGATTCAGATCTTCTTAAAGTATCTCTGTAAGAAGTTTCCGTTTTGATTGAAGACGTGCTTTGACGACTACTCATTATCTCACTTATTCTGGGATAAGAGATTCCTGTATTGAATTGGACTTCGACATTTCCATCAGGAAATTCGGTAATTGAGGCTTCTGTGCTGCTTCTTTTGATGGGAGCTATTTCTCCTTGTAGCTTCCAAATGGGATTCTTTGTTAATTCGTCCCATTTTAAGTTCCTTGGGATAGTCATGGATGACTTTTCCACGTTGACTTCCATGAGCATGGTATATCCTTTGGGTGAGATACCCAGTGCTTTTGGGGATAGATTTGTATGCATTAGTTTGAAGTAGATGCGGTATGAGACTGCAAAAGGCAGTGATCCATCCTTTAGCTCGAGTCCTTGAGAGTGAACATCAAGACTTATGGTATCCATGATGTTTTTGTCTTGAAGGGAGACTGTGAGGCCTGGTCTACAGTTGAAGTATACTGGTCCTTGCTCCAGATTTGATTGGACGATCCCTAAGAGAGAGAGAGTAAATCTAAGATGCCTCTTGTCTCTAAGAGCAAGGTAGACAAGAACATCTAACCCTTCTCTAAAGAGAGGTTTTAAGGCCACTTGGACGCATCCTATATGAAGGTACTTGAACCTTTCTCTGACCTTGAGGAGAGTTTCTTCAGGTAAGAGTTTGATTGCAGTGAATTCATCTTTCATTGCCACGTTTTCTTCAGTGATGACGATAATGTCTTGCTGAGAAAAATTGAAGGTATTGATCTTGTACACTTGGCTGGCCTCTAGTTTTGGGATAGACCAATTTTTGAGTCGATTTTCAACCTGAGCCAGATGGGCTTCGGCTGTATTATGTTTGGCAAGAGCCGTTGAAAGATCATCTTGGGATCTTGAATTTGAAATTAAAGAAGAGTAAGAAGAGGAAGCTGTTGCGTCAATGATCGTGGGAGAGTGAGGGGAGAGCTTGGAAAGTAGTTTGGAAAGCATGAGAGGGAGAAAGAGAATCCTTCGGATTATTGATGATGAACGTTGATCCCTTAAGATATTATTTCTTTATATGAAAACGGATTCTTGCCTAAATAGTAATAAGATTTTCGATCGATCAATCAACTCTAAACTTGAATATCCTCATGGTTTTATCATGAATATTAAAAGAACTTGTTCTTATCTTGAAGGTTCACCACTCCTTTATCAAGATTTCCAGAACTTATTCTTTAAATTTCATGTTTCAAACCACTGAATAGACTAAGTCGAGGAGAGATACCCAATCTTATTACCCTTTAAACTGAATCAGAAAACATAAAAGAAAATAATTACCAAAAGAGATCTTAGAACATCATCCTTCCTCCTCCGGATTCAGAGGGGAGTTTACTCCATAGAGAGAGAAAGAAGAGAGAGAAGTAAAATGAGCAACTACGCTCTGATACCATTTAGGGTCGGATGCCAACTGCTATTTATAGTGAAAGATAATAATTAATAATTGCTGTAATTATTATTATTATTATTATTATTATTATTATTATTATTATTATTATTATTATTATTATTATTATTATTATTATTATTATCCTTTGAAAGCTAAAGTGCAAAGTCTAGTTAAAGTCGGTTGGTTGAAATTCAAGAAGACAGGGGAAGAGCCTGATGTCAACCAGAACCCTTTACCAAATCATGAGGGTCCCGCCATAAATGCGGTTGACACGTTCACGCAAAGACATAAGAATAGGGTGAGCGACGTAACTACTTCAATGAAAATGCTTTTCCAAATCCTCCATAGAGCTGGATATTTGTCACAAAGGTTTAACAATAATGACAGAGAGAAGATTGGATGCACCAACAAGGAGCAGTGTTTATTCCATCCAGAGACAAATGACCATTCCATTGAGGATTGTTGTGAGTTCAAGAATGAGGTGCTAAAGCTAATTGACGCAAAGATTTTCTTGATAGGACAGATGAGCATGCAGGAATTCGAGGTTAACATGATCAATAATGCTTCATCTAATGAGAAAACTTCAAATGAGACGACATCTATGTGGAAACCATTAGTCATTCATTATGAAGAGATGCCAAGTATTATGTCTTATATCAAAAAACCTAAAGCAATGACTGTTGAAATACTAGGTCCTTTTGCTTATAAGGATAACCATGTCGTTCCATGGAAGTATGAATGTCAGTTCATCACAGACAATGTCGTTTCTCCAACAGTCAAAGGAATAACTCGTAGTGGAAGGTGTTATACACCAGATAATTTAAAAGGTGTCTCAAAAGAGGATGAAGTTCGACAATGTAAAGGCAAAGCTATAGAAATGGCAGTTGAAGATGATCTAAATGATCTGAGCAAGGTTTTTACTGAGAAGACCACATTAGTTGAGAAAGAGACAGATCATGAAGTTGTCTCCAAAGAGAAAGCCTGTGAATTTTTTAAATTAATTAAGCAGAGTGAGTATAAAGTGATTGAACAATTACATCGTACCCCAGCTCGTATATCGATGTTGTCATTATTCATGTACTCTGAACCGAACCATAAGGTTTTGTTGGATATCTTAAATAGAGCCCATGTAGGACATGATATTTCAGTGAATGCATTTAGTGAAATCGTGGAAAATATAACTGCTACAAAATGCGTTTCCTTTACAGATAAAGAAATTTCCCCTGAAGGTACTAGACATACTAAGACATTGCACATATCCATGAAGTGTAAGGACCATCACGTGGCGAGGGTCCTGGTAGATAATGGTTCATCTTTAAATATAATGTCGAGATCCACATTGATGAAACTCCCCATAGATCCATCGTACCTAAGACCAAGTACTATGGTTGTAAGAGCCTTTAACAGTGCACGTAGAGAAGTAATCGGGGATATAGATATCCCATTAAAAATTGGGCCTTCCACTTTCAACGTTTCATTCCAAGTGATGGATATAAATTCCTCATACAGATGTTTACTAGGATGACCTTGGATTCATTCAGCAGGGGCAGTCCCATCTTCACTGCACCAAAGGTTGAAATTTAGTGTAGAAGGTGGTCAAGCTATTGTCTATAGAGAAGAGGACATGTTTGTAACGAAAACATCAACACTTCCTTATGTTGAAGCAATAGAGGAAGCTCTAGAATGTTCTTATAGATCGTTTGAAATTGCTAATGCTACTATCTTTCCAACAGGAGGTTTGAGTATGGATCGTTATGTGTCTAAGACATTCTCTAATGATTGCAAAGACAATGATCAAAAGTGGTTTCCAAATGCACAAGGGATTGGAAAAAGATAATCAAGGGGACTCAGAAGTGATTTCTCTTTCTAAAGCCAAGGAAAAGTTTGGTTTGGGCTATAAGCCAATAGCTTCTGAATGGGAGAAGGTTCGAACAAAAAAGAAAGAAAAGAGAAGCGCGCTCCTTGTAGGACGCGAGATGAAAGAGGAAAGAATAAGCATACCTCATTTATCTGAGACATTTAAGCCTAGAGAATTGTTGTTTGATACCGACAAGAGAAAAAGACGTAAAGGAGATTCTGAGATCTCAATTGCTGTTGTCTCCGAGAATACTATTCTGCCTCATCCTTTGGTTCATCAGTGTCCGCCAGGATTTGAGTTGAACAATTGGGAGATCAAGAAGACATTGGAAGTCACTAAGGGATCGTAAAAGTAATAACTTTTCATACACCCTCTGACTATGCCTAAGGTCACAGAATAGTTTTTCCTTTTGTAATAAAGGCATCTTTTTATTATTTTACAAAGTGGCGTTTTAATACCTTAGTCATTATGTACTTCCTTTTATTTTTTAAGAAATGAAAAATGTGATTCTATCCTAACTATTGTGTCTTTTCCTTTTGCTTCTCGCTTTTCGCCTCTTGGTTCTTTTACCGACGCAATTTAAGATCCATAACAGGAGCACCAGAGTGGAAGGTGACGTCGATGACGCTGTTGATTTCGAAGTTCCAATTTGTAATCTTGAGCAAAATATTGAAGAGGGTGAATCTGATATATCACCTGAATTACGAAGATTGATAGAGCAAGAAGAAAAGAAGACTATGCCATATCAAGAAACTTTGAAGGTTATCAATTTGGGAACACTAGAAGAAGTAAAAGAAGTGCGAATTGGCACTTTGGCTTCGGAACAGGATCAATTAGATCTGGTAACCCCACTTCACAAGTTCATAGATATATTTGCATGGTCCTACCAAGATATGCCCGGTTTGGATACAGAGATTGTAACACATCAATTACCACTCAAGCTAGAATGTAAGCCTATACGACAAAAGCTTCGCAAATTGAAACCTGAAATGTTGATCAAGATCAAGGAGGAGGTTAAAAAGCAGTTTGATGTTGGATTCTTAGCAGTAGCAAAATACCCAATTTGGGTGGCAAACATTGTCCCATTTCCAAAGAAGAACGGAAAGGTTAGAATGTGTGTAGACTATAGAGATCTTAATCGGGCCAGTCCTAAAGATAACTTTCCTCTTCCTCACATCGACGTGTTGGTAGATAATATTGCTGAGTTTTCCACCTTCTCATTTATGGATGGATTTTCAGGATACAACCAGATCATAATGGCTCCAGAAGATCAAGAAAAAACGACATTCATCACCTTGTGGGAAACGTTTTGCTATAAAATAATGCCTTTTGGGTTAAAAAATGCAGGAGCAACTTATCAGAGAGCGATGGTTACATTATTCCATGACCTGATGCATAAAGAAATTGAAGTTTATGTTGATCATATAATCGCCAAATCTAGACTCGAAGAAAAGCACATGGTTACCCTTCGTAAGCTTTTTGAGCGATTGCGAAAATTCCAATTAAAGTTAAATCTAGCAAAATGCATATTTGTAGTTTCTTCTGGGAAGTTATTGGGTTTCATTGTCAGTCATGAAGGCATCAAGGTGGACCCAGACAAAATCAAGGCGATAGTGGGCTTAAGGCCACCAAAAACACAAAGGGAGGTTAGAAATTTTCTAGGAAGGTTGAATTACATTGCACAATTTATTTCATACCTCACTCAAACTTGTGAGCCAATTTTAAAATTGCTTTGAAAAAATGAGACTTATCATTGGAATGAAGATTGCCAAAAAGCTTTTAACAAAATCAAAGATTACTTGCAAAGCCCTCTTATCCTCGTCCAGCCAACTCCAGGACGACCTTTGATCTTATACTTGATAGTGAAGGAGGGGTCAATGGGATGTGTGCTAGGACAACATGACTCTACTTGAAAGAAAGAGCAAGCTGTCTATTATTTAAGCAAGAAGTTCACGAATTATGAGTCAAAGTACTCATTGTTGGAAAAAATATGTTGTGCCTTAGCATGGACGACTCAAAAATTAAGACAGTATATGTTGTACTATACTACATGACTTATTTCGAAAATGGATCCTATAAAATAAATTTTTGAAAAACCATCCTTATCAGGAAGGATAGCTAAGTGGCAAGTGTTGTTATCAGAGTTTGATATTGTTTACATTACTAGAAAGGTCATAAATGGTAGTGTGATTGTTGATTGCCTAGCTGAATTGCCAATTGAGGACTATGAGCCCATGAAGTTCGACTTTCCAGATGAAGATGTCATGGCGCTAATAAATACCTCACTGAATACATGGACAATGATGTTTGATGGAGCCACGAACGAAATAGGATACGGTGTGGGAGCAATTTTGATGTCTCCCGATGGGAAGTGGTACCCTTTAACTGCTAATTGATATTTCGATTGCACCAATAATATGGCTGAGTACGAGGTATGTAGTATATGAGTGCGAATGGCATACAAAATGAAAATAAAAAAGTTACGAGTCCTTGGGGACTCTCTGTTGGTTGTACATCAGCTGAATGGGGAATGGGAGACGAGGGATGCTAAATTGATCCCTTATAACGATTATATCCGCACAATAGCTCAAACTTTTGATTCAATAATGTTGAACATGTCCCACAGGAAAGCAATTAGGTTGCAGATACATTAGCCACTCTTTCTGTCATGTTTAATGTAGCTTACAGTGAAGAAGTTCAATCTATAAGGATGGAGAAGTATAAGACACCATCCTACTGTATGAGCCTTGAGCGAGAACCTGACGGTAAACCTTGGTATCATGATATTAAGCACTAAATCGCATATCGGGAGTATCCACCAGGGGCATCAAAAAATAGTAAGCGCACCATTAGGAGGTTGACCATGAAGTTCTTTCTAAATGGTGAAGTATTATACAAAAGAAATTACTCTACTGCGATGTGTCGATGCTTTGGAAGCGGAAAAGATTTTGGAAGAAATTCATGAAGGAGTGTGTGGGACACACGTAAATGGACACAAGATGGTGAGGCAAGTTTTACGTGCTGGTTATTTTTGTTGACCATTGAATTAGACTACATCAAATATGTGAGAAGGTACCATAAATGTCAAATATACGCAAATAAAGCGCATGCTCCAGCCTCTCCATTGCATGTGTTGACAGCTCCATGGCCTTTCTCCATGTGGGGTTTGGATGTAATTGGACCCATTGAGCCAAAGGCATCAAACAACCATTGATTCATTTTGGTAGCCATAGATTATTTCACGAAATGGGTAGAGACTGCTTCATATAAAAGTATCACCAAGTAGGCTGTTGTCAAGCATACGAAAGGACATTATATGTCGGTATGGTTTACTTGAGCGCATCATCACCGATAATGGAAAAAACCTGAATAATAAATTAATAAAGAAGTTATGCAGTCACTTCAAGGTTAAACACTCTAATTCCACTCCTTATCGCCCTAAGATGAATGGGGCAGTGGAAGCAGCAAACAAAAATATCAAAAAGATTCTCGAGAAAATGTTGGTCACTTATAGAGATTGGCATGAAATGCTACATTTCTCATTGCATGGATATAGAATATTAGTTCACACATCAACAACGGTAACCTCTTTCTCACTAGTGTATGGTTTCGAAGCTGTTTTACCTCTTGAAGTTGAGGTGTCATTGTCACACCCCCTCCCGGACTTCCTGCTACCTTAGACCGAAAGATGGCGTGAAGTCGACGAACAACGCTTTTCTGTACCTGTACTGTCGACTCTGCTTAAAACTTTCATGTGATGACCTTGCCAATCTAGTATATAAACTATTATACATGCAACAAAACAGAGCGGATCCTAGGCTAGTCAAACACATACATGAAGTGTACCTCAAAATTTATCGATTTCACGAGTAAACCTAAAGACACCTTAATCAAAATATAACCAACAAAAATTTACACAATTACAGCTCCTAAATCTTATACAAATTGTGGAGTATCTATAACATACAAGGGTGTATATACATCATAACACAACAGACTCTATGCCCAACTCAAAACATGTACTGGCAATCGATAATGGAGCTTCAGCAGACTAAGGAAGTCTATCAGGCACTGGGAACTCGATCTCTACTTGGAAAATGGGTAAATTTTTTTGGAAAGGGTGAGCTATGAAGCTCAGTGAGTGACTCAGTTTAAAACTATGAATTTAAAGATAAGAGCAGGTGAAAACTTTACACATATAAATCTGTTTATACAACGTGTAATAGTAAGAATAGCTTCTTTAAATACTCAGCATGTTCATTATTGAAATCTAGCAAGGCATATCAAGTATATCGAAGAATTTTAACTAACATGACAAATCTACGTTGTGTAGGGTACACCCAGTACAACAACGTTTACAAGCTCTACGATGTAGTGGGGCCCGCCCAGCACTCCCATCGTCTTTGTCGTAGTGGGACCCGCCCAGCACTCACGACAGAATCGTTGTTACGGAGTACACTCAACGTCAACAACGGAATCTAACCAGTGTGCACACGGTAATCTCTAGCCTTAGACTCAAGATCTCAGTCATGTAGTTAATGAAAATTTCATAAATCATCTAAAAATATTAAAACATGTCTGCTTATAAATTTTATACAAAGCTCGAACTTTACTCAGCTCTTTCGTGGAAAACTGTAGTTCTTAAAACAAAACTTCTTACTAATTCATGCTTTGCTTAAAACATTGTGGTTTAAATAATTTTCAAACATTTAATAACTACGTGCTAGCATAAATTTCTTTAAGAAATCTAGTCTCGTAATGTATACTTGAAAATAGTCATGAAATTCAAATACCTTTCATAGCTTCGTAAGTAAACATTTATTGCATTCAATCATAATAACAGTTATGGAAAATATTTCAAAGTTGGTTTTGTCACTCACCGTCTTGGGCTAGATCCTTGGTCTATAAGCTCGGTTTAATTCTTCTCGGCCCGAAGACATGTAAATCTGATTCCCCGTGCATAAACTCAGATAACCCTCGAAACAGAACAACTTTCAGAATCGCGTGCACACGACCTCTTTAACTTGTCTCTACAATTTAACTGATTTCTAGTCGTTTTTGGTTCACAATTTCTTCATAAAAGTTGTAGTAAATTGAATAAGCTTTCCAACCATCCTAAATAGAGATCCTAACTTCACCGATACACTCTAAAATTCAAGAAAAACCAGAGACCTCCTGATTTCGAGTGAAAACCAACTGCCATGTTTTATTCATCAAAAAGCACCCAATGAATATCCGAATTTGCTCCAACTTTCTTCATAAAGTTTGTCTGAAAATGTGTTAAATTTCAGTAAATGTAAACCTCACCTCTTAATTCCTTTGGAAGAGTTCAAACCGAATTAAAAACCAGTAATGTGCAGAATGAACCAAAATTCAGCCATGGATACACTTTGCTTGAGTTCTCCTCGTCTTCTTCAACCTCAAAATTCTAGTAAAATTCCTCTTCTTCTTCCAAACTCTCTCTTAAATGTTCTCTGCAAATTGAAGAAGGAAAAGAATGGAAGTTGGATGAGAATTTGTCTTCAAAATGCTTGGCGGTGAAGGGAAGAGAAGAAGAAGAAGAAAAGAAAAAATGAAATTTTCTTCTCTTTTTTTTCTTTTTATCCTTTCTTTTCTTTATTTTCTTTAATTAATTTAATAAAACCATTTAATATATAAATATATATATATATATATATATATATATATATATATTTACACTTTCCATTTTCTTTTCTTTTTTTCCACATTTAAAGAAATTAAACCAAGAAAATATCGGGTTTACAGTCATGCCTTAGGGTAATCCAAGAGGTAGATCTAGATGAAGCAAAGTGGGCTCAAGTAAGGTACGAGCAATTGAATTTCATAGAAGAAAGGAGACTAACTGCACTATGTAGAGGACAGTTGTACCAAAAGAAAATAGCACGAGCGTATAACAAAAAAGTTCGACATCGCCATTTCCAAGAAGGAGATCTAGTTTTAAAAAGGATTTTGTCTTTTCAAAAGGATCACAGAGGAAAATGGACTCCTAATTACGAGGGACCATATATAGTAAAAAAGACTTTATCAGGAGGAGCTTTAATTTTGACAAATATGGACAGAGATGACTTGCCTAACCCGATAAGTGCAGACTATGTGAAGAAATACTATGCATAGAGCGACGATTAGCTTTTGGTTCTAGTATTTTCTTGTCAAGTCATTAATATTTCAAGGATATGGGCTTGTACTTGAGGTTTCAGTACTCATGTACGTTATTAGGCTATTACATGTTTCTTTTTCTTTCTTGAGAAAAGTAAACAATGATTTAAATTTTTATACCTAATTAACATGTTCATCCATATATGGCTTTTCACATTGTCTACATAGGTGCCATGGTATACATTCTTGATGTGATAATTTAATATATGACCTCTAGCTTGATTATTTATTCATTTGTCATGAGGCGCTTGTTTTATCCCTGACCCTTGACACCATATCGCTGCGATGACGCTTGTTTTATCCTTGGCCTCCAGCTTATTTATTCTTTTGTCATGAGGCGCTTGTTTTATCCCTGGTCCTTGACACCATGTTTCTGATATGATGCTTGTTTTATCCCTGGCCTCCAGCTTATTTATTCTTTTGTCATGAGGCGCTTGTTTTATCCTTGGCCCTTGACACCATGTTGCTGAGATGGTGCTTGTTTTATCCCTGGCCCTTGACATCTTGTTGCTGCAATAACGCTTGTTTTATCCATAGCCTCCAACTTATTTATTCTTTTGTCATTAGGCATTTGTTTTATCTCTGACTCTTGACACCATGTTGCTGGATGACACTTGTTTTATCCTTGGCCTCCAGTTTATTCATTCTTTTGTCACGAGGCGCTTGTTTTATCCTTTGCCCCTGACGCTGTTAATTTATTTAAAATATCTTAGTTTGATGAGTTAGTGGCTACACCTTCTAATTCTTCGTCAACCTAATTTTATCCTACATTTTTATTATTCTTTAAAATATTAATTGTAGCAATGGTTAAGATATTTTATTCATTTATTTTGTTAAAAAAAAGAAAAAGTTAAATTTTTATAATAATATAAAATCTTATAATAATTGTTATTATTATCATTATTTTTTTAAAAAATATTTTATTAATGAAAGTATCTATCTAAAAAAAATCAATTTATTATATTAAAAAAATAAAATATTTTATTAATATCATATTTGATTTATCATTTTAGGAAAAAAAAGTAAAATAATTTATTTCATACAAAATTCTTTTAATTTATCTTTATCATTTTAGGAAAAAACAAAGTATTTTATTTTATTAATATCATATTTGATTTATCATTTTAGGAAAAAAGTAAAATATATTTCATACAAAATTCTTTTAATTTATCTTTATCATTTTAGGGGAAAAAATAAAGTATTTTATTTTATACAAAATCTTTTAATATCATTTTTTTACTAATTTAGAAAAAAGAAATTCAATAAAATAACCTAATTTGATTTTATACTTATTTTTTTCCTAATTTGTGGCACACATCGGGATCTATAAATAGAGATCTTTTGTCATTTGGAAAGGAGAAAAAAAGATTATTAGAAAGAATCTCTACGAGATAAAACAATTTTTTCGATTGCTTAAAGAATCTCTGCATAAATTTTTTTTTGAAGATATATATTTCTCTACAAAAGGTGGGTTATTACTTCCTCTCGCTTTATTTTTTTATGCGTTATTTTCATTTTTATTTATTTACTTGTCTTTTTTTTCTTTACCCTAAATCTAATTCGGTAAAGGAAAAACTTAATTGAAGGTTGCATTGGGTAGGGATTTATTCCCAATGATTCGCACCTCATACAACAAGCAATTTCTTCGGGATTGGATTCTTATTTTTGTTCTTCTCTTATTTAAGCGTAGAGAGAGAAAAAAATGTATAAGGAAAATTTCTTTTTTCTTTTTGTTACCTTTTTATCGTTACTCTAAAAAAAATGGTCTTTTAACATTTTTCTTCTCTCTAAGAAATAGATAAAAAGAAAAAGTTATAAACAAAAAATTTTATATTATTATTATTATTATTATTATAATATTTATTATATATATTTTCTTTTTCTTTTTCTTTTAGGGTGGCGGCAACCTTGTCGTCACCCACTGTTTATTTTATTTTCTTTCTTTTTTTAAAATTTATTTATTCTCTTATTAAAGTTTATTTTTTTATAATCTTATTATTATTATATATACATACATACATATATATATATATATATATTCTTTTTAACCTTTTGTTTGTTTTTTTTTTAATTATATATATATATATTTTTATTTATTTATTTATTTATTTAGTCTTCTATATTTATGATTTTTTTAAAACTTGTTGTTATTTTTATTATTATATCATTATTATTATTTCCTTTCATAATTTTTTTTTATTTTTTAACTTACTATTATCCCTCCCTATGTCCTCTTTTCTTCACTTATTTATTTAATTTCTTTTTTACATATTTATTTATTATTTCATTTAGTTATTTTTTCATTTTTTCACTTATTTTATTTATCGTTATTATGTATCTTTTCTTTTCCTTTTCTTTTAACTTATTTTTTTATTACTATCGTTATATTTAGTATATGCATGCATTAATATAATAAATCATTTGCCTCATTTATTGTGTGGCATATCTGATTTGGTTTATGGTGCATTATTTATATTTGACCATCATTAAAAATTTCTTAAAGTTTTTAAATATTTTTTAACCTTAATTACATGTAATTTTGAAATCTATTTTAAAACTTTTTCTTTTTAAACCATTTAGAATTTTTTTTTTTGCTTTAAAATTATTTCTTTTAAATTCAAAATTAAATATATATTTCATAAGGTTTCCTAATCTACTTTTTTTTTTTATAATAACCCACGCCGATTTCTCTAAAACTTCCTACGATTGAATCTAGAAATTTCTGGGAGTCCATTATTTCTAGATTCTTGAGGTGAGGGATCAATATCTTTGGGAGTCCGAGATTTGATCCCATGAGAAAATATATTTAATCAATGTTTAAAAAAAAAACTTTATTAGAAGACTAGCCTATGATATAATTTGAGAAATTGTAATAATTTCTCATTCTCTTAAGGTGAGGAATTTTTCTCAATATAGTCTAATTAATGGGTGTATCCTACTTATTTTATGGGATCATTGCTCCAAATATTGGAGTAGTGAGCAATGAAATAAGACATAGTTCTTTTAAAAAAAATAAATTTTATTCAAGACATTAAATTTGGCCACCGTTTTCTAAAACGGGTGTTACGGAGTGCTAACACCTTTTTCGTACACAAATGACTCCTGAACTCAACTCTATTTTTTTTGTAGACCAGTTTTTATTTTGTTTAAAATGATTTACTTTATTTTGGTGTCCAATCACAATGTAAAAAAGATTGGTGGCGACTCCTCATTTTTCGTTTTTAAAATTAAACCCTTTTTAAGGACGTCGGCCGCTCCGCGTCGTCTCGGGTACATGGCGACAATGTGAATGAATATTAATTTCTAGATCCATTATGATCCTTGGGTGTCCGAATGACTCTTCAAGTTCCAACTCTTTATTGAAAACCGAAAATCTAGTTTGTAAACAAGCATTTAATCCATCTTGAAGTCTTTTAGCTCTAACTTTTGTCATTGAGCCTTGAACCATAATGATTGCCTCTTGATTGGTTTGACTTTGAAAGTTCTCCCATTAATTTCCAGCATGTGCTTCATTTTCCTCTTCATTTGAGTTGGTGTGAGCTTGTTGAGTCTAATTTTCTGCTTTGTTATTCAACATTTTATCATTCTCTCCCTCTTCGAAAGGATTCATCCTCGAACCAAAGTTACCATCATCAAACAAGGATAAGTTAGCGATATTAAATGTAGCACCCACATGATACTTACCCCAGAGATCAACTTTGTATGCATTATCGTTGATCTTTTCTAAAACTTGAAATGGTTCGTCTTCATTTGGATATAATTTGGACTTCCTTTGGTTTAGAAAATGCTCCTTTCGAAAATTAACCCAAACCCAATCTCCTGGTTTTAAAATGAGCGATCCTTCCTTGATTCACTCGTTTATCTACCTTGTCATTGTGCTTTTCAATTCTCTCTTTTACTTGCTTATGAAGCTTCTTAACAAATTCAACTTTTGATTTAGCATCAAGATGTACAAAAGTTGTTAGTTGGCAATGGCAATAAATCAAGAGGTGTCTTAGGGCTAAAGCCATAAACTATTTCAAAAGGGGAACATTTAGTTGTACTATGGAGAGCCCCTATTATAAGCAAACTCAACAAAAGGAAAAATTTCCTCCCACATGTGAAGATTTTTTTCGAGAATTATCCTAAGCAAAGTTATTAATGTTTGATTGACAACATCAGTTTGGTCATCAGTTTGTGGGTGACATATGGTAGAAAACAACAACTTAGTTCCCAGCTTTTCCCACAAAACTTTCCAAAAATGACTTAAGAATTTGACATTTCGATCACTAACTATTGAACTTGTAATGCCATGTAACCTCACAACTTTCCTAAAAATATAAATCAGAAACATTCTTTGCATCAATAGTTTTATGACAGGTAATGAAATGTGATATTTTGCTAAAACGATCAACAACAACAAAGATGCTATCATGTCCTTTCCTAGACGTAGGGAGACCAAGAATAAAATCCATAGACAAATTAGCCTAAGGTGCATTAGAGACAGGAAAAGGTATGTACAATCCATGTGGCCTACACTTAGATTTAGCTTCTCGACAAGTAATGCATGTATGATAAACTTTGTGAACATCATGCTGCATATGTGGCCAATAAAAATGACTCTTGAGTGCTTCATATGTTTTAAATTCAGAAAAATGACCCATTAACCATCCTCATGTGCTTCTTTTACAAGCAATTCTCTATATGAACCCTTTGGAATGCAAAGTTTATCTTTCTTAAACAAAAAATCCATCAAAAACATAAAAAAATTATTTATTGTTGTTCCATTCACACATTTGAAAATAAATTACCAAAATCATCATCATTTTCTTACATTTCTTTCAAAAACTCAAATCCCATTAATTTAGAAGATAAAGTGGATTGCAAACTATATCTCCTAGATAATGCATCAATAACAATATTTTCCTTACACTTTTATTGTAACGACCCGACTCTTTATGCTGAATCGAAGTGGTTACTGAATCTAGGATCAGTGTTTAAGTCATAAAATCTGGTGTAAATAAATGCAAAGAAATCTAGCAAATGTGTTTATGAAAGATAGTTAAGGTAACATGTAGAAATACGAGTTAAGTTTAAAATCCCTAAGCGGGCCCTATCTACAAAAATAACCAAAGTAAATATGCAGAAAGCCGAAACATGAATTTAACTGTAAAGTAAAACATGTGCGGAAGCAGGAAAACCCCTATGGCTCGCCACGGTCACTTCACGTCGCTCGCCAGCTTGCCTTTGCCCTTACCTCGTCCTCTACCTGAAAACATAAAATGAAGAGAATGAGTATAAAAATACTCAGTAAGGGACCCACTACTAGTCCCACTAGGTGCCTGTTGGCTTCCCTATCGAGTCCTGAAAACTGGTACCCAATCTCTGGCACGTTCCCGAACACGTGCAACATGCGCTCCCGTAGGAACGAAACTCTGGTCTTCGGTGCCCGGGGACACCTAGGACAGTCGGGATGCGAGGACCCCGTCGAGTCACTCGAGTCATGTCTATATCATGCTAGACTGGCGTCCCGTCGGACCACACAGTCCTCAATAGGTGGTGATCCCGAAGGACACCCATGCAGGTACGACTCTACTGGGTTGCTAACAGGGACCCTAGTCTTAACATACATATACATCTCATCATCATACAACTATGACGAAATAGTGAACACTAGCTCCCTTCCCTTCCTCAACAGTCTCTACATCGTCAGAACAATTCCAAACATTTCGGTCATATGCTACCGAGCATTCGTATCACAACGTCCTCCTACAGTCAGCAGTTCAACACAACATACGGCCACATACTACTGAGCATTAATATCATAACATCGTCATACAGTCAACAGTTCAATACACCATACGGTCAATCATCAGTATGCATATCTCACAGTATGCGAAATCTTACAATTTGTTCATGGGTCTAGTAGTAGAAATCTCTTACCTCGAGATGTTGCTAGATGAGTTCCTACTGAGGAAGTCCTAAGCTGCAGCAGCTATTTGGTCCAAGTTGCTTCTTGAGGAAAGTAATTAAATTAATTAAATTTCCAAATTAACTCATTTAATTACTGGGCAGGCTAGGGAATTTGGAAATTTACCAAAAACTAGGTGGAAGGAGCCAAAATTGTCTTGGCGGCTCGGCTGGAAGAAGGACAGAATCGGCTCGGCTCAGTCCTGGCGAAAGGGGCTTGCGCGAGCGGCTCGGCTCACGTCAGCAGGGAGGCGCGGCTCGGCTTGGAGTAGGCGCGCGCGCGGAGTTCGGGTTCGGCGGGCGGCGCGGGTCGGTTTTGGACTCGGGCCGACGGGCGGGCGCAGATCAGCCGAAACGCGGGTTCTGCTTCACGGCTGGAGGCGCGCGGCTGACGCCGTCGACTGCTGCGGGTCGGTGACTTGGCAGTGCGCGGCTTCACGCAGTGGTTGGCGGTTGCGCACGATGGGACTGGGCGGCTCGGCGACGCGGCTTCAGCTGCTCTCCCTCGGATCGATGCGGCGCGGCGCAGGCACGGGTGTAACGCGGCTTCGGGCGACGGCTGGCGTGCGACGGCTCGACTTGACCTGATCTCCGACGCGGCTGGGACGATGTGCGTCGACTCGGCGGCGGCGGCGTGGCTAGGGTTTCTCGGCTTCTTCTTCTTCTTTCTCTTTTTCTTTTTCCTTTTTCTTTTCCTTTTCTTTTCCTTTTCTTTTCCTTTCCTTTTCCTTTTATAAAATAAATTCCCCTCTTTTTCTCTTCTTTAATAAATTCCAAATTTCACTCTTCTCTCTCTAATTTACCAATATTTCCCCCAAATTCCTCCTTTCCCTCAACTTCCAAATACCAATTAAATCTTTAATTACCAAGTATAATTAAAGTTGAAATTTGCTTAATATTTTAAAAGGGGAAAAATTCACATCTTGATGACATAAGTTTCATTATTTAATTATAAACAAATAGATGAATAAAATAAAAAATAAATAATTGAATTTAAAAAAATGAACGACATGAGATCATTGGGGTGTTACATACTTCCCCCCTTAGAAAGCTTTCGTCCTCGAAAGCTCTACTCCTCGAACAGCTCTGGGTACTGGGTCTTCATGTCCTCTTCTCTCTCCCACGTGGCCTCTTCAACTCCATGGTTCTGCCAAAGGACTTTGACTAGTGGAATATCTCGACTACGAAGCTTCTTGATCTCTCTTGCCAAGATCTCGACAGGCTGCTCCTCATAGCTCAAGTTCTCACTGACCTGTAGGGGCTCGAAGTCCACGATGTGCGTCGGGTCTGCGACATACCTCCTCAACATGGAGACATGGAATACGTCATGCACTGCTGAGAGGGATGGGGGCAAGGCCAAACGATAAGCCACAGGGCCAACCCGTTCCAGTATCTCAAATGGCCCCACGAAACGTGGACTCAACTTCCCCTTCTTCTCGAACCTCAGAACGCCCTTCATCGGTGCTACCTTCAAAAAGACCATATCTCCCACTTCAAACTCGAGGTCCTTACGTCGTACATCAGCGTAACTCTTCTGTCTGCTCTGTGCGGTCAGCATACGAGCTCGGATCTTCTGTATGGCTGCATTGGTAGTCTGCACTAACTCGGGGCCTAGCATCCTCTGCTCTCCAACCTCGCCCCAGCAGACAGGGGATCTACAGCACTTGCCATACAGACCCTCAAACGGAGCCATACCAATGGTAGCCTGGTAACTGTTATTATAGGCGAACTCCATTAGATGCAGGTGGGAGTCCCAACTTCCTGAAAACTCTAGCACACAGGCCCGCAGCATATCCTCCAAAATCTGGTTCAGTCTCTCCGTCTGACCATCAGTCTGAGGGTGGAATGCCGTGCTGAAGTCCAGCCTCGTACCTAATGCAAGTTGGAGCCCTTGCCAAAATTTCGAAGTGAAACGGGCATCCCTGTCTGAAACGATGGATACTGGTACTCCGTGCAGTCTTACTATTTCCGTCATGTATAACTGCCCCCACTTGCTGGCAGTGTACGTGGATTTCCCTGGCACGAAGTGGGCTGTCTTCGTGAGTCTGTCGACCACAACCCAGATCACCGTGTAGCCCTTCAAGGTCTTGGGCAGTCCCGTGATAAAGTCCATCGACACACTCTCCCACTTCCACCCTGGCACACTCAAGGGTTGCAACAACCCTGCTGGATGCTGCCTAGGTGCCTTCACCTGCTGGCACACCAAGCACCTACTGACGAACTCTGCTACATCCCTCTTCATGCCCCTCCACCAATAGACACTCCTTAAGTCCTGGTACATCTTCGTACTCCCAGGGTGCATGGTAAACGGGGAACTGTGAGCCTCAGTCAAAAGCTCTGTCTTAACTGCGCTGTCTTCCGGCACACACAGGCGCCCCTCAAACATAAGGCCATCATCAGAGGATATAGAGAACTCTTCACCTTGCTCCGTCTCTACCATACGACGTTTCTCTGCCAAGTAAGGATCACTCAGCTGAGCAGCAATGATCTTTTGCCTCAAGGTTGGCTGAACTGTCAACTGAGCCAACTGTGCGGCAACCTCACCTACTGAGACTGCAATCTCGGCTCTCTCCAAATCCCTGAGTAAGGGGGTCTGCTTCGTGATTAGCGCTGCTGAATGTGCAACCTTCCTACTCAGCGCGTCAGCCACTACATTTGCTTTACCTGGATGGTACAGGATCTCGCAGTCGTAGTCTTTCACCAACTCGAGCCACCTCCTCTGCCTCATGTTCAACTCCTTCTGAGTGAAGAAATACTTCAGGCTCTTGTGGTCGGTGTAAATCTGAATCTTCTCACCGTACAGATAGTGCCTCCATATCTTCAGTGCAAAGACTACAGCTGCCAACTCCAAGTCGTGGGTAGGGTAGTTCTGCTCATGATTCTTCAACTGGCGTGAGGCATACGCAACTACCTTACCTTGCTGCATCAGGACACATCCCAGTCCTTTCTTAGAGGCATCACTATAGATCACAAAACTTCCCGACCCATCAGGCACTGTCAGGACTGGTGCCGTCACTAGCTTCTGCTTAAGCTCTTGGAAACTACTCTCACATGCTGGGCTCCAGACAAAAGGGGTTCCCTTCCTGGTCAACTGGGTCAAAGGGCTGGCTATGCGTGAGAAGTCTTCTACAAACCTCCTGTAGTATCCTGCCAGACCCAGAAAACTGCGAATCTCACTGACTGTAGACGGTCGAGGCCAGTTGGTCACCGCTTCGACCTTAGCTGGGTCCACCGAGACTCCCTTACTGGAAACCACGTGCCCTAAAAATGTCACCTTCTTTAACCAGAACTCACACTTGGAGAACTTGGCGTATAGCTTATGAGCTCGAAGGGTCTCCAAGACTTGGTGCAAGTGCTCTTCGTGTTCGGCCTCAGTCTTGGAATAGATCAAGATATCGTCAATGAAGACTATGACGAATTGGTCTAGAAAGTCCTTAAACACCCTGTTCATCAGGTCCATGAACACTGCAGGGGCATTAGTTAAACCAAAGGACATCACTATGAATTCGTAGTGTCCGTACCTCGAACGAAAGGCCGTCTTGGGAATATCACCGTCCCTAATCCTCAACTGGTGATAGCCTGATCGCAGGTCGATCTTGGAAAAGACGGTGGCCCCCTGTAACTGGTCAAACAAGTCCTCAATCCTGGGTAAGGGGTAGCGGTTTTTAACTGTCACCTTGTTCAACTCTCGGTAGTCAATGCAAAGGCGCATCGACCCATCCTTCTTCTTCACGAACAACACTGGGGCTCCCCACGGTGATACACTGGGCCGGATAAAGCCCTTGTCCAACAGCTCCTGTAACTGGACTTTCAACTCCTTTAATTCGGCTGGGGCCATTCTGTAAGGAGCTCTAGAGATAGGGGCGGTGCCGGGCTCTAACTCGATGGCGAAGTCTACCTCCCTAGGAGGCGGAAGTCCTGGGAGTTCGTCGGGGAAAACGTCAGGGTACTCCCTTACTACTGGTTCGGAAGATAGGAAAACTTCTGGTTCTGCCACATCTACTACGCTTGCCAAGATACCCCAAGTACCCTGGCTAAGTAGCTTACTCGCCTTCATTGCTGAGATGACCTTGGGTATACCTACCATGCCTGCTCCTCTAAATTTAAACTTATCCCCTGAAGGAGGGTTAAAGACTACTTCCTTATTGAAACAGTCTATGGTTGCATGGTTAGTGGACAACCAATCCATGCCTAAAATTACATCGAAATCTTGCATATCTAGCACCAGTAAGGTTACATCCAAGGTATGGTTTGCTATTTCTACCCAACATGCCCTTATTTTTTCCTTAGACAAAAGGGCCTCTCCAGAAGGAGTAGAGACAGACAAGGCACTACCCAACGGTTCTACTTCTAAACCCGCATGCTTGACAAAAAAAGAGGATATAAATGAATGCGATGACCCCGAGTCAAATAGTACCAAAGCATAATGCCCCAAGATTGGGAGCGTACCTGTCACCACCGTACTAGCTCGCTCGGCCTCCTGCCGGTTCGTGGCAAAGACTCTCCCCTGCTGGGGAGCAGAAGGCTGACGTGGCGTCGTCTCTAAGGGTTTCCGAGGACACGCATCAGCAGTGTGCCCCGGCTGCCTGCACCTGAAGCAGACTCCACTCCCAGCTAAACATTGTCCTCCATGGACCTTCCCACAGGTAGTACAAGTGGGTAGCTCTCTCAAAGTTCTCCCAGCTGCTGCCAGCTCCCGACGGTGTCTCTGGAAGACACCTCCTGACCTCGGAGTCCGCTGTGGTATTACGTCGGGCTGCGCCTCCGCCTTCCTCTTCTGTCCCGAGGCTGACCCTGTGCCGACAACCTTAGATTGACCAGCTCTCTCATGCAGGCTCAGATCCAGTGCTATGCGTAGAGCATCCGCATGAGTGGTTGGTCGAAGAGCTCGTACAAAACCCTGGAGGTCTAACCTGAGGCCATTAACAAATCTCTCAGTCCTGGCGGCCTCATCCCTTACCACATCAGGGGCAAAACGGGACAACAGGTCGAACTCGGCATCATACTGTTCCACGCTCAGTTTGCCTTGCTCCAAGTTTAGGAATTCTTGGAGCTTGGCGTGCTTCACGTTGGCAGAGAAGAACTTAGCATAAAAGCTCTCCCTGAATTGCTCCCATGTGATCTTGCTGGCATCTCCTCCCAGCGCCCTCTCAGCAGTCTCCCACCAGGCAGTCCCCCTATCCTCCAAACAGAAAGCTGCACATTGCACCTTCTGGTCTTCTGGGCACTTCATGTACCTGAAGATCGTCTCTATGGATGTCAACCACAGCTGGGCTCTAAAGGGGTTGTCCAAGGATCCGTCGAAAGTCTTCGGGTTGTACTTCCTAAAATCCCTCAAGTGCTTGGCCTCAGCTGACAGTTGTACTGGCACCGGCTGAGCTTCCACCGGGGCTGGAGGGATGACGGGCTGGTCCTGAACAGGGGCTGGAGGGACTACAGGCTGGTCCTGAACAGGGGCGGCCTGGTTCTGCTGAGCAGCGAGGAACGGCGCTAGAGCAGCTTGCAGCATGGCCTGGTAACGCTGCTCCATTGCGGCGAGATCCGCCTGAGTGACCGGTGCATTAGGGTTGACTGGTACGTCGGGGTTGACTGGCGGCGCGGCAGGTTGCTCCGCCGGTTGGCCACGACCGGCTCCTCTGCCTCCCCTGCCACCTCCTCGGCGTGCACCTCTACGTGGCGGCATTCTTCCTAAAATTCACCAACAAATTTTTCACCACTAGAGCTCAATATTCTCACTCTAAGTCTAATCTAATCAGGCAACATTATAATCTTAATATTTGTAAAGCTTTAGGCATACCTGGCGAGTGACGAAGGACCGTATAGCCATAGGGTGAGGTAAAAATCAAAACAAAATGACTTACATCATAAGTCAGTCTACAGGACCTAAAACACTGCGCTCTGATACCAACTGTAACGACCCGACTCTTTATGCTGAATCGAAGTGGTTACTGAATCTAGGATCAGTGTTTAAGTCATAAAATCTGGTGTAAATAAATGCAAAGAAATCTAGCAAATGTGTTTATGAAAGATAGTTAAGGTAACATGTAGAAATACGAGTTAAGTTTAAAATCCCTAAGCGGGCCCTATCTACAAAAATAACCAAAGTAAATATGCAGAAAGCCGAAACATGAATTTAACTGTAAAGTAAAACATGTGCGGAAGCAGGAAAACCCCTATGGCTCGCCACGGTCACTTCACGTCGCTCGCCAGCTTGCCTTTGCCCTTACCTCGTCCTCTACCTGAAAACATAAAATGAAGAGAATGAGTATAAAAATACTCAGTAAGGGACCCACTACTAGTCCCACTAGGTGCCTGTTGGCTTCCCTATCGAGTCCTGAAAACTGGTACCCAATCTCTGGCACGTTCCCGAACACGTGCAACATGCGCTCCCGTAGGAACGAAACTCTGGTCTTCGGTGCCCGGGGACACCTAGGACAGTCGGGATGCGAGGACCCCGTCGAGTCACTCGAGTCATGTCTATATCATGCTAGACTGGCGTCCCGTCGGACCACACAGTCCTCAATAGGTGGTGATCCCGAAGGACACCCATGCAGGTACGACTCTACTGGGTTGCTAACAGGGACCCTAGTCTTAACATACATATACATCTCATCATCATACAACTATGACGAAATAGTGAACACTAGCTCCCTTCCCTTCCTCAACAGTCTCTACATCGTCAGAACAATTCCAAACATTTCGGTCATATGCTACCGAGCATTCGTATCACAACGTCCTCCTACAGTCAGCAGTTCAACACAACATACGGCCACATACTACTGAGCATTAATATCATAACATCGTCATACAGTCAACAGTTCAATACACCATACGGTCAATCATCAGTATGCATATCTCACAGTATGCGAAATCTTACAATTTGTTCATGGGTCTAGTAGTAGAAATCTCTTACCTCGAGATGTTGCTAGATGAGTTCCTACTGAGGAAGTCCTAAGCTGCAGCAGCTATTTGGTCCAAGTTGCTTCTTGAGGAAAGTAATTAAATTAATTAAATTTCCAAATTAACTCATTTAATTACTGGGCAGGCTAGGGAATTTGGAAATTTACCAAAAACTAGGTGGAAGGAGCCAAAATTGTCTTGGCGGCTCGGCTGGAAGAAGGACAGAATCGGCTCGGCTCAGTCCTGGCGAAAGGGGCTTGCGCGAGCGGCTCGGCTCACGTCAGCAGGGAGGCGCGGCTCGGCTTGGAGTAGGCGCGCGCGCGGAGTTCGGGTTCGGCGGGCGGCGCGGGTCGGTTTTGGACTCGGGCCGACGGGCGGGCGCAGATCAGCCGAAACGCGGGTTCTGCTTCACGGCTGGAGGCGCGCGGCTGACGCCGTCGACTGCTGCGGGTCGGTGACTTGGCAGTGCGCGGCTTCACGCAGTGGTTGGCGGTTGCGCACGATGGGACTGGGCGGCTCGGCGACGCGGCTTCAGCTGCTCTCCCTCGGATCGATGCGGCGCGGCGCAGGCACGGGTGTAACGCGGCTTCGGGCGACGGCTGGCGTGCGACGGCTCGACTTGACCTGATCTCCGACGCGGCTGGGACGATGTGCGTCGACTCGGCGGCGGCGGCGTGGCTAGGGTTTCTCGGCTTCTTCTTCTTCTTTCTCTTTTTCTTTTTCCTTTTTCTTTTCCTTTTCTTTTCCTTTTCTTTTCCTTTCCTTTTCCTTTTATAAAATAAATTCCCCTCTTTTTCTCTTCTTTAATAAATTCCAAATTTCACTCTTCTCTCTCTAATTTACCAATATTTCCCCCAAATTCCTCCTTTCCCTCAACTTCCAAATACCAATTAAATCTTTAATTACCAAGTATAATTAAAGTTGAAATTTGCTTAATATTTTAAAAGGGGAAAAATTCACATCTTGATGACATAAGTTTCATTATTTAATTATAAACAAATAGATGAATAAAATAAAAAATAAATAATTGAATTTAAAAAAATGAACGACATGAGATCATTGGGGTGTTACATTTATACCTTATCACATAGGGAAATGATTCAAGGAATTCCATCCACTTAGCATGATGATGATTTAACTTATCTTGTCCTTTGAGATGCTTTAAACTTTCATGATCAATATGGATGACAAATTCCTTTGGCCATAAATAATGCTGCCAAGTTTGTAATGCTTTTACCAAAGCATACAACTCCTTGTCATAAGTTGGATAGTTCAAAGCAGCACCATTCAATTTCTCGCTAAAGTACATAATAGGTTTTTGTTCTGTAATCTTACTGATGGCTCTACAATCCATGCATATTCTCCAAGCCTCATCCTTCTTTGGAGCCAAGATGACGGGAACAAAACAAGGACTTAGACTTTTCCTCATATATCCTTTCGCAAGCAATTCATCCTTTTATCTCGATAGGGTTAGCTCGATAAGCTGGCGTATTTTGAATGACAGCATCTAGAATTAAGGAAGTCAATTTGGTGCTCAATTCCTCTAAGTGGCGGTAACCCACTTGGTATGTGTTCAGGAAAAATATCCTTAAATTCCTACAACAAACTAAGAAAAACACTGAGCAAAAAAGTATTTGAACCACTAGTGAGAAACGCACGGGACTTTGCACAAAAGTAAAAAGACTGTTTTTATGGAAAACAAAGCTTTTCTAACCTCTCTATTTCTATATATTAGACTCTCTGTTCTTTCTATTTTTTTTCTTGGATGTTTTTCTTTTTTTCCACTCCTTTCTTTTTTTTTTTTTTGCACAATTTTTTTCGCATTCTTATCAAAAAAATTATTTTCTCTTTTTCTTTTTCTACTCAAAGTATTTTTTTTCTTCTTTCTCATTTTTTTTCAAATTCCACTCTCATCTTCTCTAACTTGCATTGCACATCATACACATCATAAGTGGGTAAAGGAAGAAAAATGGTTTTTCTACCATCTTTAGTGAATCTGTAGCAGTTAAGATAACCATCATGAATAGCTTTTCTATCAAATTGCCATAGCCTTCCCAATAAAATTTCTCCAACGTGAATAGGTGCAACATCACATAAGATACTATCATTGTATCTTCCAATCGAAAAAGTCACAAGACATTGTCTATTCACTTGTACTTCCCCACTATTGTTCAGCCCTTGAAGTCTATAAGGTCTAGGATGTGGTGTTGTTGACAAACCCAATCTTTTGACAAGTAATGTACTAACAATATTAGCACAACTCCCATCATCAATGATTACACAACATGCATTTCCATTCACATGGCATTGAGTATGAAACAATGTTTCCCTTTGCTTCTCAACTAGATTGTCTTTAACTTGAGCACTTTAAGCTCTTCTAGTTACCAACACATCTCCAACTATCGGTTCTTTGAAACTTCCATCACTAGTCCCTCCGACTTCAACAATTTCTCCCTTACCCTCTTCATTTTCCTTTTCCTCACCCTCAATTACTACCTCACCATCTTGAATGGTCATTGTCCTTATTTGGACAATCTTTAGCCACATGACCTAACCCTTAACATTTCCAGCACTTAATATCTCTATTTTTCTTCTTAGACTCTTCAAATTTCAACTCTCCTTTCATAGAAGACTCACCTTTTTCTTTAACACTTCCATTCACAAACTTATATGTACTTCTATATTCACTTTTGTTCTCCTTTTTCCATGATGAGTTGAAGGAAGAAGGTTTAGAAGAGTTGTACCTTGTTCTTCTGGTACTCAATTGTTTTTCCACTTTCATGGCAAGATTCAACATCTGCTCTATGTAGAATATGACTGCAAATCAACCTTGTCAGAAATCTCCTTGTTGAGGCCATTCGTAAATCGTGCCACAAGAGTCTCCATTTTCTTATCAAGATCAAGTTGATCCATCAAAGTGTCCATCTTTTTGTAGTAGTCTTCCACCGACTTGCTGCATTGCCTCGATGCTTGAAGATTTTCTGCCATGTCTCTTTTGAAATGATTTGGAACAAACCGCTTCCTCATAAATTCTTTGAATTGATACCACGAATCAATTGGTGCTTCAAGATTCCTTCTCCTTCTGGACATTAATTTGTCCCACAAAGTTTGAGCATAATCCTTAAATTTCGCAACATATAAAATCCAACCTTCTGCTGGTCACTAACATTATGGCAAGCAAACACATTTTTTAACTCTTTTTTCCCACGGAATATACTTCTCTGGATTAGTTTTCCTGATGAAATTTGGAATTTTAAATTTGATGGCTCCCATGTTCAGCTCAAATTGAGGTGCTTCTTGTTGATCTCTCATTTGGACATTTTGATAAGCTCTTCCACGACCTCTTCTTCTAACTACTCAATGTCCTACACATCTCGGCTTCCCCAGTAATGTAACTTGGTCATCGTTTAAGCCATCAGAACCATCACCCTCATATTGGTTGTCCTTAAGGTTAATTGCCATTGGTGGTGCTAGAAGAGGTGGCACTCATTCTCTTGTCCAATTTTCAATCTCCAACCTTCAAACGATCTGTCAATGCTTCCATACTACTAATGATTCATGCAATAACTCCTTTCTGTGCCTTTCTTAATCATACTTCATTATTTTGATTGTCCATCCTGCAAAAGAAAAACAAAGTAAAGAAAAAAAAATCAATCTCACCAACATTCCCTTACTTGATTAGTCTCTAGAATGTGAAAGGTCACTCGTGTTTGCACTCACTAACACTACAAGAAATTGAGGTGTTCCCGACGCATAAAATGGCATCAGAAAAAAATACGTCGGGACAAACACCTTTCGAAGACATTTTATGCACATTGGGAAAAGCCAAACAAAATATTTAATTATTAACATTTCTCGACACCATGAATGTGTCATCAAGAAACAAGAAACCATTCTTGACGTCTTAATGTAGTGTGTCAAAAATAGTTAGCAATCAAATAATATATAGCTTGTCTCTTGATGGCTCTTGCATTGCGTGGGGAATGAGAAACCCTACTCTTGATGGCCCATGCCTAGCATTGGGAATGGACATCCTTGTTTCTGACTACACTCGTAATGCATCAGGATAGTCACCCCTATTTCGGACATCGTGCATGGGACGTCGGAAATGTTTAAAAATTAATTACGTTAGATGACGATTCCTGACGTCCCATGCATGGCATTGGGAATGGATTTAGGACTTCTCGACGCCATTAATGATTCATCGAGAATGGTTATGGTTATTCTTGATGAATCACTAATGGTATCTAAAATAGGAGGATCTCCCAACGTTTTCGTGGTACATCGGGAGTTCCCTTATAAAAACATGTTTTAGTTCTGTAATTCATAGAACTGAAATGAAGAGAAATAGAGAGCGTTCGGAGCAACGTGAAAATGAAGAGAAGGAGAAGAGGAAAGAGAGTTTGTCGTCACCGCAGTGCCTCTGTCGCTGTGCTTCTGCTGTCGTCTGCTATTACACATCCATATTTTGACAAGTTTAAAACCCTTAAATGTTAGTTTAGGTTATGTTAGTTTAATTAGTTTAGTTTTTTGTTTTTTAAAATTATTTTAAGGATTTTAATTGTGAATTAGTTTTAGAATATTGTTTTTTTAATAGATTTTGGTTTTGAAGTTGAAATTTGAATGTGTGGGTTGAAAATTTGAAGGGGGGAGTTGAATTTAAATTTTTAAGGAGGTGTGGGGGGGGGTTAGGGTTGATAATTTGAGTGAGGGGGGTGAGATTGAAAAATTAAGGGGGGAGGTCATACTGAAAACTTTACAGGGGTGAGGGCTATTATTGTTTTAAAAATAATGTAATTTGTGGTTGCGATTTGTCTTGGCTATCCTACAATTATGGTAGCTTTTAGTTCAAATTTAGTTGTTTATTTCTTAGTAGTTTGAAATCTTTTGTTAATTTGGGACGACTATCCTTTAGTTATGATAGTTTTTTTTTTTGCCAACTCAGTTTTGCATTTATTAGTATTTCTGAGGATTTGAATATGTGGTAGGTAGCTTGTAAAGTAGCGTTGTTGAAGAGGTAGGTAGCATTGCTAAAGTTTGTTTCTCTATGTCCACAAGTACAATATCATCATTCCCAAGTAGTTTTAAGGAGACAGATCAGATGTTTCTCGAGTTTAGCGAGCATCTAAATACTATAGGAGGGTCGTCCTTAGTGGGCGACAATTCGGGTGAGTCTCTCAGTACGTTATCTTATAATTATTTTAACTTGCTTCTTATATTAATTTGTTGTTTTATTCAGCAGAAACTACTAAACCATCTATGACTCCTAGGAGACCTGTGCAATCTCGACTCTTGGAGTTAGAGAGGTACGTCCACGCCAACGGTAGGATTCCAATGTCCATAGCCCCTAATGTGGAGTAGTCCATTTGTCCACACGGTGTTTAGTTTAGACAATCCATTGGTGTGTGTATAAGGCATACATTTCCAGTCCTCTACCTTAGGTGGGCCGACGTTGGAAGAGAATACATCAAGGTCATCAAGAGCGATCTACATATATGTGCAATACACAATTTTGTTTTCATTTGAAACATACTTAAGTTAACCAAGCTAATGTGTGGTGTTCTGTAATGTGTAGCACTTTTTCATGCTTGATTTCAATGATCAAGCAATTAATAGATTTCTTGAGCATAAAAAACTCACTTGTTTCAAGGAGTTTAGGGGCAACTGTCACAGACACTTCGAAAAGTACGACCCTGAACAGGCACATGCCAACCCACCGTACATATTGGTGGAACGTATGGAAGATTGACACTTCCTCTGCGATCATACATGAGTTATGCATTCCAGTTAAGACTTATATATTGTCATGGCTATCCTTCATTCAACTTTTTTTTATGTATAAGAAATAAACAATTGTTTTCATGTAGGAGCAATCACGAATGGACAAAGCTGCTAGACAAAAGCAGCCTTACAATCATAGCAACGGGTCAAAGTCATTTCTACAACGATAGCCCTAGCTCGATGAGCAACGAGGTAAGTCAGTCGACCATGTGGATTTATTCAAGCAAACACACGTTCGAGATGGCACGTTCGTTGAGGATGGACATGTAAGTTCAAACAATACTTCTGACTTATTATGTCCTTTTTATTTGTGTCTTACTAACTTAATTGCAAAATTTGTTGCATAATCAAATGTTGGAACTCCAGTCCCAACCTACCCAAAGAGTTTTCAACCACTCTTTAAGGACGAGATATGTGAGACTATTTTAGATAGACGACCGGGCTACATAAAAGATCTTGGTTGGGGACCCAAGCCCAAGTTCCGCAAGACAACGCCCAGTGCTAGCAGATCCTCAACCACGTATTCACAATCCAGGGAGTACAAATTACGGGTCGAGCTTGATGAAGATAAATGAGCAATTAAAGAACACAGAAAGACATCAAAGATGTTGGCTTCACAAGTGGAATAAGTACGGAAGCTCATAGAAGAAATGAGTTGGGCATAGCGAGGACCATGATACCTTGCGGTACGTATATATGTTTCCATTCTTAAGTTTTTTAAATTATATTATTCAATGACGATATGCATATGTACTAAATTTAATTACTTCTATATCATTGTTAGTCATGTCGGTGTAGAATGGCATACGCAGCTTGTTAAAAGACGTACGTAGTTTTTTTATTTCTATGTATTTGTTTGAACATTTACTATATTTCCCATTAGTGTATTATGTACCTTTTGGAACCATTAACATATCAAATTGATTTTGAATTTGATATTTTATATAATTATTTACTAATTTATTGTTTATTTTCTATAATTTACTTCATTTTTGTATCGTATTAGAATAAAAAATGAATAATACTATTGAATAAAAAATAATTAAAAAAAATAATAAAAAAATATATTTAAATGATTTTTCGATGCATAAGAGACATCGAGAATTAGAAACCGCTCCCGACATATTATAAAGAGCATCGAGACGACATTAATGGTATTTTCCAATGTCCTGATAATGTCAGAAATAAAGATGTCGGGGAAGGTATGTTTTCAACGTCCTGATAACATTGGAATTAAATACATCGAGAGACATACACTCCCGACATTATGTTGGTAGTGCATGAGAAATATGTCTCCTGACGCATTTCTCCCGACTCTCTTTTCGACGTCGCTTTCTGTATCAAAAAATTAGTTCCCGACATATTTTAAACCTATTCCGACGTTTTTATGCATCGGGAATATCCCGACTTATTGTAGTGTAAATTCATAGGTTTACCCTAAGACTAGAAATATCTCAAACTTCAGGAAGTCTTATGGTATTCTTATGAGAATCAGAGCAATGTCAATTTAGCTAGAATGTGAAAAGTCACGAAAATCTCAAATGTAGAAAATAAGCGTGGCTAGGAAATGGAGCAAACTTTTTAGAAGCAAACAAGTAATGAAGAGTTAAGAATATATATATATATATATAAGAACAAACAAAAAGGTGAGAATGAAAGATGGGAATTACAGAAAGATGGAAATATGAGTTTATAGAGATACAAATCACAATGCTTTGATACTTGCTTGACAAAATTTTTTTATCACCTTAAACAAGTGACATAGAATATGAAAAGTCTAAAAAAGACGATAAGTCACCCTTTTTTTTGTTTTGTTTTTTTTTTTTTTTTTTGGCAAGCACAAATAACTTATGAAGCAAGAAAATTGATAAGATAAAGAGCCACAAGAATTACGGAAAAAGATGAAATGATTTAAAGAAGAAAAGATGACATGGAAAATAAAATAAAGAAATGGTACAATCTATTTAAAGCCAAAGCTCTGATACCAAATGATAAGCGGAACTACCTTAATCACGTTTGAGAACTCCCCTTATCCTAGGTGAACCCCCACAACAGTAATAAGAATAATCCCGATTAAACAATTAGTTAAACAACTCCAAGAAAGCTAAATAGATTTTGGCTTGGAAAGATTGATCAAAGATCAAGAAGAAAAGAGAACTTGTTCCTAACTTCAAGATTTCGAACTCTCCACAATCTCATTAATCAAACTAGATTGAATATCCTGAACATGCATTCTAACACAAGAATACAAAGGAAAGCATAAAGCTTGAGAGATAACATTCTATAAGAAAATTTCATTCAAATTCAAGTTGCGTTTTCAAATGTGGAAACTACAATCCTATTTATACTAATTAAAATATTATATGAAAGGACACAACATTTAATTTTATGCCCTTTCAAATACCCTAATAAATTAAAGTACATCTCATTAAATAAGTACATATTAAAGATGTGAATGAATCTAGAAATGCATTAAAGATATGAATGAATCTAGAAATGCATTAAAGATGTGAATGAATATTAATTTCTAAATTCATTATGACCCTTGGGTGTCCAAGTGACTCTTGAAGTTCCAACTCTTTATTGAAGACCAAAAATCTACCTTGTAAACAAGCATTTAATCCATCATGAAGTCTTTTAACTCTAGCTTTTGTCATTGAGCCTTAAACCATAATAATTGCCTCTTGATTGGTTTGACTTTGAAAGTTCTCCCATGAATTTTCAACATGTGAGCTTGTTGAGTCTCATTTTCTGCTTTGTTGTTCAACATCTTATTAACCATGGACTTTTTTAGGGCCTTATTATATGTTTATCTAATAAGTCTTGAATTTCTTTCCTGCAATGTGTTAGCAAGTCCGAATTTATGTGAATCGGTCTAGCTTTTGTTGGGATATCTGATTCTTTGAATTTTTTAGAATATGGAAAATCAACTGTGTTTTTTCTTTCCCAAAATGCATTTGGTAAATTGGAATAAATTTATATTTCAATTTTTAATTGAATTTCATTTATTCTATTTTCCAAATCAACTTACCCAAAGGTGAGGTTGAAACTAATTCAACCTTGATTGGAAAAAAACTCCACAAATTTAATCTTAAGAAAATTTAGCCAATTTAACCTTCAAGGAAAAATTCCAAATTAGATCCAACATTAATTTATTTAGAGTCCAAAAATTAACATTGATGGGTATACTTAATAACCATAAAAACTCATCGCAAATGATTCAAATAGATTGCAAGAAAGGGGCTAAAAACTAAAGGGCTCTTTGGCTTACAGTAAAATACGGCTGGGAGATGGAGAAGTGGCTCGGGTCTAGGGAGCTTGATTCACGAATGAAGCTAGAAAGGAGAACACGACCCGGATTGAAGGAGAGGAGACGGGGAAGAAGACCGACGACTGGACAAAGTGGAAACGCATGGCTAGATCTGAACGGAGAGGTTCAAACGGAGAACATAGCTCGAATAGATAAATGGCAATGGATAACTTCACGAATGGACATGAAAATGGACCGCAAAGCTATATGGCTTGTGACAGGACGAAAACTGGGCGTGCATAAAGCTTGAATGGGATTGGAGATGATGATCGACTAGCGTGTGCGACGATTGACGGTAAAGAAAATCCAATGAAGTGAAGGATATTGAACGACAAGGCAATGTGACGACTGCTAAGGTTGACAGTGAAGAAGAAGATGATTCTTTGTTTTCTTGGCATGCAACCCAACCTTTAGGAGGAGGAGGAGGAGTAGCAGCAGTAGTAGTAGTAGCAGTAGCAGTAGCAGCAACAACAGCAACAGTAGCAATAGTAGCAATAGAAATTTTCTTGTTCCTTTTCCTTTCCCAACAAATAAATTCAATCTTTCTCTTTCCTCATTTAATTTTCATCTAATCAACTTTTCTCTTTTACCAAAAATATAATTATTCGTTTACTAATAATTATATTTTTTTCGAATAATTATATTTTTTTTCACTGTATAATTATTTTCCTTTTCTCCCTAAACAAAATGTTTTCTCCAAATAATTATATTTTACAAATACTTTAAATCTTTTCTATCTCTTCCATCACATCACCTCTTTCCTTCCAAAATTCAATTTTCTTTTCCTTAAATAATCATATTTTCATAAATATCAAAATTATTCACTTTCATAAATAATATAGAAATTTCTTAAAATCCACCAATTTAATTAAACCAATAACACACCACTTAAATCAATTTTTAATATCACAAAAATTTCAAATCCTTAAATTAATTAAATATTCATCTAACAAATATTTAATTAACTCTAATTTCCACAAAATAAATTATTTCTCAACTAAATAAATTCAAAATAATGCCAATAAATTAATCCTACTTAAACAAAACTAAGATAATTATTTTCAAAATTATCTTAAGTTTTGGGACGTTAGCACCACCACTCCCCTCACTATAGATATATTTGTTTCCATTTGATATAATCGTGATTAGCAAGTTAATCTTTCACAGGTTGTTCGTGATCTCGATTGGGTAAAAATTATGGTTTTACCCCCAAGATTACATCTTGTTTCTTAAGTTTCACTTATCCATTATTGAACAATTGTTGGTTTAGGGTTCAATCTATAAGTTGTATCTCTTCTGAACCAATAAGAGGGTGGGGCTCCTTATTCAAGACCTGGATCCAGTTATTTAGGGAACAACCTATCTACTAACCCTATAATGCGAAGGAATGAATTTTGTCTTCTACCCTATGTCGCCAGCTATCTACCCGATCTTACCCTTGAAATGGAAAGCTTATTGGCTCAACGTTGATGAGTTTCCCTCACCTACGTTTACATGAGTTCGATTTTATCACTATGAATACTATTTCACCATATGAGCTTGATGTTGAAAGCATGTTATGGATCATGGTTTACAAACAACTTGTTATCTATTTTAATATGATTTGATGAAATCATGTTTGTAGAGCGTTTTAGTACCCCATGTGACAATGATACCTTGCACATGTGTGATCTAGTGTAAGGTGCCTTACACTTGCTTTGTGATCTAGTATAAGATGTCATTTGTTTGCTTTGTGATTTGGTATTGGAAGACGCATTATGGGTACATGAAATTGATGATGTTTGCTGAATGTGTTGAGATTACTCCATACAACCGTAACTTGGTGATGAAAATATAAATGACGTTTCAGTTGAGGGATGGGTACAACTGTGGAAATGACTTTTGATAATATATCTTTTGTAAATTATGCGATATAAATTTCTATAAATGTTTGATGCGATGAAAGGCTTTCCATTTTAAATGTATATTTGGAAAGCTAATTGTTGTACTTCATGAAAAGATCTTATGCGATGAGTTTTGAAATTCTATTATAAATTAAATGGATGTGTGTAAATGAAAATTCTCATTCACTAGATGTTTTTATCTAATCTTTCAAATGTTTTGTTTTCTCTCCCTCTCCCCACTCCAGGTAGTAAAGGACCTCCAATGTTTGACTTGCCATCTTGATCACCTGTTGTTCCCTTAATTACATCACATTTCCCTTGTTAGAATAACCCTTTTGTCTTTTGCTTAGCATGTAGAGTTATCTAGGCGATAATATAATCTTTGGTCAACAACCTCTACCGCCCTTCATTTTAATGCACCACTATATATTCAACACTAAGTCAAAATGCCTCACTTGGTCAGACCGTAAGAAACACTTCCACCTCGTGTTTCATATTGTCACGTCGCATTCTTTACCAAGCAATTAGAGCCTCACAAAAATTGTGTCACATGTCTTGGTCATAACCATTACTTAATTGATATATGCCTATTTTGTCCAATTAGGTTATGTTGTTTGGATATAGTTTAATTAAATCTTAAAGTAATCTCATTAATTTGTTTGGGAGTGATTTTGAGATGGTCAAAACCATTTTTTTCTTATCAAAATCATTTTTCTTTCAAATTGTGCTTTTTGGCGTGAACTAAAATTGATTTTAGAAAAATATAAAATCATTTCAAATTGATTTTGAAGAAATTAGTGATAGGTGATTTTTGTTAGGTGATTCTGGTCAATCACTACCAAAATAGTTATCTAATTCAATTTTTTGTGTAAAATAATAGTGTTGGTCGAAAATTTATGATTTTTTTTTTAATTTTAAATATTGGAACAAAAGATGACATGTATTGTCTGTCATTAAATTGTTAATAAAAAAAATAATTATATGTTTTTTGAATTTTCTTCTAATATCTATGTATAAAAGTTACTTTTCATAATTATAACAAAACACCAAAATATTTACGATCCGTATACCAAAATAAAAAATCCATGAAACCGATCATTTTTTAAATATTCAAAGTTTGCCCTTGCCACTTTTGAATTTTACATGGCTTCCATTTCCTCCTTCTTTTCTTTTTGTGCAATTTTTCTTTTACATTTTTTTGAAATCACGATCATTGTTGATCTACAACTATTATTATTCTTTTTTTATTATACTTCCGCTATTATTATCTTTGTTTTTAATCAATCATTAATTTTGTATTATTGTTTTTCAAGTGTTGTGGACAGAGATGAACTACATGATTGTTTACCATAAGTCTTTTCAAAGCCATCGTTTATCATGAACTACATAATTGTGTATCATGAACTACACGATCACATGCATCATGATATACACGATCATTTATTAGGAATTTTTCAAAACATCGTTTATCATGAATTAACAATGGTGTATCATTTCCTACGCGATCGTGTATCATTTTCTACATGATCTCATATAATGATTGTTTTAAACAAATAATTAATTATATGTGTTTTTAAATTTTCTTTTAATAACACGGTTGTGTAGGAAATGGTACACATTATATATCATGATCATTTAGAAGAAGAATTATATGCACATGTGTGACTGATGTTCATACTACCTACACAATCGTGCATCATGTCGTCCTACATGATTGTGTATCATGATTGTTTAGAAGAAGAACTATATGAGCGCGTGTCGGCCAATTAGTTGTGTGTTGACTGGGGCATTTTTTGTAGTTCTCATTGTGTGCCTGTGAGCCTTTTTAGTTTTCGAAATTGTTCTACAGTGTAATATTTTATCAGTTTGTTGTATTTAAAAAAACCTGTACATAAACATATCAACCATGCATATAATAATTTTTAAAAATAAAATAAATAGAAATAGATCTTTACCAAACTACCATTACTAATTAAGTAATTATACATTCACTTTTGGAACCAAACATACGGATTATAAATTCTAAATATACAGAAAATGACTTTTAAGATTTTGGTTACCAAATAAATTTGATGGTTTAAAATAAATTTTAAAATTATCTATACCTAAATATCTTATTCTAAAATCAATAATCTAAAGGGACGACAAGAAGAATAGCAAAATCTAAGTTTTACTTTGGGTAAATGACAAATTTATTTTTAAATTGTCAAAATAGCAAAACAGTTAATTTCCACATAATAAATGGGATAACTATGCCTTAAATGCCCCTACCTACTTTACAATATAGACTCCTAAATACAATAGTAAGAAAAACCACAAATACCCTGTAATTAATACATACTATCCACTCCCTTCAATTTTCTAATTTTCCCACCCAAAAAAATAAACCATCTTCTGTAAAGGCTTTCCGGCGCATTTCCACCATAGCTTTCTCTTCCATTTTTCCACCGCCACTTTCTCTTCCGTTGCTTTTCCACCCTCGGTTTCTCTTCCGTCGCTTTTCCACCGTTTGCACGTCCTTCCTTTTTAATCGGTTTGCACCACCCAAAGTATGGGTGAGTTGTTTCATTTCACGCTTCTGTTCCTTCTTCAACCTTTGGATTTTTCCTCTGTTTTCTGCATGTATCAGTAAAAAATACTGAGTTCTCAAAATTTTCTTCAAAATTTTCTTCAAATTTTCTCCGGTTCTAACATTCTTCAAATTTTCAAATGGCTTTCCACCCGCACCGTCGCTTTCCACTTCTTCTTTTAGTACAAATTTTCGTTTCCCTTAATTCCAGTTGATTGTCTTCCGCTGAATCTTCTATTTTTGTTTCCCTTAATTCCGGTTGGTTGGTAAAATTAAAGATAGATCACATTTTATTTGCCATGATTGTAGGGAGGGTTGGGATTTGATTCTAAACTTAAGTATTTCTATTATATTTGCCATAATAAAATCACATTTTATTTAGCATGATTTTAGGGAGGGTTGAGATTTGATTCTAAACTTAATAACTAAAGTTTGAATATATAATTATTGGAGGTAAAAATCAGAATAATTAGGGGATATTTAAACCAATTGAATATATTTAGGGATCTTTGAAATAATATAATAATTTTTTGATTTAATTAATAATTATCATAAGTGGGTGTGTTCACAAATACACTGTAATCGAATATGTGATATTTGATTTGATTTTTGGATCTCTTTATTTGAATCTGGACAGTTCTCATCCGTTGAGGGATAAAGATGTTAAAATTTCAAAAAGAACATGCTTTGCTCCGTTCTTCGTTGAAATTTATGTTTTAATGGTCATGAATGTTCCGGTGAATTATGTATTTTCCTAATATATTCAAATTTGAGATTGTCTTTCGGTGAATCTTGTGTTTTCGTTTCCATTAATTCTGGTTTGTTGGCAATATTAAAGATAATCACAATTTATTTGGCATGATTTTAGGGATAGTTGGGATTTGAATCTAAACTTAAGTATTCCCATTATATATGCCATAATCTTTGGGAATGGTTGGAATTTAAATTTGAATTTTAGAGATTTGAATTTTGAATGTTTTAAATGCTTTTCCGTTACTTTTTTTTTTATGTTTTTGTATATGGTTAATTATTGCATCATGTTTATCATTATTTTAGGAAGGAAGAATTCATTGCATTAAAATTTTAGAACCTATTCAATGCGTTAATAGCTATTGAAGGAAAAAATCAGTAGTTAAAGTTTGAATATATAATTATTGATAAGAAAAATGAGAATAATTAGGGGATATTGAAATCAAGTGAATATAGTTGGGGATCTTTGAAATAATATAATAATTATCATAAGTGGGTGTGTTTACAGATACACCGTAATCGACTATGTGATAATATTTTGTTTGATTTTCCGGGTTCCTTAAATATACTGTATTTGATTATGGACAGTTCTCATCCGTTAAGGGGCATTTTTTGTCGAAAAAAGTTGAAAATTATTCCAGACAGTTAGTTTTGTCATAAATAAAAAAAAAAATAACAGTTTGCTATTTTGACAATTTCCTTTCTTATATTTGTCATTTCAATGGATTCCTCTAATCTAAATAGTTAGGCCCAAATGCCATTCAAACGAAAATCTCACTTCTCTAAGAGAACTCCATACAAAAATAGTGGACTATCTTATTTTTTGAGTTCAAAATTGGGAAAACCGTGGAAATAGCAAATATGAGGATAGAGAAAAGAAAAATAGCAAACTGTTATATTATTTTGATTTATGAAAAAACTAACTGCCATAAATATTTTTCCATTTTTTTCCCCAAATTACCCCTCCACAGATGACAATTGTCCAAATACAAATACAGTATATTTGTTGAAATCAAAAAATCAAACAAAATTTCACATATCATAAATACAGTGTGTTTGTAAACACACTCACTTATGATAATTATTAACTAAATCAAAAAATTATTATATTGTTCCAACAATCCCTAAACATATGTCATTAGTTTCAACATCTCCTAACTATCACGATAAAAATCAACAAATTAACGAAAAATAACTTCAAATATTTAATTTTTTATTTTTCGAATTATAGATTCAAAATTGAATCCCTCCCTAAAATCATGCCAAAGATAATTCAATAATTAATTATTAGGATAAAAATTAAGAAATTAACGAAAAAGAATTTCAAAGATTCGATTTTTTATTTTTCGAATTATAGATTCCAAATTGAATCTCTCCCTAAAATCATGTCAAAACTAATGCAATATCCATTAATTTCATATTTTTTTAAAAAAAAATTAAAAAAACATACATAAATTAAGTAATTTTAGATTCAAAAGTAACCTTTTGTATTTTTTTAAAGTATTTAAGGAAAAATTATCATAAATTAGTTAAATTTAAATTCAAAATTCAATCTCTCCCTAAAATCATGTCAAAGATAATGCAATAATTAATTATTAAAATAAAAATTAAGAAATTAAGGAAAAATAAATTAAAAGATTCAATTTGAAGCAACGGTGGAAAGTGATCTTAACAATCAACCGAAACAGAGGAAAGAACGGAGATGGCCACGCGGACGAAAATTTGAAGGATATTGATTTGAGGAAAGAACGGAGGAAAGGATATTGATTTGAGGAAAGAACGGAGGAAAGGATATTGATTTGAGGAAAGAACGGAGGAAAGGATATTGATTTGAAGAAAAAACGGAGGAAAGAACCAACATCATTTTTTATTTTCTAAATTATTTACCAAAAAAACACACACAATAAATTAAGTTTACATTCTCTTAATTTTAACATTTTCATTTTCTGAATTATTTATGAAAAATCATTAATTTTACATTCCTAAGATTAGATTTCTAAGATTATGCCATATACATCTTCCTTCGCCCTAGTCTACCTATCTTCTTAATACTCAACTGCTACATCAAACTAAAACTCGAGGGCTACAAAAAACGCATAGCAGAGTAAAAAGAAAAATAGATAACCATTATTGAACTCATGGAGTTCGTATATTTAGTTTGTATAATATATAAAACAATAATTTAATTTAATATACATCCCTCATATATAGAATCTAACAGTTTTTGGACTACTTAATAAACGTGTTCCCTTTGAATTTTTTCAATGGCTTTACAATGAGTGAAGACTGTATTCGATGGTAGATGGATTGAATCATCCCAATATATTGACTACGTGTCCTGTATGTATATGTTCCAGTTTCATCGTCGTTTCAAGAATTTGTAAACTGCATCCAATGTAGACTTCTTCCAACTTTAAAACTTTTTGTTTCTCAGTTGACCGTTTATTGGACTGGTTGCAACAATTTGAACCTCAGTCGGATTGTTGATGATAAGGATATGTCTTGGATTATGTTAGTCATGTTGAAATTCCCCGACAATGATTTACTTGTTGTCGTTGACACTGTATCTGCTACTAATATTGGAAATACCCCGTATTTAAGTAGTAAATTACCTAGAACTGAAGACTCGCGTAATGAAAATAGAATTATTGACCTTGATGCATTTGAAGCGTCTCATACTGGTATATCCATTAAAGTTGGATCAATATTTAGGAAAAAAATCAGTTTTGAAGAAAGCTATTTACATGCTTGCTTTGAATAATAGCTTTGAACTAGTTACTGTTAGGTTCAATCGTACATTGTTCGATATTAGATAAAAAGATTCGTCTTGTCCTTGGTATCTACGTGCTTCGGTATTAAAAAAAAGTGATATTTGGATAGTTCATAAATTCACAGATACACATCAGTGTTCTGTTGACGTTGTAAAGAATGATCACAAACAAGCAACATCCTGGATTGTATTTGAGTGTACGAAATCAATATTTAAAATGAATGACAAGGCTCCATGTCATCCTTCGGATGTTATAAATTATATGAAGATTCACCACGGAGTGAACGTAAGCTATCATAATAGCTTGGAGAGGACGTGAAATTGCTTTGAATTCCATTTGGGGTACTCCGGAGGACTCGTATGCCATGTTGTCTGCATTTTCGGATGCATTGATTCGAAATAACCTAGGTATAAAAACTACAAATATACTGTATTTTAACAAATAACACATGATCAATCTAGAAATACACTGTAATCCTAAATTATTTTATTTTTTACTGTTTTTAGTTACATATACGACTGAAGAAGCAGATGATGACGGTCGGTTTAAATTCTATTTCATAGCACTAGCTGCTTCAATTGATGCATGGAATTATTACGTACCAGTTATTTCAGTCGATGGTGCAGTCATAAAGAACAAATATCTTGGTACGCTCATTTCTGCTTGTACTGTTGATGGCAATTCTCAAATTGTGCCACTAGTTTTTGATGTTGTTGATTCAGAGAATGATTTGTCATGGGCATGGTTTTTCGAAATCTTAAGGCCGTTTTTGGGGAACATAATGAAATGGTAATTGTGTCTGATGCTCACAAAAGTATAGAAAATGGGTTTAATGTCGTTTACGAAATAACTGAACATGGATTATGTGCATTCCATTTGTTGAAAAACTTGAAAAAGAACCATAAATCACTTCCCATGGAGGACTCGTTCAATAAATGTGCTAGAACTTATACACCATTGGAATTTGAGTACTACATGAGATAGCTCAAACAACTATCTTCATCAATTAGGCATGAGTTGGAAGCTGTTTGAAGACACAGGTGGGCTAGGGCATTTTTTAAGAGAAAAAGATACTAGGTTATTACAACCAACATCCATGAAAGTATGAATTCTACTTTGAATGAACAGCGAGAATTACTTGTAATTGGACTTCTAGAATCAATTTGTAGTTTGGTTCCAAAATGGTTCTACGAACGTCGTACCAAATAGAGTTTCCAAGCGTGAAACCAAGCGTGAAACTTTCAATATATGCAGAAGATATGTATGATTCGAGAATCTTTAAGGGAAGGTCGCTCAATTAACGCAAGTTATTTAATATTTGAAAAATAAATGCAATAAGTATGTATTCACTTTTTTGTAAATGACATTTTTTTATTGTTTTGATAGATATATCCTGTAACGACCCAACTCCTTATACTGAGTCGAAGTCATTACTAAATGTAGAACAAGTGGTTTAAGTCATACAATTTAACAAAAACGCATAAGGTTTGAGGAATTTATTTATGGAAATCCAACAAAATAATATGCAGAAATGAAATTTCGTTCTAAGTCCTACTCGGGCCCTATCTGTTTAAAAAATGGTAAATAGTGAAAAATACTCAAACTCAGGTACTAAAGTCAAAACAAGAATAAGCGGAAGCAGGAGTCCCTATGGCTCGCCACGGTCACTTCGGGTCGCTCGCCAGCTTTCCTTTGCCCTTGCCTCGTCCTCTACCTGAAAACATGACATGAAGAGGGTGAGTATAAAATACTCAGTAAGGGACCTACTACTAGTCCCACTAGGTGCCTGTTAGCTTCCTATAAGAGTCCTGTAACTGGTACCCAATCTCTGGCACGTTCCCGAACACGTGCAATCATGCGCTCCCGTAGGAACGTAACTCTGGTCTTCGGTGTCCCGGGGGACACCTAGGACAATCGGGATGCGAGGACCCCGTCGAGTCACTCGAATCATATCTATATACATGCTAGACTGGTGTCCCGTCGGACCACACAGTCCTAAATAGGTGGTGATCCCGAAGGACACCCATGCAGGTACGACTCTAATAGGTTAAGCTAACAGGTACCCTAATCACAGCATACATACACATGGCATCATCATATAATCATAACAGATTAATCATCGTTTCACTTTCCATCTCAACATCCATCGTACAGCCATAACAGTTCTCGTCATCACAACATCATGCTATAATATAGTCATATCATCAATGGCATCATACTATCATTAATTTTATGCATCGTACAGTCTAGCCCTCAACATGCACCATTGGAGGTATACGTGACCTCATAACTCTAAACGTGGAGCTAATAGTAGAAATCTCTTACTTGGAGATTTACTTGACGAGTCCTAACCGCGAGGCAGTATGCTTTCCAAGCGACGAGGTCCTAACTATTTAATACACCAAAATTCGTAATTAGGTCACCAACGACTAACGGTTCAAAACTCATTTGAAATGACTTACCCTAGAAAGAGGTTGCAGTGCTCGAGCCCCTACTGAAGAAATCCCACGCTGCAGCAGTTACTTGGTCCAAGACGTCCCTTAAGGAAAATAATTTAATTTAGTTCCAAATTAAATTAATTAGTGTCCACAACATTGAGTCTTACTGGGTAATGCCAAAATAATTAATTTAATTACCAAAAATTAGGTGGAAGGAGCCAAATTAGGCTTGGCGTCTCGGCTGGAAAGAGAACAGGGATCGGCTCGGCTCGGCTTGGCGTAGGGATCTTGCGCGTGCGGCTCGGCTTGCGACAGCAAAGAGGCGCGACTCGGCTTGCAGTGCAGGCGGCGCGACGCGGCTTGCACGCGGAGAGGGCTGGGCACGTGTGGGCACGGACGCGGGTTCGGTTTCGGGTTCGGGCGAGCGAGCGTGGAGCGGTTCCGGGTTCGGGTTCGACGGCTGGAGGCGCGCGAGGCGTTGGCTGCTGGATTTCAGTCGGCGCGACGGCGCGACGGCTGGCTGACGGACGTTCCGGATGCGCTGCATCGGATCTAAGCGGCGCGACGTGGCTGGGCGTGTGAACGACGGCGTTGCAGACACGGCTAGCTGACGGATCGGCTGCGGCTCCTCAGCGCTTGATCGGAACGACGCGACGCGGCTCGGTTGCTCTACCTCAGATCGAAGCGGCGCGACGAGTTCTGGCTGCAGACACGGCGCGGCGTGCGTAGCTATTCCTAGGCGTGCGGTGGCTTGACTCGGTTTGAAATCTCCGGCGCGGCTGGGCGTGTGGTGTTGGCTATGGCGGCGGCGGCTATGGTGAGAGCAAATTTCTTTGGGGCTAGGGTTTTTTTTTTCTTGGGATGGTGATGAGTTCCACGCCTTCCAATGCCCCTTTTTAAAAGAACCAATAATAAAATAACAACCCACACAATTATTACTTTCTTTTCTTCTTTTATTAATTTTTTTTTCTACTTTAAATCCAATAACAACTCTCCTCTCTCTCTCTTCATTAAAGCCACCTTTGACCCTTTCCAAGGCATTAATTTATTTGTTGCTTCACAATTAAATAATTCATTTCACCCTTAAACCTCAACAATTGAAATAATCAACCAAGGAAAATTTTAACCTTAATTAAGTGTAAGTCAAAAATAATCTCATTCCATAACCACTCTTGAATTAAAAAAAAAAAAAAAAACTCTTGAGATGAACAATGGAACTCCAATCTACTAGGGTGTTACATATCCTGTAGACCAACATGAATTTGAAGTCCACCATCGTAAGGATCAATTTTTCGTCAACATTTTAAATCGTACATGCTCATGTTGTCAATGGGACCTTGAACTGATCCCTTGTTCACATGCATGTATTGCATTGTCCACAAGGAATCTTAATCTCCACTTGTAGACTGATAAGTTCTACTATGTCTCAAATTTGATAAACCTATACAAGAAGGGAACACGTCCTATTGGTAGTGTAGACCAAATTAAGAATACAGACGAAGGTGGCAATGATGGAATACTTCTACCATAGGTTAAACGTCCAGCTAGAAGCCCGAAAAAAGAAAAGGTTTACTTCATTTTTAGAGAAAAAAGCGATTGTTCGTTGTAGTAAGTGTGGTAAAAAATGTCACAATTATAGGTATTGTAAAGAACCCATTCAACGTTAAGTTATTGTTTTAGTAATTTTCATATTTAATAATTTAAAGTTGTAAGTACCTTATATTTCCTTTCTAATTGTCTATATTCATAGTTGTAGTTATTATCAAGTGGGCTGAATGATTCGCTCAAATAAGATTGATCTTTTGTTCATAGAAATACAAAGTATTTCTTATATTTTACAGCGAATTAGGTATGTTGAATAAATACATTATATTGTATTAACCTATTTTAAATTCAAGTATAATTATTTTCAAACTAGATACATTGAGGTTGTCCTAATATGAAAGTAATGATTACCACATAGGGGCAAGATACATTATGTATAGTTTCTAATCGTATTTGACATGTATAGTCTTTTGTAATTATACTATATTGGTTATTTTGAATAGGTAGATTATATGATGTTGATTATCGCAACTATAAGTTGTAGATATAAGTTGTATTATTATATTGCGTTCAAGTTGTATAAACATCAGTATCCAAATACAATGTATCTCAATTTACTTAATTTACAACTTATAAGCATGAATTTGGGAATCACTTTATAAATAAATTGATAAATATTTTAGTTGAACAAAAAATTTATAGATTTAATGTAATTAATCCAATAAAACAATAAATATTACCATAAATTGTAGACCCCTAACAAAAAAGTTTAAAATGAATCTATCAAGCTTGACTTAGATGCAAATCAAACGATGGTCATTTTCGGGATGAATTTTCTTTATTCTTGGTTGATATAGCTACTTTTCCTTTTAAAGCATCTATCCATATTCCTATTGAAACTGGTGTAACCTCTCTATACTGTTTAGTATTTGATATTTTCATTCTATGTTCCCCGCCTTCTGTCATATTTACCAATCCTTCTTTTGTGGTGTTCAACTAAAAAAAAGGAAGTCCATTAATACGATAATAAGTTATAAATTACGTATAAATTATGAGATATGCTTACGTGTTTTAGAATAACCCTCATTGCTGGACTAATTTCCTTGATATTTGAAAGCCTATAATTACTTGGCATTTTTCCTGTAATCTATAAGTTATTGGCAAACAAGAGTTTATATTAAGTATGTTATTACCATTTTCGAAATTTTGAACCCAGATTCATATTAAATATGTTATTACCTTGGTCATATGTGGTCTATCTTTAATTTTGCCAAATGTTGGTTGCACATTCTTCAACATTCTTTTGAATTCAATGAACATTGACCCTGTGCATTCTTTAATATTTCTCAAGTATTAGTTAAAGAAAATATATCATTCATATACAACCATTCAGATCCTTGTAAGGAATAGGAAGTCAAACCACAAATACAGTCATTCACATCCTTATAAGCCAAATTTCAAATACCCTGTAATTGTGATACACACATAAAACTGATAGACGTCCATTATAACAATCACGTACGATAACAACAACAAAAAAAATACATGTCACCACTGATCACAGCAACCCTTTTTCACTTGGTCACGGTTTTAAATATCCTGTAATTTATGATGAGAGCTACACTTGATTCGAACTACATTTCTTATTATCAGAAATGACAACTTATGATCACACCAACTTATCTCACGCAATCAGAGGTTATATACCCTATAATTGTGATCCAAATTTTTTAAATATAATAGGCATCCATTCATTCAGTATTACACTAATCCATTCATTCAGTATTACGCTAATCCATTCATTCAATGATACTCATAATGATAAATGATGAAATTGCAACCCATTTTTAATTAGCTAGAATAACAAATACATTGTAATCAACATATACTCTGTAATGACCATCATTCATTACAACAAATAGTGTCAACTTGTAAATAATCTAAAGAAATATTCATATCATCGATTGTCACACACTTCCTAATATGGCCAGCCTACTCCACACAATTAAAGGTACAGATTCAATGTATTTGATATACAAATATTCTTAAACTAATAGTCATTTAATATAAGAAACATACATACATCCACAACTATATCGTTTTTCTTCTGTCTTCTTTTTTCTTAATTTCGTTATATATAACACTTCATTGATTGACCGTATCGGCCTGTTTATCTCCTCCTCTGTTTCCTCCGTGGCCTATTACAATTATGTACATATGTTAGTTTATAATATGTATTATACACAGCTTCAACAATTTGATTTTTTTTTCCTTATACGGCGAACAATCTCTATTTTCGGCTGTTAGTGGTGTGCCTGATTTTGCCATTTTAGGTTACCCACCATCTTGCCCTCTAGAAATTTCTGTTCGACTTTTATCCATGAGCCCTTTTTCGTCTTTGTCTTCATCGTCATCCCTTTTTCCAAGCACCATTGGATTGCTTGAATCCAAGTTCAAATCTTCAACGTCATCTTCTTCTTGGTCCTCCACCTTGTCAAGGTGCTCTTCAAATGCCCTTGCTCCCTGCGTAACAAATACATACATAAAGAGGTCTAAGAAAATCTAGTGGAACCGGACCGCTCCGTTAGGAGTCATGAAATTCCATATGAACCTAGAAGGATGAAAGTACGGACAGAAATTTTGGAATGAATGAGTCACCTGGACCTTTCTTTTTGGTTCTACGTAGCTTAATTAGTCCTCTCCTTTCAATCGAGTCCTCTTCCATCTTTTCTACATCTACATTGTTCAAAGAAAGCCTATCAAAAGGACCAGTCTCGCTATTTCATCCCATATTGTAATTACCACAAATGAATCTTAGACGGTCTATATAGTTGAATACACCGTCAATACATTCAATGTAACAGAACATGGTTTACATTCATAATAAACAAATACAATTTAATTAACTACACCACATACATGAGGATTCAAAACATATAGTGTTGACTTCATAAAACATACATTCAAAAACATAACATGAGTTACATTCAACATACAAAGTACATAAAACTCCAACATACAAATACACTCAACATAAATAACATACCACACATTCAGAACATTATTTACATTCACAATTCATAAATACAGTGTAATTAATTACACCATATACAACCAAATACACTAAACATATAAACTCCGCATACGATGCCTTATGGAATTCAAAAGATAAATTCAAAACATACGTTCAAAAACATAACATGATTTACATTCACAATATCGTACTTCACATTAAGAACATGAGTTACATTCAGAACACGAGTTACATTCACAATACACAAATACATAGTATCTGAATGAATCACATACAACAGAAGTACCATAAAATACATACCTTAGATTTTTCCGGTTTCTTTGGTGCTTTTCCGTTCCTCCTTTGATCTTCTCTTGCCTTTTCTTTTTTTTAGCAGCCTTCACCTATTTTATAAAACCAAAATTTATAGCCAATACATGAAATAATAAACACTTCAAATTATATAATTACTTTCTTTCTCTTTTCCCCAGCCTTTTTTCTCTTCTTAGTATCCGTTGGTTTTTCATCTTGTTCACTCGTCGATGAACTCGAATCTTCATTTACTGTTGTTTCACCTTCCCCTTCTTCATCGTGTTCTTCTACTTGTTTATCTTCTTTTTGTTGTTCATCTTCTTCTACTTGTTCCTCCTCTTCGCTTTTGCTTTCAGTATCTTCCTATTTGTCAAAGTTATAATCAGTTTATATAATACATAATTCAAGTACAACAAAGGGGAACACATACCTTTCCTTTAATCTTTTTTTGTTTCTTTCCTTCACCCTTCCTTCTGTAAACTCGCCTTCTTGAAACCTACACAGGCAACAACATAAAAAGCTTTATTGAAACCTAACAAACTACAAGTCATTGGAAAATAAATCTGCAGTTTACCAAGCTTTTTATCCTTTGTTTCTTCTGTACATTAACGTCTTCTTTTAGCGGTCAGTCTCCCCCCCCCCCCTCTTTTTTGAAGTTCCTGGACCATCTCACTTGCTCCCCGATCCCCCTCCCATTATATTTTCTGTTCTCTGATAGGCATAGAAAAAGCTATAAACATCTACAACTTCTGTATAATTCTTAAAAACATACATTTGTACCTCCTCAGAAGAACTCAATAGAGCTTGAATTCCAGTTGGCAACCGTTTCTTAGAACCAGTGATCCTCGCGGCTCTTAATCGATCACTTGTTCTTGTTTTGACCACTTTCTTCCCCTTTTTCATCTTTATATTCTCTAAAATTTATAAGAACAATATATATTTATAAGTACGCAACAAATCCCACTTAATCTTCCTAAAATAAAGGGCATATTTGTTCACATTTTATGCCCTTTATTTTAGGATGATTAACATAAACAAATAAAATATAAAATATCCGTTCAATTGTATCTATAAATTTGACATTTAAGTTTAGAAAAAAAAGTTAGTACTATATTTTCAAAATAGAAGAATACCAGTCAAGAAGAACATCGAAAACAGATGCAGAGAATGTTAGAACACGAGACAAATCTTAAGAAGAAAATTTGAGAACGGGGTATTTTTTATCTACCTGTAGAAAATGTGAGAATAGAGAAAAAATCCAAAGAATAACTCACCAATTTGTAAACGAATAGAAGATTGAAGATTGAAGGTATTGAAAACGGCGAAGCAAATCTGAAGATAAAAAGCGTGAAGATTGAAGATTCAGATGAACATTCGGAAACTCGAAATAATATAGCAAACCTAAAGATTGAATGTTGAATTTGAAGCGAATTATGCTGAAGGGAAACAAAAGGAAACTAACGGTTGAATACAAACGTTTGCATACCTGAACGGAGGCCAAAAGGAAATGGTAGAAAGCGATCCTAAAAGTCACCGAAACAAAGAAAAGAACGAAGATAATGGCCACGCAAGCGAAAGTTTATGAAACAACAGAGATGCTAATCGAATATTTGAAGGAACGAAGATATGAAGGAAATGAGATGACACAAAAAAAAAATCTAGGGTTTTCAAAAGTGAAGAAGTAAATGTAGAAGATGTGAAGTGGTTGCATGTAGAAGATGTGAAGTGGTTGCGTGCAGAAGATGTGATATGTTGCAAAAGATAGTTTATTTTCTTTTGGGGGGAAATTTGAATATTCAAGTATGGGTGCATAGTTTTTATTAATTATAGGATTTTTGTTGTATCTCTTACAATTGTATTTAGAAATCAGATTTGTCAATTAGGTAGAGACATTTAATTGTTCTCTCATTTATTATTTAAAAATTATATGTTTTACTATTTTGTCAATTTAAAAATAAAATTGTCATTTATCCAAAGTAAACCTCTAATTTTACTATTCTTCCTATCCGTGCTTCAAAATTTGAGAACCTATGAGACATTTATTTAGCATTTAAAATTCTTAAATAAATTTAGAAAACTCTTAAAAACGCCCTCTAACTTTTGAAGATTATATTGAAGATCTTTCAACACACAAAAACACTCGGAGATATAGAGAATTACAAATTGGTGAACCTAAGAGTCGATATATAACTTACAAAGTCAACAAGTTAAATGTTGATCGTCCAACAAACAAAATCCAACTACTTACGTTTGTGAGAGAATAAGTGCTTCCATCCTCAAATCAAAAATACATTTGAGAGAAAAGTAGTAATGCATCGCACAAAATATATGATAAAAATTCATTTGCTCCACTGTTTAAATAATTTGTTTGTTCAACAAAATCCCTTATGTGAATAACAATATATTACTTTCAAAATCAACTCTAAAAAACAAAAAGGTTTACTGAGTAAGATATATTTTCCTAAATCTTGTACGTTCATCACAGATAATGATTTGGGTTTTTAATTCTCTGCTTAATCTATAATAAAGCGTACACATTGCAAGGAAAGTTAATTTTTATTATTTTAAGATGAAATCAGAAAGAAAGAGGAAGAGAGGGTTTCATGTTAGAGAGTGGAAGAAAATGTGTGCACTTCACCTAAACAAAATATAGGACCAACTAAGCTTCTTTATAAAACACTAATAAACACCGATAGAAATGAAATGGTAAATAAGATCCATTTACTCTACCCAAAAGGATTGTAAATCGATCAGATCAGTTTTTATTTGTAGCTAGATTTTAGGATTTATACTTTTTATCCAAACTTTTTATTAAATACTTGGTATCTATTAATTGGTTGAAAAATTAAGAAGTCATATTCTAAAATTAATTTCAATAATAATGAAATAGAGCAGTGAAACCTAATTAATTTTAATTCTTTTTCATATTAAAATTAAGTTTAAGCTTTTAACATTAAATGAAAAATGAAGGGTATTGAGAAATTTGAAAACAAAAAATCAAAAGTTATAGTTGAAAAATCTTGAAATCTATAAATTAAATTGAATTAAACCGGAGCGAATCTGTGAAAGAATCAATGGAGTACGTGTTTCTTTCACATTATCAGTTTTTGTATTTTAATATTAATTTTGAAATGTAAAATTACAATATATACTAAATTAACGTTTTATTTTAAATAAAACATCGTTCTAACTTAGTAATTGTGTCCTACTTCTATAACCAATCTTTTTGGGACGACAAGAAAAATAGCAAAATCTAACGTTTACTTTGTATAAATGGCAAAAAGAAATTTTAATTGTCAGAATAGCAAAACAGTTAATTTCCACATAATAAATGGGACAACTATGCCTTAAATGCCCCTACCTAATTTACAATATGGACTCTTAAATACAATAGTAAACAGAATCGCAAATACCCTGTACTTAATACACACTGCCTTCAAATTTCTATTTTCCCTCCCAAATAAATAAATCATCTTTTGCAAAACATCACATCTTCTGCATGCAACCACTCCACATATCAAATAAAATCCTAGTTTTTCCTTCCCTTTTACTTCTTAAAAGCTTTCTAGGAACTTCCGTTTTTTAAAGGATTCCCGGAGCATTTTCACCCTCGCATCCTCTCCCGTTTTTCCACTATAGCTTCCTCCTTCGTTTGTCTTCCATAGTCGGTTTTCCATTGTCGCTTTTCCGCCGTCTGCACGCCCTTCGTTTTTCGATCGTAGCTTCCTCTTTAGTTTTTCCACAGTCGATTTGTCTTCCACCGTCGTTTTTCCATCGTCTGCACGCCCTTCGTTTTTTAATCGATTTGCACCGCCCATTTGCAAATTCTTGAAACGAGGATGAAACTGGAACATATACATCAAGGAGGCGATAGTCAATATATCGGCTGGACTCAATCCATCTACCACCGAATACGATCTTCACTCGTTGTAAAGCCATGGAAAAAATTCAAAGGGAACACATTTATCGAATAAAGTATTCACTAGTAGATTGTATATAGGAGGGATGAATATTAAATTAAATTATTGTTTCATATATTATACGGGTATATGTTTCATTTGTAGGGATCACGTTTTAATTTGATGTAATGGTCAGATATTACGAAAATATGGTAGACAAGGGCAAAGAAATAAAACGTATATAGCATAATCTTATTAATATAATGTCGGAAGACAATATTAGTTCTTTTTCTAAAGTAGTTTAGAATATAAAGATGTTAAAATTTCAAAAAGAATATGCTTTGCTCCGTTCTTCGTTGAAATTTATGTTTTAATGGCCATGAACGTTTCGGTGAATTTTGTATTTTTGTAATATATTCAATTTTGAGATTGTCTTTCGGTGAATCTTGTGCTTTGGTTTCCATTAATTCCGATTTGTTGGTAACATTAAAGATAGATCACAATTTATTTGGCATGATTTTAGGAATAGTTGGGATTTGAATCTAAATTTAAGTATTCCCATTATATTTTCCATAATGTTAGGGAATGGTTGGAATTTAAATTTGAATTTTAGAGATTTGAATTTTGAATGTTTTAAATACTTTTCCGTTACTTTTTTGTTTTTGTTTTTGTATATGGTTAATTATTGCATCATGTTTATCATTATTTTACAAAGAAAGAATTCATTGCATTAAAATTTTAAAACTTATTCATTGCGTTAATAGCTATTAAAGGAAAAAATCGGTAGCTAAAGTTTGAATATATAATTATTGACGGACAAAATGGGAATAATTAGAGGATATTGAAATCAATTGAATATGGTTAGAGATCTTTGAAATAATATAATAATTATTTGATTTTGTTAATAATTATCACAAGTGGGTGTATTTACATATGCACTGTAATCGGCTATGTGATGTTTTGTTTGATTTTCCAGATTTCTTAAATATACTGTATTTGATTATGGACAGTTCTCGTCTGTTGAGGGGCATTTTCGGTCGAAAAAGGTTGAAAATTATTCCAGGCAGTTAGTTTTGCCATAAATATAAAAAAAATAATAGTATGCTATTTTGACATTTTCCTATTTCGACAATTTCCATTCTTATATTTGGGTTCAAACCGCTGGATCTGCCATGGAATTAAAATCCAATATTTAAAGAGTAAAATTTAAAAAAACTAATTTAAGAACATGTTTGAAATAAAAAGTAAAAATCACTCATATTTCTCCAAACTTAATTCAAATATGACTTCAATAGTTCAACATCAATAATAATAAAATAAAAATTATATTTAATAGTAAATCAAAGAAAAAACGTTTTTGAGGAAATATAATCAAATGAGGACTAATAGGTAACTTTAATCAAACTTAAAAGATAGAATAGAAGTAAATTAAAAATGTAATTTCTTTTAATAAAAAAAAAATCTCTATTTACCGCATGAGCAACCATTTTTCTTTCACGTTTGGTTTTACTATCCACGTGGCTAAACTTCACAAACAACACGGCAACGTGTCATCCACGTGTCTTCTCCACCGGTTCGTGTAAATTTCTTTTAACAATATAGGTTATCTAATTAAACGAGCAATTAAACTAAAATCACCACCCCGCCTATTCTTTCAAACACTAAAAACGACGTGTCATCATGCCCCCGAGGCGATCCCGTAGAGTCGTCGGTTCTGTCGTCCGGACAACCACAAGAGTAGTTGAAGAAACCGTACAAGTAGCGGTTGTGGAGAAAGAGAGCCAAGATTTAACTCAAGAACCTGACACCGCAGAAACCGCCGACGGTGGCGGTGAAATGTTTCGGAGGCCTGTCCCGGTGGAAGAGATTAAGTCTCCTCCACCGGAACAGCCGATAACTCATCCTGTGTCTGAAAATTTCGAGGTGAGAAGGGCAACAGATTCGACTTCGCAGCTAACTGAGGACACCGCGGTGACTCCGGAGATGGAACCCGAGGTCCAGAAAGGTAAGAGACTTAAGAGTATCGATATAATTTAACATGATATTATTTAATTAAATCAAATTTTGCAATGAACTTGTCAGTGACACATGAATTTGAACTCTTTTAGCTTTCATCCCACTAATTTTATAACAAAAAAAAAAAAAATTCACTCATTAATGCATGTAGTTTCATATTGTATATGTTTTATAATTAACTGAACACATAAAGGTGTAGCAGACAGAGCCATCATGTGCAAATATATAGAACAACGAATGTGCAGATATAATTGTGTTTGAGTTGAATGAATAGGAAAAAAAGGTGGGAGGAGGAAGAAGAAGAAGGAGAAGAAAAGGGAAATTAAGGAAGGAAAAAGGAGAAGCAAAAATAGTAGTGGTAGTGGAAGAGAGGGATATAAGAGGTATGTGTTCAAGGTGTTGAAGCAAGTTCATCCAGAGATAGGAATTTCAGGACAAGCTATGCTTATTTTGAATAATTTCATGAATGATATGTTTCAAAGACTTGCAGAAGAGGCAACTAAACTCTCCAAATACACAGGTGTGTGTATATATATATATATTCAAATTATTATATAATCATTTTTATTATTATTTTATTGATATATAATAATTAATGTGTTTGGAAATTGGTGGGGCGATAATTGATAGGTGGAATGACCCTGTCGTCAAGGGAAATACAGGGGGCGGTGAGGTTGGTGTTACCGGGAGAGCTGGGGAAGCACGCCATTGCTGAGGGAACTAAAGCCGTGTCTAATTATGTATCTTATGGTAACAGAACAACAAAATCCAAGTTACTTTAACTAATTATCTTTATAGCCCCTCTTTGGTTGTCTTTTTTTTCTTTGTATCTTTTGTAAAGTCTAGGATGTTATGTAAAATATCTCTTCTGCTATCTCTCTTCTCTCTTGCTCTTTGGCTAAACCTTTATTAAGTAAATAACAAAGGATTATCCACCTCAAATTGGAGATTCTCTCTTTCTGGAGAGAGAAAAAAGAAATTTTAAGAAAAAAGAAGAGGACGGTGTCGAACTATTAAGTTAAATGGAAAGTTGATGTAGGTGTGTCTTTCGGTTTCTGGGCTTGTGGATATTTGATTTTGGTAAGAAAAGGTGGTGCATGCATGCAGTCAAAATACGAAATTGTAATTCTGTAGTTCTGTATGATAGAGTGAAATAATTAGTTTTTTTTTTTTTTTTTTGTAAAATATATGGAAGAGACAAATATTTTACAAATGATTCCATTGGAGTCTCGTTTTTTTTTTCTATTGATTATTATTATTTAATTTGCATGGTGACAGCTCAAAATTCTATTGTTTTGGGGCTTGACTGAATGAGATATATGAAAGTGGAGATGACAATCTGACCGGATGCAAAATTTACTCATTTGCATAATAGTATTAGAATATACTCATTTCCATATAGTACGGAGCCTTTCATGAAATTAGTGTTCTCCGTATACAAAACATGAAATTACTCGTTTCCTACTGAATTAGGCAATGAGGTCCCTATCCATAAACAAATTGATCACTGGTACTTAGAAAAATAGAAAGTGAAATTTTTTACTCAAATTGTGTTAACGAAATTTCGCTCGAACTTTATTAACAAATAACAAAATAACGTGTAAAGAATCGCCTTGTTTAAATTTGTATACTAATCTAATTAATCTTAACTGTATCTCAATCTCAAATCAGTAATCTTAATTATCTTAGTTAATTGATAAGGTCATGTTTACAGTGTTAAACAGGGTTCTTTAAGACACTTGAATAAAAACTGCTGCGATATGTCTACAACAGCACATGAGAGATCATGAGTATTGTTGCAAGACTATTAGTAATATTTTTATAAACTGATCGATTAATGATTCCTTTAATATCGGTTCTATACCATGAGGAACCATGTGGTCTGTTAATGGAAATAACTATTCCTTTAACATCGGTTCTATACCATGAGGAACCATGAGAGACCATTTTATGAACTGATCGATCAGGAAATTCGATATCAAGAGAGACCATATCAGGAGAGACCACATTGCAGCATTTATGAGTATTGTTGTGAGAACTATTAGTAATATTTTATGAACGGGTCGATCAATAGAAATAACCTTCCTTTTAATATTGGTGCTATATCATGAGAGACTACATTGCATCATATATGAGTATTTTTGTACGCCTATCAGTAACATTTTTATGAACTGATCGATTAGGAAATGACCATCCCTTTAGTATCGGTTTTATACCAGGAGAGACCACGCTGCAGCATTTATGAGTATTGTTGTAAGACTATTAGTAACATTTCTGTGAGCCGATTGATCAATGGAAATAACTATCCCCTTAATATCAGTTTTATACCAGCATTTCAAGGAGCAATTGTACATATAAAGTGATAATGATAGCATCAAAACAAGTGCTATCTTGTTCTGTTTAGTTCTTTTATATTATCATGTCCATTCAGAGCTTTAACGAATTATTTATACTAAAGGATCAAAAAACTACGAAACTAACTCAAAAAAAATGCAAAATTTGCCTTTTCTTTGTGCAAATGTGTCGTCGCGTTGTAATATGGTACAAGTTTTTAGGTCATATCTTCGATCCTAACGTTCGAATGTATGATTAGTCTTTTTCTTTTTATTTTTATAACTATTACTCATTGACAACATTAGTCTTTTTCTCTATAATCAAGCAGAAACATGGATTCAAGATTGTAATACGTTTTTCTAACGTTGGTTTTTAGAACGATTCTTTCACTATTTTTTTGTTTGTATGTTTTTGAACTATGTTTCATATTTTTAGAATTTTTTTCACTAATTCCTTTGTTTGTGGATGTTTGTTTATTACTTGAATAAATATACAATATCATGATGCTAGGTTTTGTATTTTTCTAGAATCAAATGGTCGAGTTAATTCACAATTCTTTAAGTAGAAGAGTATTGATCTATCCAATTTTTAATCAAATCAATAGAATAACTAGCTAGGTGCTAGAGCCTTTAGATCTTAATGCAATTAGTATTAACTGAATTTTGTATGCGTTATCAGTTTGATTAGTATTATAATTTAGCTGCTTATGATAATTTGGTCAGTGTTTCTAGTCAAATTGGTTGGGATTTAACATTAGATTTAGTGATGAAATTGAACAAATTGAAATAGGGAGCCCCGTTTAGATCTAAGCTAGGATCTTTTATTCATTGAATTTAATAAAAATTCAATTTCATTTCATGCAATTAGATTTCTTGCAACCAAGTAGAATCTCAAAACCCCTTTTAGTTACCTCAATTGGAAATTGTTTTGTTTAAAAAATTGGTGTGCTCCTTGGGTTCAACCCGAACTTACTAGTGTTTGGTGTGTATATTTCAGTAACATATTTGGCCGGCCCGGATTTTGGCAACAAAATCTATCGATCAAATTGTCGTTTTTCTTTCTTTGTATGACTCGATCCTTTCAAGATCAAAATTCATTGTTATATTTTGCAGATCTTGGTCGGGAGGAAAGACAAAGAAGAGAAGTTAGGGAGAGAGCTTGACATGAGGATATTTGTGTTGAAGGCACATTTAAGGAAGAACTTCCAAAGTGGGAACTTGAAAGCATGGTGGATCCTACGCCCCCAAGGGATTTAGCTGCCCTTGACTTTACCCAGTAACTTCTCTATGTTACCTATCTCGAGACAACAAGTAATTTTGAGCTTAAAACGGAGTTAATTCACTTACTACCTATTTTTCATGGACTTTCAAGTGAGGACTCACAAATTTATCAAGGAGATCCATGTAGTATGCTGCAGCGTGAGGACACATGGAGTGACTGAAGAGCAATTGAACCTATAGTCTTCCCTTTGCTCTTAAGGATGATGTTAATGATTGATTGTAACTAAATTCTCCTGCATGATTTGTGATTACTTGGGCCCAGATTAAAAGACTTTTCTTGGAAAAGTTTTTTCCCGCCTCCCGCGCTGCTAAGGTCAGAAAAGAGATTTATAGCATCACACAGGCGAACAACAAGACACTATACAAGTATTGGTAGCATCTCAAGCCCCTTTACAATAGTTTTCCACATCATTAGATTTCTAAGGTGCTCCTGATTTAGTACTTCTACGAGGGACATGTATCCAATGATAGAAGTACGATAGATGCAACTATGGGAGGAGCATTGGTGAACAAAACTCCTTCAGGAGCTCGAGCATTGGTTTCCACCATGGCTGTTGATGCCCATCAATTTGAGATTAGAGATTGATTTCCCCTATTTAATATCCAAATCTTCTATTCCTTTTGCGTGCCAAGAGTTGAGGAAAAGTTAAATGTTGCCCAAAGAGACTCGAACTAGGCCAAAGTATCTCAGGACAACATCACAAAGTTATTTCATGTTTGTGGGAAGTAATTCAATAACTCCCTTATATCTTTTATATATTAAGGTATAAAGGAGTTGGAAATGTGTGTGACAATTGTGTGATCTCAATTTCTCTTTTTGTATTTCATATTCATTCTCTGGACTTTTCTCGAAAATACAAATTTTTCCTTTTCACTAAAATTAACCAAAGAAGCCCACGACTTTTCTTAGTTCAACTCTTCTTAGTTCTTACCTTTACGCCATAAAGAAGGAGACTCTTGTAGTGACACTAGGAAATTTATTGTTCTATTTTACATGTTTGGATTTTTGTAGGAAAAACAAAGTGTTCGTGGCCACAGAGGATTCATCATGAATTTTTAGTCTTCAAGGGTTAGAATTTGTTATCCCTTTCTTATATAAAATTGTGTAGAAAAGCATGCTTAAGGGCATATGTTTATCCATGTTTTAGTTTTTCTTTGTTAATTTAATTTTACAAATGAAATTCTGACTCAAGGCATTTTGTATGCTTCCCTTGTATGAATTTCAATCCCATCAAATAGTTGTTTTATTTGAGAAAAACATACAACATTGCGGTGCACAGAGTTCAAAACACACGATGATCATATTTGTCAATGCCACGATGCCATATCGATTTTTATAAATATTTGGTCCGTCACCTAGGGTCAAAGGACATTCGATTATTTACTCTGCTTTTCGACGTCTTTCTCACTATTTTCTAAGTTCTTTTAGCTTATTTGTGTTTCCTATCTCTTCCCCATCACTCAACATGTTAAAGATGGGCTAAGGTACTTTCATCTAGCTTGGGTTCTAAATATTTTATTCTGTATCAATGAATTTGTGAGGATTTGAATTGTATTATTTCATTTGTCAGTTTCAATTATGTTTTCAATTAAATTATTCACATTGTCAGACGAATGTCAACTATGTGATGTATGCCTTCAACTGATATGTACTTTGCTTGATAGGTTGCACATCAATTCAATGAAACAATAGGTTAATTTAATTAGCTTGCTAATCCTATTAGATGAGTATTGCTCTAACTCGACTTAGAATTGAATCAATTGGATAATTAATTAGGTACTTGAAAGTTAACAATTCCACCCAAGTGACCTCTAAATCTTAATGCAATTAGAAAATTTTAAATGTGTTTTTCATCTTATCAAATTGGAATAATTTGTTAATTATGACAATTTACTTAGCTTCGGTGGATGGTAAAAAACTAAATTCAGTGACAAGAATCCACTGAACGTATATTTTGGGTAGAATACAATTGTGTGACACAAGCTATTCTCTTATAAGTTCTCAACTTTTATTCTCAACTCTTTATTTCATGCAATTGTACCTTCTTGCAATAAAACCATCTTAAACCCTCCCCTTAATTATCTTAGAATGTCAACTATTTTACTAAGAAATTATTTGTGCTCCTTGCGTTTGACACATACTTACAACTAAGACTAGCTTTTGTGGAATATTTAAGTTAACCATTTGAATTTGGTTGACAAAATGCGTCCAACCAAAACCTAGGAATTGAACAAAATAGAATGATGATTTAGTCGAAATTTCTTGGTTGAGTTCATGATAAAGGAATAACCTCAAATATTAAAAGAGATAAATTTGTATGTCTATATCAATAGAGAGAGAGTCTTTTGCCATGTTTAACTAAACGAATCTTTAAAGACTCAGTTAGACATCCATAGCATGATAAATGTTTTAAGAACAATCTCAAAGGGTTAAGTTCAATATGATTATACTAGCAGCAGAAAAGCAAGTCCATCATAAAAATAGGATATAGACCCGTTAAAATGTAATAAACTATGATCATACGCAACATATTAGTATATTTGGCCAAACTTAAAGTGAAACGCATCATTTCTAATTTGGGAGTGAGAGCTAATCTTATAGATGATTGATATAACCGAAAATGTGCTACTAGTTTCGCTTAATTTGAGGTTGCTCTTATATTTTATATGTTTATTTGTTTATTTTATAGGTTTCAAGCATCGAAGAAAGAATCGAGCATTACAAAGAAAATGAAACCGAAGCAGATCAATTAGGAGCCCTAATGAAGTATTTAGCCAAAAGACCCTTAAATTACAAAATATTACTAAAATGAATGTAGAATCTGCTTTTTTTTTTATAGTGTCACAGTGCCATTGTACGAATACAAATCCGTAGCTTTGATTTTTAAGTCATATCTTTTGATTTATGTGGCCATTTTATGACCACTTGCTTCCTTCGTTTTTCTGTTCTCTATCCATCTACAACATTAGTTTTTAGGTTTGATTTCATCTAATCTCTATAGCAAACAAAAATCATTTGAATGAGGAGCTAAGGTATTCTTTTCTAGCTTAGGTCGTTAGGATTTTTTTCTCTATTTCATTGTTCGTGAGCTTTTAAACTTGATCTGATGTATTAGGTGATTTGATTTCAGTTTTAATTTTTAGCAAAACATATTATCGAACGCTTGTGGATGTGTGTTTATGTTGTTGCACTTCGGTGGAGCTAAGCATCGTAGTAGAAAAACATGCAAAATAGAAACACGTTAACAAAACGGCTGAATCGTGGATCTCGCTCTCTTTAAGATGTTTCGCGGCTATGCTCGGATGTGCAAACAAATGTGAAGTGCCCCATTCTCTCTAGAATAAAACAGCCTCTAATTCGTCGGTAGGAACATCACTAGAACCAACCGATATATCAACACTCATAGATACTTAGCTGCTCAAAAAAATTACAACGAAAAATAGGAGAGAATGAAACGTAGAAAGTGAGAGGAGATGAATGTGTATTTCGTTTTGATATGTTGAAACGAGAGGGAGGTGTGCTATATATAGCGGAGGTTCAACGTGATAAATGGTGTAAAATTAATTAAGAAACGTTTGTAACATTCACAATGGTTGATAATGGTAAAAATTTAATTTAAAAATAAACGTTTCAAAGTTTTAGCAAAAATATAAATTTATCATTATTTTTATTCCACACTATGACACACCATTCCTTTAATTAATTTTTCATTAACAATCCCCCACTAGAATTTTTTTTTACTAACAATCCCTCAATTAAAAATTTTAAAACATTTTCATCAAGCAATATCTATTTATGTAATACTATGCTTAAGCAAAGGTGTCTTAGGACTTGAACCTTTACATAGTAACAATGATTTAGAATATTGTAAAGTAACCATTAGTTTTAATCTTTATGTAACGTCCCAAATTAAGGTAATTTTAAATCTTAATTATCTTAAACTTAATTTTGGACTAATGTGTAAATTATCTTGGGTGTTATTTGATTTAATTGTTGAAATCTTTGATTGTAGAAATTAGAATTTATTAAATATTTTGGAAAAATATCTAATTAATTGAAATTTGGAATTTATCATTGAAATTGGTTGTTTTAAGTGAATTGTATTTGAAGGAATTATGATTAATTATATATGTGATTATATAATTAATTGAATTTGAAGTTAAAATAATTATATTGTGTAGATAATATAATTATGTAAGGATATTTATTTATTTTGAAAATATAAAGTGATGTGATTGGAGAGAGAGAATATTTGAGTTTTAAAAGGGGTTTTGGTTGGTTTTAAATGAAGAGAGAGAAGAAGTTATTTTATTTGGAAAAGAATAAGGAAAAAGGAAAAGAAGATAATCATAATTTTATTATTATTTTTCTTTTAAATAGGGCTTCGGTTTCCATGCACCACCATTCATCATCTTCTTCCTCAACACAAAAGAAACCCTAGCCTTTCAATCAGCCGCTGCCTCCATCACCTCCGTTCGACAACCACCACAACGTCGTCATCGCCAAGTCTCCGTAGTGGTCTGTCGTTCGCGTAGCGTCGCCTCCGTCGCACCGTTATCGATCAAAGTCTGGCTGCGCTCGTTGATCGTCGATCGTCGTAAGCTGCAACATCTCCTCTATCGTCAGTCATCAGGCGTCGTTCGGGTTTCATCTGCACCGTCAAGCTTCGCATTTCATCAGCCATCGTCGAACAGCCACGTCCTCACGTGAGTTGAGCGTGACTTAGCTGAGCCCAACTCGAGTCGCACGCAACTCCAGTGGTAAGCCACACGTCCTCTGGATTCAAGCTGCACCGAGCCTCCCCTGTATGCGTCAAGCCTCCCTTGTCATCCAAGCCGTCATGCACCCTTATCCTTCAGCAGCTGAGTCGCCTATCCGATTCCCCTCTAGCCAAGCCACCAAGCTTATTTTTTGCCCTTTTTCTCCTATTTTTTTTGTAAGTTTGATTAGGTTTTGGTTAATGTCCAACAAAGATTTAGTTCTGACCTTAAATAATTTAATTTTGGATTAGTTGGTTAGATTTTAACTGGAAGTTTGAGCTATGAAATTTTTCCTAACCAAGGATAAGTTGGATTCGACCTCAACTTTGGATAAGTTGAATTAAATGAAATTTTAGGTCTTTAAGCAACCATTAAATTTATCATCTTAGTATTTTACCCTTATTGTTTAGGATTTTTCTTGGGAAGCTTGACCTTTGCTGTCAAGATTATATTTTTGGATTAAGCTAATCTCCAGATAAGAGATTCTCCTACTAAACCTTCAAACTGAAGTAAGAGCTTGCATGTAATTTTTTCCCATTATGCATTGATGTAGCTAAGATGCATAATGAGTTTATGTTCATAATGACTGATAGTTATGACTGAGATATGTGGACGATGATATTTGATGATGTTGATGTTTATGCATGAAATGTTAATCTCATGATTAAGAATGCTATGACTAATATTCATGTGTCATGCTGATGATGTTATGTTATGCTACATGCTATGGATAGGATGTACTGTTAGCTTTATCTATTAGAGTCCTACCTACATGGACATCTCTCGAGATCACCACCTTTTTATGACTGTGTAGTCTAACGGGATCACCAGTCCAATATAAGATGATATGTATATGAGTGACTCGACGGGATTATTCATAGCCCGATTGTCTTAGTGTTTCTTTCGAGTTCACTAAAGACCAGTTTTGTCCTAGATGTTCTTTTGGGTTCACCAAAGATCAGGTGCCAGTTTAAGGGTACTACTTTACAGGACTCTAATAGAAAGTTAACAGACACCTAGCGGGACTAGGAGTAGATCCCTTACTGAGTATATTTTTATACTCACTCTTTAATGTTTAATTTTTCAGGCAAAGGATTTTTCAGGCAAAGGTAAATGTAAGGATAGAGGGAAGCTGGCGAATGACAAGAAGTGACCGTGATGTGTTATAGGAAAACATTTTGCTTCTGTCTTTGTGTATTTAGTTTGATTTCAGTATTCATGCATTTTCATTATTACATTTTAAAACTAGATAGGGCCCGAACTAAGATTTTATTTTGAGATTTATTTCTATTTACTTTGGTTTATTTATGGCTTTTAATGAGTACTTAAGGTTTTAATTATGAACATTTATTTTATTTTCCATTTTGATTTAAGAAAGTTTCATTTTCCTTTAAGTGGTAATGATCTCATCTTAGTATAAAAAGTTGGGTCATTACACTTTACCTCTAACAACATAGCACACACAGTATTATTCGAGTGATGTTCTAAATGGTCATGCTTTAAGACCTTGTACGTCTATCCAAGTTTAGTGGACGCTCTAGAGAATTTTCCTAGAATTCCATACGAAGCAGCCCTCACTTCTACATCCACAAAGGCGAATCTATCAAGACGTACTCCTGTAGCTAGGTACCCTACATGACATCAAGTATCGAATTCATTAAGAACTAATTTTAGTTTTTTTATTCGCTTCAGGTTGTCATGTTAATCATTGAATCATAAGAATGGAAGTCCTACATGTTTTAGCATGATTCTCTTCATATCACTTGCAATGAGTTATTATCCATTGAACTTGTTTCTTGGGATCTCCAGTCTTTCAAGTTTAGTTTACCTCACAAGCGATTCAATTTTCTATAGGGTTGAGTCTGATTCTTTTTTAGGTTTTGAAAACCTTCTCTCTAACTATTCCTTTCATCAAAAGATCAACCAAGTTATCATCAGTCCATATGTGATTCACAATTACTGCACAAGTAGTGAGAAACTCTCTAATGATACTCTGTTTACGACGTGTCTATCATCTCTTGCCATTGTAATAACGGTTCTAAACTTTTGTGATAGTTGTAGTACTACCGTAAGGATTAGTATGGCTAGTACTAGTCTTATTTATCATGTGGGAACCTTTGGTAGCAAGCTTCGAAGTCAGCTTGCTTTTTCACTTGCAGTAGCTAGTGATATCATTTATGACTTCATCGTTGATTGGACTAAAATAGTCTGTTTCTTAGATTTCCATGCAACAGCCCCTCTTGCTATATTAAAAATATAGCCACTTGTAGCCTTTGAGTCATCGAATAGGATTTCCAATTAGCATCGTCGTAACCTTCTAGGGCAGTGAGAAACTTTTGGTAGTGTAATCCTAGGTTTTGGGTTTTCTTAAGGTATCTCATTACTCGTTCTACAGCATTCTAGTGTTCTATGCTAGATCTACTAGTAAACCTACATAATAATCCTACAGCATAAGGTATATCTAGCCTAATGCAGTCAACAACATAACTCAGACTGCTTATGATGCTTGCATACTCAGATTGGTTAACACTATCACCAATGTTCTTGAACAACTTAACACTAGGATCATAGAGTGTACATGTTGGTTTACTATCAAAGTAGTTATATTTCTTTAGAATCTTCTCTACGTAATGGGATTGATCCAAAGAAATTCCCTTTTTATTTTGATACCTAGGATTACACTAACTTCTCCTATGTCTTTCATGTCAAAGTTTGCACTCAACATTGATTTTACAATATTTATGATGTGCAAATTTGATCCAAAGATTAACATGTCATCTACATATAAGCATATGATGGTGCATAAGCCATTCTCAGACTTATAGCAGCTGCATTTATAACCCTTATTTACTTTAAACCCTTTAGACATGATTAGATTATCAAAATTTTCATGTCATTGCTTAAGAGCTTATTTTAGATTATAAAGGAATTTATCTAGCTTATTACAGACTTTAGATTCTTGACCATGAACTATCAAACCTTCAAGTTGTTCCATATAGATCTCATCCATCTGATGTACTAAGAAATTGTTCATGACAACTATATAAATTAATACTCTAATTGAGGTGATTCTAGTCACTGAGAAGAAGGTGTCAAAAAAATCTATGTTTTCCCTCTATCTAAAATATTTTCTACTAGTCTAGCTTTATACTTATCTAGTAATCCATCAAGTTTGAGTTTCTTCCTCAAAATCCATTTACAGACTATTGCTTTACAGTCAGGGGGTGGTCAACTAGGTCTCAAGTCCTATTTGATTCAAGAGAATCCATTTCATCATTGATAGCTTCTTGCCATAATTTAACATCTACTGAGGATAAGGCTTCTGTTAGACCTTTAGGATCTTCTTCTACATTGTACATTTCGAACTCTTCTACAAAATCGTTTGTGGTTCTCACTCTCTTGCTTCTTCTAGGTTAAGAATCTACTTTCTTATCTTGGGTTTGGATCCTAACTGAAGGTAAGCTACTAGAACTTGAGCCCTCGCTATTTTGACTATTCAAGCCCCCACTATTTCTAGATTCAAGCCTCCACTATTTTGACTACTTAGTTGCTTGAAAAACTTAAAACGAAAAACAGGAGAGAATATGAGATAAAAAGTGAGAGGAGAGGAATGTGTACTTTGTTTTGATATGTTGAAATGAGAGGGAGTTGTGCTATATATATTATTGGTGGTTCAACATGATAAATGGTAAAATTAATTAAGAAATGTTTGTAACTATCGAAACGATCATAACGGTCGTAGTGGTCGTTAACGGTTGAAACGATCGAAACGGTCGAAACATATGATAACGATAAAAAATTAACTAAAAGAATAAACATTTCAAAATTAATTTTAGAAAAAATATAAATTTATCATTATTTTTATTCCACACCACACCTTTCCTTGAATTCATATACAATATCGTGAAACTAGGTTGCATATTTTTCTAGAAGAAAATGGTTGATTTAGCTTACAATTCTAATTAATTAGAAGAGCATTGATCTAACCAACATAGGATCAAAATCAATAGAATAATTAGTTAGGCACTTGAAAGTTAATTGTTCGCCCAACTTGTCATAGATCTTAATGTGATTGGTATAGATTTGAATTTGATAAGTGCCAAAGATTCAATTAGTGTCGGTTAGTTTCTTAAAACAATTTGGTTGCCATTTCTAAATCAAATTGGTTGGGATTAACATTCAGGATCTAGAGATGAAAATGTTATGATCGAAAAAATCGAAATAGGTAGTTCCATTTAGACCCAAGCTAGGATCTTTTAGTTTATTCATTGCATTTTACAATTCTCTTTTGTTTCATGCAATTTAGTTTTCGTGCAATTTTAAACAACTTCAAAACCCGTCTTCCGTTACTTCAGCTGAAGATTAGTTTGTTTGAAAAATTAATGTGCTCTCCAAGTTCGACCCCTACTTACCACTAAAACTAGTACTTGGGTGTGTGATTCGATAATTTATTTGACATGGATTTAGATGACAAAATTCGTTTGTCAGTAATTTTGAAATAAAGAATTTAATCAATATCAAGCAAAAAATAGAAACGATAAAGCTAATAAACTAACAAGGTTTGAGATTATCAAAGTGGCACCGTAGAATCAAAGTGCGCCTAGAAATTAAAGTGGGGCTAAGCTAGGGCCTTGGCCTAACCCAATGTGCTTAATGCCTAAGGCAAGGTTGAACCTAACAAAGTACCTAAAGGAGATGCTTGAGGCCCACACAAGCTTTAACCAAAGGACAAACATAGTCTAAGGGAAGTTGATCGACTTCAATCAGCCTTTTTTCCTGAGACCGACCATAGTAAAAATGTCAAGCATACATGTCTCGACCCAATAAGTTAAATGGTAATGTGAATGAAAATTTATAACTCTATTGGAAACGAATTAGTTCAACTACACCTATAAAAATAGGTCATGATAACTAAATTCTTTCTAACACTCAAACTCTCGATTTGTCACTTTTATCCAAATGGGCCTAAAGAGTGTTTTTCCTCCCTATTTTATTCTTGTGATAATAAAATCCATTTGGTTGATTGCTTAATTATAAGAGATAACCATGGAAATAACAAATTTTTAAATAGCAACTTGAAAAATGACAAAAATAAAAAAATAAGAAAAATGGCAAAATCGTCACCTGCCCCTTTTTTAATTATATTAAACCTGAATATACACCCGGTATAGGATAATCCATATATTTCAGATGCAATGTATTTGAATAGCTCCAAAAATAAAGCAGGATATCGCAGATTTCACAAAAACAGTATATTTTGCAAACATCATTTAAATTTGGTAAATCTTAACTACAGCTAAAATAATGTCAAATATATATACAAACCGTCCCCCTAAAATAATGTCAAATATATATACAAGATTTTCTACTTTGTTATATGTAACGACCCAACTCTTTATACTAAGCTGAGGTCGTTACTAAAAAAAACAATGACAAGAGACACTTTTTGAAACGAGGGAAGAATAAATTTTCATTAAAAACGGAATATTAAAACACTGAAACATAAACGCGGAAGCAAAACTGAGTCCCCATATGACATGTCACGGATCCTTCTTTGTCGCTCGCCAGCTTTCCTCTACCTTTACCTTCGCCTGAAATGTTAAACATAGAAAGAGTGAGTATAAACATATACTCAGTAAGGGACCTACTACTAGTCCTACTAGGTGTCTGTTAACTTCCCATTAGAGTCCTGAAAATGGTACCCAATCTCTGGCACGTTCCCGAACACGTGCAACATGCGCTCCCGTAGGAACGAAAATCTGGTCTTCGGTGTCCCGGGGGAGCACCTAGGACATGCTGGTCTGTAGTGAACCCGGGGTAACACTAAGACAATCGGGATGCGAGGACCCCGTCGAATCACTCGAATCATATTTATATACATGCTAGACTGGCGTCCCGTCGGACCACACAGTCCTAAATAGGTGGTGATCCCGAAGGACACCCATGCAGGTACGACTCTAATAGACAAAGTTAACAGAACACCCTATCCATAGCATGTAGCATAACATAACATCATAACATGGCATGAATATTAATCTTAACGTCCTTAATCATGTGATTAATATATCATGCATTAACAATCATCAACAGTCATCAACAACATACTATCGGTCATTAACATAACATCAGTCATCATCATCAATCATCAACATAATAATCTCAGTCATCATCATCAACATCAATACAATGACAGTCATTATCAGTAGCATCAAGTTATGCATTTTAGCTACCATCAATGCATAATCATAATTACATGCGGTCTCTTAACTTCAGTTCGAAGGTCTAGTAGGAGAATCTCTTACCTGGAGATTTTAGCCAAACAAGGTACTCCCTAGTTGACAGTAAAAATTCTCCAATTAACTTGATCCTAATCATAAAAGGAACACTTAGTATCTTAATTAATGAAATTAGCAATTGACTAACATCCAAAAATTCTCCCGAATTAATTAACTTTCTAAAAATTGGGGTTGAAACCAATTCAACCTTGATTGGGAAAAATCCAAGATTTAGATCTTAAAAAGTTTAGCCAATTGAACCTTTAAAGAAACCTCAAATATATCCAAAATTAAATTAGTAAAATATTAATTTAATTTCATTTGCTTACCAAGGTTACTCAAATGGAGGTTGGAAAATCCTCTTATCCTTGATGAAAAATTCATCACTTTAAATCCTCAAGCTTCCAAAGAGACCAATCTTAACTTCAACTGAGGCGGCGACAACAGAGGGTTATCTTAGAGAAGAAGATAAAGAACCTTTTTCTTTTTCCTTTATTTCCATCTTAAGCATTCCAATGCTATTTATAGACCTAAATAATAACAATTATTATTATTATTATTATTATTATTATTTCCTTTTCCTTTTCCTTTTCCTTCTAGGATATATATATAAAATACCAAAAAAATATACATATATCTTTATTCCCATTATCTTTCCTAAATAAATGCCTTAATTTTAGGCATTTATAACTATTAGTAATAATAATAATACTTCTTTATTATTATTATTTTTCTCTCACCAAAATCTACAATAAATATATATATTTAAACCATTATTCTCTCTTATAAATATATATCTTTTTCGTCCAATCAAAATCAACCATCTCTCTCTTCATGGATTATTTTCTTTTCCAAATAAATATAATTATATTCCATCATATAATTAACTTCACTTTTCCAAATTATTAATTAAATATATATATCCATATATATATACTCAATTAATTACAATTCCACCAAAACTAACTTTTCCCTCCAAAATCTCAAATTAACTTAAGTCCTCAATTAATTTAATCAATCAAATCTTTTCCAATAAATCACTTATAACTTCCAACATGAATTATCTTAACTCAACCATAACAACTTCACTCCATAAACAATATTTATCTTTCTACATAATAATTAATTATCTTCCACAATAACTAATTATTATTTATCTTTCTCCAAAATAATTATTAATTATCTTCCACAATAATTAATTATTATTTATCTTTCTCCAAAATAATTATCCTTTTACAAATAATTATATTTTCCTAAAATATGATTATTTTACTTTTTCTCCTTTAATAAATATCCTTTCTCCAAAATACAACTATCTTTTCCTTAAATAATTATATTTCAACAAATATAATTATCTTTTCCTTTAACATAATAATTATATATATATTTCCACGTATACATATAATTATCAAATCTCCAACAAACTTTCCACCCTACGATTTAATTAAATAGCGTCCATAATTATTTAATTAAATTCAACTTCAACAACACTAAAAATCCACAACTTTACTTAATCCTCTTAACCTACCATTTAATAAAACTCAACAACACCACATGCCAAAACCTCTAATTAATTAAATATTCATCCAAGAAAAATTTAATTAATTTCAATTCCCACCTAAATCAAATAATTCTCATTAGATGGATTCAAAATAAGCCCAATAAATTATCTAAATTTTTGGGGCGTTACATTATATTTTAAACAATTTATGAAATAATACATTACATATATATATATATATATATATATATATATATATATATATATATTATATTTAATAACAATTTGAATTTGAATTTTAGATCCTCCCCTAAAATAATGTCAAATATATATACAAGATTTTCGCTTTGTTGTACTTTAAATAATTTATTAATATTTTATTAAATAATACATAATATATATTTTTAAGGAAAATTTTCATATATATTACAAACGACTAAAATATTTACAGCCCGTGTAACAAAATGAAAAAATCCATGAAGTTGGCCATTTTTTTAAATATTATAGGTTTTCCCTTCCCTTTTATCATCTTTCTTCTCTCTTCCTCTGTGATTTTTTTTCTTTCCATTGTATTTCGTCTCTTCTTCTTCTTCTTCTTCTTTTTAAACTGTTATTTGGTTGTTCAAGATCATGTACTAAATATAAAAGATCTTGAAAACGACGTTGTTTAGATTTAGATAGCCAAATCTAAACGATCGTGTACTAAAGAATCTTAAAAAAAAAAATCGTTTAGATTTTGGTAACTAAATCTAAATGATCGTGGATAAAAAGTAAATGATTGTCTAGCCAAATCTAAATGATCTTGTATCAAAAGAATCTTGAAAAAAATCATTTAGCCAAATAAAAATGATTATGTACCAAAGAATCTTGAAAACAATCGTTTAGATTTGGCTATCCAAGTCTAAACGATCAAATCTAAACGATTGTATACCAAATCTAAATGATCGTATACAAAATCTAAACGATCGTATACCAAATCTAAACAATTATCTAACCAAATTAAACGATCGTGTACAGAGAATCTTGAAAAAAAATTGTTTAGATTTGGCTATCCAAATATAAACAATCAAATCTAAACGATCGTGTACAAAGATTCTTGAAAAAAAATCGTTTAGATTTGGCTATCCAAATCTAAACAATCAAATCTAAATGATCATGTACAAAGAATCTTAAAAAAAATCGTTTAAATTTAGATAGTCAAATGTAAATGATCGTATACCAAATATATAGCGCGCATTGTTGATGGCGTGATTGACGAGACATTTTTGGTATTTTTCATCGTGGGCTTGTGGCGTGTGGGCTTTTTCCGTTTTAAAAAAAATTAGAATAAATCTATAAACATATTAGGTTAATTATTTTTAAATTTTCTAGAAAAATATTGTGAAGATGTGCATTTTTTAAATTTGTTTGAAATACCAATATTCATGTTATTTGCATTTTTTACACTAAATGTTTTGTTTTTTGTTTAACAATTTTTGTTGATTAATTTCAATCTTTATAGTACATCATTTAAAATTAGTTGTTGAAGACCATAGTAGGATCATAACAACTTTTTGTTATGGCTCTACAGCGAGTAAAGACTCTGTTGGATGGTAGATGGATTGAATCTTTCTGGTATCTTGATTATCATGTTGTTGATATATACGTTTCATTTTCATCTTTATTTCAAGAATTTGTAGAATGCATTTAAGGTAGATTTTTCCCATCTTCAGATCTTTCTATGTCTCTTTTAACTATTTATTGGGATGGTTGCAACAATTCAAACCTCAATCGGATTGTTGAGGATAAGGACGTATCTTAGCTTATGTTAGTTTTGTCAAACTTTCCTGATAATGATTTACTTGTGGCTATTGACTCTGTATCGACTGGTGTGGCTGAAAATACCTCGTATTTGAACCGTGAAGTACCCAGATCTCAAGATTCACATCATGACACAGAGACTATTGAAGTTGATGCATGTTAATCTCCCGCATGCTGAATTACCTATTGGTACCCCTGGTTATAGAATAATTCATATATTCCAAGTACAATGTACTTGAATGGCTCCAAGATGAGGCAGGATATCGTAGATTTCACAAAGACAATGTATTTTGCAAAAAGCCTTCAAGTCTGGTAAATCCTAACTAAATCTGCTATTTTGTTGCTAGACAAGATTGCAGTAACCTTCCCTATAATAATGCCAAATATATCTACAAGATTTTCGAGTTTTTTATATTAAATAATTTATTAACAATATGAGTAATTATTATTAAATAACACATAAAATATATATTTTTAATCACAATTTAAAATTATATTTTAGATTAGATTTCTTAATTTTAGCGCAAATTACGTATATCCATATTTTCTATTGCTTTTTATTTTAAAAAATTCTATTTTGGTGGCAACGCATGTTACATTTTGATGAAGAAGCTACTCGACAAGAAGAAAATCCTTTGCTTTGCACCGAATGTATGAAGACTTTGAAGGATTTGAAGGGGATGAGGCTAGAAAGCTCCAATCGTTTCTACAACTACTGAAAGACTTTGAAGGTTTAAAAGACTTTATTAAAGGTTTGAAGGGGACGATGCTTTGATGGTGATGATTTTTGGCTTTTGAGAGGAAATTAGGATTTTGATAGGTGTTAATTGATTTTAGTGCAAATTACGTTTACTTGTATTTTTTATTGCTTTTTATTTTTAAAAAAATTATTTTGGTGGCAGCGCAAATTACATTTTGACGAAGAAGCTACTTGCAATAAGTAGAAAATTCTTTGCTTTGCACCGAATGTATGAAGACTTTGAAGGATTTTAAGGGGATGAAGCTGGAAGCTCCAATCATTTCTGTAACTACTGAAAGACTTTGAAGGTTTGAAGGGGATGAAGGGGACGAAGTTTTGATGGTGATGATTTTAGGCTTTTTTTTTGGGGGGGGGGGAGGAATTAGGATTTTGATAGGTGTTAATTGATTTGATTGTGTTTATATATATGTAAAAGTTAAGGGATAGATGTAATCATTGTTTTTTAGGAGTTTTAGTTAATTATAGGATATTTGTGGTTTGTTGAATAATTGTATTTGATATGCAAGTTTTTCACTTAGGTAGGGGTATTTAAGACATTATCGCAATAATTTTTTTTCATATTTTTCGATTTCTCTATTTTATCAATTCAAATTAAAATTTATCATTTATCCAGAGTAAATTTTCTATTTTACTATTTTTCTTGTCGGTCCTAATTTTAACCCGTATTGGGTACAAAATAATAGTCCAAAACCAATCTAGGACATACAAAAGGATACACAATAATACATTCTTCTCCACCCAATCTCTCCCCCTTTTTCAAAAAGAAACTATCAATAAATTTATTCTGCCAACGCGAATATTTAATTGGGCAAAATAGGTTTTAGCGTAACATCCAAACGCGGCCCGTTCCTAATCCAATCGCACGGCTGGAATCCCACTTGACCTACCATCTCCCAATCCTGACCGTCTATTTAAAATCCAAATAAACTCATGATAACTTTGCCTTTCATATATTCAGATATTTGGTCCATGAGAAGCAAAGCAAAGAGAGAGAGAAGAATGGGTGCAATCCCAAGATGGCTTGAATGTCTACTGTCTACAACATTTTTCAATGCTTGTCCTTCACACAAACAAGCTCCAAGAAGTGAATGCAATATGTTTTGCCTTGATTGCTCCCATTCTTCCTCTTTTTGCTTCTATTGTAGATCCAACAAACACCATCATCATCATGTCATTCAGGTCCTTTCTTCTTTCTTAATTCCTTCCTTCCTTCTTCTTTCTTCCTTTTCAATTCATTACTGGTCGAAAACTTTTTCACTGAAATCGGCATACTATTCCAAGAAATAATGATGAGGGTGCTCCATTACCAATATGTGTGTATAGGAGGTTTGATTTAAAATAAAAATATTTGTTATCTCAGGATGTAAAAACTATATAACAGGATCTATAACTTTGTTTAAAAGTAAAACTGTCGCTATTATTAATATATTTGTCGAATTGAAGTCATGTTTAAGTTTTCGTAAGTTGAATTATGTTAATGTGTAAAAAAAGAAGAAATTAGGATTTTAATGTTTTTTCGTCTCTTCAATTGGTTGGTAGTGTACTTTCTTGGTGGCTTTCTATTCTTCTTTGTTTTGATATCATTTTCTGTTGTTTGGGAAAGTGGGGTTGTGCAAATGTCATTCTAGCTTTTGGATACAAGTTTAAAATATGTTTTATCATATAGGATTAATGCATGGTTATAAGGATTAACTTTCTTTACAACAATAAAATGTGAAATACATTTTACAAAAATAGTTCAACGGTATAAAATTGTCGAACATATATTTGGAGTATTAAAAGAGTATTTGTTTTGATTTTGCATGTGTAGATTCGAAGATCTTCATACCACGACGTTGTAAGAGTGGCCGAGATAGAGAATGTTTTGGATATAAGTGAAGTTCAAACTTATGTGATAAACAGTGCAAGAGTTTTGTTTCTAAATGAGAGACCTCAACCAAAGAGCTCAACAAGTAAAGGAGGCTCTCATGTGTGTGAGATTTGTAGTAGAAGTCTCTTGGATCCCTTTCGTTTTTGTTCTCTTGGTTGCAAGGTAATAGGTTTCTACCTCCATCTTCTCGTTATTCTATTTAGGTTCGAAATATTTACATATAAAAAAGCATTCTTCACGTCTCCATTAATATGAGTTACGTTTCAATTACTGAGACTTCAGCTTCTTAAAATTATTTATAAGTTAAAATGAGTAGGTAACAACAAAGTGTTATCAACTTGTTGGTCACGTGGCTATATATTTTTTTTCCTTCTAAAAACATTTGTGTAATTATAATAAATGTGATATTTTGTTGGCAATTAATCAAGTTTGTTGCTATCATAAAATATATTATTTGATATTCATATAGAAGGGTTATGCTAATATTAAAATATATAGTTTCATAATTGAGATGAAAATATACTCTCATATATGTTTTGATTTTATTTCAATGAAATAGACATGTTACTCATAAAATCGAAATTTACCTACTTTTATATATGTGACCTAATATTGGAGGGTGTAACTTACCTAACCCACAAAATGCCTTCTATATATTAGAAAAAACAATACACATTCAAAATAATAATATATAATAACCACCCCTATTATCTCTTTTTTTCACTAAAACCAATTCTTTCTTTTAATATTCAACAACCAGCAACCCTTTCATTGTGAATAATAAAATATCAAACACATACAAAAGAATAAATATGAAATTGAAATATAGAAACCAAGTTTGTTTAACATCTTTTTCATCTTGAAAAGGTTATATATAAGTTTAACGGGCTATATAATTATTAAAATTAAGTATTCTATCATTTCTTTTTCGATTAATTATTTTGTATAAGTTAAAACTTCATATACTTTATTATTATTGTTTCGACAATATAGGAGAGAATAAAACATATGTAACGTACTTTAAAAATTGATATTACAAATATTAAGTTAGATGAATTTACATATTTTCCTTAGTCAATATTCTCTTATTAAACCAACTATTTGGATGAATGAACTAGGTCATCGGAATAAAGACGAACAACAATTCGAGGTTTTACTCAAGAGGAAAGAATAATGAGGAAGTTTTAGGAAGAAGATTGGGATCAAAGGAAGAGGATGAAGAAGAAGAAGAAGACGAAGAAGGATTGCGTGTAGGGAGAAATGAAGAAGAAGGTGAGATATACCAAAATCACACGCTTTCTTCACATTCCAATTCAAGGAGGAGGAAAGGCATCCCTCAAAGAGCACCTTTTTAATTAACTTAATTTAATTAATTTTTTTCCATTTCATTTTTAATTTATTATGTACCAACTCATTTTTCCTTTAAATTGTTTTTCTAAAATATGTAATAATTCATAATTGTAATAATTCATTGCACTGCACATGATCTCCACGTGTAATTATTAATTGATATCTCACCATACACAATTATTTTTTTTTTTTTAACAAACCCCACATTTGATTCTTAATTATTATAACAAACCCTTCATTGGATTTATATATGTGTTTGTGTCTTTGTTGTTTATTCGATCTATTTATTTGATGGGAAAATTGCGCATTGATAAATTGTAATTAATCTAATCATTGAGTTTTTACTTTTGGTAATGTTATAGTTAAATGATGAATGAACATTTGACGGTCGAGACTAAAATATTTTTAATTTTTATATTTAGAAGTTTGGAGTATAATAAAATATCTTAAAATTAAATAACTAAAAGGGTATCATATATGCTCCAAACATTACTACAAAATCAATTAAATTTAATTCAAATGTTGAAATCTAACTTTATCATTAAGATTTTTATACGAACGATCATATTTTAGGGGCTAAATGAAAAATGTATTGAAGTTTATGTTGGAATGGCTGTTATAGAAGAGAAATTGAACACATGATGCAATGATGAATTTCCTTAATAGTTATGTGGTCCTTGAAATTGAACACCCAAGTTTTAAAGCAGAATTTCCATAATAATTATATTTGACGCTTAAAAACTGTCAAGTAAATCTCCCTTATTCTTGACACTGGATTACTTGACATATTGAAAAGCGTCAAGTAAACAAATACTTGGCAGGTAAAAATCGTCAAGTAAACTTAGTTTTGTAGTAGTGGTAGCTCCAAAGAAAACCTGCCAGATAAAAGCTCGTAGAAAGATGGTTGAACTGCAGATCTCGCTTTCTTTAAGATCTTTACGCCTCACCTAATGTATAAAGTGGTTCAAAAATTGTCGGTGTCTCCATGTTAGAATTGTCCTGATCTTGTTTGTCTCGATCGAATCTATACCAAAAACCTATCTAAATGCTAATAGCTTTTTGATTGTGCTAAACAATGGAATCAAAGTTGATAGAAAAACATAATGTGGACAAGAAAAGCATGAAAACAAAGAAGAAAAGAATGAAGAAGCTACATATTTTTCATACTGAATATGAATATTGAGGGAGTCCAATTATAAAGGTTGGTTTGCAAAACAGTTCACACAAGGATTCGTGATGGTTCAACTTTAATGGTGAAAAATGGATATGTAATGGTTCAATAAATAAATATTATTTTATTCCTCATCTCACCACGCAGACCTGCTCGCTCAAGCGGCAACATTCAGTCTAGAGAGATCATCGAGTCCACATTTGTCTATCTCCTCACCCGCTTTAAAACTTTTGTATCGATCTCTTTGTACCACTATTGACTGGTAAGATATTAATATTTCAAACGATGACCATATGTAACTCAACCTCAATCCTAAGTGAGATTGTTAGGGTTTATGTCTGATAGCGTTGAAAATTAGCTATCTTATCCTGCTTAACTCAGGGTCGTTCTAGTACTTTATATCTCTATTTCGTTGTTTTGTGGGTGTTGTGCTTAATTCAAGCCATTTTGGGCCTTAATGCCCATTTCAGAACTAATTGAGCTTAATTGGAGGTTTAGAATGTCATCGAGCAAGAAAACGCAAAGAAATGGAGTTCGACACGAAGGAGGCTCGGCTCGCAACACTCCACAGTTCTTTGAGCGATGTCGAAAAGCAGTAACGTGCCTTTTTCAGGAAAGCCTCGAGCATCATGGCGCAATCCATAAGCATCGTAGTGCTTTGAACATAGATAGAACTTGTAAGGCGCATGCGGCATTAAGTGTTGGAGAAAATGCAAGAATTAAATAATAATTTAACTTCCCCCGACGTCTTGAACCACGACGTCGAGAGTGCTCGTCTCTACCGACATATATTTTTAAGCGTCAGAGATGAGCCTTTGTTCTAACAATGCCTTCTTTGACGCTTATTTCTACGTCGAGAGAGCCTCGATTTCTTGTAGTGATATTTGTTTCATTTATTTCGGTTGCATTTGTTGTATAAACTTCATGGTCAAAAGGCCTAAAACTTTTATTATAAATGTAATGTCATTTCGATTCCATTCTCTCATGTTACACCCTACCCTAAAGCCCCTCTTCCCTAGGCCCAAAATGACGACATAAAGCTGACTGACATCATTCTCCATCGATTGAAAATTGTCGACCCTAATTGTAACGAACTTAAAACAATCTCTAAACAAAAGTACAAAGTAGGGAAAGACATTTAAAACTTGAAAAGAATAAAACTTCAAATAAAACAACTTCATATCCATCCAACCTATGGACAACCTATTTAAACAAGTTTTACATAAACATAAATAGAATCAGAGTCCAACAAGACAACAATTAAACTCAGAGTCAACTCAAGAGTCCCTCAATAGTCTATTACAGATACAACAACTAAGTTCTTTACTAACTTAATTGCAGACCATCATACATGCATAGAAATTAGTTGTACTAATATTAATCCAACTTCTAGTCGAGCGGACGGATTTACAATTAGGTGTCGGAACTACGATCTCTACCTATAAGAAAAATAAAACATTGAAGGGTGAGCTATAAATCCCTGTAAGTGACTGCTTTTAAAATATAAAACATGTTTATCGAAAACTATGAGCAATAAATAAGCTAGCTTAGCAAAGCAACACATCTTCTCAAGTTTAACTAAAAAACTTTTCTCGTTTCTTAATTTCTTGTTATACCTTGACTTTCATATATCTATGAGACGAAACTCTAGGCATCATTAGTACCATATCTCATTATATCCACTATGAGATGGAAAATCTAGGCATCTATAGAGGCCCTCATCTCTGTCTAGTCTCTGTGATGGAAACTCTAGGCATCCACTTGATACCTTAATCATTACATGACCTCTGTGCACAGGAAAATCCCTTGTAGGGTTGCTATCAACTCAGGAAATCTCAGGTATAGTCTAAAACACATTCATCAATCTCATGTTAAAACTTTAACTCAACTAAAGTAGCATGCTCATACTGAATCTCTTGCATTAGGCAAAACTCAAAACTAGCTTTGCATGCTTAAATAATTTCTTTGCTCTAATACTTTCAAAAACTCAGTATTCAAATACATATTCATAAATCTTATGTTTACAGAAACATTTCTCAGTTTGAATGCTTTAGAAATTCAGCTCACACATACTTGCTCATAACTCATTTCTATACTTGAAACTTATTTTTTGTAGAACAATTATAAATATAGCATATTCAAATACCTTTACTCAAAGCATGCTTTAAATAAAATTTTGTAAATCAAGATTAGAAATTCATTTTTGCCACTCACAAACTTTCAGCTAATACCTTAGTCTATATATTTCCCTATTTCCTTTTGCCTTGAAACAACAAGAAATACGCAAGTCAACTTAGGTTCTAAACTAAAGAAATTACCTTGAACCTCTTCCCTTTTTCTTTCAAAACAAAAAGGTAGCACTTCTTCTAGCTAACCTTGTTTCTCTTGACGGCTTTGGCTTTCTCAAAATCACTTTTACAAGCTTGTCCTAGCTTAAATCGAGATCTTGAATAGATTTAGAGTCTAAATCAAAAACCCCCTAACTTAGCAAAACTTGGTCTTAAGCTTTTTAAACAAAGTAGAGGAAGCTTGAACTTACTTAGATGTAACCCTTAAGCTTTAACTCTTTCCTTGTAGCTAAACTTGCTAAAAATCCCAACTTTTCGGTTGCTGCTTGAAGAAAACCCAAATCTTGTGTTTGATAAACTTCCTTTACTTGCTTTGGCTCAAAACCCTCAAGAAAGCTCACTCTCCTCAAGCTCTTCTCTTCTCTCTTTTCTTTGGAGTAAAATGGTGAGAAATGAGGGAAAGTGTGTAAGACTCGTAATTTGAATAGAAGTATTTTTTAAAAAGGCATTTTGAAGTATTAGGCGTTTTGAAGGATAAGACATGTTGAAGCTAGGCGATGGGCTAAGGAAGTACGCGTTCAAGCTCAGTGAAACAAAGAGAAGGCGTTTTGGTGTGTCAACGCGAGAAAAGCAGGCGAAAAGAGTTTAAAAAAATCTGAGAAAATTTATTAAGTATGATTAGTCAATGGACCAAGTGTTTGGTTAAAGTTAAGTATGGTTTGGAAAGGTGTTAGACCTACACGTGTAACACTTCAAGTAAGAGTTGGCGAGCTTAGGGAGAGCTTAAGAGGTGACTAATCCAACTTTAGGACTAGTATAAATAGGAGGAGAGGACATAAGGAAGGAGGATTACGCTAAAATCTCTTACAATCATTCTGCTGAAAAAGGTCATTAGGCAAGAAGGGTTTTGGGCTAAGCATTTAGAAGGAGAATTACGCTAAAATCTCTTACAATCATTCTGTTGAAAAAGGTCATTAGGCATGAAGAAGGGTTCTAGGCTAAGCATTCAGAAGGAGGAAACTTAGTTTACGAGTGACTTTCTTTAAAGAATGAACATAGCTTTCTAAAGTGTCCTTCTAGAGTCTCATGTTTCCTTAGTAATGTTGTAATACATGTTAATCTTTATGAGATAACATGATTTCTAAAGAAAGTTTCTAACTTATGTTTTCAAGCTAAAGTTTCTATGTGATGTTAGCATGCATGAAATACATGTATATGAGAGTAAACCATTAGCATTATTTTTATCATAAGCTAGCTATTATGTGCACATAATGAGTCAAGGCAACCATGGGTGAAAGAACCACAAAAGGGTAAGAAGTTTGCCAATGCGTTGAAATGAGTGTATTGAGTTAATAGCCTGAGCAATGGAAAATGAATCAGGAAATTTCCAAGGAATGCTAATGATGAGAGCAATCACAGTAGTTTATGCGTGGAAATGGTTCATGTTCTTGGCAAAAGGAATAAATAGAACTAAATGTGTGTTTTATGTTTTGAGTGAGATGTTGAGAGCCTGTTTATGAAAATAATTTTACATATATGCCCAAAAATGATTTCTAAAACCTCACTCACTAAGTATTTGACTTGCATTTTAAGTTTTCCTTCCCCAGATATCAAGGCGTTGGGTCAAGTTAAAAAGGGTGAGGCAAGTAGCTACGTGTTGAGCCATTAGCCAGGCATTCTAAGTTTGATTTTAAAGAAGTTGTGCTAGGCGTTGAAGACCTAAAGTCTTGTTTTAAGTCTTTGTTGTAAAGAAATCATGTATAATGTAATTAAAACGCCTGTTGTTAAGTAATAAGAGAAGTTTGTTTGTATACTATCTTCTATCTCTATAATAATCTTCTTTCAAAAAATGGCATACTTCGAACACCTTCCAAGGTCCTGTAAAGTGGAACAAAAAGAATATGTCCTCTCTTTGGACAAATATTCAAAACCCATTCAGTTTTGAATGACAGAAATGGGTGCCCACAAATCTTTTTCTATAGTGGTCAACATAGAAGCTTTAAATTGGCTTAGAAGTACTTTTAAGTGCCTGATAACTACACCATCAACAAACTATTTTTTTCTAGAGAAAAGATTTGAGAACCACCACATTTGGGTTAGAAACTTAAAAAATAAGTGTGGAAATATGGCAGAAGTCTTTAAGGTGGACTATAAAAGTCGAAAATCATGCATCATGATTCCATAAGAGGACGAAAAAAGTGGGTGGGTGCCATTCCTTTTGTTGATCACCCAAAAGGTGAAGTAGATTCAAAGGCACAAGCAAGATTAAATCTACACAATCTTTCTCTGACTTAGATTCGCCAAAAAGATCTTATGCTAAGGTTCTTTCAAAAGGAATCATAAGCGATTCAAGCTCGTCATCAGGTAGTAGTTCTTGTCCAGAGCAAAAACTCTCACTTTCCATGGTTATCATTCGTAGATTTTTTCATGATGAATGGTTTAAAATCTCAAATAACTTGAAAAAGCAAATGGAAGAGGATTTTTTCATTCAACCGTTTCATACTGAGAAAGCTCTGGTTCATTTCAAAAATAAGAAGTCTATGAAACTACTTTGCAAAAACAAAGGGTGCACTATCGTCGGTAAGTACTTTTTTAAATTTAAGAAATGGTCCTTTGCTCAGCATGCAACAACCAAGATGATTCCTAGTTATAGTGGATGGACTAGCTTCGGGGGAATACCATTGGACAGTTGGAATATGAATACTTTTTATTAGATTGGTGAGGCTTGTGGAGGATTCTTGAAAGTCTCTTCTAAAACCAAAGAAGGAAAGGATCTCGTAGAATCAAAAATCAAAATTAAATACAAATATTTAGGCTTCATCCTTGCAAATATAAGAATTACAAATGGCACTGGAAATAGTTTTATAGTCCAAACAGTGGCTCATGCAGACGAGAAATGGTTATCGAAAAGGAACGTTCAGAGACATGACACATTCAAAAGACAAGCAGCAGCAAACTTCAATGAATACAACTTAGAAGCTGAATAGTACAATTTTGGCAAAAATGAAGCACTTCCATCCTATATTCACAAATCTAAGAAAAATAAAAGCATTAACGAAGACTTGATCCCTCTATTTAATTCAATTAATGTCAAAAGATCCATATCCTTTGATCGAGATAAAAGGAAGCATCGGGCAAACAATAGACAGAACGATGAGTTGGGAAAAGGAAAGTCTTTAATGCACAACAATGATGAGAAGATAGAAATTGAGAAAGAATCCACGCCACAATCCAAACAATGACAATAAATTTAAGAAGGTGGCCTCAAAAAGGAAAGTTTCTTTTCCTTTCCCAAGAAACAAAACCATTTTATTATAATCCCACTCGTGCACCAGCATACAAACCCTCCATCAATATCTCCCCTGAAGGCAATCAAAAAGTCAGAAGAGAGAGATCTTTAAGGAAAAAACTTCACCATGTCATTATAGGGTTAAAAATAAACCCCTTCCTTGTTTAAAAATCCAACCGTTACAAATCATTCCAATAATTAATTTGACAGAAGGGGAAATAAATATGGCAGATGAAACAAGATTACAACTCATGATTGACTTAAGGAATATTCCTCACCTAGACAATCAAGAGTAAGAACATGATAAATACAGTTCAAATGGGGTGGAAGAAATAGATATCTCAAGCTCAGAAATAGTGATGGAAACTCCATTACAACAGTCTTCAACTCCAGTTAGAACTGATAAGGGGGATCACAGCAGCATTAATGAAGACATGCGCAGAGGATATAAAAGAAAAGAATCAAGAGATGAAGTATGGATTTCAAGAGACAATTAGTGATATGGTTAAAAGAAAACAACCATAAATTGTCTCCAAATGTGATAATGAATGATTTGAGCACTTTCAACTTAGAATGCCCGAGAGGTGAGTTGTTAATAGAGGGAGATCTAGCTTCTGTACTTTTGGAGAACAAATGTGTTAAATGAAAGTTCTTTCATGCAACACAAGAGGGTTAGGTTTTCCCTCCAAAAGAGCAATAATAAAAAGTACTATTTCCTCCTACTTCCTAGTTGTTGTAATTCTTATTGAGACCAAGTTAAAACTTGTTAACAAATTTTGAGTTAAATCTCTCTAGAATCAATTAAGTGTCAAGTGGGCAGCTAAAAGTGCAAAAGCAAAGTCTGAAAGAATCCTAATAATTTGGGATGATTTGAGAAACAAGTTGCAATCACACCAAAAATGATTGTTTACAATCACTGCAAATTTTATCTCAAATTTTGATAAAAGCTGGTGGCTTATTGCTTTGTATGGTCCTGCTAAAAGAAAACAAAGAGAAGACTTATGGACACAGCATGCAGTTTCTTCGTCGACAATGTTGGTTAATGGGGGGACTTCAATGTGATAAGATTGAGGGATAAAACCTCTGCTTCCAACCCAGTTAGGCTAAGCATGAATAATCTAAATAAGTTCATCCAAGGAAACAATCTGATTGATCCTCCACTTACAAACAATAAATACACATGGTCTAATTTGAGGGATCATCCTATTCTTTTTCGTATAGATCATTTCCTTTACTCAAGCAACTAGGAACAAGCTTTTAACCTCCACTCATCAAGAACTTTATCTAGAACTATCTCGGACCATTATCCCCTTGTTCTTGAATCAAATGAGCTTAAATGGGGTCCCTCACCATTCAGGTTGGAAAACAATTCCATGAATGAAAGAGTTTAAAAGTAATCTATCAAAATGGTGAGAGAACACCAAGCAAAGTAGGCATCCGGGTTTTGTCTTTATACAAAGACTTAAAGATCTATATAGACCATTAGAGGTTGGAATTCAACAAAACAGAATCATTTGGCGAATTCTAAGAAGAATATTCTCTAGGAAATAGATAAGATAGACTAATTGGAGGAATTAAATCTAATAGATCATTGTGAGAGCAGTAGAAGGTTAGCTCTAAAATCGAACCTTGCCCAAATTTCTCTAAAAGAAGCTCAACATTAGGCCCAACAAGCCAAAAGAATTTGGATTAAAGATCGTGATGAAAATAATGTATACTTCCACAAAGTTGTACAGCAACGCAAAGAAGAAATTTTATCTTTAAAATTATAGACGACCTTGGCATTCCTCAAAGTACAAATGCAACAATAGCTGAGACATTCATCAACCATTGCAAAAATATCTTTGGTAGAGGCTAAAAAGACAACATTTTGATTGATAATTTGTATTGGTTCCCAGTTAACAGCTCCATGCATAATCACATTGTGCTCCCTTTGATGAGGAAGAAGTGAGAAAGATAATTTTCTCCATGAACAATAATAAAGCATCGGGACCAGATGAATTCCCAATTCAGTTTTATAAAAAATTTTGGAACCTCCTCAAGAACGACATTATGAAAGTCTTTAGTGACTTTCACAGGAAAGACATAATAAATAAGAACGTCACCAATACTTATATTGCCTTAATTGCAAAAAAGAATATTTGTAAAGTTGCTAAAGACTTCAGACCAATCAACCTCACCACATCCCTTTACAAAATTATTGTTAAGACTTTGGCCAACGGGTTGAAAATTACCCTTCCTGGAACTATTGCTGAAAGCCAAATGGCCTTTGTAAAAGAGAGGCAAATCACCGATGCAATATTAATGGCTAATGAGGTTGCTGATTTTTCAAAATCAAGCAAAACAAAGGGTTTCATTTTAAAGCTGAATATCGAGAAAGCGTTTGATAAAGTAAGTTGGAAATTCATTGATCACATGCTTGAAAAGAAGAATCATCCAATTACTTTGAGGAAATGGATTAATGTCTGCATTAGTAATGTACTATACTTCATCCTCATAAATGGAAAACCACAAGGTCGCATTAACTTAAAAAGAGGAATTCGACAAGGTAATCCAATATCCCCTTTTATTTTCATTTTGGCAATGAATTACTTTAGTAGGCTGCTAAAACACTTGGAAAAGAGACAGATGATTAAAGTTATTTCTTTTAATAGCGAATGCAACCTAACTCATATCCTCTTTGTGGATGACATTCTTTTATTTATTGAGGATGACAATTTCTACATCAATAATCTACAAATGGCTTTAGAACTTTTTAAGAAAGCATCCGACCTCAACATAAATCTTGCAAAGTCAACTATCAGCCCTATTAATGTTTCAACATCTAAGGCAGAAGCAGTTCCTGCTAATTAGGGTATTTCATTCCAACAACTTTCTCTAACATACTTGAGTTCCTCTTAGTAGTAAGCCTCATTCCAAAGCCTTCTGAATCAACCCTTTTTAGCCTCTCCACCTATCAGCTTTCAGTCTTTAAATCATCAATGTTTCTCTATAAAACAATTGAAAATCATTCGAGAAACTACTTATGGAAGGGGAATGACAAAGAATCAAAAGAAGCTCATCTGGTTGGGTGGTCGAAAATCACTAAGCCAAAAGAAAATTGAGGGTTAGGGATAACTCCTTTGAAAGATACAAACTTTGCTCCTCTCTATAAGTGGCTTTGGAGATACCAAGATGAGCCAAATGTCTTGTGGAGAAAAATCATTCAATCTAAATATAAAAGAAGTTACATTGGCATAATTCCAACTGAAAGCAAATTCAGTGTCGTCAATGCTCCATGGAGATCCATTACAAAAGGCCTATCTTGGTTTAAGAACAAATTATACTTGGGATGTGAATAATGGTGAACTTATTTCTTTCTGGCATGGTAATTAGAACAATCTAAGCCCTCTTTCCATCCATTTTCCAACGTTCTATGCACTTTCACAGACGGAAAATGCTTCAATTAAAGACAGTTGCGACAATAATACAAGAGAATGGAATATCTCCCCTATGAGGCCTCTTAATGATAGGGAAAATCAAATTTAGAGCCAAGCTCAAGAAACCTTCCCAATTCCTTGCCCAAGTAAAGGTATAAGCAAGCCCTTATGGAGGTTAAATGGCATTAAGGCCTTTTCAATGGCTTTGGTGAAAGAAGCATTCATGATAGATCAACAAGGAACCAACAATGAAGTAGATGGAGTTTTATTTAAAAACCTATGGAGATCGCCTGTTACAAAAAAAAATGTAAGTTCTTCATTTGGATAACTCCTTTGGATAATGGACCAAATGAAGAACTAAACACTTTGGAGAACTTACAAAAAAAGATGTCCAATGTTTGTCTCAACCCAAACTGCTGTATTCTTTACAAAGCAAATATTGGAAATAGAGATCACGTATTTATCCATTGCAACCAAGCAAAAGAACTTTGGGGAAGATTTCAAGCCCAGACTAGACAAGTTATTGCAGGTAATAATGTCAAATCATTTTGCCTCTCTCTATGTCAATTGAACCAAATAAGCAGAAAAAATGTCATCTTCTTCAATCTGGGGGTTGTTATTCTTTGGTCCTTATGGCTTGAGAGAAACAACAGAATCTTCAACAACAGCAATAAAAGCATGTTAAACCTATGGGAAGATTCTTGTTATTTGCGAGGTTTTTGGTGTATAGCCTCTATTCAAATATTATAAGCACAGTATCATAGCACTAAATTTTCAAGTTTTAATATACTAACTTTCTTCTTGGGCTCTCCTTCAACCCACTTGTACCTCATTGGCTTTTTTATAAAATGTGATGTTTGGGAGTCCTAGCAGTTTCTCCCTGTAGTGACTCCAAACATCTTGTTTCCTTCTCAAAAAAGAAAAAAAGAGAAGTTTGTTTGTTGTCATGTGCGGTGTTTTCTTATCGCTTAGTTGTTATAAGAGTTCAAGTTCAATCTAAGGGTTAAGTTTAAATTTTAAGGATTTAAGATTGCACATTGGCATTTCATTTAAGGCATCAGGGCTAATCAGGTTGCGTTTGCATGTCGTAACGCGTGAATCAAAACGCTTTACGATGTGAGGCGGGAATTGTGTTTCTCTCACTTAGCCTTCCTTTAGAACATAATTTAGGTTTCTTGATGGAAAGAATAAACTATTTGATGAGGCAGTGAGAAGACCAATTCCTAAGGTTTTATTTATAGACATCATCCATCATGGAGTTTAATTAGGGCTTTATCTTTTAACCTAATGAGCCTAATAAAATAATAGACCTGAAAGTGATAAATAGCATATAATGCAATTGGACCACATTAATAATAATGTTATATTTAAAATAAATCTAACATTCTTCCACTTGGTCCATTGACATTATTTACCATATACGTTCATAGACATAATGCGCAAAATTAAACTTCATAACATATCATGCCAAGTCAAAGAAACTACTAAAGAATCACGATGATCATACATCATTGCATTAACATACTCCCTTCTATGTATCACTGAAATAGTTCTTCAATTAACATGATCTATAATAAAGATAATCAATAATGGTCCAACAATAAGTGTCTTTATCAAAGACAATGTCCTGTTTGGTTTACATAGTTCATTTATGTATATACTAATCATAAGAACAGAACTATAAGATAAAATCAGAAACATTAAAGAAATGAGTTCAAAGTGTCAAATAACATAATCTTGATTTCAATAATGATATCTACTAATGCCCACACATTTAACATGATCATTGAATGCCTATGGTAGCAACCCTTTAGTTAATAGATATGCAATCATAAGTTTAGTGCTAATGTGTTTGATTGACACTCTTTGTTTCTGAACTTCTTCTTTAACGACAAAGTATTTTAATTCCATACATTTAGTACCTTTAGAATACTTGTCGTTTTTCTTTTAGAAGAAAACTGCTTCAAAATTATCACAATAAATTCTCAGTGGCTTGACAATACTGTTGACAACTTCAAGTCTTGAGATAAAGTTCTGTAGCCATAAAAACATGAATTGTAGTCTCGAAGCATGCTACAAATTCAACATTCATAGTGGATGCAGCAACAATGCACTGCTTTGAACTTTTTCATGAAATTGCTTCTTCAACTAATAGGAACATATAGCCAAAAGTGGATTTTCGTGTACCCACACATCCGACAAAATATGAATCTAAATATCCAATCACCACAACATGATTAGATCTCCTGTAAGTAAGCATATAGAACAAGGATTATAATTAAACTTACTCTCGTTGATTCTTAGGTATATACATCGATCAACAAGTTTTCTTTAAAACCAAAATATGTGATAGTATCATTGCACTTAAAATACCATTTTATAGAAGCTTGAAATTCATATATTGACCTCTTTAATTTACACACATATGTTTCTTTCCTTCAACCATAAAACCTTCTAGTTGATCCATGAACATTTCTTCATCTAGATTCCTATTTAGAAAGGTATTTTTCACATCAATTTGATGAAGCTCTAAATCATAATGAGCTACTAAAGCCATAATAATTCTTAATGAGTCCCTTTTCGAGACAAGAGAAAAGGTCCCTTTGTAGTCAATGTCGTTCGATATTGTCATTTGAGTCAAGTTTACTCTTAAAGACCTATTTACACACAACTCTTTTACTTTCCTTTAAGAAATTCTACAAGGTCTTAGACTTCATTATCTTTCATTGATTTTAACTCTTCTTTCATGACATCTAACCATTTGGCAGAATTATCTTCTTTAATGGCTTGTGAAAACAAAACTGGATCATTATTAATACTTACTTAAGTCAAATTATGACTCATGTAAATAAACCACATAGTCATCAGAAATGGTTGATCTTCTTTGTCTTACATATCTTCTTAACTCTATTTCTTATGGCCCTCAGTTACAGGTTCATTTGTTATAACATCATTATATGGTGTTTGACCATTAATTTGTTCTTCTTGTGGATTGTTAACAAAGTCGACAACTACAAGAACAACAACTTGAGAAGAAGTTATAGATGAAGGAATCTCCACCCTAACTTCTTGAATTTTCACTTTACGTGGTTCCAAACTCACACTAATTACATCATTCTCAATGAACCTTAGGTTTACAGTTTCAACTATTCACATACTATGATTAGGATAACAAAATCTATACCCTTTTAATTTTTCTGGATAACCAATGAAGAAACTACTGGTTATTCTTGAACCCAGTTTCCTTTCGTGTGGATTATCGATTCTTACTTCTACTTGACAACCCCAAACATGCAAATACTTGAAACTAGGTTTCCTTACTATCCACAATTCAAAAGATGTCTTCATAATTGACTTACTAGAAACCATGTTTAATAAATATTGAGTGGTTCTTAATGCATACATCCACAAGGACACAGGTAAAGACAAATTAATTAACATTCTTCTAATCACATTTATTAATGTACGATATTACGTCCTTTTGCAACACCATTTTGTTGTGGTGTTCTTAGTATTGTGTATTGAACACATATACCATGACTTTCTAGGAATTTAAAAAATGGGTCAAAACAATGTGTTTTCTCATCATATTTTCCATAAATTTATAAAATCCTTGGTATTTTCAATATTGTAATTGCAGATTTGATATTGTTTACCTACAATTATTCGCATAAACATTAGACTTAATCTATTTGATCTTTCCTAAGCTTTATAGAAAGATCTATCCTCATCACTGCTAGCAGCTGAAGAAAGTGCAGTAGGTTTCTCACTTAAGAGTGCCAAATAATCAAGATCCGAAAACTCCAGGAATAGAATCGGATTTGTTTGCACCAATCAGAGAATTTGAGTCCATTAAACTTGAATATAGATGTAGCATGAGAATGAATAGAAATAGGAGCAGATGATGCAATTACAAAATAGATATGCTTATACATTATTGCTTTGAGAAATAAACATAAAGATACAACACAAATTTAGATAATATTAAATGATCATTAAGTTATACATTAAAGTTCTTCTTTGGAAGGCACAACAATGTACAATATTTATACTTAACTGATGCTAGATTTAGTTTCATATAATTAGTAATTTAAATACCCAAATTAGATACATTAGTTATTTTTTGTATACTAATAATATCTAACCAAACTCCTCAATTAACCACAATATGTAATGCTCGAGTTTAGGAAGGGAGACATGAATTGAACTGATATCACATCTGAATGAAAGGGATCCTAAGGACATGAAAAGTAAGGTTAAGAAAGACTTAAAGAATTAAAAGTTACTACCTATACCAATAAGGTGCACCTTCCTTTTCGATGGCTCAATCATAGGAACTCCAAAGTTAAGCGTGCTTTCCTAGAATGCATGTGAGTGAGGACAAAACATGCTTAAAGGACTCGTGTTGGTTTGTAGGGATGACTTCCTTCTAATAAGCCTTTATGACGTGTAAGGATGACGTTGTCAAGTTGCATGGGATGCAGAGGAATGTTAGGGATCTTAATTCTAAATCCTAATTTGAATCCTGTGCCTGGGGTGTTATACAATAAGATTTAAAATTATAAAACTATTAATTACCTTTGGGTAAATTAAATGTTTTATAATAACGAAAATCAATACACTCATGACAAATCATTAATGTTTCATAATATCATCTCATTCATTAGCATCAAATGAACATGAGTAATTGAATCTACTTTAATTTGATGTCTAAAGATTTATCAATTTAGTCACTTTGGTGACTAACAAACTGTTCATGACATAGGCACCATGATAAAACATTCCAATTAACCACAATAAGATTCAAAATTATAAAACTACTAATTACCTTTAGGCAATTTAAATGTTTTATAATAATAAAAATCAATACACTCATAATAATATCATTTTGTTTCATAATATAATATGATTCATCAGCATCACATAAATATGAGTAATTGAGTTTAACTTTAATTTGATATCTATTGAACTCACTAATTTGGCCACTTTGGTGACTAACAAATTATTCATAATATAGATATCATATTAAAATAATCACAAATAATTATTTCCTTAATTTACAAAATACTATTAATGGAATATATATAAGACTTACTAATTTGGTCACTTTGGTGGCTAACAAATTATTTATACTATAGATATCAAGTAATCACAAACAAACACATGCTTTAAATTATTTGTGGTTTAAACATAGCGCAAAAGAACAATAAAACATAATTTGTTGTACCAAACTTTATGGAATTTAAACATGCATAATATATTATATTTTAAATTTAAGCAACTTAATCATGAGAAAAATAGTAACATTAATGGAATAATTAAAAACATAATTAAATCCTGGGATAACTTTAAATCCAAGAAAAAAAATTTGAATCTCGGAAAACCCTAATTTTGATAGTGTGATTATTTTGGGTAAACTATCTCTTGATGATATCTTTATCTTCTTTTTCTTTATTTTATTTTTCCTTTTCATAATAAGAAGATAAAAGTTTTTTTTTCATAATAAAAAAATAAAAGATTTTTATCTTAAATTTCTAAAACTTATTTGTTTTTCTCTATTAAGTTTAATTTGATATCTATATTACACACTAATTTGGTCACTTTGGTGACTAACAAATTATTCCTAACATATAGATATCGAATAACATAATTCTCCAGTAATTTTAATGGTAAAATATACAAAAAATATTAATATTGCAAATAATTTTATCAAAACTCTCATTCAATCTAAATGGTATAATTTAAATCACTATGATAAGTAAATACTTTAAAACATGATATACATATCACACATAAAATATAATTAATACATAATCATCGATTTGAACATAAATTAAATATGTGCATATTCAATCATGAATATAGTCTCTTTTAGATTTTAATTAGATTGTCGGCAACATCATATCTTAAATAGATTTTAATTTTTTCTTAATTATCGATTACCGATTAGAACACTTATTATCTTTTTAAACAAAAGAAGAAAAATAATGATAAAATTAACTTTAATTAATGTGGTTGTGGCCGGCGGTAGAAGCACAAATATATACATGAGTTCTGCGCGGAATTGATGATTATGGCTGACTATGGGTTAAATTTCTTTCCTTCCTTCTGAAAATCATAAATAAATTTGGTTAAATTTCTTTCCTTCTTTCCGACAATCACAAATCACATTAATTCAAATTCACAATCCATAATTAAAGAATCTTTAATACAATTGATGATTGATAATTAAAAAATTTTAATTTAAATTTAAGAAAACATGGAACGGAAACATAAAAATAAATTATTAATCATCCATGAAAAATTACAAATTCTCAATCAATCTGATACTATATGTAATTTTTAGTTTTATAATTATACAATAAAACCCTAACATTGTATATAACAATAAGTGTTAAGCTAAGATCTTTAAACTAGATGATTTTACAAATTAAATTTAATTAAATAACAACATACCTTAATTCATGAATAATCTTCTCGAGGAATTATGTCTCTCACTTGGTCTTTCTTTAAAACTTAATTTAAGCTTCTTGATGGGAAGAATAAACTACTCAACGAGCAGAACCAATTCCTAAGGTTTTATTTATAGACACCACCAGTCATGGTGTTTAATTAAGACATTATCTTTTAACAGCCCGAAATAGATAAATAGCCTATAATATAATTAGGTCACATTAATAATAATATTATATTTAAAATAAATCTAACAGAGACACCTTCCTTGCTCTCTTAAACTCTATAATGCTATCATGAGATATTTGGCTTGGCTCGAGACTCTTTGGACCATATTTAACTTTTCTTCAACCCTTGGTGCTAAAGGGATAGACGATTTGGGTATTACATCTCTTTACTTATTGCATACTTTAGTTCTTTATATTATGAATGAAACAAAGAATTAGTTTAGTTAATCGAAAAATCTAGAAGTTCATAATGTTCACTTTGTTTATTAAAGCTTTATTCAATGTCTAATTCTATTCGAAAGAATGAATATAAAAGTATTGGGAGCTAACTACTCGAGAGAGCAAGTAATTAAGATCAGAAAAATTTTTCTATGATCGATCGGAATAAACATCAACAACTCCGAATTGGATTAGTTTCTCCTCAACAAATAAGTGCTTGGGCCAATAAAACCCTACCGAATGGCGAAATAGTTGGAGAGGTAACAAAACTCTATACTTTTCATTACAAAACCAATAAACTTGAAAAAGATGGATTAATTAAGATCTCATTATATAATCGTAGAAGAGATTTTAAAAATAAAATCAACTAAAGATGGATTAATTAAGATCTCATTATATAATCGTAGAAGAGATTTTAAAAATAAAATCAACTCTATGAATTTTTTCTTGTCATACGTATCAAAAATGCGAGTGTATGTAGCATTAAGGCGCGGAGAGATTGCTTGCCTTAATAAAAGATGAAAACATAATGACCTAAAAGATTTAGATATGAATTATTAAATTATTTTAGTATTTGTATCTCAAAAGGGAAGCAAGTACAACAAAAGCATCGAGAAGTTGTCTGACTTAATTTGGTATTGATTAAATAATTTGTATTGCCTCAAAGAAGTACATCTGCCTCTTTATATCACATAGTAATATTAAGAGACTTTCCTTCAATACCTATAGTCTTTAAACAGAATTAGTTCATGACATTCACAATCTCCTATAACCATATCCTCTTTCGCTGCAAAGGAGTCTTTAATAAGTATTATGACCTATTGTTGCTTGAAAATCTGTGTGTTTGACCCTAATTTATCTAGAAAACTTTCCTTTTCACTTACACTTGGACAAGAGATAATAGAAAAACTTGTATGCAACACGATGTATCTTTAGAATTAAACAACGAAAAAGATTAAGGTCTGCCTCTTTTATTATAAGAGCTTAGTCTTGTCGTCTCGCTTAGTCACATCTTATATGTCAAATCTATGAAAGAACAAAACATGATGTATACACAAACAAGCAAGAATCTCACATCATTTTGAAATTAAAGTTCCTATTTAAATCACTTCTTAATACCCTTTGATCATGTGAGAAGAAGGAGTCTTAAGTTCTTATGTATTATCTCTTTTTGTTAAATCAATCATACTGAAGTTGGGTCCTTTTAGTTCAGTTATATAAGCCGAAATCTTTTAACCCAGATTCAACAATCTATCCATTAAAATTGAATGTCAATAGATTTGGCTTAGTATAGACTTGTCTTTATACCAAGTAATTCAAGAATGGGGTTGGAATGTTGTTCATCTTTAGGTTTAAAAAATGTCTAACTTCTTATGACTTAAGATAAAACATCTTTCATTTAATTTGTTTTTCATTATTTAATTTGTAGAACTTATAGATTTACGTAAGTAGTGACTTTGTATAGTATTTTTTCCATTCTGAATAAATAACTCATGTTCTACCTATTAGAATGATATATTAAAATATGTTTGTAAGTATATTTTGAATACATTGTTAGATATTGAAAGTGATAGAACACTATCACTATCTATCATTATATTCTTAATCGATATGCACATCCTCTAGTATTTAAATTAAAGTGTTATACCTCAAATTATAACAATAAACATTTCAATCCCCAACCCTCATCTGAAAAATACTAAATAGTAAATAATAAAGTTTCAACAAAAAGATAGTCAAAAAAGATAAATGACATAATGTCAATATGAATCAAGTCTTATTGATAGAAAACTATAAATTCAAAATTTAATTTGAATATCAACACCTGTACTACTCAAAATCATAAAAGAAAAAAAAAACAAAAAACAATGATCAATATATCAAAAATCAAAACAACCATGCAAAAAGGAATGTAGGTAAAATTAAGCATTAAGGCAACCATATCAATCATAAAAAAAATAAAACAATAATAAATAACACAAGTTCATTGTTGATAGGAAAAACCAGAATAACAAAGAAAGAAGGAAACAGAGATAAAAAGTGATAGTTTCTATCATTTTCTATCCGAGATAAAAACTATAAATATCCATTTCATTTCTGATTCGGCTATGAAAAATAATATCTAAAATGAGAAGATTTGCATAGTGAAAAGAACATATGTTTCTGTCTTTTCTGTTTTTCTCTTTTTATTGTTTGTCATCTGTTAAAGAAAATGTTTAATTAGTACAGATAAACAAGATCTTATTCATACCAAACATTGATAGGTTTATTCAATATACCTTCAAAAGAAAGAGGATGAAAATAAAAGAAGAAGAATGAATATTGTGTTGGAGGAAGAAAGAAGAATAAGAATGGGGATGAAGTAGGGTTTAGAGTGTTACACTGTTTGCTTCACTGAAGAAAGATGAAGTTGTTGAAATGTTGTTTGCTTCGCTGTAGAAAGAAGAATGATGGAGTTGTCTGTCAAAATTTTGCATGTTGGAGGGGAAAAACGAAATGTTGGGTAAATCGGCTACTAGAAGTAGAAAATCGTGGGTTTTATTTATGTTTCTTGCGTTTTTTGGTGGGCTTTTTTCCTATTTCACTTATGGAAAACGTAGACATATGCAACCAGTCAATTAGGATCTAAAATACTCTAGTCGCATCTAAACCCTTTAGAAACTAACATGTAATTTCCTAATTAAAAGAAATTAGAGTTAGTAGAAAACATACCTTCGTAACCTAATTGTTCGTAATCTCCACACGAACACGAACCTGGGACCACCAATAATGTTAACTCGCTATTCTCCAGACTTAGAAACGGGTTGTGGGACCCCATGGATGAAGGGATCGAGAGAGAGAATGTGTGATGGAAATTGGAGAGAAAGAATAATGCTAGAGAGATGTGTGTGATTTTTCCTCTTTGGTGATTTTTTTTTACCAAGAAAAAATAACGCCCAGAAAGTGTTTGAAACAATTTCAAAACCTATTTTTGTAAATAATTGCATGTATTTAGTCCACCAAAGATCAACGTCTCACTATCCACTCATCCTTAGTGGGCCTAGGTGTCATCACCATGATATGCAAACATACATCCTATTAATTTTTAGTGGTATCTTAGTGGAATTATCCAACTTTCCCCATTAACTTAAGTCAAGAGGTATTTTGGTCTTTTCCTTATTTTAGTCAAAGTCAAACTTTGACTTTTCAAACAAAAAGTCAATTTTGACTGTATACTATTTTGCTCTCTTTGACTAATTTCGACCTTCCGAACTTGAATTCTCATTCATAAGTTAGTTAACTAATGTTAATCTTTCACAAGGTTGTTCCTTCACAACCTTAGTTAATCAGCATATTTGTGTCCATCTGATATAACCATGATTGCTAAGTTAATCCTTCACAAGTTTGTTCCTAATCTCGATTGGGTCAAAATACTATTTTACCCTCGAGATCACATCTTCTTCCTTAATTAAGTACCGTTGTTCCTCTAATTAACAATTGGTTTAAAGTTCAATCTATAAACTGAATCTTTCTCAGGCCAATGAGAGGGTGGGGTCATTTGTTCAAGACTTAGATTCAGTGCATAAGGAAAAAATCTATCTACTGACTTTAAAACGATTGAGAGTGAATTCCATCTTTCACTCTATGTCCCACTATCCACCGAGTCTTACCCCTAAAATGGAAGGCTTATTGGGCCAACGATGTTGAGATGCCCTCACCTATTAAGGTCTAAGGATATTCTCGTGTGAACATTAGTTTATAATTAGCTCAAGATTAAAATAAGTTACCTAGGACTTCAGTAAAAAGAAATAGTCAGTTTTAAATGGTAAACAATATTATAACGTAAAAGTGATTATTTCATGCCTTCAGTCTCATGTGAATTATTTACATAAGGTGCTCCACTTTCATATCTCAACATAAACGATTTAACATCACATCATTTGTACTAGTTGCAAAACGAGCCAAATCCATAGTATCCCTAGAATAAGTTGTCCAACATTATTCATATACTATAGACTGTTTAGACTCTAAACTCGAACTTGATTCACATGGAACTTGATCCACATTTATGTCTATACATAACATTCAAGTCTACACAAGATAGTCTTGAGATCTTAATTTATTGGATTTAAGGTTATAGTATTCAAATTTCACTAACAATTTTTCAATAACAACTTTATTGAATAGAATATGATTTTAGACTACAAATGATAAATTTTAAAACATAAATTTCAACTTTCACATGCACTTTAGGTTTGTACACAATGGATAAAAATTTTACTAGTAAATAGTTTGTTTGATTCTTTTATTTTTATAAGTAAAATTTCATAACCTATTAGAATACTTGGTTTGTCTTGGACAAATTAAATGTACTGCTAGGAGTGAATAATAAAATTTTGCAAATATTTGGATTACATTTGCTGTATATTTGAAAAACAGCCATTTATATAAAGAAGCTTTTTAAATTTAGAGCAATTTTGGAAGCAGCCGGACATGGACTACAGCCTAGCAGCCTTGAAGCTTCTATGCCGGCAGCTCAAAGACGCCCGCGGAACTCCGTCTCACGCCACCGCCACTCTTAGCGGCATTCTCTTCCAACGCGCCTGGCTTCAGGTCCTCTCTTCCACATCCTTCATTTCTCCCCGTTTCTCACTATCCTCTCTCTAATCAGAGTTCTCCCACCAGGGGATCTTGGTCTCCGTCGACAAAGAAAATGGTAAATTGATTCTCGACGATGGCACCGGCACCGTCGAGCTCTCCCTCCCTCGCAACTTCCTTCTCCGCCCTTGGAGCCTCGGTATTTGCCCTACTACTTCCCCATTCTCTTTTTGCTGCTGCATTTTGAGTTGGTTTCTCTCACTCTCTTTGTTTGTTTTTGTTCAGGGATGTACGTGATGGTTGTTGGCGCTTTTCTCTTCCGGACGAATGAACCGCCCTTTATTTCGGTGAGATTGAGATTTCATCCTTTCTTCCTTTTCTTCCTTATTAATGACTCTCTTGTGCTTGACATGTAGAGAAGAATTGAATTGTTTTTCCCCTGAACTTTTGTTTTCTTTTAAAGAGAAAATTAGGTGAAGAAACTTCTAAGACATCCTTGGTTGAAGATCATTGGTTTTCATCTATTGAGTTTTTTAAAAATACCTTTGGATGGGCATTTTCAAGGCCAGGGATTTCTTTATTCTCATTTCTCTATTACTTACATAGTTACATTTATGCAATATCCATTCAAAAGGACAAAGAAAATCCTTTGGGTTGATCATGTTCGAGCTTTCTTTTGAATCTTCGATTTGAATGCGAAGAGTGGTCTATGTTTCCTAACGAATTAAAATGTTCTGGAATGCGTAGTAAAAGATTCAAGTTTAGTTTTTGGATGATTGAACTGCATTTTCTTGAGACACTGGAATATTGATGGTTCCACTACTTGCCACAAATTTATCGAATCGGTTATTATTAAGATGTATGCATCCCTTTGAAGATTACAGCCTAACTTCTCATATTACGTGTTGGAAATTTTGTTCAGTATCAGTGAATTTCATTCAATCTATGAAATTTTTGTTGCCTTCTTAAAAGAATATATTCTCCGTAGTGCCATTTTTCGTGCTCTTTTTCTATTTTTATGAGTTTTGCCGATAAGCCAGCTGCCATAGAAGCATGTTGGTGGATTATTCGGTACTTTTCTTTTTCTTTTTTTTCATGGGGGGGGGAGCGGATTAGAAACAATTTCATTGATTGAATGAAAGATCTAATCCATGAAATTTCCAAGAGATACAAAATGAACCCATTTAATTGCAGGGTAGACAAGTTTTCTCCAATTTGCAAGGAAATTTAAACGGTCAATCTGTATCTGTATGCACTGTAGATTTTCATACCAAAATAGAGCATGGCAAACAACTAATTCAAGGACATCCTCAGAATATCTTTTTTTGACTTGAAAAGTTTTGTCGTCTCTCACATCCCAAAACTCCATAAAACCGCGCTTATCATACTTGACCATATTTGAGCCTTAGTAGCTTTGAAATGGTGATCTGTGAGAAACATGTTGATCCAATCAAGAGAGGCCAAAGAATCGTTCAGTATTTGCAGGTTTTTCTTTTAGTATTCAATAATATTGCTATTTCAATCTTAGAGATGGTTGACTCCACTTAATTTAAAGCAAGTTTAATCATATCAATTTCAGCATTTTATCTGTCTTTACCTCCTTTCTATTCATTTTTAAATACCACATCTTCATTTGCTGATATTCAACTTGTAGCTGTGAATCTGTGATGTTTTGTTTCATCAGCATTTTGTTTCCATATCCAATATTTAGGAGGAAAGATAGTGTTCATAACTAAATTACTTAATAGCATGGAGTTTTGGTTTGATATCTACCATCAACAAGTAGTTAATTCTACAATTTTATGTTTGTATTAGGTCCACAAGATTGTTGATCTTTCAAAGTCTCCTAATCGAGAGGCAATGTGGTATCTTGAAGTCATGGAAGCATACAAAATGTTCTATGAACCTCTGGTTGAAGAGTTTTTGTAACTTGTTTTGTCGACCTAAAAGGTGTTGATTATTTTATTTTCATGTTAATCCTGCTATGAAAAATGCATCAATTTCTTGTAATCCTACAAATGGGTTATGATGGTCTTTCGATCTTGTAAGATCACAACTCAAGTAGAGAATCCGAGTATTATCCTCTCCTTTGGTAGGCATAATTTTGAAAACACAAGTAGATAAGGATAAGCAGATAGGAAAGCCAATCCTCTTGCTTTGTGTATCTGATGATGTCAAAGAGAATTTTGTGATATACGTACACCATAGTAATTGGGGTTAATTCTCGGTTTAATGTTTTAGTTTCTTGTCAGTAGTTTTAAGTACTTGGTCAGTAAATACCCTATTAATGGAGGTTTTTTCGGCATGTAATTGGTAACTTTTTGATGTAGGATATATATACCTTCCATAGGGAGATATATGGAGAATCCTTGGATTGGGCCTAAAATGCACACATCACAAAACTTGTAAAGATATTCAGATTGTAGATTGTATTTCATTTAAAGGGGATGTTTGTTTGCTTACCACATACTTCTCTCTTTGGGTGCCTATAATTCATGAAAGGGGTTTAAAGGGACATTTCCAACCCAATCAACCCAAATGGGTTGGTTGGGTAGACAATCCAAATAACCCGATAGTATTATAAGGATTGGGTTTGGTTCTCGAGTTTTTTTTTTTTTTTGTTCATTCCTAATGTTTGTAAAGCTAACATATGTAGAACATTATTCGGCAAACAAACAATGAAAAATATTATTCAGTTATTCAGTGCATAAATCAAAAGTGGAAAAAAGAGGGGAAAATAACTATAACAATCTCGGTAGGACATAACCTCGAGTCTCGGTCAAGCACAGCCCAGGAATGGCTTGAGTGCTCTTTAACTTTCACTTTGTGCTTCCAATCTCGACCGGACCCAACCCGAGCCAAGTTCCCGACTTCTTAAACTTTTTGTCCTCATCTCAGTTGAACAAGCCTTGGGATTACACTTTTTTCTTCAATCTTGTTCGGGATTCCACACGGCTGCCCGAGATCCTTACATAAAAAGCATTTTGGCTTTTCTCTCGGCCAAGCAAGACTGAGTTTTGCCCAAACTCAACCCTATATATATATATATATATATATATATATATATATATATATATATATATATAATTTTTTCATATCGGGGGAGTCGTGGATGATCTATCTCATGGATGGATAGATAAATGTTTGGATTTTTGCTATTGTTTTTTACGGTGGTTGCTGAATATCAAAAACTTATTACACAAAACCCTATTTTTTTTAGAACGAGTTGAGGGAGTAGGTATTATTAATGGCTGATCTATCTCATGGATGGATAGATAAATGTTTGGATTTTTGCTATTGTTTTTTACGGTGGTTGCTGAATATCAAAAACTTATTACACAAAACCCTATTTTTTTTAGAACGAGTTGAGGGAGTAGGTATTATTAATGGAGAAGAGGTCATAAATTGGGGGTTATCAAGATCAATGTTGCGAGCTTCCAGAATATCGTGGGATCTTCGTAAATTTGATGTTATGGTCTTTCGTTCCCTTCGTTTCTTTTTTCTATTCTCCATTTACTTATCTTATTTTCAATATCTACTTTATTTTATTCTATTAGAATAGAATAAAAATAGACACATGCAATGGCATTTCAATCTATATATATATATATATATATATATATATATATATATATATATATATATATATATATATATATATATATATATATATATATATTATTAATTCGGGTTGGGTTAGGTTGAATTGAATTTTTCAACCTCCAACCCGAGACCAAACCCAATCCAAAAAAATCAAAATTTTCAACCCAACTCGATCTACATTTTAAACTAACTCAACCCAACCCGTATATTATAGGTTGGGTAGTCCGGTTGTCAGGTTATTCGGATTGGATTTACAACCTTAATTCATGGTATTCATGTGGAGGCCTTATCGAGCATTGTGGTAGAGATAAAACCGTAGATGTTGTGTGATCTATATTAAACTCTTTGATGTACAAATATATAGACATATCAGTAGATACTTTCATCTTTGCTTTATTTGAAGATGTATTTTATTAGCCAAATAACAAAGGGGTCGATTCAAAACATTGAAGTATATCGTCCTTTACCTATCCCTTATTAATATTTGTAAAAACTGGTTATGGATTTTGTTTCGGCGTTCCTAGGGCTCAAAGACGTAACAGCTCAATCTTTGGGGTGGTTGGTCGTTTAGTAAAATGCCATATTAAATTTCATATGCTTTACATTTTGTTCATTCGTTTTCTCGAGAAATTGTGCAACTTCATAGTATTCCCAAATCCATTGTTTCTTACTGTAATGTCTAGTTTATGAGCCACTAGTTGAAGAAGTTTGAAACTAAGCTTGGAGAGCACCACAAGCCATCCTCATAAGAACGAGGTAACTAATAGAACCCTTGGTAACCTCTCATTTGTTGGTCGTGATGGCGATGATACTGAAGGCATGAGTTAGATTCTTCGGGACTTTCTCCTTAAAAAAGTTGTGGACATATTAGAAAAGTTGTAACAAGGTTTGATTAAGAGAAAAATAAGTAGTAGTCGATAAATTACTAGAACAAATACATATCAGAAAACTTGTCAAATGTTTGGCTTCAGACATACCAGCCTTCTTAACATAGAATTTTTTGTAACTAATCATCCCTAATTCGAACCAAGTTACCAAAACACGTATAAATCAATCAGATTTAATTAAAACGTTTCAATTAATTGTGTGGGATACAAATATGTAACATTCATCTAATTAAATTTAAAAAAAAACGAAGGGATATCACTAACCTTTAAATGTCATTTCAGTCAACTAAATAACCTTTGAAAGTCAATTTGAATATAGGTCGATGGATAAAATAATATCATTGTGAAGATGGAGGGTTAAATTTTCCACTCTCAATTGTTGAACAAAAACGAATCTTCAAATGGTTGAGATGAAATGGAACTCCCCTCTCCCCATTGAACTCATGAGCTTCAACAGAAGAATGTGGGTAGGAGGCAAAGTCACGATTTATCCTCCTTTTGTTTCATAAACCAAACTGAGGGATGGTGCAAATATTGGCTCATGGCCTAATAATAAATGCAGCTGCCACCGTAATAAATATATGAGAAAATTGATTACTCGTTGGATATATGGCTATACCGACCTTCACAATTTTCATCTCCATCACTGGGACATAGCAACCCCCTTCAATATTGAGTGTTGAATGACCTGTCCAATTCTATGAAATTAGATGAATATTCCTTTTTGCTGTTAAAAATTCACAAATATGTAATTTGCTTAAATTTATATGTCTCCAAATTTTGCCAATTTACAGTATTGAAGCTCTATAGTAATTCAAATACTAATCATAATCTATGTAGACATTTGTTGATCTGTAAATAAATGTAATTAGCAGGAAAATCAAAATATTTTTTTCAGTTAAAGTTTATATATTATTTGATTGTTGAGATAGTAAAATAATGAGAAATTTATTTTTTTTCTCCTAGGTTTTGGGTTTAACTTTTATTTGGTCCCTATGTTTAAGTTTAACTTAGTCCCCAGATCTCACAATATTACAATCTTGCCAAAGAAATTTGAGTTTTCTTTTGATTTTAAACAAGACTTTTTTTAGATTTTCATTTCACAATTATTTAAATTAATTTAATAGTCATCAAAAAAGATAGAACTCCAAATGGAGATGATTTTTATTCAATGAAATAACAGAACAAGTACAAGGAATTGAAAGAATTAAAATCCCTGAACAAGAACTAATTGCTTGAGAAGAGCAAAGACTGAAACTACTCTCCCCTCTGCCTTTTCTATCTTTCAAGGACTTAGACAAATGAATCTCACACAAATCATACCTCACTCATCGACCTCCCCTTCTATGAGACCCGCACCCTGAGAAGTGGGCATTTTGAAAAAATTTCTGTAGGAAACTTAGGTGTAAAAATTACAGCAAGCGTTTTGAGGTAGTACATGTTATGAACTAGGCGAGCTATGAGCCCTTCGAGTTCCCTCATAATGCCCTCCGACGTGACAAATGCCCATGCAACCTTTTGCGCCATGATGAACCAAGTATTCCATGAGTATCTAGATCAGTGTATAGTGGTCTATCTTGATGACATTGCGATTTTCAGTTCTAGGTTGGAAGAACATCAGGTTCATCTTAGGTTAGTTTTTGACAAGCTCCGACATAATCAATTATATGTAAGAGAGAGAAGTGTGTTTTTGCCCAACAACATATCAATTTTCTGGGTCATTATCGAATATGGAAAAATTCAAATGAATGAGAATAAGTTACGAGCTATCCCAGAGTGGAGAGCCCCCACTCTGTAACAGAATTACGCTCTTTAGGATTGGCTAATTACTACCGTCGGTTCATTGAAGGTTTTTCAAGAAGGGCTACACCGTCGACAAAGTTGTTGAAGAAAGCCACGACCTAGAAATGGCCAGTCGAATGTCGAACTACCTTTGACGAACTAAAGAAATGCTTTCAGTGGTCCATTGTCTGAAGGCCTGGAGGCAATATTTTTTAGGATCGCCCTTTGTTGTGAAAGCTGACAACAACGCTATCTATCACTTCTTCAACTGGCCAAAGTTAACCTCTAGGCAAGCGAGTGGCAGGAATTTTTGGTCGAATTCGACTTCAAGTTCAAGCACAAGAAATGAACCAACAATCAAGCTGCCAACACTCTTAGTCGTAAAGGTCAGCATGCAGCCTTGTATATACTAGCCCTCATTCATACAAGTAAAGTTGATGCATCAATGCGGGATATTACTAGGGAGTTCATTCAGTAGGGTCTATCTACCCAAGCTATTATTGCTCTAGCCAAAACCAGTAAAACAAGACAATTTTTGGTCGAAGAAGATCTGTTATTGACAAGAGGAAATCGGTTGTATGTTACTAGAGCAGATGATTTGAGGAAAAAGTTATTGCACAAGTGTTGGGGCACCTTGTGGGCCAGCCATCCTAGGTGGCAAAGGACCTATGCGCTACTGAAGAAAGGCTACTTCTGGTCTAACATGCGAGACGATGTCATGCAGTATACGAAGATGTGCCTCATCTATCAAGGTCAAGAAAACAAAAGTTGTTGGGCTTCTCAAACCCTTGCCTATCTTGACGAGACCGTGGGAGTGTTTTCATGGATTTCATTACACATCTCTCAAAAGGTGGGCGACCTTGAGCCCATCTTGGTTATCATTGATCGGTTCTCGAAGTATGCCACTTTCATCCCCACTACCAAACAATGTTCTGCCAAGTTGATAACACAGTTGTTCATTAAGCATGTCGTGAAGTTGTGGGGAGTCCCGACGAGCATCTTAAACGACAGGGATGGTAGATTCATTGGTACCTTCTGGACCGAGTTATTTACCTTCTTGAGGTTAAGCTTGGACATATCCTCAAGCTACCACCCTCAGACCGATGGCAAGACCGAACAATTCAATTGTATGCTCGAGGAGTATCTACGTCATTTCATTGATGCAAGACAAGAATTGGGTCTAGTGTTGGATGTGGCTCAATTATGTTTCAACGCTCAAACTAGTTCGTCAACAAAGAAGAGTCCCTTCGAAATTGTACGTGGAAGATAACTCTTATTGCCTCATATTGTTGATCATCCTTATATAGGAAAAAATCCACAAGCTCACAACTTCACAAAAGACTGGAAGCAGACTACATACATTACTTGAGCTTACTTAGAAAAAGCCTTGAAGGTATGAAAAAGTGGGCTAATAAGAAGCGGCGTCCTCTCGAGTTTCGAGCAGGAGATCAAGTCTTCATCAAGTTGCAGACAAAGCAAATTTAGTTTAGAGGGCGCAAAGATCAACGCCTCGTCACAAAATATGAAGGCATGTGGAAGCCCTCAAGAAGATAGGAAATGTATCGTATAGGGTGGCCTTGCCTACATGAATGAAAATCCATCCAATAATTCATGTGAGCAACTTAAAACCCTACCATCAAGATCCCGACGACAAGAAGCGCAACAATATTGCTTGACCATACATCGACCTGATGCAGAAAGAAGATAGAGAAGTTGAAGAGATCCTTGCAGATAGAGTGAGGAAGGGTAGAAGACCCACAAGGAGAATCCACGAATTCCTAGTCAGGTGGAAGAACCTTCCCATGGAAGAAACAAGGTGGGAACTCATCGAAGACCTCGAAACATGGAAGTAGAAGATCGAAGAGTTCCAACCTCGCCAATCGACAGTGACGTCAACTATTTAAGTGGGGAAGAATGTAATGAGCATGCTTGTCCAAGGCATTGTTTGTCTATGACCGCATGCCCAAACATCCTCACACCACCTTATGTTTATTCTTTTGTACTTGGTTTAGCTTGTGTCCTTTAATTTCTACGTCGCTTGCTTGTAAGTGACATTTCGCACTTCTCATATTCAAGCTTATCGTGTTTAAAATGTCTTTGTAGGGAAATCCCACTACTCAATCCTCTAACTAAGCCTTGTTGTAATCTTTGCAAACCAAGCTTTCTTGCAATTGCCAGTTTTCAATGTTTTCTTTAATGATGTTTTCAACACTTTTTTTTCTCTCAAAACGTGAAGGGAAGCTACATCATACTACGAGTTTGCCCATAACATTCGAATTTAGTACAGTTGACTTGTTCACCGAGTTAGAACAAATGTCGTACAATCATCCATCCTGTATTCGAAAGTTTGCGATTGTGACACCATGCGCGCAGACAAGGTCAGTCATGCACTCATACATGCAGCACACAGCATGCGGTCGTGAGGCACATTCGACGTGCATGGGCTTGTGAGGTTAGCATGCGGCCAGGCCCCTGGACCCTGCACGTGCGCGTGTAGCCTGTTGCCCATGCCCTACGTGCTAGCCAACCCACATGCTATTTTTAGGCATTTTTTAGTGTTTTAGCAATTTTCGCTTGAAGTTTGGATATTTTCTGAATTTTAAGGACTAAATACAGTATAAATACCCTATTTTCTAGACAAGTGAATTTGGAGAATTTTCTCAAGCCAAAGAGTAAACCTCAAGTTTGTCAGTAACACCGTATTTTAAAAGTTATTTATAAAGCATGATTTCAAGTTGCACAAGCAATAACTCTTAAGTGACTGCCATTTAAATGTTTTACTTAAATGCTTAAGGTTTCCAAGTTTGATTTGATAGAACAATTTGTTAACATGTCTTAACTAGTTTCCTTTAAACATGTTTTAGCAATTACGTGATTATTAAGCATAAGTTTGATAATGAGTTTATGCATACATGTTTTATAAGTTGTTTTTACCGACATCTCTTATAAATCATGAAATTGAAAGCTTAAATGTTTTTCATTATGCCATAACCATACAAACTACCTTTGAATGTGCACATATGATTTCCAACTACTAATGTGAAGGCTTTACAGAGGAGCCTGATGGAACACTACTTTCCTTTACTAAATTTCTCCCTTTATTGAATTATGAATCAATTACAATAAAGAATTGAGGAAATCTCAATCCTTCTATCAGCTCTCCAGTGTACTTCTCTCTCTCAAGAAGTTACAATGAGACCTAACCAATTCTAACAGATTTTTCCTCCCTTTCCCACCCAACAGAAAAGTATTTATACTAAGGCTTACCAACTTACTCTATTTCACACGTGCACAATGTGATATATTCTAATTTCTAATTCCTTCTCCTACTATACACAAACTTAATAGGGGCCTAGGACGATTACATCCATGAAGGCACAAGTGCCTATGGAAGAAGATTCAGTTTATACTGGCCTATGTTAAAAATTATGAATCTATAGTTAAGAGTTGGTATGTAGTACCTTATGTACCTCTGAATGATTAAGAATTCCTAAAATGTTTCTAAAGCTTTATTATGTTAAGTTTACAATGTTTTATACGTTCAAAGCTGAGTATTCATCATAACTGTTTGGAAAAGCATGTTTTAGAAAACTGTCACTGGTTGGCATTTTTAGCTCATTCTTTGAAAATGTTTTCTCACTTTCCAGACAATGATCATGTTTCCTCGAGCTAAGCTTATTGCTACCACGCCGACCAGTTTGATATGAGAGTTTGTAAAGTGATCGTGTTTGGGGTAGTGTATCAAAAAATAGTCAATTGTGTTTGAAAGTCTGGTCTTATTAAAGTCTTTGTACGAATCATCTAAAAGTTTGTAAATAAAATGGATTGCACTTAAATTTTCTCTCTAAAATTGAGTTATATGTTTCCGCTAAGTTTTAAGTAAAGATTTAAAGGATAAAGTCAGCACGGATTGTTGAGAGAAAGACGATATCAGTTGACTTCACATCATCTCTTGGATTGAGAGTAGGTGGTCCGAGAGGAGATGTGACAACTGATACAAGGGGATAAACTAGCATCACTAGTCTTAGGAACTTTAGTTCTTACAAAAATCTTTTAACATATCTATCGATAACTTTACATTGAGATAAAATGTAACTAAACATTTCCCTTATGTTTAATAGAATTGGTCCTTTCAATGAGCATATATGCGTTTACTTCTAGTATACTCCTTTAGCACTTGTTGGCTTGTTTACTTCTACTAATTTCTGTTAGATTAATGTGAAAAAATCAACATGATCGAAAACTTTTAGATGCCAATGGAGTTCTTTCAGAACTTGAATTAGGAAAGAATATACTATTGAAACAACCAAGTATACTTTTTTTTTTTTTTTTTGTAAATTAAGGTGAAGTTTTTTCATGTCCTCGAACCAAAGCTTGGAATCATAACTTCAACATTTTGGCTTTCTTGCATCTAACACCAACACATATAAGAAGACATATTGATCAATATTTTCCTTCTTTTTTTTTCTAGAAAGGTATTGTAATTAAATGCAAGGATGGGAAGATTTGAACCCAGGACCTCTTGTCCACAGGTATATACAAGTATTAGTTGAGCTAAGCTCATGTTGGTTATTTTCCTTCTTTATTGAGTTTGGAAATAATTTTTAATAATTCTTAATAAGCTTCTTGTACATATATTTTATATTTGAATTATTATCATAATTTGCAATTTAATCCTTGCTATATAAAAGTTAATGCTACTTTTTTTAGGGGTTTTTTTTTTCAAAAATAAAACAAAACGCGAAAATATTTATACCGTAGAAAACAATTTTGAAAAATGAAAAAGTCCACAACATAAAATAACAAAAATACTCCGCGATTAATCAGTCACACACGAGTGAAAAACGATTTTGTACCTAGTCTAAACAATCTTGTACTCTTGTATAGAGTAAATGATCTTGTATCCCTATACTTAGTCTTAACGATCTTGGTACACGATCTTGTATTGTGTCCGGTCTAAATGATCTTGTACCTGGTACCTAGTCTAAACAATCTTGGTACACTGAAAAAACGGTGTGAGATAATCAAATAAACCTTTAGTTAATTCTAAAGTAAATAACTGTTGTAATAGCTAGAGGATCAGTAGAAGAAAATAACACAAGAAACTTTGGTAACCCAGTTCGACCAATGTTGCCTACGTCTAAGGAGCTGCGCAGAGCTTTGATGAGTAATTTTATTATGATTCACTTTTAGTCAAAATACATCGATACAGCATATGAACTATGTTCTTATATGACTATTTAACATGCTTAATAACTTTAGACTTTATGCTCCCCTGAATGCATGACTAATCCTTCTCGATGATGTCTGACTTTAAGTTCCCCCTAAATACATGAGTGAATCTCCTCGACAATATCTTCATACTTCTTCTGAAGTTTATTGTGACCACTCAAATCACTGCTTCTCTTTCTCATTACTCATCACAATATTCAACTTAGATCAACATACTGATCCTATGAACATAAGATCACACTACCTTTTTTGTGCATGGAGTTTCTACAATCGATCTCTCTATTAAATTGTCGTCGTAAATCCTTTTCCCGTTTTTTTTCAATCTAACACTCCTTTTCAACAACAGATTTTTATATATATATGATCTATATATATAATCCTTATTTACACAAAGATATTTTGCAAGATTCTTAAAATGAAGGAGAATCTATTTATCTTTTAATTATCTTATCTTTGAAAAGATAATTTTATATTTTCTTTTAGACAAAATCTTCAACATACACGATCTTATACCCTTGTTCCCAGTCTAAATGATCCTGTACCTTATATCCAGCCTAAACGATCTTGTACCGATCTTGTACCCTTATATCCAGCCTAAACGATCTTGTATCCAGTCTAAACGATCTTGTATCCAGTCTAAACGATCTTGTACCCAGTCTAAACGATCTTGTACCAAATATAAACGATCTTGCTACACGATCCTGTACCTTTATACCCAGTCTAAACGATCTTCTACCTTTGTACCCAATCTAAGCAGTTTTATACCAAATTTTAACGATCTATTAGTGATAGTGGTCTATCTCAATCTATCTAGGATAAACAACCAATCGTTTAGATATTGGTACACGATTGTTTAGAACTTGTGCCAATATCATTTAGATCTTGTACAAAAAAGAAAAAAGAAAATGAGAGATGAGGAATGAAGAAATTCTTGAAGAGGAAGTGAAGAAATCGCAAACAAAAAGAAGTGGAAATATGAAAAATGAGAAGTAATAATATGAAGAAATTAATTATATGAAAAGGAGAAGAATAAATTGTAAATAAGAAGAAAAAGAAGTAAAGTGAAAAATGGTCCCACAATACAACTAATGATTCGTGGGCGTACCCCATATAACTCGGCTAATGACATTCCCCCTTCCGTAACTCTACATTCGACCAAAAACCTCTGATCTGATGATCACCACAAATTCATCAAACTCTTCAAACTTACCCTAGTTTTAGTTAAGATAGGATCACCCTTCAACACCACACTCCGACCGTCCTGATTAAATGTTACAGTCAAGCTTCGTCAATCCACCTCTATTACACCTAAAGAGTGCAACCATTGTGCTCCCAAAATTATGTCGACTCCTCCAAGCTCAAAGGCAAAAAGCCCTCTCTTATCTTCCATTCCCTAATTACAAGTTCAACGCCCTCACACTCGTTTTCCCTTCACTGCCAAACCAGAGCCCAAAATTACTCCATATTTAGATGTTTCTACCATAGGCAACTTCACAGTGCGACCAATTTTTCTGAAATAAGGTTGTGTGTTGCACCACAATCTATCAGGATAATCACCGATTCCTCCCGAATTTTTCCTTTCATTTTCGTTGTCCCCAGATTTGTCGATCCAACCACGAAATTAATTGAATGTTCGACTACTAGCTTCAATTTGCCTTCTACTTTCAATGCTTTCAGTTCATTCTCCTCTTGTTGTTCATCTTTCTCAATCAATTAAACTTCTTCCTAGTTCTCCTTAACAATCAAAACTCTAATCTCCCTCTGTTCCTTAATTTTACATTGATGTCCAGCATAATAAATCATCACCTAAAACAGAGTCCCTTATCTCTCCGAGCCTAAAATTCCGCATCTAATATTCTTCTTGCCAGACCTTCACGCCAATTTCCCACCATTGCCACTTCTCCCAATGTGCATAGGGAAGTTCTCTCCCATCTTTATCTTTTGTAGTTATTGGTATATTAGATTTAATAAAAGTCAAAGGTGGTTAGGCCTTACCTTCCACGATGATGCCCAGGCCCACTTCCTTCCTCGTTATCTCCAAGTTCTCCACGTGTTGAGCCAGTTTCATCAGATGCGCAAGCCTAACTAGCTCTCAACATCCTACCCTAGCCTACATCCATGGACTACACCCATTCATAAACATTTCTTCCAGCACCTTCTTCGGTAGTTGTGGTAATGGCACAACCAATTTATCAAATAGACTATGATATTTCTCCACGACCGTCTTCTGCATAATCGCTAAGAATCGTCCATAGATTGATCCCTCTCTAACCGATATGAAACGAATCATCATCCTCTGTTACAAGTCCAGCCAAACTTTGAAAGATTCTTGTTCCTCCTGCAATCGATAATAACCTAGCATTGCTCCATCAAAACTAGTAACAACTACAATCATCTTCTCCGAATCCGTTAACTAATGTATCTAGAAATAGCAATCCGCTCTAAGTAGCCAAGAGTCCCAATCGATGCCGCTAAAAACTGACATCTCAACCTTCTTAAACCTACTCTGATTAGAATAGTTGCTTCCTCCTGATTTAATTTCATTCATCGACGTTTCTCCTCCTTCAACATTGCTCTTGATTGATTTTCCTTTGTTCGATGATCCTCCAAGCGTGATCGGCCGTCCTTTCATCACTCCTTCTACATTCATCATCAGCAATTGTTGTTGCATCTCCACTTGTACTTCCAACCGCTCGATACTCTTGGCTAACAGTGCAAGATTTTCCTCAGTTGCTGGCAATTTATGCAATTCTACTCTCGTACCAACAATTTCCTGATCGAACGTTTCCATGATTCTTATTCAATGAAATAACAAAACAAGTACAAGGAATTTACACAATTACGATCCCTGAACAAGAACTAATTGCCTAAGAAAAACAAAGATTGAAACACCCTCCTCTCTGCCTTTCCTATCTTTCAAAGAATTAGATAAATGAATCTCACACAAATCTTACATCACTCACCGACCACCCCTTCCACTTAAACCTCTTTGCCTCCAACCAACTGTGGGTCCCAGCCTTAGCAGCCACACTACCTATTACACTCACCCCTTATTCCCTCTTCTTCTACTATACTTCCAAATAATAGGGAGTCTAACATAACACCAAAGACTAAAAATGAGTATTGAGCAAAAAATCAAAATTAAAAGTGTAAATTTAAATTTTAGGAGCCAAGTTGAAACCAAACTCAAATATAAGGAATAAAAGTGTAATGCCTTATCTTTTAAAATCCAAGAATCAAAATGATAAGTATAAGTCAAGATGTTGGAAATGTATAACACAATGTTATTGAAATTCATTGGCTACAGTTATAAATGAAGTGATTGATTGTACCTGAACAAGTAGTTAGCTATAGGATTCTCCTATCTCTGAGATATGAATACATGAGAAAGAATGCCACAACAGCACCAACGATTATCCCAGCTGTTGTTAACCAAAAGGCAAACTGCATGCATCATCACAAGTGCATCAACGTTAAAAACTCACACAAAATCAAGACAATTGGCCATGTTGCACCAAATTGAACAAATTGTTTTTAAATTTGGCTTTTAGAGAATGTACCACGTGTTCTTCAAGATATGATCGTAAGTTCATGCCGAATATTCCTGCAAAATGGATGTGAAAAACGAAGGCTAAAGGACAAGTGGAAAGAAATTCTTTCGTTTCAAGTTATCCATGCAACATGTATATGATCAAGCAAATCCACTGCATTTTCTTACCCAAATTTTTTATTGTTACTCACCCTAACCTCTATTAGAACAAGAAACTCTTGCTTGAGTTAGCTTCGTATTTGTGTTATATTACTGGAATAAACTGCAGCTAGCAATATTTGATTCTCTTGCTATATTCCTCTTACCCTGGTTGGTTAGGCTTTCCATTGCGAAGCAATCCTAGAAATATCAACGTTTGTATATTTACTGTTGTGCAAAAGGTCATCTCTATAATACAGGATTTCATTTCATAATCGATCGGCAATAAGAAAAAGTAGCTCAGTAGCTCAGTAGCTCAGTAGCTCAAGTACCGTTTAAAGATTATGGGGTCTTTTTTTATATGACATCTTCAACATAAACCATCTTTTTTTACGTAAGATGTTCAACAGGTCCCTCAAGATAGTATTTTTGAATTGAGTTTGTCCTTGTAGGGTCGAATCCATTGTTACTTTTGTCAGATTGAATGCCCTATTTCAATTTATTATGTTTATTTGGCTAGCAAATTTCATTTTATTTTTGTCTTTTATATCCTTGAGGATATTTTCCTTTTTGGTCTTCAGCTGTTTATGGAATTTTTTTATTTGGTTTGTTTTATTATGGCAGTTGATAAAAAAATCTTTCGTACTCTGTTTTATTGGAAGGTTTTTTATTCTCTTTTGCCTTCGGTCTTGCCCAAGCTTTTGATCATTCGTCGCAGAAATATAGTGATTGTATCAAGCTCTTAAGTGATAAAGCTCTCTTGCGCGAAAAGACTTTCTTATTTTGTGTGGGGATGAACACCTTGTCACTAACATTGTGATTCACTTAGTTGAGAAGATTTGTGCAAGTTAGCTGGAGCCTATTGTTGAAGGTTACTTTGACGAGTCTCTCTCAAGATAAAGCATGAAGCATATGATATAGGGGAGCTTAAATCGAACTCCTTGTTCAAATGTCAAGTGGTTTAGGGGAACCTAAACATTTAGTTTCCAAAATTATGGTAATTGACTTGAATATTTTGTAGGTATTGCTACCTTTTACGCTATTTTCTTCCGGCTCCTATCAGCTAAGTTACCTAGGTTAGGTTGATTTTGTTTTCAGACACTCCTGAGAAGATAAAGTAGTTCCCTTGATGGTAAATGAGAACTATTTAGATCTCTTCACCTCAATATTTTATTCCTCCCATTTTTTCTCTTGAAGGTGATACCTTCCGTTCAAGGAAGATTTCCCAATTGGATATTCATGATATCTCTTAAAGGGCATACCTGCAACTAAAGCACCAACTGCCACACAAAATGTGCCAACTTGGAGAAGCAATTCCACTCTGCTAACCTCTAATCGCCGGGAGCTAGTTAGAAAAAGAAATAAAGCGATTACATGGCTGAAACATACTAAACAAACTGAGTGGAAAAATCAAAGACAGAAAAAAATAGAAAGAAGAATTGTTCTTTGAACTTTTCTTCTCCTGATTAACCTTAAAAACGATGAAATCTGTTCTTTTTTTATATATATATATAAAACATATGGCAGTTATGATAATTAAGTTAAGTGATCTATACATTACTGTCAGGCTTTTGAGATGGATACTCTGTCAAACCTATGACTCCCATTCTTTTAACCTTGGTTTCTTTCCCATATTATTATTCTCGACTGGGACAAGAAACACAACCTTGAAAAGTGAAAACTTAGCAGAAACAGCGACAAAAGGAAAATATTATAAAAACCTCATAAGGAAATTTAACAATATAAACGTACAAGCGGAACAAACCATTTAACAGGTAAATGTAAGAAGGCTGTTTAGACCTTAAATTTACGGCAATTGAATCTTCCATTTCTTTTGCAGAATCCAGAAGCCTTTCAGCCTGACCATGACAAGATTCGCATCTGCAGATGCAAACAGATAAAATTCCATCAACTTGCATGGTTCATTTCACAAAACTCGCGAGTAAAATAACAATTTGTTTGGGCTGGTCATAATGGCGCGATCGAATACAACAATTAGTTTGAAGGTGTTTCAAACTTTCAAGTATCAGTAAATAAAATCCCTCAAATTTGATGATGACCCCACAAGAAATAACATGGAAATAAACAAGTTTATAAACAACTTTAGTAACGATTTGGTCGTTTCCAGAAAAAAAAAGATAAAAAAGAGTATCGATTTGGTCTTTATCACTGTATAAAAGCTAAATTATTAAATTTGAGAGGATAGATACTGATTTCTAGCAAAATAATAGGACATTTTTTTATATCCTTGAGTGTTCAAGTCAGCTTAAAGCATAACTGCACTTCAACTAATTTTATAGAATAACTCACACAAGAACAAATCGCATGAAATAGGCAGGCATTTATCTTTTATTGTTTACCTCTACACTTCGGGTATAAGTACTTTTAGTTTTGGAACCACTCCAAAATGTCTCATACTAACAGAGATAATTATCATTACTCATGTTTCGAAGATCGCTTACTTCCCTAACTGAAGGGACACTTTGTTTGCCTTCTAACAATAATCCTCTTAATTAAAGTTCCACCGTCCTCATACCAACGGAGATAATTATCGTTACAAATATATCAAAGATCACTTACTTCCCTAACTAGTGAGGCACTTTGTTTGCACACCCAACAATCCTTTCCTATCCACTCCCACCTATTCCAAACCAAAGTCAAATCAAGCGCAATCACAGATTATTTTTGTGGAATACACTTGGTATAGACAGCCTGTCGCATTCTTGATTTTCCCCTGAGATATACTACTCCTAATCAGTCTACCTAACCTCATCTCCATCCTATCTGTCTGGGTTTAGATTATTCCCCTCGTGATTCTATGCATCACAAGAAAGGACGCAATATAAATTTTTTCTTGTGGATCACGGAAGACAGCTGCCAAAGAATACTGCTGACAGTAGTAAACATTCACGATACCACTTTCAAAGATTCCTAACATACTTTTGCAATTTCTCTATTCCTCCACTTATTGCTTTGATTTCTATGACAGAGAACATACATTCTATTTATTATATTAAAGACTAAAATGAAAATGCTAGATCTTATACGGAAACAATTTTAGTTTGTTCTTCAGAAGTGTGTAGGTGGCTTATCTGATATTAAACATACCTCTGGAGATAATTTTCCAACAGCATTTCTATTTCTTCTTCCTCGTCTGCAGATAAAAGAGTTCAATAAAATATCACAAGAAGAGTTGAACACTGAAATCAAGGCTGATGAAAATTGTGAATGTAATCATTTAAATTTTTAAGTGTATATCTTACCATCAGCAATCTGCTTATCCAAAGGAAGAGTGCACTCCACATCATCATTTCTTTTATTCAGCGTGCAATTCCTACCCATAATACAGATGCGCCGAATTTCTTGTGGATCCTCCAGAAGATCAAGAAGCATTTGTCTGAGAGCCCCTGCTCTAGAACCTAATTCAACCTTGCGTCCAAATTGGTAGTAGAGAAGAAGAAACAGATCAAAACTACTCATTTCCGCATATCATAGCAAGTTATATTTTGAACTAAACAACTCTATCCAAAACAAATTCCATAAACTATACCAGTGTCTGCTTGCTAATACGAAGTTGTTCCAACACATCTGCAGTTAATTTGTTGGGCAATACCTCAAGCAGAGCTTGAACCTGAAACCAGACGAACTTTTTGCATAAGTTTTCATGTTTCTTTCTTTCTTCTTTGTATAAATAAGATTACCTCTATACTAAATCGGGGGAAAAGTCAGCGATAATAAATTGAACACTATCTTTTATGTTTTTTATTCCATGCATACATTATTGATTTAAGTATTTCTCAACACTCTAATTTAGAAAGAAGAAAGAAACTAAAAATCTAATGTTTGAGGTGTTCTAAACATTATCCTATCCAATTGATGACTTTCTCTTCAACTGGACAGACATTTTCTGATTAGGTTTCTCTTCAAGTCTGTCGCCTAGTCTAAAAGAATTTTCCATTCGTTTTCATGTACCAACAGCTCCATATAAGCAGTATAATTCTTTGATCGAAAAGAGTAAAGTTTTCACAAAACCACATGTAAAATTATATACGTAGAAACAGATACGAAATTAAGAGTTTGCCATTGATTTTCACTCACACACACAAAAAAAGGAAAATCAACTCAATATTTTCCAAGGAAAAAATAATTTAATGGAAGAAACAGAAAACTAATATACATATACATACTCACTATGTCTCCATACTCACACGAGGTTCTACTTTCATTAGTCGCTGCTCCAAACGCTGAGTTCGTGAAAGCAATGCAGCTTCAACAACCTAAAAGATTAAGTAAAATATTTTCTATCACAAACAATGGTGATAGAATCTAAAAGAAACAATAACAAAGAAGAGACTGCTTAAGATGAATGTCAAGCAAGTTCATGCAAATTATGGAAACACATAATTATAAGCTCACATGATGACCATGAATTATTGAAATACATCACAGATTGACCACACGCTCAATGAAGAAGCCTCCATTTCAACATGTGGCCTAAGGACAGAATTAGCACTGAAAACAAATGGTTATCTATTAATAGCTAGCATACTCGGGGAGAACTCCAATGGCCCACGAATAGTGGACAGTAGATGAAGGGAGACTTGTAATTAAGATAACTCCAACTTGTGGAAGCATCCCATGCACACACAATACACAAAATTCTAGTGTACACTTAAGAGAGAAATGGAAAAGCTCGAGGATTGTTCCCCTTAGCCAATTGGTGTCTTGTGTGTAGTGCGTTTTTGTTCTATCAAGGGAGTCCCAAGATTCATTGGACCAATAAGTAGGATGACTAAGAGTAGAACCTCTTAGGTCGATGGACAAGGTAAAATTTTTATTAGAGTTTTTGCCAACTGTCATGGGCCTCACCTCGAACTAAAATTTTTGCCTTTCTCATGCGGCACTAAGAGGTTATCTAGGCCACCATGTGCATGGGTTGCAGGACTAGTTTGTAGAAAAACTCTTAGCCACCATGTGCATGGGTTGCAGGACTAGTTTGTAGAAAAACTCTTAGCCACCTTCCTCACCGACACCATAGCTCACAAGCCATGTTGTCAGTTGTGCCATTCACTTGGCCATGGGATGCCGACCACCCCCATGATCCCAACCAAAGTATGCCCTCCTCGTACCTTCTCTGTTGTATGTTGGTCTCATGCTCACTTGAACCTCTTGGTCTCCCACATGTCACCAAAATCTTATGACATGTAGCCACTGTTTTTTCTTCCGAGAAATATTCAATAACAATTTCGTAGATAGAATGAAATTACGAAAGAAAAAATGCGCAGTGAGAGTTACATATTACTTTTCCAATGTGCAATAAGGTATGTTAGACAGTAATCACAGAAAGTAGGATTAAATTTACACCAAGACAGAGAAGTATACAACAAGAGATCTAAAATGATTGTGTATTCCAACTCTCTTATCTTCAAAAATGCAATGATTAAGGAGTCCGAAGAAGCCTTTTATAATGAAAGTCCAAGTGATCTGATCTTCTTCTCATTTTTGAAAGGGTGTCCAATCCAATGAAGAGCATATTTAAGAAAATGAGAGGGTCATTTAGGAAAACCAAGATATAGTTGTAGAGAGATAAAATCATCCTCCAAAATGATTGTGCAAAGTCTCAGAAAACCAAGATGTGCATAATAGTCCCGTTGCTTTGACAACATCGGACACACCAATTAGGGCAGATGTAATCCAAGGACACTTTTTGAAGAAGACATCAGCAATGTTTACGCTACCATGACTCACCTCCCAAAGGAAGAAACAAATCTTCTTAGGGATTGGACCCTTCCTATAGACAGGTAATCACTGTGGATTGAAAATTAAGAGAAACTTTCATTTGCAGCCTCGTTCCTTTTTAATATTTTTTCTTGGTTTTGTTAATTACTTTTTGTCAAGTTTCCAGCAATAGCTTCCTACTTTAGTTGCATTTCCAAATCTCAGTAAACGAGTGGCATGTTAAGGAAGTTCTTTAACTTCTTACATTCCCCCAGTACAACGGCGAGGTTTTCCAATCTAATCTTGTTTTGAACTCTCTCTCAGATCAGTGATTACTGAAGGAAGTTGCAGAAAGCAGTTTTACTAAGACGAGATCTTGAAAGATTTACGAAGTTTTTATGTGAAGACCCCTAGGCTAGACTGTTTAACAGCAGCATTCTTCAGAAAAAGGCGAACATTCTTCTGCAAAGTTACTGAAATTGTTCCATGGACTTCTCTAAAATGACATTAATGACATGAGCAATTATGCAGTTTCCTTATTCTAATGAAGGGTAATCAAAAAAGGCAATTAGTTCAGACTGAGTGACCTTACCCACTAAGTTTTTATTAAAATATCTAAAAGATTATATGATACACAAGTAAAGAACACCAATAAGCTTTTTCCCAGTGGAAACAAATTATTGATTCTTGTCCAGAACTCATTGATGTTTGAATAAGGAAGAAGGGTGCAGACGTTAAACTGGACCTGGAAAAGGCCTTTGTTATAGTTTATTTAGATTTTGTAAACGCTATCGTGGAAGTGGAGAAGCCATTGAGGAGCTAAGACCAGAAGATTAAAAGACCATTAGTACTTATGTAAAACCAAGGTTGGATCAACGGTTATATGAAGTTTTGTACCATTCTCTTCTCATTTGTTCTTAAAGATGAGTTTGTTAATCCATTCAATATCATAAAGCTTTTTAGCCTTTCTCAGGTCTGAACAATAACCTGAGACTGATATTAGGAGCCGAGAGATGATCTGGAAGTGCAAAAGTTCGGCCTTCATAGCAGGTTGTGACATTGAAAAATGACCCACTTTTTTAGGTCTTCCCCTCAATGGTTATCTAATAGAATTTTATTGTCTGGCCTCCATCATAGAAATTATTCAACGTAAGTTTCAGAATGGGTTGGAACCTTCACTAACTTCTCAAGGCCAGATTTTAATTTGAAAACCTTCGAGGTCAGAATATATAAAGAAAACCCAATCCAGAAGCTGATCTCCACTTATCTGCTAACAATAATCACTAAGAAGCATGGACACTTTAGTTTGGCTAGCATGTCCATACAAGTCGGACCCTTGGACACTCTGACACTTGGTAAACACCTATCATACTTTTGTTAGTGCAACAAATGCATTAGACATGCATAGAACACTCATAGAGTATACTAAGAAGACACATACATGACAACAATAACAACTTTTAAGTGTGGAATACATTAAGGTAAGTCTTTTAAGCATATAAACGCATCAATTCATTTACTATGATTTTTTTTTACTATAAAAATGATAAATATTAAAATGAATATTTTAGTAAACATGCCCTTGAAGTGTCATGTCCTAAATTTTTAAAATATGGCGTCGCAGTATCCGTGTCGTGTCATATTCGTGTCTTGTATCCGTGTCCATGCTTATTAGAATAATCATCTGATCTTCTCAGCAGTTTCCATTGGGATTCACAGAATGACATAAGAATGCTGAAAGGCAGTTAGAGGTAATTTTTCTTTGCTTCGAGCGGTAAGCTTCTTGGGGACCAAATTCCAGTTAGGAAACATCTTATTGTTAGATGTAGAGAACTACAGAAGTACCACAGTTCGTAAGGTAATTTTGCTTTCATCTGCCAACTCTATTTATATGATGTAAAAACACATTATATTAACAAGAATCACTAACCTCGAGTTCAAATGGCATTGCCGGCACTCCATTCATGTTTTTTGGGTTCAATCGAGGCAACAATGATTCAATAAAAGCTTGTCCTCCTGGACTGAAGATGATCACCATCATGCAAAAAGAATTGCAATATGGAAATTTTGTATGAGAAATAAACATGGCATCATTTTTCAAGTCAAATGGATACCGGTTATAATCGAATATGAGGACACAATCCTGCATGGCTATTGCTCGCAACGATCCCAGATTAAGCAAAATAGCATGCTCACGTACCTGGGATGTGAACCACAAAGAGAAGTATTGCTGAGTATTATTTATAACTTCAATTCCTTAATTTTATATGTTTATCCCAAATGCTAATTCTTCAACCTAAAAAGATGACCACAAATTAGAAAAGATGAAAATTAATGTACCAGTAATGTAGGCATTGAGTTTGTCAAAAATAAAGATGGATCAACACTTCGGACATCACGAGGACGAAGCCCTGATAATTAGAAAATACATATATCAGCAAGAGGAAAATAATGAAACGACAAGATATATTTTCTTAACAAAAAGTAGATCGTAATATTATTTGTCATCCCACGGTTATCTATCAGTGTAAATCCAGAAAAACCAACAGTGATCATCCAGTAGTAATTGATATTCCAGAAAGAAAGTACTTGTTAGTCAATGCAGGCTAAAAGTTTTCAACAGCATAAATCCAGAAACTAGGCAATGAAATCAGAAGCTGAACTTTCTGGAAATATTTACTCACCACTTGACTTCAACAGCTGCCGTCTATTAACCTTCCTGGTGGATACGGTTCCATCAGCTTTAACCTCTAACACCTAGGTGGTCAATAAAGATGAACTTGAGAATAAGAACTTCCTTTTATCAAAGAAAGAAACCCACAGATATATCTCTGATCTTGGAATCAAAACTATAACTAGCCTACCCCCCAACTATTAACTCCAATCAGTGGAAGGATTACAGCATGAGGTCTTAACTTAAGCTAAAAAATTTTAAATGTTCTGCCCTTCAATCGGAACATTTTTTCATATCCAAAAAAATTGTGACCTCAAAGAAGACTGCAAAAGTTGAACCCCTCAAAAGTAATTACTTTGAATTATTTCTTTGATAGGTGTAGGCAATATTTTATATGATTTATCCTCAAACTAAATGTTGGTATGTGATCACCAAAGAGACAACGGGGTCTTTTATGGCTTGCCATGGTGTGCGTTGTTATTTGAGACACTTGGGGGAGAGAAGCGATCGGGTTTTTCAGGGTAGGGAGAGGGAACATAGTGAGATTTGTTTGTTTAGATTTTACGTGTTCATTTGGGCTTCGATTTCAAAAAGTTAATTACTCCGTAACATTTTAATTAGTTGGTTCTTTTCTTAATGGGTGTTTTGTTGGGCTGGTTTTTTTTCTTATGACCTTGTATTCTTTTATTCTTTCTTAATGAAAGGTGTTTTCATAATAATTTTAAAAAAGATAACATTGTTCATTCCTTTGACGGAAAGATAAAGAGGTTTGAATCTCCCATCCTTTGAACTAAAAAAAAAAAGTTGTCTGCTAATGTCTTTTATGTTCAAAAATCAATTAAGGAAACATTAAATTACTACAAGATTAGAAGCACTTACAACCGTTTAAAATTTTTACAACATAGCAACATATGCGAGGAAGCCTTACTGTTAGTTACTATTAAACCGTTTAGACGTTCTTCAACATCAATATAAAGAAAAAGGCTCCAGTTTGCAACTAACGACGATTAGGCATTGGTAGACTCAACACTCCCCACCTAATCTCCCTCAAGAATCAAATAATTAGTTAGGTATTTGAACAGGCTATCTCAACTTGATTGAAATTTTTGTTGGATATTCAAATTCCCCACTTCAATCCAACATAAAAACCCAACGCAATTCAAACTAGCAGGAAACACATCCAAATTCAACTAAAAAAAATGCATCAAAGAAACAGACCTCATAAACCTGCTCTCGAATCGCAAGCGAGAGATAATCACTCGGTGAAGAAGAAGAAGAAGAAGAAATCCTCTGCGCAGAAGCAGCAGTGGCAACAGAGCTGTCTTCCCGAACACTAATATCAATATCATCCTCAAGATCTCCCCCTTCGTCCACATCGGAGACAAACGCTTCCGATTCACTCCACTGCTCCTCCTCGGTGGACATGGAGAAACACTTGGTTCTGGAAGATAACTTCAGGGCGCAGTCTCGGGACGGAGCCAAAGAGGAAAGACATGGAGATCGGAAGAAGCGGGAGACAGAGGTGAGGTCAGAGATGAGAAGGTGGTGAGAGGATGAGGATAGGGGTCGAGGAGGGAAGTGAATGAGTTGTAGGGATAAAGAGAGCGCCATCGGAGAGCGGTTTGAGCTCTTTGGTTATGAACATTAAAGAAGGATTAGTTGGAAGAACCGGGAGCTTCGAAGGAGGAAGAAGAAGTAAAAAAAAAAAAAAAAAGAACAAAAGGTGTCTTTTTTATTGTTATTAAATAAAGTTGTATGGATAATGTGGATATTTTAATGAATAAAATATTTTTTAAAGAAAAAATCTTTTTGAAAAAAGAAAAAGAAAAATGATGTTGAGCTTTGTCGTTGGTTAACGAGTGGTAGTTCATGGAATTCCTGTGGTCCACTCTTGGGATCTTCAATTTTCTATTTCTTCCTTTTTTTTTAATAAAAAAACCTTAGTTTCCTATTTCTTAATACTTAATAGATTTGGATCGTCTTTTTTTTTATTTTTTTATTTTTTTGTATTTTACTGTACTTTAATTTAATTCATATATTTTAAATCTTTAGTAGGGTTTCGTCTCACTTGAGTTATTAATTATTATTATTTAGAAAGTTAATTTATTTAGAGAGTTAGATTGTCAGCATTCGAATGTTGAGCCAAAAGAAACGTGTTTAAGTCGCATAATTGAGTTTGATATTAGTGTACTTTTTCTAAACATTAATTTTGTATTGGATTTTTTCCTATTTGTTTAAATTTCCAACTAGGCACATATTTTTCTAAAATTTTCTAAACACTGAAAAATGCTTAACTTTTCCCTTTTTTTTCTTTTTTTTTTTTTTTTTACATAACAAAATCTACAAAGTAAACATATACTATACACATACTTTGAATTTAATTTTTTTTAACAGTCAAAGGGTGTTTGGCTAGCCAACATGAGTTGAGTTGGGTTTGTATAATATATAACTCATTGTTTGGCTCACCATCTTTAAATATTGGTAGAGTTGAATTAATGTATTTTTCCAACTCACCGTAACCCTCCATTCTTCCAATGTTTTAAATGCTCCATCCACGGGTCACTGTTAGCAACTTTAATTGTCGCACTTTCTGTAGTGTTTTATGTCTTAAAACTCGTGATTTGTGAATCTAAAATTATTCTATTGTTCAATAAAGTTTTTATTGAGGTATTATTCAATAAATTATTTGATTATGGGATTTGCTCCTTATAAACTCTAAATTCAATAAACAAGTGATCCTTGACTATAGTATGAACACTTGAACTTTGTGTAGTGACATCAAAGTGGATTAAGTTTGAGCTAATAGTATAAATGATTTATAATATAGGAATAAGGTTGGACACCTTATTCAAGGGACATTATGGATGCAACCAACTTTGTATTTAGTACAAACAATATAACCTTAAATCGTTTCATGTGCAGATATGCAAGTGGAGACATCCTATGTAAAGAGTTTGCATAAAACCAGACCATAAGATAGTCAGTTTTACATTATAACATTGTTTACTGTGTAAAACTGACTATTTCAATTTTTTATGACCTAAGTACCTTGACCTTAATCATGAATTAACTATGAACTCATATTTATTCGAGATTATCCTTAAATATGTGCATGTAAGGGCATCTAAACAACGTTGGCTCAATAGACATCCCATTTCAAGGGCAAGATTGAGTAGAAAGCTGGAGACATAGAGTGCAAGACGAAATTCACTCATATCTGCTTCTAGGGATAATAGAGAGGTTATTGTTCCCTTAAGTGTCGACTTCAGGTCTTTAACAGGGGACCCCGCTCTTTCATTGGCCCAAGAGGGACTTGGTTTAGTGGTTAGAACATAAACCAATTGTTCATTGGAGGATTAGCGTGACTTAAGAAACAAGATGCAATTTTGAGGGTAAAATAGTATTTTGACCTAGTCGCTTCTCAAAGAGGCAGATCGAGATCAATGTCCCACTAATGAAAAGAGATTTTTCAAGCAACTTGTGAAGGATTGACTTACTAAACACGGCTATATCAAGTGGACACAAATATATGTACAGTGAGGAGAGTGCAAGTACGAGTTAAGTGGACAATCCCGCTAATTAACGAATGTTGATTAACTAGATTAAAGGCAGGTTAATTTTGAATCACTAGAGCTCATGATCTATAGATCCATTAGATTCCTTCACTAGTTAGTTACAAAAATAAACTTATGACAACATGATCAAGGAATTCAAATTGTTAAAATTCATTTACATTTCAACTCCCCTTCTCTCATTTCTAGGTCACTGTTCAACTCCCCCTCTCTCCTTCGTTTTTCTCTCTCTATCTCTGTCTCAGTCTCCATCTCTCTTCTTTGATGTCGTCTTCTGAACTTGCCATCTCTGTCTTCATCTTCCGCCATCCCTAAACTTGTTGTCTCCATCTTCTAAACTTGTCATCCCTGTCCCCCTCTATCTGGTTTCCCTTATTTGTCTCTGTCTCTGTCTATATCTCCGTCTTCTACCTCTATCTCTGATTCACGAGCATAGACATCCAAGGTTTTAGTACAAGCTCCCATCCATGCCGCTTAACTTCTTCAAGAAGCTGTTGGCCATAACAGACTGTATGCAATGATGGATTTATTTCTTTTGATCTATTGGTAAAATGATGATGGGGAAAGCAAACATGAAGCTTGTATGTTGTTTATCATATATTTGTTTAGGGACCTTCTTTTGGGCATTCAATAGTTAAAATGTATGGGTAACCTTCCCCAAAAAGGTGAAGACAATTTTTATTTGTGGATTTGTGCTATGTTAATTATCTTTTGAAAAGAATTTATTGGCATTAAGTGCTCTAAACTTCTCTTCTTTAGATTAGATTATGACTAAAATTCCATTGAGATCGATGTTCACACGAGATTTTCGGAGAAATTTGGTTCGTGGAGTTGAACTTGTGTTGATGTTGTATTTATGTTGATTTGATGCGATGTACTTCGTTCTCTAGAATTTGATCTTTTGATTCTCTCTCGACTAGATGCTTACGTTTGATTTGAAGAAGCGGAGCACGTAATGTTTTTAAAGTTGGAGTCTTGGAAGAAAGCTTGTATCTTCAAAAGAGCTTCAATCTAGGGTGGTCGACTTCAGGAGTTAGGGAGTCTTCTAACTCTTCGAAGAATTCTCTTTAGACCTTCTGAAGTTAAAAATTTCCCCCTCCACAAATGAAGAGAACTCCTCTATTTATAAAGTTTTCTAGTGGGCTTTTATGGACTTGGGCCTACTCTAGTCCATGGATCATATACATGGACTCAATCACATGAATTTTGGTCATATTTAATTTTGGACTAAATTAAGCTTATTCTTTAGCTCAATTGAATTTAGGGATAATTGCAAATGTAGCAATTTTATTCAAAATAATTAAGTATATAGCAACATTTTAAAAGAATTGCAAATATAGCAAAATTTGTTAAAATCTATCAATGATAGAAGTCTATCACTGATAGACCATGTAGTAAATGTTGGTCTATCACTGATAAACCATATGAGTCTATCAACGATAGACTTTGCTATTTACAATTTTTTTAAAATATTGCTACATACTTAATAATTATTCTAAAAATTGTTATCCATTATAGTTACCATTGAATTTAAGCCAAGTAAATAATATTTAATTGAACCAAAATAATTAATTTGATCTAATTGTCATAATAAAGACATGTGACATCATTAGAATTGTCTAATTTGTCTTTAAATTTAATTTAGGACACATGTCAATTTTTAGTTAATCCCAAACACAATTATTTTAGTAAATGATGTGGCAATTTGTAATTGGTTCCAAAATTTCTTATTCAACAAATGTCCCCTTTCGAGATTTATGCACGTGTATCAGTGGATTCGAAAAGATAAATTTAAAGTCAAAATACGAGCTTTTTTTTTTGCTCAATTTGATATATCAAATTAATCGAACTATGAATCTAGTACATGAGTTTGATTTAAATTTGAAATTAAGGTTGGAATATGGTCAATCCTTAATTTGAGAAAAGTTTAAGGTTTTATCCTCAACTTACTTTGATTTAAGGATTAAAATTGGATGATTTTTTTTATATATATATATAAAATTTGGAACCATATTTTAATTTGAGCCAAAGATGAGGTTTCTAGCATACCCTAATTTGTCGCACAAGAATTTGGAATGACCAATTTTAATTTTGGAATAAAATGACCAAATCTAATTTTAAGATAAATACGAGATCAATCTTAGGATAAAGTTAAATTTATGACTCCAACTTAAAATTGAGATAAAAATGGGGTAAAATCTAAATTTTAATTTTAATTTGGGGTAAAATCTAAATTTTGAAATATTTAAATATGCTTAATTATCTCAAAAAGTAGAACTCGAGATTTTATTCCAAAATAACATAAGATAATTGAATTTTAATTTTATTAAAAAAATTAAAAAAATGTTTAAATATCTCAAAAGTGAAATCCGAGATTTTATTCCAAAATAAAATAATATAAGATAATTCAATTTTAATTTAATTTTATTATTTAATCATTTCAAATCCTCTTAGGAATTGGACTTGTTAGCGTTATAAATAGAATCATACCTTGATCATTCTTTCCCCATCAAAGCAGAACAAAGGTATGAGAGAAAAAAAATCTTCTCCTCTCCCTTTTTTTTTTTTCCTTTTTCTTCTTTTCTCTTTTGTTTTTCTTAACTTTTAACTTAATTCTTTTTTTTTTTTTTCAGGTTTAGTAGCTGTTAATTTGTTGCACCAACTTGAAGCTCTATTAAAGGTTAAGGCCTTTTTTTTTTTTTTTTTGCAAGCCTTTGAAGGTCCCATGCAAGTATATATGAGATTACAGTCTCCTCGACGTCATGCTTCTTTGACTGTCAGCTTCTTGGGATTGTTCATGATAGACAATGCAACTTTATCATGACGTCATGTTCTTTCTTGGGGTTTGTTCGTGATAGACGATGCAACTTTATCATGACACCATGCTGCTTCTTGGGATTTGTTTATGATAGACGATGCAACTCTATCATGATGCCCTGCTGTTCTTGAGGTTTGTTCATGATAGACGATGTAACTCTATCATGACGTCCTGCTGCTTCTTGGGGTTTGTTCATGATAGACGATACAACTCTATCATGATGCCCTACTGATTCGTCGGCCTATGGGGTTTGTTCATGATGGACGATACAATTCTATCATGACGCCCTACTGCTTCTTGGGGTTTGTTCATGATAGATGATACAACTCTATCATGACGTCCTACTATGTCTACTTTGCTTTTATATATTCTTTGCTACAAGATCATGTCATCAGCACTAACTTGCTTCTGGTGATCTTCATTTGCAGAACGATGGTTTACTTCACAAAACAATGCTTGTCAGGAGTCCGACACCTCACAGTACTTTCTGATCGAAATCAACCAAGAGAAGATGGATTCGATTGCACCGCATTGATCAAGATGAAGATCGACTGCGCCGCATTGAAGATGATCATCGTGTGTGCCACATTGAAGAGGATGATCGTCTCGTCGTATTGAAGATGATGATTGTCTGTGCCACATTGAAGATGATGATCGTCTGTACCGCATTAAAGATGATGATCGCTAGACTGTGTCGCATTGAAGATGAAGATGACGACCGCCTCTGTTGTGCCATATTAAAGATGAAGATGATGATCATCTCTACTATGTCGCATTGAAGATGAGGATGACGATCACATTTAAGATGAAGATGATTATTGTTTCTGCTGCGTCCGTATTGAAGATAGAGATGATGATCCATAAAGATGATGATCGTTTCTACTACACCGCATTAAAGATGAAGATGATGATCGTCTGCGCTACGTTATTGAAGATGATGATCGTCTACGTCGCGTTGCATTGAAGATGATGATTGTCTGCGCCGTGCTACATTGAAGATGATGATCGCATGCACCGCATGAAGATGAAGATGTTGATCGCCTCGGCTGCAACACATGTGAGAAAATGAAGACGATGCTCTTCTCAGCTGCAACGTATTTAACAAGATGCTCTTCTCGGCTGCAACGTATTTATGACAACGTCCTTTTTGGCTGTAACATATTTGAAACTACAACCTTCTCGACTGCAACATACTTGAGACGATGACATTCTTGGCTGTAATATACTTGAGACGACGACCTTCTTGGCGACAATATATTTGAGACGTCGACATTCACGGCTGCAATATACTTGAGACGACAACATTCTCGGTTGTAACATGTTTGAGACGATGGCCTTCTTGGATGTAACATATTTAAGGCGACGACCTTCTCGATTGCAACATATTTGAGACGACGACATTCTCAGCTGCAACATATTTGAGACGAAGACATTCTTGGCTGCAACATGTTTAAGATGATAGCCTTCTCGGATGCAACATATTTGAGGCGATGACATTCTCGAGTACAACATATATGAGATGATGACCTTCTCAGCTATAACACATGTGAGAAGATGAAGATGAAAATGAAAATGAAGATCCTCTCGATCACAACACATAGGAAGATCCTCGTCTACAACATATTGGAGAGGAGTAGAGTTCGTTGGTCAACATTTTGGAGAAGAGGCGAAGCCGCACCTTAAGAAGGTAGACAATTAAACATCTATGTTGTCACCAAAGAAGCCACCGAGGCCCTAGCTACGGTTCATAAGAGCCTGGACGCTGCACGCGAAGAACTTAAGAACTTCAAGTGGAAGCTTTAACTTTGCCCCCTTTGCCCCCATTCTTTTTTTTTTCTTTAGTTGTATTCTTGTAAATGCAAGAATTTGTTGAATGGTAATGAGAATGTTCTTATTCTAGTGTGACTGCTCTTGAATTTCATTTTGTATTGTTTATGCATCCTTTATTATGCGCTTACATCATCACAATGAAGAATAATATATTTTTTTTACGTGCGACTAAACTTAAAGTGAATTTTAAGCTGCCTGCATACCATTTTTATAACATAGAGATCAAGTCATAACGTAGTTCAACTTTTTTTTTCCATTCACGTTTTAAGTTATTGTGGGCTAGGAGCACCATGCAGTTTAGGCTCTTGCGATAAGGAGTTTTGCATGTTTAGTAGCTCATATTTTCATCAAAGATTTGTTCACCTTCTTCGTTTGTAAAATAAGTGAATATAATAAGTTTTGACTTCACTGTCAATGAGTCTTCTATACTTATGTCAACATATAGCTTCCTCTTCATGCGTGATGGGAAACGACTGTGAATCTTACCATCATCATTGTTTTCTTTATGAAATAGCTTTCTCTTCAAAATTTTCATTTCTCTTTGTTGTTAATGGTTTGTCATCTTTGGACGACCAAAATCAGATGTTGAAGGTCGATCTTTCTTCGATGTGGAGATACTTAGCCTTTTAAAAGCTGAAGTTCGAGTGGAAGTAGACGTTGGACATTGGTTTTCTTCCTCTTTCATGGTCATACTCAATCTTTAAAAGACTAAAGATCGAGTAGTTGAAGGCTTGATACGATCAAAGACAAAAGTCCTTTGCTTAATTTCATTTGAATTGTTGACTTCTTCAGAAGACGCAAAGTTGTTATCGACTTCTACTACGCTAACAGCATGACATGCAATGACTTCTAATATTTCTTTTGGATTATCCTCAAGGAAGCTTTTTGGAAAGAATTCTGTCAAAGTTATTAACCGTCGAGGTTGAAGGAAGTCCTCATTTTTTCCTTTGATAGGTCTAGGCTTCGGCATCTTCTTGTTTCTTTTCCCCTTAATTTTATGAGAGATGCTTCCTTTTGAATGCTTTTGATGGAAGTGTGCAACTTCGTTTGAATGGAATTTGTTTGTCTCTCTTTTTGACGAGCCACGATTATCCATTCTTTGTCATCATCCTCAATAGGCTCTTCTTTGTTTTGAGAGTTTGTCGTCATCATCTTTTGTTGAAATCGAACAAGTATGGTTCGAAAGTCCCAAATTGAATCAAACTTTTCTTTTTATCATAAAGCAACATTGAAGGCAGAACTCTTGAAGTCATCTTGACTGCAACATGATTCGTTTGAGCTACTTCATCAATATCGAGCTCAATCTTATTTTCACAAGCCAACTTTAGAATTAGTTCCTTCAACACGAAGCACCTTTCAACAGAGTGACTAATGACCCGATGATACTTGCAGTAGTTAGGATCATCTACTTTTCCTGCTTGCTCTGATCGTTTACATTCTGGCAACTGAATAAGTTGTTTCTCTATCAATTGTTCCAACATGTCTGCAACATTAGAGTCAGGAAAGGGATAAACATTTTTTGTCTTTCTCTAAAAGTTGGGTGTCGCTTTTCATCGCCATTATGATTTCTTTCATGTTTTGTTTCTTTTCTTTTAGAGAAAGATTTCAATGGAGTCTCTTGAACAACCATAGACTCGTTTAGGACACTATTTGTAATCTTTTTAGTATCATTGATTTCATTCTTGTCACTCCTCGTTCTTTGAATCAAGAAATCTTTTGCTCCTCTGTTGGTGATACTTAGCTTCATATCATGGGCGCGAGTTGCCAATTCTTCAAACGTGTGAGGTTTTATTCCCCGTAAAATATAGAGAAGTTTCGAGTGCATACCTTGGATGCACATCTCCACTGCAGACAGTTCTGTGAGCTTGTCTTTGCAATCCAAGCTTTGAGCTCTCTATCGGTTTCTGTAGTCGATGACTGACTCTTCCTTCCGCTGTTTGGTGTTTGTTAACTCCATCATGCTGTAGACACGCCTAGTGTTATAGAAGGATTGAGAAACTCTGTTTCCAGCTGTTCCCAGCCGTCAATTACTTCTGGCTCTAGATTAGTATACCACTCGAAAGTATTTCCTTTTAAGCTTCGAACGAACTGCATGACTAATTGGTCTCCTCTTGATCCTGCATTTTCGCATGTTTCGACGAAGTAGGCAATGTGCTATTTTGGGTTTTTCTTTCAATCGAATTGTTGCAATTTTGGAGGTTGGTACCCAAGCGGCATTCTCAAGTTGTCAATTCTCTTGGTGTATGGCTTAGAGTACATGAAAGAAGTTTGCGGCGATCCTCCATACTGAGCTCTAATAGAATTTGCGATCATATCCTATAGTTGTGGGACTAACAGGAAGGCGACAGATATAAAATGTTGCATCTGGTTTTCCTACAACACAACTTTTCCTTTATCATTTGCCTTAATAGTAGGAGTTTTGCTCGACTCAGCAGTTTCACAAGCCTTCATTTAATCTTTCAAGGCGGCAATTTCATGATCTCACTCGTCAACAACTTTCATTAAGAAATTTATTTTTCTCTCCATCTCTGCCATGGTTGCCTCAACTGTCACATATGCCATCATGACAGACACTACTTCAAGGTGTGATTCTTTGTTTGATAGATTAGAAACAGGCGTAGAGTTGTTGAACAAAGGATTCTCTCTGATGATGATCCCGCCTTTAGAAGAATCTATCAGTTGTTTCAAACTTTTTTCTTTAGGACAAAACCTTGTTCTTGTTCTTGCATGTTTCTCTTTAAATGACTTTGGGTGACAAGTCCAGTGTAGAGTCACTTGCAGCAAAAGATTTGGATGCAACCTTCTTTAATGCCATTGATTTTCTTGTAGATTTAGATGACGAGAGAGAGATGAGAGGTAGAGATGTCCCACTGGACGTGCCAATTTGTTCGCACGAGATTTCCAGAGAAATTTGCTTTGTGGAGTTGAACTTATGTTGATGTTGTATTTATATTGATTTAATGCGATGTAGTTCGATCTCTAGAATTTGATCCTCTGATTCTCTCTCGAGTGGATGCTTACACTTGATTTGAAGAAGCAGAGCACGTAATGTTCTTAAAGTTGGAGTCTTGGAAGAAATCTTGTATCTTCAAAAGAGCTTCAATCTTCGATGGTGGTCGACTTTAGAAGTTAGGGAGTATTCTAACTCTTAGGAGAATTCTCTCTAGATCTTCTGAAGTTAAAAATTTCCTCTTCCACAAATGAAGAGAACTCCTCTATTTATAGAGCTCCCTGGTGTGCTTTTATGGACTTGGGCTTACTTTGGTCCATGGATCATACACATGGACTTAATCACATGGATTTTGGTAAAATTTAATTTTGGGCTAAATTAAGCTTACTTTTGGGCTCAACTGAATTTTAGCCCAAGTAAATAATATTTAATTGAACTAAAATGATTAATTTAATCCAATTGTCATAATAAAGACATGTGACATCTTAGAATTGTCCAATTTGTCTTTAAATTTAATTTGGGACACATGCCAATTTTTAGTTAATTTCAAATACAATTATTTTAGTAAATGACGTGACAATTTGTAATTGGTTACAAAATTTCTTATTATTAAATTAGTTGAAAAAGTCTTGGTGAGATTATTAAAAGAGAAAACAAATATGGAGATTGAACAAACATTCGCTTAATAAGACTAAATTTCCATCCAATTAATCAAATAAAGAAAAAAAATTCCTACACAATATTAGGCTTCTTCAAGCCCCCATCACAAATTTCCCCCTAAGGAAACAAATAAAGAAAATAAGGAAACAAAGCAACAAAAGCTTCCATTTCATCCCTTTCCTTAACAACACTAATCTCCATTACCGCATCACGATTTCTAATATCAGTCAAAGAAAAAAAAATTGGTGATTCAAATGACACAATTTCCACTTTCTTTGGTTTTCCAAATCCAAAATTAGCATCATAAACTTCAAATCCCATCCAAACCACAGTAACAAACAAAAGCAAAATTAAATTCCAAAGATCAACAAAAAAAAAAAATCCTTCCTAAGATAACCACCAAGGACACTAAATTCAACTACAAATAATCACAACTGAACTAAAAACCTAGATCTCTTAGCATTGCTTGAACAAAAGCTCAATGAATTCACTACTTTAACAAGAATAAACCAAAGCTTGAGTAACAAATAGAAGCAAAATTAAATTCCATAGTCCATCTCTATGTGGCCTTTAGAGAATGTCAACAATAAATTTGAGATCGAATATCAATCTATCACCATATATCAGAAGCTATAAAGTTTTCCTGCTCTTCTAACTCAATTTTTTTCACATGATGAATGATAAAAAAAACCTAAAGAAGAACAAAAAGATGTTGAAGTACCAGAAAGAGAGTTATAGAAGCAAAAAGGCTAAAAACCCTGAAAGCTTTCGACGACAGAGCAAAAAGCGACGTTCGACGATGGAGCAACTTTCGACGACGTTGGAGCGACGTTCGACAACGTTTGACTGAAGAAGAACGCTTGACTAAGCTGAAGAAGAACACTTGAAATGAGCTGAAGAAGGACAACGCTTAACCAAGGAATAAAACTTTCAGCTGAAGAAGAACGCTTGACCTTGACCAAGCTGAAGAAGAATTAGCTTACTAGCTGATAATAGTAAAAAAAAATTCAATTAAACGGTTCTTAAACAGTAAGTGAATAACTTTAATTAATAGAATTGACAATTGACTACTAACCAAAAATTCTCCCAAATTACTTACCCAAAAATGGAAGACGCTCGGCTAGCTTCATCGAACGAGACAGAGAGACGGACGACGAGGGCCCGACGGTTATAAGTGGTGGCATGACGGAGAAGAGGCTGACAACGGCAAGGGTTTTTGCAGCGAACTAAGGTACGAACGTGAGGAAGAAGATGGAGAGATTGATCCACATGCATAACAAGGCTACTTTAAATATAATAATAGTAATAATAAATATTATGTTTATTTCCTTTTCCTTTTCCAATTTCAAATAAATAAAATCCACTTTCTCTTTCCTCAATTAAATCTCTCGTCACATCCAACTTTTCTCTTTTTCCCAAAATACAAATATATTTTCCTTAAATAATTATATTTTTACCAATATAATTATTTTTCACTTCTAAAAATTAATTGTATATCTATATATATGATTAACATTAATTCCTTAAAAATCCATCAATTTAATTAAAACAACACACAACATAATTCAATTCTCCGCACACCAAAAGTCCAATTCTACTAATTAAATAAATATTCATCTAACAAATATTTAATTAATTATAATTCCACAAAAACAAACAATTCTCAATCAAATATCTTAAAATAACATCCAATAAATTCAACATAATTAAATAAAATTAAGATAATTAAATTCAAAATTACCTTAGTTTTTGTGTGTTACAAATAGCATGTTAGAAGATCCATACGATATAATTGAGAATATAATAAGTTCAATTAATGAGGAGGAGATATATGAAAGATTGCCCAAACAACAAACAACTAAATCTATTGTGAATGCATGAAAATTATCTTAGTTTTAAATTGTTTGATTAAAGTAGATAATAAATGTATAGCTAGTCAAATGCTTTGGTTGTCCAATTTTCTTTTGACAATTTTCTTTGATTGTTTCGATTGTTTGCCCTTCAATGGATGAAAATTGGATATGAATGATTCCAACTTGCAGTCAACACAAATCATCCAATGATATGTAAGTCTAAACAATCTAAACTGTAATAATCAATTTGTGATGCACTTGACCAAATCTAAACATTATACTAGGAAAATTAGGTATTGTTTCCTAATAGTTAGGTACCAAGTATAAAAGAATTAGAGAATAGTAGAAAAGAAAATTATCAATGTAAAGTTGTAGAATCAGAACCATAAGGGTAAGCTACAAATACAAAAATTGAAAGTATATGGATTAATGCATTGAAGGAAAATTTCCCAAAAAGATTGGAAGAAAATATAGATCTCAATGCATCATCATTTAATCTTCACTTGAGTCAAGCTAGCATAAAGGAATATGATTTCTAAACTTATGTTTCTTTTGCATATACTTGTTTTGGAACTGAAAATTCTGTTTTTTTTCTTTTTTTGACTTTCATTGCTACTCTCGAAGGTATGTTGGTTGGTTTCGTATTTCTTAAATCAAATGAACATCCCTATAAACTTCAAAGCAATATTGATGAAAATGATAAGTTAATTAATGCTCTTAGTCACTAAACACAAATTTTAAGGGAGAGTTTGGAAGGAAGAAGAAGAGAAATTTTACTAGAATTTTGAGGTTGAAGAAGAGAAGAAGAACTCAAGCAAAGTGTATCATGGCTGAATCTTGGTTCATTCTGCACATCACTGGTTTTTAATTCAGTTTGAACTCTGCAAAAGGAATTAAGAGGTGAGGTTTATATTTACTGAAGGCTAACTCATTTTCAAATAAATTTTATGAAGAAAGTTGGAGCAAATCCGGATATTCATTGGGTGCTTTTTGATGAAGAAAACAGGGCAGTTGGTTTTCACTCGAAATCAGGAGGTCTCTGGTTTTTCTTGTATTTCAGAGTGTACCGGTAGAGTTAGGATCTCTATTTGGTATAGTTGGAAAGCTTATTCAATTTACTACAACTTTCATGAAGAAATCATGAACTAAAAACGACTAAAAATAAGTTAAATTGTAGGGACAAGTTAAAGAGGTCGTGTGCGTGCGATTCTTAAAGTTATTCTGTTTCGAGGGTTATCTGAGTTTATTCACAGGGAATCAGATTTACATGTCTTCAGGTAAGTTTTAGAGGATCTCAAAATGAAGATTTTAATATAAAGAACACTCATTTTGGTTAACTACTAAGGAAGTTATAGTCATTTGAAGTTTATGTTAGAAATCTGGAAATTTTAGAGAGTTGTTGAAATAGGATTTTATTTCATAAGTTTTGTTTTCGTGAGCGTCATCTTTAATGCGACATGTTATGTATATCTTTAGAAAACCAGAATGTTTAGAGTTCTAATACTCGATTGGGTTGTTGGCAGGCCAAGAAGAATTAAACCGAGCTTATAGACCAAGGATCTAGCCTAATACGGTGAATGACAAAACCAACTTTAAAATATTTTCCATAACTGTTATTATGATTGAATGCGATAAATGTTTATTTACGAAGCAATGAAAGGTATTTGAATTTCATGACTATTTTCAAGTATACATTTGGAGACTAGATTTCTTAAAGAAATTTATGCTAGCACGTAGATATTAAATGTTTGGAAAGTATTTAAACCACAATGTTTTAAGCAAAGCATGAATTAGTAAGAAGTTTTGTTTTAAGAACTACAATTTTCCATGAAAGAGCTGAGTAAAGTTCAAGCTTTGTGTAAAATTTATAAGCAGGCATGTTTTAATATTTTTAGATAATTTATGAAATTTTCATTAACTACATGACTGAGATCTTGAGCCTGAGGCTAGAGATTACCGTGTGCACACTGGTTAGATTCCATTGTTGACGTTGAGTGTATTCCGTAACAACGATGCTGTCGTGAGTGCTGGGCGGGCCCCACTATGACAAAGACGATGGGAGTGCTGGGCGGGCCCCACTACATCGTAGAGCTTGTAAACGTTGTTGTACTGGATGTACCCTACATAACGTAGATTTTTCATGTTAGTTAAAATGCTTCAATATACTTGATATGCCTTGCTAGATTTCAATGACGAACATGCTGAGTATTTAAGGAAGCTATTCTTACTACTACACGTTTACATTTACGACTTGTATAAACAAATTTGTATGTGTAAAGTTTTCACGTGCTCTTATCTTTAAATTCATAGTTTTAAACTAAGTCACTCACTGAGCTTCATAGCTCACCCTTTCCAAAATGTTTTACCTATTTTCCAAGTAAAGATCGAGTTCTTGGTGCCTGATAGACTGCCTTAGTTTGCTGAAGCTCCGTTATCGATTGTCAGTACGTGTTTTGAGTTGGGCATAGAGTCTGTTGTGTTATGATGTATATATACCCTTGTATGTATAGACACTCCACAGTTTGTATAAGCTTTAGGAGCTGCAGTTGTGTAAATTTTTGTTGGTTATATTTTGATTAATGTGTCTTTAGGTTTACTCGTGAAATCAGTTAATTTCGAGGTACAGTTCATGTATGTGTTTGACTAGCCTAGGATCCGCTGTGTTTTGTTGCATGTATAATAGTTTATACATTAGATTGGCAAGTTCATCACATGAAAGTTTTAAGCAGAGTCGACAAATACAGGTAAAGAAAAGTGTTGTTCGTCGGCTTCACGTCATCTTTCGGTCTAAGATAGCAGGTAGTCCGGAAGGACGTGTGACACAAATAATGCAACAGTTTTTAAATTTTAACTCCTTTCAACCATAGTATGAATTAATCGTACTAAACTACTTTTATATATATATATATGTACACAATGCTAAATATTTAGAATAAGTTAATTTGAATTTAATAAAAACACATTGAGAAACAAATTAGTCAATTCTGACTAAAACAAAATGGAAGTGAAATAACAAGATTGATAAAGTAATCTACATTTAAAACAATCGTTATTACTTAAAATTACAAAAAGTTAAACACACAAAAAAATTGACTAATCTAAATTTGAAAAGCAATTTATTGAAACAGCTAGATACAAAAATTATGATTGTTGAAATTTATGTCCTAAAACTCGTAGTTTGTAGTTTAAATTATTTTCTATTCAATAAAGTGGTTATTGAGGACTTATTAGTGAAAATAGAATACTATAATCTTGAATCCAATAAATTAAGGTCTCAAGGCTATCTAGTTTAGACTTGAACTTTATGTAGAGATATAAACGTGGATCAAGTTCGAGTATATAGCCCAAACGGTCTTTATAGTATGAATATTGTTAGGTGTCTTATTCTGGGAATACTATGGATGCGACCTGCTTTGTAGTTAGTAAAAAAAAAGTGTGAAGACATCCTATGTACAGGGTTTACATAAAGCTAGAACCATGAAATAGTCATTTTTAAGTTATAACACCATTGATTATATAAAACTGACTATTTCGATTTTTGATGACCTAGGTAACTTAATTTTAATCCTGGGTTAACTATAAACTTCTGTTTAAACGGTATTATCCTTAGATCTTCATGGGTGAAGGAAGCTCAACGGCGCTGGTCCAACAAGCCTCCTACTTCAAGGGTAAGACCTAGTGGATGGCTGGGGACATAGGGTGCAAGACGAAATTCACTCCTACCCGCTTTAGGGTTAGTAGATAGGTCGTTCCCTTAAGGACTGAATCCAAGTCTTGAACAAGGGACCTTACCCTCTGATTGGCCCGAGAGGGATTTGATTTATAGGTTGGACCTATAACCAATTGTTCAATAGTGGATCAGTGGGACTTAAAGAGTAGGATGTTATCTCGAGGGTAAAATGGTATTTTGATCCAACCGAGATTACGGACAACTTGTGAATCATTAACTTACTAATTGTTGTTATATTAGAAGGACATAAGTATATGTATAGTGAGAGGAGTGCAACTACGAGACTTTAGTGGAATGACTCGTTAGTTAACGAATGTTGATTAGCTTGGTTGAAAATGGTTTGGCTAGTTAATCTCGGATCATTGGAGCTCATGATCTATAGATCCATTAGGTTCCCCTACTAGCTCAATGGAATTAACTTAGAACAATATGATGGAATAAAACGAATTGTTCGAATTAGGTAAAGAGAGAGAAACCAACGAATATATGTGATATAGCTAACGATTATCAGTTTAGATATAGCTTTATATTTAAATTTGATTTGAATATTAAAAATATGAATATTGATTCATATTCGGAAGCTCAGAATTGATGGAAACAGGCAAAGTTGTAAAAAGTCAAAATGTTGACTTTTGACTTTGAAAAGTCAAACTTTGACCAGCTTTACATTCAAATGTGATTTGAATGTCATAAAAATGAACGTGGATTCATGCTTGAGAGGCCGAAATTAGTTAAGACGGACAAAATGGTAAAAAATTAAAATGTTGACTTTTAATTTGAAAAGTCAAAGTTTGACTTTGACTAGAATGGTCAAGTGACCATTTTGCCTCTAGACTAAAGTTAGTGGGAAAATCCAACATTTTGTTGGATAATTCCACTAACTCTTAGGGGGCCAAGTGGAAGCTCATGGTGATGACACCAAGCCCATTAAGAGAATTGAAATGGTGATTAATTCCACTAATTATAAGTGAAAAGTGAAGTGTTGAATTTGGGTGAACTAATTACATGCAATAGTTGCATGTAATTAGGTTATTTAAATATTGTTTTTCAAATATTTAAGAAATTTTGGAATTTTTTTTTTTAATTCAAAATTCTTTCAAATCAATTTCTCTCCCAAATTTCAAACTAAATTCATACCTCCAAATACTATCTCTCTCTAAATTTACTTCACATATCGGATCCCACCACCAAATTCTAAGTTTGGAGAATAGTGGATCAACTCTAGTAGAGGTCCCGATTCGAGTTCGTGAGGAGATTATCGAGGAATTGGGAAGCTACAAAGGTATGACCTCTTCTAACCCTAATTCATTTAATTATGGTAGTTTATGTTGCATGTTAATCACTAATTAGTTAGTTGCAAATAGGATAAAATTCGATTCTTATTCCATTGCGTTTGTACCATTTTCCATCAATGATCTGATAATTACAGTGTAACTATTATTGCAAATATATAAGGTAAGAAAATATCAAGTATATATATAGTTAACATAGTAAAATCCATAAGAAATACAAATTTCATAAGTACTTTTCACATAAATAACTCACATCCATCGACCTACTATCCCTTAATGTCTTTTGTAGCACATCGTCTGCATACGAGGTTAGTTTTGAACGTTAGAAGCTAGAATTACTACGATGTTTATATAACCATCTTTGAATCAAACTTCGAACAAATTCAAGAAGGTCAATAATAGGTAGCTCAAGCGCATCCTTGAGAATGTTATTCCCACTTTCATATATATTTGTGGTCATCAAATTGTATCTTTTTTTTTTTGTACAAAATGTCCTGCACCATTTATGTTTATTTAATTCTTCTAATTCAAGCCTTATTAAAGGGGATATCTCATCCAACTACCTCATGTAATATTCATACTCGATAGTTGTATAGGCCTTAGCACAACTATAGAACGGTCCTTCAATTGTAGCTGACTTGTCAATAATTTTTTTAAGATTCTTAAATATATGAAAACAATACAACCCATGTTCAGATGAATTGTAGACAACACTTTAGCCTTTGGAATACTCTTGTGGCCATCAAACACAATTACAAGATCATTATCTCACCAAATGCATCTTTTAAATTTTGGAAAAACAAACACCATGAATCATCATTCTCTTATCAACGAAACCAAATGCAAGGGAAGCAACAAGAGCCATAAAATAATATTTGAATATGTCATCATCATTTACTTCTTGTGCTGCAATGTACCTATCAAAAATTAAATAAAAAAGTAACCATAGGTTAATAAATGGATGGTAGACTGTATAATTATGATTTAATGACACTGTAATTAGAATGTAAAACCTACCTAGATTATTTTCAATCAACGCATTAGAGAATGCAGACAGCAAAACATATGATGACCCCAAAGATCCACAAACTAAGTTTAATGAAAGCTCACAGGCTCTCTAAGCTTTATCATAACTAACATCAACCTCATATTTTTCACGCCCCACCCCAAAGTCGCTTTTCGCAATTAAGTGGAGGTGTGCCACCTAAACCTTCAATGCTTACCACGCCGCGTAGTAAACTTTGAACGCCTAGTAAGCGGAACTACTTCTCTTTTTAACCTCAACACAAGACCTAAACGCCAAGCTTTCTGAACACGACAGCAGAATGTGACTTAAAATCATAGCCTTATCACTAAGCCTTTAAATTTATCATAACAAAGCCTTTATGTTATTTACGCGATAAACACATGATAACACAGTGGAATGAATACAAAAATTTTCTTTATTAATATAACACTTTTACAAGGTTCAAACATAACTAACATTTTTTCTTACAATAATAATTAAAACATAATCTTACGGCTCCCCACTTGCCTAGCACAGCTTTTCCAACTTCACGTCTGGTTCGCTCACCTCATTATGTAGCAATGCACCTTGTACACTTTTTGTCACTGAGGTGTAGCTCTTCATGCCACGGTGGGAGAGGTTTGGTGGGACTCTCTTGGCTCTGATACTCATCCTTCGCTCTAGTTACTGTCCTTTTTCCCTTCTTTGCCTCTTTAGTTGCTTCCAAAAGGTACCCATTTCCTCGTCCACTACCTATTGCTACTTCTTGAGGCGGGGTGCTTAAAGGTGTGAAGTCTTCTTCTTCTTGCCGACTCCTTAAGCGTAATAAAAATTTTCATGGCTAACACGCCATGTAAGGCTACTAAATACTTATGCCTACCATCCTTAACTAGGCTACAACGTCTAAGGTCTATCTTTCGCTTACCTTCAACTCCTGAAAATCTAGAGAGAGGAAACTTTAAAACATAAGCCAAACGAACTTAGTGAATGATGAGTTTGGAAATACCTTTCTGGGAAAAACAATAATATTCAGATAATTAACTAATATCAACAAAATTAGATTGCGGACAAATAATTCCAATCGCATCAAACCACAACCACTATTTCTATAGGCACAAAGGAATTCTACGCGTTTGGAACCATAACAACCATCATCATAAGTACAATTGATTTCCACATGTATTCAAGCCATCATATGTTAATATCAACCACAACAATCGTCACCATAAGCACAATTAATTTCCACGCATTCAAGCCACCACGTGTTCTAACTCATTATTGGGGCTTCAGATTCTACCCTCACCTAGACCTGGGATTTCTACCAGTGCCTCGTCAGATTCATCATTTTTCATTCAACCAGTGTCTCATTGTAACTTACCTATACCTAGGATTCTTCCATCACCTGAACCCGGGATTCACGCTCAACTAGTGTCATGCGAGTTACCTAGGATTCCTACCAGCATCTAGTGGCAAATCGTATCTTTCCTGGATAAACTACTGATGAATAAGAAATTTTGGAATCAATCACAAATTTCCACGTCAGTTACTAAAATAATTGAATTTGTGATTAATTAAAAATTGGCATGTGTCCCAAATTAAAATTAAATACATAAATTGACCAAGTCTGATGATGTCACATGTCTTTAGTATGACCGTTGAATCAAATTAATTATTTTGATCAAATTAAATATTATTTACTTGGGCTAAAATTCAATTGAGTCGAAAAATAAGCTTAATTTAGCTTAAAGGTTAAATATAACTCAAACCCATGTGGTTGAGCGCATGGATCTGATCCATGGACCAACTAGACCTAAGTCCATAAAAGCCCACCAGAGAACTCTATAAATAGAGGAGTTCTCTTCATTTGAAAGAGTTGGAAATTTTTTACTCCAAAAGGACTAGAGAAAATTCTCCTAAGAGCCAGAAGATTCCTCATCTCCTGAAGTCGATCGTCCTCGAAGATTAAAGTTCTTTTAAAGACACAAGCTTCTTTCAAGACTTCAACTTTAAGAACATCACGTGCTCTGCTTCCTCAACTCTAGCGTAAGCATCCAGCCGAAAGAGAATCAGATGATTAAATATTAGAGATCGAACCACATCGCATCAAATTAACATAAATACAACATCAATACAAGTTCAACTCCATGGGTCAAATTTCTCCTGAAATCTCGTGAGAACAACAACAATTATAAACAGTACACAAAAAGGTTAGCGCACTTACTTTTTGTAACGACCCAACTTTCCGGATTAAGCTAAGGTCACTACGTAGCACTAAGACTCGACACTAAAACACACAAGCTCATAAAAGACTAATTACGATTCATTAAAAATGTTTAAAATATCACAAAAACAATTTCGGACCCTATTTTAAATCACATTCCCGCGAGTTCCAAAATATAGTGCTTAAATCGTTAATAAACAAAACCACAAACCAAATGTTCTAACCATGACTCGATCTGACCATGAAAATAACGAGTAACAAAATACATCAGCGGAAGCGCAAAGAAAACCAGATGCGTCCATATGGCCTTCACGCATCCTTCTTGTCCCTCGTCGGTCTGTCCCTCGTTGTACCCTTACCTGAAAAGTGAAAGAGAAAAAGGGTGAGTATAAGATATACCCAGTAAGGGACCCACTACTGGGCTCGTTAGGGAATAACAGTTAACTTCCTATTTGGAGGTACCTTACATAAACAGTCTAGTGGTTCCGTACAACGCACACATCAGTCTCGTGATCCTGAAGGAATGCACGTATCAGTCTAGTGATCCCGAAGGATACACATATCAGTCTAGTGATCCCGAAGGATACACATATCTGTCTAGTGATCCCGAAGGATGCACATATCAGTCTAGTGATCCCGAAGGAAACGCATATCAGTAAGGTACACTACCCCATAGATGAAGCTAACCGTTACCCCACAGCCTATACTAAACCATCTACAACAGTCACACCCGGATAACGTTCAAACTGACAGTTCAGTCATAGGCTTAGCCAGTCAGACAATATAGGTTTAAACAACTATATCCTCAGTTACTATATGCATATCCAATTCACACATCATTGTGACATTTCTTTAAATCCAGTCAACCAATCAAATCCTCAGTTGTAAAGTTACCTGACGATACTTCGACTTAGTTCAAACTCTAGTGTAGCCCCAGGTAATCTATGTTATGCGTAACGCCCACATTATATCTGACAATCATATTCAGTTCATAGCACAGTTCAACGGCGTATACTCAATGTACCCAAGAGGTTCTTAGACTCTTAATCCTTCCGCGACATAATTCCATAACCAATATCCCGACAACAGACTTTAACTTACATAACATTAAGACTTTATAGTCCATCGACACACTAATCCAGTTCGCAACGTAGCCCACCAACATAACTACAATACACAGGACATCCAGGCATCGGTGTCTATCCGTAAACAACTCATGTCATGTTATAGTACATAAGCTACAACTAACGGTCACGTTACCTTTAATCAGTCAAGAGCATATGAGTGATATGTATTAGTCAAACATGCGTTAATCCATTCAATACAGTTACTAACATATAATCCCCGGTGGGTTACTACGTTTTCAGCTTCGATCTGAGGTCCAGTAGTAAGAAATCTCTTACCTGAACTTGGCTATGCCCCTTGATCGAGTCCACGCCCAACGAATCCACCTAAACGAAATCATAAGGGTTTAAACGATGACACTAGTAAAAGTCACTTTTTAAATCGTTCAAACAACATCCGTCGGCTTACCCGAGTAAAGAGAGCTATCTCCAAATAAGCCTGCCGTGGAACCCGAGAACTTGAGCGTCAACTTTTTAATACCTTCAAGGAACGAAAGGTAGGACCATGTCTTAATTCAATATCTAAACTCAAATCAGCTATAGCAACATTAGGAAACTCACCAAAATAATCCTTACCGAAGACTCACCGGGACACGACGTGAAAAGAAAATGGCTTAGGTGGCTCAGTAAACAGGGAGCTCGACTTGGCTTGGCTTGGTCAGTTCGCGGCTCGGCTCGGCTTGCGGCTTGTGGCTTACGGCTCGGCTTGGTCCTCGACTCGGCTCGGCTCGGCTTAGCTCGTGGTTCGCGGCTCGGCTTAGCTCGCAGTTCGTGACTTGGCTCGACTCAACGGCTCGGTTTATGGCTCAACGATTCGCAGCTTGGTTCGGCTCGAGTCTGTACGCGACTCAAAAAAATTACTGCGTGACGGTGGCTTTTCGTGGACGACTGACGACGGCACCGCAACGGAAAAGGAGGAGCGGTCTGCTTGACTAAGGGAAGAAGCGGCCAGCGGCCACTCGGGTACACGAGAGAAAGAGAGAGAGCATCGGAGATAGCGGTGCTTGCGAACGATCGGATGACCGGTCTGGAGGACTCGACGACGATTGACTATTCGTGGGCGGAAGACGAAAACGTGCGGATGCGGCCGGTTGGATGAAGGAGAAGTCGTGCGGATGGTGGCTGTGTTCGTCGGGTGAAGGAGCTGAAGAAGAAGGAAGAAGAAGAAGAAAAGAAATCTGGGGGGGGGCGCGCGCAGGAGGTGTTAGGGTTTTAAAAAAAATAATATATATATATATATATATATATATTCAAATTAAATATTAATAAAAATAATAATATAATTAATAATATTATTATTATTATTTATATTATATTAATTTATACTATATTATATTTAAAAAAAATTCATACCCTTCAATTTCTTTTTCTTCCCTCTTCAAAACCAACAAAAAATTAACACCAAAATTTTAAATTCCCGAAAATTAACATAACATGATAAAGATTTACCTCGAAATTTTGGGGCGTTACACTTTTCTTACATAGTATTTCAGTAGTCACCCAAAACACACAATACGATTCAACGGTAGAGTATTCTCATCAATAGATCACACTTCTCACATATCACGTTTACAATCACGTCACTAACTAGTTATGGAAGATATTTGCAAACATTTCTTCCATTAACAAAATATTCACATATACTAACTATTTATGGAGGACATTCATAAACGTCTCTTCCCTTAGTCAGAATTCATAGATATTCTACTTATGATAGCTACTCAAAGAGAACAATGTTTACAAAGATACTCACTTAGATTTGGAAGAATCGTTCATGAGCATTTGTTCATAACCTATATACAAACAAAGAAAAGATTTAAATATAAATAAAAAAATTTAGAAATTACGTTGGAATTTTATTTGTCACTCATTAATATACTTAGCCTTGACTCCTTCTTTCTCTGCTTTTGGATTCCTCTTCTCGCCTAACAATTCCCTCGATCAATCGTCTATCATTTGGAATCTCCCTTCCTCACCTTCATCCGAACAGCTAACTCCTCCAAACAAAAACTCCCTTTTTCCTTCTCGGCCTTTGGTCCTTTTTATAGTGACCTACCACATCCAAGGGTCGCTTCAAAACTTTACACGTGTCTCTTTACCGACTCTCTACGACATGCAGCCAACCTAAACTCAATACATAGGCTACCGTCAGCGGTGATTGAACTTTTCCCTCGAGACGCACACCTTGTCTCTTTGGGAAGCCAAACTTTTTAATCGCGTGGCCCTCCTTTCTTCTCAGGAACCAGCAAGCATTTACTTCCTCTTAACGAGTGGCCAAGTCATCCTAACAAGACACTTCCTCGCCTTCTTCCTTAAGCATAGGTATTTCTGCTCATATTACTATTCTAATCGCCTATCTCTTAGCATCCAATGCATGCTTCTTCCCCGTCAACTTATCCTTATCGCATCACTTGCCTTCTTGCAATGGTACTTAGGCATTTCTTTTTGCATCACCTTCTTATCCTTTGTATGTTCCTTCACGGAATGTCTAATACTCCTATCTGAGATGACTTTCTAACAAGGATTCTCTCCACCCGAACTTCTTTTTCTTCAGGTCAAGGCCTCACGCATGCTCCTTTCACGAAATATATTCTACGGTCAAGAATCTCTTCACTCAGTTTCCTTGTCGCAGGGTTTTTATCGCATTGATGATACGCGATCAGGGCCTCACAATGATTCTTTTTCATAAAGCGTATTACATCGTAAGGACGACATGGAGTCGTGGAATTCATATTGTCGTGGAATTCATATTAAATAATGTCTTCATACACTTAAATATTAACCAAGAAGTAGCCTAACTATAAGAATTCTTTACAATGTCAATAGCGCATTTATGAACATTTTTAGACCTTCAAACAATCCGTAAAAAACTCTTTTTATAAACAGACGGTCTAAGAAACTATTTACAAGAAGGGTCTTTGCAAGAAAGATCAAGAGACATTTGATTAGAGATGGCAGTCCTAAGCTCAAAATTATGTTGAATAGCAAATAAATAAATAGCTTTCTTTAAGGCATCTTTGCTGTTAAAAATTGAACTATCTTTTATAAGGAAGTCTACAACACACGAATCCAAGTCTAGTAAGTCAATAACATTAGATGTGCAATTAAAACTTTTTGATGAGGAACTTGAAGTAGGAAATTTTGATGAACACGATGGGACATGGCCGACAACAACAAAAACATCATTAGAGGAGGAATCAGAAAGAAAGAAAGATAACTATAACACATCTTTGTCTTCGACAATTCTAATAACATCAGAATTGCTAAGCCATCACAATACAATGTAAGTCGAGAAATTAAGTATTCAATAGAGGAAAAAGTTTAGATTTAATTGGATAAACAAACTGGTTGAAAGATTTGTTCAAAAAACCAAACACTTCAATCAAATGGAAGTCATGATAATGGTTATTTTCATGCCATATACCATTGAACAACAATCTTAAACATTTAACATTCATGACAAGAGATTGTTCAGTATAGGAGATGAAAAAGATTGACTATGACTTAAAAATTTAATTTTAAAAAATAAATTAAGATCTAAAACAAAAACTACTTTTAATTTTTAAATTATTAAGGGTTGAAAAGTAAGTGAATCCTTAACAAATATATTTGATAATTAATATAATACGGTTATTTTGAAATTAAAAAAAAAAACTAATAAACTTGTTTAAATCTTGAACCAAACAGTTAAAACCCAAGATATTAGAAAGAGATTATGATAAAGATTGGATACGTTATTAATGCGTCAAAATTAATTACTATCTCATAAGTGCATAAGACGTCTAATTGGAGCGTAGACATTGAAGTAATTACACTGTGACAAGGAAGGTATTTTGATACTTTAGAAAATATTATGCACGTATCAAAACATGAATTTTTCAAAAAAAAAAAAATCGGTTTTGCCATTTTTCAAAATGGCCCATGAAACGGTGTTATATACATGATTATTTCTAGTTTTTTCAAGAAATTTGTTTTGGATATTCTCCATAGAAAAATTTAGAGGAATGACCTAATCTGGCTACAATGTTTCACAAATGTCTTAAATTTTATTTTCATTAATAATATTGAGCAAATTTTATGGACAGATTTGACCTTCTCATTAATTTAAACAATATATATATATATATGATAATTGGTATATTTATTTATCATAAATATTTTGAACTGCATTTATTATAGATATTAAAACTAGCATATTTATACTATTAATTATTTAATATTTTTCTTTTTATTTAATTTTTTATTGCATTTATGAGTGATCCTCACTAATTATAGTATATATGACATACAGTTAGGAATGATTATTTTGAATTTAATAAACAAATATATTATCAACAATATTTCAACTAAACTCTCTTCATCCATTTTTTCTTCTCTTCGGTCAAATATGATATTCATTTGTCGTTCACCTTCATGTTTTCGATGAGTTCATATTTTTTCATCTTCTATATTCTGCCAAATTTTCATATATTTAAATATCATTTCATAATTTTACACAGTACATGAAGTTACTTCCGATTTACATGTTTGTTCATTATATATTAAAGGATATTGTAGATAATACGTTATAATGATATATAAATTAACAACTAATTTTATTACATGGTATATTATTGGATGATATTAATTGGGTTTTTAAGATATATCAGGTTTTAATATAAAACATTATTACAGTTGTTTATTATATAATATGAGGTATAATATGCGGAATAATTAAATATACATGTGTATACATGAGAAAGTATGTAAAATATATATCTTCTTATTATGTAACTTACTAAAAATCTATAACTGTAAGTATCTTGTTATTATGTAACTTATTACTAAAAATATATATCTTATTATTATGTAACTTACTAAAAATCTATAATTGTTATAATTATATTTGATATAAACATGGTATATATTTGAAATTAATAACTAAATCAAATAAGTGCATAGATATAACAATTTTACAATATATCATGGGACACTTTCGTAAATGTAACAGAATACCAAACTATTTATGGTCCATGTAACAAAGCTCATGAAGTTAGTTATTTTTTAAATATTTCAAGTTTGCCCTTCCATTTTTCTTCTCTTCCTCGCGATGAAATTGTCCTTCTCCTACGATTTATTTCATCTTCCTCCATCGATTTCTTTTATCTTGTTTCTTCTTTCCTCTACTTTTTTTCCTACGATTTCTTTCCATCATCTTTCTTATTTTTTAATTCTTTATTTACATCGTTTATTCTGTCTTCCTTATTTTCCTCTTTTTTCGATTTCTTTCCAATCGTCTATCTACTTTTCCTCTTTTTTTATCGCCACGGTTTCTTTCCATCGTCTTTCATATTTTCCTTTTTTTTACGTCATTTACATTTGGTTGACTGTATACAAAAAATAGCAAAATCTAAAAGATCGTGTATAAAGAATCTTGAAAAAAAATCATTTAGATTGAGGTAGTCAAATGTAAACGATCGTGTAAAAAATTTAATATAAATAATCTTGAAAAAAATCATTTAGATTGGAGTAGCCAAATGTAAACGATCGTTAAAAAAAAACATAAATGATCGTTTAAAAAAAAAGTAAATGATCGTGTTAAAAAAATAAAAGATCATGTATAAAGAATCTTGAAAAAAATCATTTGGATTGGAGTAGCCAAATGTAAACGATCGTGTAAAAAAAGTAAACGATTGTGTACCAAAAGAATTAAAAAAATCGTGTACCAAATTTTGAAAAAAAAATATTTAGGTCCCAAATCTATACAATCGTGTAACCAAATTTAAACGTAACCAAATTAAACGATCGTGTAAAAAAAATAAAAGATTGTGTATAAAGAATCTTGAAAAAAAAATTATTTATATTGGAGTAGACAAATGTAAACGATCGTGTAAAAAAACAAATCATCATTTAAAAAAATCTAAACGATCGTGTACCAAGAAAAATTTTAAAAAATCGTGCAACAAATTGTTTTAAAAAAAACCATTTAGATTTGGGGCCCCAAATCTAAACGATAATCAAATTAAACGATCGTGTAACAAAATTAAACGATAGAATTGAAAAGATAAATTCTAGCCATATATAAACGATCGCGTACCAAACAACGATCGCAAATATATTACGCGCGCGTTGTTAAAGGGGTATTTTTGGTATTTTACACAGTGGGCCTCTGGGCTTTTTCCATTTTTGGAATTGTTCTATAGATTGTAAATAATTTGCCTTTTTTATATTTTTTAAAAGACCCCATATATCATCTTGTATATCAAATAATATATGAGAGGTATATTTTTATTTTTCTATATGTTTATCAACACAAAAAATAAATCATTGTATATTTTCAAAAAAAAAAACTATAGAACTTGTACAATAAAAAATTAAAAATGGAAAAAACTTACATACATTAGTCCAAAATTTGAGCAACATAAAATCATAAGAATGAAAAAAAGAAACAAAATCAGTAAAAAATCATATAACAATAAAATAAAAAATGAAAATAAATAGAATTTAGATTTCTTCTAAAAGTATAATAAAGCGGCAAAATATTTACAATATATAGAACAATTTTGCAAACGAAAAAAACTCAAAATCCCACAATAGGAAATACCACTAATGCCCCGTTATTAATTGACACCCAATACGCATAATATATTTGGTAAACGATCGTTTAAATTTGGTATACAATTGTTTATATTTGGTACACAATCATTTGGATTTGATCGCTTGAATTTGATAGCCAAATCTCAACAATTTTTTTCAATATTTTTTGGTACACGATCGTTTATATTTTGTACACAATCATTTAGATTTTATCGTTTAAATTTAGCTACCCAAATCTAAACGATTTTTTAAAGATTGTTTGGTATACGATCGTTTAGATTTGACTATCCAATATCCTAACAATTTTTTTTCACAATCTTTTATATTTGGCATACAATCTTAAACAACTAAATAATGGTTTGAAAAAAAATAAAAAATAGATCTTTTATATTTTGTACACGATTTTAAACAAAATTTTACCAAATAACAGTTTGAAAAAAAAAATTATAGAAGAAGAGAAAAAGACGATGGAAAGGAAAATAAAAAATGTAGAAGAAAGAAGATGGAAAGGAAGGGCAAGCGAAAATATTTTTAAAAAATTGTAGAAGAAGAAAAAAAGACGATGGAAAAAAAATTGCAAAAAGGAAGAGAAGAAAGACAATAAAAAGGAAGGGAAAACCTTGAGGGGGTGTTTGGGCCTTGGGTAAAGGGGGAAAAGGAAAAAGCCAAGTATTTTGTTTAAAGGGGATTAGGGTTATCCTAATCCCCTTTTAACCTATCTTCCACTACTGTCTTACCTGTCGTATGCCTCTCCTAACCCTAGCATTTTTCGATTGAACGTCGTGGTTTTTCTCACGATTTTTGTTTCATTTTCCTCTCATTATCTTCCCTTTTTTCTCTGATTACCTCCCTTTTACCGATCTCTTCTCCCTTCCTCTTGAAATTCATTTACATCTCATTCGTCTCCTTTTGAAGGATATGTCTGTGTTGTTCGTGCTCCATTTTTTACCCTACTCTTCTTGAAACCCTTCTTATTCTCTCTGTTTCGTTGATCGGTTGCCACCAACGTGCGTGACCTCCGAAACGTTTCTCATCCTCTCTCCATATTTCCATACCCTTCGTCTGCCGAATAAACCCTTGTCACTCCCCACTCTTGCCAGTCCTAGAACGAGTTTACTGCACGTTTTTTATACCGAACAACCATTTTATAGTAGATGCTACAATAAATCGGTGAAAGGAATTCGAGTACGGGCATGGCAGAGCACGGCAGGGGTTCTCGGTCTGCACCAAAGGTATGGTCAGCCTATAATGAGTATTGTGGTGGTGATTCTGATTGTTTTTTTGCAATTTTTGTTCTTATTTTCGGTCCAATATTCATTCTTGTTCACAGTAATGAGTTTAATTTAGGGCTTCTGTTCAATTTTTGTTTAATGTCTCCTCTGTGAAGTTGATTAATCATCCGTGCTCTCTGTTTTTCACATGTATTCCGAATTTGTTGTATCATCCGCACTCACTGTTATTCACATGTATTCCAAATTTGTTTACTCATCCTGACTCTCTGTTTTTCACATGTATTCCTTTGTTTTCTATCCATATGTGTTCATAACTTGTTTTGCCTCCTAATGTGATAAATTTTGTTGGAATTCTGTATCTTGAACATGTTTTGATTTGTTTTAGAACATCTTCCATTTCAATTGTTGTATTCAATTGCTCTTAGACCCTCAATTGTATCTATTCCTGTAGCCTATGTAAAAAAAATGTCATGTCTACTCTGTACTTCTGTTGAAAAAAATGACCTGCCACTTGCTTGAAGTTTGACTGCATTTGTGAAATCCCATTTTTTATGGGGTTCTTGTTGGACTTAATTATTGCTGGCAGATACTCTCTTTATTATATAATGGAGTCTTCCTCCCTCCATTCCATGTTCGACTATCTTTCCCTTTTGGTATACTTGCATTTGTCTTTGGTATGTTCATCAAATTCCTTTGATCTACTTGCATTCCATTAGGTTTGCCACTTTACCTACTGTTTTCAATATTTGAATGTAACATGTTTGCCACTTTACCCACTGTTTTCAATATTTCTTTAGTCTACTTGCATTTCCATTATGTATGCCACTTTACCTACTGTTTTCTTTGGTCTACTTGCATTCCATTCTTTGTTCTTTAGTGTGTTCATCATGTTTGAATGTAACATTTCCAACGACACTTGATATATGTCTCCTATGCTAAAAGATATAGTCAATTCAGCCCTTGTGTTTCGCCTTCTTTGCCTCTGTCTGTAATTTACAAAACACTGATTTTGTAAATTTGTTTGCTTCCTATTTCGAATGACCCCTTGCAACCAAAAATGCTCCATTGTTTGATTCTGTAAATTTGTATGTTCTTCAAATTTTTCACACTTATTTGTTAATTGTACAAACAAGTATGCTTGTTCAACTCTTTTCTCCCTATGGTTTTTTTTCCTCATGCACTGTCACAAGTAATGCTTGTTGTTTACAATGCTCCATGTTTGTTCGCGTACTATGCTGTCACACTGATCATTGTTTTCTGAATATGTCTCCATGAAACACATTAGAACGATCTCTATTTTATGTCTCTCTTTGGTTGCTTCTATTTTACATATGATGTTATCAAGTCCACCGCACAAAATAGTACCGCAAATGCGTTCTTCTTGAACGTCTTTGCGGGAATCAAATTAACTCTGAGGCTACCTTCTTTTACATACATTATGTACTCACACTTTGATTTTTTGAATGGTTCCATTGGATTTGTAAAGTTCCATTTTTGGTTAAGGTATGTTTCATTTTCGCTTTTTCCTTAATTTTTTTACAATACGTTATCTTTACCGGCACGCATATGTAATGACAAGCTCATTTTTTGTCTATATCTTCAGGTTGTAAAGGTTTAAGCATTCATAAACGAGGTACTACGGCTATAAAACTCCTTCATTTACGAAGTCGATGTATATGTCGTCTACTTAGTTGTTTTTTTAATTAATTCGTTTCTTTCGTTATTATTTATATATGTTATATGAAATGCTTCGAACTGTAGCGTGTAAATTGTATTATTCTTACAAAGTCGTTTTAACTTAATAATAATTTTCCTTCTCTAAACTCAAACTCTTCACTCTCTTCACTCTTCTGGTAGTTTTTTGAAATTTGAAACTTGGTAATTAAATTCTAGTATTTTTTCTGGTGGTTTTTTGCTAATTACCTATTACTAATCATCTATTCAACTTTGTTAATTTGTGTATTCTTGTATGAGAATCTTGAGAAGGAAATGGAATATATTCTAACTTTAGAAATGATTATATCAAGATTTGTGTATGAAAAATAGTATATTTAAAAGGTTAAATATTGTTGAATCAAAAGATCGCCTTACCATTAGCTTATGCTTGAAATGTACAACAAACACATATTTCATTTGCCAAAAAATAAGTTATCTAATTATAACTACGAAAAAGTATACATGGTTCCGTATAAATATATTCTAAACATGAACTTGAAAGACTAAGGAGGGGGAAAAAATAGATTGGTTTTTTTCTTTCTTTTTTTGGGATAGTTGCAAATGTAGCAATTATATTCAAAATAATTAAGTATATAGCAACATTTTTAAAAAATTGCAAATATAGCAAAATCTATCAATGATAGGAGTCTATCACCGATAGACCATGTAGCAAATGTTGGTCTATCACTGATAAACCATAAGAGTCTATCAACGATAGAAGTGTATCACTGATAGACTTTGCTATATTTGCAATTTTTTTAAAATATTGCTACATACTTAATAATTATTCTAAAAATTGCTACCTATTATAATTACCCTTCTTTTTTTGGGTTGAATTTAGATGTTAAAAATATTACTAAAAAATACAATTTAATAAATCAAGGTAAATATTTTATCAATTTTTTTTATTTATGACTATTTCTTTGTACTTTTAAACCATTTTATATAATTAGATTTGGTTGTACAAATATATGATTTAGTATACAATTAATTTTATGTACGAATTCCTTTGTTTGTACAATTATAGTTGGTAATTAATTAAAGTGAATATACTTATGATTAAAAACAAAGAAAATGTAATTACATCAATGAGAAAAATTATGAACAAAAAAACATTTTACAATATAACAAAATGAATCAAGTTATAGTAAAAATTGAAACCAAATTAACAAAATTAGTGACAATAATTAATAAAATATAAACTTTATGTTAAATTTGAACATATTTCCAACACTTATAAATTAATTTCAAGTATGTCATTATGCTAATAGCATTCGAATGTAACGTGTTCTTAGGATTCTTTTTGAACAGGGTGTAAATCTAGTATTTATAATGGAAAAACACGAGTTTGCATCTCTTCTAAATGCGTCCGTAACATCCCAACGTCAGTTAGTACTAATGTTAGAGCTGTTAAATAACGACACGAAAGGATAGCACACATCCTCCATTACACTAGGCATGCGATTAGACAGTTAGCCTATTTTCGCATGATTCATGGCTCAAACGTAGTGTGTCGCCAGAGTACGAGAGTGGTCGGGCTAGGTATAGAACAAGCAACGGGGAGGTGGCCACAAATGTACTTGGCGTGTGTGACACGAAAGGAGATTTTGTTTACGTACTTGCCGGTTGGGAAGGATCAGCTGCGGACTCACGCATCCTCCGTGATGCCATTTCAAGACCTAATGGTTTGAAGGTGCCCAAGGGTAATATCCTATGGCATTTTAATCGTGCAATGTGATCACAGGCTATTACTACCTGGTTGATGAGGGGTACCCAAATGCCGATGGTTTTCTGGCACCGTACAGAGGCCAACGCTACCACTTGCAGGAATGGCGTGGCACTGAAAATGCACTTTCAACGTCGAAAGAGTTCTTTAATATGAAGCATTCGTCTGCTCGTAATTTAATCGAAAGAGCATTTAGTGTCTTGAAGGGTTGATGGGAGATACTACGTGGAAAGTCATACTACCCTGTAGAAATCCAATGTCGCACAATACTCGTATGTTATCTCCTCCACAACTTTATCAATAGAGAGATGACAAACTTCGATATAGAAGACAACATAGATGAGGTTGATTCTACCCACGTGACTACTGCCGTCGATGACATACATTACATAGAGACGTCCAATGAGTGGACTCAATTGAGGGACGACTTTGCAGAAGAAATATTTACTGAGTAGGAGTTGCGTAACCAGTAGAAAAATTAAATGTTCCCCGTTCATTTTCATACTTAAGTAGTGATTGCACTGGGTCTTATTTTGTCATAGTTTTTGGAATATGATTATTTTGAATGTATTGGTTACGCGAGTAAATTAATGCCAAACTGTTTTTCAGTAGGAGTTGGCTGTACTATGAAACTAATCGTATGTATGTTATCTAATCATAGGGAAATTAATGAAACTAATATGTTTGCGTTTGACTTCTAGCATGACAAATTCATCGAGACTACCTAAACACAGTTGGACTAAAGAGGAAAAGGCAGGCCTCGTCAAGTTGGTCAATGCTGGTGGATGGAGGTCTGACAACGGGACCTTTTGCCCTGGGTACTTAAATCAGCTGGCGACAATGATGGCCTTCAAGATCCCAGGTTGTAATATCCATGCTTCAACGATCGATGGCCGAATCAAATTGATGAAGAGAATGTTTCATGCACTTGCGGAAATGCGTGGGCCAACGTGCAGTGGTTTTGGGTGGAATGATGAACAAAAATGCATCATCGCAAAGAAAGAAGTCTTCAACGATTGGGTCAAAGTGCGTTACTAGTCATTTGAACAATTACTGTACTATATTTCAATAAATGGACTAACAATTTATTATTGCACTTATACAGAGTCATCCGACGGTGAAGGGCCTCCTTAATAAGTCATTTCCCCCACTATGACGAACTGTCGTACGTGTTTGGCAAAGATCGTGCAACGGGAGGCCGGGCCAAGAGTTTTGTGGACGTTGGGTCAAATGATCCTGCTGGGTACGATGCATTTGTCGCTGACGCTGCACCGGATATGGACTTCCCGCCAATGTATAGTCAGGGATTGAACATGTCGCCTGATGATTTGATGGGAATAAGAACCGCTCGGGTCAGTGAAGGTTCCACTGCGATTGAGTACGGAAATGAACAACTGAACCGCATTGCTGAATGGCCTGTCCTACAACGTCAAGACGCAAGCCAAACACGTCAAAAGGTTGTCCGACAGTTGGAGGCCATCCCTGAGCTGACATTGATGTATAGGTGTCGTTTAATGCGTGTACTTATGCGTAACGTCAATGACATGAAAGTTTTCCTTGACGTTCCCGACAATATGAAGTACCCGTACTGCAGCATCATTCTTCAAGAAAACTGATGACTAGTTTGTTTGTTGTATTTGTATTAATGAAACTTTTCTTACTTCGACTATATGTTCTTCTTCTAACTTGTTATGTCTTATTATGTAACGAACTTGAAATTATGTTGAAGCTAATTGGTTTGTATTTTCATTTCGCTTTCCAATGTAATGGTATCAATTGTTGTATTATTGTATTAATGTAGTGTTTTCGTTGAAGTTCTTTTTTACAATATTTATAGGTTGCGTACACATTGAAATAATTTGGTTTAAATGCACTAATGAATTTACGAATTTACGAATTAATTTTGCACGACATAACATAAGAGAAGAAACAAAATTATTAAATGGGACTCAATATAATTATTTTAGAAAATAAATATTTTCTTACTCGCAGGGTACGTAAAAAAAATATTTCAAAACCTATATACAAAAGTTATTCTAATTACATAATTGAATATTGATCATGAATAAAAAATGTTAAATTATATATTTTTTATTCTTATATTAACATTCCTTATTTAAAAAAAAAATAACATAAATCTAATTAACGTAATCTTTGCTCCAAACAAGTTTTATAATAATAATACACTCATAACTCTTCCTCCAAACACATATTATAATAATACTACAATAATAATCTTTTCCTCAAACACATGTTATAATAATACTACAATAATAATCATTTCCCCAAACAAATATTATTATAACACTACTATAATAATCTCTTTCCCAAACACATACTATCATAACACTACATTTTATATTTCTTCCCCCAAACATATATTATAATAACACTACCAATAATAACTCTTCCCTCAAACACATATTATCATAACACTAGGATTATCATAATCTTTTGCCCCATAACTCTTTCCCTCCCCCAAACACACTCTGAATATTTAAAAAAAAAAAAAAAAGTAGCCACCTTTATGGATTTTTTCATTTTGTTACATAGGCAGTAAATATTTTGTCAATTTGTTATTTTTATGAGATATACCTAGAATTTATATGAGAAATAAAAAATTAAAAAAAATATTTAAAATTATATATATATTATCTCATATTAAATGTTCAAAAGTAAAAATGAATAATAAACATCGAAAGTTAAATTTGAAATTAATTCAATATGAAACTATTTTCAATTTTTTCCATATTTGTGTGATTAAGAATTTTTTCTTTTTTTTATTAATATTAATCAGAATGATGGATGATGTTGGTCATTTGAGTTTTAATTTTGTATAAATTTATCTTTTATTAAAAAAATGATAATTTTAATTTTTTTTTTTATATAATTGAGCCTATACATTTCGAGCTGAAACTCATTTTTCACAAGCGGCCTTTTGCCATCGGTACCCTAGAAACCTTACGGACTTTTCATTCCTGAACCTTTGCCCAAAATATTTCGAGCTTTTAGTGGGGATTTGACGTTTGGGGCCCCCTTTTTCGGCCCAATTAGTTGAACCCTATTGATTGAGCCCAGGGTTCTTACAGGCCCTTACCAACTCTAGTAACTGCTAAATTTTACTTGCCTCAATTTTTTAGAAACAAATGTACTTGCTTCACTTTTTTTTTTATTTAAATTGTATTTTCTCTTTCATATTAAAAAAGTGATGATCCAACCTTTAGTCTTAATTTTTTTTAATCTTTTACAATTTTTTATAATTTTCATTTATAAAAGTTTAAATTCTCATTTTTGTTTTTCTAGTACAATTAAGAGTTTGAAATATACTTTCTATACATGAATTTTATATTAATTATCGTTAAAAAATTAAGTTTTGCTTTGAAAAATTTGCATAAATTGCATTTATAAACTTTGAATAATCGTATCCAACGAGTTAGTATAAAATTGAAGGCAAAATTTAGCCCCTAAAAAAATTAATTTCACCTAGAAATTTCTAATACACCAACAAATTAAATTTCATCTTCTACGACTCTATTAGGTTTTTAAGTTTTTGTCTAAATTATTGTAAACCCAAATTCAATATGTGTCTTAGTTTTTTTTTACGACTCGTTTGGCTTGTTATTTACCCTATATTTTAAGCTTTATTTACCAACATTTAGTATATAATATGTATAGGAGTACATTATTATTAAATTTATTACCCTTGTACTAGAATGCAGTGTATAGTGCACGTACACTATTTTCAAATATTTTGACCCTGCATGCTAATGAATTCTGTTTAATGTTTCATAGTATGCCCTGCCCCTAATCTGTCATATATTATATAAGACTAAACTTAAACTATGTTGTATATATTATATAACTAACCTTGAATTTGTAGTACTGGTTGTACATACGTTTGAAAGAAACATAGTGTGTATTCAAAAGAAAATGAAACTCATATGAAAACAAAGTTTTGTAACCCTACTTATGCATTGAATGCACATTTAAAATTTACAAAAATTATTTCTTTTACGAAATGACAAAATTGGAGAAGAATCCATCTATAAAAAAAAATCAAAGGGAAAAATTCAAACAAAAATTTAGAAAATAAACCCTTCCGCTTTCATAAACTCGCCACGTGTGTGCATATATATATATATATAAAAGTATATTGAAGTAATTAAGAAAGTTGGTTGTTGATTAATTTATTTACAACTATAATAAAAAAAATCCTCAATGTATTGAAAAGTTTATTTTTTGTTGTTTTATTATGATTGAAAATATTTAGGGTAGAAAAAAAAAATTGTTATTTCAAATTAAAAATTGAAACTAATACCAAAAAAAAAAAAAGAGGTGTGTTTTAAAGAAAAAGAGAATTGAAGAGAAGAAGAAGAAAAGGATGGTGGGAAAGTAAAAGATTGGAAGGATAAGGAGGAAAGCACCAAGTGAAGGTGAAGCAGTAGAAGAGGAAACTAAAAGAGATCAATCTTGCCGAGCAAGGAAGAACGAAAAAATTAAATTTAAAATAGAAGAAAGGAAAAGGAAAAGGAAAAGGAAAAGGAAAATAAGGTAGCGATGGACCAATCAGGTGTTGCTGACGTGGCTGAAGTGGTCCCAACACGATATTGTGTCTTTGATTGTCGTCAGTCCGGTGACGATGATGGCGTGACTAAAACAAAAGAAAGAGAGAAAGAGAAAGAGAAGTTAAAAGTCTCTGTCAATCCCTTTCTTTAGAAGGCCCCACATTCCCCCCCCTCCTTATTTTATTAAGTCTTCGACGACTCCAGCTCAGCACCATGCATTCTTTTCCTTACTTCCTCCCCCTTTCCTTTTTATTTCTGTTTCTTTTTCTTCTTCTTTTTTCTCTTTCTATAACTGGGGAACACAATAGACTTTTAATTTCTAAATTTAGTTATATAGTTTCAATTAGAAAAAATGGTTTTGTTATTTTTATATACATTAATTTTAAATTCAACAATTAAATGTTTTTAAAAGCCATTTCTTTTGTTTGGTTTCAAAAATACTACTAATATTTGAAATATGAAATTTATAAACTTCATTTTCAAAAACCAAATCACTAAATGGAACAATGACCATAATAGACCGTCCATATTATACTTCCTTCATGAATAGTTAGATTATATTTATTATTTATGAAAGTTTTGTGAAACAATGGGAGCTAAATTCTTGTTTCTTTTCCATCATTTGAACTGAATTTATAGTTTAACTTAATTTTTATTTTTTAAATTCTTACAAAAACATTTTTAAGAACAATCTAAGTTATTGAATAGGGATTAGAATTGTCGATTGATAAGTCTATTTAAAGCAAACATAACTCAATTGGTACACAGAAAAGTTGGACTTCTATATAAAAAAAAATGTTTCCAATTTTATCCTTAAAAAAAATTATTGTTGGAGTAATTGAAGCAATTATTCTCTCCCAACACCATAATACTTTAGTTTAAAAGTGGGCAAAAAGTAGGCATATCTTGAGTGGAGACTTACAGAAACGAATATAATGATTCGCGGAGGTTTAGTTTAAACATTCGATTCAACAAGACCTTTTCCAAAATGTAATCCGTACGGGGTTTTAGTTGAATTAGTTTATAATAATATATTTATGCCTTGTGACTCATGGAAAAGAATCTCTACATACTTTTTTTTTTTTATTATTGACTAAAAGTCTCCACCCTGCCCTGCAGACTTGATACGTGGCCAAATGGTGCCACGTGTCAAACAAACTATTTTTTTAAGAATAAAAAGAGGATGAAAAAAAGGTTAAATGAATAAAAGAGAACTTTTACACGTGGCACTAGAACGACGGATGATGTATCTAGTCAGCCGGAGCTGGGTGGAGACCGTTTGCAGAGTAAGTTCTTGTTCTATTTATTTTTCCTTCAAAAAATACTTTTACTCTGTCCACTTTCACAAAATTAATAAGGTAAAGAAACGGAGGTTTCTGTTGATTCATTCCATGATTAATTTGCATAAACATCATTTGATTCACAACTCTTCTTTTACTAATAAATCCTCATTAACGTTACATCTTATGTTCTTGTGTGTTTATCGGTGCGAAAAGGAATTGACTTTTTATTACTTATCTATTTAATTTTTTTGTAACTCTTACTTAAAAATTAAACTGATATTAAATAAACTCACCATTTTTTATACCCATTGGAAACCCTAGTCATTTCTCTTGTCCTCCTTTTTATTATCATCTTCTTCATTAGATCTCATGTTCAACTCTTACAAAACTTAATCCGTCTGCACAATTTTCCCCTTCATTCTTCTGCTTTGAGCATTCTTCTCTCGATCCTATTCCTTATTATGACGACTATCTGCTTGAATTTGAAAATTGTTTTAACTTTGAAGAGTAATCGACATTGCGATTAACACCACAGTTGCATCGTAATTAGTTTCGAGACCATGATTCATCACGACGTAACAATTCTTTTCAACATATATTCTAACATTTACTATACACTACAAATATTCATAAGGCTGGAAATAGTTATATTTTATGTTTTTATATATATGTTTTGTGGCATATTCAAAAATTGGATTACAGTTTTAAAAAAATGTTTAATGTATTTCATACTATATATGTATTTATAAATTATAAAAACACTTTGAGATTTAGTTGATAATAAGTTATTATTAATTTATTTATGAATATAATTTATTTTAAAATATTGGTTAAATTGCAATTTAAGTCTCTATTGTTTGCAAAAAGCTAGGTTTTATTCTATAGTTGGGTTAAACCTCATATCTAGTGCTTATGGTTTGAGAGCTTTCATAAATTAATAGTCCCGACAAGCGAGATTATTTTATATGATTTTATGAAATCAAAAAACTAAATTTTATTTATAAACCATAGTGACTAAATTCTATCATTAACCAAATTTGTAATTAAACCTAAAATTTTTATATAATTATTATTTTTTATTATTATACAATTTATAATACATATATCATATTAGAAAAATGAAGTGAGTTTATAACTTTATATATTGTAAATATTTATTGAACATAATTCCACTTTTTAAAGTTTAAGATTCAAATTATAGATACAATAAAAATATTAAAAAATTTGTTTTTTCAGAAACAAAATTCTAGTTCTCTGCATATTTAATGAACTCATTGAATTGAATTTGAAAACATAAAATATTTTTTGAATTGTTTACTGGATATGTGCTATAAAAATTTATTTTATAACTAACTAAGAAATTGTTGATAAAATAAAGATAATTTTTAAAAAATTAAATAGCGATAAAATAAAAGTCTAAAGTGATTAAAATGAGATTTAAAAGAAATAGGTAAAAAAAATTAGCAAATTAATCATAAAAATAATAATAATTAAAAGAAAAATATGGAGAAAGGGAATTAAATCAGGATTGTTAAATATAACTTAAAAAATTGAAGTTAAATTATTTACGAAATATAGCAATATTTATCCAATTAAGATAATTGATTTATCCATTTAAGATTTTTTATATTTTGTAAATAATTTTAGTTTTTTTCGTCTATCGAAGATTTTTCTATTAAAATATGGTTATTGCTTTCGTTTATAAGCACATCGTAAGGAGATCGCTAGTAATCATCTTTTTTTTTTTCTTTGTCAATTTTTATTAGATTCTTTGTTTATTATGGTTTTTTTCCTTTCCACTCAAATCTTCAATCCACTTGGTCAAAAAGGTATTCCTAATATCTTGCTTCTCCTCCCTTTCTCTTAAGCAAATACTAACGATAAATGTCTTCTTTTAAGGATAGAGTACACCTCACTAGGATAATCAGTCTCCTAGTTAAGCATCTCGTCCTACCTTCACAGAAAGAAAAACTGGATTGAACAAAAGTTCTAACAGTAGCTCATGCAAGAGAGTAAACAACAAAATAACAAAAGTGATTACAAAAACTAAAAAGAGACATTGTCAAACGCTTAGCCATAACTATAAGTATCGTCCACTACGCTCTGTGTTTTAGTTAGGTCAACATTTGGATCGTTAAGAGTTTGAGCAATATTGGTCGAATATGACTTTACAATCAAAGGCTAACCTAACATGATTTCGTTCTCAGTTAGAGAAGGAAAGATAAACTGGGTTGCTCCTACGATCATAGATGATAAAATAAATTATCCTTTTTGTGCCATCAACCTAATTACATACCTGTACTTAAAAAACAAGCTTAGAAAATCGAACTTTGCAATATATACCTTATTAATTTATAATGGTTTGGAAACATATTTGATAAATTGCCCATCAAGAAAATCAGGCCAAACATGTCATTTAAAACCCTTTCCAAATGCCAAGCCATCTAGAAAAGAGATCTTGACGTGTTTTTCCCATCAGAATAACATATTTTTTTAGGGTTGACAAGAAGAATAGCAAAATAAAAGGTTTCCTTTAGATAAATGACAAATTTTTATTTAAATTGATAATATAGCAAAATCAGAAAATATGGAAAACTAATTGCTGGAATAACGTCTTAAATAAAAAATTGAATCCTAAATACAATTATTCAAAAAACTACAATTACCCTATAATTAAAATCAAACTCTCAACACATGATTAACACAATTAGAATCAAACTATTGGAGCTTCCAACTCGTCTCCTTCAAACCTTTCAAAGTCTTCATACTTGGATTTTCTTCTTGTCGGCTCATCTGACCGAAGACTTTGAGATTTTCATCTTGCTTGCGGCTAAACCCATGAAAGTCGACTAAACCCGACTCCAATAAATGTCAAAACGTTAGAACCCATCGCAAACCCACGACCAACGTTGGACGCCGTTAAATGCTGCTAAAAAAAGCTCGTTGCCGTTGTCGAAACTCCAACCTCTGACGACTCCAAAAGCATGGTTAAACTAGCCGTTAAACACGTTGCAAAGCTGTTGAAACGAACGCTGAAGCTACCAGAAACAGTGAAAAACCGTCATCTTCTATCCGCCTCGAAACCCATGACTAAACTTCTAAATGTCTTCCTCTTCATTGACCAACGTCTCTCTTTCTGTTGGAACGCCGAAAACCGTCACACCACACTCTTCTCGATCAATCTTTTTTGCTAGAAAAAACTCTGTTTTTCAACTTGCGGTTGCCCCTCTTCTTATTTTTTATGTTTCTTTTCTTTTCTCTAATTTAATTTAAAAGACATAAGGAAGAAGATTCAACTAATTGCAAAAACGCCATTGAGGCATATTTAAGATCATTTAAGAAATTGTAATAATTACTAATATTATTAATGAATTATTTAAAATATAACAAACTCCAGAATCTTATAGATATATTTGCATCATTCTAGGGTTAGTGTATAAATTTTGAATTCAAAATAACAATTGCGTATTATGTATTATTTATGAAATTATTGTTAAATCAGCAAAATTTGGGGATAAAAATGTTGTAAATGAAATTTGTTATTTTAACATTATTTTAGGGATAATAATCTAACTCAAATTTAAGTTTAGTATTTTTAGTATAATTTTAGGATTCAAATTAACTATTTAAAATTCAAGTCTAAAAATTAGATTTAAAATAAGGTTAAAAATTGAGATTAAAACTAACTATTTTAAGGTGAGATATATATTTCTAAACTCAAAAGGTTAATAAATATCAAATACGTATTATGTATTATTTACGTCTATTTGTTGATAAATAGTTTGAAGAATAAAAAATGCGAAATAGTTAAATTTTATCTTTGTGTTATTTTGGGATACGAAGTAAAATTCAAATTGACGATTTTAGGAAATTCAAATTATCTTAGATGATATAAATTGTAGATTCAAATTGTTATTAAAATTTTGTAATATGTATTATTTAATAAATTTTTGATAAATAGTATGAAATATAAAAAATTGGGAATTAATTGATTTAAATCCTAATAATTAGGGGATGTTGAAACTAAAGCCATATTTTTTATTTTATTTTGAAATAAAATCTCAAATTCCACTTTTAAGATAATTAAGCATATTTAAATATTTTAAAATTTAAATTTTACCACCAAAATTTAAATTTAAATTTAGAGTTTACCTTTATTTTTATCTCAAATTTAAGTTGGAGCCATAAATCTAACCCAGGTCTCGATCTCAAAATTAAATTTAGTCATTTTATCCTAAAATTAACATTGTTCATTCCAAATTCGTGTACATGGTAGAAACTTTATCCTTATATCAAATTAAAATTTGGTTTCAAATTTTTTTCAGAACAAAAAATTATCAAATTCAAATTTTTATCCTCAAGTCAAGGTAAGTTGAGGATAAAACCTCGAACTTTTCTCAAATTAAGGATTGGCCATATTCCAACCCTTAATTCAAATTTAAATCAAATTTTAGGTACTAAATTCATAATTTGATTTGATATGTCAAATTAAACAAAAAAAAAATGCTCGTATTTGAACTTCAAATTTATCTTTTTTAGATTCACCCACTCTTATACGTGCATAAATCTCAAAAAGGGGTATTTGTTAGAATGAGAAATTTTGAAACCAATCACAAATTGTCACGTGGTTTACTAAAATAATTGTATTTGGCATTAACTAAAAATTTGAACGTGTCCCAAAATTAAATTTAAAGACAAATTGCGCCACATGTCTTTATTATTACAATTGAATCAAATTAATTATTTTGATTCAATTAAATATTATTTAATTTGGCTAAAATTCAATTATTGAACCTAAAAAATAAGCTTAATTTAGTGCAAACGTTAAATATGACCCAAATCATGTGATCGAACTCATGGGTCTAGTCCATGGACCAACTAGGCCCAAGTCTATAAAAGCCCACAAGAGAATAGAATTCTCTTCATTTGTAGGGGTAGTAAATTTTTAACTCCAAAAAGCTTAGAGATAATTCTCGAAAACTGAGCCTTCGAAGATACAAGCTTTATTTTAAGACTCCAACTTCAGAACATCATGTGCTATGCTTCCAGCGTAAGCATCCAACCAAGAGAGAATCAGAGGATCAAAATCTAGAGATCAAATCACATCGCATTAAATCAACATAAATACAACATCAACACAAGTTCAACTCCACGAATCAAATTTCTCCAAAATTCTCGTGCGAATAGTACCCTTATTCATAAAGAAATACATTACATGTGAAAAATGTTATATCTTGAATATAAAAGTTCCCATGGAGTAAATACACGGTAATATATCTATGGTTGCATATCACATAAAAGGAATCTTGGCACTGAATGTGATAATATAAGTAATCAAATTTTGATTGTGGAAATCTACAAACATGACTAAACAAAGTTGATTTTAATAGCAATAAACAACACTAGCGTAACTCGAATTTGTTGAATTTAGAAAATACCAATTAGCATATTTTTAAAGAGTGAATTGTAAGGGTGCCTAAGTATTCACTAGCATCTTTCAAAGTATTTAAAATGACAATAATGTATTGTAATATATTTAAATTGTAAACCATTTTGAAAGTGCCACTATATATAAACAAATACAATGTACGTGAAATATACATACTTGAAGATAATAATTTTCATAGTAGAAATATATTGTAAGGTAACTATAATTACATATAACACAAAATGAATCTTGTCCCTAAATTAGAACATAAGTCTCAAATTCCGATTATCAAAACATATAAAAATTTAATTGCAAACTAAAGAGGGTTAGATTTAATACTAATAAACTACGATAGCGTAACTCACAAAATAGTTATACTTACATGGTTCCCTTAGATATAAAATACACTGTAATTTAATGATTCTTAGATCACTATTGCGTTCTGTTCGCGTCATATCTTACGACATCGTCGGAATTACTCATCGGAAAATACTCCAAAGTCATCTTTATCGTTAGAGTTACCCTCAAATTTTCAATTCAAAGTCCCCCCCCCCCTTCAAATTTTCAATTCAACCCCCCTCCCCTCTAATTTTGAACCCACCCCCTTCATATATTCAATTAAATCTCACTCCCCCTCTTCAAATTCAACCCACACATTCAAAATTTCAATTTTCCAAATCAATTTCTCAAATACCCCCTCTTTCAACCCACATTCAAAATTTCCATTTCAAAAACCAAAATCTATTCCTAAACAATATCCTACAACTAATTCATCATTAAAATCCTAAAACTAATTTTAAAAAACAAAAACCTAAACTATTTAAATAAACCTAACATAAACTAACATTTTTTAAGATTTAGGATTTTAAACTTACCTCAACTAGGAATGTGTAGTGGCAGACGGTGGGAGAGGGACAACGATAAGCTCACGGCGGTGAGGGCAAGGGCAGCGACAGTTGGGCGCTTCTCTTCTCTTCGATCGTCGGCGGAATCGATCTCTCCTTTTTCTCTCTTTCATTTCAATTCTGTGTTTCACATAACTAAAACATCTATTTTAGAGGGGAACTCCCACCGCAGCAAGAAAACGTTGAAAAATCCCCTTACTCTCGACGTCATTCCTGACGAATAACTAACAGCGTCGGAATTTCGCATTACTCCCAAAGTCATTCCCGATGCACCAAAATATCATCGAGAGCTCCCTTAACTCTTAAAGACGTCCCTGACGCCATGCAAGATGCATCGAGGATATCTGTCTGACATAATTAATGTTCAAAAATTTCTGACTGATAGTTCCCAACGCGTGCATGTCGCGTCAGGATAATTCATTATTTCCGATGCCCTACACCCAAACGTAAAAAATGTTATCTTCTTTCCCGACGTCTCTATCACGATGTCAGGAAAAGGTTATTCCCCCGATGTGTGAAAAGTGGCATCGGGATAATGCGTATTTCCCAACGTTTGTTCTTCCGATGTCTTTTTCTACGTCGGGAGAACCTCGATTTCTTTTAGTGTTAAGGAAATCATCGTTTAACTCATTCCTTAAAGTTGAAATCATATTGATTTGAGGGTTTTAGTGATTGAGAATTACGGGCTCTCTATCCCAAAGGGTTCTTAGTTCTAATTCGTTAGGGATTTCTTATCACCACCAACTCTAATATCATCTTAAATTATTGATTGACTCAAAAACTTAAGTTGATAGGTAAAAAAAATTAATAATAATAAAAAACGTTTGCAGAAGGATGGAGGACACTCAACTAGGATAATCAGCTATCTTCGAACAAGCATCTCGTTATACCTTCACAGAAAGAGAAAACTGGAGAACAAAAATTCTAACAATAGCTAGTCAAGAGAGTAGACGACAAAATTACAAGAGCGATTACAGAAACTTAAAGAGACATTGTCAACACTCTTAGTTAGAACTAATGTGGTGTCCACCATGTTCTTTGTTTCACTTAGATCGACATCTGAATCTGTAAAAGCTTGAGCAATACTCATCGAGTTTAACTCTAAAATTAGAGGCTTACTTGAATAATTCTATTATCGGGTGGAGAAGGGAAGATAATGTTGGGTTTTGGCAAGATATGAGATGTGAAGAATCCTATATTGATTAATTTTATGGAGTTGAATGACTCCAAGCCCATCTCATGTGTTTTAAGATGTCCCAATTAGCACCACTATAAGTTTTTGTGTACTAGTTTTAATAAATTCTCTTTTGTTGCCAACATGAACTTAGCTTAACTAGCATTTGTATGCTCGAACTAGAAGTCTGGGGTTCAAATCCCTCCACCTCAAGTTGTACTTAAAAAGACACTTTCAAGAAAAAAAAAATCTTTTGTACTCTAAAATGGTAAAAAAATGGGTGAGTAATATAAAACTTTGAAAATAGTGATTTTTAACTGAGATTATGAGAGAATTGTTATATGTGATTGTCACAAGTTTCACATAGTCTATTTAAAAAAAAAAAAAAGGTGTATGTGATACATTTAGCATTATATATACACTAGCATTATCTTCCAAATGAATGAAACATTAATTTTAAGTAAAGAAGGGAAGCGAGATATTTTTTAAAAGATAATATAATAATAATAATATTTTTATATAAAGAAACTCTAAAAGAAAAACAAATAGAAAAATGAGAAAGTGCATTTTTTTAAATGTTATTATAATTAAAGATAGAGGGTATTTGGAATGAGTTTAAAAAAAGTTTTTTTAAAAATTCATTTTTATTTAAACATTTTTTATAAAAACGTATTAAAATAAAAAGATAAATGTGTTTGACAATCCTTTTCTAAAAGTATTTTTATATACAAGTTTGTTTGGTTTGCTATATAAACAAAAAATGTGTGTGTGTGTATATCAGCAGTCAACTTTATATATATATATATATATATATATATATATATATATATATATATATATATATATATATATATATATATATATATATATATATATATATATATAAAGTTGACTGCTGACATCCGGTGGTTGGTTAACGACGATCATTGAAGTTGGCTGCAAGAAGTTCGTCGTTAGAGTCATCGAAAGTGGTGGTCAGAGATTGACTGACGATGGTTACCGAAGGGGTGTCAAAAGTCGGTCGACAAAGTTTCGAATTCTTGAAACAAACACCCCCTCAAGGTTAAAGAAGAGCAAGAGTGTGGGTAATTTGAAATCTTAATCCTAATCCTTAGTTAAAGGGATAGTTGCAAATATAGTTATTAGATTTAAAATATTAGTATATATATCAACATTTTTAAAAATTTGTAAATATAACAAAATCTGTCAAAATCTATCACCGATAGAAGTTTATCATTGATAGCTCATGTTGCAAATAATGGTCTACCACTAATAAATCATAAGAGTCTATCGTCGATAAAAGTATATCACTAATAAACTTTGTTATATTTGCAACTTTTTAAAAAAACATTACTATATACTTAATTATTATTTATAAAATTGCTACTTATTATAATACGTTGAACTAAAAGTAATCTTAGTTTAATCCAGTCCATTTGTAACGCCCCGAAAATTTAGATAATTTTTGGAAGATATTTATCTTAGTTTTGGTTAATGAGGTTTCAAATAATGGACGTTGTTTTAAAGATTTATTTGTTCTTAAATAGAAATTGGAGTTAATTAAATAATTTTGGGTGCGTATTTAATTAAATTGGAGAAGTGGGTTTTTTAGAGATTTGGAAATTTTATGTATGTATGGATTTATATACATATAGCAATTATGGAAAATGAAAAGGATAATTATATTGGTTTAAATATAATTATTTTAGGAATTATATTGTATGGTTGAAAGAAGATAAAGAGATTTATTTGAAGAGTGATATTTTGGAGAAAGACATTAGGGAAAAAGAAATTTAAAATAATAATTATATAATAGAAAATATAATTATTATTTAGTAAAAGGTAATGTGATATTTTATTTGGAGGAAGGGTGAGGTGATTGGTGGAATTTTTTAGAAAAAGAAGGAATTTAGTGGGTTTTAAATGAAGAGAGAGAATTATGATTGTTTTGGAATATTTAAGAAATAGGAAAAAGGGGAAAATAATGATAATTGTATTATTATTATTTTGGGTTTAAATAGGGTCAACTATTCATCATCTTCCCCAAAATAAACACTAATCCCAAAACTTCCCAAACCCTAAAAACCCTAAAGAGGGAAGCCGTCGCCGCCCTCCTTCCACCCGTTGGTCGCCGCAACCCGCAGCCTATTCATCATACAGCTCCGTCGCGTCACATCCTTCCCCGCACTATCGAGGTTCCGCCAGCGTCCGCCGTCTTCCGTCGTCGAACCAACCGAGTCGACCCTCGTCGTTGCCGTCGTCTACCTGAGCACTCCGTCAGCTGCCGTTGCGAGTTCAGCTGCGTCGTCCAGCCGCTCGCACAGCCACGCCGTCGCACATCGAACGCCGTCCGTCGAAGCCAAGCCGCGCCCGTCTCCGCAACCCAAGTCGCACGCACACTGACCCGAACAGCCACACCCGTCTCCGTAACCCAAGTCGCACGCGCACCCGACTCGAACAGTCGCGCCCGTCTCCGGAACCCGAATTGCACGCGCAAATCTGCACCGAGCCGCGCCTACATCCATCAGTCGAGCCATCCGCGCTAAGCCGCGCCGACGCCTGCTTCCAGCCGAGCCACGCCTGCCTCCAGCCGCGAGCCACGTCTACCATCAGTCGAGTCGTCAAGCTTTTTTTTTTTTAAGCTACAAGCGTATTCTGGGTTTTTCACCTGTTTTGGTAAGCTGATTGGGTTTTGGAATATCCAATTAAGATTAAATTTTTGGATCTTAAATAATTAAATTTTGGGTTAAATTAAATTATTTTTTCTTAAAGGACAATTTAGACCAAGTGACCTTAGAGCGTAGGATTTCTCCAGTTAAGGGTTTATTCGTTACAACCTCAACCTCGGGTAAGTTATTTCAACTGAATTCTTGGGTCCTTGGTCGTTTGATGAATAAGTTATGAAAATTGTTGTTTCCTAACCATTTAGGACTTTCGCTGTTTGGGAAATGTGTTTATACTCCTAGAATTCGTTTAAGCAAATCTCCAGATAAGAGATTCTACTACTAGACCTTTGACTGAATTTACGAGACCGTAAATACTTATGTTAGCTAAGATGCATAAAGGGATGCGGTAGATGACGATTGATGTTGTGTTTATGATGACAATTGACGTTATGGTTGATGATCGTTATGTTATGTTTGATTTTGATGCATGTTATTTTAATCACATGAATAAGGACGTTAAGGTTAATACTCAAGTCATGTTATGATGCTTATGACGATATTACATGCTTTGGACTGTGGTGTGTCTGTTAACTTTATATGATGAGTTTCTTACCCCACATGTATCATGGTCCTATCTATGGGGTCACTCGCACAACTAGGGGTGTTCCTGCGGGATCACTCGCACAATTAGGGGTGTACCTACGGATCACATACACGGTTAGGGGTAGTTATTTTGTGTATACGGGGCCACTCGCACGACTAGGGGTGTTCCGACGGGACCACTCGCATGATTAGGGGTGTACCCTCGTATCACAGATATGTTTATGGAGTGTGTACCTGCGATCGCTCGCACGACTAGGGGTGTTCTCATGGGATCACTTGCATGATTTAGGAGTGTTCGTATGGTCTCACTCACTCAGGTGTGCTCCATTGGACACACGATACTACTTGTATGTTTCTAATGAAAAGTTAATAGACTACCTAATGGGACTAGTAGTGAGTCTCTTACTGAGTATATTTATATACTCACTCTTTCTTATGTTTAACATTTCAGGCTGAGGCAAAGGACTTAAGAAGCTGGCGAGCGGCAGCGAGGGATCCGTGACAGGCCATATGGGGACACAGTTCAGCTTCCGCACCCGTTTATATGTCTTTCAGTATTTTTTTTTTTTAATTTTAACCATTTTACTTAAAGATTTTATCCTATTTATTTATTTGTAGTTCTCTCAAAATTGTTAGAACCCGCGGGTCACATTTTTAAATTATTTTTTTGTAGATCTTGAAAATCTTATGTTTTTCGTGAACGTTTGATATTAATTTATAAAGATTTTAGTTATTCTCTTTTAAAAAATGTGTTTTTTTATGTTTATCTTTTAGTAATGACCTTAACTTAGTCTAAAAGTTCGGGTCGTTACACCATTCTAGTATTGAACCCAAAAATATCTTTGAGTTTATAATTATAGGCCACATGAGGTAAGTAAGTAAAAGCTCCTTCGTTTTAAATTAAATATGCACGAGCATCTAATATATTATTATTATTATTTATAACAAGATACAAAGTAAAACAAGAAAAGAAGTTAACTGAAGCTACAACGTACAAAACTACTAATAAAAAGAAGAGTAAGTTAATAGCAAAAGTAAAGTTTTTAATGGAAAAAAAAAAAGTAAAAAAAGTTATAAGACTAAGAAGGAAAAGAAAAAAAGCAATATGTTGGGATGTAACATACAAAAGATAAAAGAAGTGAGAATGGAATATAAAACGATTAATTTCGTAATTTCGCAAGAAGAGAAACATCCTAACTTGTACGGATCGTAGCTTCACTTTATTCCTTTCCTCTCCTTTTTAGTTTATAGATTAAATAAATTTAAAAAAAAAAAAAGGATTTAGAAAAGAAACTAATTATCCAGCTCAGTTGTGGGGTCCACACATATTAATTTTTTTCTTTTTTGTTCCTTTTCAATAGAAACGTTTTCAATCTTCAAAGAAACAGCGCCGCCGCCTGCAGTGTACAGTACACACTTTTTTTATTTCCACCCACTCGCATTCCTTTCTCTCACTCTTGGAGCTGAGAGGTCTTTTTTCTTAAAACAATAGATGTAATATTTAATGATTAATAACTTCGTTTTCATACAATTTGAATTAAACCTTCTAACTTACATTCTTCTACCTATTATTTTAGCACTAATTTTCATAAATATGGTGTTTTTAAAAAATAATGACAAAAATAACATAATTGGAAAATAATTGATAGAAATGGGATAGATGGACAAAACAAATATAATAAGCATGGTTGTTTTTTATACAATGAAAGTCGTGTACCCGATACTACATGACTTTTATTAATCCACGTTACATGACAAACTGATCTACGTGGAACGTGATTGGAATAAGGAAGTCGTGTACCGAGTACATGATTTCTTAAAAAAAAAAGAAATTTACGGTTTAATTTTTTAAAAACATAATTAATCAAATATGTAATTAAAAAACTTTAATATCCAAATGTTTTAATTTCTTAGACATTTAATTTATCGGAAAAAAACTATCCCATTTTTAGAAAAATAGGATTGCTATTGTATGGAGTTTTTATAATTTATATCAGATTTTGAGATAATATATTTTCTCTCCTGTTTTACTTTTTAAATTATTGGTTTCCTTCGTGATTGTAGGTCATTTTGATCTCTAAACTTTTAAATTTGTTTAATAAATTTCTCGAGCTTTTAATTTAAAATCAAATAAGTACTTAAATTTTAATTTTGTGTTTATTGGATCATTGATAAATTTAAAAATTAGTTCATCTAGTTGATTTTGTAAAAAAAAAAACTCTTGATATTATCTAGAAATGAGAAAAAAAATAAAAAAAACTCAAAAATTAACATGAAAAAACTTCACAAGGAAGAAAATAAATATTAATTTAAATTTTGTGTACAGAAATTCTAAAAACTTTATTTTGCATAAAATAGATAATTATAAAACCGCAAGAGATTTTAAGATTTTAAGGATTAAATTTACAAGTTCTAAAGTTCATATATATACAAATATTTTAGAGTTCTATATATATATATACACATAAAGGACTAAACTCAAAACTCAAATGTTAAAACGTGAGTTTGTAAACTTCGGACTCAAATACAGTCTATCTCAAATTTCATAAACCAAAAATTAAAGGTTTTAGTTTTATTTGGAGATCTATAATATTCTTAATTGTTATTATAGAAAAAAAATTGGCAACATTCTTTTAGCAAATAAAGAAATTGTGAAAAATTTTCGTATAAAGTAGTTTTGAAAAATCTTCAAAAGCATTTTTTATTTTGTCTATCAAATTGCGTATGGATTAAAAATCCTTTTAAATTTTTAATATTTTATTAAAGTAACAATGTTGTCCTTTAAATTTCAAAAATAACAGTTTGGTTTACGTATTTCAAAATGGGTGACAATTTAGGACCACTTTTTAATAAGATGGTCGCTAATTCTAAAGAATATGAACTAAATTATTACTTTTAAAAGTTTAAAAGGATTAAATTATAAGTTTTATGTAAGTTAACTTTGATTATATTAACATGATTAATAGTAACTTAAATACCTTTCTTGACGTCCATGATTTGATCTTGAAATTTTGGGATCTCACTAATTCTTTTACTACACCATCATTTTGATTTATCCATTGTGATTAGAATAACATCGCTCATCTTTGAGCAACTCGAAGTTCTTTTAGTATTGTTTTCTCTCGGTCCTCAAATGTTTTTGATTGATTGATTTCTATTAATTCTTAAGTAAGGGGCGGATTTATTAAGGGGTTAGCGAGGGCACGTGTTCCGTATCACATTATCGATTTTTGTATTTTAATATTAATTTTGAAATGTCAGATTACAATATATATTAAATAATGTTTTGTTTTTTTAAAGTCTTGTTTTGGTGTAATGGTTGTGGTTTCTCTTATTATGGCTAAGTTAAGAGGTTAAGAGTTTGAATCTTGCATATTGCAACTAATTTTACAAAATAATTTTTATTTCAAATATCAATAGTTTTCTTTATCCAAATATCAAATTTGTTCCTAAACTGTCTCAAAATATATTTTATTTTCTTAAATATCAAATATTTTTCCAAATTTCATTAATTTTATTTCTCCAAAAATAGTTTTTATTCTAAATATAAATAATATTTTTTCCCGAATATAAAGTTTCTTCGTAAATTGTCATAAAATATATTTTATTCCAAACATCATTAATTTTCTTTCTCCAAATTTCAATAATTTTATTTTTCAGACTCTAAATGTCAATTTTATTGATAAAATTCAATAATATTATAAAAAGAATATAATTTATTAATAAGTTGAAAAAAAACTAACTAAAATAAAACTCTAATTTATTTTTAGATTTTATTTGATAGTTTGTAAGTTTTAGTTAGATTTAAAAAAAATGGAAGGATATGGTAAATGGTAGAAATGGTAAAATTTGAAGTTGGGAATATAAAATAGGGATTTGGGATAAGGTGGAAAAGTGGGGCGTGAGAAGAAGAATGGTACGTACATTTGCAGCTGCTGCCTACCCATCCGATTCGTCGTAGTTTCTATCCACTTTCTTTCAACTCTCTCTTCTTCTCTTGACCAATATGTTTCTGTCTATGTTACACGACCATTTTACCCCCATTTTACACCAACTCTACTAATTCTAAGTAATTCTAAATTTTGTATTTTATGAACTCTTAAACCTCCTTCCGTAGTGTAGTTGCTTATATTCAACATGTTCTCAACTTTCAATTTTTTATTTTTCAGGCTTATATTGATCATTTAATTAAAAATTGTGAAAACGTAAAATTGAACCTCTTACATCTAAAATAAAAAATAATATCAATTATCGTTGTGTTAAATTCATTTTTCGTCATATGCTTCGTTGTAATTTGACTCGAAAGAAACTATGTTATCCGTTCATTTGAAATGATAACTCTTGCAAACTAGTTATCAACTTTACCAAATTTTAATGAGTCAAAATATTATCATATATGAATTATTAACTCCATACAAATAGTAATTTATAAAATTTTCATATTTGTTCTTGAATATTGCAAACGATTTTCTATTTCTTTTTCTTATTCTTCCTTACGTTTAATTCATCTTATCTTTCAGATTTTCTTTTCTTCTACTTTTAGATGATATTTTTCTGTTTAAATCTTTTATTTTATCTTCATCATTTTTGACATAGTTTAAATATCGTTATAAATGATCAACACGCGTTTACCATAGTCAACATGATCATTAGATTTTAAGCTTTTACGACCATTTACATTAGACTATACGATTGCTTACCATAACTAACACGATTACCTACCATAATTAACACGATCGTTTACCATGGTTAGCACGACCGTTTATCATTGCAAACACAATCATTAGATTTGGAGTATTTAACTATCATTGGCATTGAACTAAACGATGGTTTACCATGATCATTTACCATGGTCAAAGATCGTGTAAAACATATTATTTCATTGTACGATCGTCTATCCTTGTGATATATCTTAAACGATTTTGTAGTCATGGTAAATGATAATGTGGTCGATTATGTATTATTAAAATATATTATTTAAAATGAACTGTACGATTATATCATGATCTAAACGATCACTGATCAATTGTTTAGAAGGATATTACTCACATATTGATAAGAATATTTTTATTATTTTGTATTATAAATTTATAATTTTTTTTGTATTTGTAAAATTATTCTATACGATATAAATATTTTATGGTTTTGTTCTATTCTTAAAGAAAACTATACTATATTTGTAATTGAAGGAAGGAAGCTTATATACGTACATTGGAGCCGTCGTGCATTAATGTTTTATTTGGTGGAGCTGTCATTCAAGCTCCATTCATCATTGCCTCCTCACAAACTTCAATAAATTTTAAAAGATAATCATAACAATTTTAATTAAAATAAAAATAGTAGAGATAAAGGTTAAAAATATACTCCGATTTTTTTTTAAAAAAAGCTCAACTAAAAGTTTCTAACCTCTTCAACTTTTAAACAAAATTAAAAATACATTATCGTTAATTTCAGATGAAAGTCATTAATATTTTATTTGAAAAATGTATTAATCATACATTTTCCTTAATCGTCTAACTTTCATAGAATTACTCAAAATATCATTATTTTAGCTTATGAACTGACAATATAAATTATTAGTATGATGTGGTTAAAAATAAATAAAATGTGTCTTTTATCTTTCTTTTTTTTCCTTATGCAACAAATAAAACTGAAATAATTTGAACTTTTCTTATATCTAAGTCACAGAGTAAAAAAGAGTAGAAGCTAGAGACAGCTCGTGGGTAAGACTCAAGTTATTTTCTATGAAGTTATATAATAATTGTATTTATAGAGAAAGTTGATATAGAATGTGCTCCAAGGTTTTTGAGTCTTCTTAGAATAACTAGATAATCAATGGACCAAAGGGATGTGTTTGATTTCGTGTTTGGTTAGGGTTGACCTTAGCCTCAACCTCGGTTGAACGTCTTCCTTTGGCTCAAAATTTTACTTTGAGCTGGGACATGTTGACTTTTATGTTTTAAAACTCATGGTTTGTGAATAGTAAACACATTTCTATTTGCAATAAAGTTATTGAGATATATTCAATAAAAAGTATTATAGAATGTGAATTGCTCATTTTGTATTAGAAAACCCTAAATCCAATAAAACAAGACCCATACTACTAGTACAATTACTTGAACTTTATGTGGAGACATAAAAGTGGATCAAGTTCGATTAGATAGCTTAAACGGTTTATAATATATGGATAAGGTCGAATGCCTTATTTTGGGGACAATATTGGATGTGACCTATTTTGTAAAAGTTACAAAATCTGTCTTGTAAAATTTTATAAACGACGTGGTTCTAAATTGTTCATGTGTAAACATGAGAGTGAGGGACATTCATATGCAAAATTTTTGTATAAAATCAGACTAAGAAATAAGTCACTTTTATTTTATAACATCGTTTACTGTTTAAGTGTTATAAACGATGTGATTCTAAATAGTTCATATGTAGACATGTGATCGAGGGACATCCCTATGCAAAAAGTTTGTATAAAATCGGACATAGAAATAAGTCACTCGTACTTTATAACGTCGTTTATTATTAATTAAGACTGGCTATTTCAATACGATGACTTAGGTAATTGACCTTAATCCTCAGCTTACTATGAACTCCTGTTTATTTAAGATTGTACTTTGATATGCATCGGTGAGATGGGTTAGATATCGGTGTCTCAACAAGCCTTCTATTTCAGGGGTAAGTATGGATAGATAAGAATACATGATACAAGATGGAATTTACTCTTACTCGCTTCTAGAGATAGTAGAGAGGTTGGTTTCCTTAAGTGCTGACTCGGGGTCTTAAACAAGGGGTCTCACCTCTCTCTTTGACTTGAGAAAGACTTGGTTTGGTAGTTAGATTACAAACCAATTTTCATTAGAGGATTGGTGAGACTCAAGGAAGACTCGGTTTGGTAGTTGAATCACAAACTAATATTGTTCATTAGAGGATTAGTTGGACTTAAGGAATATGATGTAACTACGAGATAAAACGAACATTCGATCCCATTTGTGATTGCGAACACACCATGTGAAGGGTTAACTTACCAATGATAGTTATACCGAGTGGATATAAATATATCTATGCTGAGAATAGTGCAAGTTTTAGTGGGGTGAAGTGTAGTAGTTAACGAATATTTGCTAACTAGATGTCAATTAATATTGGATTGTTGGAGCAACTCCTATCGAATTAAACCTTAGAATAGTGTTATTTAGTAAATTCAAAATGTTTGAATTTAGTTTTGATAGTAAATATTAGTTAATAAGGATATATTAATTAACCTAAAATCTTTTAATTATAAATTAAATGACAAGGAGGACTGAAAATATTTAATTTTGAACATGGATTCAAAGTCCAAAGTGATCGATTTTGGAAGAAGTCGGGATTAAGTGCAAAACGATTAATATTTAAAATTAACTTTTTAAAATAAAAGCCAACATTTTACGAATTGGGGTTGGGATCATTTAAATTGAATTTGAGAAATTCAATTAAGCTGTGGTTAGTGGGTTTGTATGAATTGATGAGTCTACTTGCTTAAGCTATTGTGAATTCACATGTTGCCACTTAAATGATGAACAGATAGTTGCAATTCTGCCGTGGTTAGTTAATCTTGCATAAAACTTCAATATATATGGAAGAAGAAGAAGATGGGAAGAGGTCAATCAAATATTCTTCATGCTGGAATATTTTTCTTTTGAAAAATAAACATCCTTCAACCAAAATCACTCAGAACTCCAAAAATCCATCAAATTTATCACTTATCCGAACCCAACATCCCGCGGTAAGAAAGGAGTTTAGTTGGAAACACAATAATGATGCTCCACCAAGTGTTCTTGATCAGAATCGTTGAAGAGGTTGTTTCAATTTCAAACTACAAAAGGTTGAAAATTTAAGTCTATTAGTTTTTAGAAACCTAAATCAAAATATATTTTATTTATGTTTTAAATCCCAATGATATCTAGAATGTTACGATTTAAAAAATATATTTATTTTTGGAATAAATTAATTGCAGATGTATTTGAGGTATTTTTGAAATCTATTAATTTAATTAATTAAATTCAAATTAGTTTGGCTACTTTTTCTATTCTTTAACAAATATTATTTATTTTGTAAATCCTATATTTTTAGCAATCTGAAAATTGAATTGGTTGGATTGAGAATCCACAGAAAAAATAAATTTAACCAAATCTAATTTTAGTTTTGTTAAAAAAATTAATTTAGTCACGAAACCTAAAAAATTTGGGTAGTGTGGATTGTCAAATAATTCTAATCACATACTTACAAATCTGTTAAGATTAATATTTTTTCTCAGCAAAATATAAATCATAATAAAACAATTAAACGATTTTTAAAAATTATTTTGTGGAATGTTGTAATTTGATAATTTCTTTAAAAAAGTTATTATCAAATTATGAAAACAATTTCTTTAAAAAATGATTAGGCGAAGAATAATTTGGGAGAGAGGGGAAAACAAAAGGAAAAGGAAGAGGTTCTCTGAGAAGCCACTCCCACGGTAATTGCGCGGAACGGTTAAAAATTAAGGCCACGATCTTGCAGTTACCAAATTGGATTCCGGTAACCATAGACGTCCAGGTGTCGGTTTCAAAACGGTACGGTCGGGGTTATGGGAGTCTTTAAACACCGTCCCACTGTACCACGATCCATTTCTTTCCTCTTTCTCGGGGTTTGGAAGGTTTTCATTTAAAGCAGAATATACTTCTTTTGTTTTTTTCTTTTTTCTTTTTTTAATAAATATATAATACCATCACTTTCCTACTCTTCAATGATTCCAAATTTTTTTAACCACAAAATGAGGTATTTTTCAATTTTTGTTTCTAAACTATTTTCAAACTCAATTTCCACAAACTCTTACTTCATGGTCTAATCTGATGAATTTATGTGCTTTTTAATTTTTGGCAATAAACTTGAGGCGATGTTAATTAAAGTATCTAATACTCATTCATCTATTTTAATACTCTTAAAATACAATATTGAAAATTTTAGCCTATCTTTAACATGTATGTCTAATCAATGAGTTAATCTTGAAAATCTCGAATATTAAAATAAATGATGAAAGACATTTTCGTTTAAAGATTTGGAAATTCAAATATGTTATTTTAAAAAATTCAAAGACTATTATTAAATATACGTAGAGGCTACAGTTTTCATTTAACCTAACATACACACATCTTATGATCATATAATCAAGAGTTTGAGAAGAAGATAACTTAACACTAAATAAAAGAATGACGAGTGTAAAATAATAAAAATCAACAAATATCCTCACTAATTGGAGAGTATATAAAATAATATTTACGATAGCATAATGTCGTTACTATAAGCTTAAGATAGTCCTTGCCCATCTAATTTTATATGATCAACACTATTTTAAGACTTTTTGTTAACTACAATTTTTATTATTTTACTTTCATAACTTTTTTTTTAATTATTTGTCACCATATTTATTATTTTATTTTTTTTTAACTAAACTAGTTTATATTTCAAATATATATTATAATAATTTAAACTAAAAAAATCTAGTGAATCAATAACCTATTTAATAAATTATGATTTTCTTATTTTATAAAAGAAATCTATAGATCTCAAATACAAAAAACACTATAATTTCTTAGTAAAATATTAATGGACATTACTTACATATAATTATATATATGGAGTAATCTCCTCATCAAGGAAAAGAGAAGAGCATTGAATTAAAATGGATTTCAAATATTAAAATCCTTTTTGTCTAATACTTCTTCTTAAGGGAAAGAAGGTCTCTATTTTGAATTATTTGGAAAAGAAAAAAAAAAAGAAAAAAAAAAGAAAAAAGAGAAAAAAAGAAAAAAAAGGTCACCATTTTTCCATTTTCTCTCCTCTCTCTCCAAAGTTGCGTTTTCTCTCTCTGTTTCTATATAAACACACACACCCACTGTCAACTCACTCGCTTTCATCAAACCTCTCAACTCTTCCGTTGTCTTCTTCATCGAAAATCTCAAGCAAAATGTCTCGCCGAGGCGGCGGCGGTCGTGGTTCGGGTGGTCGTGGTGGACAGCCCTCGCCGGCTGTATCTCGCGGCGGCGGTGGTGGTAGCGGCAGAGGTGGCGGTGGAAGAGGTGGACGAGGCGGTGGTGGGAGAGATGGAGGCAGGGTAGGTCATCCGGCTACTCAGCAGTTCCATTCTCCGTCTCCTCAGCCTACTCCGGTTGTTTCCGCGCCTCCTCAGCCTACTCCGGTTGCTTCCCCTCCTCCTCCCCAGACTTCAACGGGAACATCTTCTGCTTCCTCATCGGGAACTGCTGCGCTCTCACAGCCTGAGGTTTCCAAGATCGAAGCACAAGTGGAGAAGATGACATTGACGCCGCAGAATGTTCCGCCGTCTTCATCTAAAGATTTGACTGTGGCGAAGAGGCCGGGATATGGAACCGCTGGCCGGAAAGTTGTTGTTCGTGCCAATCATTTCCTGGTTCAAGTTGCTGACAAAGATCTCTACCATTACGATGTAAGCGGAATTTTCCTTTGTAGAACATTTTCTCTTCTATATGTGGTGCTGGATAGTGGATACTTCTATTGGTTAGTTTCTTTTAATCTTATGGATCATCTACTTCACTATTCCGGTTCGCTCTTAATTTTTCTTTGTTCTTTTGCTCTTAAAGGCTACATCCTTGGCGCGCTTTTGATGTGTTGTATGCATTTAACATACGGACGAAAATATTTTTCTGTACAATTTTTGGTATCTCATTTGATATTTTGAAATATCATTTTGAAATTGTTGATAACGGTAGGCACTGGTTTGGGAGTGTCCTTAGTAACTTAGTGTCCAGAGAATTTTGTATGTGTGATTTTATTTGTGATGTTAGAATTCTATGACACCTGATGTTACGAGTTTATAGAAATATATGCAGAATCTCGTGTAGTTGGAACGGTACTAGCATCAGACAGTGTAAAGAGGGTTCATGTTGCTATTCATTTTCCATTTTCGTCTAAATGAACTATTTAATTAGTTTTTATATAATCTGTTCTGTGAATGACATTTGTAATCCGCATTTGATCTTCTAGGTAAAATCTTAAACTCTTTGGTAGTCATTTATTGGTCTATGCTATGGGAGTATTCTTTGTATTTCAGTGAATGATAGAGCATTGAATGTGGTTTTAGGTTTCTATTACTCCTGAAGTTGCATCCAAAAGGGTCTGCCGAGATATAATAAACCAGCTTGCAAATACGTATAGAGAATCTCATTTAGGTGGAAGATATCTAGCATATGATGGAGGAAAAAGTGTTTATGTTGCTGGTCAACTTCCATTTTCGTCCAAAGAGTTCATGATAAAATTAGTCCGTAAAGATGGTGCTGGGTCTTCCCAACCAACAAGGTATATCCCTACCACTCATGTATCTGCCTATGTATGAACTATCAACGTTTAGTTTATCTGTAATTCATTCCACAGGAAAGAACGAGAGTTCAAAGTATCTATCAAATTTGCCTCCAAACCAGACCTCCATCATCTACAACAGTTTATACATGGACGTCAACGAGATGCACCACAGGAGACTATACAAGTTCTTGATGTTGTTTTGAGAACAAAACCATCTGTCGAGTTAGTTTATTTGAAACTCTTTAGTACTGTATATAGTATTGTAGTTCATGGGCGGAAATGATAACCATTTGTTATTCCAGATACACAGTTGTTGGAAGGTCATTTTTTGCGCTTGAATTGGGGGAGCCAGGTGATCTCGGTAATGGTGTTGAGTATTGGAGGGGATATTACCAAAGTCTACGACCTGTACAAATGGGTTTATCTTTAAATATAGGTACCACTTCGAATTATTCATTGACTCTTCATTGCTGCTCTTTTTAACATTCACGAGTTCTGTATTGCAGATGTGTCAGCTAGATCATTTTATGAACCAATATGTGTGACAGAATATGTTGTTAAACACTTCAACCTAAGGAATTTCTCAAGGCCAATGTCTGATCAGGATTGTCGCAAGGTTATTCAAACTATCATTAATATATGCACATGTGATGTTTATGGGTTTTGAAGTGCAGAATTTTTTTTTATCCTCAGAAATGTAGTATTTATGTTTTACGTATATATAACAACTGTTTTTTTGCTTAATATCAGATCCGAAAGGTACTTAGAGGTGTGAAGGTTGGACTTACCTGTAGGGAGCATGCCAGGACCTACAAAATTACTGGGATATCATCAGAGCCTGTTAACAGATTAATGTGAGTTCATTTTTCTGCTTCTCCAAATTCATTTGGAGCTAGCGTCAGAAATGCATTTGAAGTTTATTAGGGTGGAATTTATTTTAGATTAAGACCTTTTTTAAGTATATGCATTTTTGTAGACATGATCTGATATGACAAGCATGAAGTAGATATTACCTAAGACATATTGTTAGAAAAGAACTTGTCATTTGAACAAGGGAGGAACAGTAATTTATTTTTCTTGGGGTACTGCAGATTTGAATGTGGTCACTATATTTTTTGTATAGAAATATTGAAAGAATGAATGTTTATGCTTCAGGATGATTAATAAAATTTAGTATCTAATGCAGAACATTGTTTAATCTCTTCCTTTGCTATCACAAAGATTGTGGTTTGAACCATAATTGCTGTTGGTCAATTGTTTTTCAAAATTGTACCTAACCATTTAGTTTGTTTCTTTGAATCTTTTGTTGTGGTAGTTTCTTGAATTCTTTAGGGATTTTTTTTTTTGAATCAGAAGCAGTTTCAACTAGTCATATTGGTGTTTATTGTTCTTGTCTACGTTGTAATTGGCTTTGGTTCCAGCCTTGTTCCTCTTATCTTGCTCTCTACATGCCATGATTTTGTATTCAGAAGAATCTGAAATTAGCTTAGAAGGTTTTTTTTTTTTTTTTTTTTTTTTTTTTTTTTTTTAAAAATAATTTATTATTATTATTATTATCATTTATTTATTTATTTATTTTTATTTTTATTTTTAAATTATTAAAATTGAGTTTGATAGTGGCTAGCAAGGCATTAATGGCACTTTTGTTTTGACTTTTTAAATTTATTGCTATTCTTGGTTTATTTTTAGGTTTACTCTTGATGATCAGAAAACCCGAATCTCTGTTGCACAGTACTTTCGTGAAAAATATGGTGTGGCACTCAAATATCCATCTTTACCAGCTATACAAGCTGGTAGTGATGCAAAGCCTGTTTATTTGCCTATGGAGGTATGTATGTTTGATATGATTATTTGTGATTTGAAGTATCCTTGATTCAATGATTATTTGAAGATATTATTAATTAGGTTTTTCCTTACCAATTGCTATTGTTATTGTAGGTTTGTAAGATTGTTGCTGGGCAGAGATATACCAAAAAATTGAATGAACGCCAAGTAACTGAGATGCTAAGAGCGACTTGTCAGAGACCTACGAACAGGGCAGAAAGTATAGGGAAGGTAAAGTATGGTTTCTGTCTATTTGTTGTAAACTTTCTGCTTTTGCAGGTTTGATATGAACTTTTATGTATATATTCATTTGGCAGATGGTTGATAAGATCGATCATTCTAAAGATAAAATTGTCAACGATTTTGGCATTAATGTTGAATCTGGGTTATGTGATGTTGGTGCTCGTGTTTTGCCATCCCCAATGGTAATTCTAATAATCTTAACTGTTTAAAGACAATGAGTAGTTTATTTTTTCCATTTTTATTTGATTACAAGAATTAATATTTGCAGCTAAAATATCACGATACTGGCAAAGAATCAAGAGTTGATCCAAGGATGGGTCAATGGAATATGATTAACAAGGTAGGTGCCTAACAAATTTTATTTCACATCTAATTTTTCAGTTTTTGATCATGCAATCCATTCTGTAGTATTATTACTTGCAATTAGTTAAATTATAATTATAGTACACAAACTAAATTCGTTAACCTATTTGAACCACATTTTCTTATTGGGATATCAGTTCACTAATTAATGTATTATAGGTTAAGAATTTTGAAGAAACAAATGCAAACAACATTTGTTCCTATTAAAATGAAAATTTGATAACATTTCCATGTAAAAGCTAAACACAGTTAATACTCAACAATATTTTTCCCAACATCCATGAACTTATTATCTCAATCAAATATTCCCTTATTATTCAAGCCTTGTAGTTATGATATAATTTTACAACTTAGCTTGAGTTGAAGTATCTTATATGTTCCTTTATGAAGTGAAAACGTATTGTTTTGATCAATTTTTTTTAAACATGTTATTATTTTAATCTTGTGGTATATTAGAAAATGATCAATGGTGGTAGAGTTGATTATTGGGGCTGTGTGAACTTCTCTTCACGGTTGGATCCAGGTTTGCCATCTGAATTTTGTCATCAGTTGGTTAGCATGTGCAATAGCAAAGGAATGGTAAGAAAGAACTATTACTAAGTTGGTTTTTATTCCAAAAGTTAATATTCCTGTTTCATTCTTAATAATTTGTATAAATATGTTTTGGGATCTGTTGTTGTAAGGTTTTCAATCCTACACCGCTGTTTCCTGTACGTACTGCACATGCAAATCAAATTGATGGTGCACTTAGAGACATTCATAGCCATTCTTTAAAAAGTTTGGGACCCCAGGGCAAATCTCTTCAGTTGCTCATAATTATTTTACCTGATATTTCTGGTTCCTATGGTGAGCAACAGATGCCCTTTGTAAGAATTTTATTCTCACTAATACCATGTGGAGCTGTGATCGTTGGCACCATTAAATTGTGCTGGTCCTTGCAGGGAAGATCAAAAGGATATGTGAGACTGAGCTTGGAATAGTTTCACAATGCTGCCAACCTAGGCAAGCACAAAAGCTGAACAAGCAGTACTTTGAAAATGTGGCCCTTAAAATTAACGTTAAGGTCTGTGTGCTCTCCTTTAGAGTCAGCATCATCTTTGTAATTTCATTTGATTATTTATTTTAAATGAACTAAATATTTATAGTTCATTTTTTGGCCCTTAAATTTTACGTTAAGCTATGTGTGCTCTCTTTTGGAGTCAGCATCATCTTTGTAAATTTCATTTGATTATTTATTTTAAATGAACTTAATTTTATAGGTTGGGGGAAGAAACAATGTCCTAAATGATGCTATTCAGCGGAGAATTCCTCTTGTTTCAGATCGGCCTACAATAATCTTTGGAGCAGATGTAACACACCCACAACCTGGAGAGGACTCCAGTCCTTCAATAGCAGCTGTAAGTCCTGTGTGCTTTGTTTTCTTTTTTATCCTTTTATTCATCTCTGTTTTGTGAAGACATACATGGTTAATTGCAGGTTGTTGCCTCAATGGACTGGCCCGAGGTAACGAAGTATAGAGGAATCGTTTCAGCTCAGGGTCACCGTGATGAAATTATACAAGATTTGTACAGAGAGGATAAAGATCCTCAGAAAGGGTTGGTGCGTGCAGGAATGATCAGGTAAGCAGCTGTATAATTTCATCACGTAAGCAGCTGTACAAGGTTATCTAGCCTTGAAATTGCTGAAAATGTTTTTTTTTATTCGTTCTGGTTTTTTACCTTTTCTTTTTTTAATTTAATTATTTAAATTATTAATCTTTTGGTCTCCAGGGAGCTTTTCATTGCTTTTAGAAGGTCAACAAATATGAAACCGCACAGAATAATTTTTTACAGGTTTGTTTACTTTTGTATTTTGGAGAATAATATGAATATGGGGTTTGGATTTAAATCCATTTGTTTGCTGATTTTGGGTTTCCATTGACAGAGATGGTGTAAGTGAAGGACAGTTCTCACAAGTTTTATTTTATGAGGTGGATGCAATCAGGAAGGTACATTAGCATTGGTTAATGTTGATATTATTATATTAGTTATATATGTGAGTATCAATGGGCAAAATCTTATTTCAATGTGCCCTACTGATCTTTCTAATTGATTAGGCGTGTGCCTCTCTTGAAGAGGGTTACCAGCCTCCGATTACCTTTGTTGTGGTGCAAAAGAGACATCATACCCGTCTTTTCCCCACCAATGCGGACACTGATCGGAGTGGAAACATCCTTCCAGGTTATCAATCTTATTATCTAACTTGTGGATCATGAAAGATCAATCTTCATGTGAAATTTAAATTATGCTGTTTGTATTTGATGGTAGGTACTGTTGTCGACACCAGTATTTGCCATCCAACGGAATTTGATTTCTATTTAAACAGCCATGCCGGCATTCAGGTTGAAAACCTTTCACCATTTTTACACATGTACTCAACATCTTCTTTCTGTGTTAGTTGGAATCTGAATTTAATCTGTGTTCTTTGTATAGGGGACGAGTAGGCCAACACATTATCACGTTTTGTATGATGAAAACAAATTCACTGCCGATGCAATGCAGATGCTTACTAATAATCTTTGCTACACGTGAGTGCTGAAATTGTTCTCGTTCTCTTATTGCTTGTTTCTTTTTTCCAATATTTTTTTTGTTTTTGTTTTGCAATGCTTAAAATATATTGTTGCTGTTTTGTTGTTTTAAAGGTATGCAAGGTGCACTCGGTCGGTTTCCATTGGTACGATCTAATAAAGATAACAACAACAATTCCCCAGTTCTCAATTCAGTTATAAAGTTCTATTTATGTAATGCTCGCATACATTATGTTTGTTTTGCAGTTCCACCAGCATATTATGCCCATCTTGCAGCCTTTCGTGCCCGCTATTACATAGAGGGTGATTCATCCGACAGCGGTTCCACAAGTTCAGGTGGTGGGAATGTAGAGATTCAACGGCTGCCAAGCATAAAAGAAAATGTGAAGGATGTGATGTTTTACTGTTGAGCGTGTGAGAGGATGTGGTTGGTGTGTTATGAGTTTTGGTTTTGGAAGCTCTCCTTCTTTAGGGTCCGTCTCTTATTTTGGTACATATTAGCTTTATTGGTGCTTTCTTGATGGAAAATTGGAGCACCAGGTACAAAACTATTTTTAAAAATTGCTACTACACTTGTGTTCTACTCTGTTTTTTTTTTTGGGAAGGGGGGAGTGCATACACTCACCATGGGTTTTTTGGGTTTTTGCATGTACATATGCATGTAAATAACCAGTAGTTTATACCTTACCTTAACAGGTCATTTTGTGGGAATATCATGCAAAATTTTAGATTAATACTAATAAGGAAATTTATGTCTATTGGTTCAGTCCTTTTATCTTCTTTTCTTAGATGTTTCTGAAGTTCATAGATTCAGAGTAGTACACTCTTACACTTTGCAGAAAAATTCATAGCTGTCTTTTGTTTTTGAAATCTACAGCTTTAGGTTAGAACATGATTGGAGTAATTGCTGTGGAATTTAGGTTTTTGTGTTGGTGTAGCCAATTTGATTGATTCTTTTATATCCCTCACCGGTGAAAATCGTTTTCGACTTTTTTTTGTTTGGTATTTACTATTACTATTTATTATTTAGTTGCATTTATATGGTCTATGATTCCCCAAACCTAACCTGATTCTCTCTATAAATGAAATTCAATATTAATGGTTGTTGGACTAGAGATCAAGTAACTGTGAACTATTTTTCTCCACGACTAGCATTATTTTCAAATATTTAACTTGTCTTCTTTAACTTTTTGTCAGAACAATGAATTGATTAATAATCAAAATTGATGTATCAAGCCATAATTAAAATTGGTGTTGGTAGATCACACATTGATATTTGGATCGTACGTATCTTTTATCTTTAGACTTTATTTGTTGGTATGGATATATTTCCTTATGCTTATGGAACACGAGTATACGAATGGAAAGTTTGTAAACATAGGGTCTTAAGATATTTTGAAATTTTATGTTCAAAACTTCTTCAACACATTTAACCACTCTTAAATTAAATCATTTTTCAAAATGATTCTAGAAATCAATTTGGATATCAACTATAAAGACCTACCCACGAAGAACTAGAACGAAGAGAAATTAAGATCATGGGCTTTTGGATCGGAGGTGGAGATCCATGTAAAAGTCTATCAAAGAACTTTTAAGCTAAAACATAGATCTTCGTGAAGATCTGGAACCCATGGAGGTTCATACACATATAGAACTTTTAGGTTGGAGAGGAGCAGTACTTGGAGAACTTTAGTAAATTAACGGCCTTAAGAAAAAAGTTTGGGTTGCAGATGATTGAATTGAAATTGAAGATCGAAATAAAAAAAATATATCAGATTTGTTTGTCCATGTGATTTGCTATTGAAAAAGTAGGAAAATTAAAATAGGTCAATTTTGGAGGGGTTGGTGACTCTTAGGATTAGGGTCGGAAAAAAAAGAGTAGAGTTTTAAGACAAAGTTATAGTGAAAAGTCAATTTTGCCCTTGATGAGATATCCCTTCTCCTTAATCTAAAACACAATGTAAAAAAAAAAAAAAAAAACCATTTGGCTCTTGCTCTCCTGCCCGTGAATCCCTTCTCCTTCAACACAACGGTGAACGTTTGAATAATCCTCTCCTCCAGTGAACGTCTGCAACAACAACGGTGAGGCAATTTTCCATTTTATGCATTTTATTTAATTCATATCCACTTTACGCAATTTTCCACTTTTTTCTTGTTGTTTTCCTCATCTCGGTGACCTCCATCTCAAACCCATTTTTCCTTTCCCCCTTTTTCAAGATATTGCTCATTCCGACATCCGATGACCTCCATTTCAAACTTCTACATACATAAACCCACCATTTTCACCTACCCCAATTTCTTTTCCTGTAGATTCTTCTTTTAATCACTTTCCTCCATTTTCTTTAATTTACTCACATTTCTCTTTTACTTGAATCATAAGTTATGCCTTCTACAAATTTTGTGCCTTTTTAATCAATAGATTTATATCTTTGATTCCGCTAATGGTGGTTTACTACTATGAATTTCCTTTTGTAATGGGGCATTGGATTTATTTTGCTTTCTCAATCATCATGACAAGTACATAAGAGTATCAAATGGGTTTTGTTTGGAAATAACATAATCTAGTTGAATTCCAAATGACTGTTCATTAACTTGATTTTTGCAACATATTTTAACGGCTTGGGAAGGAAATTACAATCTTTCATGGATTTTTATTGTTTTGTAACTTTTGTTTTCAATGATTGTCTAATTGTAAGGAAATTGCATCATATTTTAAGGACTTGTGTATTATCTCGCAAATTCCAAACTTTTACTATGTGTTCCAAAATCAATTATGTACCTCTCTTAAGTCTTTTAGATTGCTTTTACGCATGTTTAGGAAGCCTTTTCGGTAGTTATCTTTTATCTCGTACACATCTCGTACATTCCAAATTGCCACTATACGTTCCAAAATCAAATTTCTACCTCTCTTAATTCCTTTAGAGTGCTTTTACGCGTGTTTAGGAAGTCTTTTAGATACTTATGTTTTATCTCGCACATTTCAAATTCACTATGCGTTTCAAAATCTAATTTTTACCTCTGTTATGTCCTTTGGAGTGCTTTTACGCATGTTTAGGAAGCCTTTTAGATACTTATGTTTTATCTCACACACATCTCACATACATCTTGCATATTCCAATCTTTCACTATGCATTTTGAAATTAAATTTCTACCTCTATAAAGTCTTTTGTTTGAGTGCTTTTATGTTTGTTTAGAAAGTCTTGAATCCAATAAATTAAGGTCTCGAGGCTATCTTGTGTAGACTTGAACTTTTTATAGAGATATAAATGTGGATCAAGTTCGAGTATATAACACAAATGATTTATAGTGTATGAACAAGGCTGGGGGCCTTATTTTGAGAACACTATGGATTCAACCCGCTTTGTAGTTAGTGCAAATGATGTGATCCTGAATCGTTCATGTAAAGACATGGAAGTGGGGGCTCCTATGTAAAGAATTAACTTAAAGACTGAAAACATGAAATAGTCACTTTAAAGTTATAACACCGTTAACCATATAAAACTGACTATTTCGATATTTGATGACCTAAGTAACTTAATCTTAATCCTGAGCTAACTATGGATTTTTGTTCACACGGAATTATCTTTAGATCTGTATAGATGAAGACAACTCAACAATGTTGGCCCAATAAGCCTTTCATTTTAAAGGTAAGATCGGGTGGATGACTAGGGACATAGGGTGCAAGGCGAAATTCACTCATACCTGCTTTAAGGTTAATAGATATGTTTTTTTCTTAAGAAATGAATATACAAGTCTCGAACAAGGGGCTCTACCCTCTCATTGGCTCGAGAGGAATTCGGTTTGTACGTTGGACCTAAAACTAATTGCCAATAGTGGATTAGTGGGACTTAAAGAATAAGATGTAATCTCGGGGGTAAAATGATATTTTGACCCAATCGAGATTACGAACAACTTGTGAATGATTAACTTATTGATCATGGTTATATCAGATTGACACAAATATATCTTTAGTGAAATGATCCGTTAGTTAACGAATGTTAATTAGCTCGGTCTAAAAGGATTTAACCATTTAATCTCGGATCGTTGGAGCCCATGATCTATAGGTCCATTACATTCCTCTGGTAGCTCATATAGAATTAACATAGAACAATACGATGAAATAATTTAAATTGTTCAAATTAGGTAAAGAGAGAGAAACCGATGAATATATGTTTAAATGTGATTTAAATATTAAAAATATGAATACGAAATTATATTCGAAAGCTTAGAATCGATGAAAATGGTCAAAGTTGTAAAAAGTCAAAATGTGGACTTTTGACTTTGAAAAGTCAAACTTTGATCGACTTTATATTCAAATATGATTTGAATTTTGGAAAAATGAATGCGGATTCATGCTCGAGAGGTCGGGATTCGTTACGGATAAAATGGTAAAAAGTCAAAATGTTGACATTTAACTTTGACTTGAATGGTCAAATGACCATATTGCCCTTGGACTAAAGTTAGTGGGAAAACCCAACATTTTTTTTGGAAAATTCCACTAACAAAGTGGGAGTGGGATAAGTGGTTACATAAGATGTAAACACATAGCTCATTAAGATTGAGTGGAGAATGGGGTGTTGATCTTTGGTGAAGTTTTTTTCATGCATTTTGCATGTAATGATTTTATAAAATTTGTTTGATAATTCATTTTAAAAAACTTTTGATAATTTTAGAAATTATTTTTTTTTCCCAAAATTTTTTCTCACATCTCTCTCTTAACCAAAAGTTGGTTTCTTCCTCTAAATCCATCTCTCTCAAATTCCTCCACCTTACAGGTCCCACAACCCGATTCTAAGTATGGAGAATAGCGGGTCAACACTAGTGGTGGTCTTGGATCGAGTTCGTGAGGAGATCATCGAGGAATTGGGAAGCTACGAGGGTAAGTTTTCTTTTAACCCTAATTTCATTTAATTAGGATAGTTTTGGCATGTTAATCTCTAAAATGTTTAGATGCATCTAGAGTAATTTTTTATCCAAATTTTCGTCGCCCATGTCTCGCATTCTATCATTTTTATGCATGTTTAGTAAGCCTTTTAGGTACTTATGTTTTATCTCTCATACATCTCGCATATTCCAAACTTTCACTATGGGTTTCGAAATCAAATTTCTGCCTGTCTTAAGTCCTTTAAAGTAGGGGTGTAAACAGGTTGGGTTGAGAGACATTCTCAACCCAACCCATATTTTCGGGTTGGTTGGGTTGCCGATCCGAATAACCCGAATTAAGTTTTCAACCCAATCCAACCCAACCCTACCCGTAAAATATGGGTTGGGTTGTATTATTTTTATTTTCTTTTTTCGTTTCTAAATTTTAATGTTTGTAAATGGAAATCATCAATCGTAAATCGAATATGTTTTGCATCAAGTTAAGCAAAAAAAAAAAAAAAAAAAAAAAAAACTCTCGGAACTTAAGATTGTTTAACTTCTATTAAATAAATAAATAATAATAAAATATAATATATATTTATTTATTAATATTTATATTTATTATATTAAATCGGGTTGGGTTGGGTTGACCCAAAATTTTCAACCCTCAAACCCGCAACCCAACCCAACTTGAAAAAAAATCAAAAGTTTCAACTCAACTCAATCCACATTTTAAATTAACCCAACCCAATCCATATTATATGGGTGGGTAGTCCTGGTTGTCGGGTTGCTTAGGCTATTCTTACACCCCTACTTTAAAATATATTTATGCATGCTTAGAAAGCCTTTTAGGTAATTATGTATCATCTCGCGCACATCTCGCACATTCCAAACTTCTACTATGCGTTTCAAAATCAAATTTCTACCCGTTTTAGGTCCTTTAGATTGTTTTTGTGCATGTTTAGTAAGACTTTTAGGTACTTATATTTTATCTCGTACACATCTTACACATTCTAAACATTCACTATGCATTTCAAAATCAAATTTATACCCCTCTTAAGTCCTTTGGAATGTTTTTATGCATGTTTAGTTAGGCTTTTAGGTACTTATGTTTTATATCACATACATCTCGCACATTCCAAACTTTCACTATGCTTTCAAAATCAAATTTCTATCTCTCTTAAGTCCTTTAGAGGGCTTTTATGCACGTTTAGTAAGCCTTTTAGATACTTATGTTTTATCTCGCACACATCTCACACATTTCAAACTTTAATTGCACAATCCAATATGACTTAAGGTGATTTAAAGTGCTTTCCCACATGGCGGAGAGACCTTTGTATGTTTTTCATTTGTTTCTTCTTGTTTTCTATATTGGTCATATTTGTTCCTATTAGTGCAACCTCTCTAATTAAACCATGTCTATTCCTTTTATTTTCAGGCTTCTGTTCTGACATCGTCATTGACTAACACACCCATGTACAAGATTAAGCTGTCCCATCATTTCCAGGCTCTAGTAAGTTGTTTGTCTCATTTGAAAAATACACATGTAATTTTAAGGCCAAACTCAAACTCGATTAGTTAGCCTTATTTAGGAAAACAAGGTTCGACAACTTTTTGGATATAAATATCATCTTCAATGAACCACTCATCCATTACTTATTGGTAAGGAAGGTAGAAGATGAAACGAAAGATCGTATAAGTTTCTTGTTAGGGGGTGGTTTCTGTACTTTTGGAATGAGGGAGTTTAACATTGTAATCGATCTATGAGGTCCCAAAAAGGAGTCTATTTAGTCTGCTAGGAATAATATATTTTTTGAGGGTGTCAACGATGATATAGTCAAATTAGCTTTTGGTGTACTTTATAGAGCTATCCTTATTAGGAAAAGATAGGAGAACCAAAGTACACTGAATTTTTTTTTTTAAAATGGCTGATGATTGGGACACATTTGATAATTATGTGTTATTGAGGTTGGTTGGCTTATTTTATTAAAGGCAAAATTGGAGCTTAATTTCCTATATGGTTAATATCTATTAATAAATAAATGGGTAATATTTATTAATAAAGATATTTAGTTAGCTTTAGAGATTTGATTGTTATGTTTATTAATAAATATATGGAAAATATTTATTAATAAAGATATTATGTTGGTTGAGGTCGTTTCTATATATTCTCAAGTTGGTTATTAATAAATATTAACCATATTTATTAATAAATTGATGGAGTTGGCTGTTGTTTTTCTAATGACGTTTTTTACCTAAAAAATATTAGCTTGTGGCCGTGTGGTATTGTTATGGTTGAAGATATAAGTATCACAAATGTGCAACAAAGTTACGGTTGAGAGAAGAAGGGTTTTCTCGAAAAAGCATTGGCGGTGATATGTTCAGATTTGTGGAAGTTTCAGTGTGTCCCTTCTTTTACCTATGAGTTACGATACTGTACACCAAAGATAAGAGATAAATCAACACTTCAAGAAGGCTTGATGATCTGATTGCTCATGAATATTGATTTAGGGGGAGTGCTCATATTACATATTATGACAGTTGTTCTTATACAATAAATAATACTGATAGTTGAGTTAGTTCATGGACAACACGTTGATCTATGTAGAGTGCTATACCCTAGGTCAACAATGTAATCATTAATTATTACATGAGCCATATAATCTCTTATCATGGGTCTATGACCCCCTAGATGTAGATGTTGTGTCATCGAACTGGGTTACCAAAGTTTGATGTGTTCACTATGCTTTTATGTGTTTCCATAGTTATACTCTGTGTTATTATAACTTACGATACAACAAACAATATATCTATCACTAAGTGTATATTTTCTCATTATGATTTAGTGACTAATCTTGTATACTCGACTTCTCGGTTATTGCAACTAGATTGGTAGCGTTAATATGTTGTGGGCTATTTCTTTACATCGACCACACTTATGCAATTTGAGAGCAACACAGATATTTAGAATCCTTTTTTTCTTTGGTCGACCAACGTTTTTCACTACTTTCGGAGGTAAGACATTCATATTGCACATAGTCTTCACTTTTCTTCCAATCCGATTGATTCCTAACTGGGTAGATGACCTCTGAATTTGCTGTTAATAACTATTCATTAGTGTAATAATTAGCAGATAAACTATAAATATTTATATTGCAATCCTGTGCTGCAGCAATGGCATGTGAGCATGGTAGTTGCGCAACTTGAAACTCCTTACAAATGCACTCTTGAGTATAAAGATTTACAACCTCCTTCTTATCTAATTCTCTGACATGGAATTGGTAAAAGTCAATTGGTTGACCTTCATTATTAAAGCTTGTTCTTTTTTCTTTTGTAGAACTAATTCTACCCATTTGTCAGTATAGATGTCACTTTAATACCTTCTTCTTGACTCTCCCAAAACCAATGCTATAGCAAAGCTCTCACATGTTCAAGGAATGAAGCAATAGGCAAATCTCTAGGTTCTTTCAATACACAATTTATGGTATCTACTATATTTGTTGCCATCATGTTATAACGTCTTCTTGGACAGTGAACACGAGATCATTGTGCTATTCCAATGTCGTTTAAATATTTCCTCGAACCATTAGGAAATGCAAGAATACTTCTCCACTTTTCTAGAAACATTGATTCATGATATGTTCTTGATGCATTGTAAAACAAAGTAGCTACTTGTTATTCTTATACTTATATTTCAAATTTTGAGTCAAATGTTGGACACAAAGGCAGTGGAATGCAGAGGAACAAATCGATGAAATACCCTTGGAGAAGCATGTTTTCCGATCTATCAAAAAGCCTTGATTAAGCACCTCACCTGTTGCTTCTTTCAAATTTTCCAAGAACTACTATATTAAGGCATCTATTTCTCTAACAAATACTCCAAAGGCAAGAGGATAAATCTGATTGTTATCATCTAAGCAAACGACAACTATCAACTGACCTCAATATTTGTTCTTAAGAAATGTTCCATCCATAACTATGATCGACCTAATGCAATTTAAGAATCCTTGAACACATGAACCAACAACCATAAAAAGATATTTGAAGAAACGATCATCTTCAAGTTCCATGTGAAACATTGTACCTGGATTTATAAGTTTGAGTGTTTCACCATATCAAAACAGTAGATTATATGACTCATTAGGAGACCCTCACTTCATATGCATTTTCTCTAGCAAACCATGCTTTTTCACAACTCATATTTATGTCATTGTCTTGCCTCAGTCTTCTATGATAGCAGGTGGTTTGTATAGGCGATCGACTCCCTTGAATTTGAACTTTAGTAATTCTCCAACAACCCAAGATTTTGCATGCCTATGGTCACGATTCAAAAACTCAAGAGAACACGAAGGAACTTTGACATACTTTTTAATCTTGAATATATTCGAATCCTTCAATCTCACCACTCACAATCTCCAACCACACTTGTTATCAATGCATCTAACAAAAAGAACTTCTTTTGTAGAATTTTTTACAATAAATTGAGTTTTTCATTGCCAAGACACTTAATCTCATTGACAATTTTCTCTTGCAAAAAAGTATTTGTCCTCATCCAACTCCTCACTTGTAGAGTTTTCTTTGGACCTGTAACAACTCAACGCCTTATACTAAGTTAAAGCCATTACGAAATGTAAATAACAGAAATAAAGTTATAAAGTTTGGCTACACTAGAACAAATATAGCCTTTAATGTCGCTTGGAAAAAAATGAAAAAAGACCATTAATGTCGGTTTTGAAAAAGCGGACCTTTAATGTCGGTTTTCCACCGACATTAAAGACTAAGTTTTAATGTCGGTTTTAAAACGACATTAAAGGTCCGCCATTTTGAAAACCGACATTAAAGGTCCATTTAAATTTAAATTTAAATTTTTTTATTTTTTGAATAAATTAGACACTTTAATGTCGGTTTTCCACCGACATTAAAGGTCCATTTAATTTTTTTTAATAATTTTTTTTCTGAAAAAATAACATTCTCTCTCTTACTTTACCCTTTTCGACCGTCTGCTATACGAAACCATTCGACCATCTATTCGACATCTCCCTCGTCTTCTCCGAACGACTCCTATCAATTTCTTCTCCGATCGACGCCACCATTTTCATCGACGCCACCATTTTCATCGACGCCACCATTTTTATCGCCGCCACCATTTTTATCATCGCCACCATTTCTATCGCCGCCACGATTGTTGTTCTGTTCGCCCACCCTTGGAATCAAATTCGGCCGCATTTCTCTCCTTCTAAAAAAACTCATCCGCTCGTCCGCTTTCACAGCAACTGCGTTCACAGCAACCAGGTTTTTTGAAACTCATCCGCTCGACCGCGTTCACAGCAACCAGCAACCAGGTTCGCCCACCCTTGGAATCAAATTCGTCCGCGTTCACAAAAAACATCCTCTCACATTCTCATTCTCCCTCTCACATTCACAGCAACGACGGTAAAATTTTCATCTTCTTTCAAGTGGTCGCGATTTTAATTTGGGGTTTTTAGCATGTTTTAATGTATTGTACTTGTTCATTCTTGTTCATCAATTCGAAATTTTAATGTATTAGTTTTAGGTTTTAGCTGTTACCAGGATAGATATGGAAGATTGAGTATATGTTAATGTATTAGTTTTAGGTTTTAGCTGTTGTGGTAATTGAATGTGTGTTTTTTTATTACTATCAAAAGGGCTTGCTCCGGAGATTCCTGAGGATCTTTACCATTTGATTAAGAAGGTTGTCTCGATTAGAAAGCATTTGGAAAGGAACAGGAAGGACAAAGACTCCAAGGTACACATTGTACTCTATACCCACTTTATATAGTAATCAATTAGGGATTATAATGTAGATTAATTGAAGATGAATGGACATTAGCCATAGTTAGAAATGAATATATATATATATATATATATATATATATATTCTATTCATATGTGTTGTTAGGTCATTGGCTTGATTTTAAGAAAAATTCTTAAGAGTGGCATCTAGTTAGAATGGTTAAGACTTTGGTGCAATGACTATTTATGACCTCTTGCGATAATTATTTGAGATTTTGGAGCTATTGCTCTTTATCTTATTATATATATATTCTATCATTTTTATACACTCCTTTTCTTTTCTTTTTGTTTCTTCCCAAACTATACACTTTTTTCTTTTCCTTTTAAACAAATGTATCATTTCTTTCGGATTCCTTCATACGTTGTTTGATAGGCAAACAACAAAGAGTTATGACTCTTTATTTGCCTTAGAAATGTCGAGCTTAGATATGACAGAAGGGATGTTTGTATTGGTAGTCCTAGCCCTTCTAGGAGCTTTGCTTGTAGATCATTCTTTTATTACTTAATAAACTACTCTCCTTCTAGGCAGTGTTTTCTCGATTCTTTGGAAGGTAAAAATCACAAAAAAGAGTGAAGTTCTTTGTCTGTTAGATTATTGGTAGAATCAATACCTTGGATAGGCTCTCGAGGAAGTTCTAGTCTTTGGTTGGGCGTTTTGGTTGTATCCTTTGTTGGAGTGTGGAGGAAGATTTGGATAATTTGTTTGGAATTATGATATGATTGTTCGGCTTGAAACTACTTTGGAGGGTTTGATCTTCAGATAGCTCGACTCAAAGCTTTTAGTGATATGATTGATGAGTTCCTTCTCCATTTATCATTTAGGGGGAAGGGAGTTTTTTTTTTCCAGCAGAGATGTGCTTTGTTATGGAGTATTTGTAGAGATAAATAAAAATTTTTAGAGGGGTTGAGAGAGAATTTCTTGATGTTTGGTTCCTTCTCTTATTTAATATTTCACTTTGGGTCTCAGTCACGAGTTCCTTTGGCAATTATTTGTCAGGTCCCATTTTGCTAGATTGGAGCCTTTCTTCTCTACGGTGTTTGTGTTCCCTTTAAGGGCTTTGTTTTTGTTGTTGTTTGTTATACACACACACAAACAACCCTTGTATTCTTTCATTTTTCTCAACGGAAGTTGGTATCAGCTTATTTATATATAAAAAAAATTGCAAACAGATAAATTTTAAGCAACTTCAACATGCTACATAATAATTTCAGACTATAGACAAAACCAAAGTTTATATTCAAAGATAGATTAAGACAATTACTATATTATTAGACTGCAAGCACTCAATTATTCATAAAATTCATATTGTTTTTTACTAGTTTTGCGATACTTCAACCTTGAGAGGAATAGAAAGACATTTGGAGGGGCTGAGAGGTCTTGAGAGGATTTTTTTCCTTGTCACGTTTAATTCATCTCTTTGGGTGTCATTCTTTAAGAATTTTTGTTATTTGTTCGAAGTTAATAGTAAATACGATAGTAAAGAATAAGTGTAATTGTTGTTCACTCAATTATTTTTGTTCACGTGTTCCATTTTATCGTAACAAGTAATTGTTGTTGATTTTATGACTATTTAGTTGTTTTTCATTTTCTTGCAAAATATGAGATGAGAATATTAAAGTTTTAACTTTTGAGCTTAATATTATAAACAATATGTGTGAGATGAGTTATGCTCATCATTTTACTAACAATTTTAGTTTAAGTGTAATTGAAATCCTAACTTTGACACTTCCCTTATTTATTTTTCATTCTTTTATTCTCTATGATATATTTAGTTCAAAGAACAAATTATATAAAAATCATTGATCATTCATGTTGGATTCGCAATATAAAACCACAACAATAGTTATTAGTTTAGTTAACTTTAAAGAGTGATTATAAAAATGATAAAAATGATTTTAATCATTTTTAGAATCATTCTCGAACATCCCTTATTAGAGTATTTAATATTATGTTTTATTTACTTATGTGATCTTTTAGCCATTTTATCGTAACAAGTAATTGTTGTTGATTTTATGACTATTTAGTCATTTTTCATTTTCTTGCAAAATATGAGATGAGAATATTAAAGTTTTAACTTTTGAGCTTAATATTATAAACAATATGTGTGAGATGAGTTATGCTCATCATTTTACTAACAATTTTAGTTTAAGTGTAATTGAAATCCTAACTTTGACACTTCCCTTATTTATTTTTCATTCTTTTATTCTCTATGATATATTTAGTTCAAAGAACAAATTATATAAAAATCATTGATCATTCATGTTGGATTCGCAATATAAAACCACAACAATAGTTATTAGTTTAGTTAACTTTAAAGAGTGATTATAAAAATGATAAAAATGATTTTAATCATTTTTAGAATCATTCTCGAACATCCCTTATTAGAGTATTTAATATTATGTTTTATTTACTTATGTGATCTTTTAGCCATTTTATCGTAACAAGTAATTGTTGTTGATTTTATGACTATTTAGTTGTTTTTCATTTTCTTGCAAAATATGAGATGAGAATATTAAAGTTTTAACTTTTGAGCTTAATATTATAAACAATATGTGTGAGATGAGTTATGCTCATCATTTTACTAACAATTTTAGTTTAAGTGTAATTGAAATCCTAACTTTGACACTTCCCTTATTTATTTTTCATTCTTTTATTCTCTATGATATATTTAGTTCAAAGAACAAATTATATAAAAATCATTGATCATTCATGTTGGATTCGCAACATAAAACCACAACAATAGTTATTAGTTTAGTTAACTTTAAAGAGTGATTATAAAAATGATAAAAATGATTTTAATCATTTTTAGAATCATTCTCGAACATCCCTTATTAGAGTATTTAATATTATGTTTTATTTACTTATGTGATCTTTTAGCCATTTTATCGTAACAAGTAATTGTTGTTGATTTTATGACTATTTAGTCATTTTTCATTTTCTTGCAAAATATGAGATGAGAATATTAAAGTTTTAACTTTTGAGCTTAATATTATAAACAATATGTGTGAGATGAGTTATGCTCATCATTTTACTAACAATTTTAGTTTAAGTGTAATTGAAATCCTAACTTTGACACTTCCCTTATTTATTTTTCATTCTTTTATTCTCTATGATATATTTAGTTCAAAGAACAAATTATATAAAAATCATTGATCATTCATGTTGGATTCGCAATATAAAACCACAACAATAGTTATTAGTTTAGTTAACTTTAAAGAGTGATTATAAAAATGATAAAAATGATTTTAATCATTTTTAGAATCATTCTCGAACATCCCTTATTAGAGTATTTAATATTATGTTTTATTTACTTATGTGATCTTTTAGCCATTTTATCGTAACAAGTAATTGTTGTTGATTTTATGACTATTTAGTTGTTTTTCATTTTCTTGCAAAATATGAGATGAGAATATTAAAGTTTTAACTTTTGAGCTTAATATTATAAACAATATGTGTGAGATGAGTTATGCTCATCATTTTACTAACAATTTTAGTTTAAGTGTAATTGAAATCCTAACTTTGACACTTCCCTTATTTATTTTTCATTCTTTTATTCTCTATGATATATTTAGTTCAAAGAACAAATTATATAAAAATCATTGATCATTCATGTTGGATTCGCAACATAAAACCACAACAATAGTTATTAGTTTAGTTAACTTTAAAGAGTGATTATAAAAATGATAAAAATGATTTTAATCATTTTTAGAATCATTCTCGAACATCCCTTATTAGAGTATTTAATATTATGTTTTATTTACTTATGTGATCTTTTAGCCATTTTATCGTAACAAGTAATTGTTGTTGATTTTATGACTATTTAGTTGTTTTTCATTTTCTTGCAAAATATGAGATGAGAATATTAAAGTTTTAACTTTTGAGCTTAATATTATTGTAGTTTCTTTTCGGTTTATATAGAACTTATTAGTTTTTGGAATGTGGGTTCAGTTTAAGTTTACTTAATTTCGTTGTTTTCTCGATTTTTTTTGTAGATTAAAGTTTTAACTTTTGAGCTTAATATTATTGTAGTTTCTTTTCGGTTTATATAGAACTTGTTAGTTTTTGGAATGTGGGTTCAGGTGGTCCCGTACTAATTGTTGTTTGTTAGATAGTTTGTACCTATACTTTAGTTAGTGAAGGAACTTTCTATTGTGTTTATAAATCACGATCTTATATATTATCTTTATATTTTTGAGTTTTCACTTACAGTTGTTGGTTGTTTATTTAAATATGTGATTAGGAGTTGGATGATTTTATTTGTTGTAATACTATGTAGAAGGGTGGAAAGGTGTGCTGATATTTTAGGTGTTGGATGATCGTATTTGATGTAGTACTATATGGAAGTGTGGAAAAGTATACTCGTATTTTAGTGTTGGATCTTATGCATTGTAGGTGTTTATTATTGGTTTGCCATGGATGGCAGGATGTGTTGTTTGATATGTGTGATTATATATATAAGTGGATATATTGGAGGATTTGGAGTAGTTGGACTTATAGTGTTGAATATAATTGTGTTTATTGATATGTGATTATATGTAAGTGTTGGATGATGTGTATTTGTTGTAGTTCTATATGGAAGTGTATGCTGGAATTTTAGGTATTATTGTGTGCATTGCAGGTGAACTAGGTATTATTGTGTGCATTGAGTAGTAGGCATTATAGCCAGTGTGCAAGCCATTTTTTTATTTTTTACAATATACGATGACGAACATTTCCGGACGTAATTCGACTCAAATAATATCGGTTTTGCCGTCATAAAAACTATTATAAATACGACATGAAATGTATCTTTAACGTGGGTATAAAAACGACATTAAATGTGTCTTTATTGTCGGTTTAAAAACAACATTAAATGTGTCTTTAATGTCGGTTTAAAAACGACATTAAATGTGTCTTTAATGTCGGTGGTAAAATGACATTAAAGATGTGTCATAAGCGACATTAAAGACATCTTTAATGTCGGTTTAAAAACGACATTAAAGACAGCTTTAATGTCGGTTATAAACCGACATTAAAGATGGACCGACATTAAAGACCTTCAATAACACCTTCAAAGATGTCTTTAATGTCGGTTATAAACCGACATTAAAGCCCAACTGACGTTAAAGGCCTTTAATAACGCTTACAAAGATGTCGGTCGCCAAGTGACATTAAAGGCCAGATTTCTTGTAGTGTTAAAACGAACAAAACCTCAAAATTTTATTTATTTAAAAACTAAATCAAAAGTAATGTGCGAAATGTAAACAAATACTAAAATCCTAACTCGGGCCCTATCTAATTTTAAAGAAACGAAATAACAAATAAAGAATAATTAAAACTCAAACACTCAAGGTTTAAACTCGGATGTAAAGCGGAAGCAGAGATCCCTATGGCTCGCCACGGTCACTTCTGGTCGCTCGCCAGCTTGCCCTTGCCCTCACCTCTGCCCCTACCTGAAAAATATGAAATGGAAAGAGTGAGTATAAAATACTCAGTAAGGAACCCACTACTAGTCCCACTAGGTGCTTATTAACTTCCTTAGAGTCCAGAAAATGGTACCCAAGAACTGGCACGTTCCCGAACACGTGCAACATGTGATCCCGTAGGAACAAAATCTGGTCTTCGGTGACCCGAAGGAACACCTAGGACAAACTAGTCTGTAGCGAACCCGGAGGAAGCGCTAAGATAATCGGGCTGCGAGGATCCCGTCGAATCGCTCGAATCATATCTGTATCAATGCTAGACTGACGGTCCCGTTGGACTACACAGCCCTAAATAGGTGGTGATCCCGAAGGACAACCATGCAGGTACAACTCTAATAGGGTAAGCTAACATGCACCTTAACCACAGCATACATATAACATAGTATCATCACATAATCATATCACGCCTAATCATCATATCACATCTAATCACAATGTCAAAACATAATGACATAGCAAGCCATGTCATCATGCTATACCATGTCATCATATCAAATCACATCATCAGTCACATCATATCCTCTTTAATTGACATATCGATACACAATCTAGTCCTCAATGTGCATAACTAAGAATGTATGCGATCTCGTGATTCTAGTCGTAGAGCTAGTAATAGGAATCTTTTACCTAGAGATTTGCTCTACGAGTCCTAACAGCAAGAACAACACGCTTTCCAATCTGCGGGGTCCTAAATGGTCAGAAAACACTAGTCTTCATAACTTGAGCATTAAATGACCAAGGACGCAAGAATTCAGTTGGAATACTCACCCGAGGTTGTGGTTACAAAGAGATGGTCCTTAACTAGAGAAGTCTTTCACTCTACAGGTCAATTTGTCCAAGTTGCCTTTTTAAGAAAGATAATTTACTTTAATCCAAATAATTTATTTACATTCAAAAATCTTAAGTCCTTGCTGGGTGTGCCAAAAACCCAATCAACTTACCAAAATAAGTGCAAAGGACCGGAGCAGGCTGACAGCTCAAAGACAGGCGAATCGACTCGGCTAGAAAGTAGGAATCGGCTCGGCAGGGAGCAAGAATCGACTTGGCTTGCGGTAGGAGGCGCGACTTGACAGGGGTGCACGCAGCTCACGCGGGCGTGTGGCTCAGCTAGCGATGCTGGCGCGACGCGCGACTCGGGTTGCAGAAGGGGAGATGCGGGTCGGGTCGGATTCACGTGGAGGGGTGCGCGGGTCGCGTTTCTGGCTCAGGCGGCGACAGGGATGGAACTCAGCCGCTCGGCGACGGCTTGTAGGCGGAGGCGACGCGGGTCCGATCGGCGCTTCGTTTGACGGCAGCGTGGATCTGGTTTTCGGTCCGTGAAGAGTGGCGGCTGGAGAGGCGCGGGTCGACGGGCGCTTCGTTCGACGGAGGCGAGGTGAGTGGCGACTGCTTGTGGCGGCTCGGATTGGTCACGGCGGCGACGAGTTCTGCGGCGGCTAGGGTTTCCAAGGGCTTTTCTCTTTCTCTTTTTTTTTTCCTCAAAGAAGAAGAAGATAGTTTGCACAGGTTCCAAGGGCTCTTTAAACACCATGTTGGTCAAAATTATTTATCTATTTATTTAATAGAAATTTTCTTTCCAAATAAAACATACCAATATCCTAACCAATTAATCCAATTTTTCTCTCTCCTCAACTCAATATTCTCAATCTCCAACAAATAACTTTTTATTCTCCCAATAAAATACTTAAATTGCCCTCAAAACTTAATGAATTACATAATCACATATAATTACTCAAGTTCCTCCAACACATACAAAAATTTCAAAACCACACTTAAGATAAATAAAGTTTCAAAACAAATTTTGGGGCGTTACAGGACCAAACACTTTTTTTTTTCAACTTTCGACTAGTGGAGTCGTAGTGAACTTTAACTTTTCCTTTTCAATCTTTTGTAGGAGAATTTCCTTGTTGTGGGATGTCAAACGATTCATTGTTCATCTCAACTGGCTCCCATGTAAAATTATCATATTTTGAATCATATGACTAATATGATTCCCATATAGCTGGAGTGGTCCCTATCATGTTATCACACAAGCCAACATGAACTTCATTCTTGTCTAATGTATCCATTCCAATTGGAGGATGAGGGTTTAAGTTTAGAATTTGGTTGCTGCCAGATATTGAATTGAAACACATGTTTAACCATTTCTTGCTTTGGTTGCTTCTAGGCTCAAATGAGATATATACGGGACCTTTAATGGATTTTCACTAACAATATAAAACTTCAAATCACGGTCATTACTTAACCCAAATGGAGGAGCTTTATTTTTCACTTTTATCTCATATATGCTGTAACGACCCAACTTTCCGGACTAAGCTGAGGTCACTACTCAATACCAAAACTCGACCACACAACATAAAATTCATAACGGACCGGTTACGATTTCATAAAACGTTAGAAATATTACAAAAAAAATAGTATCGGGCCCTATTTTAAATCAAAGTCACAAAAGTTTCAAATAAAAACTCAGGTCATCAACTCAAAATCACAAAACCAAATATTCTAACAAAATACATCAGCAGAAGCAATAAGAAAACCAGACGCGTCCATATGGCCTTCACGCGTCCTTCCTGCCTCTCGTCGGTCTGCCCCTCGCTGTGCCCTTACCTGAAAAGTTTAAGAAGAGAAAAGGGTGAGTATAAACATACCCAGTAAGGGACCCACTACTGGGCCCGTTAGGGAACAACAGTTAACTTCCTATTCAGGGGTACCCTACATAACAGTCTAGTGGTTCCGTAGAACACACATATCAGTCTAGTGCTCCCGAAGGATGCACATATCAGTCTAGTGCTCCCGAAGGATGCACATATCAGTCTAGTGCTCCCGAAGGATGCACATATCAGTCTAGTGCTCCCGAAGGATGCACATATCAGTCTAGTGCTCCCGAAGGATGCACATATCAGTCTAGTGCTCCCAAAGGATGCACATATCCGTAAGGCACACTACCCCATAGATGAAGCTAACCGTTACCCCTCAGTCCATACTAAACCGTCTACAACAGTCATACCCCAACGACATTCATATTACAGTTTCGCCATAGGCTTTGCCAGTCAGATAGTATAGGTTTAAACAACTACACCGCAGTTGCTATACGCATTTCCAATTCGCACACCATTAATAACCCCTAGACCCAGTCAACTAATCAATCAAAATCGGACTCACCGTCCTTCCTCGACCAAACTCCGTGATAAATGTCCAGACCAATGACTACCACGTACCTAATCGTAAACTTCAGGGTCTATCGACATAAAACCCCAATCTACAACGTAGCCCATTAACATAACCACCCTATACCGAACATCCAGCATCGGGGTCTATCCGCAAGCAACTCCTTACACCCAATAGCACACAAGCTACAACTAGCGGTCGCGTTACCTTTACATCAGACAAGAGTATAGCCACAATACTTAAAAGTCAAACACACATACTTTTATTCGGCACAGTTACTAACGTGTAATCCCCTATGGATTACTACGTTTCCAGCCTCGATCCGAGGTCCAGTAGTAGGAAAACCCTTACCTGAAACTTGGTTATGCCCCTCGATCGAGTCCACGCTCAACGGATCCACCTGAACGAAAACACAAGGGTTTTTAAACGTTGATACTAGTAGAAGTCATTTTACTTGGCCCTAAGCAACAACCGTTGACTTACCCAAGGAAAAGAAAGCTATCTCCAAACAAGCCTGCCGCAGAACCCGAGAACTTAAACCTCAACTCCTTAATACCTTCAAGGGATGAAAGATAGGACAAAAGCTTATTCCAATATTCAACTCGAATTGGATATAGCAACATTATGGAAAATCATCAAAACAATCCTTACCGAAGACTCACCGTGACCCGGAGTGGAGGAAGGAAGGCTTAGGTGGCTCGGTGAACAGGGAGCTCGGCTTGGCTTGGAGGTGTCCAGCTCGGGTCGGCTCGGCTCGTGGCTTGGGTTGGCCAGCTCGCGGCTCGGCTCGGCTTGGATCAGTTTACGGCTCGGCTCGGCTCGGCTCGACTCGGTCCTCGGCTCGGCTTAGCTCGGTCCTCGGCTCGGCTTGGCTCGATCCTCGACTTGGCTCGGCTCGGTCCTCAACTTGGCTCGGCTCGGGTATGGGTGGTGGCTCGGCTAGCTCGGGTCGGGTCGGTTTGCAGCTTGAAACGGGGCAACCATGAGCGGCGGATCTCCGACGTTCGACGACCGTGAAGAATCACAGCTTGGAGGCGTTCGACGATCGGCCTTGCTCCAACGCGGCGGACGACCGAAGGAGGGGCGCACGCCGGTGGCTGGCGTCGTGAGCCCGAGAGGAGATCAGAAATGGACGGGGCCGCGGCGGTCGGACATTGAAGCTGGAGAGTTCGACGATGTAGACGGAGACGGACGACCACCACGGAGACGGAGATGGAGATGTGCGCGAACGGAAGGAAAAAGAAAAGAAAAGCGGGCGGCGGCGAACGATGTAGGAAGAAGAAGAAGAAGAAGAAGGAGAAGGAGTGGCTGGGGGGGGGGTGTCGCGCGGCTAGGGTATATTTTTTAAAAAAATTCTTATTATATATATATATATATATATTTTAAATAAAAATAAATAAATAAATAAATATAATGATAATATTATACATAATAAAAAAAAAATAATAATAAAATTATTTGGTTATAATATTAATATCACCTAATGAATATAATATTCAATAAAAAAAATATAAAGGTTTTAATATTAAACTAAAATGGTAATAATAAAAATGATAATAAGACAAATCATATTATATTATTATTTCATCATCTACAAAATCTTAAAATCCCGAAAAATTCACATAAATGCTAAAATTTTAAATTTTACCTCGAAATTCGGGGCGTTACATATGCATCTTATCTTTATGTCGAACTCTGTGGGGTCAACTTTTGCAAGGTCATATAATTCAACCAGTAAACCTTTGTGTGTTATTTTCAACTTTTGCAAGGTCATATAATTCAACCAGTAAACCTTTGTGTGTTATTTCTTTATTGACAACAATGTCTTTTAACATGCCTCCTGCATATTTTCTTCCTCCTTCATCCCATACACCACCATAACGCATTGAAATCCAAACATGTGACATCCTTAAACGACCTTAAACTTTTTAGTTCCTGCAGAAATTGATTTGAAGTTAAAATTTGACATATCACATAAACAAAAGTGTATGACTTATTTGTGTGATTAAAAAACAGTAGCTAAAAACTAAATAAAACATTGCATAGTTGCACCCTAAGTAACAGTAGCTAAAAACTCCCTAAACATGTATAAAAATACCCTAAATCACTTAAGCACAAGTATATAATTCTATTGAGATGAAGCATTTGATTTTAAGAAGCTGCGAGATGCCTACAAGATATTTGTAAAATGAAAAAAAAAAAATAACAAAAAAAATTGCTAATAAGTTTGCAAAAAATCTAAGTCAACTTAGAACAAATAAAATTAGATTATGTTTATATATTTAAGATTTAAATGTTCTACCAAGAGAGGAGACAAAAAAAAAAAAAAAAAACTATATATAACATAGTTCAGAGGAAAAAATAACAAAAAACCTAAAACCTAAAAACTTACAGGATAGCATGAGAACTTGATCAATATTAGCTAAATATTCTATAGAATGGCAAGAGAGGTTGAGAGAAAGGGAGTTTCGAAGAGGTTAAAGAGATTGAGAGGTTAGATGGGTTTACCGTTATGAATGATTTTTTTTTTTAACATTATGTTTTAGGTTGAGGTGAAGGAAAATTTCATTAAGGGCAAAATTGATTTTTCACTATGAATTTTTTCCAAAACTCTACTTTTTTTCAAACCCAATCCTAAAAGTCATCAACCTTCCAAATTTGACATATTTTTGGCAATTTTCCGAAAAAACAGTGTTTCTGATGGAGGACTAGAAACCAAAAAAGGAAAAAATCCATTTAAAAATGGAGCCGTATCGCACAATGCGATTGGGAAGAAAATAACCAGCATTATCAATCAATAGAAAAAAAAAACAATAGCCTCGGTTAAAAAAGAAATTGGAATTGAAAAAAAAAGAGATTTGGAATTGGGTTTAGAATGTGTTTGGATTATCTATGGAAAAATGTTTTTGAAGAATGCATTTTCTTTTAAACACTTTCTTTAAAATGAGTTTAAAATTTAAACACTCAAGGGGCGTTTAGAGTAAGGAGTAAGTTATAATAGTCTGAAGATTATAATAGTGTAAAATATTATAGTACAAGTTATTATAGTTTGTGTTTGGGATGCATAGTATTATGGTTTGTGTTGTTTTAATCTATGTTTGGATTGCAGATTATTATAGTCTGTGTTATTATAATCTATGTTTGTGGTAGAGTCTATTTATAATATGAGTTTTTCATTATTTTTTTTGGCGTACATATATACTATACATGAAACACACATTTTTTTTTTCAATTGATTTTATTAAATCTAATTAATTAGAATGTCCAATTAATAAATTTAGCTTCAAACTGAGCTTTTCACTACTCTTTTTTGCCATACATATATATGGTACATAAAATACACAAATTTCTTACATGAAACAAGTAGTTTTGCATTTCATTACAATTATAGAACACAACAACAATCAATCGGACCACACTACTTTTCAAATTACCATTGATAGATTATTTTTCCTCTAAAATAAACATGGTCTTAATTCATTTTCGTGTGTAATAAAAATTAAGATATATAAAGATCAATGCATTTTGGTATTTATCTAAGTATCGTTGTTTTTAATTTTGTCACATGTTAGCACAAAAAATGAGTACAAAAACATACATTACATCTAAAACATATTTTCCATTTTTACCACATACTAGTGGTAAGTATTTTTAACTTTTAAAAAAGTTGAATGAGCATTAATGTAACTTGAAAATTATTTTTTAAACGAAAAACAGTAAGTAGTATTAACTTTTATAAAAAACAATAAAATCCAAGATAATTTTCTATAATTTAGTTGGAAAATGAGACCTTTATTAGTTAAATTAAACTATTTAGATGAGATTGATAGTAACTCAAAGGTCGACATGCAAATTTTAGGTTTAAATTGAAACGATTTTAAGAAAATGTTAAACTTAATCGAATAATTTAATAAATAAAAAAAATACTACTTAATTAAACATAATTCGATATCGAAATTTTTTGAACAATATATTTCATATCTCGTAATTGTTGAAGTTGAACTAAAAGATAATATATTTAAACAGTACATAATTTCATTTATTCCTTTTGCAAAAAGCTCCCTTATTATAGATTAATTTAATCGAAAAAGAAAAAAGAAGAAGAAAAAATCTCACAAAAAGAAAAAAGCTCCCTTATTATAGATTAATTTCATTTATGTCCAAACAATGATATGATATAGATCCCAGTATAGTAGAAAGGGTGTTAGAGATCATTTATATGGTAATGGTATTGATGAAAGTTATAATATTTGGTTTTGGCATGGTGAAGAACTTCCTAACTCATCTTTCTATGGAGAATCTTCAAAGTTTGACACACATACATGTGAAGAGAATGATGTTGGAAGTGTAAAAGAAATGGTTGAAGTTGCTCACGAGGAGTATTCAAAAGACCGAGATGGATTTGAGAAGTTGCTTATTGATGCTGAAAAATCATTGTATGAAGGTTGCAAAAAGTACACCAAGTTGTCTACTCTAGTTAAATTGTATAATTTAAAAGTTAGGTATGGATGAAGTCATACCAGTTTTTTAGAATTACTTAAAACTTTGATGGATATTCTGCCAATTACTAATGAACTCTTAAATTCATTGCATGAAGCAAAGAAAACATTAGATGCATTAGGAATGGAATATGAAAAGATTCATGCATGCCCTAATAATTGTTGTCTCTATAGGAAAGAATTTGCTAATGCAACTGAATGTCCTGAATGTCTTGAATGTAGTCAATCGAGGTGGAAAAACATTAAGGATAGAAATGAAGAGAGAAAACAAATTTTCTCAAAAGTGATATGGTGCTTCTCACTCATTCCACGATTCAAAAGGCTATTTAGAAGTATTGAATGTGCTGAAAACCTGACTTGACATGCTAATGAAAGAATTGAGAATCAGTTACGACATCCAGCAGACTCTCCGACATGGAAGTTAGTAAACTTAAATGGTCAGACTTTGGTTCTGAACCTCGAAATCTTCGATTAGCATTATCAGATGATGGAGTAAATCCTCATGGTGACATGAGTTCTAAATACAGTTGTTGGCCGGTAGTGATGGTTATTTATAATCTTCGACCATGGTTGTGTATGAAAAGAAAGTACATGATGCTAACAATGATAATTTCAGGACCGAAACAACTGGGGGATGATATAGGTACATACTTAGCACCACTAATTGAAGACTTAAAACTTTTATAGGAAAATGGTGTTGAATGTTATGATGCTTATCAAGAAGAAGTATTCAACTTAAGGTCAATTTTGTTGTGAATAATCAATGATTTTCCTGCATATGGTAACCTCAGTGGATGTTGTGTTAAAGGGTATAAGGCATGTTCAATTTGTGGAGATAATACAAATTCTATAAGGTTACGATATGGGAAGAAAATAGCATACCTAAGACATCGAAGATTTCTAGCACGCAATCATTCGTACCGACGATAAAAAAAGTCATTCAACACTAAAAAAAGAACTTGGTATAATTCCAAAACCACTTTCTAGGGAGGCTGTGTACTTAAAATTGAAAGATCATGAATGTCGTAGAGGAAGGAAGATTCATAAGAAGCTGTCGATAAACAGAACTGAAAAGATTTGTTAGAATAGGTTATCTTTCTTTTTTGAGTTGCCATACTAGAAAGATCTTTCATGTTAGACATTATTTAGATGTGTTTCACATCGAAAAAAATGTCTGCATGAATATCTAAGGTACGCCTCTTGATATTCCTGGTAAAAGTAAGGATAGGTTGAATGCTAGACGTGATTTAGTTGATCTCAAACTTCGACCGAAGCTTGCCCCTATTAGTAGTGAGAAGAAAATATTCATTCCTCCTGCGTGTTATACTCTTACAAAGGAAGAAAAACGATGTGTTTTGAAGACTTTGTCAAAAATAAAGGTTCCCGAAGATTACTCTTCCAATATTAGAAACCTTATGTAACGACCCAACTTTCCGAACTAAGCTGAGGTCACTACTAAATACCAAAACTCGACCATACAACACAAAATTTAAAACGGACCGGTTACGATTCATTAAAAACGTTAGAAACATTACAAAAAGACAGTTTCGGGCCCTCATTTAAATCAATCATAAAAGTCTCAAATAAAACTCAAGTCATCAGTTCAAAATCACAAACCAAATATTCTAACAAAAATACATAGCGGACGCAATAAGAAACCAGACGCGTCCATATGGCCTTCATGCGTCCTTCCTGCCTCTCGTCGGTCTGCTCCTCGCTGTGCCCTTACCTGAAAAGTTTAAGAAGAGAAAAGGGTGAGTATAAACATACCCAGTAAGGGACCCACTACTGGGCCCGTTAGGGAACAACAGTTAACTTCCTATTCAGGGGTACCCTACTTAACAGTCTAGTGGTTCCATAGAACTCACATATCAGTCTAGTGCTCCCGGAGGATGCACATATCAGTCTAGTGCTCCCGAAGGATGCACATATCAGTCTAGTGCTCCCGAAGGATGCACACATCAGTTTAATGCTCCCGAAGGATGCACACATCAGTCTAGTGCTCCCGAAGGATGCACACATCAGTCTAGTGCTCCCGAAGGATGCACATATCAGTCTAGTGCTCCCGAAGGATGCACATATCAGTCTAGTGCTTCCGAAGGATGCACATACCAGTAAGGCACACTACCCCATAGATGAAGCTAACCGTTACCCCTCAGTCCATACTAAACCGTCTACAACAGTCATACCCCCTCAACACTCATATTACAATCTCGCCATAGGCTTTGCCAGTCAGCTAGTACAGATTTAAACAACTACATCCTCAGTTGCCATACGCGTAACCGTAACTTCAAGGTCCATCGACATGCAATTCCAATCTACCACGTAACCCGTTAACATAACCACACTATACCGGACATCTAGCATCGGGGTCTACTAGCAAGAAACTCCTTATACCCGATAGCGCACAAGTTACCACTAGCGATCGGATTTCTCTTACATCAGACAAGAATATAATAACAATGCTTAAAAGTCAACACACATATATTTATTCGGTACAATTACCAACGTGTAATCCCCTGTGGACTACTACGTTTCCAGCCTCGCTCCGAGGTCCAATAGTAGGAGAACCCTTACCTGAAACTTGGTTATGCCCCTCGAACGAGTCCACGCTCAACGGATCCACCTGAACGTAAACACAAGGGTTTTTAAACTATGATACTAGCAGAAGTCATTTTACTTGGCCCTAAGCAACAACCGTTGACTTACCCAAGTAAAAGAAAGCTATCTCCAACCAAGCCTGCCGCGGAACCCGAAAACTTGAACGTCAACTCCTTAATACCTTCAAGGGATAAAAGGTAGGACCAAATCTTATTTCAAATATTCAAACTCGAATCGGATGCAGCCACATTAGGGAATTCATCAAAACAATCCTTACCGACAACTCGCCGTAACCCGGAGTGGAGGAAGGAAGGCTTAGGTGGCTCGGCTCGGCTTGGCTCACTCTCGGCTCGGCTCGGCTTGACCTCGGCTCACAGCTCGGCTCAACTCGGCTCGGCTCGGCTCAACTCGGTTCGGCTCGGCTTGGCCTCGGCTCAGCTCGGCTCAACTCGGCTCGGCTCGGTCCTCGGCTCGGCTCGGCTCGGCTCAGTTTTCGGCTCGGCTCGGTCCTCGGCTCGGCTCAGTTTTCGGCTCGACTCGGTCCTCGGCTCGGCTCGGCTCGGCTCAGGTAATGCTCGCGGCTCGGCTGGGATTCACGACTCGGCTTGGCTTCGCGCGGCGCCTGCGATACTCGAGCTCCACGATCGTTGAAGGCTCGTCGCCGGCCGCTTGGCAAACGGTGCAACTCGCTTCAATGCGGCGGACGGCCAACGGAGGAGGCGTTTGGCGGTGGAAACAAATAGACAGGCGACAGTGGCGTTGGCTGGGTACGAAGCGGAGATTCGGAAGGGCCGACGGCGATACCGAAAGGAACGAAGGTAAGCTTCCAGGAATGCGGCTGTGGGTTCGGGTTGACCGGAGAAGAAGGAGAAGAAGAGGCTGGGGTCGCGTCGGCTGAAGAAGGAGGATGGAAGGAAAGAAGAAAAGAAGAAGAGAATGCTGGAGATGGGCGGCGCTGAAACGGAATGGAGAGGGAGATGGCTGCGGCGCTGAGGAAGACGAAACGAAGAAGAAAAAAATGGATGGGGGGGCTCGCGCGCGTTTTAGGGTTTGAAATAAAAAAAAATTATTATTATTATATATATATATATATATATATTTATATATTAACTTTTCATAATTAATTAATAATAATAATAATAAATAAAATATTATCATATGTATATATATTAACTTAAATAATTCTAATTAATAATAATAATATATAAAATATTATTATTATATATATATGTATTAACTTTTAATAATTAAATAATAATAATAATAACACTAATAATAATAAAAAATAAAAGATAATATTAATATTAATATTAAATTATATATAAAGGTTAAAATAAATAATAATAATAATAATAATATAATTACTATTATATTATTATTATATAAATTTACAAATATTAATTCAGAATTTCGGAAATTACTCCAAAATTTAACATTCCCGAAAAATTATATAAAACGTAAGAAAAGTTTACCTCGAAAATTCGGGGCGTTACATTCTTCCTTCCTTAGGGAACTTTCGTCCTTGAAAGTTTTATTCCTCGAACAGTTCGGGATATCGGGACCTCATGTCGTTTTCTCGCTCCCATGTAGCCTCTTCCACCCGGTGATTCCGCCATAAGACTTTAACCAGAGAGATTTCTTTATTCCTCAACATTTTCACCTCTCTAGCAAGCACCTCAACGGGTTGTTCAGCATAGCTCAAGTTTTCATCAATCTCCAGTGGTTCGTAATCCACTACATGGAATGGATCTGGCACGTACTTCCTCAACATAGAAACATGAAACACATCATGAACTGTCGAGAGTGATGGTGGCAACGCCAAGCGATAAGCTACAGGGCCAATCCGCTCTAGAATCTCAAACGGCCCAACAAAACGGGGACTCAACTTTCCCCTCCTTTCAAATCGTAAGACACCTCTCATAAGTGCTACCTTTAAGAACACCTTGTCCCCTACCTCAAACTCAAGATCCTTCCGCCTCACATCTGCATAACTCTTCTGTCTACTCTGAGCGGTATGCATGCGTGATCTAATCTTCTGTATCGCTTCGTTGGTAGACCGAACTAACTCAGGGCCCATCAATCTCTGCTCACCCACCTCACCCCAGCAAACCGGGGATCTACAACATTTGCCGTACAAGGCCTCAAATGGTGCCATGCCAATAGTAGCCTGATAACTGTTATTATAAGCAAATTCCATCAAATGTAAGTGGGAGTCCCAGCTACCTGGAAATTCCAATGCACACGCTCGCAACATATCCTCTAAAACTTGGTTCAGACGCTCAGTCTGACCGTCAGTCTGTGGATGGAAAGCTGTACTAAAGTCTAACCTCGTGCCCATAGCAGTCTGCAAACCCTTCCAGAATTTGGAAGTGAAACGGGCATCTCTATCAGAAACAATCGACACTGGCACTCCATGCAATCTCACTATCTCAGACATGTACAGCTGTGCCCACTTACTAGCAGTATAGGTGGATTTACCTGGAACAAAGTGCGCTGATTTGGTAAGTCTGTCCACCACAACCCAAACCCTTCTTGGAAGCATCACTATAAATCACAAAACTGCCAGAACCATCAGGTACAGTAAGAACCGGTGCGGTAACTAGCTTCTGTTTAAGGTTCTGGAAACTGTCCTCACATGCCTTGCTCCAAACAAAAGGAGCTCCCTTCCTGGTCAACTGAGTAAGAGGAGTAGCTATACGAGAAAAGTTCTCCACAAACCGTCGATAATAACCTGCTAAACCCAGAAAGCTACGAACCTCACTGACTGTGGAAGGTCGGGTCCAACCGGTGACTGCCTCTATCTTAGCTAGATCCACAGAGACTCCAGCCTTAGAAACCACGTGGCCCAGAAAGAACACCTGCTTCAGCCAAAACTCGCATTTCGAGAACTTTGCATACAACTTATTATCCTGAAGTGTTTGCAAAACCATACGTAAATGTTCCTCATGTTCGGCCTCCGTCTTGGAGTATATCAAGATATCGTCGATAAACACGATCACAAAAGTACTTAGGAACTCCCTAAACACTCTGTTCATCAAGTTCATAAACACTGCCGGAGCATTCGTCAAACCAAAAGACATCACAATAAACTCGTAGTGTCCATACCTGGAACGAAATGCTGTCTTTGGTACATCACCATCCTTAATCCTCAGCTGATGGTATCCCGACCGAAGATCAATCTTAGAGAACACTGTGGCTCCCTGTAACTGGTCAAATAGGTCGTCGATCTGGGCAAGGGATATCTGTTCTTTACGGTTACCTTGTTCAACTCCCTATAGTCAATGCATAGACGCATCGATCCATCCTTCTTCTTAACGAATAAAACTGGCGCACCCCAAGGTGACACGCTCGGTCGAATGAATCCCTTATCAAGCAATTCCTGTAACTGCACCTTCAGTTCTTTCAGCTCTGCGGGGGCCATTCTGTAAGGGGCTCTGGATATAGGAACCGTGCCCGGCTCTAACTCTATGGCAAACTCAACCTCTCTGTGCGGAGGCAACCCCGGAAGTTCTTCAGGAAAGACATTCGGATAGTCCCTCACCACCGGTTCTGACGACAGGGATACATCGACCTCTCTAGTATCCACCACGCTCGCTAAGATACCCCAAGTACCCTGACTGAGCAGTTTACTGGCCCTGATGGCTGAGATTACCTGAGGCAACGACTTTGACCCTCCTCCCTTAAATTTAAAACTGGCCATCGAGGGAGGGTTAAACGTTACCTCCTTACGGGAACAATCTATGCTGGCGTGGTTAGCGGCCAACCAATCCATACCTAGGATTACATCAAAGTCGAGCATATCCAGGACTAACAGCGTTACTTCAACCACATGGCCTGCTATCTCAAGCTGGCATGCTTTCACCTTTTCCTTCGACAACACACACTCCCCGGAAGGAGTAGATACTGATAGAACATGGTGTAAGGGCTCTACCTCTAAGCGGGCATGCAACACAAATGCGGAAGAGATAAAAGAATGTGACGAACCCGAATCAAACAAAACTAAGGCGTAATGCCCCAATACTGGAAGCGTACCTGTCACCACCGTGCCTGCCTTCTCAGCCTCAGTCTTGTTGGTAGCAAAGACCCTACCCTGATGTGGAGCACCTGCTCCCTGATTCTGCGCGTTCCCCGTAAGTCTCAACGGGCATCTATCAGCTGTATGACCCTCTTGCCTACACTTAAAGCAAGTCCTAGTCCCGAATAAGCAACGGCCCAGATGGTGCTTCCCACAAGTGGTACACAACGGCTTCCCTCTGGCAGCTTCCCCTGCCTCAAAAGGTTTCTGCTGGAAGCGGCGAAACTCACCACCTGATCTGAAATTCCGCTATGGCACTGGAACAGGCTGCTGCTCAGCCTTCCTCTTCTGTCCCGATGTTGAACCTCTACCAGCGGTCTTAGACGAGTTAGCCCTCTCCTGTAAACTGAGATCCACTGCCAGGCGCAGTGCATCGGCATGAGTAGCGGGTTGGAAAGCTCGGACCAAACCCTGAATGTCCAGTCGGAGGCCTCTAACAAACTTATCAGCCCTGGCCGCCTCGGTCGCTATCATCTCGGGAGCGAAGCGGGATAACATGTCAAACTCCGCATCATACTGCTCCACCGTCATGTCACCCTGCTCTAAGTTCAGGAACTCCTGCCGCTTGGCGTCTCTCAAACTAGCAGAGAAGAATTTCGCATAGAAACTCTCCTTAAACTGTTGCCACGTGATCTGACTCACATCAGCACCTAGCATTCTCTCTGTAGTCTCCCACCATGCAGTACCTCTGTCAGTCAACATAAAAACAGCACACTGAACCTTCTGATCCTCAGGGAATTTCATGTATCGGAATATAGTCTCCAAAGACGATAACCACAGCTGAGCCCTGGTGGGGTCCTCCAAAGACCCATCGAATGTCGTGGGATTATACTTCCTGAAATCCCTCAGGTGCTTAGCCTCTGCTGACAACTGATCCGGCACAACCTGGGGCGCAACTGGTACTGGGGCCGGAGCTGGAACAGGAGCGGGTACTGGAGCTGGCGCCGGAGCTGGCGGGGCAGGCTGCTGCTGCTCCCGCATCTGCATAATCAAATCTCTAAACCTCTGCTCCATGGCGGCTAGATCTGCATGAGTAACTGGCGCAGCCGGGTCAGTGGCTTGGGCTACAGGCTGCACCTCAGGCTGAACGCGTCCTGCTCCTCTTCCTCGGCCTCCTCGGCCACCCCTACCTGCACCTCTCCTTGGCGGCATTTCCCTAACAACCACCAATGATCCCTTTAGTCATAAATGGTAATTAACTTTGTAGTTTAACTTAGGTAAGGTAATGCATATAGAGTTATACATATACTTTCATGAGAGCGTACCTGACGAGTGGCAAGGATCGTTTTAGCCATAAGGACACAAAACACAGACTCACATTATAAGCCAGTCTACAGAATCTAAGACTTAGGCTCTGATACCAACTGTAACGACCCAACTTTCCGGACTAAGCTGAGGTCACTACTAAATACCAAAACTCGACCATACAACACAAAATTTAAAACGGACCGGTTACGATTCATTAAAAACGTTAGAAACATTACAAAAAGACAGTTTCGGGCTCTATTTTAAATCAATCATAAAAGTCTCAAATAAAACTCAAGTCATCAGTTCAAAATCACAAACCAAATATTCTAACAAAAATACATAGCGGAAGCAATAAGAAACCAGACGCGTCCATATGGCCTTCACGCGTCCTTCCTGCCTCTCGTCGGTCTGCTCCTCGCTGTGCCCTTACCTGAAAAGTTTAAGAAGAGAAAAGGGTGAGTATAAACATACCCAGTAAGGGACCCACTACTGGGCCCGTTAGGGAACAACAGTTAACTTCCTATTCAGGGGTACCCTACTTAACAGTCTAGTGGTTCCGTAGAACGCACATATCAGTCTAGTGCTCCCGGAGGATGCACATATCAGTCTAGTGCTCCCGAAGGATGCACATATCAGTCTAGTGCTCCCGAAGGATGCACACATCAGTCTAGTGCTCCCGAAGGATGCACATATCAGTCTAGTGCTCCCGAAGGATGCACATATCAGTCTAGTGCTTCCGAAGGATGCACATACCAGTAAGGCACACTACCCCATAGATGAAGCTAACCGTTACCCCTCAGTCCATACTAAACCGTCTACAACAGTCATACCCCCTCAACACTCATATTACAATCTCGCCATAGGCTTTGCCAGTCAGCTAGTACAGATTTAAACAACTACATCCTCAGTTGCCATACGCGTAACCGTAACTTCAAGGTCCATCGACATGCAATTCCAATCTACCACGTAACCCGTTAACATAACCACACTATACCGGACATCTAGCATCGGGGTCTACTAGCAAGAAACTCCTTATACCCGATAGCGCACAAGTTACCACTAGCGATCGGATTTCTCTTACATCAGACAAGAATATAATAACAATGCTTAAAAGTCAACACACATATATTTATTCGGTACAATTACCAACGTGTAATCCTCTGTGGACTACTACGTTTCCAGCCTCGCTCCGAGGTCCAATAGTAGGAGAACCCTTACCTGAAACTTGGTTATGCCCCTCGAACGAGTCCACGCTCAACGGATCCACCTGAACGTAAACACAAGGGTTTTTAAACTATGATACTAGCAGAAGTCATTTTACTTGGCCCTAAGCAACAACCGTTGACTTACCCAAGTAAAAGAAAGCTATCTCCAACCAAGCTTGCCGCGGAACCCGAAAACTTGAACGTCAACTCCTTAATACCTTTAAGGGATAAAAGGTAGGACCAAATCTTATTTCAAATATTCAAACTCGAATCGGATGCAGCCACATTAGGGAATTCATCAAAACAATCCTTACCGACAACTCGCCGTGACCCCGAGTGGAGGAAGGAAGGCTTAGGTGGCTCGGCTCGGCTTGACCTCGGCTCACAGCTCGGCTCATTCTCGGCTCGGCTCGGCTTGGCCTTGGCTCACAGCTCGGGTCAACTCGGCTCGGCTCAACTCGGTTCGGCTCGGCTTGGCCTCGGCTCAGCTCGGCTCAACTCGGCTCGGCTCGGCTTGGATCAGTTTACGGCTCGGCTCGGTCCTCGGCTCGGCTCGGCTCGGCTCAGTTTTCGGCTTTGCTTGGTCATCGGCTCGGCTTGGCTCGGCTCAGTTTTCGGCTCGGCTCGGTCCTCGGCTCGGCTCGGCTCAGGTAATGCTCGCGGCTCGGCTGGGATTCACGACTCGACTTGGCTTCGCGCGGCGCCTGCGATACTCGAGCTCCACGATCGTTGAAGGCTCGTCGCCGGCCGCTTGGCGAACGGTGTAACTCGCTTCAATGCGGCGGACGGCCAACGGAGGAGGCGTTTGGCGGTGGAAACAAATAGACAGGCGGCGGTGGCGTTGGCTGGGTACGAAACGGAGATCCGGAAGGGCCGACGGCGATACCGAAAGGAACGAAGGTAAGCTTCCACGAATGCGGCTGTGGGTTCGGGTTGACCGAAGAAGAAGGAGAAGAAGAGGCTGGGGTTGCGTCGGCTGAAGAAGGAGGATGGAAGGAAAGAAGAAAAGAAGAAGAGAATGCTGGAGATGGGCGGCGCTGAAACGGAATGGAGAGGGAGATGGCTGCGGCGCTGAGGAAGACAAAACGAAGAAGAAAAAAAATGGATGGGGGAGGCTCGCGCGCGTTTTAGGGTTTGAAATAAAAAAAAAATTATTATTATATATATATATTAACTTTTCATAATTAATTAATAATAATAATAATAAATAAAATATTATCATATGTATATATATTAACTTAAATAATTCTAATTAATAATAATAATATATAAAATATTATTATATATATATATATATATATATATATATATATATGTATTAACTTTTAATAATTAAATAATAATAATAATAACACTAATAATAATAAAAAATAAAAGATAATATTAATATTAATATTAAATTATATATAAAGGTTAAAATAAATAATAATAATAATAATAATATAATTACTATTATATTATTATTATATAAATTTACAAATATTAATTCAGAATTTCGGAAATTACTCCAAAATTTAACATTCCCGAAAAATTATATAAAACGTAAGAAAAGTTTACCTCGAAAATTCGGGGCGTTACACCTTATGTCAATGATAGATTTAAAACTTAAGGGGGTGTTTTGGGTTAGGGTTTGGGCTGTGGGGTTGGGTTAGCCCAACCCTAACCCCCGTTTGGGCCCAATGTTAAGGAAACCCTAGTTTTAGGGTTTCCTTAACACGATTTCATTTTTCCTTCGAACGGCGATAACGCGTGTTCGTGAATCCGGTTTCCTCCTTCAGCGCAATCCGTCTTCGATTCATTCTCAAACCGATTTCATTTCGTCCTTCAGCGCAATCCGTCTTCGATTTTTCGTTGAAATCGATTTCATCTTCTTCTCAACATCAAATTCCTCGATTCGATTCATCCTCAAACCGATTTCATTTCGTCCTTCAGCGCAATCCGTCTTCGATTTTTCGTTGAAATCGATTTCATCTTCTTCTCAACATCAAATTCCTCGATATTTTTTCCTTTTTCTTTGTTTCTGTCATCTCCCGCATGGAAACCACGAACCGTTTCGTCTTCTACCTCATGTCTTCTAGGGTTTCTGTTCGTTCATCTAATGTCCGGTCGATTTTTGTTTTCTTCCTTTCATCCTCTAATACACTCGTTCCTTTCGTCTTCTCCCTCAAGTTTTGTATGGTTTCTGTTCGTAATCTTTTGTCCGGTCGATTAGGGTTTTTTCCGTGGAAATCCTTTAATCCATTCGATGGTTTCGTCTTCTCCCTCGATTAAACCATTATGCCCTTGCGTTTTCGCGATGAAACCGGATTTCGTTACGCCGAATCTCTCTCTAAATCTCTCTCATCCGTCTCTCTCACTCCGAAAGGGTTTCTGTGTTCGTTGAAGCCGACGAATTCGTTGGCTCCGAACACGATTTCCTTTTTGGAATCGTGGCTTTTGGCTCCTTCAAACCTTCTTGCCGCCGTGGTTGGTTTATGCTCTCGGGTCCTTCGATTGGCAATAGGACAGATTCTTCACGTACCCATTGGAGCTTGGTAGGGAGGTTTGGAGTTCTCAATCCACTTTTTTTTAAAGCCGATGATGAGTTATAATTTCTGCTGAATTGTTCTCTATTGTTTACCAATGTCTTATGTGTTTTGTATTGTTACCTGTGTCTTCTGTGTTGTTCTGTATTGTTACCTATGTCTTCTGTGTTGTTCTGTATTGTTACCTATGTCTTCTGTGTTGTTCTGTATTGTTACCTATGTTTTCTGTGTTGTTCTGTATTGTTTAGCTCTATTGTTGTAATACTCTTACAATTGTTGAGTTCATGATGACTTCAAATTTCTGTACAATTGTTGAGCTCTATTGTTGTAATACTCTTACAATTGTTGTTACCTATGTCTTCTGTATTGTTTTGTCCGGCCATGATGAGTTCAAATTTCTGTAATACTCTTACAATTGTTGTTTTTTTTTACAATTGTTTTAGTATTACCTCTCTGTGTACAATTGTTTCATTTTCAAATTTGTTACATTAATTTTCAATTCTTCTATTGTTCTGTATATGTATTCTTTCTATTATTTTGCCATGTCTTATTGCTTTACTGTTGTCTCTTCCATGTCTTTTTAGTGTATGGATTTGACTTCACATTTCCTTACAAAATTAATTTCACTCTTCTATTCTGTTTAATTGTTCTGTTACAAAATTTATTTTACTCTTCTCTGTATTCTTTCTGCCCAGTGTTGTCTCTTCTTCCTTTCTGTCCAGTGTTGTCTCTTCTTCCTTTCTGTCCAGTGTTGTCTCTTCCATGTTTTTGTAGGGTATGCTTCTGTTATAGGTTTCAGTATATAGACTTTGACTATGCTATGCTTTATGTCAGTTGGTCTTTATATTTTTGTTGACCTCCCTCCAAGTCCTATCAACTTGCCCCATCTTTCCCCTATATATTGGCACCTTTCCTCTTTTCATTCACTGCATTCTTCTTCCTCTTTGTATCATCTCTGTGGTTTTAAGTTACATTCTGTAAGTTCTCTTCTTCTTTACTGTTACCATGTGTCTTTTGTACCCTCTATGTGCTTGTAACTTATCTTTTGTATTCATTACCGTTACCATGTACGTTGTCTCTTCCATGTCTTTTTAGTCTATGGTTTTTGCTATATGTTTTCTATACATTTCTGTCCTTTATTTATTTTCCTATAACTATGATGGAATTCCATTCATTTTTTTGGAATGGAATCAAAACTCTGAGGCTACTAAATTAAAATCAATATTGTTTTTACGGTTTCCCGATTCAATCTTCATTTGGAGTTAAATTTTTCGTCCTAAAAAGGTATGTATATTTAATTTTTTTTTCATACGTTTTCTATTGTGTTTTAATTAGAAATAATAATCATATTCTTTTCTTATGTAGGACGTTGCGACGAAGGAGTTCGAAATTATTTGAAGAGGTACTCTTGTAATAGCCGTTTGTAGGCTTTGATAATGTATTTTATTTTTTTTTCGTTTATTTCCGGTTTTGTATAATTTTATAATAAACATTTTGTATATAGAACATTCGGGTTAATTTGTTACATAATGTATCCTTTTAATTTTCTGTTTTTTAACAATTTTTTTTTCTATATAGTAATAAAGTTTGTACAAATGTGTTTGAAGCTTTCAAAATTTAGTACACACGTTCCAACGTTTAATCACAATTTTTTTTTCGTAATTTATTCCAAACCGTTTTAAACATAAATTATAACTTTTATTTTTCTACCAACAAATAATTAAAAAGTGTAATAAAAACTATTGTATATAGAATTGAGAGTTCGTGGCCAAAACTTGTAAGAACTATAAAATGGACATAGGTTGAGAAAATAGAGATAAAAAATATTTTGTATTTTGTTAATTTATATTTGAAGATCAAATGTTGAGATTAGTAATTATGAGGAATATAGAAGTCATAAAAAAATTCCTATACATTCTAAATAATTAGGTTATGTAGCATATTGTGAAATAATTAGGTTAAAAAAAATATATACATTGAAAATACGTTTTTTCCTAAAAAGAAAAAATAAAATAGGTTATGTAGCATATTGTGACGTTAAAGAAAGAAAAAATGTTGGTGATTTTCAAACTTTTTTCCCATTCTCGATTCTAATGTTCTTAAGCCTCATTTTAATACCAATTTTTATATTTAATTTCAAACTAATGAAACTTCAATTTTTTATAAAGTTATTTTATTCTCACACATTTGTATGAAATTGTATTTTAACCACAAAGTTATTAATATGTTTTCACCACATACTTTTTTATTTTATTTTTACCTTATTTATGTTTCGTTGATTTTTGTTTTCCAACAAATTTCATTTCTATTTTTAAAATACTTATTTTACAACTAAAATAGATTGTAAAAATTGTTGAAATAACCTTCTTTATTGTTTGGATTTCAATTGTTCAAATAATCTAATTTTTTTGTTCTATGTTTATAGTTTTACTAAATAGGGATATTACTAAGTTTACATATCTTTTTACAATATATCGATATTGTACTAATTTTAAATAGTACATGTTTTTAGGGAACTTTACATACATTGTAATGGATGAACAAACACTTATTGGAGTTCTAACTGCATTCACGTTGGCCCAACGTCAGATTTTACTAACGTTGGAGCTATTAATGAACAACAATAAGCGTCTCCCACATACACCGCCCGATACACGCCATAGAATTAGGGAGCTTGCTTACTTTCGCATGATACATGAGTCAGATCTTGTGTGTCGGCAAAGCACGCGGATGGATAGGCGAACATTCGCAATTCTATGCCATTTACTTAGAAATGTGGCTGGTCTTTCTTCAACTGAAATTGTCGATGTTGAGGAAATGGTAGCAATGTTCTTGCACGTCCTCGCTCATGACGTGAAGAACCGCGTCATACAACGAGAATTTGTACGCTCCGGTGAGACAGTATCTCGACATTTCAACATCGTATTGTTGGCTGTTCTTCGACTGTACGAGGAGTTGATAAAGAGACCTGTTCCGGTAACAAGTAACTGCAATGATCAACGTTGGAAGTGTTTCGAGGTGGGCATCCTACAAGTTCACTATAATTGACCTTTACGTACATCGTACTTAATTCATTGTGTTCCTTTCAACCTGCAGAACTGCCTTGGCGCGTTAGACGGGACGTACATAAAGGTGAACGTCCCCGCAGGAGATCGACCTACTTTCAGAACGCGTAAAGGGGAAATTGCCACAAACGTTCTTGGGGTCTGTGACACGAAAGGGGATTTCGTTTATGTCCTCGCCGGTTGGGAAGGATCTGCAGCAGACTCGCGGATCCTACGTGATGCGATTTCACGAGAAAATGGACTACAAGTGCCAAAGGGTATATCATGTTTATAATAAAACACCGTCGCTTCCTACTTACCTATATAAAGTTCATAAACAAACCATTTAATAACAGGATATTATTATCTGTGCGATGCTGGATATCCAAACGCGGAGGGGTTTCTCGCCCCGTACAGAGGCCAGCGGTACCATTTGCAAGAGTGGCGTGGTGCTGCAAATGCGCCAACAAATGCAAAGGAGTACTTCAACATGAAGCACTCCTCCGCAAGGAATGTTATTGAGCGCGCGTTCGGTGTTCTAAAGGGTCGTTGGGCCATTCTTCGTGGAAAGTCGTATTATCCCCTGCAAGTCCAGTGTCGCACCATTCTAGCATGTGCGTTGCTTCACAATTTGATCAACAGGGAAATGACATATTGCGACGACGTTGAGGACGAGGACGAGGGAGACTCCACGTACGCAACGACTACCGCTTCAGAAGACATTCAGTACATTGAGACAACAAACGAGTGGTCTCAGTGGCGCGACAACCTAGCCGCATCGATGTTCACCGATTGGCAGTTCCGTAACGCTTAGCTAAGACAAATTTAGATAACAAGTTTTTTATGACTTCGTCGCAATTCTATCGTGTCTAACATGTACTGTAAAAACTAATATGGGCTGTTGCATATGTATTGTACGCGTGCCATAATTTGTATCATGCCTATTTTACTTTGGAGTTTAATGGTGAAATTACTTATGTACTGCATGTATTTTTTCTAATTTCTGATTCTCAGTATGTCAACCTCAAATCGTGCACCGAGACATGTTTGGACGAGGGAGGAGGAGGGGACTCTTGTCGAATGTTTAGTGGAGCTAGTGTCAATGGGGGGCTGGAAATCAGATAATGGTACATTCCGCCCAGGATACCTTGCGCAGTTGGTACGCATGATGGCGGAGAAACTACCTGGATGTCAGGTACGAGCAACAACTGTAATTGATTGTAGGATCAAGACACTTAAGCGAACGTTCCAGGCCATTGCCGAAATGCGGGGCCCAGCGTGCAGTGGCTTTGGGTGGAACGATGAAGAGAAATGCATCGTTGCGGAGAAGGAATTATTCGATAATTGGGTTAGGGTATGGAATATAATTTAAACGTCACACAACGTTCACAATTTACATTTAGTAAACAATTTTTAAATTAGTACTCATACGTCATATTTTTTTTCTGCCCGCAGTCGCATCCTGCAGCGAAAGGACTCCTGAACAAACCATTCCCGTATTACGACGAGCTTACATATGTATTTGGTCGGGATAGGGCGACCGGTCGGTTCGCTGAGACATTTGCGGACGTGGGGTCTAACGAGCCAGGTGGCGGATATGACAGATTTGATATGGGGGATGGAAACGAGGACTTCCCGCCCGTGTACAGCCAGGGAGTTGACATCTCGCAGGACGATGTACGTGCATCCCGACCTTCTCGCGCTTCAGAGGGTAGGACCGGATCAAGTGGATCGAAGAGGAAGAGGGGAAGTCAGCGAGACTTCGAGCTTGAAGCGATACATCTGGCGCTCGACCAAACAAACGAGCAACTCAGGGAGATTGCGCAGTGGCCAGCACGCAACCTTGCAAATGACAACCACGTGCACACGGAATTTTTCCGCATATTGCGTGAGATGCCAGAACTTACGAGTTTGGATAGGGCGTTATTGCAAAGGCATCTTTTGTCTCGTATGGACGACCTCCGGGGTTTCGTACTCATGCCTGAGGATGAAAGGGAGGGCTTATGTAGAGTCCTCCTACGAGACATAGAGAGATAGTTTCTGTTTGTAGTGACCTGTGTTGCTTATTATTTCGTTACGTTTTTTTCTGTATCATGTATTCGATGGTTTATGCATTTTGTATTGTCAAGAACTTCTTTTGTTCATTCCTAATGTTTATTTTAAATGAAAGAAACTAGTCACAATTTTCGAAAAGCGTTATAACGGCTATTTATATAGGTTTAAAATTGGATGACTTCGCTATCGCCCATTAGAAATATTGAATAATTTTTTTATCTTTATAAGAAATTAATTGTAATAAATTTATCACAATATGTTCAGAAATTAATTTTAATTTGGCCAACTGTATATATTAATTTAATAACATTACACATACAACAAATGAAATAGGAGAATAATACGGATTCGAGGATTTCGTAAAAAAATATGCAATAATTTTTTTATGATATTTACAATTGAATTTAAAAATATTATACAACATAAAAAATTAATTAACCCAACCCATTTAACAATTTTCCCAAATAAAATTTATCACAAAATCCACATAAACCTACCCACTTAACCCTTCCCCCAAACACATTTTATCATAAAATTCCCATAAAACTACCCACCTAACCCTTCCCCCAAACACATTTTATCATAAAATCCCCATTAAACTACCCACCTAACCCTTCCCCCAAACACATCTTATCATAAAATCCCCATTAATCCTCCCCACCTAACCCTTCCCCCAAACACATTTTATCATAAAATCCCCATTAACTCTTCCCACCTAACCCTTCCCCCAAACACATATTATCATAAAACTACCTTTTTAAACCCTTCCCCCAAACAAGGGTTATGATAAAACTAGGTTTAACTTAACACTAGTTTTATCTTAACACTAACCCTTCCCTAAATCAACCCTTCCCCCAAACGCACCCTAATAGTTTAAAATTTCATGATTATCATGTGCTCATACAATAGATGTTTTCCATTGCGATAAGATCGGTTCTACTGAAATATGTTCGTTATGCTATAACTAGGTTGTGTATCTTTTTTAATTATGTATGCAACAAGGTATTAGATGCACAACAATTAGACAAGTTAAAAGAAGATATTGTGGTAACATTGTGTTTATTTGAAAAGTATTTTTTTCCCTTCATTCTTCACAATCATGATTCATCTCACAGTACAAATAGTTAGGGAAGTCAAACTTTGTGGTCCTATATATCTTTGATGGATGTATCCCTTTGAAAGATTCATGAAAGTCATCAAAAACTCTGTGAGGAATAGATATCGTCTAGAAGGTTATATTGCTGAAAGTTATTTAATAGAAGAAACTAATGAATTTTGTTTTGATTTCTTATATGGAGTAGATCCCATTGGGCTTGAGACTTGAAAGTCATAAGGTCATTTAGACACTTCAAACATTGGTCGACCGTTGTCCATGGTAGTTCCATTCAAACTTGAACAAGAACTTCTACATCAAGCTCATTGATATGTCTTAGAAAATATAATTGATGTCCAACCATATACGGAATAAGTTTTTCTTTCTTCATTGTTTCGTTACATTTTATATAACTAATCTAACTATATTACAATGTTTGAATGATGACTACAAAAAAAACATATGAAGGCTTTGCAACTACAATATCGAAATAAGTCTAAAAATTAAAAATGGCTTCAAGAGGAACATAATCGAACATTTATACATTGGCTACGAGAAGAGATATAGTGTTGAACCTAGTGATTTAGTTATACATGTTATGTGTTGAACTTGAAATAAGAATTCTCGTGGTAGGTATCAACTGAGCTTGAATTTGGAAATACAGGAGTTTCAAATAACTTAAGGTGGATTGCTCATGGCCCTCATCCTTTTATTATTACATATAGTGATTATGCGATAAATGGATGTCGGTATCACACAAAATCTTGTGAGAAGGATCAAAGTGTACAAAAAAGTGGAGTTAGCTTAGTTGCAAAAACAATGCAAGTATCTAGTTCTAAAGATAAAAATCCCGTCATTGGAGATATGTCATTCTATGGAGTGATACAAGAGATATGGGAACTCAATTATAATATGTTTAATGTTCCTGTGTTTAAATACAATTGGGTTTAGAATAGTGGTGGTGTTCGGATCGATGAACTTGGTTATGTTTTAGTTGATTTAAATAGATTAGGACACGAGTCAGACTCCTTTATACGAGCAAGCCAAGCAAAACAAGTGTTTTATGTTGTGGATCCAAGTGATGTTAGATGGTCAGTTGTACTCACTCCACCGCAAAGAGACTTTGAAGATAGATATAATGACGATGAACTTGGTGATACGATACTACAGTGTGAAGGAGTACCCAATGATATGCGAAACGTTGATTTAAATAATGACTTGGACGACAATATCTCAACGTACGTAAGATCAGATTGTAAAGTTACATGGATACCTATATAATATTATAATGATGTGTTTTCAAAATTTCAGACAACTAGACCATAAGTTTTTCATGTTCATTTATCTCATTTCATTGTTTATTGTTTAAAACTTGTATATCATGCTAATTGTTTCTTCATTTTGATTGACAACCTTCGCATAATATTATATTGACAATTTTAATGAAGAACTTGGTGTTGGTGAGTTGAATGCAACAATTTAAGAGATAAGTACTAGAAATGAAACCCCAAAAGAGTTGAAGCGACCACAAGGACCTACTACTATGTTTGATGTAACTCATATTAGAAGTTTGGGAGAGAAGAAGGTGGTAAGGTACAATGTAGACGGAACACCTATTGGTGAGAATGGAGCCAAGTTAAAGTCTCTCATTGGGTCTGCAACACATTATCATGTCCCTATCATATATACGTCTTGGAAAAGTGTGCCTGCAAAATTGAAAAATAAAATATTCACTACAGTTGAGGTATATATAATTTTAATGCGCTTATATTGCTAATGTTCTTGCTGTACGGACACTTTACTAAGTACTTTTAATTATTTAGGCTGCATTCTTCATTTATCCAAGATCTAGGAAAAACATTCTCCAAACTGCAGGTATTTTGTTTTGTCAGTTTAAGAACTGGCTAACAACGAAATATATCATGCCACGTTAAGTTGAACCATAACTGCTTCAAGTTCCACTAGAAAAGTATTCCTTCATTGAGCAAAATCAGTGGGAAGAGTTTGTAAGATCAAGGTTCTGCGAGACCTTTTAAGTATGAATAACGTTTATACATTAAAATCATTCGAAAGAATATTTGTTACCTTCTCATTAACAAATACATTTGGATATAGGAAAAAAGACAATTGTAATAAGAGAGACAATCGAAAAACAAATACAATCACTACAACAAATCTGGCCTTTAATGTCGGGTGGAAAAAATGAAAAATGGGCTTTAATGTCGGTTTTCAAAAAGCGGATGTTTAATGTCGGTTTTAAACCGACATTAAAGAAGGAGCTTTAATGTCGGTTTAAAACCGACATTAAACGACCCCCTTTTGAAAACCGACATTAAAGCCCCTTTGTAATTTCTTTTTTATTTTTTTTTAATTTGGTAAAAAATCAAGTTTCCTCTCTCTTACTTTACCTTTTCTTTTTCCTTAAAGGTTTCTATATAAATTCTCCTCCTCTCTTCTTTTTCCTCTTTAGTCGTCGCCTTTTCCCCTTTCCATCAAAACCCTAAAGGTATTCCATCCAATTCGACGGAATTTTGGTGTTTGTCCGTCGTTGAGAAATGTCTTTCAACATCAACCGGTTCAATCCTCAATCAGCCGTTGAGAAAGTGGTTTCAGTTATCGGCTTCGGCTACGATCTCTGTAACGATTTGCGATTGTCTTCTTGCAAGCCGGGTCCATCGAGGTCTAAGCTGATACTTCATTCGAAGTAGAGACCTTGTACTTCCGGCCGGCGTTGTCGTCCTTAATGTTCCTACTTCCATCAACTGTGATAAAGGCGAGCGTACCTGATTCCGGTCGGATGTCATCTCCTTCAATCAGGTAAATTTCTTTGAAATGGGTTTTTGCTGTCTTTAGCTTAGAATTCTCTTCGTTTTCTTGTTTTTTTTTTTTCATTTGTTGGCTTCATAGAACGAACTGGGTTTGTTTTTTTTTTTTGGATTTTTTCAAACAAGTGCAATCTTGGGATATCTTCATCATCCTTTCATATTTTGTTTTAGTCAAGCAGTGTAGGGAAAGAAAAAGTCATCTTATTAGGGAAAGTTGCTGACCTTAAGGAGATTGTTCATTATTATTGCTCCATCCCCAACGCTAGCTTGTACCAAGTTAAAAAACGAGGTACGATTCAAACGCAACAATTGACTCAAACGGCTTGTTCGGACTGTAAACAATTGTGGTTTATAACTAAGCACACCTATCTCACCAACGACATCTCCCTTTTTTGCTTCACCCACGATCTGAAACAATCCTTGTCAAGAAAAAACCAAACCGCGTAACATCATTTTATGTGTTGTCAATCCCATCAAAATCCAGTTACCCTAAATTGTTAAAATAGTTCCACCTTGCTCCCTTAATTACCTCTTCCATTCCATTTCTTTGTGTAATAAGATCCTGCAAGGTGGAGTAAACGTCAGAAGAAATACGACTCAATCAAAAAAGTATTAACTTCTTGTCGAGGTTACAAAGAAAAATAATATAAGAAGCCATATTTCAGTTGGTATGCATACAATAGTCTGTATATTTGGCAGTTCATTTGGTCTATAAGGCCAAATTTAAGAACGAATCAAATCAGAAGGGTCGATTTCTCAATCTTTCTGAGCTCCTACAGGTTGAAAAGATTGAGAGAAATAAGTCCAGCACCACCCCAACTAATAATCTAACTAAATGGTACTCAATACTGGGTTGTGTTTTTTCTTTTGGATTTTTTCTGCTACTATTGTTGGACGAGCTGTTATGGATGATGCTAAAATGGACAATGCAGACTAGGAGTACTAGTGGTAACTTTGTTATTCCCGATGTTGCAATTTCTTTAATTTTTATGTTAACTTTGAACTTTGAAGTTACTAAACTTTGAGTTTAATTCATTTGCAATGTCTTTAATTTCTATAAGTTAATTTTGGACATTGGAGTCAATAAAATTTGGGTTTAGTTCATCTGCAATGTCTTTAATCTCTATATGTTAATTTTAGACTTTGGAGTTAGTAAATTTTGGGTTTAATTATTTGCAATTTCTTTAATTTCTATGTTCATTTTGGACTTTTGGAGTTACATATATAGGATCACGTAAGGAGGGACCGGAAGCGGTTTGAGGATCGTATTAAACCCCCCGTATTAAACCAGAAGCTGAATTGTATGCGCAGCAAAAAAATAAAAGAAGAATCTTCATCTTTGCTTTCTAGTTTATGAAAGTAAATCACAAACAATTTTTTTGGTAACTAATTAGGTGAAATATATGTTTTTCTGTTGGTTTCTCAGACACTTTGGTCCGTCAGGCAGTGATGGTGGTCAAGTGTGTTCTATTGATGTATTACAAAAACAGTAGAGGCCGCAATTATCGTAAACAGGTGAGGTAACATAGAAGTTGGCTCTTTTTTATACTTCATGCAATAGATTCCTTTTGGATTCAGTAACAAATATCCTTTATTTGAGCTTATTGTTTATTTCTCTTTAAAAAGAATTTCCTCTTGTGAATACAGTGGCAACTTTAGAATTTGCAATTGTTTTGTCAGTATGTGAGAACGCACCTAAAAGTCACATTTTCTCCAGGGTCAAATGCTAACTTTAGTTAAATATTTGCTGCTACTGTACCGTGCCTTATTGCCTACTCCTGTTTGGTATCGTTTAATTAATTTGGTTTCTAGATATATTGGTAGAAAGTGGATGATATTATGAGAATCTTTACTTGTCTTGAGACAACTTGAACTTGTTTCCTAGTCGTGCATCGAGGATTGATATTTCTCATTTGAGCTTCGTCCTATAGGATTCTTTACTTGCCATGAGCAAACTCAGAGAAAAGGTTGATCTGGAGAAGAGTCGAGCAAAACAGGATAGTGATGGTGAGGAAAAGGAACTGGAAGTAACCATCAGAGCAAAAAATAATGTTTGGGTCATTTCTCGTATAACAAGAGGGAAAGAGCTTTATATGGCTCTGGAGAAAGCCAACGAAACCTTACTTTATGCCTCTGATATGGTGGAGAAATTCAGCAACAGGTATTATCGGTTTTATTTTATTTTATTTTACTTTTCAGCATGAATAGCTCTAAACACTCGATAGCAATAGTCATGTGCAGACCTGAAAACTCACACATCACTAATCTAATAGGCCATTTTTCAGCCAAAGTATTGCCAAGAAAGTAATTACAGAAGATTGGACATAGCCTACACTGAGAAATGTTTTCTTTTCTTGGTTGAAAGCAGGATATCTTAACCCAATTATAAGCATTAAGTAGGTCTCAAAGAGTCTCTTTAGAACTCAAGGACACATATGAACAACTTATAGAATAGACTGTTTATATATGTCCTTGCATGATGTGAAATTAATTGCACATTAATCCGGCAGATTTTTAATTGGCTCAATTAGTCTTACAACCGCTACTTCAGCATCGCTGTTTTTCTGGTTTTGTAATTATTTGTTAGTTGTATGGAAACGGTTCAAGTATTATCAAATATTTGGATTCGCGGCATTTTAATCATTGTCTCTGATCTGGTTTTTTCTTGATTGTTTTGTAGGAGGCTGCTATGCTATTAATTGTCTTTCTTTCAAGTATTCATGCGTGTTTTTTAAATTGTATTATTCCTTCCTAATGATGATATTTTCCTTGATTTTTGGCAGATGGCTTCAGCAATTGCTGCAAATCTTTTAACAAGCATAAAACTCATAGATTTGTTATGCGTTGTAGTGACGTGGGTGTTTTCTATTATAAAACTTTATGCTAGATTTGCAAGTATGTTATCAGTCATTACATTTGCAATCTCTCTTTGTATCTCGGTTTTCAAAGAAGTCAGCCCCCCATTGTCGGATGCTTCAAACACTTCCATTATAGATTCAGGTTATTTGACTTAGCTATAACTTAAAGCAAGCTTCATTTTGTTGTTCTAGTCTACTATCTTAGCCTTGTGTTTGACTTTGAGCATTTTATCTCTAAGATATATATTTAGTAACATGTTCTAAGGTTGTTTTTCTTTCCTTGAAATAAAAGAAAGTAACGTAAATAGGCTTAAATCTCATTTTTCTGAAAAACATATTTGGGAATAGAAAGAAAGCTGCTAACCACTTTAAATTACACTAACCATTTGAGGCTATGATTTTTATTTTAAGTGGTTTTTAGAAGTTATCTCCTGCAACAGGGTTAGCTCCTTTGACCAACGTTTCAATTGAGGGTTAGCTATCATTCTCATTCTGGAAGGAAGTATATTACCCATGCATGGACTAGGAATTTGTTTTCTGTCCTTTCACGTAAAGTAGCTTTTCTTTCTCTTGAATCATAAGGATTTTGTTTTCATTTTGATTCATCTCCAAGTATCAGCAGATAATGAAGTTACTATAACTGAGCTTTACTTTTCAGCTTATTATGTTGATGTTGCTTATTTCTTTATAGATTGATATTGGTTTTCATAATAATGTTATGTAAAAAAATGTTGATTATTCATTTGGTGGACAATATTAAGAACTTTTCATCCTTTTCTGCAATTTCAGTACTTCAAACAGCTTTGTTATTCATATAAATGGTTTATTTGGATATTGTTTGTAGATAATTGAAGTGATATCGGGTTGAAAGCTAAGCGATTGTGTAGAAATGGTCAAGCGACCGTTGAAAATTGAAGACTGAGAAGGCATTTAGGATTTTTAATTATTTAATTCTTGTATTAGAATCTTTTTTCATGTACTATTGTAGAATGTATATATAAACATAATATTAATATTTTATTTTGTGTATTCAAATGTAAAAGACAAATGTTATAGTTTCTAACATAATATGAATTTCATTGATTTGTTGGCGTGTGAAAAACATATTTATCTACATTGACCCAATGTCGGTCTATAGGACAATAATGTAACAATTAAATAAAAATAAATTTGTAAAAATGAATAAAACCGACATATCAGAGTTCAACCGACATTAAAGGGCTTCAATAACACTATCAAAGATGTCGGTTGAAAATTGACAAACCGACATTAAAGAGGGCTTTAATGTCGTTTTTAAACCGACATTAAAGCCCAACCGACATTAAAGGGCTTCAATAACACCATCAAAGATGTCGGTTGAAAACTGACATTAAAGGCCTTTAATGTCGTTTTTAAACCGACATTAAAGAGGCCTTTAATGTCGTTTTTAAACCGACATTAAAGCCCAACCGACATTAAAGGCCTTTAATAACGCTCACAAAGATGTCGGTTGTCAAATGACATTAAAGGCCTTTAATGTCGGTTTTAAACCGACATTAAAGACCAAAATTCTTCTAGTGAATCATAGAATCTCAAGGAAAGAGTATGCCAATCTTAAGGAGGAAATGGTGAGAGAATAAAATTTTTATATATTTTTATGCATATTATTAAGGATGTTTATGCAATCTGTTTAAGATGTTTAGATGTTTAAGGATGCTTGGTGTTGTGCTGTACATGGAGAAAAATTGAGGAAGCATGTGTGATGAAGTTTTTTATGAAGTTGATATGAGTTATGCACTTTAGTACATGTGTTTATGTATATGTATATGAGTTCTGCACTATAGTTTTGCCAGTGGAAAAGTAGTCATAAGCAAACATTAACAAATACAACACACAAGCTTCCATAAGGGAAATATCTTTAAGTAAAAGCAACTGAGCACTATCAACTTTTTTTGGCCATTTTCCTCTCTTCCTACGCAATATATGATTATAACAGAAGAATGATTCAAGTAGGGAACTAAAAAGAAACCGTCCTCTCTTTCACTATCCTTTTATTTGCCCTTTTCACCCATCCTTTTCCATATCCAACATGTAAAGCAAACTCAAACTACTTCCCTATGCACTTTGAGGCAATTAAGACAAACAATGGAAAGGAAACAAAGCTTAAAGTTGTCTTTTTCCCATTTTCTCAGGAACCAAACAATAGATATCATAATCAAGTTACAACAAACAACTACAAAACCACGAGCTAAGTCTAAAAACTAAAGTTATAACAAATTTAAGCTCAAACCCAGTTCATAATCATCTAAAAAAATGATGCTCAAAAGCAAGAAATGAGAAAAAAGATTGAGTTGAGAGATGGAGAGTATACCAATGGAGAATCAAGCTTGTGGGTTTTGCAGGAATCCTTTGCTAGTTGAAACTCATCAGAGAAATTAGGGAAATAAGGAAGCAAATGCTCAGTTTCAGCGTACATTTCCAAAGCATTATTGTTCTGTTTCAGCATACATTGAATATTGGAGTATGGAACTTTGAATGTTTGAATATATATTGTAACTTGTAATCCATTGGTTATCATTATTGTTCTGTGTACTTTTCTTTAAGGACCTTTTGAATGTTATACTTAATGCTTGATACTTGTGGTCGAAGTAGATTTAATTATAGTAGTTATATATTCATTTAAACTTTAAGATATCAAATATTAAGGGTCTTAATTATAGTATCAAAAGTTTTAGCCATTATATTTGAATGATTATGAACTATAAAGATTTAAGAGATCTAAATTTTTTACCACTTGATAAGTCTATTCTTAGTTGTATTGTTCTTCATTGTTACTAAAGTGTACTTTTGTATATGTTCTTGGTTAAGTTTTGAAGTTTATAATTTCAATAATGAGTTATTGTTTGCATTTTTTTTACTTTTTTTTTTGTTGATTCTTTTTCTGGAATTAGTAGCAATATAGCCAAAATGGAATACAAGCTAATATGTTTACCACATATTAGAATGTAATATTCTAAAATAGCATACCTAGAAGTTACAAGCTTGAATTCCATGTTTTCGAATGTAGAAGGAGGGTTCAAATGAAGTTGATCTTGATTGAGCTAAAATGTGGAAAAAAGCTCGAGTTAACAAATAAGGAGAGTACGACAACGACGATGTTCAGCAAGTTGTCCACAAAATAGTAAGTCATTACTTGTAGATTACACATTTCAATTATTCATTACATAAGCATTTCTATAACTTACATTAATTTTGCTATCTTCTTAGAATGACATATCAACGAATACAGATTCATCGTTTGTGAATAGACACTATTCGAATGATGTGTTAACCCAAGCATTGGGTACAAAAGAGCACAATGGTCATGTGCGTGGGGTTGGTGGATATATTACTCCGACAACGTACTTTCATTCAGTTAAGAAAACATCAAAAGATGAGGCGAACATTCTACTTGAGAATGAAGAACTCCAAAGGTGGGTTAGTGAATTGGAGGCACAAATCCACTCAAACTTGTTTACACCATTGTCTGCACACGAGAGTTGTTAAAGGCCAATAACGTTAGAGGGATTGAAGAGAAGAGTAAGTTTGAAGTTGAAGAGAAGAGTAAGAGAGTAGAAGTGGAATCGATAGACAAACCAAAAGAGAATGAAAAGAAAGGGAAGGAGATGGTGCAGATCATTAAAGCAGAGTTTGACGTCTTCAAGGTACGTAATCCACTATTAAACTGGATTGTTTAATATGTACGTCTTACTGAATTTGGATGTTCTTGAATTAAGAGAGACTCAATAAAAATGCCTACAGAAAGAGAAGTTATATGTGAGTCGACATCAACTTTGTCAATAGCGTTGAAGTCGATTCTCAGATACGCTGAGATGGTAATGGAGAAAGATTCCAACATCACTTTTCCAATATCTGCCGACATTTTTGGTATTAGTCGAAAGAGTTCTGTGCTTTGAGAGGATATCATTGATCTTTGTAACATGAATGAAGTCAAAACGTTTACATTGGTGGCCAATATGATGTAAGTCAATTTCATTTCTTTGCATGTAAATTTATGTATCTCATTTACAAGTTTATATATACGCGTTTATATATTTTGTAGGTACTTATATTCATCTGTTCTTGGTCCGAAAGAAAATGTGCAGTATGTCTTTGTAGATCCGTCCCTCATCTCTTTTGGAAACACATAAGAATCTCAAATTCGTAACTTGTGTAGTAGATTGATGGTGTTAAAAGCAAATCAAGTAGTTCTTGCTCCTTTTAATCCTGGGTAAGTTGAGTTAGTTTATCAGTTGCATTGACAATAAAATAGTACTTATATTTTGTATAATTAGGGGTCATTGGGCACTGCTTGCCATAAATGCGTATGAGGATATAATGTTTTACCTTGACTCGCAAAGGACGACATCCAAATCAACTACAAGATATGTAATCGACATGTAAGTTAATCTTCTATATCATGTAGTACTGTTAATTCTAATGCATGTACAATATTATAAAATATGTGCAATCTTATCTTGGCAAAACAGAGCAATAGCGATATTTCACTCGCAAAAAAATATTAATAAAACCAGGAAACAAACTTTATGGTTAACAGTAAAGGCAAGTATAAATATTTAAATTCATTGTATTTTGTAGATTACTAGCTATTAGAATTAGTATGTTATTCTAATTTGTTGTTTTTATAGTGTCCACTACAAGTTGGGAGCACCGAGTGTAGATACTATATCATGAAATTTATGAGAGAAATTGTAAATAGGGGAAGCATTGTCATCTCAGATTCGGTATGTTATATATCAAACTATTTCTTTTGTGAGTATAATAATTTTCATAAATACTAATTCATTTATTGTGCAGTTTACAAATTGATACACAAAAACCATACTCACAGGCTGAATTAGATGAGGTGCATGTTGAGTTGGTTGATTTTTTGGGTTTGTACATATGATCTAGAACTTATTTGTGATTTTGAAGCATGGAACTTCTTTTGGTGGCTGATTTTTTGAATTGTTCATATGGGGGGAGGTTGATTGGTATACTTTTGAGGCTTCGTTATGGTTTAGAGTTTAGATGAATTGTTGATAGGTGAATTGTTCATATGGGGGGGGGGGGGGTTAACATTCTGAAACTTGATGATATGCTTGGGTTAAGTTAGTTAATTAGATGATGTTGAGTTGAATTCTTGGAAATTTGATAGAATTGTTTATATTGGTTTTCTAAATGATATGAATATTTGTAAAGTTTTGGAAATGATATGGTGAAAGGTTTTATATTTGATGAATATTGCGTTTATATGTATTTATGGAATAATTGCTGGACTACTATACAAGACCAATGTGAGCATAATATAGGAACAAAAATATAATTGAATTACAATTAAAAAGAATAGAAAAATGCTTGACGATTTTGAAATGTCATAAATAATTGCATTCTTGACAGTTTTAAAATGTCATAAACAATCACTTTCTTGATGGTTATTAAATGTCATGAAAAGCATATTCTTGACGGTTATCAAATGTCATAAATATTCATATTCTTGACGGTTTTTGTCATGCATACTCATATTCTTGACGATTTTAAACTGTCATGAACACTTATACTCTTGACGGTTTTAAATTGTCATGAAAATTTGTATACTTGACGGTTATCAACTGTCAACGTTCACTATTGTTGACGTTTTTACCAATCGTTAAGAACTTTGACTTGCTTGACACTGGCTTCAATGATGGCTTTAAAACCATCAAGAATAATCATTCTTGACAGTTTAAAATCATTAAGAGGGTCTATTTTTGTAGTAGTGCATGTTTGTGATGTTTGCTACATGCTTTGGATTGTGGTGTCTCTATTAACTTTGGTCATTAGGATTTGTATTTACACGTACGATGTCCCTTGGGATCACCACTTTTCACAGATTTTGTGACTGTGTACGTTTGACGGGACAACCAGTTTGTAAGTGGTTTGAAAGGATCACTTACAACCCGATATCATGTATGTTCCTTTGGGTTCACTGACTGATGAGAGTGTTCCTACTGGGTCAATAGATTGCGTGTGTTCATCGAACACATTGTAGCCACCTAATTTCATCCTGCATTTATTTTTATTCTTTAAAATATATAGTAATTGTAATTTTGGCTAAGATTTCATTTTTTTTAAAAAGAAAAAAGGGGGAGGGGGGTAAAATCTTTTGTAATAATATAAAATCTTATGTTTTTTTAATCTTTTTATTAAAATAGAAAATAGAGTCATTAATGAGAATATCTATTATTTAAAAAAAATTAAAATCATTTTTGACTTATCATTTTAGGAAAAAGATAAATACAAATATTTTCTGATTTATCATTTTAGGCAAAAACAAAGTATTTTATTATTAATATCATATTTGATTTATCATTTTAGGAAAAAAGTAAAATAATATATTTCATACAAAATTCTTTTAATTTATCTTTATCATTTTAGGAAAAAAAACAAAGTATTTTATTTTATACAAAATCTTTCAATATTATATTTTTACTATTTTAGAAAAAAGAAATTCAATAAAATAACCTAATTTGATTTTATACTTATTTTTTTCTAATTTGTGGCACACCCCGGGGTTTATAAACAGAGATCTTTTGTCATTTGGAAAAGGAGGAGGAGAAATTGTTTTAGAGAAATTCTCTAGGAGAAAAAAAGTGTATTAGAAAGAATCTCTACGAGAGAAAACATTTTTTTTATTCCTCAGAGCATCTCTGCAGAATTTTGTTAAGATACATATTTCTCTACAAAAGGTGGGTTATTACTTTTTTTTTTTGTTTTGTTTTTTTATGCGTTATTTTCATTTTTATTTATTTACTTATTTTTTTACCCTAAATCTAATCCTATAGAGGAAAAACTTAGTTGAAGATTGCATTAGGTAAGGATTTATTTTCAAGGATCCGCACCTCATACAATAAGCAATTTCTTTCGGGATTGAGTTTTTATATTTGTTCTTATCTTTTTTAAACGTAAAGAGAAAGAAAAATTGCATAAGGAAAATTTCTTTTTTTTGCTACTTTTTTTATCGTCATGCTAAAAAAAGTCTTTTAACCTTTTTCTTCTCTCTCAAAAATAGAGAGAAAGAAAAAGTTATAAGCTAAAAATTTTGTATTATTATTATTATTAATATATATATATATATATATATATATATATATATATTTCCTTTAGAGAGAAGAAAAAGGTTAAAAGCTAAAAATTTTGTATTATTATTATTATTAATATATATATATATATATATATATATATATTTCCTTTTTTTCCTTTTAAAGTGGCGGGAAGGTTGCCGCCACCTTCTGTTTTCTTTCTTTTCTTTTTTTTTTTTTCTTTTCCTTTTATTTAATTATTTGTTTATTTGTTAATTATTTCATTTAGTTTTTTTTTCTTATTTTCCTTATCGTTATTATGTATCTTTCCTTTCTTTTTCTTTTAACTTATTCTCATTACAGAAATCCAATTTTAATTGGAACCTTAAAAAATACCAATACATTGACAAAAATTACAAAAACAATTTTTATGATTAAACATGCTTTGAAGAAAAAAATACAGAGAAGAAGAACTTATGCTCGTTGGCGACTCTGAACCTACTAGTCACCAATTTGGGGCATCACCACTTCGAAACCTTCCTATTCTTTGAATGAAATGGTTTGTGGGAACCAAATTGGATTGAAGGAATTTTTCTTTACGGAGAAAAATTTTTCAAAGAGAATGGAGCGTCTTCGTCTTCGCAGAACTCACCCTATTTTGTTACGCAAAGTATACCCACTTCTTTAGACGGAAGAAGTGGGAAGTTGGAGAGAATAAATGGGAACCCACGTTCCCTACTAACTTAATAATTATTAAATTAATATATATTAAACTAATTAATTAATTTAATTAAATAATTAATTAATTTAATAATTAATTAAATCATATTTAATTAATATTTTAATTTAAATTATATTTAAATGAATATCTCTCGCATAACCTACAGTTTTAATTTAATTAATTTAATTAAATCAAATTTAATTAAATCAAATTAAACTAAACTATTAATTAATTCTCCAATTAATTAATTTCTAAATTAAATATCTTATATTTAATTTAATCCATAATTTAAATCATATTCAAATATAAATTTCTCTCATAACCTATAGTTTTAATATGTATCATATACACATTAAATTTTAACTTATAGTTTTAATATGAATCTAATTCACATTAAACTAATATTTGAACTCATTCAAATATTTTATTCTCTCATAATTTAATTTTGGGTATCGTAATTTAATTTTGAATCATATCCAAAATTAAATTTATATAATAAAGTCTAATTAAAATATAAACTTTATATTATAATGTATCAATATACATTATATTAATTCCCAAAGTAAATTTGAACATTTCAAATTACAACCAATATAAATAAATCTCATTACTCTTTATGAGCTAGGAAGGGGACCTAGTGGACCTACAGATCAGAAGCTACAATGATATGAGATTAATTAGCTAAACTCATTAACCACATTAATCAATATTCGTTAACTGTGTGTATACTCCACTAAAGTCTCACAGCTGAACTCTTCTCACTGTAGATATATTTTTGTGTCCACGGATATAGACCAATATCAGCAAGTTAGTCCTTAACAAGTGTTCGTAACACCAACTTGGTCAAATTACCGTTTTACCTCTGGGTTACTTCTAGTCCTTAAATACCAGTGCTCCTCTAATGAACAACCTGTTTATGGTCCAACCATTAAATAGAAACCCCTCTCGTGCCATAGAGAGGGTAGGGCCCTTTGTTCAAGTTCCAGAGACACCATTTAAGGGAACACTTATCTACTTACCCTAAAGATGGGAAGGAGTGAATTCCATCTTGTGTGATTGAGTCTGCAAATTGGCCACTCTCACCTATACAAATCAAAGGACAATCCCTTGCAAACAGGAGTTTATAATACACTCAGGATTAAGACTAAGTCACCTACGTCATCCTAATGAAATAAAAATCCAACTAGTTAACAGAGTTACATCTAGTGATTACTATTTCATGGTCCAGTCTTATGCAAACTCATTGCATAGGATACCCTCACTCACATGTCACATACATGAACGCATTGGATCAATGTGTTTGTATCAAATACAAAGTGAGCCGTATCCATAGTGTTAATAGGATAAGGTACCCAACCTTAACCCTATACTATAGACCCTTTAAGCTGATCTTGAACATTGATCCCCATATGTCTCTACATACTGTTCAAGACTCATCAAACAACTTAGGATGTTAGTTTATTGGATTTAGGTTATTAAGACAAAACTAATAATATAATCAATAGCACTTATTGAAATTATAATAATAAAACACTTTATTAATAACGGTTAATTGATTATATTTACTATCTACGAGTTTTAGGACATTAAACCCAACAGACGCACCACCACATAAGCTACACATGTCGGTCCATCCTCTTCAGACAATGTAGACCATCCCATTTGTGCGACCTTCTTCTTTATTTGTGGCCTATATTGCTAACCACACCTCGTTTCATGTACTGCCACCTGATTTCGGTCGAACACCACCACTTTTGTCGTTAAGTCTGTATGCTCTACCACACACTGACCTTAATTATTATCCTGATGTTAAGAATCCTCAAATTCACCAAACATTTGAGGTTGGTGAAGCTTCGACACATTTCAACCCTGACGTGCAAGCTTCCTCTTCGGGAATAGCTCAACAGTTATTATAAGGACTTTAACAACCGATTGTAGCAATTGAGGCTACTTTAGAGACGACACCCAATACTTTTGTATTGATGTATTTTGAGAATCTGGTAACCTCGTTCTCGAATTTATCTTCTCCTTATGTGACTCATATAGTGGCTCAATCTATAAGATATCATCTATCATGAAAAAAGTTGAATGGCAACAACTATTTCTCATGGTCTTAGTCATTGAAAATGGTCCTTGAAGGACGACGTAAATTTGATTCTCTAATAGGGAAAATACCTCGTCCACCACCGGACGACCTATATAAACGATACTGGAAGGTAAAGGACTTTATTCTTTGATCCATATTGATTAACAGTATGGAATTCTAGATTGGCAAGCCATTACTATATGTTGCAACAGCCAAAGATATTTAGGACATGAACCAGACATTCTACTCCAAACGTTAGAATGCCTCTCGCCTGTACACGTTAAGAAAACAAGTTCATGAATGTAAGCAAAGAACCATGAATGTCACATCCTCTTTTAACAAGCTTTCTCTTATATGGTAGGAAATAGATCTATGCAGAGAACTAGTCTGGAGCAGTCCCAGTGATGGTTTACAATGCTTTAGAATTGAAGAGATCGACAAAATTTATGACTTTCTTGCTGATCTTAGTCCTAAGTTTGATGTTGTTCAAGGGCGTATACTAGGCGAGAGACTGATTCCCTATTTGATGGAAGTCTGTTATGAAATCTACCTCGAGGAAGATCGTGCAAGTGCTATAAGTATTTCAGAAACTCCTACTATTGATTCCGTTGCTTTTAGTGTGCGGTCCTCTTCCAGTGGCAGTGACAAGCACAATGGAAAATCAATTCCTGTTTATGAGCATTGCAAAAAATAATGGTATACCAAAGGACAGTGTTGGAAGTTACATGGTTGTTCCCTAGGAGGTAAGAAACACTCTCCCAACGATAAACAGAACACAGGGCCGACATATGTGAGTGAGTCTGCTGGGCCTTCTTAACCACCCGATCCATATGGGAACAAGACCGATCTCAATCTTACTACTTTAGGTTCAATTGTCCATTTAGGTATACCTCAGTCCTTCGGTCTTGTTAATGTTGATGGGAAGAACCCGTGGAGTCTGGATTTTGACGCCACGAATCATTTGACTAGTTTCTCTGAATATTTTATCTTATATTCTATGTGCTGGCAACGAAATAATTATAATTGTAGATGGCTCCTTGGCTCCCATTGCTGGAAAAGGAAAGATTTCTCCCTATGTAGCTCTTTCCACACAAGGTTTTGCGTGTCTCTAAAATTTCTTATAATTTGCTTTCTATAAGCAAGATTACTCATGAGTTAACTTGCAAAGCAATATTCTTGCATGATTTTGTGTCTTTTCAAGACTTGAGCTCGGGGAAGGTGATTGGCACTGTCCTATATAGTAGGAGACTCTATCTACTTAATGATGACCTCTTCTAGTAACATTTTTAGGACTAGTGTTTTATCTTTTTATTTTAATATTTCTAAACAAGATTGTATGTTGTAGCATTTTCATTTAGGCCATCCTAATTTTCAATATATGAAACATTTATTTCCTTATCTTTTTCCTAAAATTGTTGAGTCTACCTTATCTTGTGATGTATGTATTCAGGCTAAACAACCTCAGGTTCCTTTTCCTTCCCAACCATACAAGCCAACCTGATCTTGCACTCTTGTTCATGGTGATGTTTGAAGACCATCCAAGATAAGTACCTCATTTGGGAAACGGTGGTTCATAATCTTTATTGATGATCCTACCCATCTTATCTATGTCTTTCTGATCTCCGACAAATCTGAGGTCACCTCTATCTTTAAGGATTTCTATCACATCATAGAAACACAGTTCAATACAAAAATTTGCTATTTTGTGAAGTGACAATGGTCATGAGTTCCAAAACTACACTTTTAATGAGTTTTTATCCTCTAAAGGCATTGTCCATCAAAGCTAATGTGCTCACACCCCCATAAAATAGCGTAGATGAGCGCAAAAATAGTCACCTATTGAAAGTCACTCGTTCTCTTATATTGTTTACATCCCTTCCTTCCTATCTTTTAGGCAATGCTGTTCTCACTGCAGGCCATGTTATCAACCAAATGCCTTTTGTGTCCTACATCTCTAGAGCCTATTAGAGTGTCTTAAAGAGTCATATCCCTCGACTCACCTCATTTCTGATGTTCCTCTTCAAGTTTTCAGATGCACCGCCTATGTTCATAACCATGGCTGTAACCCATCTAAGTTTATCCCTCTATGCACTCTATTGCTAACTATGTTTCTTATGAGAACTTATCTCCTTAGTTTAGAGCCTTCAAAACCAGCTTTGACTCTACTGTGATACCAAAAAGTATCCACATTGCTTTAGAATGTTCCGAGTAGAACAATGATCTTATGGAAGAGATGAGGGCCCTTGAGAAGAATAAGACTTTGAAGATCTGTACTTTACCTAAGGGACATAAAACTGTAGGATGCAAATGGGTTTTCACTCTCAAATACAAGGTAGATGGAACCCTTGATAGACATAAGGCAAGTTAGTTGCAAAAGAGTTTACTCAAATTTATGGTGTTGATTATTCAGAAATTTTTTCCCCAGTTGCCAAACTAAATACTGTTAGAGTCTTGTTATCTATTGTTGTGAACAAAGACTAGCCTTTTTATTAGCAAGATGTTAAAAATATGTTCCTGAATGGGGACCCAGAGGAGGAAGTCTATATGAGCCCTCCTCAAGGTTGAAGCTCAGTTCGGTCATCAAATGTGTAAACTTCAAAAATCTTTATGTGGTTTGAAATAGTCACCTAGAGCATGGTTTGATAGGTTTACTATCTTTGTCAAGTCCCTAGGGTATAGTTAGAGGCACTCTGGCCATACTTTGTTTACAAAGGTCTCCAAGGCTAGAAAGGTTGCAATATTGATTGTTTATGTTAATGACATCAATTTATCTGGAGATCACCACATTCAAATCATCCAATTGAAGAAGAGGATGAGTGATGAGTTCGAAATCAAAGACTTGGAAATTATGAAATATATCCTTGGAATTGAGGTAACTAGATCTAAGGAAGGATCTGTATCACAAAGGAAGTATACCCTTGGTTTGTTGACCGAGACAGGTATGTTGGGGTATCGCTCTGCTAATACTCCCTTTGAATTCAACTGTAAACTAGGAAATTCAAATGATAAAGTTCCGGTTGATAAAGAATAATATCATCACTTTATGGGTAAATTGATTTACTTGTCCTATATTCGACCAAATATTTCCTTTATTGTGAGTGCTGTGAGCCAGTTCATGCAGTCTCCCTATGAGAAACACATAAAGGTTGTAAACAGAATACTAAGATACTTAAAAATGACTCCAAGTAAAGGATTGATGTTCAGAAAGATAGATAGGAAAACTATTGAGAGGCTTATACTGATTTAGACTGGACAGCGTCTACTGTTGACAGGAAATCTACCTTCGGTCAGTACCTTTGTATGAGGCAATCTTGTAATTTTGAGGAGTAAAAAGCAAGGGGTCGTGGCCAGAAGCAGTGCTGAGGTTGAGTACAAGGCTATGAGTTTGGGGATATGTGAGAAAATTTAGCTTCAAAAAGTTTTGTCTGATCTTCATCAGAATTGTGAGATACCAATGAAATTATTTTGTGATAACAAGGCAGCCATTAATGTTGGCAACAATCCAGTTCAACATGATAGGAACTAAACATGTTGAGATTGATCGACACTTCATCAAAGAAAGGCTGGACAATGGTAGCATATGCATTCCGTACATTTCTTTGAGCCAACAGATTGGTGATGTCCTCACCAAGGTACTTCTCAGATAGAACTTTGACTTTTGTGTTAGTAAGTTGGGTCTGATTGATATTACGTCCCAACTTGAGGGGAAGTGTTAAAAATAATGGGCTTGGGCCTTGTTGAAAGCCCATGGGTAGTTAAGATGTAGTTTACCCTATCTTTTTATTTTTTTTATTAGGCTCGTGTCGCCTATAAATATTCCCCCCTTGTACGTTGTACCTTTTTTATTATAAAAATAATAATAAGAACAAAATATCCTGGTTTTTTCCCCAATACCTGGGTTTCCACGTAAATATGTGGTTTTTTGTCTTTGTCTCTACTTTCAATAATACCCATAAAAAATGAATTCAATCTATAGTATATTCAAAAGGACGGATTTGGAGAAACCTTTTATGTCAAATTTGTCCTTTTCAATGTAAACTTTTATATTGTTACTTTGGTGACAATTTTGTCAATTCAATGATCTCTTATTTATTAAATTCAATTTGTTCTACTAAATGCTAATAAGATCTTTTTTATATAAAAATATAAAAAATTTCAGGATTAAATATCACTATTTCCTATTTTGAATGCAATGTTTTCTATTAAAATCATAATTAGTAATTTCTCTCACTTGCTCTTTCACCATTGATTAATAAGTATGGTTTTGATATGATATATATATCAAATTTAAAATAGTTTCTCTAATTTCCATAAGGCTTTTGGACATCTTCTCCATAATGTTATCTTTGTTTAATGAATTATTAATGTCATAATGGTAGGTTTAATTGTAATTATATATAAGATAGAAATCAATATACCATAATTACACTTTTTTTATTACAAATTGAAACCCATTTTCGTTGCGGTTTGAAAATGTACAAAAAGACTAATTAAGTTTGAAAAGTTGCAATTATGAAAAGCTTACGACATGAGAGGACAAATAATATTTATATATATATTATATAAATGGGTGTGTGTGATAGGAAGTGCTATTGCATGAAGGAGAAGCCCAAGGCGATGATAATGGAGTGAGTCTTATGCTTTGCTATTCCAAGTGCTCACTTAAGTTTCCTTTAATTTCGTTTACTCTTGTTTAATTTTGGTTAAAAAAACATTTTATTTTATTTCCTTCTAATTTAACTTGATGCCGGAAATAGAGGTTTTATTCCACGCATTCAATTAAAACTACAGTAGGAAGATTACAAAAAATGATGTACTTTTGATGAGCATATCGCTTTGAAATTAAGAACGAGACTACTAAGAAGGTGTTTGTGAACAAAGTAAAATAGAATAGATGAAGAAAATTTTTAGATTTAGGATTATCCTATTTTATATATATATATATGTGTGTATATATTATTAATGAAAAATATTCTTATGTAGATTGTATAGATTTAATAATTACATTTACTCGTAATTAGGATGCTCCTAATTATGTATGTCTTTTCTTGAAATGAGTGAGTTTGATCCCCAAGCTTTGAAATTGTTATACTAAAAATAAAAATATTTTATTTTATTAGATAATAAATTTTTATTGTATTTTTACTATTTTAGACTTCCTATAATTAATTGTATTATTTAGTACAAAGTCAGCAAACAATAATGTCTATAAGAATTAATTTTATTTTCTCATTCTCTAACACGAACATGATTAGACTCGCTTGCGAATAAGACTTGCGTGCTATCATATGTATTTCAAACTAGTCTCCTTAAAGAGTGGAGACGCCAACGTCTAACTATATTTACAACATATGAGCATTTATACATCATCGATAAACTTTTTTTCTATGTTTTCTATCGATGATGTTGCTAACGATCCGAGTAACATCAGGAAATTGGTTTTTCAGACCTTGTTTTTTTGGCTTTTTTTAATAGTTTTGTTGTAGATAAAAGTTTAATATTTTTTAATGACAATGCACACCAAAAAAGATTAAAATCTCTTTAAAGGGAGGGAGATACTCATGTATATATATCTATAATGCATAGTTCAATTTTTTTTTATTATTTATATAATTCTTTCCACGTACTAGTTGAGTTATGCTCACTTTAACATTTTCATTGTTTTAAAATATAAATATTGCTGCACCTTATAAATAAAATGCATTTTTGGAATATATATATTAGTGGGCAGAACCAACACTTTGGTTGAATAGCAAAAGATCAGCATGATAGTTTGAAATCCAACCATCAACTATATCCATTTCACTCTTCCTTTGCATTATCAACCAATCAGGATCATCCTCACCGTCTGGTCCTATGTCTAAGCAATGAGAACCTGCATGCATTATTCAATTTTACACTTTCATTTATTCCTTTTCCTCATGTATATATTTTCTCAGTATTATAGATAGGATGAAATAAATACACTCTAGAATTTAACTCCAAAAAATCTAACTTGTACCCTTAAAACTGTTCGGACTTATATCCACTAAAATCCCTCATCTTGTAAATATGACTTTCAATTTCATATTTACACTTTTAAAATCTTCATTAAAATTTTTTTTAATGATTTTGGTTCCTTTTATCCTTTTTATTTTTAAAATATTTATTTTGGTTATTATACTTTCAATTTTGGTTCAGGTTGGTCACTTGATAACTTTAAAAAAGTGAAAATTTTATAACTATCTAAATCAAAATGAACCAAAATTAAATTTATAGGGACTAAAATGAACATATTATAGGCCAATAAATGAAATAAAACTAAAAATATAGAGATCAAAGTAGTATTTAAACTTTGAATTAGTTTAGACTCAAATTAGTGATTATATATAACCATTTTCGCTCGATTTCATTTCAAACTCAAAACATCTTACTAAGATGATTCTTCTCTCGAAATTCAACTAGCTAGCAAGCAAAATTATTATGTAGTTCTTCGATAAGTAGATAGAAATATGAAATAGGCCGATGAGAAGAAAAAAACACTCACTTCAATAATAAGTGGCCGCTATAATGATTTAAATTCCAAAATTATACATATGGGAAAGGATATGTCTGAGAATGTTTAGATAAAGTTAATATGTCATTTCAAAGTCTATATATTCTCAACTCTAATTAAAGTCCAATAAATTACCAATAATTTAGGTAAAAAAAAGAATAAAAAAGATACCTTTGGCAGTGGTAATAGCAACGATGCTCTGAGATATATTTTGCAATACACTGTCATACAAATTTAACCATATTAGATTAGATTATTCTCAAACAATAGTTCATTTTCTTTATCTAATTAGAGAAAATTGGAAACTTGTTTTAATTTTCTTTTGAAAATAGGAGGTTTAGTTTACAATTTCTCACCTTCACTTTTTGCTTCCATTTTGTTTGAAATCTATTTCATTAGTTCAAATTTAAGAATAATATCTGTTTTTTTCCATAGTTATATAAAAAGAAATTACAAAATCTTCTCCAATCCAGGTATTTGATCTTCTTATTTTCATCTATTTTCATTGTTAAGGACTAATAGGTATTTGTTTTACTCAAAAAGAAATTGTCTCCAATAATTTCAGTGGGCAAGAAATTAAAGTCCTTTTCAATAATACAAAATGGTCTCCATAGCCTTCCTCACTTAGCCTCTTCAATTCTTGCCTGGGCTTGCAATCATCTAATCCAACACAATATACAGTGTGCTAATAACATTCTAGAGTTTTTTCTTGCGCTCCTCCTCGCTCTCACTTTCTCAAATGCTCGACTTCTTTTCACCCTCTTATGCTAGAGCTGGCTTTTACTTTTTCTTGCTCATGCTAGGTTTCAGTTATGCTCTCACTTGCACTATATAGCTCCTTATTCTTGTTCTCCCACTATCACTCAAAAATCATTATTATACTAATGTTGTTCCAAGAACAATATGGATATTTAGCACGTCTTTATTGCGTTCTGACAATTGTACAAGTTCTGACTTTATCATCTCTACAGATTTGGACACCCTAAATATAGGCAATTCATTCAAAAACCCCTTTTAAGAGTTACTAAGATTGGTTAACCTTTTTTTCCCCCTTTTTCTCTACTGTTTTTTCCCTTCTTTACCAAGTCAACTTTTTTCCATTGAGTCCCATTGAATATTTTATTTTATTTACGTAAAATATAAAACATATGAAAATTAATTTTTTTTTTTACTAAAAAAGTACTTATTAATAGAAATTATAATTAAAAATACAACATAGTATAATTAAGCCTTTAATGCGCAGAATTTAAAAACCTAAACCAAAGATATTTGAAACTTGATATTTGCAAACAAAATGAGAGAAATTTGAAGTTTAGCTAGGGAACTTAATTAAGGAGATAAAAATTAGGCAAAATTGAAACAAAATTAAAGTAGAGAATTAATTTGGAAGAGGAATATTAGAAGAAATTATTAAAGATAGCAAAATGGAACAAAAAAAAATATAGCAAAATATCACAGTTTATCTACAATAATGGACCGCAATAGAAAAAATAGACTACTCTGTATCTATTATAATATAAATAGTAGTCTATGTTAACCTATTATAAAATAATTTTATAAATATTAATGAAAATATTATCATTTAAAATAATTTTGTAAGTGTATCTTATACCTGCCACTGCTGTAAGGATCTCTCAATCCATTAGAGAAAATGATGTTACTACCAAATCGATGCAGCACTAATCTTAGGTCCTGCAAAAGAAAAAATATCTTTAAATAATTATATTCTATAGTGTATTTTATTTGGATGAAAATTATTATTATCATTTGACTAATTTCATTAACATTCAACCTTATTTTTTTTTCTTATATTTAATTTTAACTAAGATTTATTAATGCACATGTAGACTAAAATTAAATGGAATTGAAAGTAAAAATAATTTTCTTTACATTTTTTAAAAACCCATTGTATTTTTAGAAGTTTCTGGTTAATTAATAATTAAAAAACATGTTTTGATGATTAACCTCTCAAGATTTTCTTAAAGAAAATGAAACTTTTTAAATTAATCAGTAGGTTTCTAAAAATAGAAAAAGCGATAAACTATAATTTTAAGATAAAATTTATTATATTTTGTTTTCCAATAAACCGTAAGTATTTAGACAATTTCTCTTTCTAATAAAATGATCATTTATTTTATTAGAACTAAAAATCATTTTTGCCGTGATAAACAATTAAAAGATCATACTAACTAAATACACGATTAAATAAATTTTAAAATGTTGTTAATTAAAAAAAAGAACATTTTTAAGTATGACAAAATGAACCAAAATATCTATATAATTAATAAAAGTTTTTATTCCATCATTATCATTAGTGTTTGTCAGCATCACTTATTGATGTTGATAATTGATGAAATCTAAAATTTTGTTATATTTTATTTAGCTGTTTTAACATTTAGGAAAAGAATGCTTCTATATTTAAAAAAAAATATTTTTTTCAAAAAATTATTTCTAATACACTATAAGAAAAATTAACAATACAAGAGGACTTTTTGATGGCTTATATATTTTTACGTTATTTGATTTAAAAAGTAGGATTAAAGTGAGCTTAGCTCAACAATAACATTGTCTTTTTTAGAAGTCAAAAGTTTGGAACTTTCTACGTGTTCTTCCAAAACATTATGATATTTTCTAAGATTAAAGAAAGGGAGAAAGAATTTGGTATATATTGTGTAGAAAAAAAATCTCTAAAATATTTTTAGTATGAAAGGTTAAAGAGTTTACTTGGCCTCCATAGAAAGTGGTGATCCAATGAGGCCTTGGTGTGACACCATACATATCCTTGCAATTATTTTTGAACTCGTTGAACTCGAAGGGTGAAGTTTGGAACATTGAGTTTTTGTCCCTACCACTAATACCAATGGGCATTACCATCTCGCTACAAGTCTGCACTTAAAAAAAACTATTGAATGTGATTAGCAGAACATAATTTACAATATAACTATATGTATGTATATACACACACATATATTACTAGACTACAGTTGAACTTTGATAGCAGGTGTACATTTAGTTCTCCGTAAAAACCATACTTTTTTAGAAAGAAAAATTCTAGTATAACTATTATAATGTTCTCTGTGGACATCTATAAACCTTGTAGACATAACAATCAATTTAGAATTATTCTGATACAATGTATTAGATAGCTATTGCAATTTTGGAAATACACTTTTACATTGAATTTTCATGCATGATAATGATAATTACTATTTAATCAATTTTAATAATAATAATAAAAAAAAAAAAGATTGGAAGGACCAAATTTTTAAAGTTTACTGTGGACTAAAATTTAACTTTTTAAAAGTATAATAATTAAAACAGATGAAAATTAAATTGATCAAATTATATTATTTTAACCTTTTTATGTATATATGTACATACATATACTCTATATATATATATATATATATATATATATATATATATATATATATTTTGTTCAATTTTAGAGTTGAGTTGTTTTGAAAACTCTGGAAAGTAGTTGTCTTGTGTGTTTGCTCTTGAACCACGGGTAGTGTGTCAATATAGTTTTCATTGGAGAAAATTATTGTATTGTTGTAGATCCTGAGATTTGCTTTCGATCGTGGTGGTTTATTCTTCAACAACTTGGAGAGGGGGGCTCTTAAACTTAGGGGGCTATAATATTCAAGTGAAGGTTTCATTTATAGGTGGAAAGAAAAACCTTTTTGATGAGGGAGTCACACACACTTAAGAGAACTTAGTACGTTGAAGGTGAAGGGATCTACCACATTTAGAGGGAGCGTAAGTGATCATTCTTTAAGTTGGACTATTCGAGTGTCATTGCATTGTTGTTTATTTACAAACAATTAAGTAAATCGTTGTAATTGTTTGACTTTATATTAGTGAAACTATATTTCCACAGACATAATTACTCCTAGAAAAAGGCGGTGTTTCACCAAAGTAAAGTACCAAACTTAGTGTTCTGTTATTGGCTTTAGTTTTTTGTATTTGTCTCTGATGTTCCTACAAATGTTGTAACATCTTATGTCGCAGGTTTTGTCATGTGTTAGATGATAATTTCAAAAAGTATTTTGAGCTCCAAGCACGGTAAAAGAATTATGTACTTTTAATTTCAAATTGCCCGGGTTAAAAACACTTAAGCTTAAGTGTGTTAGCTCTAATTAAATTTTCTTTTGTATCGTTTAGTTTGAGACTTTGAGTAATCAAAAGTTTTAAGAGAGTAATTTTATAAATGATGTGGGCGAGGTCAATTTTTTGTCGAATTGTAATAATTACCTTTTTCATATAGTAAAATGTTTTTGGTTTATGGTAGGCTTTCATAATAAGTTCTTGTATTGTTAGCTTTGGAGTTGGGAGGTTCAATTTTTCTACCCAACATATTCTAAGAAAATGCTATTAATATTGAGGATTAATTTTTATGTCCAACTTATCAATTCTTGGCACAATTATGGAGATCAATACTCCAGCGTCTAAATAAAAAGACTATATGTCAGATAACCGTTGAGTTTAAATTGGGTATCCAAATGTTAATTTAACATAAAAGGAAAAAAAAAAGAAGTACCTGCCAAACGTATTGGTTAAGGGGATCATTATAATAGGCAAATTCGTAGACATCATAACAAGGCCTTTCCCCTAGATAAGCAATAATCCCCGCAACCACTTGCTTGATCACATCACTTTTTTTCTTTGCTTCTTCATCAATGGCTACACATATGCCGCTCACTGGATTCTCGAACGGATTGTTGTATTGAGCTGCCGTTGTAAACACACTGTCCATTAAGCTCTTTATCTCGGAACTCGTCTTCAATTTCCCACAAGTTTTGAATTGCTTGCTCAAAATCGAAAGCCCTCCCTGAGTCTTCTCGGCAATTCGGTCGATTTCACCCCACGATCTACGTATGGTGTCGTGGCACGTTTTGCTCGTTTCCTAATTTCATTTCATCATCAATGGAAAATGTTGTTATATATAAGCATCATCATGTGGTCGGTCCCTAATTTAATGTAAAAAATTTTAACCGAATCAAGTGAATATATATATATATATATATATATATATATGAATTTAAAGTTTTAGTGGATGGATGGATGGATGCAACGTACTTTGAATGATTTGGAGACGACGGAGTAATATCCATCTTGTGGTGTAATGTTGTCAAAGTAGAGAATTGGAGCTGAAGAAGCCAAGGCTCCAAGAGCAATGTGAGGATACTTTAGCCTAAACCATGAAGCCAGCACTGTCCATCCATTGTATATTTTTAAAACAAACAAAACTCTCACTAATTAATATAATGTATCCTTAATTAATAATACATATAAATGTAACTTTATTGGACAATTGTTTTAAAGAATAATTTATGGATATCTCATTTTAGATGTTTAGAATAATAGATACCAATAGAAATAGATTTGTCTGGCATATTTAGATTATCATCTTGTTTTGTAGGAAGATTTCATAGATATCTGAGAGTATTTTGTTAATTGTGTTTTTGCAGGACTACTCTCGAAAATATCTTAAATTTATATAATAATCCAAAAATATCTTTATTGTTACTTATTAATTTATAATTAATTTAATATAATTTAAACTTATATAACATATATTTTTATCGGATGTTCATTCAATAAAAATCTAGGGTGTCTGTGAAACCTAGTCCTTAATAATATAATTTAACTGTTGATATACTATCAAACATCTAAAATCTTCCTAATATGTCTGATCGTGAAGATAGAAATTAAGAGAGGATGTTTGGGTAGTGATTCTCGATGCTAAATTTCAGTTCAATTTTAAAAATACTCTAAAAAGTATTTTTGAATAATTTAAAATCAATTTTGATAAAATAAAATTACATTTAAAATTGTAAAATTAAATAGTAAATTAATTTGAGTGTTTAAAAACATGTTTTTAAAATGATTTTAACCATTTTAAAATCACCTTCAAACATGACTCTAAATATTTTAAAGAAGAAGAAAGTGAAATTATTTAGTTGAATGAAAATTGATGTTGAAAGAATGATATTAGGGTAACTTACTTCCACCATAGGAGGCTCCCATGACTATAATTGGAGAAGTATCATATGCAAACTTTTTCTTGATGTGCAAAAGCAATTCAGCATAATCTGCTAAGGCTTGAGCTGAATTAAGATGCCCTCTAATGCTTCCATTTTTCATAGCCTTCTCTATTGAACCAAATGGTACTGATTTTCCATAAAATCTATGCTATAAAATAACAACATATATATATATATATATGTCATTATATATATATAAAAAAAAAGTATACAACGATGAAATTAGAATGAAATTCAAAGTAAAGGAACTATAATAATATTTCAACATTTTAATTTTTATATTAAGTTATTGCTAGTTTATGCACACATGAAAATTATTAGGGTTATTCATTCAACAACATACATACATATATAACTAATCCGATTATATATAATTAGCTCAATTGACTGTAGATAGTATATGTTTCCAATGTAAATAAACTTATAGATCAAAATTTCTATTTCTATGTATTAATAATAATAGTAGTAGTTTCAATGTGGTCAAATTTATTTGATATATTATTTGGCATGCATACCTCTAAATACACGGACATAGCCTTGTATCGAGAGGCAAAACGAAGAGGAAAGCCAACGTAGGGTACGTCATTGTCGATGTCACTTTCGGCACCGAGGAAAGCAAAGATAGGAGTTTTGGGATTGATATACCTTCCCAATGCTTGAAATCAATGATATATCTTTGATCAAATGTAACATAACTTTGAGGTTGATAATTAAAATGATCAAGTGGTTGTTTATAATAGAAAGTTGCAAGTCCATCAAGTTGTTGAGGCCTACTGTGGAATGGTCTTCTTTGCATTCCAAGGATTGGGATGTGGCCACAAACACATGAAGAAATAGAAAGTAGTAGTAGTGGAAGAAATATGGATTTGCTCACAATGTAGTCCATGTTATTCTTCCCCACATTTATCAACTTCAACTTCGGATATGTATTTATATAGCTTCACAAAACTTTTGAGGTCCGCAAAAATCTTATTTGTTCTATTTAGTAAACGTGGATTTTTCTATTTTTTAGTGGTATGATATTTCCCACTTTTAAAAGTAAATTACTGTAACTTTACTTTTGCCACACAAAATATTAACTTTGGTTCCATTTCCAATTACTTTCACTCTTTCTGCTTCTTTCTTTTCCTTCTTTTTCTTTTCTTTTTCTTTTACTGTTCTAATAAGTCTATTGAAAATTCAAATTCTTTACCCTTCCTCATTTTTGAGAAAGATGATCAAATATACATATACCTGAAAAAAATTAAGTCTAAGAAGATTCTATCACTTTGTCGTTGTAGCCTCGTATCCGAAGAGCAGAAGCTTCTAAAATTGTACCGTTTCTTTTCATGCCTTTATATCTTAATGTAAATCTAATACTTTTCTATCTTTTCCTACTCTTCCCTTAAATCTAAATACTTTCTCTTCCTGTTTCAAACAAGAATGCATTAGAGCAAGAAATGAAGTAGTTTAACGAAGATAGTAGTTGTTTGTTACCAATTAAGAGCTAAAATTAAAATTTATACGAATGAAATCCCCTAAATAACAATTGAGTCTTTAAATTTTACTATTTACAATAATTTAAGTACCTATTGAAACAATTATATTAATGATTTAATGAAATTTTTTATAGGTTTGAATATAACTACTTTAGTCCCTTCCATTTTAATTTTTTCTCATTTTGATTTTCCTATATTTTAAAATTCTTTCAGGTTGATCTCGATATTTTAAACTTTTGTTCATTTTTATCTCTCCACTTTAAAACTATTTATTTTTGTCCCTATACTTTTAACTTTGCTTGAATTTGGTTTTTATACATCTAAAAAATTGACTATTTTGGTATCATCATTTTCATTTTCATTTCTTTTATAAGAGATATCAACTCGTTCCTTCTTAGAACGAAACAAACATCTTAAAATTGGATGACCAAAATGAACAAAATCTAAAAGAAGCAAAATAGTATTTATACCATAAAAAACTGTTATTTAATTTTAATGAATATTTAAATTGCACAAATTTGAAAATACTTGGTGACAATTTAGGCCCTATTTAGTAAGATTTCAATTTTTTTTCTCTAACTTTTGTATATTTAAAACAAAAATCATATAAGTTGGATACTTAATTTTGTTTTCGGTTTTTCTAAAAACAAAATGTATCTTTTTAAATTTTTTTTTTTCATTTTCAATTTTTTTTCATATTTTGAAAACAAAATTCTTCTTTTGAAAAGCCAAAAAGTGAATGAGTTACTGCACACTTGCTTTTAAAACAATAATTTTCAAAAACAAAAAACAAAAAACAAATGAGTTCTCGGACCATTTGGTTTTTAGTTTTTGTTTATAAAAATTAAGTCTATAGATACTATTTCCACTACCAAATTTCTTCCTTTGTCATCAACTTTTTACCAATTGTTTAAAAAATGAATATCAATTTTGAAAACTAAAAAATGTAAATTTTAATTATTACTTTTTTTTGAAATTTGACAAAGAATTCAACAATTGCGTATTTTATACGCAATATGCAAATCATGATAAAAAAATAGAGAAAAAAACAGAGTTAGTTTTTAAAAATAAAAAAAGAAAAATAAAATAATACCAAATAAGATCTAAATTATTAGGTTTATGAAAGTTAATCGATCGGAGCCTAATCAAACAAAATTTGCATAATCATAATCTAATGGGGCATTAATAGTATTGGTCAACCATTAATAGAAGGTCAAATTACCATTAAAATGATGGATTTAGACAACATTAGAAAGACATCCACCAAGAAATCCACCAAGAACCCATCCAGATAGGACCACCCATTCACTTTTTAACACTATGTTTCATACTTTGATCATAGTGGCCATCCATTCTCGTAGCCCTCTCTCAATTCTTTCATCTCTACACACAAATAAAACCAAAGCAGTTTTATTTGACCATATATGTTTCATTCCTCTATATGGTGCGTTCTTCAAAGTTTTCCTCATTACATAAACATATTTATAGGATTTTATTTGACTAAGGGAGAAATCAAACCTTTAAATTCAAGATCGTTATGATAGAAATTTTAATGTTGTTAGTTGAACTATATTCATTTTGACTATTGAATTGTTATACTATATTAAATTTTACAAATGCTCTACCAAATCTTTGGTGGGTGTCGGTTTCTACAAGATCAACCAATCTTGGAAGATTAAGGTGTTGGAGATGAAAGCTATCAAGGACGGGTTAGTATCTTTGTTGTCTTGTCCATTGGAGGCCTTTTCTTTTATCGTGGTTGAGTCTGATCCTGTTGAGGTGATTGCATCCCTTAGAGATATTGACTTGAATTTGTCCGAACTTGAGAATTTATCTTGTAAAGTACTAGAATTGGCTAGTAAATTTGAGGTATGTGCTTCTCCAAGTGTGGGCGTATTAGCAATTTAGCGACGCATTGGATGGCAAGAGCGCCCTTCTCGTCAGTCTTCGGTTCGTCTTTTTTGGGCTCTTTTACTTCCTCTTCTTGGGAAGGTTATGAGTATTGTTTTTGGGGGCAGAGCGTCCTATCTTGAGTCTTCTCTCACTTTTCTGAGAAGAGTGTTTGTTGTTAGTCTGCTTCTTTGTTTCTCTTTGAAAAAAAAAATAAATAAATTCAGAACATGTAAATAATAGTACTTTATCTTTTATTATTTTTCTGTTAAAGGTATGATTTTATTCCCTTTTGAACAAAAGCTTAATTATTTTAAGGTGTAATTTTTAAAAGAAATTAATTATGATTGGAACTATTTTTATTTTATTTATTTTATGTTGGGGTTTATTTCCTAAACATGATTTCTATTTTACTTTTATAATAATAATCATTTTAATTTTCAAACGGCCTATATTTGTCATTCAACAGACGATACCTACCTAATCCCTATCTTTACCAACTTAGGTACATATGGTTCCATTATTACATCTTACCCACTTTAGCATGTGTTACACATTTAAAGTTATATCATTCTTATGTTAAATTAACAAATTGCAATAATATAATGGCGACTATAAAAAATATGTTTACAAACTAGATTGTTAACAAATCGACGATCAAAGATAAATAGAAATTGTAAACAATCGAGAACCAACACATATATTTACTTGATTTACTATAACAATGTGTTAGCTATTTCTATTGGTACTAGAGAGAACAATTTTATTATTAGAGAAAAATATTATATTACAGATTTAAAGCTGCTAATTGAGTTAGAGAGTTGATTATATAACACACCTCTATAGCCCTCTCAATTCTTTCATCACTACACAAATTATATCATAAGCAGTTTTATTTGACCATTTATGATTCATTCCTCTATATTGTGAGCTCTTTAATTCTTTAACAAATTTATGGTCGTGGTTTTATTTGACTATATGTAAAAGTAGAGAAATAAAACCTTTAAATTCAAGGTATACTCATTACATGATTGTTGATGTTATTTTACTTGTTCATTGCGTGTTAAGTTTTTGGACGTCTTCTTTCTTTATAATTTCTGGCTAAAGCTGTTTGTGTAATATACTTCTTTTTTTGTCAATACATGCATTAGAAACATGAAAATTCATAATAAAATAGGACTTTGGATTTTGTAACCATGTGATTAGGTAATAAAGCTTTTCTTAAAAATTTATTCCAAGTTAGCGCCTTCTCAACTCAATTTTCTTTCATTATTCTAAATAAAAAGCAACAATATCTTGTATTTCTACAAATTATCATTGGTGGAAGTGCCTTTAGTTCTAATTGGCCAACTAGTCTATTACATTTTTATTAAAAAGATGTGAATGAGAGTAGGTATACTAAATTAGTTTTGATCTATTAGGTAGAAAGTGTCATTTGGCCACCAAGACTTGACATAATAATTGAATTATGGCATGGCCTTGAAGAATTAGACGATCATATTTGGATTAAAGAGTGATATAAATGGGTCTAAACTCAATACATTAGTTTCTGAATATGAAGTACAAGAATAATGATGATATGATATCAAGATAACTATATGTTATAGGTAATTCTAGACTGGTAGAAAAATAAAAATAAAAGTAAAATTAGGAGAGTTATCTATTCTCGAAAAACGAATCCAAGAGTGATTGAAAGCTGACCTGTGAGATTTCCTAATAAATAAAGAGAAAAGGCAACGAGATTAGGATCCAATTAGACAACATTGGTTATGAATGTTGAGATTGAGGTCAATTGGACCTTTGCAGCTTGCCTTGACCTCAGGAGCCGAGGCTAAGGCCAAGTCAGGCCAAGCCCAGTAATCCTACATGAGAGTCGACTACTATATTTTACTTAATATCTTACTGTCTTACCAACAACACCAAAGCTCGACGTTTGTTATATTTTCCCTTAATTGTATAGTACTATCTCAACAACACTTTTTTATAAGGGTACAAATATGAAGGGAGATTTGTACAGCATTACTGGTTCTCGCCCAACATAATTTTGCCTAAATTTTCTGCTAGTTTGTGTCTAGTTGTTTGTCATTAAATCGATCTGTACGTTTGTTATCTCTTTCAAATCAATGGAAGATGAAGTGTTTTAAAAAGCTATCTATTTAAATCAAATAACATAAAATGGAAACAAGAAGATAAAAAGAAAAAAAAACCCCTCTTTTTTGCAGTATTGGGAAGTATTGGATTCATCCCCAAAGTAGTGGATTCTTTTAAACAACTGTTATGACAAGTAAACACTTTTTCATTAGTCTAATACATTGTGTTTATGGCGTAATGAATGAAGTAAAATAGTTTGGAATTGACGATAGAGCTGGAGAAAACAATAACATAGTTAGGACAATCGATTAAGAAGATTTGTTGGTCCGTACAAAATTAACTAACCATAAAGTTAGAACAAGTAGTCGGGACGAGAGATACGAACGAGCAACATGTCATCCACATACAATAGAAAATATACTAGGCTTCCATCAATAAACTTCTTGTAGTAAACACGACTTCTAATAAAGCCTACTTTTCTAATAAACTCATCAAATCTCTTATACCTACACCTTGATAATTGTTTCAATCCATAAAAGAATTTTCTTAACTTGTATCGGTACGTACCCAAGACGACGCGAAACGATCGACGTCTTTAAAAAAGGGTTAATTTTAAAAAATGAAAAAAAGGAGTCGCAATCAATTTTTTTTACGGTGTTATTGGACACCGAAATAAATTAAATAGTTTAAAATAAAAAAAATGATATGCGAAAAAAATTAGAATTGAGTTCGAGAGTCATTTGTGTACAGGGAAGGTGTTAGCACCCCATAACACTTGTTTAGAAACTTGTGGCCAAACTTTATGTCCTGTATAACATTCATTTAGAAAAACAAAGATCTTTGCTCATTACCCTAATATTGGAAGCAATGATCCCATAAAATAAGTGGAATATATTTCATTGAGAAAAATTTGCTCACTTTAAGAGAATGAGAAATTATTACAATTTCTCAAATTCTATCTTAAGCTAGTCTTCAAATAATTTTTTTTTAAAAAATATTGATTAAATTCACTTTTTCTTGGGATCAAATCTCGGACCCCAAAAGATATTGATCCCTCACCTCAAGAATCTAGAAATAACGGACTTCCAAAAATTTCTAGATTTCATCGTAGGATTTTTTTTAGCGAAATCGATGTGAGTTATTAAAAAAGGTTGATTAGGAAAACTTATGAAAATATAGATTTAATTTTTAACTTAAAAAAAAAACATAAATAATATAATTTTAAAGAGAATGATTTTAAAGGAAATTTAAGACAGATTTTAAAATTGATTGTGATTTAAGTTAGAAAATTTTAGAACTTCGAGAGATTTTAAATAGAAGTCAAATAGGGAATAATGCACCATATAACAAACCAAATAAATAATATACCACACAACAAAATTAAGCGAATAACATAAGATTTTGTTTTTTTAAAAAAAATATTGGGGATCAATCTCGGACACGGAAAGAAGCAGTCCTTTCACCTCAAGAACTTAGAAATAATGGACTCCCATATATTTATGATTCCATCATCAGAGTTTTTATGGAAGGAAAAAAAAGTGAAGAGAATAATAATGTAAGGAAAGAAATCACGTTAATTAACTAATGCAAAAGAAGAATGAAGTAGAAGAAGAAGAAGAATGAGGTAGAAGATGAAAAAAGACCATGAAGTTAGCTATTTTTTAAATATTTCAAATTTTCCCTTACATCTTTCTTCTCCTCCTCGCTACGATTTCTTTCATCGTCTTCCTCCTCATTGCGATTTCTTTCTTCGTTTTCCTCCTCGTTGCGATTTCTTTCATTGTCTTTCTTCTTTTCCTCTTCTTTTTTCGCTGCAATTTCTTTCCATCGTCTTTCTTCTTTTTCTATTTTTTTCTCGTCATTTAATCTTTCCATGTCTTTCTTCTTTTTTTTACATCGTTTAGATTTGGGTCGTGTACAAAAAATAGCAAAATCTAAAAGATCGTGTATAAAGAATCTTGAAAAAATCATTTAGACTGGAGGAGCCAAATGTAAGCTACGTCACCTATGGGAACGCAAACAATGTAAATAATACAAAGGCCATGTATGCATGAACATGTTAATTAAGTATAAAAAAATTGAATCATTGTTTACTTTTCTCAAGAGAAAAAACTAAAACGTGCGTAATAGCCCAATAACGTCCATGAGTACTGAAACCTCAAATACAAACTCAAATACTTAAAATATAAGTGACTTGACGAGAATATGCTAGAATCAAAAGCTAATTGATGCTTTATATATGCATAATATTTCTTCACATGGTCTACGTTAACGGGTTAGGCAAGTCATCTCCGTCCATATTTGTCAAAATTAGATCTCGTTCTGAGAAAGCTCTTTTTACTATATATGGCCCCTCGTAATTGGGAGTCCATTTTCCTCTATGATTCTTTTGAAAAGGTAGAATCCTTTTTAATACTAGATCTCCCTCTTGGAAATGACGGTATCAAACTTTTTTGTCATATGCTTGCGCTATTTTATTTTGGTACAACTGCCCTCTACATAGTATAATCAGTCTCTTTTCTTCTATGAAATTTAATTGCTCGCACCTTACTTGAGCCCACTTTACTTCATCTAGCTTTACCTCTTGGATTACCTTAAGGGATGACACCTTAACTTCAATAGGTAAAACTGCTTCGAAACCATACACCAGTGAAAAAGAGGTTGCCCATGTCGACATGCGAACTAATATTTTAAATCCATGTAATGCGAAAGGCAGCATTTCATGCCAATCTCTATAAGTGACAGACATTTTCTCGAGAATCTTTTTGATATTTTTGTTTGCTGCTTCCACTGCCCCATTCATCTTTAGGGTGATAATATCACACCCCATTCTAGGTTTTCACCTCTAACCTAGATCGTGATGTGATTCTACTCTTTAAAAATATTCATTTTTCAATGTATGGTTAGTAAAACACTTTTCATAAAGTTCTATAAAAATTTCGACAGAGACTCCCCTGAAAAGCAAACTAACCACACCTGAAAAAATATAGAAGAAAATCACACTTCTATGCTTTTCAAACTCAAATAACATTGAGTGTGTCTCACCACACACTTATCCAAAATAAACCAGAGTTCTAAACAAAGTTTAAATACAATCTTAAGGATAGTTACAAGGATTACACTTAACGACAATTTCCTCAAAACTGGGTTCCTTAACACAATCGTCACTGTTCCTCACTAATCTCATAATGGATACAAAACATAAATATGCAGACGTATAAAGCAAAAAGAAATCCACAATCATTAGCGAGACGCTTAACGAAAGTCTAGAACTTGACCACTACCTGGGAGGAGGAAAAACATATTTGAAAATGTGAGCTAAAAACTCAACGAGTGGCAGATTTTTAGAAATAAAAACTCATAAAACATGCTTAAAAAAAAATATGTAAATATGCATCATAATGAAATAATAGTTGAAACATTAGTATCACATAACCAGCAATCAAACCAACAAACATGTACTCAATCCAACCATGGAAAGGCATATAAATATACGGCCAAGGATAGCTCGCACATGACCAAGGAATCATGCGATCAAAACTAGCTTATGCATATTTAGTACCCGCCACGATAGTAACCTCCATGCAATCCGACCATGATAGCATACTAAATACACGACTTGAAATAGCTCACACGTGATCCATATCCACAAGGAAACACGCGGTTAGAAACCAACATTCATAAAAATCACATATTTCAATTTTAAAAACCAAACATGGGTTAGAAACACGTTTTCAAATCATTTTTTATCCTTAGCCATCAATACATACCTTTAGAGCTCCTTTGAGTCTAGTTATAAATCAATGAATGTTTAAAAACCATTCGTCATCTAAAACTTGCTTAGTAAGTTTAGGTTCAACCACAATTCCGAAATACAAGAGTCATGGAAAACCGAAAGTCATATTTGAAAACCTTTTTAACACATAATTCATAAAGCAATCATATTCTAAATTTTCATACTACATTTATAATGAAAATACTAGAAAATAAGCCACTCACAGTGAATAACTTGATCCCCCGGGATTATATGCTTTTCCCACTTCAATTTGGCCTGAAACAACGATCAAGGTCATATCATTGCCTTCACATATCAAGACGTCACAACTATTTTCAAAACACGTCATAAGGTTAACTAAAACTATTTAATGTTCCAAAAATTTCAATTTATCTCTTCCAAGTCTTAAATTGAACTTTCCCCTACATGCTTTAGTTTAGGCTAAACATTCCACCCTTAGACCTTAAACTTCATATTAAACTCTTAACAAGATGAGCATCCAAACTTGGTGTATACTTAATGGGTCTTTTATATTAATATGCTCTTAGTTGCAATATCAATAATGTGAGAGATTTAAATCATTTAACAAACTCGACGTCAAACTAACAAGTCAATAACTTAAGAGATTACCCACACTTGTCCTAAACAATCTTAAGTACGATGAACAATGCTTCATAGTTCTCTAAAGTCTCCATTTTTTTCATTCAAACATTATGAGTAATATCAAGTTCATGCTAAAACTAAATGGGTATTTAAGGACTATGAGAGAACACATTAAATTTACCTGAAACCTTATTGATACCTTGTGAAAATCGCCTTAATCGCACATTAACGGCTTTCTAAATTCAAATTTAGTACCTAAAACTATTTTATGTTTCAAAGCTTATAGTACCCAAGCGAACTCTAAAGTTAATGGAAATTCATTTTCAACCCTTAATATAATATTCAACTATAGGGCTCGAGTATCATGGGTAATTCAATTTTAACACTTAAACTTAATGGGCATTCAAAAACTCTAGGAAACTCAACGAAATTACTCCAAAATTTCCAAGAACTTAACAACGTAATCTAAACTTCAATATTCAGTACCATAACTACCATCAAACTTTAAAATCTATCATCCAACACCATGAGTTATTCAATATTATCACCAAAATTAGATGGGTACTTAAGACCCACTCCATAAAGTTTAGAATCTTACCTAAGTTGTGTCAAAACGCCTAATTTCGACCTTTCGAATGGCTGGACAGTGGCTCAAACTCTTCTAAAACTCGAATCTAGCATCGAAAAGTGATGGGTAATGTTAAACTCAAGTCTAAACTTAATGGACATACAAAATCACCTAAAAAGACAACCCTGAACCATAAAGATCTTACTCTAAATGGTTGATTTGAATGAAGAACGGATACGAAAAGCGGCTAAAATCTCCCAATACTCCACATCTAACAACAAAAGGTAATGTGTATTGCAAAATCAAAGTCAAAACTTAATGGGTATACGAAAATCTTCAACAAACCCAACTAAAATAAAGAAAATTTATCCTAAATCTTAGATCCGACGAGAAGGAGTTGGAAGAAACAAGGTTAGCGGCAATTCAACTCATGGAATGACGACAAAAGTTAATTAGGTTGTCAGCTTCGAAGATGGCGAAAAACATGAAAGAAACAAATAGATCAACACCGATCAAGGTTATCAGCATTAAAACAACATGAACAGTGGTTACGCGGTGTGCTGGTTGTCGTCGGCATGGAAGCACCTCTGTTGACACCGGTGAGTTACATTGTTGTCTTCCAGCGTCACAACCCATGTGCAAGGAAGATGGAAGAGCGTTGGTGTGTGAAGTTTCTAAAGAAAAATGGAGGGTGAGTTTGATGTAGAAGAAGGATGAAGAAGAAGAAAAAGACAACCTTTTTTTATTTTACTTTATCCTTTAAAATATATATATATATATATATATATATATATATATATATATATATATATATATATATATAAAGAAACGATAAATAAAATTACCATGTTGCCCTCACTTCAATTTCAACTTCCCTTTATGCCCTTAACTTCATTCTTTTCAAATACTTGATAAAATTTCCAACTAAATTTGTTCCAATTTCCTTATTAAAACAAATTTAACATTAAGGAATTGCCAAATGGATCTAAACTTTTTTTTCATAATTTATGAAATATTAATATAAAAGGAGAATAGGATGAGAGCTTACAGATAAGGAGTAGAGTTAGAGTTTTTAACCTTGAACTGATTGGACAATTCCTCTATTAATTCGTTATTTAGGTTTTTTCCATTATCTGTGATGATACACTCGGCAAACCATACTGACATATAATGTCCAAGCATGAACTTGACAACGGCTTGCTTGGTGACACTTTTGTATGAAGCAATCTCTACCCACTTCCTGAAATAGTCTATATATCTACCAAAAAGAATCGATGGCCATTTGATGCCTTTAGCTCAGTTTGTGAAGCTTTTGTCGTATAGACTTACATTTTGGTTTAAGTGGTAATCGATGTGTTACAATCTCTATATCTAAACGAGGCATATTCCGATGGGACCATGCAAAAATATCTTTGAACTCCTAAAGCAGAGTCACCAGATCTGATTGATTCTACTCTTGAGCTAAAGTGCCAATTTGCATTTCTTTCACTTTTTTTAGTGTTCCCAAATTGATAACCTTCAAAGTCTCTTGATATGACATAGTCTTCTTTTCCTCTTGCTCTATCAATCTTAGTAATTCAGGAGATATATCATATTCATCCTCTTCAATATTCTACTCAAGATTATAGATTAAAACCTCGAAATCAACATCATTGATGTCACCTTCAACTTTGGCGTCCTTGGAAAAAAAGGCAAAAAGAGGGAAACAAGAGGAATAGACACGGTATTTGGGATAGAATCAACATTCTTCATTTCTTAGAAAAAAATAAAAGAAGTACATAATAAATGGTATTAAAATGAAACTTTGTAAAAACAAGGAAGGATGCTCTTATTACAAAAAGAAAAAGAAATCCTATGACCTTAGGCATAGTTAGAGGGTGGATAAAATGCTATTACTTTTGTGATTCCTTAGAGATTTTTGGTGTCTTCTTGATCTCCCAATTGTTCAACTCAAATTCTGATGGACACTTGATAAACCAATGGATGAGGCGGAATAGCATTTTCAGAGTTAACCGCAATTAAGGTATCATTTGAAGTTTTCTTATTAGATGAAACATTAGTAATCATATCAACCTCAATTTCTTGCATGCTCATCTCTCCTATCAAAAGAATCTTTGCATCCATCAGCTTTTGTACCTCATTCTTGAACTCACCACAATCCTCAATGGAATGGTCATCTATCTTAGAGTGGAATAAACATTGCTTCCCGTTGACGCATACAATCTTTTTCCCATTATCATTCTTAAATCTTGGTGACAAATATCCAGCTCCATGAAGGATTTAGAAAATCGTACTCATTGAAGTAGTTACATCACACACCTTATTCTTGTATCTTTCTGTGAATGTGTCAATAACATTTATGGCGGAACCCTCATGATTTGGCAAAGGGTTCTGGTTGACATCAGGCTCTCTTCCTATCTTCTTGAATTTCAACCATCACGCCTTGACTAGACTTTGTACTTTAGCTTTCAAAGGAAAATAGTTCTCCATATTGTACCTGCTGATAACATTGCAGAATCTTCTAGGTAGATCAATGTCTTGTTGAAATATGATGATGTTGTAAAGATAAATGGTTTTGTGTTAGTTGTTCTTCGAGTAAAATTTTTTGTGTACTTTTATTGGGTACAGTTTACTTGCTATGGGGTTTTCTCTTTCTTTTTGCAACACATTATTATGCCGAGAAAGAGGAGAATGTTGCTTGAAGTAGTAGGTTTTCCCCTCCCGTCCATCTTTACTATGTGACTCTTAGATTTTCTTTATTCCCATTTCTTTATTTAGGTTTTCTGTCTCTATATTACATTATTTGTTGAGATGAGACACTTTATTTTACTTGTCAGGTGCTAAAAGTTCTTCTTTTCAGCCTTCTACTTCAAATCCCAACACTTCAGAATTCATTTTCATTCAAAATGTTGTTTTTCTCTCCTTTTGTACTTTGTGCTACTGCATCGTTTGATCAATTTTTTTGTTTTTAGCTATTGATATATTTATTGGTGTTTTAGCTTTGAGTTTTGTTATTGGCGGTTGGTTTTGGACTTTGTGTGAAGTTCTGTAATTAATTTAGCTGAGTTTGTGGGCTTATCCTTCGAGGTACTCTACTACTTGTCTAGTGTTTTAGGTTTATCCTCTGCTCAGTAAACTGGCATTTAGCTCTTCTAGACTGGTCTCAACTTGTCATTGTTATTATCTATGTCACGTATAAAATATCGTGGTGTCTACTGCTCACCTTTGTCATTTTTGTGTGTGGAAATAAAATTTCGTGGTTAAATAGAAAACTTATTAAATTTGGAAACTTACTACATAGACAATTCTTCCATCTGAACTTGAAATTTGCAAATTTCTGATTTGAGGGTTCTAAGAAGCATAGTTGTTGATCTATAGCAACTTGTATAAATTCATATGGTTGTTTATACTTTGTGTTACACTTTTATGAAAAAACAACTTATTTATAACCAACATGTGTAGTGTATTTACAGCTCAAACCCCTACTCTTTATCATTTTCTTCATCTTTATCATTTTTAATCTTTTTATTTTATTTTATGGTATTTTTTGAAAATTCGCACCAGAAAAGGGTTAAGAAATTCTCAAGTTTTTAGTGTTTCTATATGAAATCTGTATATCATAGGATGTAGTTATCCTTCAGTGTTGCTATCCATATCTTTTGTAACTAGGTTTGTTTATAGGCCAATTTAGAAAATTCAAGTTTTATACAACTACACAATGGACAAATCATGCATTATGGAAAACATAATGTCTAGTGAATATGATTTAGGAGTCGAATGAACTTGGTTTGTATCATGCCAAAGGTTCTAATTCAATTTATAGGCTAGACAGCAGACTTTTACCAAGCAATAAAAAACCAAACTGTCAAATCCTAGGATAGTTTACTAAATACATCTATAGGAAACATATACACTTAAGTTTTGTTAAGGTGCCCATAATTAATGTCATGAGGTATTTTGTGGGTTCTGTTCGGTGTTAAAAGCCATAATGGTGTGGTAAAATGCATGTAGAGCTCTTTGCTAGAATAGTTTATTGGTAGGAATTAAAGACATCTTTTTAGACTTGGAAAATAATGTTTAGTCTCAAAGTGGAAAAAAAATAAAAATAAAAGGGTTTGAGATTTATTGTTAGCAAAATATAAGATCTTATGAAGAAAGATGAGGTTGTTCCTCTTACTCATGATCATCTTGGGAAGAGAGAAGTGAACTTAAACAATAGCATAATTTTGTGACATGTATATGTAGGGCTTTCCATTTGAATACCCTCTGCATTTCTAATACCAAGCTTAAAAGTTACTATTGCATAGGAAGTTTGCTCATACAGCAAATGGAAAAGAATTACTTGAAAAAAAAATTGTGAACTGGGGAAATAGATTCAGTGGGCAGCATTCATTCTATTATGTGTTGGGTGCACTACTGCACAGTTAAATTCAAAGTAAGAGTTCTTTTCCAACTATTTTATTGCTTACTATTGAGTCGCAATTATTTGGGTCTCTTCCTAGTTCCTATTGTATATTTAGGATGCTTCTCGCAACCAGAAATGCCCTTCAAGGAATGTAAATGTACAAAATTTCTGGTTATATGTATTTGGCATGGCGTTCAATGCTATTGCCATGATGCTTTAAGATTTTGATGCAATTGCGAACAAGTAAGTTAACGCTTGTGCATTTTTTTCTCTCTATTTTTCTCTCCATGATTTTGAAGAACATTAAATCTTGTGGGTTTATGCGGTAGTGTGGAAATATACACTACAAAAATAGGATCAAGTCTATTTTCTTAATTTTCTTATATTTAGAAAAATATGGTGACAGCATTTTTTTTCAATGGCATTGCTGTATCTATTGTGTTGAAGTATGCAGATAATATTGTGAAGGTATTTCTTATTACAACTACAAGGCCTTAATTCATTTGATGAATTTATTTGTACCTTTAAGGTTCTACTACTTAAAGTTGTTATATTGTTGTCCTACTACAGTCATCATCAAATGTGTATGTGTTGTGTTGTGTATATGTTGTGTTGTTGAAGTGAATGTGCCGTGTTGTTGATGTGTAGAGTTATACTCTAAAATTTCTTTTTCTTTTTTTACTAGGTTTTGCAAGAATCCATTAAAGCAGTGAAGCCATATTTGCGGCAATTCATTGATGTATATGCCTTTTTCTTTTCTTTCTAGGTTTTGTAAGTTTCAAATGTACTTATTTAAATAGCTTGTTCATACCAAAACATATAATTTGTTGCTTCATTGTACAAACACTTTACCAACAATTGTACAAATATTAGAAAGTGTATGTTAAAGTATATATATTAAAGCTTTCCTCGTTTCTTTCCATATGGGTGTGTTGTATAATACTTCGTGATTGTATTGGTCTGTGAAATGGCAGCGCAACAAGAAAAACAAGGATTCAATAAATAAAAGATTAGGGCAAGAAAAACAGGGACTAAAAATACAATTATGTCATTTGAATTTAAAAAAAAAAAGCTGTCATCGAAAACATTTTCTTGACAGTTAATTAAAGTCATGGTAGGTGAAATGATGACAGTTAATAAGTGTCATAAATGATAAATACTGACATTTAATATCTGTCAAACAAGATTAATAATGACACTTATTTGCTGTCATAAAATATAAACAATGACAGTTATTATATGTCATAAATATAAGTAATGGTAGTTATTATCTATCTCAAATCTAAATAATGACAGTTATAATCTGTCATAAAATAATAAATTCGTGATATTTATTCTCTATCATGAAAACGCATTATCGTGACAGTTTTGTAGAACTGTCATAAAATACTTTCCATGACTGTCGCATCAATGACTGTAAATAACTGTCAAGAAATCTTTCTATGACAACATTTAACTATCGTCGTAGGTCCTTTTTCTATTAGTGAAAGAAAAAGAAAAAACTAAATGAATTAATAAACAAATAAATAATAAAAAGAAGACACTAACTAACTAAATAAATAAAAGAAGAAAAGAAAAAAAATGGAACAAATGGGTGGTTCAAGATTATAGTATTTTATTTTAAATATTTTATAAAAAAAAAAGCAAATAATTAAAAACCCATATTTTGCATAGAAATAGGTTTCTTCAAAGAATTTTTTCGTAGAGATTCTCTAAACAAATTTTTTTTCTCAAAGATTCTCTCCACGCCTTTTTTTTCTCCCATTTTCCAAATGACCAAAGGTCCCGATTTATAGACCGGAGGTATACTACAAATTAGAAAAATAAGTATAAAATTAAATTGGATATTATGTGATTTTATTAATTTTCTTTTTTTTTCCTAAAATAGTAAAAAGTTTAGAGTATGACTCTACATATCAAGATAAGAATATAAGAAAAGTTTACATTTAGAAATACTTAAACATGAAATTTCTTCAAACCAAATTCTCAGGAAAGACAATTTCCAATAATGTTTACACTGTTTCTGTACAAAGAGAAAACAAATGGTATTCACTCTCAAGTCCAAACCAACTAACAAGATACAATAAAAAAAGAAGCAAGAAACTTAAAGCTGCTATCTTGGGAGGATAAATCTTGAAAGAGGCACATGATATCAGCAGCAAGTGTACCAGCGAATAAGATCTAATATCTAGTAATAATCCAACATCAAATGCAAGAACCCAGTTTGTGAAAGCGGCAAAAGGGAAGATTAAAGAAAGAAAACCTATAAGTTGTTGTCCACAACCGTCGGCAAGAATTTGATAGAAGTGAAAATGGCACCAATAAATATCCTCTGTCCATTTGTTGGAACTATTGCCTACTTTATCCATTTCTCCCGGGAGAGACTCAATAAATTAACAATAAATAGATTGAAATAGAACTTGAAAATCGATTGAGAGAGCAAGATTACAAATTGAGAGAAACTCACCCTAAGAATGCCCACGACGTGAGCGACGGAGGCCGAAAGTTAGAGCCGCGAACAACTAGTCATCGGAGTGTTAAGGATGACGGAACGATAGTCAGCAGTGCGGCATTGAGTTCTTGTTGTTGTTGGCTTCGAGGAGAGTCAAAGAAAAGAGAAGGGGGAAGAGCAGGTTACCTGCAGCGTGGAATGATGGAAGCTACAATGATGGAGGGAGCTGGAGTCGCCAACGTGCAGCGATGGGAGCTAGAGCGTGCAGTTGAGATTCATATTTGGAAATTTTGTGGGGAAGGGAAGAGGAAAGAAAGAATAGTGGCGAAGAGAGCAATGAAAGGAAATTTAAGAAAGAAGAGGGAAATGTTTTTAGAGAAAATGGAAAAAAGAGATTGAGATTTTTGCAGGTATTTGGAGAAGGAGAATAAATTTGGAGAAAGTTTATGAGAGAGGAAAGGAAATAAATATTTGTAATTTTATTATTTATATTCAATAACATTTAGAAATTGTCATAGATTTATGACACTTAAAAACTGTCATAAATTCTTCAAATCGGAAAAATTGCACATTTTCCCGCCAAAAACGCGCTTTCTTAGCATTTATGACATTTATTTCACCCTTCAATCTCAATTTGGATATACCCAACTATCAAAGAAACTCATATTTCTCGTAGTGTTTGAATTTGAAATTCTCTTTCAATTCTTAATCGTTTTCGCTGGTTTCAAGTCGTGGACAACCACAAGAGCCTTCTCTATTATTATATAGCTTTAAAACGCAATTGTGGGATTGAATTGGTGATCGATTTAATGAGTTTTTAGATAAAACGAGAATATGGATATTTTCAAAAAATTATGTTCAAAATTCTCCTTCAATTTCATCAAAGTTCAAAAGAGACTGCCATAGACATTTTAAGAAGTACAGCGAACCTGAACAAACACATGTAAATCCACCGTACAGATTGGTGAATCATTTGGAAGATTGACACTTCCTCTGCAATCACTACTTGAGTTGACAATTTCAGGTGATTTACATCTTCTAATGTTATTTCATTTTTGTTATTTGCATGTATCATTTTTATTGTTTATATGTAGGAGCCATCAAGGACCAACAACGTTGCTTAAGCAAAACAACCTTACAATTATAGTAGCGATTCCAAGTCATTCCTAAAACGACAGAATGAGCTCACTAAAGAACAAAGTCAGCTAGTGAGACATGTGGAGCTGTTTAAAGAAGCACACACCAATATGAGTGGACAATTCGTTTCACAGGTGGCTGCGGATGCACATGTAAATTTATGGTTTATTGTCTTTTATTTTCTACTCTAATTTGTGAGTTCATAACGTAACACTTTGTATGAACAATCAAATGCTATAACTCCAGCCCGCGCCCACCCCAATAGGTTCTCAACCACTCTCCAGGACGAGATATACGAGACTATTTTGGGTACATGATCGAGCTACTCAAAAGGTCTTAGTTGGTGTCCCAAGCCCAAGTCTCGAAAGAGTGGTAGAAGTTCTTCAACTGCATATTCGCAAGAAATGCACTCTATAGAGGTTAGCGAACTAAGAACTAGCCTTGAGTGCTCACAACCCAAGATTGAAGAATAAATAAATGAGCTTGTAGAAGCTAAATGATTGATCGAAGATGCATGCCCGACAGATGGAAGAAATGAAGATGATTGAGGAAATGACTCGAACATACAAAGGATCTTAAACTTTCGGTATGTATTTTTTTAATTTTTTATTTGTTTGTTATCGATGATAGATAAATTTACTTTCATGTCATTGTAGGTGTGGACTTATTCAAAGATAGCGTCCAGGGCAATGTGAGATAATGTATTTTTTCTCTTTTATGTAATTATTTCAACAATATGTACTTGTTCGAATAGTTGGATTTATTTTCTAATTTTATAAATTAAAATTGGTATTTTAATGATTCTTTTAATTTTTTGTTTCTTTTAATTTCTCGAATCGGAACTCAAAAGAATACCTTAGGATAAAAAAAAAAATTGAACATAATAATTGAAAAAAAATATTAAAACTATCTCCCAACGTATGAAGGCATCGGGAATGAGCACCCTTCCCCAATGTTGTAAGCACAGCGTTGGGGAAGTCGTTTTCGACGTCGTGTCGAGCGTTCCTTTCTCCTAACACTGGGATGACCACGTCAGACGTTACCTTTTGACGATGTGCTCCATGCGTCGGGATTTTCGACGTGGGAGTAAAGAATTTCCGATGCATTTTCGTCCGTACGTCGAAAATGCCTCCCTACTTACTTCCTAACAACGCTATATACGTCGAGAGATTCTTTTCCAACACGTTTGGGTATATATGCCGACGCTTTCCGACTGTATTTCTTGTAGTGAAATCGTCAAAATTCTCCTTCTATTTCACCAAAAATTATTTTCTTTCATTGAGAATTAACATTAAATTTATGGTTTTTATGTTGTATTGTATTTTTTATGTACGGTGGAAGAGGTGTGAAAATAAAACCTCTTCGCCTTTTGAAAAATGAATTCAAATTGAATTTCAATTTCAATTTTAAATATATTTGACTTTTCAAAAAAAAAAATTTTCTAGAAAAAAATTTCCTAATTATTTTATTATTAATATTAATTAATCTAATTAATTAACATTAATAAAATAATCATATTAAGTGAAATCTCAATAAATCCAATTCAAATAATTCAAATCTCTATTCGAATTTTCCAATATTTAAATCTTATTTAAATATATTTTATTTCTTAAGAACTCGTTAAAAAATTAATTCAAACTATTCGATTTTTCGATCACTCTGTTCTAAATTTTACTGCCATAATGAGCTAGTAGAGGGACCTAGTGAACCTATAGATCATAGGCTCCAACGATCCAAGATTAACTCTAAACTCTTTTATACCAAGCTAATAAACATTTGTTAACTAATAGGTCATTCCACTATAGTCTTGTAGTTGCACACTCCCTTCACTATAGATATATTTATGCCCACCTACTATAACCATCATGAGTAAGTTAATCCTTCACAGATTGTTTGTAATTTCGACTGGGTCAATTTACTGTTTACCCTTGAGATTACTTCTTGTTCCTTAAGTACTATTGATCCTCTAATGAACAACTGATTTAAGATCCAACCTATAAATCGAATTCCTCTCGGACCAATGAGAGAGTGGAGCCTCTTGTTTAAGATTAGGTTTTAGTGCATAAGGAAACAATCTATCTACTCACTTTAAAGAGGTCAGAGTGAATTCAATCTTGCACCTTATGTCCTCAGCTATCCACCCAGTCTTACCTTGAAATGGAAGGCATATTGGGCCAGCACTGATGAGCTGCCCTCACCTATATATGCTCATCTAAGGATAATCTCATATGAATAGGTGTTCACAGCTAGTTCATGATTAAGGTTAAGTTACCTAGGTCATCAAATTAAAAGAAATAGTAAGTTTTAAAACGTCAACGGTGTTATAACGTAAAAAGTGACTATTTAATGGTCTGGTCTTATGCAAACTCTTTACATAGGATGCCCCTACTTTCATGTCTCTATATGAACGATTCAGGATCACATTATTTGTACTAACTACAATATAGGTCGCATCTATAGTGTTACCAGAATAAGGTGCCCAACCTTATTCTTATGCTATAGACCGTTTAGGATATAAACTCAAACTTGATCCACATTTATGCCTTTACATAAAGTTCAAGTCTACAAGATAGCCTATGAACCTTTTAGTTTATTAGATTCAAGATTATAGTATTCTGTTTCACTAATAAATAATTCAATAATCAGATTATTGAATGTATTTTACAAACTACAAGTTTTAGGTCATAAATATCAACACTTTTAGATCCATTTACAAGGAATAACTTCTTTGTTGAGAGGTCTACCAGTCAGTTCCTGTTTCTCATTCTTATGAAAGAATTAAGCTCATTCTTCATTGTTATAAGTCACAAGTTTCTCATCACTATTTAAGGCTTCTTCAAAGCTATTAGGTTCTTTATAGTCAACTTCTAGAGAGATTAGAAATATAAACAACCCTTGCAAATCTAGATAGAGGTTTGGTAGTTCTTCTTTCTCTGTCTCTAGTAAGAAGATAATCATCTAGGTTTTTCAGTTTGTTTATTTATTATGTCTTCAAATATGCTAGCTATATTTGATGGTTATGATTGATCATCAACAGCCACTGGATCTTTATGACTAGGTTGGATTTTAATATAAGAACTAAGGATATGATTATGCACATTTGGTTGTTTACATGTTTCACAGTTCATGCAGAGTTCATCTTATTCAAAAATCACATATCTACTTATTAAGCTTCTATTTGGAATAAAATCTTTTACTTATATCCTTTCACTCCTTCAAGATACCCTTTCAATATATGCTTTAAGGCTCCTGGCTCTACCCTACTTTGCTTAGTATATGTACATAGGTTTGATAAGTCGGGGGTGTTCCTCTCCATATTTCTTCAGAAGTATTCAAGTTAATAGAAATACTAAGACTTTTATTAATGATATATGTTAATGTTGCTATAGCTAGAGCTTCTGCTAAAAAATCTTCAGAATTCTTAGCTTCTAACAACACACAGCTAACCATTTACAGTAAAGTTCTATTCATCATTTCTGTGACTCCTTTCTGTTAAGGAGTATAGGTCACTTTCTTGTGTCTGGTAATTACATACTCATCACAAAAAGAGTTTAAATTGTTGCCTAGAAATTCTAAACCATTATCCGTTCTAAAATATTTTACTTTCCTTTCAGTTTGAGTTTTAGCTTTAGTCTTTCAAGTTTTAAAACATTCATAGATTTCTTCTTTTGATTTAAGCAAGTAAGCTCATACCTTTCTAGAATAGTCATCTATTAGGGATAGGAAGTACCCCAAGCCTCCCTAATATGCTATTTTAGATGGTCCCCAAATATCTCTATGGGCATAGCTAAGAATGGCTTTGAAGATATGTTCTCCCCGTTCACTAGACTTTTCGTACACACAATGCTCATAGAAGCTACGTCTTGTTGTTCTGCTTCCTTGAATCAAACCTTGTTTCATGAGTTCATTCGAACCTTTCTCACTAATGTATGAGAGTCTTTTATTTATGTCACAACTCCATTTCAACAATTTTTTTTCTGCTTCTGACAATAGAACATACTTATGTTGAGCAACTCTCTTCAACACATAAAGACCATCTGATTCTGACAATAGAACATACTTAGGTTAAACAACTCTCTTCAACACATAAAGATCATCACTCTTCTTTCCAATTAGGATAGTTCTTCCTTCTTTTTCTATCTTCAACGTTCCTTTTTCTCCAATAAAGGTACATTCTTGATCATTAAGCATTCCTAGAGAAATTAAATTTCCTTTGAGCTTTGGAACATGTCTAACATCTCTCAAAAGCACCTCATTCTTATTTGTGAGCCTTAATAGTACTCAGCCTCTTCCAATGATCTCACATTGATTATTAATACCCATGTAAACTAAGTCACATCTTTTGATTTGTGCAACAAACCAACTGTTCTTGGAAGTCAAATGGTAGGTACAATTTGAATCTAAAATTCATTCTCCCTCCTCAGTTTCAACTTCCACAACCTTTTTGTTTGTAGCCGCAAGTACCTCAACGTATCCGTAAGGTTTTTCTCCAGCATGCCCTTAAAACCTTAGACCTCTTTGAACCATGATATTTGTGCCTATTAGAACCCTTTCTTCCATAGGAATTAAATTTTCAATTATCTTCTCTTCTATAGTGTGTCCCTGTCTCTAGGAAATTCTTCTTGAAATGTCTTTCCTTATGACAAATAAAATATTTCAAGGTAAGTCTAATGAGACCTGTGTTCTGGAATAGAAGAAGAAGGTTGTGAAGAAGGAAGCTAGGCTAAGTATCTCGAGTTCTATGACTAGGGGAGTGAAAAGAGCTAAGTATATAAGGAATGCATTTTGAATATGCATTTTAGTCAAAGATGCAAGGAAAAGGAAGAGTATATGATGCAAGGAAAAGGTGTTTTGGATTTAGGTGAGGAAAAGCTAGGGGAGTAAGGAAAGTAAGGTAATTTAGGTGAAGTTGTTGAATCAGGAGAGTTAGCATCTTACGTGCTGACTCAAGGATAAGCATGATTAGAGAAAATGGAAAGCCTACACGTGTAGATCATAACTAAGGAGTTGGCAAGCAAGTCTCGTAAGTTTAAAAGAAAGGTGAGAAAGGAAGCTCTAAAGTGCTGACAAAGGAAAAACAAGCGAGTAAATGAAACTTTAAAAGTAAGCATTAAGAAGAAAAGAGAAAAGGGAAACCAAGTGACAAAGAGAAAGAAGGACTAAGCATTAAGAAGAGGGAGGAATAGAGGAAGCTAGGCATTGTGAGTGACATTTCAACGAAAAGGACAAAGTTTCTCCTAAGTTTCTTTCTTCTCATGTTTTGTATGTAATCTTATGATTTATATATGAAAAGCATGACTAATTCAAGAATGTCTTGAATTTAACTTTATGAACTTATGTGCAATGATTGTATATGAGTAAACCATTAGTTTTATTCCTATCATGAGCTAGCTATTATGTGCAAATAAGAGTCAATGAAACCATGCAGTGGAAGGACCACATGGTGATAAGAAGGCGGTCAGATGTGCTGAGATGTTCACATTTGAGCCAACTTCCTGAGCAACAAGAATTGAACTTGGATTTCTCTAAGGAATGTTGATGATGATACAAGTCGTCACAGTAGTCTATGTGTGGGAAGGGGGTATTGTGAAGGGAATAAGTAGAGGTTAATATGTGTTTAATGATTTTAGTGCATGACGAGGCGTTGTGAAACATTTGTGTAAAGAGTTTATGCATGATCATGTTTTTCTCATAGGTTTTCCTAAAATTGTCACTCACTAAGCATTCAATTTATGGTTTAAGTTTCCCCTTTCCCAAGTAAGCAAGGTGTTGAGGCCACATTTTGAAGAATAAGACAAACTGCCAAGCAATAGGTATGGGAGTGGGTATTTGGAGCAGGCATGTGCTAGGCGTTGGAAGCCTGAAGTTTAAGATTTAGTATTTGTTTGAGGATAAGCTTGTAATTGAATTAAGTCATATTTAAGGACCGAATAAAAGTTATAAAGTTTCCTTACGCATAAGTGTTATCAATTATTATCTTGCATGCTTTATAGTTGTTAAAGTCCGAATTAAGCTTGAGGTTCAATGCCCATTTTAGGGACGCCAAGGCTGCCCAAGTCGCATCCACGTCTGTAAGGCACGAAGGTGGCATTACAGGTGGGGCATGACAGGTCTATTGATTTCTATAATTTCTCTAGTTCTTATTAGAATGATTCTTTTTTAACTGATTATTTCCCTTTGAGAAAAGAGACTCAAGACCTTCATCATTCTTTCCCTCTAGTTGAAGCTCCAATTCTTTACTTTTTCATGTTGTGATGGTTGCGTCTACTAACACTAATCCTCTACCATATTTCAATGCTGATTTTACTTTTCTGTAAATGTCACGTAACGAGTTAATTAAAATTGCAGTCTCATTCTCTACTTCAAGCCTCTCACCTAATTGATTGAACTCATTTGTCAACCTCTTAAAATCATCCAAGTTCTCAATAAGATTCTTGGAGTGATTCTTTCTAAAAGAAAAGTCTTTCCTTACATAGAGCTTGCTTTGCAAATCGTTCTTGTCACATAGTCTTTAATTTCTCTCATATCATATGTTATAGCTTCATTAATCACTCGCCTTAGCACATTGTCTATGATATTGAGAGCTAGAGTTCCATATGCAGCTTCCTCCATATTTTGTTTATCTACATTAGTGGTTTTTGTAATGAGTAATTTCTTTGGATCTTCAATTGCTTTTGATACCTCTTGAGAACTTAAAATTCCTTGGATTCTTTTTGCCCAACGAGTGAAGTCTCTTCCATTGAACTGTTATATTTCAAATTTTGCAACAGCCACTACAAAAGCTTCCAACTTCAACAATCTTCGCTGATCTTTCAAGAACTCCATAATCTTCAAGAACCTTACTCTCTAATACCAATTGGTAATTCCCAAAGAGTAGGGAAAATTCCACTTTTGTAATGCTTTATGATAAATAGTTGTCCCAATTATTTTCCTTGAGCAAGAATTAACAAAAGTAAAGGTAAAATGAAGACCTCATTTCTTTTTTGCGATGCAAATCTCAATATTCTTTCAGCCTCTCTTCTCCCATTGCAAGCGAAGGACTCTCCAACAATGGAGTAGGAAACTACAGTGAAGTATGAAGAAAATTAAAGAGAGATCAACGCAAAATGTTTAAAGTGGTTCGGCAAAAAGCATCTACATCTAGTTGAAAGGATTACAATGAAGAATCAAAAGATTATTAATCTCATATGATCTAATTTCCTTATATTTATACAAATGCTATTTTATACTAAATCGATTAGCTAAAAGACTGATTTTACAACAAATTCCTAGTTTTTATCTTTTCAACCTCTTAAATTATCAAGTCAAACAAGGAAGTGGAGTTTAGTTTCCCCAACATCTCTCGGTAAGATGAGCGATTTCTTAGCAAGATTCCAATATAAAAACTAGAAACACTTGCAGTTCTTACTTTCTTAAAGAAAACATAGTTTTCATATTCTTGAAAATTTTGAACTCTTAGATTAAAAACTTGTTTTTGGAATGTGACCAAGAATTCAAACCTTTCATAAAAAAAAGTCACAGCCCATACCATTCAAACAGTAAAAAAACTATAAAAATTAAAATCATTAGCAAACGGAATCTAATGTAGACATTGAGGCAGCAGTCTTTGAAGAAAGAGTGATATATAGTACATGTGCTGTTCATTCTGCATACAATTCTACTAGGTTCTTGTAAAGGTAGACACATCATATATAGTATTAGAATGCTCAAAGAATCAAAATTGTACAAAAAGACAAAAAGTATAGAATCTATAGAATAGATCCTTTCAAGTAAGACTCAAGAAAAAGGCAATAGTTCTCCAGATAAGTTTGAGGAAAACAGATCCTGTTCAAGTTGTCAACAAATAGACAATATTTCTCCCGACAAGTTTAGATCCTCCTTGAATCTCAAAGCCCTACCTTTCAAAATGTAAAGAATTGAACCATAATACTCCTATACAAATTCCTGAGCAAACAATAGTATAAAAACGATTGAATACTATACAGAGAGTGAAGGACATTATAAATTGAAAGAAAAAAAATAATAAAGCACAAATTATAAGGAAACAAATGCAAATTAGAGAAATCCAAATACAGTGAAATTACCTTAATTTAGTCTGCCATGTTGATTAGCTATTGGCGATTCAGATGCACATGGGAAAATATAAGAAAGGGAGAAATCTCAAACCTCATTCATAGATGTGAATTCCGTGTTCTTCATTTTTCAGATTTTAAATCTCAAAATTTTGAAATAGCCGACATATCTATTCTGAAATTAGGCCTTTCAGAGTTAGAAAATCTGAATTTGCTTTTCAAACTTGAGCCATAAAAAATGTAAATGAATCCTCTATATCCATTATATTTAAAAACACAAGATGAATCTAACATAGCATACAGGCCCTTCCATCTCCCTACCTCCTACAGGGATATCAAGTAATCTAAAGCTACCCCTGACAAATTGCTATAAGAAAAACTAACAATTTGTATGTACACCAATGACTAGATTTTTAATTTTTAAGTCCAGTGGATACGATTTAAAATTACCAGTCACATCAGGCAACTCCATCGCACCAAGACTATCAGGTGCAACTGCCAGTTTCTGCAGCAAAGCCGAAAACCTTCTTTTGAAATACACAAGCAAGGACCACCCTGAGGGACGGGAAGTGAAAGAAAGGCCAAATTAATTATCATCGACTTTCTGCTTCTTCCAACGGTATGCAGCTTCAAGGATCTTGAGATTTGTAGTTTGTGTTTCTTCAGGAAACAAGTAATCTATGTATTCCTCAAACCTGTCAAAGAAAATTTTAACATCAGTAAATGAAATACTTCAAAAGAAACTATGGATAGTATATACGCTACAATAATGCTTCCCTACAGTGCATCTGCAACAAAAAGCCATTTGTAGTTTGTATAGATATGTCAATTTTTTTTTCCTTTTTACATTGGGTAAGTGCATTGGGAGAAGATAACAGAAATGGAAAAACAGTTGTCAACTGAAACATTTTACCCCCAAATTTAAACAGTACAACTTGACAATTTGTCAACAAGATAACAATTGACCCCCGGAATAAACATCAAGTTAGTCACATACCCAGCCGGACCATCCTCACTAACAATTTGACGCCTCTTCTTAAGCTTCTTTGGAAGCTTAGACTGCACTAAGCTGACATCACCAAGCTCACCAAAACTCGTCTCCATATTCAACCATTCCTCAAGGAGCATAGCCCTCTCCTCTTTCAACTCTGGAGCTGAATTTCTATAATAAGTAATAGCTTTTTCGAAGACCCCTGAAGCATGAAACTATGTCAGACTTCTATTCTACTTGAGGGATGACATAACAATACGAAAGATCTTGACAAAATACAATAATGTAGGGATAATGTACAGCTTCCTTACTTCTAGCGTGTTGAATACATTGTTGCTTCCGTGCATGAAGATATTCCTGCATGTTCTCCTCTGGTAATTCAGAAAGCTGGCTGTCATCCTCCATTGCTGAAGCCTCAAATTTGGCATAACTGATCCACACTTTCAAGTGTTTTGTTCTGTCTAGAAGTCTCTCGTATAGCTCTCTCGTTCTTTCAAATTCATGTTCTGATATCTCAAAATCAATATAGGCCTACATCAAGCAATAAAATAAGAATAATAATCACTTAAACCTGTAACATTCACATCATTAAACAATTGTTTTGTTGGAAAACATGGGAATAAGACCAATATGACATCCACATTCACAGATGTCTATGACTCAGTGTTTTTAAATGCCAAAAGGCGCAATGGCTCTCTGGAGCCTAGGCACAAGGTGCAAAGAAGGTGTGGGTTCTCCTTTTAGGCGCACTACATATAAAGATATTACATTAAAAAGAGAGCATAGTTGAAGTGAAAATATGAAAAAGAAAGACCTCAAATATAAGAATTTTTGCATTTAGGCTTTGTATACCTCAAACATAAGAATTTTTGCATTTAGGCTTTGTAAACTTAATTCTTCTCGTTAATAATTAAGGAAAATCCTTAATTATTACTATTTTTTAAAAAAAATGAAAAAGCCCGAAGTGCAGAGCTTTGAGCCTTGGGGCTTCACAAAAGGCACGCACCTTATTTTGTGTGCCTCGCCTTGAAGGCGAGGCACTAGACCTGTGCCTTGAGCCTAGGCGTGTGCCCGAGAGGGCTTTTTAAAACACTGTATGACATCAGCTTACAACTTTCAAGAAAACTCAAAGTTTCAAACCCAAAAGTATATACACCAGATTCTTAAAGTTTATCGTGATAAAAGCCTCTAGGTTAAGAAATAAAGTGTCATCACGTCGTCATAACATTTTAAATCTAACTTAAGTCTTCACACATTCAGGACACTGTTTCACAGTCATATACTCATGCATTTTTTGTAATTACACTTTTTAATATCTAGTCCAAATACCATGAGATAATTCATTTTTTATAAGAACAACTTTCATTGAGAACAAAATAAAAGAATACACGGATATAAAAATACCGAAGCCCACAAAAAAGAACAATCCCTTGACAAGAAAGGACTCCAATTATACAAAATCATGTCCATAGAATAATTACAAAAAAAAAAACTTCGAGATCGAAGCCTGATGGGAAACACAAAAGCGAACAAGCGACTAGGATTCACTATAATCTCTCTCAACCCCACTAAACATCGTGCTATTCCTCTCACCCTAAAAAACCCAAATAACAGCACAAATGCTAGCAAGCCGAGGAAAACAAGATTCTCCTCGAACAGCAGATTGAGGAGGACTCCTCGATCATATCCCTGACATCTCTACAACGAGAACATATCTTGCCAAATTTCTTGAAAAAAGAGTCTCAGACATAGATCGCAAACTCACAATGCCAAAGAATATGGTCCAACTCTTCCTCCGCCTTTCAACAAAGAATACAACAAACCATCATGGGTTGGCCAAGTGGTAAAAAGGAACATAGTCTCAATATCTAACTAAAAGGTCATGGGTTCAATTCATGGTCCTCACCTACCTAATTATTAATTTCGTACGAGTTTTCTTGACACCCAAATGTTGTAGGGTCAAGCGGGTTTGTTGAAACTCTAATTCAAAAGATGAATATACTTCTTTATCGAATCAAATCTGTTGAAAGGTAAGAATTGAGGAAATCTCAATTCTCTGTACAATCAATTTCTGATCCTCTCTCTCTTAAGAAGATTTCAGAAAAACATGTCCTCACACATGAATTACATGTCTTTCCCGCCCAAAAGAAAAACACTATTTATACTGACTTCCCTCTCACCGACCTACTTATATCCCACGTCTTCTATTTTTTTAAAAAAATCTATTTCTTCCTTCTACTGTCACTTGCTTAATAAGGGGTCTAACATTACTCCCCCCTTTCAAATTCACCTTGTCTCAAGGTGAAAAGTTGGGTACTTTAACTGCATTTCATCATAAGATTCCCAAGTAGCTTCCTGCTTAGGTAAACCTTCCCAACATACCAAAACTTCCCATTGTCCAGCCACAGTCTTTCGATACTCAACGGCCTCTTCCGGAATAGATTTCCACACATAGTTCTCATCAACAAACTGAATAGTTGGCTGTGAACCCTCATGCTGTCCGACTAACTTTCTCAACTGTGATACATGAAAAACAAGATGAATTTTTGAACTTTCCGGTAACTCAAGGCGATAAGCAACAGGTCCAACCTTCTCTACAATTTTATACGGACCAAAAAATCGAGGTGAAAGCTTTTCATTTCGTCTCCTACGCAAAGTAGCTTGTCGATAAGGACGAATACGCAGAAACACATAATCACCCACACAATATTTTACATTTCTCCTTTTACGATCCGCATACACTTTCATTTGCTCTTGTGCTAAGCGCAAATGTTCACGCAAAGAAATCAGAACAGTATCCCTTTCCTGCAACATCTCTTCGACAGTTGAGTTCTTAGAAAGTGTGCTTCCATAAGACAAAATAGTAGGAGGTTGTCGACCATAAACAAACTGAAAAGGAGTCATGCCGATAGCCCATTGGAAAGTGGTATTATACCAATATTCTGCCCTTGGCAGCCACTTCACCCACTCCTTTGTTGACAACCTCAGTTTGGCCGTCCGATTGAGGATGATAGGCTGTACTTCTAATCAGTTTAGTGCCTGATAATCGAAACAACTCAGTCCAGAAATGACTAAGAAAAATCTTGTCTCTATCCGACACTATGGACAAGGGAAAACCATGCAACCTCACTACTTCTTTCACAAATAACTCTGCCACCAGCTTAGCAGTAAAAGGATTAGTGGTCGAAAATGTCCATATTTACTCAATCTGTCTACCACAACCAGAATCACTTCAAATCCACTAGATTTCGGAAGACCTTCCACAAAATCCATTGAAATATCGCTCCATATGGATTGAGGAATTTCCAACGGAACTAACAACCCAGATGGAGATAAAGCCAATGATTTACTTCTTTGGCATGTTAAACACTCTTCACAGTGTTTTTTAATATCAGCCTTCATCCCATCCCAATACAGTTCACCGGCTACTCTTTTATAGGTTCTTAAAAAACCAGAGTGTCCCCCAATCACAGAATTATGGAAAGTGTCTAAAATAACTGGTATTAAAGAAGAATTCTTTAGAATTACCAATCGATTTTTGAACATCAGCATCCCATTCTGCAAGGAATATTTGCTCTCGGCTGGTTCCTCAAGTTGCTTAATTTCCTCTACAATCTTCACATACTTTGGGTCTTGGAATACCTCTTTTTTAATCACTTCCAGATCGATAGTTATTGGCACATATAACCCAAACAAGTGTACTTCAGCTGGTTTTCTGGAGAGTGCTTCAGCCGCTTTATTTTCAGCTCCCGGTTTGTAAACAACTTCAAACGAATAACCCAAAAGTTTGGCTATCCATTTTTGATATTGAGGTTGTATTATCCTCTGATCTAACAAAAACTTCAGCGCCTTCTGATCAGTTTTCACTTTAAATTTGCCTATCAACAAGTAAGGTCGCCATCTTTGTACCGCCAATACAACAGCCATAAGCTCCCTTTCATACACTGGTCGGGCCTTGTCTCTCAATGCCAACGTATGGCTATAATATGCTATCAGTCTCTTATCTTGAATTAAAACCGCGCCAATACCAAAACCGAACGCATCAGTTTCAGTTTCAAACGGTTGGTTGAAATCTGGAAGAGCTAATACCGACAAGGATAACATCGCAGATTTCAACTTGTCAAAAGCTATGGTTGCCTCATCAGTCCATCTAAACCCTCCTTTCTTTAATAGCTGAGTTAAAGGAGCAGCAATCGCTCCATAATTGCGCACAAAACGACGGTAGTATCCCGTTAAACCCAAAAATCCTCTGATTTCTTTTATATTTGTGGGCTGCGGCCAATCCGATATAGCTTTAATCTTTTCCAGATCCACTGCCACACCTTCTCCGGAGATCACATGGCCCAAATACTCTATTTTTTTCTGCGCAAAATGACATTTCTTCTGATTGGCATATAACTCACAACACTTTTCCCATGTGCAGCATATGATCAGCCTCATTTTTACTATATATTAGTATATCATCAAAGAATACTAATACAAATTTTCTTAGAAATGGCTTGAAAATTGTATTCATCAAAGCTTGAAAAGTAGCCGGCGCATTGGTCAACCCAAATGGCATTACCAAAAATTTATAATGACCTTCGTGCGTTCTGAAAGCCGTTTTCTCTATATCCTCATCGGCCATTCTGATTTGATGATATCCGGACTTCAAATCAATCTTCGAAAACAAATTTGCACCACAAAGTTCATCAAATAATTCTTCTACTACCAGAATAGGAAACTTGTCCGGAATCGTGGCATTATTGACTACTCTATAATCAACACAAAAGCGCCAACTACCATCCTTCTTCTAGACCAATAAAACAGGACTGGAATAAGAACTGGTGCTAGGTCTTATTACCCCAGAATTCAACATTTCTTTCACCAACTTCTCCATCTCTTCTTTTTTATGGAAACCATAACGATACGGTCGTACATTGATGGGATTGGTTCCTTCCTTCATATGTATATGATGTTCTATTTCTCTTCGTGGTGGTAATTTTTCCGGCCACTCAAAAACATTCTGGAACTGATTAATGACAGAACTGATCAGGCCACTGCTCAAGACTTCTGCACTCTGCAAACAGCAAGCATTACTCTCCACAGCTTTCACTTCTATTGATCGACATTCAATCAAGAACCCCGCATCCTTATCACCCCAGTTTTTAATCATGTTTTTATGGCTGATCCTTGCTTTCGTTAAACTAGGATCTCATTTAATATTCACTAATTTTCCATCAACAGAGAAAGTCAATAACAAATTCTTCCAATCTACCGTAGTTACTCCTAGAGAATAGAGCCATTGCATACCCAGAATTACATCAACACCACCAAGATCTAGGGGCAGGAAATCCTCTATTATCTTCCAATTATTCAACTGCACCTCCAATTTTTCACAGATTCCCTTGCCTTGTACTGCAGCCCCAGATCCTAAAATCACCCCATAATGTGAGGTTTCTTTGATGGGTAAGAAAAGCTTCTTCACTAACTTTTCCGACACAAAGTTATGCGTCGCACACAATCGATCAATATGATCACATCTTCTCCCAACAATTTACCCCACTTTCATAGTCCCGAGATCATTTAATCCTACTACTGAGTTGATTGATAATTCAACAACAGTAGTGATATCCTCATTGATTTCTATACGGCTCAACTCCTTTTTTTCCTCTTTATCTTCTTCCACAATTTCATATTCTTCTTTATCTTCTGTCACCACAAACATCCTCAATTCACGTTGCTCTTTCATTTTACATTTGTGGTCTGCAGAATATTTCTCATTGCACCGGAAACAAAGACCTTTCTCCTTTCTGGCCTGAAACTCAGCATCGGACAACCTTTTATATGATCCTTCTCTTCGATTTTCATTTGGGCCGGAACTCCTCAGAGTAATAGTGCGAATCAGAAATGAAGTATTTCCTTTATTCTCCCCTGCTACATTACCGGAAACAACTTTACCATTTCCATTAATCTGTCCAGTCAACTTCCCTCCTGAGTACCCACTCAATTTGGCTACAATTCTTACAATCTCTCTGTTTTCTACCATCTATGCTACTTCCATCATCTCCGCTAACCCTTTCGGTCTTAAAAAAACTTCCTCAGCCCTTACCCATGGTAAGAGGCCATTCATAAAAGTATCTTCAATTACTCTCTCAGGCAAATCAAATAATGGTGCTACCATTTTATCAAACAGATTTATATATTCTTCTACTATACTTTCTTGTTTAATTCTCAAAAATTGCCCGCAGATTGTTCCATCCTTGTTAGAACGAAATCGTACTAATAATCTCTCTTTCATATTAGACCAACTGGTAAATTTATCTCTCTCCTCCTGAGATCTATACCAGTTTAACGCCGGACCATCGAAACTGACTGTAGACACTAGCATTTTTTCAGACTCGGATAGTTTATGAATTTGAAAATACCTTTCGGCTCAAAATAACCAAGAATCCGGATCCTCCCCAGTGAACATCGGCATCTCGATCTTTTTGAACTTGTTTCGATCGTGGAAACCATCGTCGGAATCCATTTTTCGCTTGTTTCGGTCAAATCCGAAATTTCGGTCTGATTCTGCCATTTTACTTGAAGCCGCTTCGTTTTCCTTTCCCTTAGCTTTCTCAGTCTCTTTCGCGACGGATTCAGTCACTTGTCCACTCATCGCCAACCGCTCTCTCGAACTCGTCTCCATTATCGTAAATAGCAACTGTTGTTGCTTTTCCGATTGAAGTCGCATCAAGTCGATGCTCTTCGCAATTTCGTTCAAACTTATTTCTATCACCAGCACTTTACTCAATTCCTTCTTCATTCCGGCAATTTCTTGGTCGATAAATTCCGACTGTTTCTCAATTCGAGTCTGAACCATATTTCTTCTGTCCTACAGATCTTTGCTCTGATACCAAATGTTGAAACTCTAATTCAAAAGATGAATATACTTCTTTATTGAATCAAATCTGTTGAAAGGTAAGAATTGAGGAAATCTCAATTCTCTGTACAATCAATTTATGATCCTCTCTCTCTCAAGAAGATTTCAGAAAAACATGTCCTCACACATGAATTACATGTCTTTCCCGCCCAAAAGAAAAACACTATTTATATTGACTTCCCCCCCACCGACCTACTTATATCCCACGTGTTCTATTTTTTTAAAAAAATCCATTTCTTCCTTCTACTGTACACTTGCTTAATAAGGGGTCTAATAGGGTTGTCCCATGAGATTAGTCGAGGTGCGCATAAGCTGGCCCGACACTCATGGATAACAAAAATAAAAAAAGAAAAAAGAATACAACAAAAAGGCCCAACCATCCAAACTAAGTTGTCTAACATACTAATACGGTCTTGAAGAACCAGCCAAGTGAAGTATCTCACCTTTCTAGAAACCTTAATCCTCTGCAGCATTGAAAAGACCGACTCACCAAGAGGATAAGGATCAACCAAACACTAGACAAAAGACTTACACAAGAACTCTTCCAAAAAGGAATGCAGCAGCCTGGTGGTCCTTGAACGCTGAATTCAAAGTCTCAACTGGACTGCCTTCATTTGCATTCACCTTAATCGAGGCTACGACTTTTCTGAAGACCAGTCTTTTCTATTTTGATTCTCTTTTTCCGTTTAAATTTTGTCTAGTTTGGCTGGTTTGTACTGCTGTATCTGTTCTTTATATGGTCTTTGCTTTTTCTTCGGGATATGATGATGGCACTATGGGGTGTCAATCTAGTTGATTTGTCCAAGTGCGTCCCCTGATCTTATCTATCTATTTCTCTCTCTCTCTAGGCTGTGTATTATTCTCATTGTATAATTCTTTTGTACTTTGAGATTCTATTCTATCAATAAAGAAGCTTGTCTCCGTTTAAAAAAAAAAAGAGATTGGGGCTCAGAACTCTAATATCTCTCCTCCCAAGACAAAAGGGTGACTCTCAAGAAGATAAAGGAAAGCAACCACATCTGCCGTTTCTCTATTAGAAAGAGCACAACGAAACCCGAAAGAAAATGAACAAGAGCTCCTTGTCCACACTAGAAAATCAGCCACAAAACGACTTTTAAACGAAGACAGTTTATACAATGGGGAAAATAACCCAATAGTCTAGTGTGGGGAAATAACCCACACTATACTTACAAGAGAACCATGGGTAATTCATGCGCCCTTCTTGAAAGTTGAATTGGTTAAAATCCTTTTTTAAGTCTAGTTGGCAGTAGCATGTAAAGAAAAGTAGGATCCCTCAAAACGCAAACAGAAAAGAATTGCAAATTTTCAATCGCCCCAAGTTATCACATGACCAATATGTACAAACTGATTCTATTTACACAGAACCTATGTGAAGAGAGAACTATTAATAGCTCCAAGCCAACAAACCTGAGCTAAATGAACTGTGCAAGAAAGGAAAGGAGTTAAATTATGAAGCACAAGTACTTCATGTGAGACAAAGAACCCTTATCAATGAAGATGTTCAACAACTCAATGAAGTTCTTCATTTATCTTCACAGTTCCCCCTCTAATCTTCTTCTTATCCAATCAATCCGAGTCCTTTTCTATTGCATTCAATTGACTAATGTACTTCAAAATCTCTGATGTTGCTTTTTGTCTTGTATTTTGCGGCATTGTCATTAACTTGACATTTTATGCTTTTTCATGAATGTAGTGGGTTACATTAGTATCTTTATTATAAATTTACCTACATTTTAGATTTTTTTAAAGAAAAACAAACGCATTTTCAACATATCAATATCCTAGTTTTTGAGAAATTGACGTATTGTCGTGTCCTGTCGTATCCATATTGTTTTTGTGCTTCATAGAGTCCAAACTGCAGAATAAAGGGGCAAAATAGATCCAAGAAGTCCGATAATTTAGACGAGTGAAAGAACGTGACAACATATTTATATGATTGGTCAAAAATTCTATTAAAGTTGACATTTCAGAAGAGATAGTGAACATACACACTAAATAAAACATTCAACGAAAGGAATAATTACTGAAGTACCTTCCATAATAACTCTGGCATATCCAGTGCAGGCTGTGCAATTGCAAGCTCAAATATAGACCTGGCTCGATCAGTTTCACACAGAGATCTCTCCAACTCTGCATATTTGCTCCAAGCATAACAATTTTCAGGTGACCAGACCAAATACTTCTCATAAAGTTTACGGCATCGATCTATATTTCCCAGTTGCAGCTCTATCTCTATATACTTCTTGAATATCTGTAATTAAATAAATCAATAAAATGAGCACTCCAACAAATGAGATGAAAATTCAGAAAAAGAAGAGGAGAAAAATATAAACATTACCTTATCTTTAGGAGCCCTCCCAATGGCATTGCCAAGTATTTGTCGGGCACCTTTGAGGTTCAACTGTCGTATTTCAAATTGCGCAGCTAATAGCCATATCTTTGCGAATGAAAACTTCGCATGAGGAATCAAATTTAGGCACTCCCTGCCAAATTAATATTGAATGAAAAAACTCTGTATATCTATAATATGTATTTTTATTATCGAAACAGCTATCTACTGTTTTGCTAAACGATTATATTGCATATTGAACTTTTTGTATAGCAATACAATGTACGTTTAAATGCTTACAACATTGCAATGATTAACATTGCGCAAGTGAGATATTACTGGGTATGTGGCATAAAACTAAGTAAGAGAAACAAAACGGGTTCCTAGAGAGAGACGATAATATAAGAGGAAACATAACTCGCCCTTCCCCAAACATTAACCAAACAGCATAGAATGAACCAAGGAAGACCTTCCTTGACAAAAATGATAAGATGTAGCATATCTTCTAGGAAAGAAATGTGAATTTCGGGCGACAAAAAAAGGAAACTTCTATCCTTTCAAGAATTGTCACCTTGATACAGGTTATCAAGAAATACAGTAAACATGGGTGGCTTCTAACTGCTATTACAAGCAAAAGAAAAATAAAAGAGATACTAAATTGACATTCAATATTCAGATATTACTTGTCGTGGACGTTAAAAACAAATGAAAAGGCTTAGATGAAGTGAAATATAAAATCATTACAAGTTATAGCAGTTTATTATTATCAAAAAGTTAAAGCAATTATTGAAGTTTCAGATATCCTACAGTGCCAGAAAAACACAATTACAGATATCAACATCATCTTATAGATCCTTTTTCCTTTGATCTCAACTGAGTGTTTCTCAACATCATCTTATAATTGCATAAACTGACCAAAAAAAGAACAAAATCAACATACTTGTACACTTCACGAGTACGCTCAGCATCAGCAGCATCCAATTCTTCATATAGTGCATAATTGATCCTAAATTGGAGAGAAACAAACAATGAACAAAAAAGTTGTATCCTCAAAACCAAATTGGAGGAGATAGACGAAGGATTCCTTTCTTGATGTACTTACCACAAATAAATATAGCGCTGCCAGTACCGTTTCTCTTCAGCTGGAGGAACATTGGCAATTGCCCTTTCGTATACTTCTCTGATCCTCCCCTTGTTCCCTGCTGTCTCCTCCAATCGAATATAATCAAACCAAGAATCATAATTTAGAGGATTCTTCCTCACTTCCTCTTCATACTGAAACCTTCTCTTCCCCACTATGGCATCTTCTATTCCTTCCTTATCGCCATATTGCTTCTCAAATGCCACAAACTTCCTGTAGATATCCTCAGCTCTACCTTTAGGGATATGATCTAAGGCAAACTTATATATACACCGTGCCCGTTCTGTTTCCTTACACCTCTCCTCAAATTCAGCAAAAGCAACAAAAAGTTGCTCTGCCTCTTCATCATCGGCTAACTTCTCAACAGCTGTTTCATACACCTTTCTTGCTCTAGCTATTTCCCCATTTTTCATCTCAAATTTGGCAAAGCGTATCCATGCACCAACTTTGGGGTGGCATTGAACGAAGCGCTCAAATATGCCTCGGGCACGTTCAACCTCGTTGTATCTCAACTCAAACTTGATGTAAGAGAGCCAACCTTGCTGGTCTGGCATCCAGCCCATCCATCTCTCAAAAATCTGCCTTGCACCAGCAACATTACCTAACATTTCTTCCATATGTATATATTTATACCATAGTTGATCAACTCTTGGCAAGAGGGTAACTGCCCGATCCCAAACATTTCGAGCATGGTTGATAAACTTATTTTTCATCTCAACCTCCGCATACTTCAGCCAAAGGGTGTGGTTTCGGTAATCGACCTCAAGGGCACGCTCCCAAACAGAACGAGCCCGATTGAAGTCCTTTTGAGACTCTTCCCACTGAGCATACTTGATCCAAACACTTATATTCCACCTGACACGACGTATAAGGTCTTCAAACTCCTTCCGCTTGCGTAGGCGATAATCAGCAAGTTCAGTCGGATCTGTAATTTTTTGTTTGGGTGGTCTAATTTCTGCCTCCTGTCGTTCTCGAGCCTCACGAAGTATCTGCTCTGCAGTTATCTGGATTGGAGCCGGAGTCTTGTTCTTCACTCTAGTGGGTCGCGGCAACTTCACCTCTGCATCCTTTCGAGTGAGGTAGCCTAGGGTTGGATCCGCATCTTTGGATGAAGACATAATTTCAGTGTAGTTGAGGTTTTTCTTACTTCAGTAACGTTAATTTCTCCTTCAAAGGGGGTGCCTAAATCAATTGTTCTGTATAAGAAAAAGAAGAGTTATAGCAACAGCCAACAGAATAGTGGACAATCTAAATTTCAAATACAAAGTGAAAATTAAATAAATAGAATCCAAAGAGTCGTGGCTTGGTTATTCAACAAAACACAAAAGTGTAACCACTGCATTGACCTAAAAGACTAAATTCTAAAGTGTCAAACAGCTACATTTTTGTAAATATGAAAATGAACAAGATCGGTTTTTATCCTACTTCTGTCCCAACTTTCTAAGTACTTAAATAACAATGATAAGGTTTGATTCGGATCCCTAAATTAGCTTCCAATTCTTGACGAGTTATCAAGAACTACCCAAAAAGAATTCTAAACCCACAAACATAGCACTTACCAGAATCTGACCAAAACCCGGCGATGCCGCGCAGTTCACGGAAGCGGCGCGCGACGGATAAGGCGAACGGGCTGGAGGACAGCACGGCGGCGAGCAGTAGATCTGACGCTACCTAGCGAGACCTGGCAGCGGCGCGACTGACCGGACGACGCGAGCGGCGGTGGCGGCTCCTTCGACGGTCGGCAATGGAGAGACGAACGGCGGCGACGCCTCCTTCGGTTGAAACTCGACTGCAGACGGCTACGAGGGGAAAGAGGAAAACGAAGGAGAAAGAAGGGCGGGTTGGGGCATGATTATCACGTACAAATTTAAAAAGATAAAAGTTAATATTTATGAATAAGTGTTTCTCCCGAAATAATTGAAAATTAGGGTCAGTCGATACCATGGCAAATACTGTTGTACGCTTTAGATCCCACGATTCAAAAACATTTTTTATCTTGGGTCAAACAAATATCTATCAAATTTTCTATCCAACGTTCCATATTTGTTCAACCCTTTAGAATAACGACTATCAAAGACTAAAATAATCCTCTCTTGCTACAATAAATACTATTTAAAAGTTTTCAATTAGTTAGAATAAACACTATTTTAAAACCATCCATTTGTTACATATTTTACTATTTTACCTTTTACCTTTTTTTATTGTTTGCTAAGTATTTACTATTTCTTTATCAAAACTAAAATAGTTTACACACCAAATACATACTATTATAGTTCAAACTAAAATAATCTAGACTCAAAACACAAACTACTATTATGATTCAACTATAATAACTAGTTCTTGCCCTAAACATTCCTACATTTTAGGTATATGATTTTCTTTTTCTTTTTTAAATAGTCTATTCCTAAGTTTTGTGAAATAGGATTAAATGGTCTATACGTTCATTTTACCATTTTGTAGGAAGTATTGAGTAAGAAATTTTAGAACCAATCACAAAATGTCACATCATTTACTAAAATAATAGCATTTGCGATTAAATATATCCCAAATTAATATTAAATACAATTTTATCAAATTAATTATTTTTGTTCAATTAGATATTATTTACTTGAACTAAAATTCAATTGAGGCTAAAAATAAGCTTAATTTAGTCAATTGTTAAATATGACCCAAACCCATGTGGTTGAGCCCATGGGTTTGGTCCATGGATCAACTAGGCCCAAATTCGTAAAGCCCACCAGAGAGGAGTTCTCCTCATTTGTAGAGGCTAGAAATTTTTTACTCTAGAAGGCCTAGAGAATTTTCCCAATAGCTAGAAGACTCCCCAACTTCTGAAGTCGGCTGCTTCCGAAAATTGAAGCTCCTTTGAAGATATAAATTTTCTTTTAATACTCCAACTTCAAGAACATCACGTGTTTCGTTTCCTCAAATCAAGCATAAGCATCCAGCTGAGAGAGAATCAGATGATCAAATTCTAGAGATCGAACCATATTGCATCAAATCAACGTAAATACAACATCAACACAAGTTCAACTCCACAAATCAAATTTCTCCAAAAATCTTGTGTGAACAAATTGGCACATCCAGTTGGACCTCTCTACCTCTAATCTCTCTCTCGTCATCCAAATCTACAAGCAAACCAATGGCACCAAAGAAGGTTGCGTCCAAATCTTCTGTTGCAAGCGAAGTTTAGACAGGACCTGTCACTCGCAGTTATTCTAAAGGGATCATCCAGGAGAAGAATCAAGTTCTATCATCACAAAAAGCATTCGTGAAGAACTGATGAAATCTTCTAAAGATAGAATCATCATTAAAGAGAATCCTTTGTTTGACGAATTTAATCTTGCTTCTAATCTATCAAGGAAAGAATCACACCTTGAAATAATGTCTGTCATAATGGCTGAGGTAACAGTTGAGGCCGCCATGGCAGAGATGGAGAAGAAAGTAACTTTCCTATTGAAAGCTGTTGAGGAGTAAGATCAAATGAAGGCTTGTGAAACTGCTTAGTCAAGCAAAACTCAAGTTGCCAAAGCTGACAATAAAGGAAAAGCCATGTTGCAGGAAAACCAGGCGCAACTGTCCATCTCCATCACCTCTCTGACAATACAACAGCTATAGGATATGATCGCAAGCTCCATAAGAGCTTAGTATGGAGGACTGCCATAAACTTTTTTTATGTACTTCATGTCATATACCAAAGGAACCAACGATCTGCGAATGCCAATTGGGTACCAACCTCCAAAATTCCAACAATTTGACGAAAGAGGCAATCCAAAGCAACAAATTGCTCACTTTGTTGAAACATGCGAGAATGTAGGATTAAAAAGAGACCAACTGGTTAGGCAGTTCGTTTGAAGCTTGAAAGGAAATGCTTTCAAGTGGTATACAGATTTGGAATCGGAAGTCATTGACAATTGGGAACAACTAGAAAAGGAGTTCTTCAATCGCTTTTATAGCACTAGGCGTGTTGTCATCATGAGTTGACAAACACCAAACAAAAAAAAAAAGAGAGCTAGTCATTGACTATATAAACCGATGGAGAGCTCTAAGCCTAGTTTGTAAAGACAAGCTTATAGAAATGTTTGCAGTGGAAATGTGCACCCAAGGCATGCACTGGAACTTCTCTATATTTTGTAGGAAATAAAAACCTGCACGTTTGAACAGTTGGCAACTTGCGCTCACGATATGGAATTGAGTATTGCCAACTGGGGAGCAAAACATTTCTTGGTTCCAAAAATGAGAAATGACAAGAATGAAATCAATGACACTAAAAATGTCGCAAATAGTGTCATAAATAAGTATATGGTTATTCATGCGACTCCTTTGAAATCTTTCTCTAAAAGGACATAAACAAAAATGGAAAGAAAGCATGATGGCGACAAAAAGGGACATCCAACTCTTAGAGAAAGACAAAAAAAGTTTAGCTATTTCCTGACTCTGATGTTGCAAACATGTTAGAGCAGTTGTTGCTAAAGAAGCAACTTATTCAACTGTCATAATGCAAACGATCGAAACAAGCAAAAAAAGTGGATGGTTCCAACTACTATAAGTACCATCGGGTCATTAGTCACCCTGTCTAAAAGTGTTTCGTATTGAAGGAGTTGATTCTAAAGTTGGCTCGTGAAGAGAAGATCGAGCTGGACATTGATGAAATAGCTCAAACGAATCATGTTACAATCAAGATGACTTCAAGTGTTCCGTCATCAACATTGCTTTATGATCAAAGGGAAAGTTTGATTCAACTTGAGACTTTAGAGCCTATAGTTGTTTGATTCCAACAAAAGATCGTGTTGACAGACTCCTAAAACAAAGAAGAGCATATTGAAGATGATGGTGAAAAATGGATAGTCATATCTCATCGAAAGGGGAGACAAACAAATTTCATTCAAATGAAGTCATGCTTCCATCAAAAGCATGCAAAAAGAAGCATCTCCCACAAAAAGAAGGCGAAAAGGAATAAGATGTGGAAGCCTAAACCCATCAAAGAAAAAGACGAGGACTTTCTCCAACCTCGACAATTGGTAACTTTAACAGAATTCATCCTAAAAAACTTCCTTGATGATCATTCAGAGGAAGTATTAGGAATCGTTGCATGCCATGTTGTTAGCATAGTGGAAGTCGACAACAATTATGCATCTTCTGAAAAAGTCGACAATTTAAATGAAATTAAGCAAAGGACTTGTGTCTTTGACCGTATCAAGCCTTTAACTACTCGATCTTTAGTCTTTCAAAGATTAAGTATGGCCACGAAAGAAGAAGAAAATCAACGTCCAACGTCTACTTCCACTCAAACTTCTACTTTCAAAAGGCTAAGTATCTCCACATCAAAAAAAAGATCAACCTTTAACATCTTCTATTGATCGTCTAAAAATGACAAGAGATCAACATGAAAAAGAGATGACAACATTGAAGGCAAAACCATTTCATGAAGAAAACAATGACAGTAAAATTCACAGTTATGTCTTATCACACATGAAGAAGAAGTTTTCGATTGACATAAATACATAAGGTTCATTGACGGTGAAGTCAATACTTATTATATTCACCAATCTATAAACGAAGAAGGTGAACAAGTCCTTGATGAAAATATGAGCTGCTAAATATGCAAAGCTCCTTATTGCAAGAGCCTAAACTACATAGTGCTTCTAGCCCAAAAGAGCTTAAAAGGTGAATGGCAAAAAAAAAAAAAAAAGTTAAACTACGTTATGACTTGATCCCTATATTATAAAAGGTACGTATGCAACTTAAGGAAAACTTTAAGTTTAGTCCAGTAAAAAAAACTCAAGTTAAACTACGTTATGACTTGATCCCTGTAAGGGTACGTAGACAATTTAAAATAAATCTTAAGTTTAGTCGCACACAAACAAAAGTAGTGTCATGACCACATAAAACATGACACTAGCAATTGACAGTGTTCATTCTCATTAAAGAATATCAAATTAAAGTTGATGATGCCATGTTGGGGGCAATATAACAAATCAAAGAGGTGTTGCACTAGGAGAAAAATGTTGCAAAGTTAGATGCTTATAGGAGGCATTACTCTCCTAAAATTCAACACTCAATATTCAAGTTTGGAATTTCCTTAGAATCAAATTCTGAGGCTTTGTTGATATTTTTTCAAATTCAAGTTTAAAGATTTCATTAAGGCTCGTTCAAATGCAAGACTGGACACTTCACCAATGCTTCATCGACTTCAAGGTTTGTATTGTTATTTTTCCATGTTCAAGTTTGAAGGTTTCATCAATGCATCCTTATATTCAAGCTCGAAGGTTTCATCAATGCATCCTTATATTCAAGCTTGAAGGCTTCATCAACGTTTCCTCATATTCAAGCTCGAAGGCTTCATTAATGCTTCCTTATATTCAAGCTCGAAGGCTTCATCGATGCTTCCTCATATTCAAGCTTGAAATCTTCATCGATGCTTCCTCATATTCAAGCTCAAAGGCTTCGTCGACACTTCCACATATTCAAGATTAAAGGTTTCATTGATGCTTTCTCATATGTAAATTCAAAAGGTTCATCTTTTTCAAGCAAAAAAAAAAAATCTTCATCGTTGCTTCTTCAAGCTTAAATTTGAAGACTTTAAGCTTCAACGATGTCGATGTGGCTCTGCCTTCTCTCTAAAATGTTGATGCAACAAACTCTGCCTCATCTTAAATATGTTGCAGTCGAGAAGATCTTCATCTCCAATATGTTGTAGTCCAGAAGATCTTTATCTTCAATATGTTTCAGTCGAAAAGGTCGTCTTATCAAATATGTTGCAGTTAAGAGAATGTCGTCATCTCAAATATGTTGTAGCTGAGAAGGTCGTCATCTCCAATATGTTGTAGAGGAGAAAGTTGTCATCTCTAATATGTTACATTGAGAGGATCATCATCTTCAATATCGACCATCGAGGGAATTATTCATATCTAATGTGTTGCAACTTTGAGCATGATGATGATAGTACATCTCAGCCTCCAACTCCCCAAATGATGATGGTACAACTTCAAGAGGATGACGGTGGTTCAGTTTTACCTCCTTCTCTCCAAGATGACAATGACGGTATAACTTCATTTCCACGTCTCCAAAGATGATGACAACGAAGTAGCTCTGCCTTCGTCTCTCTAAGATGACGATCATAATGCAACTTCACCTCTACTTTCTCCAAGATCAACGATGGTGTAGCTTTGTCTCTGCGTCTTCAAGATGATGACGATGCTGCAGCTTCGCTTCTGCGTCTCTAAGATGACAAAGGTGTCTCTTTAAGATGAAGACAACGATGCAACTTTGCCTCCACCTCTCCAAAAGGATGATGGTGCAGGTCTAAGAAGATCACGATGGGAAAGCTCCACCTCCAACTCTCCAATAAGATGATGATGGTACAACTCTGCCTTTGCCAATCCAGGAAGACGACAATGATGCAGCTCTTCCTAGCATATTTAAGAAGACAACAATGGTGCAGCTCCGCCTCTACCTCTCTAAGATGACGATGATGGTGTAACTCTGATTTCGCTTCTCCAAAGATGACATCAACAATGCAGCTCCGCCTCCATCTCTCTAAAATGGCGATGATGGTGCAACTCTACCTTTGCCTCTTCAAGATGAAGATGGTGTAGTTTTGCCACTTCAAAATGACAACAAAGTAGAACAAAGATGTCCAATTGTTCCTACTAGGGCAGTGGATTTGACGACAAATGCCCAATTGTCCCCTAGTAGAAGTTAGATCGCTGACAGTGAAGCAGAATGAAGATGTCAGATCGTTTCTACTAGGACGATGGATCTAACAATAAATACCCGATCGTCATCTAGTAAAAGTTGGATCGCTGACGACTAAGCAGAACGAAGATGTCCGATCGCTCCTATTAGGATGGTGGATCTAATGGAAATTGTCCTGTAACGCCCTAAATTAAGGTAATTATAAATCTTAATTATCTTCGGTTTAATTTTGACCATGTTGAAATTATTTTGGGTGTTATTTGAATTAATTGTTGAAATTAGTTGATTTTGTAGAAATTATAATTAATTAGATATTTTTTTGAAAGTATTTAATTAATTATTTAAAATTTAGAACTTTTGGTGGAAAGATTTGATTTAAGTGGATTGTGATTGGTGAATTTATATTTGATGAAGTTGAGGGAATTATAATTAATTATATATATATATATATATATATATATGTATATATAATTAATTAAATTGTGAAAAGGATATTATTGGGAATAATATAATTATTTGAGAAGAGATATAATTATTTTGGGAGAAAAAATAAAAGAAGATAAAGGTGTGATTTGGTGGGAAGAGTTATTGAAGAGAGAGAATATTTTAGTTTATAAAGGAGATTTGATTGGTCTTAAATGAAGAGAGAAGGTATGAGATTTATTTTGGGATAGAATAAGGAAAAATAAAAGAATATTATTATTATTATTATTATTATTGTTTAAATAAGCCTCGTAGTGCGTGCGTTTACTATTCACCTTCTCATGTATTGTGAAACCCTAATTCATCATCTCCTTACCTTCATTAAAAGAAACCCTAGTCACCAATAAGGACCCGTCGCCACCATCTCCGCCGCCGCTGGTTTCTTTCTCCGTCGACTTTCACCGCATTTTCATCCAAAATGTCGTCACCGTTCGCAAGCCGCTCGTCTCTTCCATCATCCGTCGATCGTATCGGCTCTTTGTTTTGCATCTTCTTTTGTCGCGTCATTTCAGCAAGCAGCAGTGCCGTCGACGAAGCCTCATCATTCGTCAATCGTTGCATTTTGCAAGTGTCCGAGTCGGTTCCTCACCCTAGCCGATTATCCATGCCGCCGAGCTTTCGAGTTCTGCTCAAGTCGCTCTTCCCTTGCAAGTCGTCCTTAGCATCCAAGCCGCATGCAAGCTGCTCTTTGCGTCTGAGTCGCACGTGAGCTACTCCTTGTCTTCAAGTCGCACCCGAGTCGATCCCTTTAGCCAAGCTGCAAGCCTGTATTTTGGTTTTTTTTCCTTATTTTTGGTAAATTTTAGTAAGTATTTAATGGGTTTTCGGTAATACCTATGAGATATTAATTTTTGACCCTAAATAATTTAATTTTGGATTAAATTGGATTATTTTTCATAAAGGACTAGTTAGATTAAATTAGGAGTTGGTGCTGTGGAATTTTTCCTAAGTTAAGATTGAATTGGATTCGACCTCAATTTTTAGTAAGCTGAATTAAATGGGTTTTTGGTTCTTTAAGCAACCATTAGATCTATTATCTTAGTTATTTTATCTTTACTGTTTAGGATTCTTCTTGGGAAGCTTGACCTTTCTGTCAGGAATATATTTTTGGATTAAGCTAATCTCCAGGTAAGAGATTCTCCTACTAGACCTTCGAACTGAAGTCATAGCTTGCATGAAATTTTTCATTATGCACTGATGTAGCTAATATGCATAATGTGTTGATGATGATGATGACTAAGTTTATATTGATGATGATGACGACTGATAGTTATGACTGAGTTATGTGTTGATGATGATTGATGATGTTAATGTTAATGCATGAAATATTAATCTCATGATTAAGAATGTTATGGTTAATATTCATGTCATGCTTATGATGTTATGTTATGCTACATGCTATGGATGAGGTGTACTGTTATCTTTATCTATTAGAGTCGTACCCACATGGGTGTCCCTTGGGATCACCATGTTTTTATAACTGTGTAGTCTGATGGGACCACTAGTCTTGTATGATATGATATGTATGAGTGACTCGACGGGGTCACTCACAGCCTAATTGTCTTAGCGTTCTTTTGAGTTCACTAAAAACCAGTTTAATCCTATGTATTCCTTTAGGTTTACCGAAGATGAGAGATGTTCTTAAAGGATCACAGATTGCGCGTGTTCGGGAACATGCCAGTTTAGAGGTACTAATTTACATGACTCTAATAGGAAGTTAACATATACCTAGTGGGACTTGTAGTAAGTCCCTTGCTGAGTATATTTTTGTACTCACTCTTTAAATGTTTAACTTTTTAGGCAAAGGTAGAGGTAGAGGTAGAAGAAAGCTGGCAAATGATATAAAGTGACCGTAGCGTGCCATAGAGAAACGTTTTTGTTTTCGCCGTTATATTATCAATTTGATTTCAATATTTTGATATATTTTCATTATTACTCTTTTAAAATTAGATAGGACCCGATCTAGGATATTATTTTAAAGATTTACTTTTACATACATTAGTTTATTTACGATTTTAATGAGTACTTAAGGTTTTGATTGTAAAAATTAGTTTTATTTTCCCTTTGTTTTAAGAAAATTTTTATTTTCGTTCAAGTAGTAATGACCTCAGCTTAGTATAAAGAGTTAGGTCGTTACAGTTGGTATCAGAGCCTAAGTTTTTAGGTTCTATAGACTGACTTACGAAGTAAGTCTTTGTTTTTGTTTGTATCCCTATGACTAATACGGTCCTTCGTCACTCGTCAGGTATGTTTTATGATTTACGATGATGCATATATTTATGACCTTACCTGAATTAAACTAGGTAAAGTATACATGTTATGATTGTATTGTGAAAGATTTATGCTGATGGAATTTAGGAAAAATGCTGCAACATAGAGGTGCACGTAGAGGTGGTAGGGGAGGTAGAGAACCTGGATGTACCCAGCCTGAAGAGCAATCTGATGCACAAGCTGTCAACCCTACTGCATCTATCACTCAAGTAGACCTTGCTGCAATGGAGTAAAGATACCAAGATATGCTAAGAGATGCATTGACGCTGTTTTATGCTGCCCAACAGACCCCGCCAACCCTTGTTCAGACCCAAGTGGAACCCTAGAACGTGCCAGCCCAACTGTCAATAGAGGCTAAGCATCTGAGAGATTTCAGGAAGTACAACCCAAGACATTTGATGGATCCTTGGAAGATCCTACAAAGGCCCAAATTTGGTTGGTTCTGTACAGACCATCTTCCGATATATGAAGTGCCCAAACAACCAGAAGGTTCAGTGCCCAGTATTTGTTTTTACAGATAGAGGTACCACCTGGTGGGAGACTACAAAGAGAATGTTGGGTGGTGATGTCAACCAGATAACCTGGAAGTAGTTCAAGGAGAGTTTCTATGCAAAATTCTTCTCTACCAGCCTGAGGTATGCTAAGCAACAAGAGTTTCTAAACTTAGAGTAAGGCGATATAACTGTGGAGCAGTATGATGTAGAGTTTGATATGTTGTCCCGCTTTGCTCCAAAGATAGTAGCAAATGAAGCTACCAGAACCGATAAGTTTGTTAGTGGTCTTAGACTGGACCTCCAGGATTTGGTTCGAGCCTTCAAACCAACCACCTAAATGGATACATTGTGCCTAGCAGTGGCTATAAGTCTTCATGAGAGAGATGATCCGTCTAAGGCTGCAGGGAGAGGGTCAACCCTAGGTCAGAAGAGGAAGGCTGAATTGCAACCTACTTTAGCGCCATAGAGGAATCTAAGGTCAAGTGGTATTTTTCAGCGGCATCGTTAGGAGATTGTTGCAGTAGGAAAGATCTTGAGAGAACTACCTGCCTGTCATAGATGTGAGAGATCTCATGAAGGACGTTGCTTAGCAGGAAGTAGAGTTTGTTATAAGTGCAAGCAACCATGGCATATAACTGACTTTTGTCCTCAGAGAATGTTTGGGACTACCTCGAACCAGACTTTCGCTTCCCAGCAAAGAAGAGTTTTTGCTACTACTCATCAGAAGATCGAGCAAACTAGTACTGTGGTGACAGGTATGCTCCCAATCTTGGGCACTTTGCTTTTGTGTTGTTTGACTCTGGGTCTCCTCATTCTTTTATATCCTCAGTATTTGTTCATCATATGTATTTAGAGGTAGAACTATTTAGTATATTATCTGTTTCTACTCCCTCTGGAGAAGTTATATTGTCTAAAGAAAAGATAAGAGCATGTCAAATAGAGATAGCAAACCATGTGTTAGATGTAACTTTGTTAGTTTTAGACATGCGAGATTTTGATGTAATTTTAGGCATGGATTGGCTTTGCTAACCATGCAAGTATAAACTGTTCCTGCAAGGAGGTAGTTTTTAACCCTCCTTCAATAGTTAGTTTCATGTATAAGGGGGCAAGGACTGTGGTCTTACACAAAGTCATCTCAGCTATGAAAGCCAGTAAGCTACTCAACCAGGGTACTTGAAGTATCTTAGCTAGCGTAGTAGACACTAAAGAGCCTGAAGTTTCCTTGTCATCTGAACCTGTGGTGAGAGAATACCTCGACGTTTTTCCTAATGAGCTTCAAGGACTTCTACCTCCTAGGGAGATTGATTTCACTATTGAGTTAGAGCCAGACACTATTCCCATATCTAGAGCTCCTTATCGAATGACCCCAGTTAAGTTGAAAGAGCTGAAGGTCTAGTTGTAGGAGTTGCTAGACAAGGATTTCATTCGACCTTGTTGTCACCTTGGGGAGCACCCATACTGTTTGTGAAGAAGAAAGATGGATCGATGCGCTTATGCATCGATTACAGAGAGTTGAATAAGGTGACAGTTAAGAAAAGATATCCGTTTACCCAGAATTGATGATTTATTTGATCAGTTACAAGGAGCCACTGTTTTCTCTAAGATTGATTTACATTCAGGCTATCACCAGTTGAGGATTAGAGACAGTGATATCCCTAAGACTACTTTTCGTTTTAAATATGGGCATCATAAGTTCATTATAATGTCTTTTGGCTTGACGAATGCTCCTGCTGTATTTATGGATCTGATGAACAGGGTATTTAAGGATTTCTTAGACACTTTTGTTATAGTTTTTATTGATGATATCTTGGTTTACTCCAAGACAGAGGCTGAGCATGAGGAGCATCTACATCAGGTTTTAGAGACTCTTCGAGCCAATAAGCTATATGCTAAGTTTTCTAAGTATGAGTTCTGACTGAAGAAGGTGTCTTTTCTTGGCCATGTATTATCTAGTGATGGAATTTTTGTAAACCCAGCAAAGATGAAAACTGTTACCAGTTGGCCTCGACCTTCTACAGTCAGTGAAGTTCGTAGTTTTCTGGGTTTAGCAAGTTATTACAGAAGGTTCGTGGAAGATTTCTTTCGTATAGCCAGTCCTTTGACTAAGTTGACCAGGAAAGGGACTCATTTTGTTTGGAGCCCAGCATGTGAGACTAGTTTCTAGGATCTTAAGCAGAAGCTTGTTACTGCAGTAGTCCTTACAACGCTAGATGGATTTCGAAGCTTTGTGATTCACAGTGGTGCCTCTAAGAAAGGACTGGGTTGTGTTTTGATGCAACAAGGTAAGGTGGTTGCTTATGCCTCTCGTCAGTTGAAGAGTCATGAGTAGAACTGCCCGACCCACGGTTTAGAGTCAGCAGTAGTGATTTTTGCACTAAAGATATGAAGACACTACTTGTTTGGTAAGAAGATACATATTTTTACTGATTATAAGAGCCTTAAATACTTCTTTACTCAGAAGGAGTTAAACATGAGACAGAGAAGATGGCTTGAGTTAGTAAAGGATTATGACTGTGCGATTCTATATCACCCAAGTAAAGCAAATGTGGTTGTTGATACGCTTAGTAGGAAGGTGTCACATTCAGTAGCACTTTGCTTAGAGACTTTGAGAGAGCTGAGATTGTAGTTTAGTAGAGGAAGTTACCTCAAAGTTGGTTGAGTTGTTAGTGCAGCCGACTTTGAGACATAGGATTATTGTTGCTCAGCTAAATGATCCATATTAGGTTGAGAAGGGCCGCCTGGAAGAAGTAGAGCAAGATGAGGAGTTCTTTATATTCTCTGATGATGGACTTATGTTTGAGAGGCGTTTGTGTGTACCAGCAGACAGTGCAGTTAAGACAAAGCTTTTGACTGAGGCTCATAGTTTTCCATTTTTTATGCATCCTAGCAGTATAAAGATGTACCAAGACTTAAAGCAAGCTTACTAGTGGTGAAATATGAAGAAAGAAGCGACAAACTTTGTTAGTAGATGTTTGGTGTGCCATCAGGTGAAGGCACCAAGACTGAAGTCAGCAGGTTTGTTGCAACCCTTGAATGTGCCAGAGTGGAAGTGGGAGAACGTGTCTATGGACTTCGTCACAGGACTACCTAGGACCCTGAAGGGTTATACAGACCAAACGTAATGAATATGTTCTACAAGGGATACATCAACGAAGAAGAACACTACGCCATGGTAAAAGTGTAGAAAGTAGACTTTGGACCAGATTCAATCAATGAACTCTGAGTTAGAGGCAAACGAAATAGGACATGCAATTTTCAAAAATCCATAAGAGCGAGATTTAGAAAATGTGTTCAAGAGAGTTGCCTGGTCCAGGACAAAATGGGAGATAACGCAAACAGGGAAGTACCAGCTCTTCCTACACAACCTAAACACAAAAGCCAACATCTGGTTGGTATTTGTGAAGAAGAAGATCATGCCCACTCGCCATGATAACACCATCTCCATGGAGTATATAATATTAGTATACTGCATAATCGAGGAGATACGGATGAACGTAGGTGAGATAATAAGTAAGCACATCATAGCATGGGTAACGCACCCTCGTCAAGCAAGACCCTTCCTACACCCAATTGAGAAATTATGCTTAAAAGCATGTCTGACGTTAGACAAGCTTCCTCAAGTAGAGGTGAAAGATGGGGTTTGGTCCTCTAAAACCCTTCATTTCATTATTGCCGTCCACAAGAACAAGGCTAAGCTAAAATATCTCAAAACCAAATAAGATGGTAAATCAAAGGTTGGAAGTGAACGGTGAAGATGAAGAAGAGAAAGAGGAAGATGATGTCCTACTAAAATGCAAACAGCAAGGTGAGGAGGAGGCCTTAGGATCAAAGAGATTAAAATCTTCTAAGGCGAATGACTCTGAGGAAATCTTGTCGCATGCGTCCACAAAGAGTCCTAAGAAGAAGAAGCCCGCCAATCTCCCCTTACCCAATAAATCCAAATCCTTCAAAGCCACAAGCTCTCAAACTCTCACATGTCCAAAATGCCTTCGCCTCTCAAAAATCCAAATCGTCAGCCTCATCCTAAGAAATCAAGGCAAGAAACTAATAAAAATTTTGCCATTGTTATACATACCAAGGAAGGAACCTACACCTCGTAACAAGGGAAAAATTCTATATCCCTTCTCGTCGAGCCGACCAACCATCATAAAACCCTGACCCTTAAAGATTCCAATTAGAATATCTTCCAAGACACCCTCTCAGACCCTGTCACATTCATTGATGACGCGTTTAAAGAGTAAGAAGACAGGGCGGGAAGCCAAGTTCTTTCCTAAAAAAGAAAAGAAGTCCAGGAGGAGGTTATTGATCACCTCACTCCAAAGGGAAAAAGAAATACTCTCTAAGGTAGTTGTCGAGAAAAGCCTCCCTTCACCATCGAAATTAACTCTAAACGCCTCAACACAAAAAGATAAGTTAAAGAAGGCAGTGAGAGAAAAAGAACGAGAAGAATTTGATGAGGACTATATCTTCGAGTTCATGGATCACTACATTCGTAAACCAATGGAGAAAGGAATTGATGATATAATCCAGTGCAGAGTAACTTGCAAGAAATGCATCTGCGGAGTCAATGATAGATGAACGATTAAGAACTGAAAGTGGACAAAGCAAATGTGAACATTGAGGCAAAATTAAGTTAACTCAAGGGAGAAATGACAGAGCTCAAAATGTAGAATTCAGGAGTTCCAAATACAACTTCTTGCAATGAGGGAACAAAATGAGGTAATAAGGGAACATAATGAAACACTGACTGGTTTGGTAGATGAGTTGGCCACAAGGTGCGACACATATTTCACAACCTTAACGAGATATCAACACCTTTTGATGTGTAGCACCATCCTAGTACCACAAGTTCCACAAAACCTTGAAAGGCCCCTAACGCAATTTGATTCTACTGTCCGCGATGTGAGAAATCGTGAGCCTCCACTGCACCATCAGAACTGCTGTAGCAGCCTTAAATTTGGGGGTGTTTGTAAATTATCTATCTTTTGTAAATTCTTAACTTTTACTTCTGTAAATTATATTCCTTGTATTTATGCTATTTTAAATACAAGTACATACTTTAACATAATTATTATGCATTTAGTTTATCTTATTGCAAGATTGGCTCTCAGCATTTCAAAACTTTAATTTTTCCTTGCGTCTCAATGATAACTTCAGTGAAGTAAACCATGTGAAATAAAGTTTCATATGTTATCTAGGTGTTTAACTTATTAAGGAAATTTACTTAGGAAACAATTTTAAAGTTTAGTAGGTGAGCAAGCTTTACCTCAAACCTCTTTTGTAAGATTTTTCTGCAAATAATCTTATCATTCACTTTTAGCAATAAGAACATTGCTATCCTCTACATTTGGGAGTGTGTAAAGCCAAAGCTAAAGTTTTTGAAACTTTTTGGAAATCCCATAAGCGTTTTAACAAAAGTTAAAATAGCCAAAAAGTGTAAGTATTTAAAAAAAAATTTGTCATTCTTTTATTCAATAAAATAACAACTCCAATGTTTCCCTTCTCGCTAAAAATAAGAAGCAAATCTTCAAAAGTAAAAAGTAGAGAGTCGAGTAATAAGAGGCGATAAGAGTTATAGTTGAGGAGAGGAACAGATTCATAGACTACCTATGCTTTTTCATTCAATGCCAAACATTTTGTAAATAAGTAAATAAAAAGCATTCTTTCGTCAAGTAAAAGGATTCAAAATTCTTTGAAAACTTTAGCCATCTCCGAAAATTGAAAATAAGATTCTTGTGGGAAATAAACAAGGATATTTTGAATATAGCGAGAAGTACGCAATGAGAGTAAACTTTAAATAACAAATAAAACTAACCCCCATTTTGAGAAGTTTAGAAATACAAAGACGAATGTGAATCTTTGAAGAGGAATTGTGCTTGGGGACAAGCATGATACGGAGTGATTCTTAAGGACAAGCATTATTCTAAATTTTGGGGTGTGGTAACTTATAGAAATACAAGTTATTATAGACTTTTAAATAGAATAATGAGACAAAAACACATAAGAAATGTGACAAAACGCGTAGCTTATATTGTAAATTCATAAATATTTGGAAATACACTTTACATAAGCATCTAAGCCTGTTTCACCCTGTTTTTAGTGTCTTAACGCAGGATTATGAAAAAAAGAAGAAGCTAACGAATTGCAACAGAACTCGCCTGAAGACTATGCGAGAAGACCTTATTAGTAGGCAAAAGGGGTTCGCTAGAAGACAAAATGGTAGTTGGAGTTGATATGACTTGACATAGAGGCACCTTTCGAAGCTGACATGTTCAGAATATTAGATTTTCCGCCTAAATCTGCCTATATAAAAGACTCCATCTCCATCAAGAAAAAAAAGGCCTAAATAGGCCAAAGGAGGTCTGAAGAGACCCAAACTTAGAGAGTGGTTTAAAGGAATAGCCTTTTCATCATCTATAAAGCATATCTTCATCTTCTCTAATCAGTCAATAAGCAAAAGTTTGAGGTTTGAGTGAAGAAGATCCCATTTCCCATTCCCCTTACTTGTATTTCCATTTCTATTCTTTCCATTCTTTGTATTTCATTGTAATGTATTTGTTCATATTGTACAATGGCCTAAGGCCTATATTCTTTAATACATTGCATATTTATACCTGTTTCAATCTATCATCTTTTTACTATTCATCTATCCTTGTGTTATTTGTAGTTTAAGATTTACGATAAGTTCTTGATAAGAAGGTTAGCTTATGACTCTGATCGTGTTAGTTAAGCAATAGTCATCACCTGGCTAGTGTTTACTACTTGAGAGGGCAAGTAATAAGGATAAGGCTAACATGTGAAATGAGAAGTTTGGAGAAAAAATTCACCTTGGTAAGATAACTTTCATCATTTGTGTCTCGAAAGGAGAATAAGTGTAGGTATATGGCGCCGGGAGATTATCACCCTTAAAAGAGAAGCTCTATAAATTTTGTAAGTGAAGCGTTCTAGATATGTCTTGTTTAACTCAGCTTAGTCATTTGGATCCCGAGAAGTGAGCAAGTGTGGCATTTAAAGATATCGAGAGGTACTTATCTTAATCATAAGCTAGTAAACTAAGCTATATCGCATCAAGGTTCTTTAATTGCTTAATCGCCTAGTAACACATAGACTTTCCTTCACCCATTTTCTTATGCAAGTTAGTCCATAATCTCATCTTGCATTATCTTAATCCCCCTTTATAGATTTTCTAATGGAGATAAGTATACGTAATTTAAACTTACAATCTCTCATACTATATAGTTTATTCTTTTATACCGCCTAAATGAAGAGTGAACTCTAGAACTAAGCTTTGATATTAATTCCATGTGTTCGGTCTTGGATTATCCAAAAAAATCTATTGCTTCACTTATACTTGGGCAAGTAGTAGAAAAATTTGTACTCAATGAGGACTTAGTAACTACATCAGAATGCGAGACATAGAGAGCATACAGCATGCCATGACCTTGTCTCATTGCATAGAATCGAATACACTACACACAACAATACACTAAGCACAATGAGTCTATAATAGGAATCTGCGTCCGTCTTCTCTCAGTTTGTTCGTCACTGACCGTCCGCTTGAACTGGGAGGTTGCACGAATTTGGTTTAGTTGAGTCAAGTCGAGTGCCATCTTTACCTCTTTAGTTGCGCTTCGTTTCACGTTACAAGCTACACGCCAATTCTCTTCCGTCCCAGCTAACTCTAAGCCGCACGACCCTACCCTCTTCCAAGTCGTTTGAGCCAAGCACTTTTTCCTTTTGCCTAGTCGAGTTGTAAGCCTCCTTCTGCTCCTTTTTAGCCAGATTTGAGACATTTTTTAGTGAGTTTTGGTTGAGTTTTAAGTACACCCATCAAATATTAAATTTTGGTCTAAAAAGATTAATTTTGGATTAAAGGTGGGTTATTTTCTTAAAGTGAATTATTTTTCTTTGAAGCTAATTGGCAAGTTGTGGACCATTTAATATGTGAAATTTTCTTCAAGGTTGAATTGGTTTCAACCTCAATTGTTGGTAGGTTGACTTGGAAAAATGTAGAAGTTCACCCTTATATTGTTAATTAAATGTGCTGAATTTTTCCCTTTATGTTAGGATCGAGTTAATTGGGAAATCTTTGGCTGCCAACTAGGGAATAATTGTTTTAACAAATCTTGAGTTAAGGGATTTCTACTACCGTACCCTAAATTAACTTGAAATGTATCGTATGAGACGATTTGACTAATTATACGTAGTGTTAACTTTCATATCTTGACTGATTATACATAAGTTTGGATGTATTGTTTTCTTGATGACTGAATTGAGGTACGTATTAACATGTTTATTTTGATTGGTTATGTGTTGAACTAGAGTACTGTTGATAGATTTATTTATGTTTTGATGTGAATGTCTTTGACTGTTTAAACTGGATTGAACTTATCTAGATTGAGGGGAAACTGTTAGCTTTAGCTGTGGGGTAGTGTACCTTGCAGGAACTTATCTGGACTGAGTGGATGTTCGAATATGATTGTCTAGTTGGCGGGGTGAGGTTTGGAGATTTTAGGGAAAATTAAAGCATATTCTATTAAATTTTGTTCAAATAAATTTATTTTAATAAATTATTTAATATTTTTATCTTTTATGACAACAAATTAATGTCACGGAAAAGTAGAATTCGAAAATAGCGTTTTTTTTCACCAAAAATGCGAATTTTGACATTTTATGACATTTGTCTCCTTTCTCTTTTCAATTTGGATTGTAATGAAGTGTTATAGAATATCATTTTTCTTGTAATGGGATCACTAGACTGGTTATATGCATCCTACGGGATCACTAGACTGATTGAGATGTATCCTATGGGATCACAAGACTGTTATGATGCAGGATATCTCATAATAGGAAGTTAATAGTTTTTACCCCTAATGGAACCAGTAGTGGGTCTCTTATTGGGTATATTTTTATACTCACCATTTCCATGTTTAACTTTTTCAAGCAAAGGTAATACGAGAGGTAGATTGACAAGGGACAAGAAGGACTGTATTAATATGGGATCTTTTAAATGGTTATGCTTAATGCTTTTACTTTTTTATGTTTTGATGATTAAAACGACTGTATGTTTCTTTGTGTCTTAAAACACAAATATTGTTGTACTTCTATCTTGCTTGAAATAGGGCCCAAATTAAACTTTTCTTTGATGTTTCTTTTTTAAATAATATTTTGTGTCTTAATGATTTGTTTTAGGTTGAACTTTAAAGTAATGACCTTATAATAGTTTAAAAAGTTGGGTCATTACAGACCCTTCACAAATTTCTCATAAGTACAGCTAGGCCAAAGAGACTACCATGTTGCCCCTGTATTTACATCTGACTCATTAAGTACCACTAGTTTCTCTAATGAACAATAAGTTATAGTCTTACTATAACTGAACTCTTCTCGAGCTAAGAGAGGGTGTGGCGCCACATTGTTCAAGCCCTGGAATCAGTACTTAAGAGAGCAATTTTTCTACTTACTTTTATCTATAGAGAATGAGTGAATTTCTTTTTGTGTGTAGCTGTGTTCCTAGCTCCCCAAGCAAACGAATCCCAAAAATGGTAGGTATTTTGAGTCAGCGACATTGGCCACTCTTACCCATGCAAATCAAAGGACCGCCCTCATACGTAGGGGTTCACAACTCACTCAGGATTCAGATCAAGTCACCTATGGTCATCCTAATGAAAGGTGGTCTCAACTAGTAATAATGTTAAAAGAGAGAATATTAATTTCATGGTCCGATCTTATACAAACTATTTGTATAGAATACCTCCGCTTTAATGTCTCAACATGAATGATTAGGATCAAATCATTTATAGCACTTTAGAACAATTGTAGCAACTACAAAGTAGACTATATTCATAGTGTTACGAGGTATCCAACTTTATCCATCTACTACAAACCATTTAGGCTATCACTTAAACATGATCCACTTGTATGTCTCCACTTACACATTTAGGTTACAAAATATAACCTTGGATGTTAGTTTATTGGTTTTGTGGGTTAATGCAACTACTTGTCAAATAAAATAAAACACTCTATTTTATTACATAAATAAAATGCTTCTATAATACAATTACAAACTACAAGACCATAAGATTTAGGGCATCAACCCCTACAGAAGAAACCTTCAAAGACTATCCATGACGAAAATTATCCTACATCTCAAATTATCAATTCTTCAAGTCTATTGGGCTTTTGAGACAATACCAAGACTTTCCAGTTTAGATGTTGGGTTTGGAAGAAAGCCTATAATTCAAGAGCCAACAATCGTGACATGGGAATGTTTGCAGTTAAGGGATTGGAGGAATCTAAACGTGAACATTTTTTAATCTAAGAATGTAAGTAAATTTAGAACATTTGATATATATGTTTATCTAGATAGACAATGATAGATTTCTATCCATGTCTATTTAATTGTCTATCTCGAATAGACATAGATAAAAATCTATCACTATTTATCAATATTGTTTCTATTTTTTCACTAATAATATGTCATCATTTTACTTTTAGTTCTCTATGATGCCATTAGACTCAACATAAGTAGAGTTTTAAACAATTTTGAAATATTTCAAAGAGATTGAGAAGTAGGAGAAAAAAGAATATGTAAAGAAACAAGAAAAAAAGAAAGAAATGGAAAGAAACATAGAAATAATACAAACAAACAAAATCTTGAATGAAATAAGAGAAATCAGAAAAAATCAAGAAAAAAATAGAAGGATAACATATTTTGTTACGACAAGGCCTAAAAGAAATAAAAAGTATGTTGACACTGGTTGTAAGAAGCTTGAATGTTGGACTACCATTAAAAAAACTTCCACAACAACATACAGAGAAAGAAAGTGTGCATCGACAAGTTGTGGAAAAAAATAAACCACCTACCTGTAGCCTTGGCCTTCTTGAGGAAGATGAAGAAGTTAATACAATGGTCTTCTATGCAACACCATATTGCTCCACGGTTAGTGTTCAGTTCATTATCTACTGCTTTGTTTTGATTAAAATTACTTAAGTTCTAAATAAACAACAATTTTGTTTTTTTTTTCTATGTTGGGAACTATTGTCCTTGAAACACAAAGTGATTTGGACACAATAGGAACTGCAGATTTATACACCAAAAACACAACTATTATGGCAAGTTTAATTCTTTTGCAAACAATAAATCTGTCTAGATGCACAATCCTAGACATCTATATGATGTTTTTTTTAATAATATTCTTACTTTATATGCTTGTAGATAGATGAAGAAAAAGAAGATGATATCAAAATTACAAATTTAGAAACACTAAAAACACAAGTGTTGACCTAGGCTTGATTTCTTTTGTATACAATTGGTTGCACGATTATTTAGATATTTTACATGATCATTTAAAACATGTACACGATCGTTTAAATGTTTGCAGTGATCGTTTATATTGTCCTGCACGATCATTTACATCTTTACGCGATTGTTTATTGTTTCTTGCACAATCATTTCTACATAATTGTTTTTTTTTTTTGTTAGATTTAAATAGATGAAGATAAAGATGGAGAGGAAGAAGAAGAAGCTGAAGATGATGAAGAAGAAGAATATGAAACATCAGATGAAAGTGATGAAGAAAATATGAGGAGGGAGAACAAAACAAAAGAAAGCCAATACCAAAATGTAAATATTGTGATATTCCACTAACTCTGTTTATCTAAGAAGAATAAATAACTATCATTGCCTAACATTCATTGTTCTTATTATTAACTCAAATAATTTCTTGCAGCAAGTCGTTGAAGAAAAGAAAATAGAAAGAAAGGATAAGAAAGTCAAATGGAAGAAAAATCAAGAAGATACAAATACTGATAGTGAAGAAATTCTGTTTATCACAAAAACAACATAAAAGAGAAAATAAGTTGTTGATGTTGATAATAACGAAACTGAAGAAAAGATTGATAGTGATAGTAAAGAACATGCAGAAGAAGAAATGGAAACAAAAGAAAAATAAAGCAAAAGCAAAAGGAAAAAATGGAGGGAGACCAAAAAAGGTCAAAGGTTTCAAACACGATATGGAGACAACCAATCTCAAAACAAGAAGGAACAAAGAAGAATTTCAACTCAGGAATACATTGATTCTACTCCATCCTTTGACCTACACATTTTTCAAAAGTTGTAGACACAATTCATAGTATTCTAGAGACAATTATAGTGTTTGTAAAGGTTCAAGTTTGTAAATTTGAGCTTTTGAACATTTCTTTGTTTTATACTTTAGTAATTTGTAAGTTTCTTTCTAAATCTGATCTTTGTGCTAACATACTATTTCCAATTTTAAATTTTAGGGTATCAATCTCAGATACAGAGATAGAATACTATCATTTTCTATCCCTTGATCATTTAGATCTAATTACTATATTGTTTACTTACCTAAACGATCATTTATGGTACACTATAGAAACGCTTAGGTTCAACAACATGATCATTTAGATGTTATTAGAATATCATTAACATGTAATGACAAGATTGTTTAGAGTTTAGAGTTTAGTGTTTAGCGTTTACATGTAATAAAAGATCGTTTTGACTTAACTAAACAATCGTTTAGCATATATTACAAAATCATGTAGATTATTACATGATCATATAGGTTATTAAATGATCGTTTACACTTATCATTTATAAAAACATGCTAACAGATTAATAAAAGTAATTTGACAATTTAAAAACATGTGAATTATTGACGATTTTGTCCCTTTGGTATAAAAGACCAAAATTCTTACCATTTTCTTCATTTTCACTCACTTTATTTCAAACTCGTACTGTCGTTTCACTTTTCCTCTCACACGTTTCCAATTTTCTTAAACTTTTCCTCTCAAATTGTTAAACATTTCCATTTATGTCTTCAACATCAAAGGTATGTTTGTGCAACTCCGATTTTTTGTTGATTAATTGTGTTATGACTGATTTACTTATCATATTATGCTTCGTCTTTTTTACATTTTAAACCCATACTGTCGTTTCACTTTTCCTCTCAAATGTTTCCAATTCCCTTAAACTTTTATTCTCAAATTGTTAAACGTTTCCATTTCTGTCTTCAATATCAAAGGTATGTTTATGTAACGCTAAGTTTTTGCTGATTAATTATGTTATGTCTTATTTTTTTCATCACATTATGCTTTGTGTTCTTTATATATTAAAAATTTATGTCTTTGTTTGATTCATTTTTGAATTAAAATAAGCTAAAAATACATTTTTTCGTCGGATTTTGAAATATGCACGCATGTTTAACTAAAACTTACACTTAAAAAATATGTCATCAACAGAAATGATAGGTCTACAATATTTCGACCCCTCAATTAATGCACCAAAAGCCATAAAGAAAAACTTGAAATGACCACTATCATCCATCTCTAAAGCAGTGCATGTACCTATAAAAAATACAAAACATAGGAGAACAATGTGATTAAATTTAATACTTGTTTATGTAAGATAGACTGTGATATTTGTCTATCCCCATCTATCTACAAATGAATGTAAATTTGATATAGAAAGTTGATCATACCTGGGTTAGATTCCACCAATTTATCAAATAAGCTTGGAATCAACGTGTACAATTCAATTGTGTCACCTTTTAATATCTTTACTATGTGTTCTTTTGCCCTCTAAGCTTTTTGATAACTTATATTAACTCCAAGATTTGTACGAGCCTTGTGGATAATAACTTTTGGAATGGAACAGTAAATAGGTATGAACCTAAAACCATCTATCAAGCAACTGCTAATTACTATTAAAGAAGCTTGCATGTGACAATTTTAGGTAGTATTCAGTGAACAGTCATGGCCAGAAATGTATTTCCGTAGCATCCATATGTTAGCTCTTTTTATAACAAGATGTCCTAACATACCATTTGCACCTTTCTTGCAAACATCTAAATTCAATACACCTCAAATTTGATATTGCAGTTTTAAACTGAAAGTTGTTCTTCACTACTATTATGCAAAAACACTTTGAAAGAACTTCTTTACTTTGAAATAAATTGTTTTCCTTCAAATCACCATGATAACAAATCTGTCTTATAACTTCATCATTTGAAACAAAAGGGATGTCTACTAGTTGCATCTTTAGCAAAAGCTAATTCATTGTCTTTTTTATTGGAACCATAGTTTGAACGTTGCTTTTACCAAAATCAAGTAAAACAAATAAGTCTACCTACTCATCCAATTCAATCTCTTTATATATTAAACCAACCAAACAATTAAAGCTAATTCGAACATCTACCAAAATTTTAGCAACTGAGTAATTCTCATAGACATTGCATTCATTCCATTTACCTCCATAAAAAACAACTATAGGAGTCTGTAAAAAGAAAAGACAATTAGTATTTAATAGTGATAGAAAGAAATAGATAGACATAGATATACATCTATCACTTAATAAAATAATAAAATGTAAAAAACATTAATAATAAACACAATGCAAGAATGGACGATCGTGTAGTGAAATAATAAACATTAAATGATCGTGTTGACCATGGTGAATGATCATATTGAATGTAGTCAACGATCGTGTTGACGTAGGTACACGATCATTTGACCATAGTGATCGTATTGAATATAGTAAACGATCGTGTTGATATTGGTAAACAATCGTGTAATTCAATGTAAATGATTGTAAAAGTGCCCCACCCCACCCCAAATGTCACCTTCTGTGACTAGATGGAGGCGTGCTGCCTAAACACTCAATGCGTACCTCCCGTGAGATAACACGTTGAACGCCTAGTAAGAGAAATTACTCACTCAACGAATCTCAACTCAAGTTTAATGCCTAGTTCCACTTAAGTTTGATAAACACAACGTAGAAAAAATACAATGATCAACATCTCTTTATTACTTAACACTTGCAGACTAAGTACGATACAATACAAAGTTCTTGCTTTCTTTATAACAAGACTTAAAATAAAGACTTCAGGCTCTCCATCCCTAACACAACTTCCACAACTCAAATGCCTAGCTTGCTCATCTCACCGCGTAATAGCTCGCATTACCTTTCTTTACTTGGCTTTAACGCTTGAACCTGGGGAATGGCAAACTTAAATCGTAAGTCAAAGGCTTAGTGAGTGAGATTTTAGAAATACCTTTTGGGGAATCCAATACAATCACATAAATATATTTTCATTTCATTAACACAGACTCAAAACGCCTCATTTCATAAATCACATAAATCACGCATTAGCTTCCTCTTATTCCTTTCCACCAAGAACATGAACCATTCCTTACGCCAAGACTACTGGAATTCACTCTTGCCAGCAGCTTGCCTTTAGACTACTGTGATGTTCACTTCATCAACAGCATCCGAGAATTTTCATGGTTCGTTTGTCGTTGCTCAGACCATGCACACGACGCCTTTACACATTATGTGCACACCACATAATAACAACTTACTTAATAGGAATAAGGCTAATGGTTTACTTGCAAACAAGCATCACAATCATCACATAGAAATCAAGAGTTTTCTCTTTTCAAATAACAACATCAATATCAACCAACAATATATAGATATACAAAACGTGTTATACATAACTACAGACTTAGAAAGAATACTTTAAAAACATTTCTTTTACTCAGGAATCACTCACAAAATACTTCTTTTCTTTACGAAAGCCACTCACGAAAATACTCGATTCCCTTCTTAGAATGCCTAGTTCACTTTCTCTTCTCACCTAGCACTTCCTCGGTAGGCAGTTCAACCTTAGCAACTAACAGAATAACAACACCTTCTTTCATTCATTTGGTCTCATTTATACTAATCCTTTAATATGATTAGTTACCACTTAATCTTCTCTCAGCTTGCCACATCCTATTTACTCTTTACATATGTCGGCTTATAACTCAACAAGCCATGCTACCATCTTAAGCTTAATAGCCAGCTGTTAACTCAAGATTAGACATTCTTTTGAAATGCTAACCTTATCTTCTCTAAAGGGTGAACTCTTCCTCGCCTTCTTCTTTTCGAGAAAGACTACAAATGTCCACTCCTTTTACCTAACTTCACTTCTCGTTATCACAACAGAACGCCTAACTTTTCTTGCAACAAAATGCCTACTTCACCGCAACAGCACTTAGACGCAAACTTTCCCCCCGCGTCACTTTTCCTCATAATGCAACTTACTTCATGAAATGCCTCTTCTTTACACTTAGCCAAAATAACTCTTTTCAACAAGGCTCATTTTCAACAAGACTCCCCTTTTCTGAATTTTGGCCTTACAAAAAACTACACACTAACAATTTTCATAAATGAAATACAAGATTCTTACAATGATATTTAAATCTTCTAAACATTTGAAATGAAAAAAAAAATTAGAATTCATACCACAAACAAAAACAAAAACGATCTTCATAATGAAATATAGAATACTTAACTAAATTTTATAATCTTCTAAACAATCTAGATAAAAATGATATTCAAAGTTCTTGCCGAAAATAATCCCACTGCAACGAATTTGATAGAGGAATATAAATAATTTTGATATTGTCGAAGATGAAGAAGAATATTCAAAAGAAAAAAGATCTAAAAGAGCACATGAATAAATCACAAAGAAAGTGAATAAATTGCAAAAAAGAATAATAGAAAGAATTGAAAAATCGTCCCACAATAATAAAAACCAATAAGAGCAAATATGAAATTTAAGAAAAAATAATCGAGTTTCATGGACTTTTCTTAAATTCTCATACAAGCCGTAAATATTTACAACTTTTGTTATATTTATGTAAAGTTACCTAAATTAATTATATTACAACAAGTTATTTTCTTAGATTTTAAGCATTTGATAAACTTTTTATAGACTTTACAAGTGAAACATATGTAGGGAATTCATAATGTTGCAATGAAAAAGGATCGCAACTTGCTTTAATCTTATGACTATTTTGATGCACAACTTTCCACTTTAGGATGGAAACTGGTATATAAGCATTTATGTGCTTTTCAAATGCGTATGGAGATTGTGATTTAGAATTTTTTATTAAAGGCTTCGTATCTTCCATGGTTAGTTCTTTTTTATGTCAATAAAAAAAAAATAACCACATCTCTTTCATTTTCACTCTCTACTGTTTTTCACATTATTATTTTGTGTAAGTTAGTTAAATGACCAATAATATTAATTGGTTCAACATATATACTATTGTTCATGTTATTTATGTTACTTAAGAATAGTGTGTTATTAGTAGAATAGTCTCGTTCTTTGATGAAATGGTCCAATGGTCCCATTCTTAGTAAATGCATGTGTAGAAGAAAATGTTTTTTTAATGTTTACTTCTTAAACATGTTGAATACGTAGTTTATGTGTACTTATAGTAAAGATTATTGGATTTAGTTTATGGAGGGAAGTGATCTTGAATATATGTGGTTTTTGTGTAAATATTGTTGGATTTCGTTTGTGGTTATTATTCTTTAGTGGCTTTAGGAATGCAACTATTTGATAAAATGTTGCCTATGTGAAAACCCAATTTAGCTTGACATTGTTTTATTTTGGTTTAGGTTGTGAAATCCAAGTTTGTATTTGATACCAAGATCATCCAAGATCATTGAGTATCAAGTTTCTTTAATTAAATTAATGTCTCTTGAACTAGAATTGTGGTCTTGTGATTTTTGGAATATCATAGTTGGATTGGTATTGTAATTTTTTAATTATCATATTTGGTTGGAGTTGATAGAGATATTATTGTAAATTTTGAAATTGTTCATATATATATATGAAAGGTAATAGAAGCATGAAATTGCTAGTTTGATGTATTGGGCTGATATATAAACTTCAAATGTGCAATTGTTTAATTTTGTTGATTAAATTGTCTTATTGAAACACATGTAAGGTAGGAAATGAGAAATGAAAAAAATAATATATTTATTTTGCAGTGAAAACATATCAAAAATTAAATAACTTGTCAATTATTTCATGTCAGGATAACCATATATTTGACAAAAATTAAAATGCGAAGAGTAATCATCTATAATACGGAATCAACGTCAAAATCCACCAATTTGACATGTAAAGCAGGTCAAGTATACTATCTTACTTGACATGAAAAATATATCAGGAAATATATTGTAACGCCCCGAAAATTTAAGGTAAAATTTTTCTCGTTTTATGTAAAATTCAAGTTGATATAATAATAATATAATATTAATTATATTATTATTATTAATGTTTATTTTATTGGTTATAATATTAATATTATAAATATTATCATTATTAATATTTATTTTATTTGTTATAATATTAATATTATAATTATTATTATTATTTAATATTATAGTAATATTATAACATTATTATTACATAATATTAAATTATTATTTATTTAATATTAATACTATTAATATATTATTATTATTTCTTTATTATTATTATTATTATTTAATATATATATATTATTATTTATTTTAATTTATTTAATATTAATAATTTTAATAATTATTTATATATACCTATTTTGTTAAATATATATATATATGTATTTTAAAAAAAAAAAAAAAAAAAAAAAAAAAAAAGAGAGAAAAGAAAACCCTAGGAGTCGCGCGCGCCGCCTACCCCCCCCCCCCCCCCCCCCCCCCCCGTCCTTCTTCCGTTTTTCCCTTCTTCCTCCTCGCACGCGCAAACACCTCAGCCTCATCCATCTCCGTTTCCTCTCCCTTCCGCGCCGCGCCACCGCCCGAGCCTTCCACCTTCTTCGTCGTTTCATCTGCCCGGCGCCGCAGCCGTTTCTCTCCCTCCATCTTCGTGTCCGTTTCGGCGCCGCCAACCGTGCCTCCTTCTTCTCTCATCTCTTCTCCTTCCGACGCACCGCCACCATTTCTTCATCTCCGCCTCCGTCCGCGAACGTCGAAGTGGTTTACGCCGGCAGCCTCTCCGTTCTCATCTCTTGATTCAGACGCCGGCAGAAACAGAGTGGAGCGCCGTCGCCGCCATCGCCGGGTTGTTTTTGGGTCTGTCGTCGCGCGCAGCCGAGGAGATCGTGAAGCCGAGCCGCCATCCAAGCCGCGAGCCGAGCCCCAAGCCGAGCGAGCCGCGAGCCGAGCCGCGAGCCGAGCCCCAAGCCGAGCGAGCCGCGAGCCGAGCCGCGAGCCGCCGAGCCGAGCCGCGAGCCGCCGAGCCGAGCCCCCAAGCCGAGCGAGCCGCGAGCCGAGCCGCGAGCCGAGCCCCAAGCCGAGCGAGCCGCGAGCCGAGCCGCGAGCCGCCGAGCCGAGCCGCGAGCCGCCGAGCCGAGCCGAGCCGAGCCGAGCCGAGTCCAAGCCGAGCCGAGCCACCTAAGCCTTCCTTCCTTCTTTTCGGTTCACGGTGAGTTTTCGGTAAGGTTTGTTCTGATGAATTCCCTAATGTTACCTAGTCCGATTCGGGTTTGAATGTTGGTTTAAGATATGGCCCTACTTTTCTCCCTTGAAGGTAGCGCAGAGTTGACGCTTAAGTTCTCGGGTTCCGCGGCAGACCTAGTTGGAGTTAGCTTCCTTTCCTTGGGTAAGTCAACGGTTATCGCTTCCGACCCTTTTAAAACAACTGCTACTAAAGTCATCCACTAAAACCTTCGTGTTTCGTTTAGGTGGATCTGTTGGGCGTAGTTTTCAATCGAGGGGCATAACCGAGTTTCAGGTAAGGGTTTTCCTACTACTGGACCCCGAGTCCAGGTTAAAACCGTAGTAATCCACAGGGGATTACACGTTAGTGACTGTACTGAATATCTGTATGCGTGTTGACTGTTAAGTACTGATATTATATTCTGTCTGATGAAATTATACTGTGACTGCTGTTTGTGGATTGAAATTATATGTTGATGGACCTTAACGTTACGGTCTAGTATGTATTAAACACTGATCTGGATGTGGTTCATGAAGTGTGGACGGGGAAGGACAGTGAGTCCGGCTTTGGTTGGTTAGTCGATTGGACCTAGGGTTTCCCTATTTGGCGTGCGAATCGGTAACGCATAAAGCAACTGAGGGTGTAGGTGTTTAAACCTATACTATCTGACTGACAAAGCCTATGGCGGGACTGTAATATGAATGTCGTTGAGATGTGACTGATGTAGACAGTTGGGTAAGGGCCGAGGGGTAACGGTTAGCTTCATCTATGGGGTAGTGTGCCTTACGGATATGTGCATCCTTCGGGAGCACTAGACTGATATGTGTATCCTCCGGGAACACTAGACTGATATGTGCATCCTTCGGGAGCACTAGACTGATATGTGTATCCTCCGGGAACACTAGACTGATATGTGCATCCTTAGGGAGCACTAGACTGATATGTGCATCCTTCGGGAGCACTAGACTGATATGTGTATCCTCCGGGAACACTAGACTGATTTGTGTATCCTTCGGGAGCACTAGACTGAGATGTGCGTTCTACGGAACCACTAGACTGTTATGTAGGGTACCCCCAAATAGGAAGTTAACTGTTGTTCCCTAACGGGCCCAGTAGTGGGTCCCTTACTGGGTATGTTTATACTCACCCTTTCCTTTCTTTAACTTTTCAGGTAGGGGTACAGCGAGGGGCAGACCGACGAGAGGCAGGAAGGAGGCGTGAAGGCCATATGGACGCGTCCGTTTTTCTTTCGCTTCCGCTATGTATTTTGTCAGAATATTTTGATTGGGATTTTTGGACTGGTGACTTGACATTTTATTTTGTGACTTTTTGAGGTATTAAAAATAGGGCCCGAAACTGTCTTTTGTAAGGTTTATAATGTTTTACTGAATCGTATCTGGTCTGTTTTAAATTTTATTTTGAATGGTCGAGTTTTGGTATTTGGTAGTGACCTCAGCTTAGTCCGGAAAAGTTGGGTCGTTACATATATAATCTGGTGTTGTTTTATGATCAAATGATCAAAGTATACCTGATAGTCAAATACTCAATGTTTTTTAAAAGATCGGGTATATTATTACTTGACATTGCATCAGTAAGTTTTAACATGCTTTGTTGAATGCTTATGCCAACCCATTTGTAGTAAGGTTATACATAGATGACTTGTATTGCTCGAACTTAAATTTCTCACATAATTTGTCCATCTGGCTATTGGAAAATTGCCTTCTATGGGTGTTCTATGATGAGGAATATCGTACTGATAGATAATGTGAGTCTTGATAAAATCTGTTACATTTTCCTTATTGGCTTCTCTTAAGGCAATAACCTCAACCCACCTTGAGAAGTAGTCTATCGTTACAACGATATAAGGTGTGCTACTACAACTTATGTGAGGCCTTGATCATGTACCACCAATGCGATAAATACCCTATGACAAGGATAGTGAACAAAGAGATTCTTGACCGTAGAATATATTCAGCGAAAGGAGTATGCGTGAGGCCTTGACCCAAAAAAAGGAAGTCTAAATGGAGAGGATCCTTGCTGGAAAGCCATTTCAAAGAGGAGTATAGGACATCCCGCAAGAAAATATACAAAAAGGAAGAAGGCGACAAAAAAAAATCCTTAAGTATGATTTCCATTGTGAGAAGGCAAGCGGCGTGATAAAAATAAGCTGCCGAGGAAGGAGCATGTGCTGGATGCTAAGAGTTAGGCATTTAGCATAGTAATACAAGAAGAAGTGCATATGCATAAGAAAGGAGGCAAGGAAGTGTCTTGTCAAGATGACTTAACCACTCGTTGAGAGGAAGTAAATGTTTGTTGTTCCCGAGAAGATTAGAGGGTCAGACAATTTAAGAGTTTGGTTTCCCAAAGAGATAAGGTGTGTCTTGAGGGAAAGTCCAATTGCCACTGACGGATAGCCCACGTGTCGAGTTTAGGTTGGTTGCATGGTGCGGTGAGTCGGTAAGGAGACATGTAAATCATTATATTGAAGTGATCCTTGGATGTGAGAGGTCACTATAAAAGGAGCCAAATGCCAAAGAGGAAGGGAAAGTTTTTTGGAAGAGTTAGATTTTCTGATGAAAGTGACAAGGAAAAGTTCAGGGAGCTGAATGGTAGATAAGGAAACCATTATGCCAGAAGAGAAATCCAACGGCAGAAAAGGAAGGAGTTGAGGCTAAAGTATATTTATGAGTGATAAAACAAGACTCGACGTGATTACTAAACTGTCATTTATTGTCAATTCTTTTTTGTATTTGTTTACGAGTTATAAATAAATGTTGTTAGTGGTTTGTCCTAAACGAACTAGTATCTTTATAACAATGTTTGTTTTTTAGTATCTCTCATAAGTAGAATAATTGTGAATCTTCCATCAATGGATGAAAGGCCTTACGAATAACCTTTATAAATTTTAATATTGTGTTTGCATTTTGATTCGTGGAAAATGTATTCTGTTGATAATTATCTAAAAGTATTCTTTCGTGATTCTTATTGTATGATACTGTCACTACGGAAATAATGTGCAAGGAAAGTAAACTAAGAGCTAACCCTTCTATTTACTGTTTGTAATGGTTGTCTATCAAGTAAAGATGACATCTATCACAAGATGCAGGTGTAAATCCCAGGTAACTTATGTCACGCTGGTTAAGTGTGAATCTCAGGTCTACGTGAGGGGAGAGTTCCAGTCTAAACGGGTTGTAATGAGACGTTAGTTGAATGAAAATCCTAGATTGAGAAAGGTCGAATGTGACGAGGCGCTAGCGTCAATCCCATGTAACTCACATGATGCTGGTTAAGTATGAATCTCAGGTCTAAGCGAGGGAAGAATTCCAAATCTCGATGACTAGTTGGAATGCAGACTAGCTTGCACGTGGAACTTATTTGTGCTAGTGGGGTGATATGATGAGAATTATTTGTCTGTGATCTGATCTTGTTATTATTCATTATCTGAATCTTGTTGTTTTCCCCAAAAAGGTTTTTTAAAATCTATCACTCACTAAAGCTGTTTGACTTATGTTTTAAGTTTTCCCTACCTAGGTTGTCAGGCATTAAAGCCACGTGAAAGATGGATTTCAGGCGTTGTAGCCTAGTTAATGAGGGAAGGCAGAGTTACTTTGTAGCCTTGTGCGGCATGACAACCGAGTCATCTTATCTCGCGTCTAAGGAGGTGGTTGGTAAGCACCTTGCTCCTTAGCACAAATGGCCCAACTCAGCAAAGAGGCAAAAGCAACACCCAGGCAGATTTAGGTTATTAAGACAAAACTAATAATAAAACTAATAATAATAAAATCAAATAACACTTATTGAAATTATAATAATAACACTTTATTAATAACGTTCAATGGATTATATTTACTATTTACGAGTTTTAAGTCATAAAACCCTAAAATTTTAATCTAATAGAATTTGGCGGTCTATTAAAAAGTTTGACAGTGTTTCTCCCTTGTGGCACATAAGCGATGTCATATTGTTGGAGTAGGTTCACACATTTGACTAGGCTCCTACACTTAACAAGCAGATCATTGACGTAACTTGAACATGTCTTTGCAACATATCATTGAAAACCTTCTGCATGGCATGCCGATAAGTAGCATCGACATTCTTTAATCCAAAGGGTATCACCTTATAACAATATATTCCCTTTAGAATCTGAAAAGCCCAATTTCCTCATCTTTAAGAGTCATCCCTATTTGGTTATATCCCAATGATCCATCCATGAAGGACAATACATCATATCCAATAGTTGCATCAACTATGATTTCTATGATGGACAATAAAAGTCATCTTTTGGGCATAGATTGTTTAGGTCACAAAAGTTTGTATAAACGAAGTTGTTCGTTCTTCTTTCTCATAAGGACAATGTTTGCTAACCATATTAGATATTTAACTTTGTGGATGAATCTTACTTTAACCAACTTGTTTACTTCAACTTCATTTTGAGGAATAAGCTTTGGTCGAAAACGTCATTAAGCTTGTTTAACTGATCGATACCCTAGTTTGATTGTAAGATGATGAACTGCTATTTTTGAATCAAGTCTCGACATCTCCTAGTATGACCAAGAAAAGATGTCCTTATATTTGTGAGCAAACTCACATATTCACCCTCACGTTCACTAAATAAAAAATGCACTAGTGAAAGTTGGGTGTAACTTCTCCATTGTACCTAGATTCACTTCTTTGAGTCCATCCATTGTGGATTGACAACTATCTTCAAGTGTTTGTAGAGTGTCTTTCACATCTTCTTTGAGCATTTCATTCTCTGACTCTTCGATGATGGTTATGTGGTGACATGAAGTTTCACCTTCATCCAATTCTAAGCCTTCATTCTTAGGGTTTGTGAAGATAACATAACACCTTTTCATCTTCAATCATCCTTCACTTGTATTGAAAGTAATAAAGACTTTCTTTTCATTATAGAAGGAACAATTACTATGAATTTCTCCTTCTATCCATCTAAAAAAGCAACTTCGTTCCAAGAAAATTCTCTGTGTCCCCGCACTTAATGTGACGCCAAATTGACGCGCAAAATATTGGCTCTTTGTAGCTCTACACTGGAACCAACATTGGGTGTATGTCTTTTATCTTCCATTTCACATGATTGGTTTTTGCCGGACCTCTTACCATGCGTACCTCTATGCTCAAGGCGATCAAAAATCAATACACGGGGTGCTTGTTCATGTTCCTTCTTAGACACTTAACCTTTCAGAGGTTTACAGTCTTGTTACCGCTTAAGCCTCATAAACATATTCATTTACTTTAGAAGGCATAGTTAGCCTTTAGAAGGTCGAGCATCAATCAAGACTAGACGTTGGATGTTGACTCTCTCTTTCTTCCTCAATCACGTTTAATCTTTTAAAGACTAAGGCATGTGCGACAAATGGTCTAATATAGTTCAATGTTGAGATTTTTTCTCCTTTTGGGTAATTATATATGTGTATATATAATTATTTAAGATATCGATGAAGGATAGGAATAATTATATTATGGGAATAATATAATTTATTAAGGAAGATGTGTTATTTTAGAGAGAAGAAAAAAAGAAGATAAAAGAGATGATATGATGGGAGGAATTAATGATGAGAGAGATAAAGGTTATTTGATTTTATTTTTTGATAAAGATCTCCATCTTCGTCGTCTCCATCAGGTTCATCTTAGACCGTCGTCAGACGTCTTTGTCACTTTCATCTACGTTCGTCGTTCTACTCCGTCAATCCCTCTGCTGCACATTGCCAACTTCGACACTCTCTGTTCGACTGACAAGCCCCGCGATTGAAGTCGTACTTTCATCGTCGTTCGATTAGTTAAGCCATCCAAGCCACTACTAATCAGAAAACTCCAAGTTACACGCCCTTCATCCCTTCCAAGCCACATGCGCATCCGAGCCGTCTTCAATGTTCGAGTTTCATAAACAAGTCAATCATTTGTTGTCAACCGAGCTGATCTCCTCTTTCAGCTGAGCCACCCACCTAATTTTTGGTCTTTTTCCCACATATTTTGGTAACTTTTGGTTGAGTTTTAGGTATGCCTAACAAGTAATGATTTTGGTCATAATTAAAGTTAATCTTGAATTTAAATTGAAATTTATTTTAAGCGTGGGCGAGCTCAACATTACCAAGATTAAATTTTCCTGCAAGGTTGAATTGGATTGACTAATTCTGAAAGAATTGACTAAATCAAATTGAAGGACTTATGCTGTAGAATTTTCCCAATCAATTTTGAATTGAAATTCAACGTCAACTTTGAGTAAGTTGAATTAAATTGATTTTGGGTCTTTAAGCAACCATTAAAATTATTATTTTTTAGTTGTTGGGTATCCTTGCTGTTTAAGACTTAACTATTTGGAAAGCTTGACCGTGACTGTTAGGATAATTTGGTCAAGCTAATCTCGAAGTAAGAGATTCTCCTACTAGACCTTTGTAGCGAAGTTAAGAGTTTGCATATGATTTCTCGTAGCTAAAATGCATAATGTATTGATGACGTATATTGATGGCTGATAGTTATGACTGAGTTATGTTAACGATGATGACTGATTTATGTTAATGATGATACATGAAATATTAATCTCATAATTGAGAGCAGTTATGATTAATATTCATGTCATGATTATGATGTTATAATGTGCTACATTCTATGGATTGGGTGTTCTGTTAACTTTATATGTTAGGGTCGTACCATATGGATGACCCTCGAGATCACCACCTTTTTATAATTGTGTGGTCCGATGGGATCACCAATCTATCATGAGATGTTATGTATATGAGTGGTCTGACGAGGTCACTTATAGCCCGATTGTCTTAGTGTTCCTTTAGGTTCACTAAAGATCAGTTTGTCCTAGGTGTTTCTTCGAGTTCACCGAAGACCAGTTTTGTCCTATGTATTCCTTTGGGTTTATCGAAGATCAGAGATGTTCCTACGGGATCATTAGATTGCGTGTGTTTGGAAACCCGTCAGTTTAGGGGTACTTCTTTATAGGGCCCTAATGGAAAATTAACAGACACCTAGAGGGACTAGTAGTAGGTTCCCTACTAAGTATATGTTTGTACTCACTCTTTCTATGTTTAATTTTTCAGGCAAAGAAAGAGGTAGAGGTAGAGGAAAGTTGGCAAATGACAAGAAGTGACTGCGACTTGCCATAAGGAAACATTTTGGTTCCGCTTTTACCTTTTAGTTTTAATTTTAGTATTTTTGTGTTCTTTGACTATTGTTCTTTATATGTAGATAGAGCCCGAATTAGGAGTTTATTTATCTTATTTTTACATACTTTTATTTATTTATAATTTTAATGAGCATTTAAGGTTTTCAGTTAAAGTTAGTGTTATTTTCTTATTTTGATAAGAATTTTTTTATTTTCTTTTAGTAGTAATGACCTCGACTTAGTATAAAGGGTTGGGTAGTTACATACTTATATCTAAGTTTTTTTCTCGACAAGGTTGTAGCATTTTCTTTCTGTTAAAGATTCTTTTGGGTTGAGGAATGCTTGAGCTGATCATAGATTTTCATGCTCTTAAATTCGGTGTAAGTTGTGAAGTCATAACCTATTTTTTTCATCAACTTGTAAGCTTTAGGGTCAAACCCATCTTTCATTCTTCTTTCTGAAAAATTACTTCTGTCAAGTATAATTCTATTTCTTGCTTTGTTATCTTAGTGAGTCGCGTAACAAAACTCTCATTAAGTTTTCAATATCGCCAACTTTTAGACCCTTAAAGCATTTGATGAATGATGAATCACCCTTATTGCACATTGATTAAGGAACATAGTGAAAGACTAAAGGGTTTTAGGCTTTTTCATATTTTAATATTAAACTTGCTTGGTTTCTAGTTTTTGAGTTAGAAGCACTTGCTTCTTCACATTGTTCATTTCTTGTGTTTGCTTGTGACTTCAACTTTAGATCATCCTCTCTTTTATTAGAGGGATTTTCACAGGCATAGCTTCCACTATTCAAATAAAACTTAGTGTCTACGAAGTGATACTCAACTTCTGATAATAGGTTAAAGTTCGCTTCAACTTTCTTTACGAAATCTTGATAAAACTTGAAGCGTTGATTAAGTATCTGAAGAAATGAAGTTCCCTTAGCGAAAGCGTGTGAACATCGTGCAAAGAATTTAGTTTAGGAAAAACACAAATATAGCCAATACAAAATAAGATTAAATTTCAAACCTATTAGCAAGCTTTTCTAAAGAGGAAGATAAAAAACTAACCTTTGTAGATTCTTCTTTCTTCGCAAAAAACATCGTGTTTGCTCCACATTACTACCACCAGAGTCCTCGTTATTCTCAAGGTGAGAATCACATAGTGGTGTGGGCTTTTGTGATTTTGTTTTGGTGAAGGAAAAAAATCTTTCTATTTTTTCAAAGAGATTGTAAAGAACTATTGAAAGAGATCTAAAACAAAGAGAAAAGGAATTCTTCCCAATATCTCTCTATAACTTAACTAATAGAGATTAAATGAGCATTGCGGAAGAAAGACTGAAATTCTACCCTAATTGCAATTAATTAACAAAAAAATTCATAAACCGAAAAAGATTAAATATAGGTTTTTCTTAAGAAAAACTTACGTCCGAAGCTTCAATTGTTGCTCAAACCACCACTAGGGTTGACCTACTATCCTCCAGTCTCAGAACCGGATTGTGGGACCTGTTGGATGAAGGAAACCGGGAGAGAGAAAGAAAATGAAAAATAAAATATGAAAAAATAGTTGGACATTTATTTTATAAAAACAGCAGCCCAATTTTATTTTTAAGGAAAAAAACCAAGCCTTTTCCTTAAGGCCCTAAGAGCCCAATTTATAAAGAATTTACATGCAAAATTGAATGTGCATGCAAACAAATGGACCAACACATAATTCACTAACCATTAGTTGGCTTAATGTCTTCATAGTTTGTTAACACCTAGTCCACATTTAGACTTTTTACAACTTTGACTATTTTCATCTTTTTCGAGCTTCCAAGTATGAATCCACGTTCATATCTTTAATATTTAAATCTCATTTAAGCATAAAGCTCTATTAGTAATCTAAAAAACCAACGACTATATCACATATACTTGTTGGTTTCTCTCTCCTCTCTAAAATCAAATAATTTGACTCATTCCATCATATTGTTCTAAGTTTATTCCATATGAGCTAGCAGGGGAACCTAATGGACCTATAGATCATGGGCTCCAACGATTCGAGATTAACTAGCTAAACTCTTTTATACCGAGCTAATCAAAATTCGTTAACTAACAAGTCATTCCAATAAAATCCCGTAGTTGCACTCCCTTCACTCTAGATATATTTGTGTCCATTTCATATAACCATGATTAGTAAGTTAATCCTTCACAGGTTGTTCGTAAGCTTGGCTAAGTCGAAAAATACCGTTTTACCCTAAGACTACATCTTTCTCCATAAGTCCCACTGATCCACTATTGAACAATTGGTTTTAAGGTTCAACCTATAAAATGAATCCCTCTCGAGCTAAAGAGAGGGTGGGGCCCCTTTTTTCAAGACTTGGATTCAATCCTTAAGGGAACAACCTATCTATTAACCCTGAAACGGGTAGGAGTGAATTCCATCTTGCACCCTATGTTCCCAACTATCCACCCAATCTTACCCTTGAAATGGGAGGCTTATTGGGCCAACGCTAATGAGTTGCCCTCACCTATGCAGATCTAAGGATAATCTTGTGTGAACAGGAGTTCACAGTTAGCTCAGGATTAAGATTAAGTTACCTAGGTCATCAATAATCAAGATAGTTAGTTTTAAACAGTAAACGGTGTTATAATGTAAAAGTAACTATTTCACGGTTCTGTCTTATGTAAACCTTTTTTTTACATAAGATGCCCCCACTTTCATGTCTCTACATGAACGATTCAGGATTACATTGTTTGTATTAATTACAAAGCAAGCCGCATCCATAGTATATATGAATAAGGCGCTCAACCTTTATTTATATACTATAGACTATTTAGGCTATTTACTCGAACTTAATCAATGTTTATGTCTCTACATAAAGTTTAAGTTTACTCAAAAATAGCCTTGAGATCTTAGTTTATTGGATCTAAGATTATAGTATTAAATTTCTCAATAACGACTTTATTGAATAGAATATGATTACAAACTACGAGTTTTAGAACATAAATTCCAACATTAACTACTTTGATAATGATTGAGGGGCAAAGTTATCGAATAACTCCCTCCCTCCACTAACTTGGAGTTATTTCATTAATTAAATTTATATTGATTAAATTTTAATCAATATAAATTTAAACCATATTATATCTCAAACTTTATATCATATTATATATAATATAACATATGGTTTAATTCTCTCATATGACTTATAGTTCTAATATGAATTAAATTCATATTAAATTTTTGTTAATTTTCATAAATGTAACAAAACACAAAAATATTTGGTACGATCGTTTAGATTTGACTATTGTTTGGTACACGATCGTTTAGATTTTGGTAGCCAAATCTAAATGATTTTTTTTTCAAGATTCTTTGGTACTCTATCATTTAAAGTTTGGCTAAACGATCATTTAGATTTGGTACACGATCGTTTAGATTTGGCTATACGATCGATTATTTTTTATACACGATCGTTTATATTTGACTACCAAAATCTAAACGATTTTCTTAAGATTCTTTTGTACTTGATCGTTTAGATTTAGCTACCCAAATCTAAACAATTTTTTTAAGATTATTTGATATACGATCGTTTATATTTGGCTATTTTTTGTACATGATTGTTTAGATTTGGCTACCCAAATCTAAATGAATTTTTTTTTCAAAATCTCTTATATTTGGTACACAATTTTGAACAACCAAATAACAGTAGTTTGAACAAAAATTAAAAAAGTAGATATTTTATATTTGGTACACGATCTTGAACCAAATAATAGTTTGAAAAAAATTACAGAAGAAGAGAGGAAAAATGATGGAAAGAAAAAAAATTGCAAATGATGAAGAGAAGAAAGACAATGAAAAGAAAGGGCAAACCTAAAATATTTTAAAAAAAAATTTCAGCTTTATAAGTTTTTCATTTTGTTATATGGATCGTAAATATTTTACCGGTTTCACTAGAAGAAATCTAACCTTTAATGTCGGTTTAAAACCGACATTAAAGTGCTTTAATGTCACTTGGCAACCGACATCTTTGCGAGCGTTACTTAAGGCCTTTAATGTCAGTTGGGTTTTAATGTCAGTTTAAAAACGACATTTAAGGTCTTTAATGTCAGTTTTCAACCAACATCTTTGATAGTGTTATTGAAGCCCTTTCATGTCGATTTGGCTTTAATGTCGGTTTAAAAACGACATTAAAGACCTCTTTAATGTTATCTTTCAACCGACATCTTTGATAGTGTTATTGAAGCCCTTTAATGTCGGTTGAACTCTGATGTCGGTTTAAAACCGACATTAAAGCGTAGTTTTTGGGTTCATTTTTACAAATTTATTTTTATTTAATTATTGCATTATTGTCCATTTTTTTATAGATTGACATTGGGTCCATCTAGATAAATAATTTTTTCACGGCAACAAATCAATGAAATTTATATTATTTTAGAAACTATAATATTTGTCTTTTACATTTGAATACACAAAATAAAATCTTAATATTGTGTTTATATATATACATTCTACAAAAGTACATGAAAAAAGATCCTAATACAAGAATTAAATAATTAGAAATCCTAAACACCTTCCCAGTTTTCAATTTTCAACGGTCGCCTTGCCATCTGCACGCTCGCTTAGATTTCAATCTGATAAGACTTCAATTAGCTCATAATATTGCCAGCCAAATGAATAATCAACATTTTTTGCATAACATTATGAAAACCAATATCAATCTATAAAAAAATAAGCAACATCAACACAATAAGTTAAAAAGTAAAGCAATCATATTTGTATACCTTGGGTGTGGAGAACCCTTCATTGGCTTTTGGCCATATTCCCTATGTGAATAATCATCATATCTGCTAGCTTGTTACTAATCGCAGGCACCTTAATCGACGCCTTCACTCTATGCTTCACTCTAATGTTATTAAAGGTCTTCCCCTTTCCTACCATTGCATTTCTTAACAAAAATATCGACACAATATACACCATCAACAACTAACAATCCATTTGAAGCATCATTTAATCTTTAGAATTACATAAACAACTTTACTAGAATCTTCATATGCCCTCTTCTTTCCCCAACTTCCTATTTATAACCCCTAACTACTATATATCTAATTACCTTTACACCTCTGCCCTATACTAATCTAGGTATCTAACATATAACAAATTGATCTCCTCTGTGGTGTAAGGGCTTTAGTGATATCAATTTAATCAACTTATAACAGTTTAGTTCTTATTTTAAAAAATGTTGTTTAAGATCAATAAATGTCTAGTATATGGAAAACAATAATCTAATTTACATAAACTAAACTACGACCAGAAGAGTTTTCTTAATTCATGAACAGAACTCTACCTCTGAGTACAAGACGGTATAACAATGCACAAGAAAGCAAACAGGAGATACATAGAACAAAACAAGCATTAAACATTAAGAGAGGATGTTTGGCTCAGAAATGGTCTTGAATAACTCAACTTCATCAACTTTGTGTTCTAAATGCACTTTATCTTCCCCTTCTTTACCTTTCTTTCCCATCTTTCCCAATGCCAAACAAAACATTTATGCACCTTAAACATAGACTTCTATAACTCCAACATAAAAACTCAAATCCTATTAACTTCCCAATTTCATAACTCAAATCAACACTCTAAACAAACCCTGTAGGAAGCACTAAACCATTTCACATCCAAAAGTCCTCCTATTTCTTCCAACGAAAACAACACATATAGAGAAAAAGCTTACCCATAGACATCCGCAAACCTAAAAAACACATGATCAAATAATAATGAAGTTCATTACAAAACTAAAGATATAGAGAAAAGACTAACGCATAATTCTTCAAAATTATCAATCAAGACATGTAGATAAAGCATGACATTACAGTAAAACTCAACAAAGAATTAACGTACTATACAATGACTCACCAAATAAAACTTCTAATAGGCTTATGAAACCTACCAAGGTTTAAAAACTCCTCAATCCAAATAAGTACTTGACCAAGCAAGGTGAGCAACATAGATGTCTCGATTTTACACTAATTAGGAGAGAGATGAAAGAGATTTGAAAGGAAGTTGTAGCGTCTCCAGATTTTAGGGAAAAAATGTAAACACAACCAACAAAAAAGGGTCAACCTAAACAAGATGAATTTGAATAATAGAAAACATCAATATCAAAGCACCCTGAGTTGAACTTATTAATGATTATCACCATGGCCTCATAAATAATATAAACTCTGTTCATTGTACATCACAAATAAAATTCCTCATATCTTTATTCTAACATAAACGGTTAAAAGGCAAAGCTGAGCAAAGAAACTTTGAAAATTGAAATCATGGAACCTTCTCCTTCCTCTAGACAAGTTTCAGCCGACTTCAGTTTGAGACATCGCGTGGCTTTTCTTTCTTTCTTTCTTTTTTTCTTTTTGCATTTTGATGAAGCATTTTACCATTACTAAAGACAGCAGGGAAAAAGCAAGAAACAACAACACTAAGGATAATGGAAATTGTTAGATCTTCTCCTTTACCGGCCAATTATAGCAACATCAAAAGTTGACCCATGTTCAATTCCTCACTAGAAATACAGTGTAGCCATACCGAGTCAATCAATCCAAACAAATAATAATAAAGGATTTGAAAACCAAACAAAATTAGACAGTCAAGTACAAGAATCCAACACCCAATTAAATTAAAAAAGAAAACGAATAGAAATCTAGTTGACAAATTTGCAGTTGTAGAAATCAATCCAATCCAAACATCAATGAATCAATATCTCCAGTATTGTAGATTATGTTTACAATTCGAAAAAGAAAACGCGAAACATCGAAATCATGGTAAAGGATAACGAAGAAGTGAAAGAAAAATCCACAACTAACCGACCAACAAATAGGAGTGATTGTGAAGATATGAAAAGATAAGAGAGAAAGAGGATGAACCTGGTGAGGGTCCGAAGAGACAACAAAGGAGCGTTCCTCCATTTCCATTTCCATTTCGGCCATTTCCATTCCGTAAGAGTACGTGGTTCCAAGATCGATTCCGATCGCCGGACCTTCTCCTTTACCAACCATAGTAAATCTTCAAATCGTCGATGGAAAAAAGAATCTGCGATGATAGGAAATGAAAGCAAGAAAATTTGAATTTAGGGTTAGAAGATTTCAGAGTTGTAAGGAGGAAAAAGAGAGGAGGATAATTTATATAGAAACTTTTAAGGAAAAAGAAAAGGTAAAGTAAGAGAGAGAAAAACTTGATTTTTTACCAAATTAAAAAAATAAAAAAAAATTACAAAGGGGCTTTAATGTCGGTTTTCAAAAGGTGGTCGTTTAATGTCGGTTTTAAACCGACATTAAAGCTCCTTCTTAATGTCGGTTTAAAACCGACATTAAACATCCGCCTTTTGAAAACCGACATTAAAGCCCATTTTTCATTTTTTCCATCCGACATTAAAGACCAGATTTGTTGTAGTGTTTGTTATATTTATAAAAATTAACCTTTAATTTAATTCAAATTTGAATCATATTCAAATATAAATTTCTCTCATAACCTATAGTTTTATGTATATCATACGCACATTAGATTTTAACATATGGTTTTAATGTGAATCTAGTTTACAATAAATTAATATTTGAACTCATTCAAAGATTTTCTTCTCTTGTAATTTTTTTTGAATATATCCAAAATTAAATTTATATAATAAAGTTTAATTAAAATATAAATTTTATTATATTATATGTATCACCATACATTATATTAATTCTCAAAGTAAATTTGGACATTTCAAATTACAACCAATATATATAAACCTCATTACCCTTTACGAGTTAGAAAGGGGACCTAATAGACTACAAATCAGAAGCTACAATGATATGAGATTAATTGGCTAAACTTATAAATCACATTAATCAATATTTGTTAACTGTGTGTACACTCCACTAAAAACACACAGCTGAACTCTTCTCACTGTAGATATATTTATCTGTCCATGGATATAGACCAGTAACAATAAGTTAGTCCTTCCCAAGTGTTCATAACATTAATTGGGTTAAATTACCTTTTTATCCCTAAGTTACTTCAAGTCCTTAAATACTAGTGCTCCTCTAATGAACAACTCATTTATGGTCCAACCACTAAACAGAAACCCCTCTCATGCCAAAGAGAGGGTAGGGCTCTTTGTTCAAGTCCTGGAGACATCATTTAAGGGAACATCTACCTACTTACCCTAGAGTCAAGAAGTGTGAATTTCATATTGTGTGATTATGTTTCTAGCTCCTTACTCGGTCTTGTCCCCAAAATGATAAGAATATCAAGTTGGAAATTTGGCCACTCTCACCCCACTACTACATTGACACTTGTGATGGAAAAAAAATACATACACAGTGGAATAAAAATCCAATTTTACCCTAATTGTAACTTAAGTATATGTAGAAGTTAACATGCATAATAACTACCCTAATTACACTAAATTAGGATCAATGAAAATCATACCTTTGAAGACTTTTGATTCCTCGATAATCTCCTCACAGACTTGAACCAAGAATACCACTAGTGTTGACCCTCTATTTTCTAGACTTAGAACTGGGTTATGAGACCCGATAAAGTGAAGGAATTTGAGAAAGAGATGGAAATTGAGGAGGAATTTGGGTTTGAGATTTGAGAGAAAACTAGTTTGAAAAATAATTTTGAAATTCATAAAATCAAAAATTTTTCTAAAAGTTCTAAAAAATTAGAAAAAAGCCTTTAAATAAGCTAATTACATGCAAAATTGCATGTAATTATTTTCTCTAATCTCAACACTTAATAATCCACTAACCATTAGTGGAACTTAGTGGGCTACATGTTTACATCTTATATAGCCACCTATAATACCTAGCACATTAAGTGTTAGTGGGATTATCCAACAAAATGTTGGATTTTCCCACTAACATTAGTCCAAAGGTAATATGGTCATTTGACCATTCAAGAAAATTCAAACTTTGACTTCTTCAAGTCAAAAATCAACATTTTGACTTTTTACCTTTTTGTCCATCTTGACTAATTCCGACCTCTTGAGCATGAATCCACATTTATTTTTTCAAAATTCAAATAAAATAATTTCGACCTTTCTTGTGGGTGTAAATCAGCTCTTATGTCCATTAATTCTAAATCTTTTCGAGCATTAACTCCAACCTTAGATTTGCTTTCAATGCCTAATAAAGTCCCAACAATGCTTTCACAAATGTTCTTTTCGACATGCATGACATCAATGGTATGGCGTAACACTAGCTCCTATGTGAAAATGAAAGGAATAATGTTAGACAAATAAAAGATTATTTACTCAATGTGCTTCAACATAAGAGAAAATTGGATGTAATAAATGAAGACAAAATGTTACCTTCCAATATGGTAAATCAAAGAAGATGGATCGTTTTTTTCACATTTCTTTCATTTGTGTATTTTGTTTCCTCTTATTGCATTTTTCCCAATGATTTTCAAACTTTTTAAGTCATAGATAAATCTTATTTCCAATGACCAACTTGAGTGGCAATCTCTTTTCTACTTTTTCGTCAAACCAAAATTTCTTTTGCTATATGAATGAGAAGAGGGTAAAAATCGTCTATGACCCATGTAAGAAGATTTACTACTATTTTTCAACCAAACTACATGTGTATCATCTCCACAAGTTGGACATGCAGTTTTTCCTTTTGTGGTACACCCAGCGAGATTTCCATATGCTAGAAAATCATTTATGGTCCACATGAGAATTGCTCTTAATTACATTAAAAGTCATTTTACTAACTATATCATAACATGACACTCATTTCCATAATTCTTCTAAATCTTCAATAAGTGGTTGCAAATAGATGTCAATGGCATTATCAGGTTGTTTAGGACTAAGAATTAGCAATGTCAGCATTATGTTCTCCTTCTCCAAGCATAACCATGGTGACAAATTGTACGTAACAAGCATTACTGGCCAAAAACTATGCTGCTACTTAAACTAGAAAATGGGGTAAAACCATCCGTGGCAAGACCAAACCTTAAATTCCGTGGGTCCATAGAGAAATCTAGCCATTTCATGTCGATTAATTCTCATGCTACTGAATCAATAGGATGGTGCATTTTACCATCATTACTTTTATGCTCTGAATGCCATGTTAAATTCTCAGCAACCTCGTAGGCATTAAACATGTGTTTTAACCTAGATATGATAGGAAAGTATCTTAAGCTTTAGCAGGTACACCTTGTTTACTTCATTTAGTACGAGCATCCATCAACCATCTAGGTGAACCACAATGCAGACATGTTTCTAAGTTCTCATTTTTATTTTGAAATAAACAACAATAATTTACACATGCATGAATCTTTTGATATCTCAAATTAAATGTTTTGAACATTTTTCAAACATTATAAAGAGATCGTGGGATAACATTGTTTGAAGGTAGCAAATCGTGCAATAATTCCAATAAGTCATTAAAACTTTTATCGACCAACCACTCAAAGCTTTAAGTTTATATAAGGTCACCATAGGTGACATATTTGTGAATTTTGTACAATCGGGATATAAGGGGGCCTTTGCATTTTTCATTTTTTTTTATGAAGCTCACTATCAGTACTTGAAAAAGTAGGCTCAACATTTACTTCTTCTCTTTCATATGCAGACTAATATATGTTAAATACATCAAACATATCTACATCCTCAATTTCTTCCCTTACACAAACTTCCTCCCCATGGTGGTACCAAATCTTATATGTTGAGTTCATTCCCTTAATTACTAAATCTTATAAACAATATCAAACAGTTGATGACTCATGTTTCTACAATCCATGCAAGGACATATAATCAAATCCACATCTGTTGCATCCTTCTTTACTTTCTCTACAAAACTCTCGTACTTCTTTCATATACTCGTTTGTGGCTATAAAAAAAGATTTAGATGTTCATCATTTTAAAATGGAAAACTACTTCTTATTATTAGTATTCTAATAAATTATTACGTTGTTGTACCTGTTCAAATGTGCCCACTATTTATTGAACATTCTTTCTCCAAACATTGTGTAAGGTTTAGGTTCTTGTAACTTGCCACTAAGAGTTGTCTCGAATTACATTTGCAACCAGTAAAGATGCTCTTCTAAAATCCATAAAACTCTTCAAATGTATCAATATCTCTTTGTAACATGATGGAATTGACTTGAACACGAAATAGTCACAAAAATAGTCAAAGAGAGCAGAACTTGTCTAGGCACTCATTGTCTCTTGTGTGTGCGTGCGTAAAGCACTCCTTCTCAAATATGTGTAGATATGTATATATTAAAACAAAAAAGATGATTCTCATTATGGTGATTAAATCTTTTACTACAATATTCCTTACCTAAGGCTATGTTAGGATTTTCTACCTAAAACTTAGTAAAACCCAACAAGGATAGAAATAGAGGCAAGACTTTCTAAAAATATACTGATATTCAAAGATAATGTTCACAAATATGTCAAGAGTAATAAAAGAATAGAAGAAAATAAGCAAGAAGACAATGAAAAGAACAAGTATGAAGAAAGCTACAAAATAGAAAAAAAGTGACAATTAAGTGCAATAGAGTCAATATAGCATAACTATAAAAGAGTGGATAATTAAATTGATATTATTTTAAGATATATACTAGTTTAAAAGAGACTAATGTCTAAAAATACATTAGCCTTCAAAAGAAGAAAGAAGGTGAGAAAAACAAAAGAAGACAATACTATTGAGATTCAAAGAGGAGAAAACATCAAAAGGCAAACACTTAAAAACATAACAAACCAAATCCAGAAAAGAAACTAAACCTAGAGAACGCATGAATGTTAAACCAAAGCCAACAAAGGACTAAGGAGTAAACGACAAAACACTTAAGAAAGAAGTCAAAAGCCAACACGTTTTATTCTTAAAGTTTCGTAGAGGTATGGTTTAGTTTATCTACTATTGTAACAATTTAATCCATAAACTTTAATAAATCACAATTTAGTGATGAGAACTAAGAACAACCACTTAAAATACCAGTAGTAAAGAAGCAAACACTTAAAACATAACAAAGCATATCTAGAAAAGAAACCAAAGCTAGATAACATATAAACGTTAAGCCGGAGCCAACAAAAGACCAACGAGCAAACAACAAACACTTAAGAAAGACATCAAAAGCCAAACACATTTGATCCTTATAGTTTCATAAAGGTATGGTTTAGTTTATCTACTCTTGTAACAATTTAGTCCATAAACTTCAATAAATCACAATTTAGTGATGATAAATAAGAACAACTACTTAAAACACTTGAACAATTGGTGGTAAAGAAGCAAACACTTAAAACATAACAAACCATATCTAGAAAGGAAACGAAAGCTAGAGAACACATGAACGTTGAGCCAAAGCCAATAGAAGACCAATAAGCAAAAACTTAAAATTAGAATGATTTTCAAAGTGAGTAAGAAGTCATTCCAAACAGTCTAGTATTCAAGTTAAGTTCAAGAACTCCTTGTAAAATGTTAAGTTGATAAAGAGAAGAAGTTTACTTATTCCGCTGCATTGTCTTTTGAGCTTATCACCTAGAAGATAAAAGGTTTTTAGAACTAAGGTTTAAGTACTAGGCACCAATGGAGCTAGGTTTAAGAGTTGTTTTTCGCTGCAAAGAGTTGAGGTCTCCAAAGCTCAAGTAAAGAACTGTACAAAGAGATAAGTGAGAAAGAGTTGTTCCACTCATTAGGCGTTTGATGCATTATCTCGCGGAGAGGTACGCGAAGGATGTCTAGGCAACACCCCCATATGGTCGTGTGGAGTGATAGTTGGGGCGGGGCGTGACAAGTGGTTACTATTTTATGGTCTGATTTTATGCAAACTTATTGCATAGGATATCCTTACTCGTATGCCACCTACACGAACGTGTTGGATCATTGCGTTTGTATCAAATACAAAGTTAGTAGTACCCATAGTGTTACCAAGATAAGGTACCCAGCCTTATCTCTATATTATAGACCCTTTAAACTTATCTCAAACATTGATCCATGTATGTCTCTATATATTGTTCAAGACTCATCAAACAGCTTAGGATGTTAGTTTATTAGATTTAGGTTATTAAGACAAAATTAATAATATAATCAATAACACTGGTTAAAATTATAATAATAACACTTTATTAATAACGGTCAACATATTACATTTACTATCTACGAGTTTTATGACATAAAATCAAACAATTTGCATTTTGATTTTATGTATATTGAGGCAGTTATTTGAATTGTGATTTTATGTATATTTGGTATGTTATTTGAATAATTTGATTTAAGGGGAATTTTGATTTTAGATATGTTATTTGACTTTAGAGAAAATATTTGATTTTAGGTATGTTATTTATTTTAAGGAAAATATTTGATTTTAGGTATGTTATTTAATTTTAGAGAAAATATTTGATTTTAAGAAAATTATTTGATTTTAGGGGGTTTAAATTTAGAACGAATGTAATTAATTTGAGGTATCTTATCAAAATAAAAATAAATTGAAAATAATTTGATTTGAGGTACTTTGAATTTTGAGGATTAAGGATATTTTAAATGTTAATATATGTGTGATGTTGTTTAATATGTTGGGTTCACTCATAAGTAGAGTGGAAAATTTACAATCTCATGTTTGAATTACCTATGTTAAGTATTTAATTCATATAATGATTACATTTTTGTAAAACTTAAGGATTCAATAATGTATTGATTAGGCATTATAGAGTTTAAATGTAATTTAGGCATATGTAGAGTTTGACTTTGGGTATTGAACTATTAGGATTTGTTTAATAGAGTGATGTATCTTTGATGGTGGTCCTAATATTTAACAGCTGATTAAATATGTCGATGCAACCTGAAGATCTAGTTATTCTTGAACCTAGTAATGATGGAAATAGTGATATAGATGTAGATGAATTATTTGGTGTTGAAGAAAATATAGTATAAGAAAATGAAATTATATCTTTTGAGATGTTTACATAAATAGATTGGTACATTACGGATTCTGTTTGCTAACAAGGGGCTACATTTGAATTCAAAACATGGTTAAAGTTGATCCTAGTGTTGTTGTACCAGTACTCATGGAAATAATAAAACAATAGTACAACTACAGTGTCAAGTACAAACGAGTAGGACAAGCAAAGAGAAAGCACTTATTGTTGTTTTTGGTTATTGGAAAAAAAAAATCATACAATGAGTTTCCATACTGGTTGAGTGTCATTGTACACTATAATCCTGCAACCCGAGTTGATTGGTCTTTTCTTCCATTTGATGTATCAAGTATGACTATTTTTTTAAGAGTTTTGTTGGTCATTTGGTTCTGCAATAGAAGGGTTCAAATATTGTAGCCCATTAATTCAGATCGACGGAACCAATTTGTATGAAAAGTATACGGGCAAAATGTTAACTACCCTATCTATTTATGCAAATGGTCATATATTTCCTCTTGCATTCGCTATTGTGGAAGGGAAAAACACCTCCAGTTGGTCATGGTTTCTTCATGTATTGCGTCAATATGTTACTGATCGAGATGATATTTACTTGAGCTCCAATAGGCATAGAGGCATTCTTGCTGCCATTAACATGAAGAGTTATGTTGGAGTGAACCTTGATCATGCCATTGATATTGTCTTCTTAATGTTGCAAGCAACTTGTAACGCTCCGAAAATTTAAGGTAAAAATTTTTCTCGTTTTATTAAAGTGCAAGTTGATATAATAATAATATAATATTAATTATATTGTTATTATTAATATTTATTTTATTTGTTATAATATTAATATTATAATTATTATTATTAATTAATATTATAGAAATATTATTATTTCTAAAACAATAAATATTATTATTACATAATAATAAATTATTATTTATTTAATATTAATATTATTAATATATTGTTATTATTACTTTATTATTATTATTATTATTTATATTTAACATATATATTGTTATTTAATTTAAATTATTAATATTATATAATTATTAAGAATTATATATATATATATATATATATAATAAATTTTTTTTTAAAAAAATCAAACCCTAATTTCGCGCCGCCTACCCCCCCCCCCCCCCCCCCCCCCCGTCGAAAATTTCTTCTTCCCTTCCGTTTCCTCCTTCCACGCCGCGCCACCGCCCCGAGTTTCCTTCTCTTTTTCCTTTCCGATGGCCTCTCTCCCTCCCTCTTCTTTTCCGTTTCAGCGCCACCATCACCACCATCTCTCCTTCTTTTTCTTCTCCTTCTTCTTCTTCTTTACAGCCCCTCACCGACGACAGCAGGAGCACGTTCGCCGCGGCCTCCATTCCTTTTCCGTTTCGCTTCCATCGGCCGGCGCTTCTCCATCTTTCTCTCTTCGTTCTACCACCGCCGGCATCATCTCCGCCATCAGCTCGTGTTTCCGACGCCGACACGCCGTCGTTCGCCGGAGGAAAGGACCATCGAAACCGTGTTGCCCGTTTCGCGCTGCAAAGACCCAACCCGGTTCCAAGCTGACCCGACCCGAAACCGCTTCAAGCCGAGCCGCGAGCCGAGTGAGCCGAGCCGCCAGCTGAACCAAGCCGAGCCGCGAGCCGAACCAAGCCGAGCCGTGAGCCGAACCAAGCCGAGCCGCGAGCTGAGTGAGCCGAGCCGCGAGCCGAACCAAGCCGAGCCGAGCCGAGCCGAGCTGAGCCGAGCCGAGCCGAGCCACCTAAGCCTTCTTTCCTCCACTTCGGTTCACGGTGAGTCTTCGGTAAGGATTGTTTTGATGAATTCCCTAATGTTACCTCGTCCGATTCGAGTTTGAATGTTGGATTAAGATATGGCCCTACTTTTCTCCCTTGAAGGTAGTACAGAGTTGACGCTTAAGTTCTCGGGTTCCGCGGCAGGCCTGGTTGGAGATAGCTTCCTTTCCTTGGGTAAGTCAACGGATGACCTTTTAAAACAACTGCTACTAAGGTCATCAACTAAAACTTTCGTGTTTCGTTAGGTGGATCTGTCGAGCGTAGATTTCGATCGAGGGGCATAACCGAGTATCAGGTAAGGGTTTTCCTACTACTGGACCCTGAGTCCAGGCTGAGAACGTAGCAATCCACAGGGGATTGCACGTTAGTGACTGTACTGAATAACTGCATGCGTGTTGACTGTTAAGTACTGATATTATATTTTGTCTGATGAAAATATACTGTGACTGCTATTTGCGGATTGAAATTTTATGTTGATGGACCTTAAAGTTACGGTTTAGTATGTAGTAGAACACTGGTCTGGATGTGGTTCATGGAATTTGGACGGGGAAGGACAGTGAGTCCGGTTTTGGTTGGTTAGTCGATTGGACCTAGGGTTTCCCTATTGGTGTGCGAATCGGTAATGCATATAGCAACTGAGGGTGTAGATGTTTAAACCTATACTATCTGACTGACAAAGCCTATGGCGGGACTGTGATATGAATGCCGTTGGGATGTGGCTGATGTAGACAGTTTAGTTTGGACTGAGGGGTAACGGTTAGCTTCATCTATGGGGTAGTGTGCCTTACGGATATGTGCGTCCTTCAGGAGCACTAGACTGATATGTGCATCCTTCGGGAGCACTAGACTGATATGTGCATCCTTCGGGAGCACTAGACTGATATGTGCGTTCTACGGAACCACTAGACTGTTATGTAGGGTACCCCCGAATAGGAAGTTAACTGTTGTTCCCTAACGGGCCCAGTAGTGGGTCCCTTACTGGGTATGTTTATACTCACCCTTTCCCTTCTTTAACTTTTCAGGTAGGGGTACAGCGAGGGGCAGACCGACGAGAGGCAGGAAGGATGCGTGAAGGCCATATGGACGCGTCTGGTTTTCTTTTCGCTTCCGCTATGTATTTTGTCAGAATATTTTGACTTGTGATTTTTGGACTGGTGACTTGACATTTTATTTTGTGACTTTTTCGAATTATTTAAAATAGGGCCCGAAACTGTTTTTTTTTTGTAAGGTTTATAATGTTTTAACGAATTGTATCTGGTCCGTTTTAAATTTTATGTTGAATGATCGAGTTTTGGTATTTGGTAGTGACCTCAGCTTAGTCCGGAAAAGTTGGGTCGTTACACAACTTCAACACGAAATAAAAATCGAAGCAACTGAAAGATTTGGTGTTTAAGACAGGTAATCAACACCAAAGGCACAAATTCATAAAGTGCATGAAATAACTAAAACAATTGAATTCAAGTGTCTTAAGTACTTTTAAGATATTGACCTAGAAAAACAAACTTAGTCACATGATAATGAGTATCGATATGGGTGGATGACAAGCAATGTAGCTGAATGTATGAATGGTATACTTAAAGGAGCTCGAATCTTACCATAACTTCTTTGGTAAGATTGACATTTTACCGCACAATTTTGTATTTTGAACGTCGAAGAGATGAGATATTTGAATCACTTGACCTAGGAGATGTTTATGCAGAATATATGATAAGAAAGCTTAAAAGGTGGAAAAAATGGACTTCTGCACATTCAATGATATTCATCGATAGAGAAACCAAACGTTTGAGGTTCACATGAGAATGAGTATGATTTCTCCATACAAAGCCCAACACACCTAGGTGGTAAGTTTGATGAAAGGAAACTATTCTTGCAACAAGTGGCAATCATTTAAGATTTTATGGTCACATGTAATTGCAATTTGTAATTACATGCACTTGACGTCTGTACCTTATATTAATGAATGCTACTTATTATCCAACTTCAAGCATTGTTACAATGGCCGATTCCATCTAATACAACATTCAGTTAGAATCCGATCGACCCAGAACTAGTAGATCCATAATGAAATGAATGAGAAAGAATTTGGTCAATTAGTTAAATCTACGATCTATAAAGCAGAAGGACATAACAGACGTACTTGTCCTCAACGTGCTTCTTCTTCTAGACATTGATATGTTTGATATTTAAGGTTTTGTAATTATTAATGGACTACTTTTATGTAGTTGTTTTATTTTATAATTTAACGTATACTCTAGGGTTTGATGTATATTGTAGACTTAAGTTTTAGTGTATGGATATGTAAATTATACAGCTTAAATTCATACTATTGTATTGTGTAATTATTTAATTTTATGCTTTTGAAATTTTGTTTCATAAATTGGACATGGAATATTTTGAATTCATCACTTTTATGTAGTTGAACTTTCATTTTTTTATGTTATTATAGCAATACATCTATGTAATTATTTAGTTGCTTTTTTACAATAATTTGCATAATGAAGCTTAGTCCGGTTGATCCTACCCAACTATATCTACAGTTGTACCATAATTCACAATCTGTATGGGATACCTCCTCCACAGTTGTTTTGAGTTATCGGAGGAGAGAGGCAGCATCACAATGCACGATTCCCTTTGATCAGCGAATTGTGCCATACTTAGAGGCTGTTGGATTACTTAGGGTTTCTCAAGTTAGGATTCATATAGTTGGATTGACACTTGATCACTGCTTTGGTCGATTGTTGGAGACTAGAGACCCACACCTTTCATATGCCTTATAGGAAATTGATAATTTGTAAAATAAGTTATTATGACCTTTTAGGTAGAACAATAAAGCCAAAACGCATGATAAATATGTAACGCCCCAAAAATTAAGATAATTTATTGGACATTATTTTGAATTCATTTAATGAGAATTATTTAATTTATGTGGGAATTGAAATTAATTAAATATTTGTTGGATGAATATTTAATTAATTAGAGGTTTTGGCATGGGGTGTTTGTTGAGTTTTTGATTAAATAGTAAGTTAAGAGAATTAAGTAAAGTTGTGGATTTTTAGTGTTGTTGAAGTTGAATTTAATTAAATAATTATGGATGTTATTTAATTAAATTGTGGGGTGGAAAGTTTGTTGGAGATTTAATAATTATATGTGTATGTGGAAATATATATATAATTATTATGTTAAAGGAAAAGATAATTATATTTGTTGAAATATAATTATTTAAGGAAAAGATAATTGTATTTTGGAGAAAGATAAATAATAATTGATTATTGTAGAAGATAATTAATTATTGAAAGTTAAATCTTGATTAAGGAGTGGAGTTGCTATGGTTGGGTTAAGATAATTCATGTTGGAAGTTATAAGTGATTTATTGGAAAAGATTTGATTGATTAAATTAATTGAGAATTTAAGTTAATTTGAGATTTTGGAGGGAAAAGTTAGTTTTGGTGGACTTGGATTTAATTGAGTATATATATATGGATATATATATTTAATTAATAATTTGGAAAAGTGAAGTTAATTATATTATGGAATATAATTATAGTTGTTTGGAAAAGAAGATAATCCATGAGGAAAGAGATGGTTGATTTGATTGGACGAAAAAGATATATATTTATTTACAAGAGAGAATGATGGTTTAAATAAATATATATGTTTATTGTAGATTTTGGTGAGAGAAAAATAATAATAATAAAGAAGTATTATTATTATTAATGGTTATAAATGCCTAAGATTTTGTGCAGGCATCTATTTAGGAAAGATAATAGGAATAGAGATATATGTATATTTTTTGGTATTATATATATATCCTAAAAAGAAAAGGAAAAGAAAATAATAATAATAAATATTATTGTTATTATAATATATTATATATATCCTAAAAGGAAAAGGAAAAGGAAATAATAATAATTATTATTATTGTTATTATTTGGGTCTATAAATAGATTGGAATGCTTAAGTTGGAAAGTAAAGGAAAAAGAAAAAGGTTCTTCATCTTCTTCTCTAAAATAACCCTCTGCTGTCGATGCCTCATCAGTTGGAGTTAAGATTGGTCTCTTTGGAAGCTTGAGAATTTTTCCATAGGATAAGAGGATTTTTCAACCTCCATTTGAGTAACCTTGGTAAGCCAATGAAATTAAATTAATATTTTATTAATTTAATTTTAGATCTATTTGGGGGTTTCTTTAAATGTTCAATTGGCTAATTTTTAAGATTTAAATCTTGGATTTTTCCCAATAAAGGTTGAATTGGTTTCAACCCTTTTTTTTTTAAGTTAATTAATTTGGGAAAATTTTGAATGTTAGCCAATTGCTAATTTCATTAATTGAGATACTGAATTTTCCTTTTATGATTAGAATCAAGTTGATTGGAGAATTTTTACTGTCGGATAGGGAGTACCTTGTTTGGCTAAAATCTACAGGTAAGAGATTCTCCTACTAGACCTTCGAACTGAATTTAAGAGACCGCATGTAATTATGATTATGCATTGATGGTAGCTAAGATGCATAATGTGATGCTATAGATGATGATTGATATTGTGTTTATGATGATTGATATTGAAATTGATGATGATGACTGATACTATGATTGACGATGATGACTGGTATGTTTATGATGTTTATGATACATGATATATTAATCACATGAATAAGGACGTTATGATTAATATTCATGTCATGTTATGATGTTTATAATGATGTTACATGCTTTGGAGTATGGTGTGTCTGTTAACTTCGTCTGTTAAGCTTTTTACCCCACCTGTATTGTGGTCCTATCTATGAGGTCACTCGCACGACTAGGGGTGTTCCCACAGGATCACTCGCACGATTTAGGGGTGTACCTACGGATCACATGCATAGTTAGGGAACAGTTATATTGTGTATACGAGGTCACTCGCACGACTAGGGGTGTTCCGACGGGACCACTCGCACGATTAGGGGTGTACCTACGTATTACATATATGTTTATGGAGTGTGTACGAGGTCACTCGCACGACTAGGGGTGTTCCGACGGGACCACTCGCACGATTAGGGGTGTACCTACGTATTACATATATGTTTATGGAGTGTGTACGAGGTCACTCGCACGACTAGGGGTGTTCCGACGGGACCACTCGCACGATTAGGGGTGTACCTACGTATTACATATATGTTTATGGAGTGTGTACCTGCGATCATTCGCACGACTAGGGGTGTTCCTTCGGGATCACTCGCACGATTTAGGGGTGTTCGTAAGGTCTCATTCACTCAGGTGTGCTCCATTGGACACACAACGTTATGATTATGTTTCTAACGAAAAGTTAACAGATCACCTAGCGGGACTAGTAGTGGGTCCCTTACTGAGTATATTTATGTACTCACTCTTTCCTATGTTTAATATTTCAGGTTAAGGTAAAGAACTTAAGAAGCTGGCGAGCGATAGCGAGGGATCCGTGGCATGCCACATGGGGACACAGTTCAGCTTCCGCACTAATTTATATGTCTTTCAGTATTTTTAAATTTTAACCATTTTACTTAAAGATTTTATTCTATTTATTTGTTTTTAGTTCCTTAAAATTGTTAGAACCCGCGGGTCACGTTTTCAAATTATTTTCTTTAATTTTGATAATTTTTATGTTTTTCGTGAACGTTTTGATATTAATTTTATAAAGATTTTAGTTATCCTCTTTTAAAAAAGTGTCTTTTGATGTTTACCTTTTTAGTAATGACCTTAACTTAGTTTAAAAAGTTCGGGTCGTTACAAAATATCTCAAAACATGTAGCTTCTATACCAAATTCATAACTATTAGAGAATGCAACTTACATAAGTCTCCACGCATGTTTTACCCTAGTTTTAAGTGTTTTATCGTAGGATTTTAGATAAAAGAAAACATAGTGAAGTGCAGAGGAGCGCGTGTAAAGACTACGCAATAGAAACCTTGTTTGGCGAAACATCTCTAGGCAAGGAATGATGTCATCATGCGAGAAAGGTTCACTAGAAGACAAGAATGGTAGTTATTAGGGTTGATGTGACTTGACGACTACAATCGGCGCTGACATGATAGAAGAATGGAAGTTATCTACCGAAAGTTGCCTATAAAAGGACCTCATATCTATCAGATAGAGCAACCGACCTCGAGAGAGGTCAAATATCTGAATGGATCAGCCAAGTGTGCCTGAATGGGCCAAACCCTAGAGAGTTGGCGGAAATGACTAACCTTTCTGCAGTCTGTAAGAGTTTTCTTCTTCTTTTCCTATCAGTTTGTAAGTGAAAGCATAGAGAGAGATTAGAGGAGACTCCACCATTCTCATTTTTCCTAACTTGTAATATTTCTTATCCTCTTTACTTTTCATTTGTATATTTCTTTGTAATGTATATTATTTATATTGTACAGTGGTCTAAACCCAACTGCTCGAGAGAGTAAGTAGCAAGAATATAGCTAACACGCGCAAGAAGGAGTTTGAAGATAAACTCCACCTCGACAAGATAACTTCCAGTATTTGTATCCCGAAGGAGAACAAGTGTGGGTACTTGGCACTGAGAGGTTGCCACCCTTAAAAAGAGAAGTACTATAAGTCTTATAAGCAACAATTTCTAGATAGATATCGCTTAATGAAGTCTAGTCATTTTCATCCTGAGAGGCGAGCAAGTGTGGTGTTTAAGGCACTAAGAGGTACTCGCCTTAATCAAAGACTTATTAACTGATATGTATCGCATCAAGGCTCCTTGCGTAATTTAATCACTTAGAGCATGGAGATTTTCTTTCACTCTTTCTTAATACAAGTTAGTTCACATTTCCATATTGCCACCATTCTTACGACCTTTTAGAGATTCTCTAGTGTAGATAGTATATTTAGCACTTAGCTACACATTTACTTTATATTATATAGGTATTGTATATCACCTAGAGGAAAGAGTTAATCTTACAACTAATGTTTGATACCAATTCCCTGTGTTCAACCCTGGATTACCCAGGAAACCTATTATTTCGCTTACACTTGGACGGGCAATAGAAAAACTTGTACTCAACGAGGATTTAGTAGTTACGCGAGGACTAGAGGCATAGTGAGCATCTCACATGCAATGACTATGACTCGCCATGTAAAGATTATTTATATAAACCAGAGCACACACTAAATTCACAACACTAAATCTGAATCTTAAACAACCAAGCAGGAATGCACGATCACATTACAGGACGTTGCGATTCGATTCAGGTCACCAGTGGATCGTGAGCCTATTGTAAGATTGTTAACATATAACTAGAAGCAAATATGCGAAGATTTTTTGGGAGTTCTACCGCCTGACATGAAAGGTCAACAATTGAGTCTTCCATGGTTGGCAGAATAATTCATAAAATTGCCACAAGATGCTGATGTTGTGAGCATTTAGAGATAGACCTGTGCATACATTATGCAGCTCATTGAGGCTTTATGTTTGCTGATAAATCAAATATCTTGGTCTACTGCATGTTTCTTCTACTTTGAAGTGATTTCGACCAGGCAAGTACGTATTCTTGGGGTTCTATGCTTTGTATGGTTATATATGGAATTGTGTTGAGCCAGTAATGCATAATCTTTAGAAATAACTGGCTCATTAATGCTACTACAAGTATGGGCATATGACAAATTCCCTTATTGTGGCACCATAAGTAGCACTACAAGCTTCAGTTGGCTAGCCTTTAAGTTTCAGATATTATTTTATTTATTTAATATTTTTTAATAAAATTTGTACTATCTATAACTTATTAGTAATTTTTTCACACATTACATGGAACTGTGTTCTACCTGCATCAGAATAGTTAGCAAATATATTGTTAACGTATTGATAGATATTTTACCGACTGATGCACTCTTAGGTAGTGAAATATTATACGAATGTTGTCTAGGTATGTTTTTTGTTGTCTACTTATGTTTGTTTTTTAATAAATTAATTGGACACCATACATGTTCGACATAGTGGCATTGCTTCTTGATGGATGTCATAATGGTCAAGTGGTGTGGATTTACGTAAGTCCTATGATTTGCTTTCATATCTTTAGAAGCATCAGTTGGATCATGTGTTGCGACAGTTCGACATGCTGCAAATGCCACAACATTTAGCTTCACAGACCCGATCTTATACCAAATTGACTTAAGAGGCAAACATGATCAAGATTGGCATAGGATTCATGCGGAGCATATCACAATGTGGCATTTGCGAAATGATTTTCATTCACAAGAAGTAGTAACACTCAAGCCAACAGTATCAGATAACTATTTTCTTTCGTACTCATTAATTACGAGACACTTTACACACCCGATAGGCGATAGCGCTTACTATTACTGCATGGTAAGAATTTTAATACAGTTTATTTTATAAATTCAATACATGCACATTATTTAATTATATTATTTGTAATCATTCAAAATAATTTTGTTCAAGACGTACATGCTTACTCCGTGGAAAATAATTTACAAGATTTGAGCTTAATATGTAACTAAACCATGGAAGATATAAAACAAATTATTTAGGAGACCAGACGACTCAATGTTGACGACACAGATCGTAGACGCATTTGACGTAGACGACGACAAGGAGATGATGTTGTAGAGGGAGATCAAGAAAATGCTTAGTTTGTAATTCAAAATTTCAATTCTTATAAATTTCAATTTTAAATGTAGAATTATATGAAAATGCATTTTTACTTGCACCGAAACTATGATCATACCACAAACTTAAGGTAAAAAATAATCCTTAAAAGCTTAAAGAAAAAACTTACCTAAAAATATACAATATTTTTTTAACTAATTTTTTTTATAACAAATCTCATATAATTCACCGATCCCAAGTTTCATGACACATCTTTCAACTATGAATTAAGTTGTCACTATACTTTTAAAATTTAGCGATACAAAACTTTCTAATTAATTACTTTAAATTGTCATTATGGTTTTAAAAGTAAGTAATGCAAGCGAATTAGGTGGAGAGAAAATTTTAAATGTTTGCGTTATAATGAAAAATGTGTGAAGAAATTTCTAATGCACTTAAACATAGAAATTGAAGTCTATTGTAAATTATCATAATAATTTTGACTGAATTAGGACAAAAATAAGGGATTGACTAATTAAGTTTGTAATAAATTAAACCACAATAATGGTTTTGATTAATTAATTTATTAAATATCTAAGTTAAAATAGGGTAGTTTTTCTTCTAATAAGTTAAATATCTAAGAAATTAAACCATAATGGTAATAATAAGGGTTTGAATATTAAGGGGGCTGTTTGGGGGAAGGGTTAGCCCAACCCTAACTCCCGTTTGGCCCACAGTTTATGGAAACCCTAGTTTTAGGGTTTCCTAAACATGGTTTCCTTCTCCCCCCAACCCGACGTATGTTTCGTCTTCAACGCGTGTTTCGTCTTCCCCTCAATCGTCGTCTTCAACCCGTGTTTCGTCTTCCCTCATGAAATCTCATCAATTCTCCATCTTTCGTTATCTGGTCTCCCTTTGTATTCATTCTAATGGTTTTGTCAAACAAATTTAAATTTTGTTATTGCTCTTCAATATTAAAATTTATATGAATGTTTCTAAATAATTATAAATAATTAGATGAACCGGCTTTAATAATGACGCATAATTAAAAAATTAAATATAAATTAAAATAATTTACAATAACCAAATTACATTTATTTGATTGATAAAAGAAAATCAATTTGTTCCACAACTCGGACGTCGTCGATTTCGAGCTTGTTGTCGACGTCAACTCTGAACTCTATGTTGTTCTCGGTCAATTTGGGATAAACGATTAGGTACACGATTTGGCTAACCCAAATTTTCTTTTTCAAAATTTTGTATACGATCGTTTAGATTTGGCTAAAAGATCGTTTAGATTTGGCTACACGATTTTTTAAATTTGGGATTCCAAATCTAAACGCTTTTTTTTTTTTTTTCAAAATTTGGTATACGATCGTTTAGATTTGGCTAGAAGATCGTTTAGATTTGGCTACATGATCGTTTAGATTTGGCTACACGATCATTTAAATTTGGGGTTCCAAATCTAAAAGATTTTTTTTTTCAAAATCTAAACGATCGTGTAGCCAAATCTAAACGATCTTGTAGCCAAATCTAAACGATCTTGTAGCAAAATCTAAACGATCGTATACCAAATTTTGAAAAAACAAATTTTAGATTTGGAACCCCAAATCTAAACGATCGTGTAGTCAAATACGAACGATCCTGTAGCCAAATCTAAACGATCGTGTACCCAAGTAATTAAACTATCGTGTACCAAATCGCGCTACCAAATATATTACGTGCATTATTGACGGAACATTTTTGGTATTTTACACGGTATCCTTTCCAAGGTCTGGTCTAACCTGTTTTCGTTCTGTCTTCTCCCTCAATCCATATTCTCCCTCGTTCGTTCTGTGTTTTCCCTTAATCCCAACATCTCCCTCCTTCGTCTAACGACCCTCTGTTCTCCCTCATCAAAATATTTTTTTTCCTTATTTCGTTCTCTATTCTTCCTCGATCCGTTTTCATGCAAATTTATTTTTTGTTGCGTTTCAATGATTGAGGAGGATTTTGTGTAGCCAAATCTCTATCTACATCTCTCTCATCCGTCTCTCTCACTCTTAAAAGGGTATGTTGTGTTTGTTGAAGCCGACCCTTCCACAGTGCTGGCTCCAAACACGACAACCTTTTGAAGCATAGGGTTTTGCCTCAAAATAAATTTTGTTGAAGGCGACCCTAACAGAAAATCCTTGTCGCTCGAGTTTCCATTGTTGTGGGTGGATGTTTCGCTTGGCTTGGTGTCGTTTCTTCACTGATAAGGCAGATGCTTTGACACCACCGTTGTCTGCCAATGGTTGTCGAGCTTGGTAGGGAAGTATCAGACTATTTTAAATTCAATTTCAAAGCCGATGATGAGTTTCATGATTGACATACACTGATTTTGTTACATTTTTTGCATATATGTATGTAATTTGATTTGTGGAATCTGTTCTACTTTAATTACTAATTGCTTTGTTTGGTTTAGTTTGGTTTACTCTATTGCTTCTTGTTACCCGAGCATGGTAAGGAGTTACTTTTGAATTAGATTTGTTTCATTTCTATTTTGTCCCTTCAATTGTTTGTCTTATCTTTTCATGTGTACTTGGCTGCAGAATAGCTTCCAATATTTACTTTGACTGTTGTTTGACTTATCTTCTAGCCTGATTTTTCAGAGATTCCCCTGCCTTTTCTTGGTTGGGTCATTTATTTGCATTTTAACTCCCTACATACTTTATATAATCCTTCATCTCATGCTTATGCTTTACCACTTCTGCCTTCTTTTTTCACGATTTCTGCCCTACTTTCTGCCTTCATTTTGCTGCCCTTTTTAACCTACTTGGTATGTCCTATGTGTATGCTTTGTTTCTCCCCTCTGTTTATGCTTTTGTTGTCTACCTTCTTTTGATACATGTGTTTCTTGCCTTTGTTATTTGTTTTTAATCCATCTTAATTGATGTTTCTACAACTATGGAATCTAGTTCAAGTTATTGAACCGATTTGTAAACTCTGGGGCCATTTATCATTTGTTTTCAAAATTGAATTTTTGTCTTCAACGTTGTTTTTTTTTACGTTTCAATTTCGGGTCCGTGCTTCTACGTACAAGGTATGTACTCCTTTCGTTTGTCATTTATTTTTCTTCAATTTTTCGAACTTGCTTGTATTTTAACTTTCTATTTTTGTTTTTTAGAACGTCCGCGGTGATCCAACCCTTATAAGAGGTATTATGTCGTAGCCATATGTAATTTTGATAATGTATTCGTTTTTTCATTACAATATAAATTATGTAGTTAAGACATAAACAGTATTGGTTATGTAATATATACTCTTTCATGGACATTTCTTTTATTTAATGAATTAATAATTTTTCTTTCACTCCATGATTTAAATTACTGTTTATTTTTAACTTTCACGTGCAACAAATTGTAGACCAAAAAAGTATTAAACGGTTATGCTAAATTATTAAATAAGTTGTTTTATCGAATAGAATAGACGGTTAATTAACACGAAGAATCCTTCTAATTAACACTTAACACAAATAAAGCAATTAACTTAAGACCATACTATAGTTTATAAGTTCACAATTTTTTTTTAATAAAAAGTTTTCAATGTTCGTACAATCCTTCTAAGTAACACAAATAAAGCAACTAATTAACACCATATTACTTACGAACCAAAGACGTTCTTCTCTTACATACCAAAAAAAAAAAAAAAAAAAAGAAGTTTAAAAATAAGATGTTCTTCTCTTACATACCAAAATAAAAAAGAAGTTTGAAAATAAGACGTTCTTCTCTTACATATGGAAGTAAGATTGAAACATTTGTACATATGTTATTTGTTTTTTGTACGAAAGTTTTAAGTAAAGTTACTAAGTTTAGGGTATTAGTAAGTGCGTAATAAACTTTAATTAGAGATTTTTCACAATGTATATGAATATTGTACTAATTCACTTAGTACATATTTTTTAGGAAACTTTACATAGTTTGTAATGGATCAACGAACACTCTTTGGCGTCCTAACTGCGTTTACGTTGGCCCAACGTCAGATCTTACTAACGTTGGAGCTACTAATGAACGACAATAGGCATATCACACATACATCGTTCGATACACGCCATAGAATAAGGTAGCTTGCCTACTTTCGCATGATACATGAGTCTGATCTTGTTCTCGTCAAAGCACGCGAATGGATAGATGAACTTTCGCAATTCTATGTTATTTACTTCGAACTGTATCTGGTCTTTCGTCCATCGAGATTGTCGACGTTGAGGAAATGGTAGCAATGTTCTTGCATGTCCTTGCCCATGACGTGAAGAACCACGTCATTTCAAAGGGAATTTGTACGGTCCGGTGAGACAGTATCGCGACATTTTAACCTTGTACTATTGGTTGTCGTCCGACTATACGAGGAGTTGATAAAGAGACCTATTCCGGTGACAAACAACTGCAATGATCAACGTTGGAAGTGTTTCGAGGTGGGCATGGTACAAGTTTAATGTATTTGAGCTTAATGTACGGGGCATTTATATCGGCGTGTTTATTATAACCTACAGAATTGCCTTGGCACGTTAGACGGGACGTACATAAAGGTGAACGTCCCCACAACAGATCGACCTACATTCAGAACGCGTAAGGGGGAAATTGTCACAAACGTACTGGGCGTGTGCGACACGAAAGGGGATTTCGTTTATGTCCTCGCCGGTTGGGAAGGATTCGCGACAGACTCGCAGATTCTACGTGATGCCCTTTCACGAGAAAATGGACTACAAGTGCCAAAGGGTATATCTTATTTATAATAAAACAATGCCGCTTTCTACTTACCTATTCAAAGCGCTTAAACGAATGTTTTAATAACAGGATATTATTATCTATGCGATGTGGGTTATCCAAATGCGGAGGGGTTTCTCGCCCCGTACAGAGGCCAACGGTACCATTTGCAAGAGTGGCGTGGTGCTGGAAATGCGCCATCAAATGCAAAGGAGTACTTCAACATGAAGCACTCCTCAGCAAGCAATGTCATTGAGCACGCCTTCAGTGTTCTTAAGGGTCGTTGGGTCATTTAAGGGTCGTTGGGTCATTCTTTGTGGGAAGTCGTACTATCCCCTACAAGTCCAGTGTCGCACCATACTAGCATGTTGCTTGCTCCACAATTTGATCAATAGAGAAATGACATATTGTGACAACGTTGACGACGTGGACGAGGGGGACTCCACCTACGCGACGACCATCGCTTCAGAAGACATTAATTACATTAAGACGACAAACGAGTGGTTTCAGTAGCGCGACGAACTAGCCAAATCGATGTTCACTGATTGGCAGTTGCGTAACGCTTAGATAAGACAATTTTACATTACAAGTCATCGATTGTATGCGAATTTCTATCACCTATAAAATGTACTATTGCATATGAAATGCACGCGTGCCTTTTGTTTGTGACTGTTAAATGTGAAAATTGTGAAATTACTAACGTACTCCATGTATTTCTTGTAATTTTTTATACTCAGTATGTCAACCTCAAACCGAGCCTAAGACATGTCTGGATGAAGGAGGAGGAGGGCACTCTTGTGGAGCGTTTGATGGAGTTGGTGTCAATGAGGGGATGAAAATCGAATAATGGTACATTCCGGCCAGGTTACTTAGTCCAGTTGGTATGCATGATGGTGGAGAAACTACCTGAATGTCAGGTCTGCGCAACGACTGAATTGGCTGTAGAATAAAGACACTGAAGCTGATATTTCAGGTCATTGCCGAAATGCGGGGGCCAGCGTGCAGTGGCTTTGGGTGGAACGATGAACAAAAATGTATCATTGCGGAGAAAGAATTATTTGATAATTGAGTTAGGGTAAGAAAAATAATATAAACGTCACACAACGTTTGCAATTTTTCTATCAATACTCATAAGTGATCTTTTTTTCCCCGCAGTCACATCCTGCAGCGAAGGGACTCCTGAACAAATCGTTTCCATATTATGACGAACTTACTATGTGTTCGGTCGCGATAGGGCGACGGGTCGGTTCACTGAGACATTCGCCGACGTAGGGTCTAACGAGCCTGACGGGTATGACGGATTTGATATGGCAGATGGAAACGAGGAGTTCCTGTCCGTGTACAGCCAGGGGATTGACCTGTCACAAGACGATGTACGCGCCTCACGACCTTCTCGAGGTTCAGAGGGTAGAACCGAATCGAGTGGATCCAAAAGGAAGAGGGGAAGTCAGCGAGAGGAGGATGTTGAAAGCATACATCTAGAACTTGACCAAACAAACGAGCAACTCAGAATGATTGCGGAGTGACCTACACGCGCCCTTGCCAATGACAACCATGTGCGCACGGAATTCTTCCGCATATTGCGTGAGATGCCGGAACTAACGAGTTTGGATAGAGCGCTATTGCAAAGGCATCTTCTGTCTCGTATGGACGACCTTCGGGGTTTCGTGCTCATGCCTGAGGATGAGAGGGAGGGATTTTGTAGAGTCCTCCTACGAGACATCACGAGATAGTTTATGTTTGTACCGACCTAGGTTGCTTCTTATTTCCTTACTTTTTTTTTTGTATGATGTTGACTATTTATGCTTTTGCTACTGTAGACACTATTTTTTTTCCTTCATAATGTTTATTTAAAATTAAGAAAAATAGTCACAATTTCACCCACGCGTTATAACAGGTAATTATATATGTTCAAAATAGGGGGACATCGCTATCGCCAATTACAAATAAGAAATAATTAATTTTTCTTCCTAAAAAATTAATTTTAATAAAATTTTCACTCAAAAATTATTTCTAAATTGGACAACTGTCTTTACTAATTTAATAACATTATACATACAATAAATTATTTGCAATAAGACGGTTCGACGCTTTCATAAAAAAGTATGCAATAAGATTTTTTTTTATCATATTTACAATCTCATTTAAAAAATATTATACTACATAAAAAAATTTATTAACCCAACCCATATAACACTTTTCTCAAATAAATTTTATCATAAATTTCACGTAAACCTACCCACCTAATTCTTCCCTAGGGTTATGGTAAAACTAGGTTTAACATAACACTAGTTTTATCCTAACACTAACCCTTCCCTAAATCAACCCTTCCCCAAAACACATGCTTAAATTTTTTAATTATATATTTGATTAATTATGTATTTAAGAAATTAAACCATAATTTTCCTTTCTTTTTAATAGTTGTACCTGCTACACAACTTTTATATCCAATCATATTATATGCGGATCAAACTGATCAATATAAACTAACGTAGATTAATGAAAGTCGTATACGACTTCCTTATCAATAGTTTAACGCTCCACCCCAATTTTATCCATTCTTCACAAACTACTATGTTTTTGCCATTGCTTTCCAAAAACATTATATCGGTGAAAATAGTCCTACTCCTATTAGTCTTTTAGGTTGTTATCGACACGAGCTTCTATATCCTCTGGAAAATAAAAATAAAAATTGGTCATTTCTTTTTGGTACCAATTTTCCTTCTCCTTTTTAGAGGCTTTTTGTTTTCCCCATAATTGATGTCACCACTTCCTTTATCATTCGCTCCAACTTTCCTTCTTTGACGAAAACCACGACAATCTGAATCGGCCGTTCATCACAATGGCTCCCATTCTATCGGTAAACGGCGTCGAAGGAGACGACGAGAGGGAGGAGGAGGAGGAGGACGATGAGGACGATGATGAAGAAGAAGAAATGGCTGACGACGAGGAGGAGCCCAGGCTCAAGTATCAGAGAATGGGAGGAAGCGTACCATCATTGCTGGCTAGTGATGCCGCCTCCTGCCTTGCCGTTGCCGAGCGGATGATCGCTCTTGGGACTCACGCCGGCACCGTTCATATTCTCGACTTTCTCGGGAATCAGGTTGGTTTCTCTTGTTTAAATCGGTGCTAAATTTGATTCTTCTAACTCGTGTTTTTTTTGTTTGAAATTTTTGGAAATTCGTTGTGCAATTGCCTCCAGTTCCGAGCTGTGTTAAAAAATTTGAGATTATGATAGTTGTTTTTGAAGTGTTTCAGTGGGGCTACATTTTACGCTATCAGATTAGTCGCTGTCTTAAAGACCTGAGCTGCAATTATCTATGTATTCTATTCCTGTCCATATACAGGCCGCTTCCTGATTACCTCTAATTAGATTGTACTTTATTGGTACTTAACAAAACGTATCAATGGTCAAACTATGAGATTTGATGAGGCATTAGAGTGAAAAGTTTTTTGGGTAACCGTCGGATTTATTGCTACACATGCTCTAATCTTGTGAAGTGTGTGCTTCGATTTTGTTTTTCTTAGGTTAAGGAGTTCCCTGCTCATACTGCCGTAGTCAACGATCTCAGCTTTGATACAGAAGGTGAATATGTGGGTAGTTGTTCGGATGATGGTTCGGTTGTAATAAATAGTCTTTTCACTGACGAGAGAATGAGGTTTGAGTATCATCGCCCGATGAAGGCAATTGCATTGGACCCAGACTATGCAAAAAAAACTTCAAGAAGATTTGCAGCAGGTGGTCTAGCTGGCCATTTATATTTTAATTCCAAGAAATGGCTAGGATACAAAGACCAGGTTTTTCACATTTTTTTTGCCACCCCAGTTGAGAAAGTATTCTTTGTATGAGACAGACAGACTTGATTCTCACTGCAAAGTCTGCGTGCTTTTTTAGGTCTTGCATTCTGGTGAAGGCCCAATACATGCAGTGAAATGGAGAACGAGCCTTATTGCTTGGGCAAATGATGCAGGCGTAAAGGTTTATGATGCTGCAAACGATCAGCGAATTACATTTATTGAAAGACCGAGAGGAAGCCCACGTCCTGAACTTTTGCTCCCTCAGTTAGTTTGGCAGGTTTGTTTCATTTTCATGATGCTGTAGACATACTGTACTGTACAAAGAAAGTGACTGAAGTGGATGCTACTGCAACTAGCTGTAGGTCTAACAGAAGAAATAGCCACATTAATTTGCAGAAGCTGACACTATCTTCTGATTATTAAGATTATTTCATTAATATGCAAGTTGTATTTGTGGGCCTTTTTTAAAATTAAATTCTGGTCTTCTGCAGTTTTAATGTGAGGGAGATTTGAATATTTCTAAATTACATCATGTTCTTGAACACTGGCAGAGCTTTTCAAGTATGAAAAAGTTGTTTCTATTATATATAAAAGAACAAATTACTTGGTGCCAAATTAAAGGTAGTGTTATTTAATTATTTGATCCATTACGTTTCAAATATCAAGAATTTTTTTCAGATAACTATACATATTTTTCTTTTCTTGGCAAAAAATGCATTTTGTTAACTAGGTCTAGATAATTGCTATCTTCTATCACTATTTATTCTGTTGGAATAAAATACGTGTAGTTAATGTATTTTTTTCTTGGGATGAAATGCCTCTGTTAGTAAGAACAAAAAGAAAAAAAAAAAAAGATGTATGCTTTGTTTTTCATTTTCTTTTAAAATGAATTCTCTCCCTTAAGATTCTCCTCTTCGCCTCTCTCAAGTATTATTGGGCCTTGTGACCTCATTTTGTTCAGGGTTTCTTTTAGACAACTTGGCAAGAAAGGAACCAAAGAATTTCTAAAGATAGGGAGCCTCTTTTTTCTTTCTTGTATTTGTCGCTAAGTTCTTCACTTCTTTGGGAGTTTCCCTTGCACATTTTCTTTTCATTATACCAATGGAAAGTTTTAGAGAAGAAAAAGTTAGAGAGCCCTCTTTTGATAGAATTTTTTATGCTATTGTATATGTGACAAATACTTGGGTTACACATCCGGTTTTTAAAGATTATAGTTATCTTCTCTTTTATCCGGTTGAAGAGTCTCATGTAACTCCCTTGGAATGCGGAGGTTCTTTTTCTTTCTTTTGTAATTTCATACATCAATGAATCATCACAAGATCTCCCTTTTGAAACACTTCTCTTCTAGATTTGTCCTTAGCTTCCTCGTAAGATTGAGCTGTCTTCGCCAAATGTTCATGGACTTGATGATGCAACTCTTCTATTCTTTCCACCATGTTCTCAACTTCATTACTAACATCAACAAAGGATGGAAAATTTGCAAGATCGAACGTGAGCCTAGAAACTCGAGTGTACACAATCTCAAATGGGCACTTTCCAGTAGAGCGGTTCTTCATGTTGTTGAAACAAAACTCTGCTTGAGTAAGGGATAAATCCCATTGCTTTGGTCTTGAACCACTTAAGCAACGAATAGGATTTCCCAAAGTTCTATTAGTCACCTCCGTTTGTTCATCCATTTATGGATGTGACGTGGTGCTGAATTTCAAGGTTGTATCAAACTTCTTCCACAAAGTACGCCAGAAATGGTTAAGGAACTTCACATTCCGGTTGGAAATGATGAATTTTGGCACTCCATGGAGATGAACTACCTCTCCGAAAAATAGATTTTCTTTGTGGACAGCATCGTTAGTCTTCTTGCAAGCCAAAAAAGGAGCCGTTTTGCTGAAACGGTCTACTACAACCATCATTGCATCATAACCCCTTTGAGTTTTAGGTAGGCCAAGCACAAAATCGGCTGATAAATCTTCCCAAACAGTTGTTGGGATAGGCAAAAGAGTGTATAGGCCAGCATTTGTGGAAGTTCCCTCAGCTCTTTGGCAAGTAGCACATCTTTTAACAAAGTTGTAGGTGTCTCTTTGAATTTGTGACCAATAGAATCTAGTAGCCATCAACTAAATGTCTTATCTTGGCCAAAGACACCTGCCAAACCTCCCGAATGAGCTTCTTTAATCAATGCTTCTCGAAGAGAAGTATGTGGAATGCGTAAGAGACCTCTGTTGAAAAGAGAACCATCAACAATATAGAAATCTCCGGGATTTACATGTTTGGTGCATTTATGCCAAATTTTCTCAAAGTCTATCAACTTCATATAATTCTGGAGGGTGATTAAAAGCAACAACTTCGGTTTAAGGCATCAGCCACCTTGTTCTCCTTGCCGGCTTGATGTTTGATGACAAAATCAAATTGTTAGAAAAATGAGATCCATCTAGCATGCATCCGGCTGATATTCTTCTGGGAGTGGAGATATTTCAACGAAAAATGGTCGATTAACAACAAGAATTCCTTAGAAAGTAGGTAATGTTCCCATTGTTTCAAAGCTCTCACAAGAGCATAGAACTCTTGCTCATAAGTGCTCCATGCTTGCCTTGAACACTATAGCTTTTCATTGAAAAATTCGATAGGATGTTCATGTTGGGAAAGAACTCCACCAATGCCAAGCCTACAAGCATCTACTGCCACTTCAAAAGGGGCTGAAAAATCAGGTAGCTTCAAAACGGGACTACTGCTAAGCTCCTCTTTAATAGAATCAAAGCTGTCTTGCTGTTTCTGCCCCCAAAAGAAGCTTCCTTTCTTCAAACAGTCAGTCATAGGGGCTGTAGTTGAGTTAAAATTCTTGATGAACTTCCGGTATAAAGATGCCAAGCCTTGGAAAGCTCGTATGTATCTGACTTTTATAAAGGAATAGGCCATTGCATTACAGCTTCTACCTTCTTTGAATCCACCTTAATATGATCTTGGCCAATAAGAAAACCAAGGAATGAAATCCCTCACCAAGAATAGGCACTTCGTGAAGTTGATGCAAAATTCAACTTTAGGCTGGAAATAAGCTATGTAGGTGCTGTAAATGCTCTTCTTTACTTCGTCTATATACTAGGATATCTTCAAAGTAAACCATCATGAACTTGTTGAGAAATGGATGCAACACATGATTCATAAGCCACATGAAGGTGCTTGGCGCATTTGAGAGGCCAAATGGCATAACAAGCCACTCGGAAAGTCCTTCATTAGTTTTGGAAGCTGTCTTTCATTCATCACCGGGCCTTATTTGAATATGATGATATCCACTCTTCCAGTCAACCTTCGAAGAAAACAATGCACCACCAAGTTGGTCAAGAAATCGCCAATTCTTGGGATAGGAAAACGGTATTTCACCGTAATGCGATTGATGGCTCTACTATCTACACACATTCTCGCAAGGACTCAAGCTTGGTTGAAGCTCCTCAATGTGTTGGTATAGAATCTCATACTCTTTAGGACTTATTCTAATGAGATAGGTTGGGAAGCGAAGCCCCCAGAATTAAGTCAATGTGCTGTTGAATATCTCTCAAAGGTGGTACTCCCTCCGGTTCTTGCTTAATTTGCAGAGATTCATCAAGCAATTGTTGAACTTCTTTAGGGACTGCACAGTCTTCATCTTCAATGGACTTTTCAGCATCAACAAGCCTAATATGTTTCCTTCTCTCTTCTTTAATGACTTCTTTCCACTTATTGTAGTAAACAAATGATTGCTCCTCTTTGTTGAATCAACACCTTCATCATCCTTCTTGGTCAAAGGTAACCACTCTATCTTCTTGTTCATTCATTGAAATTCACAAGTATTCTCTCCCCTTAGTATTGTATGGCCACGGTCTCACCCAAAAAAATTGACACATCCATCTTCAAAACGTAAAAAACTTGCACTTCTCCTCCCTTCTTCACCCACCCAATCTTGTAAGCACTTTGATGAGGCTCGGTTTTCAAATTCAAGGCTGCTACCAACTTCTTGGCAATGAAGTTCTCACTACTTTCACTATCTATTATGAAATTGCAAACTTTGTTATTGTTTGTGCATCGTGTCTTAAAAAGTCTATGCCATTGATGGTGATTCTCCCTTTGGTGTGATCAAGACTCTTTGAAGAACACAAGAAACTCGATCTCCATCATCCGGTTCAATCATCTCTGCATCTTCTTCACTTTCTTTTATATTCCCGAATAAGTTTTCATCTTCTTCATCAACAAATGCCCTGCTTTGCGTTGGGAACAAGCATTGGAAGGATGCTCGGTTTGGCCACACCTATAACGAACACCTTTGAAGGGTTGAGCATAAGGATTTGGTCTTTCTTCTTGCCATTTGCTTCTTGATTGTCTTTCTCTACTTCTTTGCCTTTATTTGTGGTTGTTTGGTGGACAATCTCCTTATTCTTGCTATTAAAGTTGGTTCTTCTACTTGTGGATGTTTCCCATGTTGCTTTTCTTGTAGCATTCTTTGAACAAATCTCGTTCAACTCCTCCATTGTCTCAACAAAAGCAAGGGTATTGGCCAAAAAATGAAAAACTTGGAGGTTTGCCTTTTCTTTAATATGTCCATTTGAAGCCCGCTAGTGAGTAGCAGTTAGATGATGCTCATTTTCCGCCCTGTTGGTTTGTGCTCTTAATCGGTGAAATTCTTCAACATGATTAGTTATCTTTCTTGTTCCTTGTCGACAATTTTGATATTGGTTGTACAAAGTTTGTTCACAATTGGGAGGAAGGAATCTCTTCTTCAGCAATTTCTTCATCTTGTCCCAAGAACGAATGGACCTCATTTCTTGTCTTTCCCAGTTTACTTAAAATTGGTCTCATGATGTTGAGGCTACTCCTTTCAACTTGAGAGCTACCAACTTCACCTCCTTGTGATCTGGAGTGTTCATCAAATCAAAGAAGTTCTCCATGTTCTTGATCCAACCAAGAAACACTTCAATATCTCTTTTTCCACTAAAAATTGGGAAGTCAATCTTCATTTTGTAGGCGTGAGCTTCAAATCTTTCTTCTCTTCTCCTTTTTTTTTTGAAAAGGAGGCGACCTCTTTATTAATATAATAATAATGAGATAAATGTTCATAGTACAAGAGAATTATACAATGAGCATGGAACCATGGATCAGGAGGTGTACTTGGACATCTCAACTAGGTTGACACTCCATAGCATCCTCATCATATCCAAACAATCTAAATTCCAAAACAAAGGAGTAATGTCCAAAGACAAAACAAAACCAAAAGAAGTACAAAGAAATACAAATAAAAAGACTAAAAGACTATATCAGACTAAACATCCGTCAACTCGCACAGAGACAAACTCGAGATCCTTGGAGAAGGAACACCATGAGGAGGCTAAAAGTTGATGACTCCATCGAGGTCTTACGCTGAGAAGTTTGCTCTAAAAAAAATCTCTAGGATCTTTCCAAACACAATTTTCACATTTGTCGAGTTACTCGTGTGTTTGCAAAAGCCTTGATCCAGCCAAAAAAATGAAAAATCTGTCAAGCAATGATCTCAAAACTACTCTTCCTTCTTTTGACCATGTAAACTTCCCATTTAATAAAGGAACTTGAATGAGTTTTGGTTCTTCAATGAAATTATTGAATTTCCTCATGCCGTTCGACATTCTACCTTTTGGGAAGTGCTCGCCTCCTGATTTGGTCATACTAAAATCTCCTCCCAAACACCAAGCTTCTGCACTAAAACCAACTGGCCAAATGACTTTCTTCTCTCTGTAATTGGTTGGGCCGTAAATAATGGTTACCGAACACAAATTAATGCACAATGATCTGCATTTGACTGATAGCAAATAGCCCTCTTTCAAACTTCAATAGCAGAAAGTTAAGTTTCATCCTACATGGTCAACATTCCTCCTGATTTTCCATGAGCTTCAAGGGAGATCCAACCAATTCTTTCTGAGCTCCATAGTGCTTTGAAAGGATTAATATCGACCTCCACTTGTTTGGTTTCCTTGCTTCGCCGATTCTCGACGTTCAAACTAAGCTAGTCACATTAAAACACAGGTTTTGTTAGGCTGAAACAAAGCTCCTTATTTTATACTTCTCTAACATCTCAAATCAATTTAATATCACATGCTTCAATGAACGGAACCAGATGGAGGGAATGCTGTTAGCCTCTGCCTTGCTGGACTCTTTTTTTTTCCTGGCGAAAGAAATAAATTAGCAAACTCAGCTCCAAAGGAATCTATGTCCTTTGCCTCTTTACTTTGCACCCCCGCTTCCTTTATACAAAACTCATCTTCTGGTATTAATTCTTCACTACTGACGCTGAGTCTTCATCATCAGACCCTTCCTCTACTCCCTTGAATTTGTTGAGGATGGACATGGAACACCTCTCACAAAATCACAATCTTAGCCTAGGAGAGGGTGAATGATGAAATTGAGCAACTAGTTGACCTGTTACAGGAGAATTCGGGAGCAAGAATCTTCACACAACTTTCTTCCAAAAGATCTGAATTTGCCGAGGCTGTCCAAGCATTGTGAAAGGACGTGCATCCTTTTCTAAAGAATTTTGGGAAGGCCTTGAATCACTGAAGATTTTTCTTGATTGATGTTGGAAAAGATTTGTTGGTTGGGGTACTCTTTTTGATACTAATCGACAATCTTTGGTTGGGGAAACGATCAAAACAATGATTTTTTGAACTAATCAACACTGGGGATACATTTTCTGACTCTTCATTTACCCCATTTGCATACCAAAATCCAAGGGTTTTCGCGATAAATGAACTACTGTATGTGTGATCGGACACTTGGCGATTTTGGGGGACCTTGGGAACATCTTGATTGGGCCAAAGCAATTTGATTGTTGGGATCAGAATCGTTCTTTGTGGAACTAAAGTCATGGCTGCCTATATTCTCTCTCTTCAAATTGCCTAATAATGATCATCTAGAGAAAACTCTTGGGTTTTTCTCTCGAGCACTGTTTAATAAAATCCCAATCTGAGGAAGGAATGTTAATCTTAACATCTTCATCAAAAGCCACTGATTGTAATCTACAAATATCAATAGGATTAGAAAAGTCACTAAAAAAGAGATTTTTTTTGGCAATATCAGAATTATCAATTGATTCAAAGTCGCCAAAATTAAGGAAGAAGCTGCCCTTGCTCTAATTCTTCAATTCTTTTGTAGCTGGTAAGAAACCACAAAGAATTTTCCGGTCTCAAATTCTTGCTTCCTAATCTTGAATTCTTGCTTCTTGGATTTTCTTGGACTTGTCTTTGAATTCTTGTAAGCCTTTCTTGGTGATCTTCGTGCTGAATTTTTCCATTTCTTATTGGTCCATCGCTCCGCCTTCCCCTTTCCATTCTTGCTCAAATGGTTGATCACGTTCTTGAAATGAGTGGCTGCTGCCATTCTTTCCATCCTCCGGGCAAGGGTGTCCATGCTTTCTTGAAGATTGGTTAACGTTACATGAATTCTTTCCAATGAAGACTCAATGGACAGCAAGCGTCAGGTTGATGTTCTTGGAGAGAGGGTGGGGATCTCTTCCACCTATTGTCGTTCCACACGGTTGTCCTCCTCAATTGGTAGATTAGCTCTTCTTCTGGCCATCAGTCCCAAATCATGGAGTTGCTTTGATACCAAATTCGGTATAAACTAAAAGTATAACTTTTCATCAAAATGATTATTCTCCAAGTGAGGAGAGAAATGTTGTATTTATAGAGAAATATGAGTACAAGGTCCAAACTACCCTAACTAACTTTCTTAACTAACACTTCTTTTCTATTACAATTAACTCTCTTTCTCACTCTTGGGTACACCAGTTAACATTCTCACCAACTACTTTTGCACCTTTTTAGTTTTGATAGGGCATGTGAGTTGCAGTCAAAATAACTTGGTGCTATCCTCTTGACATAGGATTATTGTTACTATTTTCTTTATTGAGTATAATTTCTTCTTGTATTTTCTTTATGTTTATGTAGGATGATACTCTGTTGGTCATTGGCTGGGGTACATCTGTCAAGATTGCATCAATTAGAACGAACCATAATAGAGCAGCCAATGGGACACAAAGTAGTAGGCATGTTCCGACATCTAGCATGAACCGGGTTGATATAGTGGCATCTTTTCAAACCAGCTACTTAATCACGGGAATGGCTCCATTTGGAGACGTCCTGGTTGTTTTGGCTTATATTCCTGGGGAAGAAGGTGAAAAAGATTTTAGTATAACTGCTCCATCCCGGCAGGTATGTTCACACCAAGCTGAATGTACATATACCCAGTTTTACGAGCATAAGATTTTAAATGTGTTTGAATTTTGTTTTGTTCAAGCTTTTAGTGACCTGTTCAAATTGTACTTGTACTGCAAACTGGGAGCTTAGTAGTGAACTTGTGTAATGCATGTATCACAGCTTTTGGAATTAGATCCAAATATATTTAATTAGTTCCTAGTCAGTTGTTCAGTGGCATGTTTGTCATATTTCATGAGAAATCATAGACCTTCTCTTTTTCCAGAAATGGAGGAGTATATTATTTTTTAACACTTAAAAGTTCCTGATTTAATTATTTGAAGATTATGAATTTGCTGTTTCTTCTGTCCAAGTGTGTATGCGAGTGAGTGGTTTATGTAGTGAGTGGTTTATGTAATGCGAGTCTAGCTGTTTTTTTTATATGACTATTGTTATTTAAAGGAAACAACTCTATTCATTGAAATGATGAAATAGACTAAAGCTCAAAAGGCTTGCATGAGCACATGCTCTATTCATCTGACTATTGTTTATTGTTTGTCTGCTATTTCCCATTTCCTCTTTTTTTACTTTTCATTTTTTTTATGTAAGAACATGACCACATGCTGTGTTTTATGATATGTTAGGTGCCTGTGCATTTTTTTCATAAAGGCGCTGGTTAATCCCTTTGATGTGTTATTCTTATCTTGCGTAAATCACTTTCAATTAGGGAAATGCCCAGAGACCAGAAGTTCGCGTTGTAACATGGAACAATGATGAATTATCTACCGATGCCCTACCGGTACATGGTTTTGAGCATTACAAGGCAAAGGACTATTCCCTTGCACATGCTCCCTTTGCAGGTTAATTTATATCTATGGAAGAGTATAAGTCTTTTTAGATCAAGGTAAATTGTCTTAAATGTTCAAATACTTCTTTATGTCAGTGTAGGCAGCAGCTATGCTGGTGGTCAGTGGGCTGCGGGTGTTGAACCTCTGTACTATATTGTATCCCCAAAAGACATAGTTATTGCAAAGCCCAGGTCGGTTTTTAATTTGTGTTGTTTCATAACTATAGACTTCTCATTTATTGTTGTAACTAGCACTTTTATTTGGTAATCACTGGAGTATGACATGGACAACAAGAAAAGTTCAAACAACTAGAAACGAGTTTGCATATTTTCATCTTTAAAATAATATGTATGTCCTATGTAGTATGCTAACAACTCTTATGACATAGTCAACATGAGGATGCTATTAGATGGAACTTCTCCACGGATCCTTAGATTTGGGCAGGTCTTACAAGTCCCAAATGAATAATCAAATTGAGAATAGTATTGTTAAAATTTATGCTTAAACGGTTTTTGCAGATGAAACTGAAATAATGGTACATTGGTGATACATAACTCTTTTGAAAATCTTGGTAATTTGGCTTTTCAATTGCAACGTTCATCATGTTATTTTAAACAGTGCAAAAGGAGCTACACCATGTATCTTTTACTCTGCATCTGTATGTTCTCATGATTGTATGTTTTATTTTTTCTTAGGGATGCTGAAGATCATATTGCTTGGCTTCTTGAACACGGTTGGCACGAAAAAGCTTTGGAAGCAGTTGAAGCAGGTCAAGGAAGAAGTGAACTACTTGACGAGGTACACTTTGCCCCATTCATTTCTCCGCCTCCCTGCTTAACGATTCCTTTAATTTAAATTGATGTTTGATATTTACACGCATTCTGAGCTCTTATACAACAACACTATATTTTTCTGATTCTTTTGAAAATTTTATTTCTACACTTCATCTCACCAATGAAATTTCTTTTGCAAATGAAAAATAAGAAGTAAATAATTTTTTGAAAAGGAAACGAATCTCATTTATTATAAAAATGAGGCAGAACTCAAAGTACAAAAGGGTCATCAATGAGCAATTAAAGAACTAGGGATCAGTAGACACGCTTGGACATCTCAACTAGGTTGATACCCCCTAAGAGTCCTTATCATATTCGAAAAATAGAGAAGTGAAATGACATAGTGCTAATAAAAGTGGTTTTGAAAGGCTTGCTTGCGGAAATATGGTTCAAACGTAACCAAAGGATCTTCCATGATAAGGCAATGGGCTGGGACAGAATGAACAGACATAGCAAAAAGGAACGCTGCTTGGTGCACTCTGAATAAGGAATTTAATGACTAATCTATCAAGATTTGTGTTTGAATTGGTCGGCCGTTATCTCTCAAGTGCTACAAGTCGAAGATGGTGGATTTCTTCCTTTTTTTTTCCTTCTCAGCGTCTATCAAGTTGCTACTAGAACGTTTTGTATTGAGTTCTTTCACTTCTTTGGTCGGCTTTTGCTTCTTGTATTCTGGCAGTTTTATTACTTTTGTAGTTTTGTTGTTTTGCATTCTCCTGATGTACTATTTTATTATTATTAGTATTTTCTGGTTATGATGTGGATGCTAAGGGGTATACTTAGTTGAGATGTTCGGATGTGTCTCCTGATCCCTAGGTCTCTTTGTCTGTACTCATAGTATATATCTCTTCTACTTTGAATTTTCATTAATAAAGAGGCTGTCTCCTTTAAAAATAAGTACGGAATAATTAATGATTTAAGTCACTTTTGTATGAGGTTAGTATAATACTACTAAGTTTTCTGTTTCCTTCTTTTAAAAAGAATAAAAGGGTATGATATTTTTTTGATCACTATGTGTTTAGGTAGGATCCAAATATCTTGATCACTTGATTGTGGAGAGAAAATATGCGGAAGCTGCCTCGCTGTGTCCCAAATTGTTGCGGGGCTCAGCTTCTGCTTGGGAGAGGTAACTAGTTGATTGCCTTGTCTTACTTTTTTCATATGCTAGCATAACTACAGAAATTCATTTTTCACAGATGGGTTTTCCACTTTGCTCATTTGCGTCAACTTCCCGTATTAGTTCCATACATACCAACAGAAAACCCTAGATTGCGTGATACTGCTTATGAGGTTAGTCTGGAAGAAAACTCTATTTTCTTTCATTAACAAGTGATTTATTCATCTGCAATGTGAAAACTTGACATTTTTTAAACTTGTTTGTTGTAGGTTGCTCTCGTTGCTCTTGCTTCAAAGTCATTGTTTCATAAGGATTTATTAACGACTGTTAAGACTTGGCCACCTGTAATTTATTCTGCCGTACCTGTTATCTCAGCCATAGAACCTCAGTTCAATACTTCTTCAATGACTGATGCTCTTAAAGAAGTAAATATTTATTTTCTGTTGTCTTTTTTATTCACTTAAAGTGTGTTTTGCAGTAAGCTCATTTTTTTTTCCTGCATTAGGCATTAGCTGAGCTATATGTCGTAGATGGGCAGTATGAGAAAGCTTTTTTGCTTTATGCTGATGTAAGTTTTTAGTTTTGTGCTCTCCACTGTTAACTGGATCTAAAACACTACTACTGTTTTCCTTTTGAATACACTTTTGCTTATGTTGCTTTTATTTTCAGCTGCTGAAACCAGACATATTTGACTTTATTGAGAAATACAATCTGCATGAGGCCATTCGTGAGAAGGTATGAGAACTTAGGATTAGAGACCATATAGTTGTCTTGTTTTTCTTCTTCCAAGTAAAATTAAGTTTGTGTGGCAATTATGTTATAGAATGTCGCTTTTGTGGCAACCATCTTGAAAGGTAGGATCTTCTAACCATCATGAGTTGACCTAGTAGTTGGGTTTGAATGGAAACTTGGCACTTTTCATTGATATAATTGGCACTTTTCATTGATATAATGAGAAGAGCAAAAACTCGAAATACAATGTCACTGGTAACAAAGGTACAAGAGAATTGAACATCTAGACTGTAAAGATAAAAGCAGTCTAATTCAAGCAAATATCTTTCTCTCGAACCAAATTTCAGCAAGAAAGACTTTAAGTGCATTTGACCATAATACTATTAAAAGAAAAACTGCATTTCACCATGATAATTTAGATTGGGGCTTCAAAGAGGGACCAACAAGTATTTGGAACACATTTTCCTTGAATGAGCTTTCAGAGGTCCACTGAAGATGAAAAATAGCAATAGTTTGTACCAACAAACCGCATCATATCTTCAATAAAAAATTGGTGCCAAAGATCTTCACGTGCTTCCATACATAGGGTATTGAGGGAGACAAATAATGAACTGGAAGCTTCCTTTGGATAGTGGTCGAACAATTTAATGTTCCAAATATCATAGCCCAAATATGGATATTAATTCTCTTGGATGTGTTGGTTTTCCAAAAATTCTAAAAAACAGTTTAATCAGTTGCAGTGGAGGCTGCCGAGTGTTAAGAAATAATTTTACCGGTAAACTTCTGAAGAATCCAAGCTCCATCCACGACTCTCTGAGAGGGTCTCCATCTTTTTTCCCAATAGAACTTGTAGAAGTTGTTCAAACTTCTGAATTTCAACATCTTCTAGAAGCCTTTTGAAGTAAGTTGCTCAAGACAAAGTATTGCCATCCGAATGGTTGTAGACCAATTGGGAGATATTGCAATCCTGAAAAGCTGAGGAAAACTAGAACTGAGTGAGCAAACATCAACTCAAGGGTGATTCCCGAATGAATTTTCTACCATTTCCTAATATAAATGATGCCAATGAGTCAACTTGCAACCACACTTTGGATATACAAATCCAAGAGTTTCTTAGACTCGTGCCAAATTTTCCAGCTGTATGGTAAGAGAAAGAACCTCTACCATGAATGTTTAATACCACTATGCACCATAGTGAATCTAGCTCATGAAAAAGTCTTCAACCCCCAGTAGTGCCACATTTCTGAATGTTAATCCCCCATTCTTTAATGGCTAGGAAACCAAATCCCAATTTACAAGATGATTGATTTTACTGCCTTTGTTTCCTTCCCAAAAGTGAGTCTTCATGATTCTTTCAATAATTGAAATTACTTTGGCTGGCATAAGAAATAGAGACATATTATTGTAAGATTCTCCAATACAGTTCTACATAAAGTGAGTCTTCCTATTTCCTACACGAGAGATATTAAAACACTTCCAACAATCTAATCTTTTCTAGATTTTATCAACTGTGGGATGCGAGAACGTGACTTTTTTTTGGGATAGCCACCCAATGGAAGGCCAAGGTATAAAAAAGGTAAATGTCTACCTTGCAGTGAAGCCGTGTGAAATCAGCTTTTCCTATCAATATTGATTCCACTAGAAGCAGATTCTTCCCTATTAACTTTTTGCCCTTAGCGCCACTCAAATAACTCTATTGCCTTTGTGAGTACATTTAACATGCCATCATTGTATTTGCAGAAAAGAAGAATATGATCTGCAAATTGTAAAATTGACACATGGACCTTGTCTTTTCCAACAACAAATCCTTCAAAGAGTGTCGTCTTGGCCTTCCATTGATAAATACTGAAAATTGGGATTTCGAGCACAACCATTAATCCAAGTGATCCACTTGAAGCCTTTTAACGTAAGAACATCCTCCAGGAAATCCCAATCCACATGGTCGAAGGCCTTCTCCAAATCAACCTTAAGAATTTGTTAGATATTATATTAAATTTACCTTCACCTACTAGCTTAAGTTTTTAGGTCAAATTGGTGATTTATGACGTTATCAGAGAATCCACCTGTTTTCTTTTTTGCTCCATATTCTTCAACAAGCTCATTAGCAACAAGGATATAATTTGTATTTGCCTTCCACCTATAAGGCACTCTAAGAAGGAGAAACAATATCTGGCATTACTGACTAGTGACTCCATTCTTTCTGCTTGAACCTTTGTGATGAGCTTGTAGATTGCAGTTGTGATACAATCTTACTTGAACAAGATTTATTCTATAGGTTGTACAACTCTGTCCTTGAGTTCTAAAGATTGAAGCTGTGAGGCCAATTGGTCGGTAATCTTTAACAAAGGAAGCAACTTCTTTCTCTTAAATCAGACAAATGAAGTTCTCTATGATACAAGCATTTAACTTTCCATTTCTGAAGAATTTTGTAAATAGTTCAAGTAAATCAGCCCTAATCAAATTCCAAAAACATACCGTAAATTCATCAGGGTCTTAGGGCCTGACGCATTATTCTTTCCAAGGGCTTTCAAGGCTCTAAATAGTTTTTTAGCTGTAATAGGGGCTATAAGATTCATGTTTTGAGCTGCAGAAACTTGAGTTAAATGAAGATTAACTGGAATTGAACGGGAACCAGGTAATTGCTTTTATAAAGAAGAGAAGATTTAAATTTTCTTCTTCGATGTCTTTAGTAGGAGTAAAGAGAAATTCCTTGGCTGAAAATAATTCTGAAATCAAGTTTATTTCTCTTCTTTGCTGCGAAGAATTTGTGAAAGAAGCCAGAGTTTTCATCACCTAATCAAAGCCTGTTGAGCTTGCTTTTTTAAATAAAATCACTGTTTGTAAAATGATAAATTTCCATCAATTCTCCTTTGATTGCTGCTCGTATATCATCTTCCAGGGAAGACAAATTATTTGCTTCAGCTTTTAATCAAAATAATCTAATTCGTTGAGGACTTTTTTTCCTCGTTTTTATTGTTTCTTCTGCAGCCACATTCCACTCTTTTAATATCTCTTTAATTTTTCTAAACGTTGAACAAATAACAAATCCAGCCCAACCTTGAATACTATTTCCATCAAAAGAAGCTTCAATTTCCTTGCAAGCAATGTCCAGAAACCAACCTTGGAGTCTTGTAATTCAGTTTGTACTTCAGTTTTTTTGTCCTTTTGATGGAACTCCAAATTCAAATGGTAATTGCTAGCTTTATTGTATTACTTCAGTACAAGAATAAGAATTGTTGATGTAACAATCCTTGATTACAATGGTAATTCCTGTTCTTCTCTCAACCAGAAGAATGCAGAAAACATCTCTTACAATTTCCCACCAAAAACTTGTCTGCTACTACCTACTCACGATACCGACTTTATACACTATTTCCCGCCCAAAAGACAGCTAACATTCCTCCTACTTTCCCGCCCACCGACCTATTTAAATCACACGTGTGTTTTGTTTTTTTTTTTTAAAACTAACAGACATCAATTTCCACACGTGCTCATTAAAACAAATTCTATTTCTTTCTTCTTGTATACACATGTTTGATAAGGGGTCTAACATTACTTCCCCCTTTTAAAGTCACCTTGTCCTCAAGGTGAAAATTTGGATACTTTTCCTTCATTTCATCATAAGATTCCCAAGAAGCTTCATGCTTAGGCAAACCTCTCCAACACACCAGAACTTCCCACTGCTCAGCTCCAATCTTACGATATTCAATAGCCTCTTCCGGTTCAGATTTCCACATATAATTCTCATCAATAAACTGAATAGTCGTTTGAGAATCCGCATGCTGTCCCATCATTTTCCTCAGCTGAGACACATGAAATACAGGATGAATTCTGGAATTTTCTGGTAGTTGTAGACGATAAGCGACAGGCCCAATCTTTTCTATAATCTTATATGGCCCGTAGAAACGTGGAGCAAGCTTTTCATTCCTTCTACTGCGCACAGTAATCTGTCTATAAGGACGAATACGTAGAAATACATATTCTCCCACTGAAAATTCAACAGCTCTCCTTTTTTGATCCGCATACAACTTCATCTGTTCTTGTGCTAGGCGTAAATGTTCACGCAGAGAACCCAAAACAAGATCTCTTTCCAACAACATTTCCTCGACAGTAGAATTCTTGGATGGTGAATTTCCATAAGAAAGAACAGTAGGAGGTTGTCGGCCATAAACAACTTGAAATGGCGTCATGCCAATAGAACGATGAAAAGTAGTATTATACCAATATTCCGTCCAAGGCAACCATCTAACCCATTCCTTAGGTTTCTCATTACAAAAACACCTCAAATAAGTTTCCACTCCCCGGTTGACAACCTCGGTTTGGCCATCTGATTGAGGATGATAAGCTGTACTTTTATTCAGCTTAGTGCCGGATAAACGAAACAATTCAGTCCAAAATTGATTAAGAAATACCTTGTCTCTATCCGACACAATGGACAAAGGAAATCCGTGCAACCTTACTATCTCTTTCACAAACAGCTCAGCCACCAACTTAGCAGTATACGGATGTTTCAACGGTAAAAAATGTCCGTATTTACTCAATCTGTCAACCACCACCAGGATTACCTCAAAACCACTTGACTTTGGAAGGCCCTCCACGAAGTCCATTGATATATCACTCCATATCGCTTGAGGAATCTCCAATGGAACAAGCAAACCAGCCGGGGATAATGCCAATGTCTTACTCCTTTGGCATATTAAGCATTCCTCACAATGTTTTTTAATATCAGCCTTCATCCCCATCCAATACAACTCAGCAGCTATTCTTTTATAAGTTCTCAAGAACCCTGAATGTCCTCCAATTGCAGAATTATGAAAAGTATCTAAAATTACTGGTATCAAAGAGGATTGCTTCAAAATTACCAGTCGATTCTTATACATCAGCAGCCCCTTTTTCAGAGAGTAATCGTTTACTTCCAATTCTTCACCCTGCTCTATCTGCCTTATAATCTTCTCATACTTAGGATCTTTTAACACTTCCTTTTTTACTATCTCCAAATCAACAGCTATTGGAATAGACAGCCCAAACAATTGCACTTCTTCTGGTTTTCGGGACAAAGCATCAGCTGCTATGTTTTCCACTCCAGGTTTATAAACTACTTCAAATGAATAACCAAGTAATTTAGCTATCCATTTCTGATACTGGGGTTGTATAATTCTCTGGTCTAGCAGAAATTTAAGTGCCTTCTGGTCAGTCTTCACCCTGAATTTCCCTATCAACAAATAAGGACGCCATCTTTGGACTGCCAATACAACAGCCATGAGTTCTCTTTCATATACCGGTCTAGACCTGTCCCTTAATGCTAGCGTGTGACTATAATATGCCACTGGTCTTTTGTCTTGCACCAGAACAGCTCCAACTCCATATCCAGAGGCATCAGCTTCTATTTCAAACTGTTTAGAAAAATCAGGTAAAGCTAATACCGGTAAGGACATCATTGCTGATTTCAACCGGTTAAAAGCCAAAGTAGCTTCTTCAGTCCAGTTAAACCCTCCCTTCTTCAACAATTGGGTTAATGGAGCAGCAATAGTTCCATAATTGCGCACAAATCGTCGATAGTATCCAGTTAACCCCAAGAACCCTCTGGTTTCTTTGACATTTGTAGGTTGTGGCCGGTCAGAGATAGCTTTAATCTTCTCTGGATCCACTGCTACTCCTTCTCCTGAAATCACATGGCCTAAATACTCAATTTTCTGCTGTGCAAAATGACATTTCTTTTGGTTGGCAAACAACTCATGATGCCGCAAAACTGCCAACACTTTTTTCATGTGTACTTCATGTTCTTCCTCATTTCTACTATAAACTAATATATCGTCAAAGAAGACCAACACAAACTTCCTAAGAAATGGCTTGAATATGTTGTTCATCAAGGCTTGAAATGTGGCCGGAGCATTGGTCAACCCAAAGGGCATTACTAAAAACTCGTAATGACCCTCGTGTGTTCTAAAAGCCGTTTTCTCTATATCTTCATCGGCCATTCTGATTTGATGGTACCCGGACTTCAAATCAATCTTAGAAAATAGAGTTGCTCCACAAAGCTCATCAAATAACTCCTCCACTACCGGAATAGGAAATTTATCCGGAATTGTAGCATTGTTGACAGCTCTATAATCTACACAAAAGCGCCAGCTCCCATCTTTTTTCTTTACCAACAGCACCGAGCTAGAATATGGACTGATACTCGGCCTTATTACCCCTGAATTCAACATTTCTTGAACTAACTTTTCCATTTCTTCCTTCTGATGGAATCCATATCTGTATGGACGTACATTAATTGGGTTAGTTCCCTCCTTCAAATGTATATGGTGCTCTATTTCTCTTCGAGGTGGTAGTTTCTCTGGCCACTCAAAAACATCTCGAAACTGTTTGATAACTGAACCTATCCGGCCCTTACTCTCCACTTCTGTATTTAACAAATAGCGTTCATCATCTTTCACAGTTTTCACTTGCAAAGATCGGCATTCAATCAGAAATCCACTATCCTTTTCTTCCCAGTTCTTTATCATATTTTTGAGGCTGATCCTTGCCTTAGTTAGACTAGGATCTCCTTCGATGTTCACTTCCTTTCCCTCGGCCACAAAAGACAGAGACAAATTTTTCCAATCTACTGTAGTAACCCCCAAAGAATACAGCCATTGCATTCCCAAAATTACATCAACACCTCCAAGTTCCAAAGGATGGAAATCCTCCACTATTTTCCAACCCTTCAACTGTACTTCCAGTTTTTCGCATACTCCTTTCCCCTGAACAGCAGCCCCAGATCCTAAGATCACACCATAATGTGAAGTTTCTTTGATTGGTAATGATAATTTTTTTACCAATTTTTCTGACACAAAGTTATGTGTCGCTCCACAATCAATTAAAATAACCACCTCTTCTCCAAGCAATTTACCTCTCACCTTCATAGTTCCGGGGTCATTTAAACCTACTACGGAATTGATTGATAATTCAACCACAGTAGTAAGGTTCTCATTGATTTCCATGCAGCCCAATTCTTTTTCTTCTTTTTCATCTTCAACAATTTCATATTCTTCCCTTCCTTCTGTCACAACAAACATCCTCAACTCTCGTTGTTCCTTCAATCTACATTTATGATCTGCAGAATACTTCTCGTTACATCGAAAACACAACCCCTTCTCTTTCCTTGCCTGAAACTCAGCATCAGGTAATCTCTTATAACTCCCTTCCCTTCGGTTTTCATTCGGAACAGAGCTTCTCAGTGTAATAGTACGTATGGGAAAAACAGTGTTGTTCTTATCGTCCCCTGCTACACCTCCAGTGGATGTTTTTCCAACAATACTATTTTGCCCCGCTATCTTACCCCCTGAATATCCGCACATCTTAGCTTCAGTCCTTGCTATCTCTCTGTTTTCAACCATTTGGGCTACTTCCATCATTTCTGCCAAGCTTTTCGGTCGACAGAAAAATACTTCTGACCTCACCCACGGTAATAAACCATTCATAAACGTGTCTAGGATTATACGTTCTGGCAAGTCATTCACCGGAGCTACCATTTTATCAAACAAATTTATATATTCCTCCACGGTGCCTTCTTGTTTAATTCTCAAAAACTGCCCAGAAATTGTTCCATCCTTATTAGATCGAAAACGAACTAGCAATCTCTCTTTCATATTCGCCCAACTAGTGAACTTATCTCTCTCTTCTTGAGATCTAAACCAGTTTAATGCCGGTCCATCGAAACTAACTGTAGATACTAACATTTTTTCAGAATCAGTTAGCTTATGGATTTGAAAGTACCTCTCTGCCCGAAATAGCCAAGAATCCGGGTCCTCTCCTGTAAAAACAGGCATTTCGATCTTCTTAAATTTGTTTCGGTCCTGGAAGCTTTCGTCACCGTCGCTTCTTCGTTCGTTTCCATCGGTTCTGAAACTTCGGTCTGCTTCTGTCATTCTACTGGAAGACGCGTCGCCTTCCTTTCCTTTAGCTTTTTCAAATTCCTTTGCAGCGGTTTCTGTCACTATCCCACTCATCGTCGACCTCTCCATCGTATTCGTTTCGATGATCGTGAATAACAACTGCTGCTGTTTTTCGGACTGAAGACGCATCAATTCGATGCTCTTCGCAATTTCGTTCAGGCTTACCTCGATCGCCGGCACCTTACTTAATTCCTTCTTCATTCCGGCAATCTCTTCGTCGATGCATTCCAGACGTTCCTCTATCCGAGTTTGAACCATCCCTTCCCAGATCACGGCTCTGATACCAAAAATGATGGAACTCCAAATTCAAATGGTAATTGCTAGCTTTATTGTATTACTTCAGTACAAGAATAAGAATTGTTGATGTAACAATCCTTGATTACAATGGTAATTCCTGTTCTTCTCTCAACCAGAAGAATGCAGAAAACATCTCTTACAATTTCCCACCAAAAACTTGTCTGCTACTACCTACTCACGATACCGACTTTATACACTATTTCCCGCCCAAAAGACAGCTAACATTCCTCCTACTTTCCCGCCCACCGACCTATTTAAATCACACGTGTGTTTTGTTTTTTTTTTTAAAACTAACAGACATCAATTTCCACACGTGCTCATTAAAACAAATTCTATTTCTTTCTTGATACACATGTTTGATAAGGGGTCTAACACCTTTGTAATTTGTTGATGTCCTTTTGTAAATTGAAAAAAAAAAAGGGATTGAGAGAACAATTTTACAGTCCAGTCTCATGAGTAAACTATTATTATGTTAGTATATTACATATATCTGCCTATTGTCGGAATATTTCCTAATTGCTCTTTCTCTCCTCTCCCCTCCCTTCCTTTCGTTTTGTCCTTAACCACACTCCAACCCCATTTTTCTCCTCTGGCGTTTTTCATCCTTCTTCTCCGGTAAGGCCCCTTCTTGTTCATCACCGTTTAAGTGGTAGTCTGGTTTTGGTCGTAATGGAAGTAAAAGGATGCAAAGTAGCGAACGCCCTTTACTGTATTTAGTTCGAAAAAGAATACTTCCATATAGAAGACATGTAAGCTCAGAAGATCTTGACATTATTAGGCACTCAACTCAGATGATTCTTGAAGGAGATTTCATAATTCTTGTGTGGCCCTGAGAATGGTTTTTTTTGAAACGGTTTTGATGATGGAAGTACTAGGCTCTTAAAATTTATGTCAAAAGTAGGTTGGGTTATGAGATGTGTAGCTTGGAAGAGGAACAAAAAACTATCCTTCATCCATATTTGTTTTGATGTCTCTCAACAGGGTTGGAAATCCTTTCACAAAATGTTGGAAAGTTTCTTGATGAAGCATGATTATTCGATTTGGTATAGAAAACATCTCTAAACCTCCTTGCGATCTCCTTTCGCGTCACTAGGGGCAAGTTATGCTGAAAAGGTGATGCTTAATGGATTTTCTGTTCAAAAGTTGGTAAAACAAAGCACTTCTTTCTCTGTTCTGACCTCGGAAATTTAGAGTGCAAATCAGCATTGGGTGATTAAAAACTTCCAAAATCTGGAAGTTTTTAAAGAAGACTTCGATAATCTATAGGTTAATTCAAGATTATTTGCGTTCGATGATTGGAAGGAAATTAGAAAAACGTTGGAGGATCTTTTTCAATCAAAACTATTCATATTATTTGCGTTCGATGATTGGAAGGAAATTAGAAAAACGTTGGAGGATCTTTTTCAATCAAAACTATTCATTAATCCATTGTTGTAGAGAATGCTTTGATCAAATTGTCTGAAGGTTCTCTAGAAGAGTTCGTTGGAAAAGGAGTTATGGCAAGTAATAGGGCCTTTTAATTTAAAGTTTGAGAAATAAAGCAAAAGTAAACATAGCAGACCATTGGTTATTGAAGGCTATGGAGGATGGACTAAAATAAAAACCTCCCTCTTGATTATTGAAGTAATCAAATGTTCAAAGTGATAGGAAATCATTTTGGAGGATTGGAAAATATCGCTTTTGAAATGCTTAACCTACTAAATGTTTCCGAAGAAAAGATTCAAGTAAAAAGAAACCAATGTGGTTTTGTACTATAGCTACATTAGAAATAATAGACTTCAACTGAGGGAATTTTTTCTTACACTTTGGTGATTTTGAATAGATCGAGCCTCCTCCATTGACCAAGGGTCGTTTATCATTTGAGGATTTTTCAAACCCATTTTACTTGCAAAGATTAGACTAGGCGTTGAAAGATGGAGTTGTTGATGATTCGTTCCTCCTGGAGTGGGTGGAATATCTAAGATAAATCGGGGTGGCGGTCCCGCTTATGGGGTCAAATCAATACGTTAAAAAATTTCTTCATGTACCAGAAATCTTTTTGAAGCTTTGGAGCAGGGAGCTCGCCAGAATTTAGCCTCTCCGGGGCCAAATACCTCCCTTAAGCGATGGTGATTAAATTTTGACTTTAGGGAAAGCTGTGTCAACAAGGTTGGATTTGAAGAGCCACTCTTAAGGAGGAGAGAGAATTAAATTTTTAGTTTTGAAAGGAATAAGATAGAGGAAGTTGAAGAGGAGCTTTTAAGGAAGAAAGAGAAAATATTGGCTGGGCCTTCTTTTACAACTGGAAAGTTACCTCAACCAGTATGCAGCCCATCTTTTTGTGATTGTTTCTCCTTCAATCCTTTGAACAAGAAGTTAAACTCTCATATTAATTTAGTTGATATTTTTCTGAAGAAAGACAATATAGTTCCCTTTTCAACGGATGTTTCTCCTTTCAGTTCTTTATCTTTAGTTTCCCATTCCTCTTCTTCTCTTTATTTCTCAACGAAGTCAAGCTCCATAGCAAATTTGAAAAGAAAGAAATATGCTAAGATTTTCCCGCATTACCTCAAGCCCTTTCCGAAATATTTCATCCGGAAGAAAAAATCAAAGAAAATTTTGGCAAAACATTCCATAAAAGCCCATATTTTTAAAGATCAAGTACCCAATTTGCTTGAGGAAAATCGTGCATATTCTCTTTCATCAGCTTATTCCAGCAGCTTCAAGCTGTTTTTAAAGGCTAATCCAGATTTATTGGAAACTAGTTGCACCCAAATTCAAGCCCCAACTCGTTCTTTTATGTCAATTTCTTATCATCCTTACCTTACCTGGTTTAAGTACTCTAAGTTCTCTTTGCCCAACTCCAAGGTAAAATTTCTGATGGGGTCTTCGAGCAAAACCCCTCTCAACCAATCTAACAAGAAGGGTGAACCTTTTTTTGACTCCCCTTGCAGCGTTAATAGTGAGGAATTGGAGCATTTGAATAGTTCACTAAGCTTAGAAGTCAAAAACAGTTAGAGCCTCTGGAAATTGATCTCAATGCCCTATTTCAATGTAAGGAAGAGACAAGATCCACGAATTTGCCTTCTGCAACTCGTTCTTGTCCCCAGTCTTGCAAAATACCAGATCACTCGAAATCAATAGTTACTAATTGTGGAACTATTCTAATTTGATTCTTTAGTCGTTTAATGTATTCCTCTTCGATGTTGGTCCAACTTCAGTTTTTCTTGGATTTCCCTCATGTGGGTGGCAAGTGAAGCCTTCACGCCGATGCTGAAATAGTGGAAGGCTTTTTTGAGCTTCCTCTGGATTCTTAAATAATATGGTAAGGCAGTCGGTTACATCTTCTTGCGAGTTTTTAGTTTCAAATGGGTTCTTTATGAGAAAGTTTCATTGTGCTTTATATTTAGAATTCTACGGTTATGATTCTGTTTAGCTTGATCTCTTCTGTTTGAAATTTGGTTTTAGCTTTTGTTGTAGTTGTTGACTGAATTTTTCTCTTTTCTCTTGCTCTTAGTATAATATTCTTGGATTTTAAGCTTAAGTCTCTTTTATTGATAATAAATTAAGAGGCTTGTTTCTTTTTCAAAAAAAAGTAAACTATTATTATGTTTATTATCATGTTCAAATGTATGACAGTCTTTCTTCTTTTACCCATCTTTTGTAGGTTGTCCAACTCATGATGCTAGATTGCAAGCGTGCTGTTCAATTGTTTATCCAAAATAAGGAACTTATTCCTCCAAACGAAGTTGTTTCACAGCTTTTCAAAGCTGGCGATAAGTGTGATTTCAGATATTTCTTGCACCTATATCTGCATTCCTTATTTGAAGTAAATCCACATGCTGGAAAGGATTTCCATGACATTCAGGTACAAACTACTGAAGATCAAGTTATTCTTTAGCGACTTGCTTTTCATGTTTTCACTCCTTTTGATGATGTATCTCTTCAAGTTAATGTGAGATGTGACAAGATTGCACCATTGAAGTAAAGTGAGATATAAATAAAATTACAACTAGCAATAATTTGAAAATGAAATATACTATATAAATGTTAGACATTAGTCATTAATATTTAAGGGATAAAAATTCATCAAACGGTAGCCGCCCCATGTAGTCTTCAATTGCAATTAAGACATCAATTTATAGACGTCAATGGCGCTCCCTTTGAGGTGGGTTGCGTAGATAAACGACGACGCAAACGGATCTTTATATAATATATTGAATATTCAAAATAATTCAGAGCAAATAATGATCTTTTACACAAGGGAATAAATAAACCTCAAAGAAACCACGGAAGGAAAATACATAAATGAAAAATACCAAAAAGAAAAATAGTTGTTAGAACTGGTGGGCTTGGTCCAAGGAAGGATTTAACCTAATTTCCTTTCCTTTTTTATCATAAGCGTGTTGTCTATTTATTTCCCCCTTGTATCTTTTGTTAATATGAGAAATTAATAAGAAAGAAAATTTGTGGTTTTTCTCTTGGTACTCGGGTTTCCACAGTGACTATTTTCTTTACCGCTTTTAATATGGTACCAAAGCGGGTAAAGACAAAACCCTAGACACGATTGTTGATGAAACCCAAACAGAGGCAGACGAGACAGCCGCCGTTGCTGGAATCAATGTTACTGTTGCTGCTGCCATGGAAAAGTTGCTCTACCAACTTTAAAAGCCATCGATGATCATAATGGGCCCACTCTCAAAGTCAGCCGCGCTGCCTAGTGGAGAGAGAGCCGCTCGCACCACATCTGTCTGCCCACGCGCCGCTGTCTGTCGTCTCTGCCGTTCAGCTGGCCTACTCCCAACTGTGTCCCTCTGTCTAGCCGCAACACCCTCTTGGTCGGCCGCACATCCACGCACCGCCGATGCCCTCGTTTCACATTTTTTTCCACTTTTCATGCATCGTTGCATTGTGATCTTTTACAATAGTCGCACTTCCGTGGTATTGGGATTGATCAATGCCATAATAAATCAGGGTCTGAACTTGGTAAATCTTTGGCACAATCCAAACCAACCAACTTGTTGATGTATTCTAAGAACTCTGTAACTTTGGTCCCTACTTTGTCCTCGAATTATATAACTAATTCTCTAACACCATCTACACGTATCTTTTCAAGAGTAGCTAAATGGCTAGATCTATTTTTTCTGGTCTCCAACGGTCGAAATGTTTCTTGAGGGACATCACTAATACGATTTTCTGACAAGGGAGATTCTTCGCCCCCCATCCGGTGATGCCCAGGAACGGTTTTGGAGAGGAGAGGACTCTCTTATTCAGTCCTTGTTGATTAATAGTATGAAACCATAAATTGGCAAGCCTTCCTTATGCAACAACTGTGAAAATCTATGGGACACTAATTAGAAACTTTATTTGAAGCGTCGGAACGCCTTTCGTCTGTATACACTGAGGAAACAAATCCATGATTGCAAACAAGGAACTCTGGATGTTACCTCCTACTTCAATAAACTTTCTTTACTTTGGCAAGAGATGGACTTATGCAGAGAGACAATATGGAATACTTCGAATGATGGCATACAGTATGCTAGACTCGAAGAAGTTGATCGGATTTATGATTTCCTTGTAGGTCTCAACCCCAAGTTTGATATTGTTTGTGGTCGTATATTGGGCTAGATTACCCTTTCCTCCTTAATGGAAGTGTGTTATGAAGTCCGTCTTGAAGAAGACTGTATGAGTGCCATTAGTCTTCTAACTATCGCTACTGACTTCGCTACCTTCAGTGCTGGATCCTTTACCCATGATAGTGAGAACAACGAGAAACCAATCCTTATCTGTGAGTATTGCAAGAAATTGTGGCATAGTAAGGATCAATGCTAGAAACTTCATGGTTGTCTTCCAAGAGGTAAGAAACGTTCCTCAAATGATGAATAGAATTTAGGGCATGCTTATATGGGTGAGTCTGTTGGAACCTCTCAACCATCCGACCCTACAGTAAACCAGACCGGTCCTAGTCCACCCTCCACTCTAGGAGCCATTGCTCAATCAAGTATTATTCAATCCTTAGTCAGAATCAATGTGGATAGGAAGAATCCATGGATCCTAGACTCTGGTGCTATAGATCACTTGATAGGTTATGAGAATTTTGTTTCTTATATTCCGTGTGCCAGTAATGAAAAAAATCAAAATAATCGGATGGTTCCTTATCTCCAATTGCTGGAATAAGGCAAATTCCCCATTTGAGGGGGGCTATCCCTTCAAAATGTATTGCATGTGTCTAAGATTTCCTATAATTTGCTATCGATAAGCAAGATCACTCTTGAGTTGAACTCCAAAGTTACTTTCTTACCTAATTCTGTTTCTTTTCAGAACTTGAGCTTGAGGATGATGATTGGCACTGCCAGGCATAGTGGGGGACTTTACCTCCTTGATGATGATACCTCCGCTAGTAGTAATAATACTAGGACTAGCTTACTATCTTCATATTTTACTATTTCTGAACTAGATTGTAGTTGTGACATTTCTGGTTGGGCTACCCAAATTTTCTATATATGAAGTATTTATTTCCCAATCTCTTCTCTAAAGTTGAAGTCTCCTTTTTATCTTAGTGATGTGTGTATTCGGGCCAAACAACATCCGGTTTCTTTTCTGTCAAAGCCATATAAACCAACTCAACCGTTCACCCTTATCTATAGTGATGTTTGGAGTCCCTCAAAGGTCACTATCTCCTCTGGGAAACAGTGGTTTGTGACCTTTATTCATGATCATACCCGTCTTACCTGGGTCTTTCTTATCACTGATAAATCTAGTCTCCTCTGTCTTCCAGAATTTCTATCACATTGTAGAAACACAGTTAAATACAAAAATTGCAATTTTTCAGAGTGATAATGGTCGTGAGTTTCCAAACCATACCCTTAGTGAATTTCTGTCCTCAAAGGGATTGTCCATCAAAGCTTGTGTGGTTATACTCCCAATAAAATGGGGTTGTCTAGCAAAAAACTGTCATCTTCTAGAAGTAGCATGTTCCCTTATGTTGTCTACTTCTCTTCTTATCTGTGGGGAAAGGTTGCGCTTACTGTAGCCTATTCCATCAATAGAATTCCTTCCCGTGTCTTCCACCTCCAAACTCCCTTACATTGTCTCAAGGAGTCGTGTTCCTCTACTTGCCTCACTTCTGAAGTTCCTTTCGTGTGTTTGGGTGTACAACCTACGTTCATAGCTTTGACCCTAACCAGACCAAATTCACCCATCGGGCTCAGACATGTGTGTTTGTTGGGTATCCCCGTCATCAATGGATGTCACCGTTAGTGATGATCAAGTTATTTTTTCCGTTAGCCACCTTTGGGGGGAGAATGTGAGTGAAGAGTCTACCTATCCCTTAGAGTCTCTTGGTCCTACCCTTGTTACCTTACCTGACACCGATCTTGATGCCATGGTCCTACTTACAAACCTAGTTTCCTAGAAAACCTACTATAGGAGGAATCGCAGAAAGGAAATAAAGTCTCCTATTGGTCAGACTACTTCGGTCCAAGACACTGAACCTCTAGGAGATCAAGATATGACTAGTCCTATTGACTCATGTGTTGACAGTAAAATGAGTGAGAATAACAGGTCTGATATTGTTGTTCCCGATGATATGGGAGAAAAGGAAAGTGTTGATAAGACTGAGGTCAGAGTAGATACTAGTGGTAATGAGGCTGAACAGGATTATTTAGGTAATCTAGATGAGTATGACCCTTCTATTCACATTCTTATTGCTCTGAGGAAAGGGGTACTGCACAAAACACCCCATTTGCAACTATGTATCTTATGAGAATCTATCACCACAATTCAAAGTCTTCATAGCAAACCTTGACTCTACCATGATACCTAAAAATATCCACATTGCTTTAGAATGCCCTGAGTGGAAAATAGTAGTTATGGAAAAGATGAGAGCTCTTGAGAAGAATAAGACTTGGGATATCTGTACCCTCCCTAAAGGACATAAAACCGTGGGATGTAAATGGGTGTTCACACTCAAATACAAGGGAGATTGATTGCGAAAGGGTTTATTTAGACCTATGATGTCGATTACTCTGAAACTTTTCTCGAGTTGCAAAACTAAACATAGTTAGTCTTGTGATATGTTGTTGTCCATAAAGATTGGCCTTTATATCAGCTGGATGTTAAGAATGTGCTCTTGAACAGAGACTTGAAAGAGGAAATCTATATGAGCCCCCTTCCAAGGTTTGAAGCCCAGTTTGATCATCGGGTTTGCAAACTTTAGAAATTCTTGTGTGAGTCATCAAGATCATGGTTTGATAGGTTTATTACCTTCAAGTTTCAAGGGTAGTCGGGGGCACTATAATCGCTTTGTTTACAAAAGTGTCAAAGGTGGGGAAGACGCGGTGTTGATTGTTTATGTTGATCGACATTGTTTTATTTGGAGACGACACCAATGAGATCATCCAACTGAAGAAGAAGATGGGTAATGAGTTTGAAATTAAAGACTCAAGGAATCTGAAATATTTCCTTAGGACGGAGGTGGCTAGATCAAAAGATGGTCTTCGTATCCTAGAGGAAGTATATCCTTGACAGGTATGCTGGGATGTCTTCCTGCTGATACTCGTATTGAATTCAACTGTAAACTAAGAAATTCAAGTGATAAAGTTCCAGTTGATAAAAGAAAATATCAACGCCTTTAGGAAAGTTATTTATTTGTCACATACTTGACCAAATATCTCCTATGCTGTGAGTGTCGTTAACCAGTTCATGCAGGCTCCTGATAAGGAAAATATGGAGGCAATCAACAGAATTTTAAGGTACTTAAAAACAACTCATGGTAAAGAGTTGATGTATAGGAAGATTGATAGGAGAGCTCTTGAGGCCTATATTGATTCTGACTAGGTAGGTTCCATTATCGATAGAAAATCTACCTCCGATTATTGTACCTTTGTATGAGGCAATCTCGTAACCTGGAGGAGTAAGAAGCAAAGGGTTGTGGCTAGTAGTGGTGTTGAAGCTAAGTATAGGGCTATGAGTTTGGAGAGGAAATTTGGCTTCATAAAGTTTTATCTAATAAGGTAGCTATTAGCATCAACCTGTTCAACATGGAATTATCTACCCGGTCAAGGGGAAGCAAGTTTTATCTACCTCCAGTTATTGTACTGATGTAATTATTCTGTGATAATAAGGTAGCTATTAGTATCGCCAATAATCCAGTTCAAACATGATAGAACTAAATGTGTGGAGATTGATCGACACTTCATTAAAGAAAAGACTGGACAATGGTAGCATATGCATTTCTTACATCCCCTCGAGCCAACAGGTTGCTGATGTTCTCACCCAAGGGCTTCTCTAACAGAGCTTTTACTTATGTGTTAGCAAGTTGGGTCTCATTGATATCTACGTTCCAACTTGAGGGGGAGTGTTAGAATCAGTTGGCTTGGCCCAAGGAAGGATTTAATCTAATTTCCTTTATTTTTTTTATCATAAGCATGTTGTCTAGTTATTTCCCCTTATATATTTTATTAATATGAGAAATTAATATGAAAGTCATATCGTGGTACTCAGGTTTCCACGTAACTCGGTGTCTATTCTCTTTACCCCTTTTAATAATAACAATAAGTGGTAAATCCTAATTTCCTTTTTAACAACCTCCCTCGAACTCAAGGTGCTTGAATGACGAACGCTTTGAGTTTGTGGAGAAAACTTTTGAATCAAATCAGTAAATCTAGGATAGAATAAGAAATCCACGAAGAACCAAACACACAAGAACTTATAGGCTAGAACAAAGAACTGAACAAAAAACTTGAGTTAGAAACATAGATTCTCATATAGAAATCTATAACAAAACCTATGAAGAACAAAACAAGAACTTATGGGCTGGAACAAGATCCTCCTAGAGAGATCTACAACAAAATCCATGAATGATTGATCTGAAAACGAAACAGAGACCAAATACAACCACGAACCTACCGAACTGAACGGTTGGAGTGTAAAGGGACTTACCCTGTTTGGATCTTGGCGACGGCGTGTGACTGACTGATGGGATGAGTATGGTGGAGGTGGAAACAAACCCACGAATAGGTTGGAGGTTAGTGGGAAGTGGTTTTTGACAACAAGTTTTCAGATCCGTTGGCTAATTGGATTGACAAAGGCAGAGGTTGGACAAGGTTGTGGTGGCTAGGGCTCAATAAGACAACCTCAAGCTCTGATACCATGAGAATTTTACATAATATAATGAATATTCATAATAATTCAAAATGTGTAACGACCTTTTACCTAAGGGAATAAATAGACCTCAAAGAAACCACTAAAGGAAAATACATAAATGAAAAATACCAAAAAGGAATATAATAATAAGCCATAAACCCTAATTTCCTTTTAACAATTACCTAAACTTAAACCCTAACCCTAATCTTGTGAAAATGTAGCCGTCAAATGAATAAACAAATGAACAAATATTCTAAACCCTAGAGAGGTTCTAATACCATGTACTATGTGCTTAGGAGAATAATCTCTTATGATCGGGCTAAAGATACATACATACATGTATATATATATAGACAAATAAGAAACCCTTGGGAATATAAAATTACAATAAAGAACAACTATACGTAATAATATATATCTGCATGTTATAACAATCATCACCATCATTACCATTATCATCCTTTAGACATGATTTTGTATAGTTGGATCACCTTCTTATTGAGGGGTCCCTGTTTTTTGTGCGTATAAAAGTTGTTAATTCTATATATATGTGTATAAAAAAAAAAAACAGAAAGAGCTCCCTTTTGGTATTGATTACATCGATAGAATAACAAAAATTGATTTGTCAAACAGCACCATAAAGCAGCATACTTCTTGCACAATCCATAACTTGACCGCATTTATTCGACTTCACTCCACAAGTTGAACTATATTCTTCTATGAACTTCTATTAAACTACCAAATCAAATTAGAAGTCTAGAAAACTGCTCCCAACTCTAACCACTGTAGACATAATGAAAGAACAAAAGAAATTGATCTCCGTCTGCCACCAAAAAAAAGGTTTATAATTGGTCAATATCAATACCATTGTAGGCATTTTAATCGAGTGTGTTGGACAAGAAATGGAGGTTGAACTAACAAAAGAACGTTATACAAAAACTGAATATGCAATATATTCGCAGAATTGACATGCCAAGTGACACTTTTTTGGTATGCGAAATGAGTAAAGCTGTAAACATTGCAGGTGGAGGTTTATGCTGACTATGATATTAAGATACTTTTAAGTCAGAGCTTTTGGCTCATTTGTTCGTAACCATAATAAGTGGTTTCTTTTAGTTTTTTCTTGTTCTTGTTTAATAACTTGCTTCCCCTTGACCCTCCAAAACTATTGCAGGTGGAGCTTTATGCTGACTACGATACAAAGATGCTGCTGCCTTTTCTTCGTAGTAGTCAACATTATACACTTGAGAAGGTTTGGATTACCTATTACTGTTTCTAGTGGTTATGCTGTATCTGTCTATGACCTTGTGAACATAATCTCAGGCATATGATATTTGCATTAAAAAAAATCTTTTGAGGGAGCAAGTCTTTATTCTTGGAAGAATGGGAAACGCAAAACAAGCCCTTGCTGTCATCATTGATAAATTAGGAGATATAGAAGAGGTACTTGCAGTATCTTTTTACTGAAGGCTGTTTGGCTTCCAGATAGCACGGAAATTTGCATTTGAGTTCTCTTTTGGTTTTTGATTTTTGGTTACAAACTAGTTATAAAACCTTGTTGTCATCATGGACAGGCAGTAGAGTTTGTTAGCATGCAACATGATGATGATCTCTGGGAAGAACTAATAAAGCTATGTCTTCATAAGGCTGAAATGGTATCAATAAATGCTCTTCCCTTGTCTACTTTTCCGTACCCTGATTTATTTAAAAGGGTTTTTCCTCTGTTATTGTCAGGTTGGCATGTTATTGGAGCACACAGTTGGCAATCTAGATCCTCTTTATATTGTCAACATGGTTCCTAATGGTTTAGAGATACCTCGGTTTGTTTCACTTTCTGAAATCATTAGTTTTCAATTTATGTGGTGTTTGTATCTGTTGCCTTTCTATTGCAAGTAGCATATATCCCTTTAAAATGACTGTGGTTCCCTTTCACTTGTATTATTCTATTTATTTAATATTTTAATGTTGTCCGGCCTAGAATTACGTTAGTGGTGGGTTAGAAATCCAGGTCTATCACAATTTTCAGTGCTTCTTCTTAGACCTACTTGAATGGATTCTTTAGTTGCTCCACCATTCTATATTCTAAACTTTGGAAACGATTTGTATTGGTCATGTCTTTTATAGCACAAAATCCTCAGCATATTAAACTACTTCAAAAATTTTAGTCCTTGGAGCTATCGCTTCTCTTCTCTGAGACAACAGGTTGTGCATAACATATAGCACTTGTAGATATTGGGGGTTTTATAACTATTTGTTACTGGCAAAAAGTAGTAAAGAAAACCACATGGGACTCGAATCTTGGCATTTTTTATCAAATCAGCTAATGATTTCATATCGTCTATTGATAATGTCTATTGGGTTTGTATTGTTTATTGATAATGTCCCATGTATTTATTCTTCCATTGTCATTGATTTCTGCACAATTTACAAGGTTACTATTTATTCGGTTAGTATTTTGTAATGTGCGCCTATGCTCTTAGTCCTTGTAATCTCCATTTGAAATTGTCTCAAGCTGTTTGTAGTTGATTGTTGAAGCATTAAAACTGGGTTATTATCGTTCTTGCTACTTCCAGAAATTTTTTTCTCAAATTTTTTGATTGTCTGACATATGTTGCGACGAGTCATGAAAATAAGCATTTTAACCGTCAGATTTGTTGTCAGATTATAGGTTGTGCCTAAATTAAACAAATTGAACGTATGTGAAATTAGATTTATCATTCGTATTTAGATGTACATTGGTCTTAAATCCTTCCCTTGTTTCTATTTCAGCCTCCGGGATCGGCTAGTTAAAATCATTACTGATTACAGGACGGAAACCAGTCTTAGACATGGATGCAATGATATTTTAAAGGTATTTTCATGCTAGACAAATTTTCTTGCTTCACTAGAACTGAACCTTGTGCTATCGAGATAGAGATAGTAATGCGTGATTTCCAACAGGCCGACACTGTGAATCTATTGGTTAAGTACTACAAAGAGGCCAGACATGGAATTTACTTGAGCAATGAGGAAGATGAAGCACGTGGGAAGAGGAACGAAAATAAGGTTTCTCAATCAATTCAAAAATCTTTGAATGTTAGAATGATGGAGGTGAAGTCGAAAACTCGGGGAGGCACTCGATGCTGCATATGTTTTAATCCATTTTCAATACAAAACATTTCAGTCATCGTGTTCTTTTGCTGCCATGCGTATCACGAGACTTGTCTCATAGAATCAACCTCCAATCTTGATGCTAAGAAAGGGACTGGAGAAACTGGCCATGACTTGGCATCTGACTTTGATTATGATAACGGAGAAATGGAGGACGACGAAGACGGTGAGGATGATAAAGATATGGGCGGTCCTAGAATGCGTTGTATTTTATGTACTACCGCTGCTTCCAAGACTTGACAATGCTTTGTGCCGTCATGGGTTTCGTTATTTTTCTTCTTTGTTGGGCTTTTCTGAATTTGTTTATGAGCGTGCAAATATGTACAGGCTATCGTCTCTTTCCTTTGCATCTCTATTTGTACTTTTTTTCTTTATCGAAGTTCATATAATTAGTTGGAAGATTTTGGTTGATGGGTTGTTCCCATTTTTTATTTTCATACGAAGCCTTTTAAGTTATGCTCGGGTTTGTAGCCGAGTTGAGTGGGGTTTAGGTGATTTATGGGTTGAGGGTGATTGACATTTGTATATTTCTTTTTTCAACTTCAGTTCTTACGAGAATTATAACTTCTTACAATGTCAATAATATACATGAATCATATCTGTGGCAAAGCATTGAACAATCTCTTTATTTTTTTTATTTTTATTTTATTTTGTTAAAATGCAAAATTGACATCTTTGATTTGAAAAAAAAAATTGAAATTTTATTATTTTTAATTTACTTGCCACCTTTTTCAGTGTTAAGAATAATTAAAATTTTAGGAGTTTTAAGTTTTAGAAGATGTGAGATATTCATGAGATATGTAAAAAAAAAAAAGAATATACTTTTAGGATTGGATTTGAAAAAAAAGTTAAAGTTTTAGTGTCATTTTCTTTCCTTAATGAAATTTCTCTTCCCTTTTCTTTAACCTAAAACATAACTTAAAAAAATAATATTATATTCGTTTAAACCAAAACCTTTCGATCTCTAACCTCTTTCAAACTTCCTTTCTCTCAATCTCTCTTGTCATTCAATGGAATATTTAGCTAATTTTAATCAATTGCTCGTTCTACCTTGTAAGTCTTTAGGTTTTTTGTTTTTTGTTATATTTTTCCTCTGAATTGTGTGGTATATAGATTTTTCTTTTGGTGTTCTCTTCTCTTTGTGGAACATTTGAATCTTAAATGTATAAACCTAATCTAATTTTAATTGTTCCAAGCCGATTTAAAGTTGTTTCAAACATATTAGCAAGTTTTTTTTTCATATCGCAGTCATCTCGCAGCTTTTTAAGTTCAAATGCTTAATCTCAAATGAATTATGTCTTGTGCTTACGTGATTTAGGGTGCTTTTAACTATTGTCTTTTTTTAATCTTGCAAACATTTCTTAAACATCTTGCAACTTTCAAACTTTAATTGTTTGATGTCGAATTAGTTATATACTTATATAGGGTGCGAATATGCATGTTTTATTTAGTTTTTACTACTATTTTTTAATCTCGCAAATAAGTCGTACACTTGTTTTATGTGATATGTTAATTTCTAACCTCAAATCAATTTCTATCGAAACTAAAAAGTTTAAGGTATCAATTTCTGCTGGAACTAAAAAGTTTAAGGTGGTTTAAAGATGTCACATGTTCGGATGTTAATGCGTTATGGTGGTATATGAGATAAGGGGCGAAGAAAATATGGAGACATGTTAAAAGGCATTGTTTTCAGTAAATAAATAACACAAAGATTTACTGGGTGAATTATATGACCTTGCAAAAGTTGACCCTACAAAGTTCGACGTAAAGATAAGATGCATATAAGAGATAAAAGTGCAAAATGAAGCTCCTCCATTTGAGTTAAGTAATGACCATGATTTGAAGTTTTATATTCTTGGTGAAAATCCATTGGAGGTCCCCCTGCCACACCCCGTCCCGCAAGCGCTTGTGAGACGCGGTATGACCTTGAGCATTTTGATGCGTTAAGCGCCAAAACGCTTAACGCATCAAAAAGCTTAGCTTGAGGTCTTTAAGTTTTGCTTAATCGCTTGACTTCTTTAACTTAACTTAGAAAATATACTTTAGGCAATATAAACACTTAACACATCCATGTAAAATTGAAAACATTTATTTTATTAACTTTAACCCAACTTTTTACATCACTTTACAACAATACAAAATACAACACAAACTTTTAAAGTAAAATGCCTAGCAGTCTCTTATCGCCTAGAAGCTCCTCACCCTTCCCTTACTTGATCTTAACACCTGAAACCTAGAAGGTGAAAATTTAAAACATTAGTCAAAAGACTTAGTGAGGTTTTAAGGAAAACTTTCGTAAACACCATTTATTCACATCAAAACGTTTAAACACATTTTTTACATAAACATATGATATCACATAAGCATACGTTTCACATAAACACACATTAGTCATAAACACATTTCTTTCACTAAGAATCTGAATCATTCTCTACACAAAGACTCATCATCTCGCGTTTAAACTACTGAGATGGTCTTTTCATCAATAGCATCTAAGAATATCTTGATTTATTCCTTGTTTCTCAGGCCAAAGTGCAATACACATCTTTTATGCATTGTCCCGCTTCATTCCACCATACACGTCTTCTATACATAGTTGCTTTTACTCTTTATGTGCACATAACAGTTAACTCATTGATAGGAAGAAGACTAATGGTTTGAACACCATTTCACAATCATTTAAAACATATAAATCATTCTTTGATCATAGCATAAACTTTTGATTTGAAACACCATTAAGAAATATTTATAAATCAAACATTATTTCAAATCAATTGAAACTTAAAAAGAAAGCTTTTAGACAAACTATTTTAAGAAAAACACTCACAAATTTAGAATCTTAATAGCTTTAGACTCCACTTGCTTCTTATTTTCTTCTTCTTGCATAGTCCTTCCATAGAAATTTAAACACTAAACTTTTCTTTTCAGATTTTCTAGAGTAACATCATTGAATAATCTGACCTCAACCTCTGGTTATACTAGTCCTAAAAAGGATTAGTCATGTTCAAACTCTTAATAATTTGTCAGCTCCTACTCTTAGTGGTGCACATAGAAGCTTAGTGTTTAACTTAATCATGCTTAGCTTAAACTTCTCCACATGGCCTATTAATTATCATTAGGAAAATTCCCATATATTTCCTTATCTCTTATCGCCTAGTCTTCAACCTTCGGAGAAACTCAGACGCGTGATAATTTAGTTGCGTTATAAGGTTTCCTCACCTAACTCTTCATTTCGCAATATACTTTAAATGTCTGTTTTTTATCGCCTTGTCCTTAATACTTAGTCAAATTATAGCTTTATATACGTCTTATTTGAGCCTAGAAGCAACCAAAGCAAGAAAGTGCTAAACATGTGTTACAATTCAGTATCTAGGAGCAACCAAGTTCATAACTGAAACCCTCATCCTTTAATTGCAATGGATACATTAAATGAGAATGAAGTTCATGTTGGCGAAGTTCAGGTTGGCTTGTGTGATAACATGATAGGGACAACACTCCAGGTATATAGGAATCATGAGTCATATGATTCAAAAGATGATACTTTTACATGGGAGCCAGTTGAGATGAACTATTGAATCGTTTGACATCCACAACAAAGAGATGCTCCTAGAAAAGATTGCAAAGGAAAAGCTAAAGTTCATTATGGCTTCATTAGCCAAAAGTTGAAGAAAAAAGAAGTGATTGGTCCGAAGAAAGCTTTACAAGTGAGGAGTTGGATGTAGAACAATTATTTTTTTGCAAGAGAGATTTGTCAATGAGATTAAGTGAATTTGCAATGAATTTTTTTTCCAGTTTGTAGTAAATAAGTCTACAAAAGACGTTCTTTTTGTTAGATGCATTGACGAGAAGTGTGGTTGCAGATTATGAGTGACGAGATTGAAGGATTCAAATATATTCAAGATTAAAAAGTATGTCAAAGTTTATTCATGTTCTCTTGAGTTTTTAAATTTGGGGTTGTTGGAGAATTAATAAAGTCCAAATTCAAGGAAGTCAGTCACCTATACAAACAACGTGATATCACAAAAGACATGAGACAAGACTATGACATAAATATGAGTTATGAAAAATATGGCGTGTTAGAAAAAATGCATATGAATGAGTGCGAGGGTCTCATGAAGAGTCATATAATCTATTGCTTAGATATGGTAAAGCACTCAAACTTACAAATCCAAGTACAATATTTCACATGGAAGTTGAAGATGATCGTTTTTCAAATATCTTTTATGGCTGTTGGTCCAAGTGATTGAGGATTCTTAAATTGCATTAAACTGGTCAAAGTCATGGATGAAACATTTATTAAGAAAAATTATCGGGGTTAGTTGCTAGTTTTCATTTGCTTAAATTGTAACAATAAGACTTATCCTCTTGCCTTTGGAGTAGTTGATTGAGAAATAGATGCTTCAATATAGTTCTTAGAAAAATTGAAAGATGCAATAGGAAGGTGCCTAATCTAGGATTCATGAAAAATCGAAAAATGTGCTTCTCCATTGGTATTTCGTCAATTTTTCCCTCTGCATTCCACAATTTTAGTGTCCAACATTTGACTCAAAATTTGAATGATAAGTATACGACTTAATCTTGTATGTACATGGGTCAATTAGTTGGTGTCGATGTCATAACGGAAGCCTGAAACAAAAAGGAACAAACGAAAAACAATTTAAAGTCTATGCCATATAGGATGTGTACGAGATAAAACATAAGTATCTAAAAGGCTTACTAAACATGCATAAAAGCACTCCAAAGGACTTAAGAGGGGTAGAAATTTGATTTCGAAACGCATAGTGAAAGTTTTGTAATGTGAGAGATATGTGTAAGATAAAACATAAGTGCTTAAGAGAATTACTAAACATGCATAAAAACATTCTAAAGGTCTTAAGAGGGATAGAAATTTGATTTCAAAACGCATAATGTGATGGAAAGCATACATTCGTAGCAGAAAACAGGAGCATAGTTTTACTCTAATTACTTCTAACTTATTAGATATTAAGACGCATAATGAACCCTAACTAAATGAAATTAGGGGTTATCGAAAAACTTACCTTCGAAGCCTCCCGATCTTCGAAATCTCCTCACGAGCACGAGTTCAAAACCACTACTAGAGTTGATCCACTATTCTCTGGGTTAAGAATTGGGTTGTGGGATCGTTCAATGAAGGAATTTGAGAAAGAGATGGAATTTGGAGGGGGAGAATTTTTGTTTGAGATTTGGAAGACAAAACAAATTTGATATAATTTTAAAATTTATCGAAACAAAAATTTGCCAAAAAGTTCTCTAATTAATGAAAAAAGTCCTTTAAATAACCTAATTACATGTAACTATTGCATGTAATCAGTTCTCCCAAATGCAACACCTCACTTTCCACTTAAAATTAGTGGAATTTATCATCATTCTAACTTCTCTTAGTGGGCTTGGTGTCATCACCATGAGCTTCCATTTAGCCCACTAAGAATTAGTAGGATTATCCAACAACATATTGGATTTTTCCACTAACTTTAGTATAGGGGCAAAATGGTCATTTGACCATTCTATTCAAAGTCAAACTTTGACTTTTAAGTCATGTCAACATTTTGATTTTTTACCGTTTTGTCCGTCTTGACTAATTCTGACCTCTCGAGCGTGAATCCACATTCTTTTTTTTTTTAAATTCAAATCATAGTTGAATATAAAGCCAGTCAAATATTGACTTTTCAAAGTCAAAAGTTAACATTTTGACTTTTTACAACTTTAACCATTTCTATCAATTTCGAGCTCCCAAATATGAATCCGTATTCATATTTTTAATATTCAAATCATATTTAAACATAAAGCTCTATCTAAAACTGATAATCGAGAACTATATCACAAATATTTGTCAGTTTCTCTCTCTTTAACTAATTTGAACAATTCAAATTATTTAATCATATTATTCTAAGTTAATTCCATATGAGCTAGCAGGGGAACCTAATGGATCTATAGACCATGCGCTCCAACGATCTGAGATTAACTGGCTAAATTCTTTTAGACCGAGTTAATCAATATTCGTTAACTAACAGGTCATTCCACTAAAATCTCATTGTTGCACTCCCTTCACTATAAATATATTTTTGTCCATCTGATATAACCACAATCAGTAAGTTAATCCTTCACAGGTTATTCGTAACATCGACTGGGTCAAAATACTGTTTTACCTTCGAGATTACATCTTCCCACTGATCCACTATTGAACTATTGGTTTAAGTCCAACCTATAAACTGAATCCCTATCGGGCCAATGAGAAGGTGGGGTCCATTATTCAAGACTTGGATTCAATTCTTAAGGGAACAACCTATCTAATAACTCTAAAGCGGGTAGGAGATAATTCCGTCTTGTACTCTATGTCCCTAGCTATCTACCTAGTCTTACCCTTGAAATGGGAGGCTTGTTGGGCCAGCGTCAATGAGCTGCCCTTACCTATGCAGATCTAAGCATAATACCGTTTGAATAGAAGTTCATTGTTAGCTCAGGATTAAGATTAAGTTACCTAGGTCATCATAACCGAAATTGTCGATTTTATATAGTCAATGGTGTTATAACTTAAAAGTGACTATTTCATGGTTCTAGTCTTATGTAAACTCTTTACATAGGGTGCACCCACGTCCATGTCTCTATATGAATGATTCAGGATCACATCGTTTGTACTAACTATAAAGCGGACACATCCATAGTGTTCTCAGAATAAAGCACCCAACCTTATTCACACACTATAGACCGTTTGAGCTATATACTCGAACTTGATCCATGTTTATCTCTACATAAAGTTCAAGTGTACACTAGATGGTCTCAAGACCTAAGTTTATTGGATTCAAGATTATAATATTTTATTTTCACTAATAAGCTCTTAATAACCACTTTATTGAATAGAATATAATTTAAACTACAAACTACGAGTTTTATGACATAAATTCCAACATAGTGAAAGTTTGGAATGTGCGAGATATGTACGAGATGAAACATAAGTGCCTAAGAGACTTACTAAACATGCATAAAAACACAATTTAGATTTCGAAATGCATAGTGAAAGTTTGAAATGTACGAGATGTGTGCAATATGATACATAAGTACCTAAAAGGATTTCCTAAACATGCATAAAAGCACTCCAAAGGACTTAAGAGAGGTGGAAATTTGATTTCGAAACCCATAGTGAAAGTTTGGAATAAAAACACTCCAAAGGACTTAAGATAGGTAGAAATTTGATTTCGAAATGCATAGTGAAAGTTTGGAATGTGCGAGATGTGTGCGAGATAGAACATAACTACCTAAGAGACTTACTAAACATGCACAAAAACAACTCTAAAGAACTTAAGAGGGGTAGAATTTTGATCTAGAAATGCATAGTGAAAGTTTGAAATGTGCGAGATGTGTGTGATATGATACATAAGTACCTAAAAGGCTTCCTGAACATGCATAAAAACATTCCAAAGGACTTAAGAGAGGTAGAAATTTGATTTTGAATTCTGTAGTGAATGTTTAGAATGTGCAAGATATGTGTGAGATAAAATATAAGTGCTTAAAAGACTTACCATGCATAAAACATGTGCAAAGCCTCCTAAAACACCTCAACTATTCCACATTAATCTACAACAATTTCACATTAACCTAGACCAAAACAACAAAACTATTCCATATTCTAAGATAAGAATAAGTAGACAACAATAGAAATAATCTACATTCAATCCTAATCAATAAACAAAAGTATATAATTGATTTCAACAAACAAAGAAAAAAAATAAGTAGATAACCCAACAGTAGAAAGTTTTCAAACAGGCTAAGAAACATCCTAAAATCATCAATACAACGACTACCTTAAATTTATATAAATTTATCTATACAATGGTATAAAAAAACGTACATACAAGTAGAAGGGGAGAGTAATCACCTATTGAGATTTGACGAAGAAATTGAATAAAGAAAACACTTGAGGAACTGGGTTGCAAAGAAAGGCAATGAAAAGGCATGCTCCAATGTTAACCGTTGCCTCACCTATGTTCATTGGAGGAGAGGTTTATACTAAGTCACGGAGAAAAAGAAAGGCGAGGAGAGGTTTACATTGACTCTTCGATTACCATTGAAGAAAGGCGTGCTTTGACGTCCCAAGGAAAACTAGAGAAAGGCAATGGAAAGAGGACATTCATCGTGGTCTTACCAACGTTCACTGGAGGAAAGGATGAATACGACTTTTGGGAGGAGAAGAAATCGCAAGTGGAAAATTTCAAATTTTTGTCACTTTTACATGAGGAGAACGAATAATTTTTTTTTTCTTTAGTTGTGTTTTAGGTTAAAAAGAATGGAAGAGAAAAAGTGACATTTCACCTTCATTTTGTCCTAAAACTCAACTTTTTTCAAATTCAATCCTAAAAGTCATTTTTCCCTCCAAAATTGGCATATTTTTTGCAATTTCCCTAATGCGATTAATTAAAATCCTAATATTATATTTGACCATAATTGTGTCTCACTCATCAACAAAAACATAAAAATTGATTTGAGGATGGAAATTGCAGTAAGTGCTAAAGTTTTTTGGAAAATATTAAAAAAATGGAAGTTACTATCAGATACAATAATTTGAAAAATATTCAAATCATAAAAGAAGGAAAATTGAAAAAAAAAAAGCTCCAAATACATCCATGTTTTTTCTTAACCATTAATCGAATGGAAGTTGCATTACTGTTTGAGAAAAAGAAAAGTGATTTTCATATGCTTTGATGCTGCTATTGTCGCAAGAGTTAAAGTCATCGACCGAAGTTTGCAGTCGCCGCCTAGAGTCGGAATCGAGTTACAAGTGAATGTCAGAATCCCAGTCCTTTCATGGATCCTAGTAATCTATTGGTAAGTTCAGTCTTACTTTTAGTCGTCACCCCCCCCCCCCCCTCCCCCTTTTCTCCTAACGTGACCAAAACTTCCATTCGACGACCTCACCACAATGGTGCAACTTGTTTTAGTATGTGGTATCCTCTTTTTAGTTCGTTGTGTGCCCTCTTGAGGCGTGTGATAAGTGCTATTTTTGGGATGATGACCGTGGTTGGAGTTCCCTTGTTATATAACAGAAAGTTCATGCCTTTTGGTTTGGTATTATAAAGCAAAAGTACCAAACAAAAGGAGGGTTTCTTTAATTTTGTTTAGTGTGCTATGGATGATGAGAGAAGCATTAGGTTTTGGGAAGATAATTGGTGTGCTCCGAAACCTGTTGTGACTTTGTACCATAATGTTTATGTTATCTCCAGTGAAAAAGAACTTGTTGCAGATTATTGGAATGCTCTGAAACAAGCTTGGGATTTGGGGTCGTGAAGAAACCATTTTGATAAAGAAGTTAATAAAATAGAATCAAGTTACAATGAAAGATTGACTCCTCGGGCAAGCTTTCTACTAAGTTCACTTTCCTAAACTTGATAAAGGGGTTCACGGAAAATAAACTAACCATATGTTAAAGCTTAAAATTCCTAAGAAAGTGAAGATCTTCTCACGGTCCCTTGCTTATAGAAGTCTAAATACTCCTGGGAAGCTTCAAGGAAATCCCCAAGCTGGGTCCTCGCCCCCTCCATTTATTATTGCCTTTGTTTTAGAGAGATGGACACTACAGATCATTTGTTTCTTCACTGTGAGTTTGCTTCCAAAGAGTGTTATTTTCTTTTTAGTACTTTTTGAAGGAAAGAAATTTCCATAGCGGAAGCATATGAACGTTGTGTAAATGGAATTCAATTTGAAAAACCACAAAATTTAGAGAAAACAAAAATTAAAAATTAACATGCCTTTAAGGAGGAAACAAAAAAATCTACCTTTGTAGAATCCTCCCAAGAACATCACGAAATGGAAGGACATAAAACAGAAAGTTCAACAGTATTGAATTTTTGAATCAATAGTAAATACCTCTCGTTATATACTTACTTTGCTAACTTTTTAAATCGTCTTGATTTGTGGTAACAACTTGAAATATGCTAACTGCTGTCAACACTTGGTGAAGTGAGATTGCATACTTTACGTCAATTTTTAATCACAAAAAAAGAATATTAAAAGAAGTTGAAGATGAACTAAGAAGAACTCAACTAGTCGCCAGAGTGACTCAACTCTCAGTGATCTCAATTTGACAGATTCACCCAATCGTTAGATATAATTGTAAAATTCTAAAAAAACAATGGAAAAAATGGAAAATATGTTTGAATCTCTAAAGTCCGTAAAGTATGATGACTTGGGCAACATGTTGAAGAGCATGATTGAATACATGAAGAATCAACAACTTGGATCTTCAAATGCATCAGAAGGTGAACAGTATATGGTATGAGCGTAAAATACAATGTAATTGAATATATATGTGAATTAATGTAGTTTTACATATTTGTAAAATTCACTGTAATTTTATAAGCAGTGTGCAAAGGAATTCAAGGAGCATCTAGACAAGGTTGAAAAAGACCAAGAAGAAAAGAAAGAAAAGAAAGAATTGGTTCTAGATTCAGATGTTGTAACTATGCTTCAGAAAAATGATGAGAAAAAAGATGATAAAGGACGAGGAAATCAAGATCAAAGTTCATGAATTGCAAAAGGAGGACAAAATACAACGGAAATATCGGACAAAGCACCTGCACAATCTGAAAAAATGGGAGAAGAAACAAGATGCAAAGTAATTGATAGACCATATATTGGTAAATAGGATGATTAAATTAGAAATACATGTTAATAAACTGTGAACATAATTGTTATAGAAAAATGGAGATGCTGACAAGGAAACCAACAAACTAATCAGTTCAATAAATGAGACAAAAATCTATGAGGAACTACAAATGATGAAAAAAGAATTCAAAGAAATTGTTATAGTATTCTATGTAAACTCTTTATATAGAATGCCCTAACTTTCACGTCTCTACATGAACGATTCAGGATAACATCGTTTGTACTAACTATAAAGCGTGTTGCACTACAGTATTCCCAAAATAAGGTGTCGAACCATATTCGTATACTATAGACTATTTAAGTTATATATTCGAACTTAATCCATGTTTATGTCTCTACATAAAGTTTAAATTTATTCAAAATAGCTTTGGGACCTTAGTTTATTCGATTTAAGATTATAGTATTTAACTTCACTAATAATTTTTCAATAACGACTTTATTGAATATGATATGACAACAAAATACGAGTTTTAGGACATAAATTCTAAAAAAAATTTAATGTGTATCATATTAAAACTATGAGTTATGAGAGAAATTTATATTTGGATATAATACAAATTTGGATTAAATTAAATATAAGATATTTAATTTAGCAATTAATTAATTTGAGAATTAATTAATAGTTTAGTTTAATTTAATTTAATTTAATTAAATGGGTCTTTTAAAAAATATAACAAAGCGACAAAATATATATATTGTATAGAACAATTTCAAAAATAAAAAAGTCCACATGCCCATAATGAGAAATACCAAAAGTGCCCCATGGTTAATTGACACCCAGAGCACGTAATATATTTGGTAAACGGTCATTTAGATTTTACTTTTTTTTTTAGATTTCATCGTTTAGATTTGGCTACCCACATCTAAACGATTTTTTTCAAGATTTTTTAATACACGATCGTTTATATTTAATCGCCCAAATTTAAACGATTTTTTTCAAGATTTTTTTGTACATGATCATTTAGATTTGGCACACGATCGTTTAAATTTGGGTAGTCAAATATAAATAATTTTTTTTAAAAAAAAATTGATACATGATCGTTTAGATTTAATTGTTTAAATTTGGGTAACCAAATCTCAACTATTATTTTTCAAGATTTTTTGGTACATGATCGTTTAGATTTGGCACACGATCGTTTATATCTGGTAGACGATTGTTTAAATTTGGCTACTCAAGTCTAAATTATTTTTTTTTTTAAGATTCTTTGGTACACGATAGTTTAGATTTGACTATTTTTATACACGATCGTTTAGATTTGACTATCAAATATCTCATATTTTTTTTCACGATCTTTTATATTTGATACGCAATCTTAAATAACCAAATAACAACTTGAAAAAAAATAAAAATATATAAATAAAATAGATCTTTTATAATGAAAAGGAAGGGCAAAGGAAAATATTTAAAAAATTTATAGAATGAGAGAAAAAGACGATGGAAAGAAAAAAAGTTGTAGGGAGGAAGATAAGAAATATGATAAAAAGAAAGGGCAAACTTGGAATATTAAACAAATGGCCAGCTTCATGGACTTTTTCATTTTGTTATACGAACCATAAATATTTTGTCAGTTTGTTATATTTATGAAAATTAAACTAAATTAAAACTATATATTATATGAGAGATATTCATTTAAAATATGATTTAAATGAAATATTAATTAAATATGATTTAATTAATTATTGGCGGTCTTTTAAGAAATATAACCAAGCGACAAAATATTTACATTGTATACAATAATTTCGAAAACGAAAAGAATGGAAAATACCAAAAATGTCTCGTCAACCTCGTTGTCAACAATGCACATAATAGATTTGATACATGATTGTTTAGATTTGGATATTGTTTGGTACATGATCATTTAGATTTGATTGTTTAGATTATTTTTTTTTCAAGATTCTATGTACTTGATCATTTAATTTGATTACACAATTGTTTAATTTGGTTACATGATCATTTAGATTAGGTACAGGATCATTTAGATTTGATCATTTAGATTTGGGTGGCCAAATCTAAACGATATTTTTTAAAGATTCTTTGGTACACAATTGTTTAAATTTTGGTAAACGATTTTTTTAAAGATTTTTTTGGTACACAATCATTTAGATTTGGCTAGACGATCATTTAGATTTGACTATTTTTTACACGACCGTTTAGTTGTGGCTACCCAAAAACGACGTTTTTTTCAACAAAATGTAAACAATCTTGAACAACCAAATAGTAGATTGAAAAAAAAAAATTAGATCTTTTATATTTGATACATGATCTTGAACCAAACAAGTGTTTGAAAAAAAGGAAGAAAGGGAAAAGAAGAAAGACGATGGAAAGAAAAAAAATCATAGAGGAAGAGGAGAAGAAAGACGATAAAAGAGAATGACAAATCTAGAATATTTTAAAAAAATGACCAACTTCACAAGTTTTTCATTTTGTTATATGGGACGTAAATAATTTACCGGTTTGTTATATTTATGAAAATTTCCCTAATTATTAATTTAAATTTAAATTAATTAATTATTTAAATATTAATTTAATTTGATTTAAATTAAATTAAATTAGTAGGGAACGTGGATAATTCTCTCATGCAACCCAAAAAATCTTCAGAATGAATAAGTGGGAGGTAAGAGTATAACAGATAAAAAGAGGTGCTTCTAAAAAGAAAAAGGAGACTGTGCCTATAATCTACGTATTCTTTCAAGGAAAAGATAATTCACTTCACAAAATTTCCATTCCAATATTGGTTCCCACAAACCAAAATCTCAAGCTCAGAGATTAGAGATGTTTCCAAGTGGTGATAACCTAAAATTGGTCTCTAGCAAATATAGAGACTTCAACGTACGTAGGATATCCCTGAACTGAGTACCTGCGATAAGGTACGGCTTATGCAGATCATAATGTGTAATGTCCAAGACATGAAACCAATATATTCTTGAGGATTGTTGATTTTCATTCGTTTCTTCCTTTTGTCGGCTGGTTCATTTATTTTTATGTATTTGTCTTTATTTGTTAATCTATTGTAAACGATTTTACTAGAAAACTTATATATTACAAACCGATGTTCGGGTAAATACGTATTGAAAATATCTTTTGTCTTGCTTTATTACCTAAGTAACAAATCGTAGCGATGTATGCTTACACTAGTATCGAGCACTATAACCTAAAGTAATGAGGAAATGACTTTGTGGGGATTGGTACAAAATTAATCGACTAAGAATCCTAAGTAAATTTTTTTTAATAACATCAGTTTGTAATTATATGTTTTCCATTACATGTGTAGACAAAAAATAAAGTAGAGAAAACTAACGATTCAAGCTAAATTTATGACATGAGCGTCGTAATTAAGAAATAGTTTGAAGACAAATTTTGTATTTTATGGAAAATATATATGCATGGAAAAAAATTAGTAAAAAAGCAAGAGCGAAACTTAATGTATGACATGAACGTCGTAATTAAGAAATTTTTTTCATTTGATGTACCATGTATATACATGCAAAAATAATACTAATAATAATGAAAATTTAAGATTGAAGCTAAATTTATTAAAGGGGTCTTTTAAAAAATATAAAAAAGCGGCAAAGTATTTATACTGTATAGAATAATTCCGAAAATGGAAAAAGCCCAGAGGCCCACCATGTAAAATATAAAAAATGCCCCGTTAATAATGCGCGTAATATATTTGGTAATGCGATTTGGTACACCATCGTTTAGATTTGACTATTGTTTGGTACACGATCGTTTGGATTTGTTTTTTCAATTCTATCGTTTAATTTGGTTACAGATCGTTTAATTAATTGGGTTACATAAGCATTTAGATTTGGCTACACGATCGTTTAGATTTAGGATTCCAAATCTAAATGATTTTTTTTTTCAAAATATGGTATACGATCGTTTAGATTTGGCTACACCATCACGATTTTTTTTCAAATTTTGGTATAAACGATTTTATTCAATATTCTTTATACACAATCTTTTAGTTTTGGTTACCCTAATTTAAATACCTAACCAATTTTTTCAAGATTCTTTATACACCATCCTTTAGATTTGGTTACCTAATCTAAAAAAAAAAAAAGAAGAAAAATGATACGATGCATGTAGTGAATGAAAAAAAAAAGGAAAAAGAAGAAAGAAGAAGAAAAACATGCACGCACCTAAAAAAAGAGAGAAAACAAGAAAGATGATAGAAAGAAATAGATTTAGTTACCTAAATCTAAAAACAAAAAAAAAACAAAAAAAGATAGAAGAAATCACAGGTAAAAGAAGAGTACAAAGGAATACGATAAAAAATCGCAGAGAGGAGAAAAAGATGGAAGAGCAAATCTGAAATATTTAAAAAATGGCTAACTTCATAGGCTTTGTTACTCAGACCGTAAATATTTCAGTAGTTTGTTATATTTAAGAAAGTTTCCCTTTATTAAATGAATATCATAATTAAAATTGTTTAATAAAATCAATTTAAGAAAAATGAGTATTGCATGTACAATAGATATGTAAAAGAAAAGTAGCAAAAAACTCAGGTTATAATAGTTTGCACCCAAAAACAACTTATAATAATACAGATTATAATAGTCTGCACCTCAAACGCAGACTATAATAATATATACTATAATAGTCTACACCCCGAATGCAGACTATCATAACATACACTATAATTGTAAATGCAGACTATCATCACACACGCTATAATAGTCTGCACCAAAACGCAGACTACTGTCATAGGCAGACTATTATAAGTCATTCCTTGCCCCAAACGCCAAATGTTTTAAGGGATGTGATTTCTCTCTTCTTCTTCAAAGTCACAACCTCTCAATCTCTATTCTTAGATTACATCTCTCTCACTCAGCTCAATAACTCATGTTCATGACTTTAACCTCACAGCGGCCATCACTCCACTTCTTCATGCTATCTATTCCAATTTCCCATGAATTTTTGGTTTTGTTTTGGTTGTAGTTGAGGAAATTTTGGTTTAGGGTTTTGATTGTAGCTAAAAAACAAAGGAAAGAAAACAAAAATGAGAAAATTAAAATAAAAAATTGATTTTGAAACCAAACCGAATCATTTATATACATTTCAATTCGGTTCAAATCACACAAACATTGCTGTTCAATTTTGTATACAAGTTTTTTTTTCATTTGATTTAGTTCGATTTGACCCAAAATCAAATCAACCATTTTCAGGTGCACGAGCATGAGGCAGAGAGCGCAATTTTATGGAGTTTGGTGCTTGAATGTAGGGGTGTTTATCAAAACCGCAAAAATGAAGTAATATGGATTGATTTGGTTTGTTATATTTTAAAATTGAATTTATGTGGTTTAGTTTAGTTTAAATATAAAAATCACATTGAACCAAACAGAACTATTTTTTCCTTAAAAAAATGAAGTATTTAAAAAAAAAATAGTGTTTTTTTGAAAATATTGTCAAAAATAGGATAGTTTATGAAAAATACATGACTTCCATTAATCCACGTCAGCTGTGTTTGACCATTTTGACCACGTGGATAAAGGAATTCGTGTATCAAATACACGACTTTGATAATATAAAAGAAAAATTATGGTTTAAGTACATAATTAAATATGTAATCCAAATAATTAGAAATTGAAATTTGTGGAAATTTTAGTCAAAATTACAAGTTTTGAAATCCTAATTGATTTTGAATTCATTGATTTTGTTTTGCATCCAAACATGGAAATTAATTTAAAATCACAATAATTTTTTTCTTCCCATTTAACACATTTAATACTTGGGAATTTTGCCTAAAATTTGGCAATTTAACACATTTAACACATTTTTTAATTTTAATTTGATTTAATACACATTTAACACATTTTTTATTGGGATCTTTTAAAAAATATAACAAAACGACAAATTATTTACACTCTATAGAACAATTTCAGAAACGGAAAAAGCCCATAGGCCCACAATGCGAAATACCAAAAATACCCCAATAAACGCGCGATTAATCGTCCGCGCGTCCGACTAATGTTAATAAATGATTATTAGACGGCATCGTGTAGAATAATATACAACTAATACACGATCTTATAAATTACCAAATATATAATCGATAAAAAAATAAATGCTGAACAATAATAAAATACTTTAGATATAAATGATCGTGTAAATTATCTTTAACGATTATCTCATATGTGCGTCTGATCTTGTTTGAAAATATTAACGATAATCATACACGATTTTATGCATTACCATATATATAAACAATAAGGTAATAAACAGTAAAAGATGACGAAAAAGTTTAAGTATACACAATCATGTAGAGAAGTTTCAACGATCGTTATATAAGTATAAACGAACATTTACAGAAACTTCAATAACTCGTAATTACAAAAATGCCATCAAAATGAAGGCATTATAAAAAGGTGAAGAAACTTGTTCAGACTTTTTCGTCCATCGTTAATCGTTTATATCCTGGTAACTACTTCAACAGAAGTGCTGCGATCGACGATCTGACTTGCATACAAAGAGGTCTGAATCTATATTAATTTCGATCTATCTCCATCATCTATATATATCTACCATGATCTATATCGCATACAAAGAGGTCTGAGTCTATATTCATTTCGATCAATCTATATGTATCACAATCTATCCCAGATACAAAGACATATGTTTCTATACTGATTGTATATAATTCATTGAATAATTTATATTAGTCTTCTTTTTTACAAATAGATGGTTAGCAAGAATAAGCAAGCATCATGTAGCAAATCAATAAAGTGTAAAGTAAAGACAGAAGAAAGAAAAATGAAGAAAGAAAAAGGAATAAAGGTAACAAACTAGAATGTGAATATCTGTATGTATAGCGTTGTATATTTGTGTATCTTTTTCTTTATAGCGCTCTGTATTTGCAAATTTGTTAATGTAACGCCCAACAATTCGATATCTCTTTTGGGTTTTGTCCATTGTCATTGATGTTAAGTGTGGTTATGGAAATTTTAGATTTATTGGAAGAACCTTACCATTTGGATTTTCTTGAGTAATTAAGGTTGGGAATCCTCATTTGTTTAGGATAATAAGTATCATTTTTCCATTTATTTATTTATCTTATTATTTTTATTTTTATTTTGTTGGAAATAATTAGGGAAGCCCATATTAAACTAAAGTTGGTTGTTTTGGTGAGATTTGGAGAGAGAGAGAGGAGGGGTTGTTTTGGGTTTTTTTAAAAGGAAAAGAAAAGAGTCAATTTTCTTATAAAAAGGCCTTGGGACTCGTGCGTAAAGAGGAAGAGGAAAAAAATTTCAAAGAAAGAAAGAGGGAAAAAGAAAAAGAAAAAAAAAGGAAAAATTTTTATTATTGAAACCGAGCCGTCGCCGAGCTTCCAGCCGCGTCGGAAGAATCGTCCAAGCCGATCTGCGCAGCCGAGCGTCCGTCGGAGAAGCCGTCTCTCGCACGCCGAAGCCGAGTCGAAGCCACCTTCGCGCGTCCGCAGCCAACCCGTCAGCCAGCCGAGTCGCGCCGCTTCGATCCGACGCAAGCGCAGCCGAAACGCAAGTCTGTAGCCGTCGCCGAGCGAAGCCGCGGTAGCCGGACCACCAGCAGCCGCCGCGCCACCCGAAATCCGGAAGCCGATGCCTCGCGCGCAAAGATCCGACCGAAGACCCGCCCCGCGACCCGAACCGACGCGCGCCACCTTCCGGAACCCGACCCGCGCCCGCGTGCATCCGTGCGTGAGCCGCGTCCGCGTGTGAAGCCGCGCCGCGCGCTTCTGCGTAGCCGAGCCGCGTCTCCCTCCTGTTGCAAGCCGAGCCGCACGCGTAATCCCTGTGCCGAGCCGAGCCGCGCCTGCGCCAAGCCGAGCCGGTCCCTGTCCTCTTCCAGCCGAGCCGCCAAGACTATTTTGGCTCCATCCACCTAAATTTTGGTAATTTAATTAATTATTGCGGCATTTCCCAGTAAGACTTCATGCCTCGGACGTTAATTAAATTAATTTGGGACTTAATTATATTATTTTTCCTTAAGGGACGTCTTGGACCAAGTAATAGCTGCAGCGTGGGATTTCTTCAGTAGGGGCTCGAGCACTGCAACCTCCTTCTAGGGTAAGTCATTTCAAATGAGTCTTGAACCGTTAGTCTTTGGTGACCTAATTACGAATCTTGGCATATTAAACAGTTAGGACCTCGTCGCTTGGAAAGCGTACTGCCTCGCGGTTAGGACTCTACAAGTAAATCTCCAGGTAAGAGATTCTACTACTAGCTTCATGTTTAGAAGTATGAGACCATGTATGCCCCGACTTTTCATGTTAAGGATTAGACAGTACATTGTCTGAGATAAACGTTAGTATGATGTAAATGACGATATAGTTATGCTATAATCTATTATGTGTGGCAAGAGCTGTTATGGCTACGACGAATGTCGGGACGGAGAGTGTAGAGGTGAATTATGTGACATGTTATATGCTGATGCCATGTGTATGTATACTGCAATTAGGGTACCTGTTAGCTTAATCTGTTAGAGTCGTACCTGCATGGGTGTCCTTCGGGATCACCACCTATTGAGGACTGTGTGGTCCGACGAGACACCAGTCTAGCATGGATATAGATGTGACTCGAGTGACTCGACGGGGTCCTCGCATCCCGACTGTCCTAGGTATCCCCCGGGGCACCGAAGACAAGAGTTACGTTCCTACGGGAGCGCATGATTGCACGTGTTCGGGAACGTGCCAGAGATTGGGTACCAGTTATCAGGACTCTAACAGGAAGTTAACAGGCACCTAGTGGGACTAGTAGTGGGTCCCTTACTGAGTATTTTTATACTCACTCTCTCCACTTTATGTTTTCAGGTAGAGGACGAGGCAAGGGCAAGGGCAAGCTGGCGAGCGACCCGAAGTGAGACCGTGAAGGGCCATAGGGACTACCGCTTCCGCTTATTCTTATTTCAGATTTTCGCATTTGAATTTGAGTACTTTTCATTACTTACCATCTTTTATGTAGATAGGGCCCGAGTAGGACTTCAGAACGCTTTTACTTTTTCTGCATGACTACCTTGTTTAAATTTTTATAAATGAAATTTCTTAAACCGTATGCGTTTTAAATAATTTTTATGACTTAAACCACTTGTTCTATATTTAGTAATGACTTCGATTCAGTATAAGGAGTCGGGTCGTTACAGTTAAAACTTATCATTGTTTGAGACATACTATTTATTATATCATTCAACAGGTGAAACACTATCCAAATGACATTATTATGGAAGATGAACAAAAAAAAAAACTTAGAATTACTGCATACTACAGTTTAGAAACATTGAATCAAATCAAGTCAAAAATAGACCCAAGAATTCTTTCTCAAGTTTTGACAAACAGTCCTTTTGGCCAGTTCCTTAATATTAAAATGACCAAAATACCAACACAATTCCTGAATTTTCTATTTAGAAAACAATGCCATACAAAAAAATTAATGTCCTTGCTTTCAACTTCAATGGACATATAGCAGAATTTAGGCTGAAAGAATTTTGTTTTGTGACTGGACTAAAAGGTCACAAATTTTATGAGTTAAATCTAGGAAAAAGAAAAGAAAATTGTCTAAAAAATGTCATTTTCCGTCATGATGACTTTATAATAAGAAGAGATATAGAAAGAACTTTCAAAGCATTGTGTAATGAGAAAGACTCATTAAAAGAAAAACTAGTTAATCTCTATATCTTAGAAGCATTTTTAATTCACAAGCAACAACACAACCACATAAATCTCCAACATCTAGACATATTGGATAATGAAGAAATCTTCAAAGACTATCCATCGGGAAGGTGATAACATCCTAACATATCAATTCTTGAAAAAAGCATCCTACAGTCACAAGGATGTTGTATACCTTCAAGGGTTTCTCCTAGCTTTATTCTATTAGACTTTTGAGAAAATACCAAGACTTTCCAATTTAGATGTTGGGTTTGGAAGAAAGCTTACAATTGAAGGGCCACCAATTGTAACATGGGAATGTTTGGAAATAAGTCATTGGAGGACTCTAAACATCAACATTTTTTAATATAAGAATGTAAGTAAATTTAGAGCATGCTTTATATATGTCTATCTAGATAGACAATGAAAGATTTCTATCCATGTCTATCTTGAATAGATGATGATATAAATTTATCACTGTTTATCAATACCTTTGCTACTTTTTCACTAATAATCTAATATCATTTTATTTGTAGTTCTCCATGACACCACTAGACTCACCAGAAGAAGAGTCTCAAACAATTTTGAGATATTTCAAAAATATTGAGAAGCAGAAAAGAAAAGAAAAGGCATAGCAGCAAGAGAAAAAAGAGAAAGAAATGGAAAAAAAAACAATGAAACAAATAAAATCTTAAATGAAATAAGAGAAATCAGAAAAAATCAAGAAAGAATAGAAACAGAACAAATATTATTAAGACAAAGAATAAAAGAAATAAAATGCATGTTGACAATTGTTATGAGAAGCTTGAATGTTCCATCACCACCAACCAAACTTCAACAACAACAGAATGAGAAAGAAATTGCATATACAAAAGTCATGGAGAAAAATAGACCACCTACTTGTAACCTTGATCTTCTTGATGAAGATGAAAAAGTTAATACAATGGTGAATTATGCAACAACACATTGCCCTATGGTTAGTACCTTATTCATTATGTACTCCTTTGTTTTGTTTAATGTTCCTTAAATTCCAAATAAAATACGATTATGTTGTTTCTTTTTCTTTACAGGAAACTGTCGTTTTGGAAACACAAAGTAGTTTGGAAACAATAGCAACTATATATTTAGAAACACCCAAAACACAAATATTACTGCAAGTTTAATTCTTTTCCAAACAATAAATATAATTTATATCGTATAGGCAGATATAATTTATCTGTGTGGATGTGTTTTCTTCATGATCGCTCTGAACATTCTTACTTTATGTGTTTACAGATAGATGAAGAAGACGCAAAGAACAACTAGTTTATTCATTTAGAAACACCAAAAACACACGTATTCACATAGGTTTTAATTTGTTTAATATACAACTGGTTTTACGATCTTTTAATGATATTAAACGATCATTTATATATTTCACACAACTGTTTGTTTAGTTTACACACATTTTAATTCTTTACTACTCAACTGGTTTCATGATCGTGTATATATGTTATACGATCGTTTATGTATTTTACACAATCGTATATACATATTTAAACGATCTTTATATTGCACGGCTGTCTATATTGTCTTGCACAATCATTTTGATAGCATATTCTCTTTTTACATTCAGATAATTGAAGTTCAAGATGGAGAAAAAGAAGAAGAAGTTGAAAATAGGAGTCAAGAAGACAAAACAAAACGAAGCCAAATTCAATTGGGGAATATTGAAATCGTTGAAGAAAAAAAATAGAAAAACAAAGGGAAGAAAATACAAAAGATACAACAAAAGGAAAACAAAAGTTGATTGAAGAGAATGAGGTTGATAATAATGAAACTGAAGAAGAAATTGACATTGATAGCAATCAAGAGCATGCACCACAAGAAGTGGAAACAAAAGGAAACAAAAGAGAAATTAAAGAAAAGAAAAAGGAAAATAATGGTCGTCTGCAAAAAAAGACAAAAGTTTCAAAATTGATATGGAGACAACCCATCTCAACACAAGAAGAAAAAAACAAGAAAAACGAAAAAAGAATGTCAACTCAATAATACATTGATTCTACTCCATCCTTCGACCTAAAAAATTCTCAATATTTTAGAGATGATTTATAGTATTTGTAAAGCTTCAAATCTTTACATTTAACTTTTGAAAATTTCTTTATTTTATACTCGAGAAATTTGTATTTCATTTCACTCTTTATATCCTACACTATCTTGTAAAACGTATAAAGGGATCAACAACACTATTGTTTAATCGTATAAATACATAGTCACTTAAATAATATACTTCACGATCGTGTAAATTGTACAACATTATTGTTTAACAGCATCTTATGAATGATATCTTACACGATCGTCTAATTGTACAATATCATCGTTTAACATTATATGTTTTTGTCATCGTTTAACAATGCAATCAATTACATTTTTTAAAAGATCATTTTGACTTAATTACACGATTGTTTATATATATATATATATATATATATATATATATATATATATATTAAATAGTAAGGAATGCGATTCGACATTTTAAAAAAGGCATTCGAATTTACAATATTACCCCTTTGGTAAAAACCAACAATATACGTACCACCTTCTTCGTTTTCCGTCACTTCGCAATACACAAACACACTGATCACTTAGCTTTTCGTCTCAAAGATTTCCTATTCCATTTTCCTCTCAGTCCATTTTTCTCTTCAACGACAAAAGGTATGTTGCTGAACTTTTCATACTATAATGTTACGTTTCGTCTTCTGTATATTTCAAATGTTTCGACTTCTATCTTGAAAACTATCGTTATGTTATTAAATTCTTATTCTCAAGTGTTTTGGATTCGTTTAAACTTTTATTCTAAAGATTCTTAAATGTTTCAATTTATCATTACTTGTCGATTAATTATATTATGAATGTCTTTCTGTTTGGATTAAACGATCTGTTACATCAAGTAAACGATAATTTAACTTTAGGATTTATGGTTTAGTGTTTTATAAACGATTGTGTACATAACAAAAATATATTATGATCATTATTTTCAGGATGGTTGTACCTAGCGACAAATACTTTCCTACCACTGTCTCATGCCAAGTTCACAAGATGGACAGTCTTATTAAGATAAACTGACCAAGGAACAGTTGCAGATGTTCCACAAAACAATTTTTGGTCCATTATTGAATGTCAACATGGTCTTCAACGGCCAGTTGATCCATCATTCCCTACTGAGCAGATACTTGAAGAAGCCAACCCAAATGGGATTTGTTTTTCTGTTTTGGGGGAAAATGTCTATTTCACCCAAAATGAATTAAATATCGTAACCGAGTCATGGCCAACCAATGTAACATTAGAGAAATATTATGATAATAAGCACCTACAAAGCCTTCTATTCGGATCAAAAAACAAGAAAATAATAACGTGCTTGAAAGTTGAGGAAATTTTCAAAAATTTTGAGTTTACGAATGATGATGATGCTGTAAAGGTTACCTTGGTCGTTTTTATTGAAACTGTGATGGTCGGGAAGGATAAAAAACGCAGTTTGATATGGATATTTTGGAAAGATTTGATGATGAAAAAGTTTTTAAGAACTTTGATTAGTCAACTTTCTTCTACACTCATTTGTTCAACAGTTTGAAGACAATTCTACAAGGGAAAAAGAAAGCATACGAGTTAAAGAAGGCAAGAAGTTCCAAAGCAGTAGAATACTACAACAATTTTTAATTTTTTTATTTATTAGAATCAAAATCAAAATCAAGGGAATGATGATACTCATCAGAATGACAATGATGATCATCAGAATAGAGAAGATATGATCGACACTGACCAACCATATGTTGAACAATAATATACTCAAGAACTTAACGTGGAAACCCAAAGGTTAACATTTCATTCATTGTTTACTGCTTTATATTGTTGAAAATTGCTTACATTCTAAATAAGTAACAATTGTATTTTTTCTTATTCTCAATTTTTTTTCTCATTTTGTTTAGGAAATAAAAAACAACTTCACTGGAACATCAAGAGAAATCAGGTAGTGATATTAGCATAGACGACAGGGATGCAGACTTGCTATTGACTATAAGAGATATATCGGATAATATAAATGCTCAAAGTCAGAAAGAAAAAGACCTGCCAGAAATGATTACTACCCTTCCACTTATGAGCCAACCTCTTCCACTTTGTGAGATACAATAGCTCCATTGGAACAAATTTTACAAATTCACAAAGTGCCATCATCAATTTCAATTGAAAATGAAGAATGTCAATTGGTATGTCTACACAACAATTGTTTAGTCCTTTGAATTAAGAGTTTGTTTCTTATCTAATATTATGCATTGTAGAAAATACAAAAAAATGATCAAGCAGTTACTTTGTGTAACGCCCCAAATTAAGATAATTTATTCTCAATTATCTTAAGTGTAATTTTTTTTAGTGTTGGATTTAAATTGGGTGTTAATTGATTTAATTGTTGAAATATTGATTTGTGGAGATTGGAATTTATTAGATATTTTGGAAAATATCTAATTGTTTAAGTTGAATTTTTTTTAATTAAAATTGTTTGTTTTAAAAGATTTGTATTTGGGAGAAATTTGATTAATTATATATGATTATGTAATTAATTAAATTTGAAGTTGAAATAATTATATTATGTAAATAATATAATTATGTAAGGATATTTATTTTGGGAAAGATAAAAGTGATTTGATTGGAGAGAGAGGGAGATTTGAGTTTAAAAAGTAGATTTGAGAGATTTAAATGAAGAGAGAGAAGGAGTTGTTTTATTTGGAATAAAATAAGGAAAAGATAAGAGAAAAGTAATAATAATTTTATTATTATTAATGCATTAAATAGACTCCTTTGGAAAAACACTATTCATCATCTTCCTCAAGAAACCCTAATCACACAACCAAGAAACCCTAGCAATCATTTCTGTCGCCGCCGCTGCTTGTGTTTGCCGTTCTCCGCACTTGACTCGTCGATCGTCGCCGTTCAACAGCCACCATGAAACACTATTGTCCACCGCATCTTTTCCATCTCAGCCAATCGTTCGCTCGTGTTGTCGTCTGTCGTACAACAACATCGTCAACGAGTCGTCACGTCACACCGTCGTTAAAGCTCCATCCAGTCGCATCGAAGATCACTACGAACCCGAGCCGCATCTTCACCCGAGTCGTCTGAAGCCGTGAACCTGAGTCGCGCGCAGTCCTCAACCGTGTCCCCGCAAGCTACCCAAGTCGCATGCATACCCTAGTCGAGTTGCAGATACGAGTCACCCGCAGTACCGAGTCGTAACGCCAGTCGTTTCTGCATTCTACCCGAGCTGTTTCCCTACCTTAGTCGAGTCGATCCCTCTCTATCCAAGCCATCTTGAGTCGCAAGCTTATTTTTGGTCATATTCCCCCTATTTTCGGTAAGTCTTGGTAAGTTTGATTAGATTTTTGGCATACCCAACAAATATTAATTTTGAGCTCCAATTAAATAATTTTTGGATTTAAATTGGTTAGAGTTTAGCTCGAATTTTTGAGTTATGGAACCTTGTCCTATATTAAGGTTGAGTTGGATCCGACCTCAACTATGGGTAAGTTGAATTAACTAGATTTTTTTTATCCTAAATTAACTGCAAATTTAGTTATCTTAGTATTTTATCCTTACTGTTTAGAATTTTCTGGGGAAGCTTGACTTTGCTGTCAGGAATGTTTTTTATGTGAATTAAGCTAATCTCTAGGTAAGAGATTTTCCTACTAGACCTACGAGAATTTAAGTAAGAGCTTGCATGTAACTTTCCCATTATGCATTGATGTAGTTATTATGCATAATGTGTTTATGTTTATAATGATTGATAGTCATGACTAGTCTATGTTATGGTGACTGATAGATCCGACTGAGTTATGTTTCTTTTGGTGATATTTGATGATGTTGATGCTTATGCATGAAGTATTAATCTCATGATTAAAAATGTTTCGATTAATACTCATGCCATGTTTATGATGATGTTATGCTATGCTACATGTATGGATAGGGTGTTCTGTTAGCTTTTTCTATTACAGTCGTACCTACATGGATGTCCCTCGGGATCACCATCTTTTTATGACTGAGTAGTCTGACGGGATCACTAGTCCAGTATGAGATAATATGTTTACGAGTGGCTCGACGGGGTCACTCGCAGCCCGATCGTCTTAGTGTTTCTTTCGAGATTCACTAAAGACCAGTTTTGTCCTAGGTGTTCTTTGTGTTCACTGAAGACCAGTTTTGTTCTAGGTATTCCCTTGGGTTCACCAAAGACCAGAGATGTTCCTACGGGATCACAGATTGCACGTGTTCGAGAACGTGTCAGTTAGGGGTACCACTTTACAAGACTCTAATAGGAAGTTAACAGCCACCTAGCGGGACTAGTAGTAGGTTCCTTACTAAGTATATATATACTCACTCTCTCATGATTAATTTTTGGGTAATTATAATGTATAGCAATTTTTAGAATAATTATCAAGTATGTAGCAATATTTTTAAAAAATTGCAAATATAGCAAAATCTATCGGTGATAGAGTTCTATCATTGATAGAATCTTAAGGTTTATCAGTGATAGACCAACATTTGTTACATGGTCTATCAGTGATAGACTCCTATCATAGATAGATTTTGACAGATTTTGCTATATTTACAATTTTTTTAAAATTTTGCTATATACTTTATTATTTTGAATATAATTGCTATATTTGCAACTATCCCTTAATTTTTCAGACAGAGTTAGAGGTAAGAGCAGAGGAAAGCTGGCGAATGACAAGAAGTGACCGTGGCATGCCATAAGGTACGTTTTGCTTCTACTATTATGATTTTAGTATTTCTGGTACTTTTATTATCACTCTTTAAAACTAGATAGGGTCCGAACTAGGATTTTGGTATTTGGAGATTTATTTCCATTTATTTATTTATTTATGATTTTTAACGAGTATTTGGAGTTTTGATCATGAACTTTTGTTTTACCTTCCAATTAAATTTAAGAAATTTTATTTTCCTTTAAGTAGTAATGACCTCATCTTAGTATAAAGAGTTGGGTCGTTACACTTTGGTTGAGATAGAAAAAGAAAATGTACAAGTAACTGAGGAACAAAGTCTACCAATTGGAAATGTGTAGCAATCTAATTCAACTGAAAAAATAGAATCTCAATTGGTATGTATACACAACAATTGTGTAGTCCTTTAAATTAAGAGTTTGTTACTTGTCTAATATCATATATTACAGGAAAGACCAAAACAACAAGTTGAGATTCAAAAACATGATGAAGCAATTACTTCGGTTGAAAATGAACTAGTAACGGAGAAACAAAGTTCTACAATTGGTTTATAAGAACTCTGAAGTACTTTGCATCAATTATTATTGTTTTTTATTTTTTCTTTAGTTAACATTGTGCATTATAGGAAATAAATGAACAACAAAAACCAATGAAAAGAAGGAAGCTATGTAAAATAGCAGATAAAAAGGTGCTTGATCAAGATCAACAAGTTAATCCACCCACAACATCTACTGAGGTCATATTACAACCTACAATACCTGTCCCAGATGTCAAATTCAGAGATGTAGGTAGATATGATCCTGTGTGACAAGTGGATCCAAAATTGTGGAAGGCATACTTATCTTGGAAGAGATCTAAAAAAATAACTCATGAAGAGAGGATAGTAGTCTACACAACCAGAAAGAAGGAATTTTTCAAAAAAACTTGAAGAAAAAACATGGATACTAGGAGATGAAAGTACTCTTTCTAAATTTCATTTTATATATAAAACTACATGATCGAGTACAATATACTTTATCTAACCAAATGATAGTTTATATATAATACACGATCGCTTAGTAAGGAAAAGAATGTTGTAAACGATCACTTGTATTTGCTAAACGATGACTTAAATCATCACTTCTATTCACTAAACAATCGTTTTTTTTTTTTTTGTAGACTATGGATTTGTTATTATACCACTTGCAGAATAAAATGTTGCATATCAAGCAACTTTGCAAATATACTTTTAGAGTACTAGATTCGGCGTTTATGGTAAGTTGTTATTCTTTAATTTTTTTTCTATAGAAGTTAAACTGCATAATTATATTTTGACTAAATTTTTTTACTTGTTCTTCAAGACTGGAATCACTAAAGAACACTGTATAGTTAGACAATGACTTTTTGATAATTATGTGCTGACAGCAGACAATAAGAAAGCTGAATGGATAGACACAACAACATACTTAGCACTATGGACAGAACCAGATTTGGATTACTATTTTAATTCAGCTGTTGGTGATTTCCATGATAAAAAAGGTTGGGGAGATGTCAACTACGTGATTGGCTGCATCAACATAAAAGAACACTAGTTGGTTGTTGCAGCTGATATGAAGAAATGCAAGATCTATGTGTTCGACTCAATGCCGAAATATATTGAATAAAAACTTGTTGATGGAGCTCTTGAAATGCCTGCACGATGCATCCCCTCACTGGCAATTACAATTGGAATACATGTGTATTCAAAACGTTTTAAATAGGGCCTTTGGACAGTAGTGAGATCAATAACACAGTACAAAAAGGTCGTTCATTAGATTGTGAGATTTTTGTGTCAAACTTATTGGATGCATTGTAACAAATGTTGACCATGATTGTCTAACTATGAATAACATGAAACTGTTTAGACAACAATATGTATTAGAACTTTGAGCAAATAAATTCTTTTGGTAAATAAATGTATATTTGGTTCATGTACATGTCCAGTTTTTACTTTTTAATTTTAATAAACTTTTGACTGAATGTTTGTATTTGTTTAGATAGATATCACAAAACAATTGTGAAAAGATATAAAAACATTCGTGTAGAAAAATGTAAAAGATCATGCATATATCTTTAAGTGATCGTTTAATAAAGTCTAAACGATCTTCTTAATACACATAAACAATATTAGGCGATCGTTTATATATACCACACTAATATCTAAACGATCGCAAATTTTCCAATTAATCTAAATGATCATGTAAAATATCATAGATCACCATCCACTTAAGTCAAACCGATTTCCTAAACGTACATGTGAAGAAGATTAAGCGATTGTTTATATGTATCACACTAATGTAAAAGATCGTGCATATGTCTTTAAGTGATCGTTTAGTAAAGTCTAAACGATCTTCTTAATACACAAACAATACTAATATCTAAACGATCACGAATTTTTCAATTAATTTAAACAATCATGTAAAATATCATAGACCACCAAGCAATTAAGTCAAATCGATTTTCTAAATGTACATGTGAAAAATATTAAGCGATCGTTTATATGTATCACACTAATGTCTAAACAATATTAACTCTCCATCAAATTTAATATCAAATGTGTATACATAATAATGAAAACGCATTTTCATTAATTGTTCAAACCTTTCTTACAATTCCTATTACGATTACAATTGAAACATCTGGTTGAACTACTAAATTCACCAACATATTATGGAATTCTTTGTTTTCTTGGTCTTTCAGCCTGCCGTTTAAAGACTGGAGGTAATATTTTCATGACAGAATATACCGCTCTCCAATCAAAATGAGATCCAACAGGTTGAATACAACCATTGTATGTTACTGATAGTGTTTCTCTATTATAAAACTCAGATACATAAGAATAGGTATCTAAATTAAGCATTCGTAGAACAGTAAGAGCATGTGTACAAGGAATTTCTTCAACATCCTATACTCGGCAACTACAACATCTCACGTTTAACTTCATAACAGACTGTTGATTTCCATCAGTTACTTGGTATTCAATCGTACTTATTGGATTAACCTAATACATAACACAAATAAGGACAATTAATAAAATAATAAGAAATAGATTTCAATCTCTGTATACATCATATATATATATAGATATCAATCTATCGGTGCCTATCTGAGACTGGAACAAATAGATTGTCATCTTTATCTATCGGATAGATAAAGATAGCAATCTATCTCTAACTGTCCGAGATGAAAAAAAAATCTTACCAATAATCTTCTCGACTTTTCATGTTCTAAACACAGAACGTTCTCAGCCCCAAGAAGTCAAATGACTTTTCATTATAGAAGCAGCTTTACTTCTTTCATAAAACCACTTTTGCAATACATCCTTAATTGGACAAAGCATCGTAGCCACAAGTACTTCTCTAAGATCTTTAAACACTGAATTTACACTTTCTGCACAATTTGATGTCATCATTCTATACATTCGTCTATGTAAATATGTCCGAAACCACTTCTCAAAACCAACACTACTAAGATAATCTCTAATACTTAGACAAACTGACTCCATGCATCTCATGTGGTACTCAAATTCTTCAACCGTGTAGGCATAAGCATAGCTAAAGAAATACTTATCAAGTAGTGGATCCTTAAAATGGAGTTTCAAGTTACTTAAAACATGTTTTGTACACACACAATACTCAACATCAGGAAACACTCTTAAAACTCCTTTAGGGATGCTAAGATGCATATCAGAAACAATGACTAAATTAGTCCGCTCTGAAAAACTACCTCGTATCTTCTCAAAAAACCATGTTCATGATACATCATTTTCAGAATCTACAATGGCTAAAGCAAAAGGGAAGATTTGATTGTTACCATCTTGTGATGAAGTTGGTAATAGGATGCCATCAAACTTACACTTAAAAAATGTCCCCATCAACTGAAATAATAGGTCTACAATATTTTCACCCCTCAATTGATGCACCAAAAGCCATAAAGCAAAACTTGAAATGACCACTATTATCCATTTCTAAAGTAGTGCATGTACCTATAATAATTAAAAATACATTTTTATCAGCACAAACAAAAAAGAACATAAAGAATATGGAAGATGCTAATATTGGTCTATCTAGATAGACTGTGATATTAGTCTATCTACATCTATTTGCAAATGAATTTAAATTTGATATACAAAACTGATCATACCTGGGTTAGATTCAACTAATTTATCAAAGAATCTTGGAATCAATGCATACGCTTCAACAGTGTCACCATGTAATATCTTTACCATATGTTCTTTCGCTCTCCAAGCTTTTTGGTAACTTATATTAACTCCAAGATTTGTACGAGCCTTATGCACAATCTCTTGAGGAATGGAACGATCAGTAGATATGAATCTAAAATCATCTATCAAACAATTGCTAATTACTGTTGAAGAAGCTTGCATGTGAGAACTTTGGGTAGTACTCAATGGACAATCATGGTTAGAAGTGTATTTTCGTAGCATCCACAAATCACTCTTCTTATAACGAGATGACCTTACATACCATTTTCAGCCTTTTTGCAGACATCTAAATTCAAGAGACCTCAAATTTGATACTGTAGTCCTAAATTGAAAGTTGTTCTTCACTGTTATCATGCAAAAACACTTTGAAAGCACTTATTTACTTTCAAATAAACTTTTTCAGAATAATAAGAGATGTCTCTTATAACTTCATCATTTGAAACAAAAAAAGAAAACCTATATTTAGTGAGATATCAACATTCTCTCGTACACTACTAGATGAAGAAGACATTCCCAGACAATTAACACTTACATGGGCAACTAATGGATGTCTACTAGTTGCATCTTTAGCAAAAGCTAAATACCGAGCAACATCATTGTTCTTCTTTATTAGCACCACAGTTTAACATTACTTTTACCAAAAATCAAGTAAAATAGATAATTCTACTAATTCGTCCAATTCAAGTTGTTTACATGTCAAAGCAAGCAAAGAACTAAAGCTGACTCACGATCTACCAAAATTCCAGGCACTGAGTAATTCTATAAACATTGCAGACATTCTATTGTCCTCCATATAAAACAACAATAGGAATAGACATTCTAATATGGAAAAAAATATAATTAAGTACGTATTTAGATGTAATAAGAGAATACTAAACGGTCGTGCAAAGAAGTTAATAAATACTAAACGATCGTTTAACACTAATAGACGATCGTATATAGTAAATTAAATCATCGTATAGAATAAGCTATAGACGATCGTTTAAAGACACTGATCGTTTAAACCATGTATTGAATTTGATATACGATCGTTTAAAGACGCTGATCGTTTAAACCATCATATTGGTTTTGATACATGATCGTTTAAAGATGCTGATCATACAAAATATTGAAAATTTTCGTGTTCATAAAGATAAACGATTGTGTTCTTATAGCAAAATGATCGTCTTTATATTGCTAAATGATGATGTTGATAGAGGTAAACGATCAAGTAATTCAATGAAAATTATCGTGAAAAACTTCAAACTATCGATCTTCATAATGAAATACACAATTCTTACAATGATTCTTAAAAGTTCAAAACGAAAAAAACAAATTAAATTCTTACAAACAACAAAAAACAAAAACGACATTCATACTGAAATATAAATTCTTAAATCAACGTAAACAGTAATCAAAATCTTCATAACCAAATACAAGATGTCTTATAGTAATACCTATATATTCTAAACATTCTACGCTAAAATATATAATTATGAACGAAATTTTATAATCAACTAAATAGTTCAAAGAAAAAATAATATTTAGAATATTCATCGAAACCAAAATCACTGGGACGATATTAACAGAGCAATATAAACGATCTTGATTGTCCAAGATGATAAGAAGAGAAATGATGTTTTTGAAGATGATGGATATGGGAGCGAATGTTGTCAAAAATTACGAAAAAGGCAAAGAATGATCAAGATAAAGGATATATAAAAGATGAGACGAATAACTCGGAAAGAACGATCGTGAAAAAATTGGGAAGAAGAAGAACATCAGATTTGAAAGATCGTTATAAAAAATTAAGGGCAAATAAAGAATTCTGGAAAAATAATTTGTTTTAATGGGCTTGTTATACGGGTCGTAAATAGTTTACAGTTTTGTTACATTTATGTAAGTTTTCCTTTTTTATTTTGACACATTAAATTTGGCAATTTTGTAGGTTTTCCTTAATGCTAAAGTTTTTTTTTCTTTCCATTTATTTTAAACATTAACTAAGGTTTTTTACTTCCCATTTAACACATTTAATACAATTATTTTAACCCTTTTCTTAAAATATTTTATTAATATCGGTGGATTGCAAATATTTGTTTAATATATTTTTTAATAACATATTTTGTTAATATATATATTTTCTAGTAAAATTGAATATTGGAAAAAAATGTATAATTTTGATTGAGAAATAATCAAATTAAAATAGGGTAGGTGAATTTAATAAGGAAAATTGAAAATTGAAGATTATGATATCTAATAACGAAATAGTTAAAATTGGAAAGGTGATGCTAATTTAATAAGAAAAAGATATTTTTAAGATTGAAATTTGAAAATTGGGATATTTGATAGGGACATTTACAAAAATAGCAAAAAAAAAAAAAAAAAAGACAATAAGACCCATGTCACTAAATTTTCTAAATTGCAAAAGAGCAAATTTAAAAGCAGATAACCCTTTCATAGCCTTTTGATAGCCATCCAATATATCTGATTACTCGTCATATTTGTCGTATTGCAGTAAAAAAAAATGTCATAGGCAACTTTTTTCTAATTTTTTTTTGTTATTTGATATAATTTCCTATTTAATATATATAAAAAAAAAAGAAAAAAGAAAAAGGTGTAAGGTCCATGCACCCAACTCATTGAAGACGAGGCCCCATCCACAACTTTTGTTGTCAACTCAGCTATAAATGTAGATCCCCTTCACTACCCTATTTTAGACATTTTTTTTAAATAACGTTATTAAAAAAAATTCTAAAAAAATAGTTTAAAAATAATTACATACACCTGTATATATGGAAAACTATTGTAAATATAACAAAACACCAAACTATTTACGGTCCGTGTAACAAAGCCCATGAAGTTAGTCATTTTTTAAATATTCAAGATTTGCCCTTCCATCTTTCTTTCTTCCTCGCGATTCGTCTTCCTCCTCTATTTCGTCTTCTTCGTTCTTTCCCTGCGATTTCGTCTTTCTTCTTTTTATTTTATGCGATTTCTTTCCATCATCTTTCTTATTTTTCAATTCTTTATTTATGTCTTTTAATCTTTCCATCATTTTTCTTCTTTTCATCTTTCTTTTTTTTTTCTTTGATTTCTTTCCATCGTCTTTCTACTTTTCCTATTCTCGTTGCGATTTCTTTCCATCGTCTTTCTTGTTTTCTTTTACGCGTTTGTATTTGGGTGACCAAATCTAAACAACTTTGTATAAGAATGTGTAAAATAGCAAAATCTAATGTGTATAAGACTGTGTAAAAAAAAAATAGCAAAATCTAAAAGATCGTGTATAAAGAATCTTGAAAAAAAAATCATTTAGATTAGAGTAGGCAAATGTAAACGATCGTTTAAAAAAAAATAAACAAAAAAATCATTTAGATTGGAGTAGTCAAATGTAAACGATCGTTTAGAAAAGTAAACGATCGTGTGTATAAAAAATCTTGAAAAAAATTCATTTGAATTGAAGTAGCTAAATGTAAACAGTTGTAAAAAAAAAGTAAACGATCGTGTAAAGAAATCTAAACGATTGTGTAAAGAAATCTAAACGATTGTGTAGCAAAAGAATTAAAAAAATTGTGTACCAAATTTTTTTTAAAAAAATTGTCTCCAAATCTAAAATTAAAAGATGGAATTGAAAGATAAAATGTATCTGTATATAAACGATTGCGTATAAATTGTAGCCATATATAAACAATCGCGTAAATTATAGTTATATCTAAACGATCGCATATATATTAAATATAAATTATAGACATATCTAAACGAAATCGTAAATATATTACACACGTTATTGACGAAGTGCTTGAGGTGATATTTTTAGTATTTTACACCGTGCGTTCTGAACTTTTTCCGTTTTTGGAATTATTAACTCTAAAGCTTTTTTATATTTTTGAAAAGACTATTTATATATCTTATGTTATAATAGAATTTATATCTTCTTCTTCAAAGTCACGGCCTCTCAATCTCTATTCTCAGGTTGCATCTTTCTCACTCAGCTCAGTAACTCACCTTCACGACTTCATCCTCACGGCGGCCGTCGCTCCACCTCTCCATTGCTCATTATCCCACTCTCAGATTTTCACCTCTCTTGACTCAGACTCACGTTCACGTCCTCCACCAGTGACCGACTACCGCTCCTCCTCTGTCTCACGCTCACCCCTCTGACTCTCACCTCACGGCTCCAAATCGCAGAGAGCCGTCCATTAAAACGGTTTTTGCAGCTTTTTTCTCCCTTCAGTTCCCCTCTTGAATAGAAGATTCTTGTGGGCATTTGTTGCTTTGAAGAATATCTTCAAAATTTGAATCTTATAATCAATTTTATTTATGGTATGGCTTCTTCTGTTGTCTTTCATCATTGTGTTGCCTAGAAGTATGTTCCTCAAAATACAAGTTTGAAAATGTCTATCGGACTTTGTTCCATTTCGTACTTCACATATGTTTTCAGTATTGTTTATAGTCTGCTGCACTGCATTCTTGTTATTTCTGGGGTAGTCGAACAAATCCAAATCATGGTGGATTTGTGTGTCTTTTATTAAGTTAGAGTTGAAGTGTTTGGTGCAGATAGTTATTTTATATGTCATTTTCTTGTGAAATTCATGGTTGTTTCTTCCATAGGACAAATTCGAAGCAAGGCCAAGGAGCTAGAGGAAGAAGCTAGAACGAGACCAAGGGGCTACAATGTATAAAAGAGACGAGAGAGAGAGAAGACCGAAGGGAAACAGAATGCATCATTGATGCTACAAATTGGATAGGTTCATGTAGTTTTGTTGTCACTTGTAAGGTCAAGTTTTGGTAGAAAACTATTTTGATAACCCCGTGGAGTCTTTACTTTGCACCTTCAAAGCTTCGCTCTCAGAATTATGCATTCCATTGTCTCAGCAACTTCAGTGTCTTCCATTCTGGTGAAAGGAAATGGAGGAATTGGCTGCCAGATTACGATGGTTCATTTCAAGGCTAACTCCAGAAGACGCCCACCCAAAAACCTCCTCTGTCCACGACGGGCCAAGCTTCCTCCTGACCCTGCCGTCAACCAATTCTTGAACAACAAAACCTCTGCCCCTTCCCCATCCTTCACCGATTTGATTTCCTCTAAGATTTTCCAAGATGAGCATGAAGAAATCCATGCTTATGATTATACCAAGGATACTGATGTTGTTTGGGATTCAGATGAAATTGAAGCTATTTCATCACTCTTCCAAGGGAGAATCCCTCAGAAACCTGGTAAATTGAATCGGGAGAGACCTCTTCCTCTCCCACTGCCACACAAGCTACGACCACCAAGACTTCCTAACCCTAAAATCCGCCCAACAACAACGGTGTCTTCGCGTGCTTTGCTGTCTAAGAAAGTCTACAAGCGTCCTGATTTTCTTATTGGCCTTGCTAGGGCGATTAGAGATCTATCCCCAGAGGAAAATGTGTCCAAGGTTCTCAATCGGTGGGGTCCGTTTTTGCAGAAGGGATCTCTTTCATTGACAATCAAGGAACTAGGGCATATGGGTCTTCCTGATAGAGCTCTAAAGACGTTCTGTTGGGTACAGGAACAACGTCGACTCTTTCCAGATGATCGTGTTTTGGCCTCAACCGTTGAGGTCCTTTCAAGGAACCACGAACTGAAGGTACCTGTAAACTTGGAAGAGTTCACTAAACTTGCAAGTCGTGGTGTGCTGGAGGCAATGATGAGAGGGTTTATCAAAGGTGGGAGCTTAAATCTTGCTTGGAAGCTTCTTGTAGCTGCGAAGAAGGGTAAGAGAATGTTGGATCCCAGCGTCTATGTGAAGTTGATATTGGAGCTTGGTAAAAACCCTGATAAAAACGTATTGGTTCTTAACTTACTGGAAGAGCTAGGACAAAGAGAAGCCTTGAAGTTGAACCAACAAGATAGTACAACTATAATTAAGGTCTGCACAAGGCTTCGTAAATTTGAAATTGCTGAGAAACTTTATTGCTGGTATGTTGAATCTGGACATGAACCGAGTATGGTTATGTATACTGCCTTAGTTCATAGTCGCTACTCAGACAGGAAATATAGGGAGGCATTATCTTTAGTGTGGGAAATGGAGTCTGCAAACTGTCCTTTTGATCTTCCTGCTTATAATGTAGTGATAAAGCTTTTTGTTGCTCTTGGTGATCTTTCAAGGGCTGTTAGATACTTTGCAAAGCTTAAGGAAGCTGGTTTTTCCCCTACATATGATGTATATCGGAATATGATCACCATTTATTTAGTTTCAGGGAGGTTAGCCAAGTCTAAGGAAATTTATAAGGAAGCGGAGAATGCTGGATTTATCATGGATAAACAAATTACTTCAATGTTGTTGCAAGCAAAAAGATGATTCACCTGTGGCAAGAGATTTTTTTATCTATCACCGAGTTGCACCATCAGTTTGCATATCATCGAGTAGGTGAGTTGCTTTCAATGTATTGGAATTGCATTTCATCTGCACTAAATAAATTGTTAACGAATATTCTTTGTTTTCCCTAATCTACCACGTTCATATTGATTGCTCGATGGACAGATGCCATGTGCATGTGGTTGTGTATGGCAGTCCGGGTGCTTGTGTGTTTCAATAAAGAAAATTTATTGGTTGTCCTTTCTACTTAACCGTTAAATCATGGCATCTAACCTATGAATTTCAATAGTACATCTTAGAAAGTACTTGGTTTTTTGCTTCTGGATGTGTATACATACATATGATTCACATAATGTCTTATGGACTTCTTTTTTTGTTTGTTTGTTTTTTTCCTTTTGAAAACAAAGCATCAAGCTCAAATGCATTACGCCAGAAAACTCTGATTTGCTCCAATACATTGTGATAGCCAATCCAGCACATCAGTAACCCAACAAGAGGAATCCCGACAAGAAAGAGCAAATTTGGCCAATTTGGGCCTCACTATTGCTCGTTCTGGGCAATTAATTAAAGTGAAAGCATCCTCATAAATAACCTCATATGCAGTTAAGGAGAAGTCGAAAGAATGTCTCCTGGACTAATAATATACATCATACAAACTCAACGACGATTTTGACATATACTGACCAACAATTCTTATTCTCATCTAGCTTCTATAGATTCTTTGTTCCACTATTCAATGAAGTAACTCAATGCTTTGTCCTTCAAGTGCCTGTTTCTAGATAAGTCTCATAAAAGTGTACCATTCCTGTTGTAGTTATAGTCATTACAGTTGTGCTTCTGGTACCAAAACATCCCTGTTGCTGTTTCTAGTGGTTGAGAAGGTTTGAATTACATATTGCTGTTTCTAGTGGTTATGCTGTATCTGTTTATGACTTTGTGAACATAATCTCAGGCATATGATATTTGCATTTCAAAAAATCTTTTTGGGAGCAGGTCTCTATTCCTGGAAGAATGGGAAACGCAAAACAAGCCCTTGCTGTCACCATTGATAAATTAGGAGATATAGAAGAGGTACTGGCATTATCTTTTGACTGAAGGCAGTTTGGTTTCCAGATAGCACGCAAATTTGCATTTGAGTTCTCTTTTCGCTTTTGAGTTGTGGTTACGAACTAGTTATAAAATCTTGTTGTCATCATGGACAGGCAGTGGAGTTTGTTAGTCTGCAACATGATGATGAGCTCTGGGCAGAACTGATAAAGCTGTCTTCACAAGGCTGAAATGGTATCAATAAGTGCTCTTCTCTTATTGTCTAATTTTCCATACACTGATTTATTTTTAAGGGTTTGTCCTCTATTATTGTCAGCTTGGCATGTTATTGGAGCACACAGTTGGCAATCTATATCCTCTTTGTATTGTCAACATGGTTCCTGATGGTTTAGAGATACCTTGCTTTTCTTCATTTTCTGAAATCTTTAGTTTTCAATTTCTGTGGTGTTTATATCTGTTGTCTTTCTATTGCAAGTGGCATATATCCCTTTAAAAGGAACTGTGTTTCCCTTTCACTTGTATAATTCTATTTATTTAATGTTTTAATGTTGTCCAGCCTAGAATTACGTTAGTGGTGGGTTAGAAATCCAGGTCTATCACAATTCACAGTGCTTCTTCTTAAAACTACTTGAATGAATTCTGTGGTTGCTCCACCTTTCTATATTCTTAATTTTGGAAACGATTTGTATTTCCTGATTTGGTCTTGGTCATGTCTTTTATTGCACAAAATCCTCAGCATATTAAACTACTTCAAAAATTTTAGTCCTTGGGGCTATCGCTTCTCTTCTCTGAGACAACAGGTTGTGCATAGCATATAGCACTTATACTATTTGTTACTGGCAAAAAGTAGTAAAGAAAACCACATGGGAATCGGATCTTGGCGTTTTTTGTCGAATCAGCTAATGATTTCATATCGTTTTTTGATAATGCATGGTTTTGTATTGTTTATTGATAATGTCTCGTGTATTTATTCTTCTGTTGTCATTAATTTCTGCACAATTTACAAGGTTGCTATTTATACGGTTAGTGTTTTGTAATGTGCGCCTATACTCAGTCCATGTAATCTCTGTTTGAAATTGTCTTAAGCTGTTTGTAGTTGATTTTTGATGCATTAAAACTGGGTTATCATCTTTCTTGCTACTTCCAGATATTTTTTTCTCAGATTTTTTAATTCTCTGACAGGTTGTGTCACAACGAGTCAGGAAACTAAGCATTTTAACCACCAGTTTTGTTGTCAGATTACAGGTTGCGCCTGCATTTAAACAAATTGAACGTATGTGAAATTAGATTTATCATTCGTATTTGGATGTTCATTGGTCTAATATCCTTCCCTTGTGTCTATTTCAGCCTCCGGGATCGGCTAGTTAAAATCATTACTGATTACAGGACGGAAACCAGTCTTAGACATGGATGCAATGATATTTTAAAGGTATTTTCATGCGAGAAATTTTCTTGCTTCACTAGAACTGAGCCTTGTGCTATCAAGATAGTAATGCGTGATTTCTAACAGCCCGACACTGAGTCTACTCGTTAAGTACTACAAATAGGCCAGACATGGAATTTACTTGAGCAATGAAGAAGATGAAGTACATGGGAAGAGGAATGGAAATAAGGTTTCTCGATCAATTAAAAACCTTCAAATGTTAAAATGATGGAGGTTTAAGTAGAAAACTCGGGGAGGCACTCGAGGCTCATATGATCCATTTTTAATACAAAACATATCCGTCGTCCTGTTCTTTTGCTGCCATGTGTATCACGAGACTTGTCTCATAGAATCAACCTCCAATCTTGATGCTAAGAAAGGGACTGGAGACATAGAGGATGACGAAGACGGTGAGGACAATACAGATGTGGGCCAACTGCTTCTTCCGAGACTTGACAATGCTTTGTGCCATCATGGTTTTCGTTATTTTTCTTCGTCTTTGTTGGGCTTTTTGAATTTGTTTATGAGCATGCTAATATGTACAGGCCATCGTCCCTTTCCTCGCATCGCTATTTGTTACTCTTTTTTTTCCTTTTATCAAAGTCTCTATAATTAGTTGGAAGATTTTGGTTGATGGGTTGTATCCATTTTCTTTTTCATACAAAGCTTTTTAAGTTATGCTCAGGTTTGTAGTCGAGTTTTGTTAGGTTAGCTGATTTATAAATTACAAAAGGTAATCAACATTTGTATATTTCTTTTTTCAACTTCAGTTCTTCTGAGAATTGTAACCTCTTATAATCTCAATAATATATATTCATGAATAATATCTGTGACGAAAAGTGCATCCGATATCACTTTATTTTTATGGTGAAAATGCAAATTTGAAATCTATGATTTAAAAAAAAATGTTAGAATTTAGTCTTAAATGATAAAGCAAAATTAGAATTTAGGCGATCTTTCAAGAGGTGTTAGATACTTTTGCAAAGCTTAAGGAAGCTGTTTTTGCCCCTACCTATGATGTATATAGGAGTATGGTCACCGTTTATTTAGTTTCAGGTAGGTTAATCAACAAGTACGGAAATTTATAAGGAAGCAGAGAATGCTGGATTGATCACAGATTACTTCAACACGGTTGCAAGCAAAAAGATGATTTATCTGTGGTAAAAGACTTATTTTCGATCACCGAATTGCACCATCGATTTGCGTATCATTTACTAGGTGAGTTGTTTTCAATGTATTGGAATACCATTTCATCTGCACTAGATTGATAATGAAAATTCTTTGTTTCCTCTCGTCTACCACGTTCATATTGATTGCTCGATGGCCAGCAGAATGCCATGTGCATGTGGTTGTGTATGGCAGTCTGAGTGCTTGTGTGCTTCAATAAAGAACATATACTGCCTGCTTCTGTGTTTCAATAAAGAAATTTTACTGTCTGCCCTTCTCATTTAGCCTTCAAATCATTGCATCTAATCTATGGATTTCAATAGTACATCTTAAAACGTACTTGGTTTTTTGCTTTAGGATATACCATATGATTCACATATCTTAAGGCTTCTTTTTTGTTTGTTTTTTTTCCTTTTGAGAAAAAAAAGCATCAAGCTCAAAGGCATCACGCCATAAAACCCTTATTTAACCAATACATACTGATAGCCAATCCAGTGGATCGGTAACCCAACAAGAGGAAACCCGACAAGAAAGAGCAAATTTGGCCAATAAGTGGGCCGCCACACTTTTACTTGTTCTGCGCAATTAAATAATGCGAAAGCATCCACATAAATAACCCCGTATGCAGATAAGGAGAAGGTGAAAGACTGTGGACATCGTACAAACTCAACGAAGATTTTGAAATATGCTGACCAACAATTCTTATTCTTATCTAGCTTCTATACATTGTTAGTTCCACTATTCAATGAAGTAACTCAATGTTTTTTCCTTCCAAGTACCTGTTTCTAGATAAGTCTCATAAAAGTGTACCATTCCTGTTTTAGTTATAGTCAATACAGATGTGCTTCTGGTGCCAAAACATCCCTGTGCGTTGAAAATTATTAAAAACTAAGTCAAAATTGTCAGCTGTGAATGAAAACAAATTGTCTGCTTACCAGAGGGGTCTGAAATTGGACAAAGACAGAGCTTGTATTGTACTCCCAGTCAGGGGAGGATATATGAGGAAGTTTGCTTTCATCAGCTTTAACATGGTCCCTCATTAATCTCTCAACCATCGCTTTCTCAGGTATTTCACCTTCACCATATATACGAAGCTGTTCATTAAATTTTAGCCTCAAGCGCTGCACCTGCATGTAAGCAAAGCCTTCAATCTCTCACTATTTTATTTTTCTTCACCTTTTGTTTCTTCCAGGTTAGTTGCCTTTTCATATGTGCGTCTGTATATATGCGCGCGCGTGCACACACACAATATATATACACACACATATATATACATATACATACATACATATATATATATATATATATATATGCATGACTTGAATAACGTCAAGATTAGGAGTTACAAACCTTATGCCAAGCGGAATCAAGTTCTGCATTAGATAAAACATGTAAACCAGGAGGCACCTCCTGAATGAGAATATGATCCCCTTTTGTTCTGTTGGAGATATAAACCATGGTTTTAGTACTTATGTCAGCTACGACTAGGTTAAATCCATTATATCGATACGCTTCTGCCTTTATCTCCTCTGCAAATTCCTTTGGACTCTTTGTGCTCTGTTATTTCACTATTATTTGTTAAAGATGGAGGATAACTGTAAATGGATTCGACTAGAAGATCTTGAGATAGATCATAGATTCCAGAGTTGAACATGACTTCAACAGCAAGGTGTTTACAAATGCTTTTGTAGAAGTTCTATATAAAATGCTTTTTTTTAACAAAAAGTATTTTAACATTTTGCATTTGTTTTGTTTTTGTATTTTAAATTACAAGAAAAAAATTGAGTGAGATAAGTTTGAAACAGAAGAATGAGATGAACTATATGCGTATAATGAGAGGTGGGTGTGTGTTGATGAGAGATTGGGAAGCAAAGGTGTGTAGAGAAAATAGATAAGTTGGTAAGAGCAAATTCCTTCTTTGAAAAGTTAGTAGATAGTATGTGCAGAAAATAATACGAAAAAGAAAGCATAATAAGAATTAAGAAATTAAGGATGAAGTGTGAAAATGAAATTAGCTCTTAAGGTAGGAACTTTAGAATTTCTAAATGAAATTTCGCCCTAGTCGAAAGCACTTCCAATGATATATCATACAAAGACATATGATGATGCTATATAACCTGCAGAAAGAGAAGAGGAAGATTTCCACGGCTTTTAGCCTCAGGGATTTCATGAGGTTCCAACACATTAGTAACAAATGCAACCTTGCCTTTCCTTGAACAACCTAACCAAGTTCCGCCCCCAACCTCGTCTCTCCCTCCTGCTATCTCATGGTCCTCCCACCATGACATCGGTTTCGTAGGCCTGTAATTATAATCTCATATGGCCATCATACATAATCTCTATTGCATTTAAGGGGGGAGGGAGGAGGGTACAGAGAAATATAGATTTATTTGCCTGTTGTGATATTCATCTCTGTTCTGGAAGAGAATGAGGGAGTATAGTGAATGAGACTGCCAAACAAATGCCGCAATACACATAGTTCCTGCAAAGAAAGTAAGAATCAGAGCATGGAGAAGTTGGAAACTTTGCACTTATGGCCTATGGGAAGAACAAAACAAAGTATTACTCTATGTTTGAGAGAATTATACGATTGTTGTTCTATGAGGTGTTGATTGTCAGCACACCAATTGTTGAGTATCAGCTGCGGTGAAGGAATGTTGTTTAAGACCAGGGAAGGCCACTGCTTTTGACTTGAGAATAATCAGTCGGCGGATTTATGTATTTTCAAGTTGCATATGACAGAGTAAGGTAGTCAATTAGAAAACACTTTTTAATCGAATTGAACTTTTCTTTTCTTTTTTAAATGAATTAAACTAGAGAAGCCACCATGCATTCTTTAAATCTTCTTCGTCTCCTTTTCAACCACTTGTCTTCTCTATTAACAAACAGGTACAGCGCAATTTTATTTTTTAATTTAAAAAAAAAACGCCATAAACACCATTATTGAGTAACTTAATGAGATTTTTTTAAAGAAAAAGAAAAAGAAAAAGAAAAAGAAAAAGAAAAAGAAAAAGAATAAACTTATGGTTTCTCTTTGGCGCTACAGCCACGAGCAACCCGAAGTTTTTTCTTTCTTAGAGATGGGGAGTCGGTCGTACAGGGGCTCGATTGGACTTAGAGGATGAGGGAGATAACGAAATTGGAATTTGGAGAAGTTTCCGAGGGGGAAGGCAAAGAGAAGAAGGAAGGAACAAAAAAGGGGGAGGATCCAGAAGAAGAGAGTGATGAATTATAACACGTGGGAATGCAAAGTGGTATGGATTACAAAACAAGGCCCAGTGGCCCACTATAGCTGGGCTTCCCATTCCATTACCACCTTTAAAGCTTAAATCTGATTGTTGCCCTTCTTACAAGAAAAGGAATCTAAATGAATAATATTGTGATAAGTAGAAACATTTTAAGTTGCATTTTTAAGAGAATTCAAATTCAAATTTATCTTGTGATCGAGATAGTACGTCGATAACTTATATTGCTAATTTGATTGAAGAAAATTATTCTGAATGGCTTCAACCGTGGATATATTGATGAAAAAATCCCTTTTTGATTTTGTATGTTTGAAACCTAAGAATTTTGGAAGAGAATTAGCTTTTATTTGTGTCTAAAAGAAAATATGAAATTATCTTTTTAAATATAAGATAATTAGTTTTTTTTAAAAAAGATAAAAATATTCTCCTTTATTTTAAGAACCTTGTAAAATATCTTTGTGAAAATAGAATTATATATAGGTAGTATATATAAAAATATTCTTTGTTGAATATAAGGAAGTTGAACTGACAAAAACGTAAAAGGTATTCACGGCAGAAGATTGACAGTTAGATTCATTGTAAAAGCTGCAGATACAAAAAAGGTAGTGCGATCTTATGTCTAGGGGATCAATATGTTGATCTAAGTTGAATCTTATGATGAGTAATGAAAAAGACGAAACAGTAATTTGAGTGGTCACAGTAAACTTCAAAAGAGTATAAAGATATCATTGAAGAGATTCATCATGCATTTAGAGGGAGCCTTAAGTCTGAAGCTAATAAGCATGTTAAATAGTCATATAGTTAAACAAAGTTCATATGTTGTATCGATATATATTGACTAAGTGTGAATCATAATAATATTACTCATCAGGGTTGTGCGCAGCTTTCCAGACGTAGGCAACATTGGCCGAACTGGGTTACCAAAGTTTCTTGTGTTATTCTCTTCTGCTGTCCCTCTAGTTATTACAACAATTATTTACTTTTGAATTAACTAAATGTTTATTTGATTATCTCACATCGTTTTTCAATTGGTATCAGAACAGGTTGCAAGATCATGGAGATAATTAGAGAAGGACCTTCAGCTTCACGACCTCCTATGCTGGATGGTAAAAATTACTCATACTGGAAGCCTCACATGATATTTTTTTTATTAAAGCATTAGATGAGAGAGCATGAAGAGCTCTTGTGGCTGGATATGAACCTCCGATGAGCACTGTGGATGGTGTTTCAGTTCCAAAACCATAAGTTGACTGGACTGATGCTGAAGAACAAGCATTAGTTGGGAATGCTAGAGCTTTAAATGCAATTTTTAATGGTGTTGATCTAAATGTGTTTAAACTTATAAACTCTTGTAGTACAGCTAAAGAAGCATGGAGAATATTGGAAGTTGTTTATGAATGTATTACAAAAGTTAAGATATCTAGAATGCAGTTGATAACATTAAAATTTGAAGTCTTGAAAATGTCTGAAGATGAATCTGTTTCAAATTACAATGAGAGAGTTTTGGAAATTGCTAATGAATCGCTGCTGCTTGGTGAAAAAATTCCTAAATCTAAGATAGTAGGCAAGATTCTACAATCGTTGCAAGGAAAATTTGACATGAAAGTCACTGCCATAGAGGAAGCACACGATATTACCAAATTAAAACTAGATGAGTTATTTGGGTCTCTACTTACATTCGAGATAACCATATCTCATAAAGAAGACAAGAAAGGCAAGGGGATCGCTTTTAAGCCTATATATGAAGAAGAGACAACAGTAAATCTGTCTGATAACGTAGCAAACATGAATGAATCAATAGCTCTTCTGACGAAACAATTTTCTAAGGTGGTCAAGAAATTCAAAAATTTGAATACTACAGGATCAAATGCCCAAAATCTGACTAACTATCGAAGAAAAGATGATGAGAACAATACAAGAAGGTATAACAAAGTCTCAAACAAGAGGGAGAGCGACTTTGGAAGGAAAAATGAGAGTGAAGGAAGGTTTTTCAGATGTAGAGAATGTGGGGGAGTTGGCCATTATCGACTGAATGTCTCACGTTTTTAAGAAGACAAAAGAAACATTTTTGTGCTACCTTGTTAGATGAGGACACTGATGATAGTGAAGAAGATAATGGCATGAATGCATTCCCTGTACGCGTTACAGAAATTGATTCTGGAGATGAAAGTGAAAGTTCTGAAGAAAATTGTGATAATGAGTTGACATTTGAGGAGCTCAAAGTGCTGTGGGAAGAGGATTCTGAAGCCAGAGCAATACAAAAAGAAAGAATTCAAGACCTTATGGAAGAACATGAACGATTAATGTCTGTCATATCATCTCTAAAGCTAACATTGGAAGAAGTCCATAATTAACATGATCAGGCAATAAAATCTGCAAAGATGCTGAATTTAGAGGCTGAGAATTTAAACATAATATTAAATTCAGCACAGATTAGTTCAAGCAAATATGGTCTTGGTTTTGACTCTTCAGTAAGAAATATTAATTCTACAACTGAAATAAAGTTTGTTCTTGCTTCAGTAAAAGACAAGTCAGATACATTCATTATAACGAAAGCTGCTAGCCTTTCAGCTAAAACTACTAGATGGGTTTGTCATTACTGTGGTCAAAAAGGTCATATTAGATAATTTTGCTATATGCTACAAAAAGACAAATTGTATCAGTGGAAGGTAAAGTATGGCAGTCAGAAGCATAAATCTAATTCTGTAAATCAAAATAGAAGAAAAATAAGTTGTATGGTCTCGAGAGTTAAATAGTCTGGATAATGTAATATCGCTTTCACAACTATTCAAGCCACAACTGATGCATGGTATTTTGACAGTGGATGTTTTAGACACATGACTAGAAACAAATTCTTCTTCTCTGAATTGAAGGAATGTGCTTCGGGTCAATTACATTTGGAGATGGTGCAAAAGAAAAAATCATAGCAAAAGAAAACATTGCTAAAAATATTCTACCATGTCTAAATGATGTTAGATATGTGGATGGATTAAAAGCCAATCTGATTAGTGTAAGTTAGTTATGTGATCAAGGTTACAGTGTGAATTTTAGCAAAGACAGTTGTGTAGTAATTGATAAAGATAATCGAGTTCTTATGAATAGCTGTCGACAGACGGATAATTGCTACCATTGGATCTCTAATAATTTAGATGTTTGTCATTCAACTAAAGAAGATCAAACCTGGTTGTGGCATAGAAAGTCAGGACACATAAACTTAAGGAGCATAGATAGAGCTATAAAAGATAAGACTGTTATAGGTATTCCAAATATCGATGTCAAAAGCAGGTTCTTTTGTGGAGATTGTCTAATTGGAAAACAAACTAAATCATCTCACAAAAGTCTAAAGGAATGTTCTACAAATAGAGTTCTTGAACTTCTATATATGGATCTTATGGGTCTAATGCAAATTAAAAGTCTTGGAGGAAGTATGTGTTTGTTCTTGTGGATGACTTTTCCCGATTTACATGGGTTCGATTTTTGGAAGGTAAATCTGATACTACTAAAGTTTATATCAATCTATGTTTAAGTTTGCAACGAGAAAAAGGGGAGAAGATTGTTTGAATCAGAAGTGATCATGGTAAGGAATTTTAAAACGAAGATCTTAATAACTTCTGTGAATCGAAAGGAATACATCACAAATATTCTGCTCCTATAACTCCTCAGCAGAATGGAGTAGTTGAAGAAAAAATAGAACTTTACAAGAGATGGCTCGAGTCATGATACATGCTAAAGATTTGCTGTTGCATTTTTAGGCAGAAGTTGTTAACACAACCTGTCATATTCACAACAGAATTACCACTCGATCTGGAACTACCGTTACTCTATATGAACTATGGAAGGGAAGAAAGCCTAACATTAAATATTTTCATGTTTTCGGAAGTACTTGTTACATTCTTGCTAATAAGGAATATCATAGAAAATGGGATGCTAAATCAAAATTGAGACTCTTTCTTGGATATTCTCAAAATAGCAGAGCTTACAGAGTTTTCAACAATAGAACTAGAACGATTATGAAAATAATTAATGTTGTGGTAAATGATTCTGAATATATTAACAAACGAATTGATGATGAGGATGATGAAGCACCTAAAGTGACTATAGTTCCTAATACTACTCTTTCTGATGCACCTAAAGCTGATACTAAGACAAATAGTTTTGACATAAGCACTAAATCAAGACCTAAGGAAGTAACAGTTGGAGAAACTGAACTTATTCCATCATCGCATGTTAGGAAGAATCATCCATCAAGCTCGATTATTGGTGATTCTTTAGCTGGAATTACCACCAGAAAGAAGAATAAAGTAGATTATATGAAAATGATTGTTGATCTATGTTATACTTCTGCTATTGAACCCACATCTATTCATGCTGCTCTTACGGATGAATATTAGATAAACGCAATGCAAGAAGAGTTACTCTAATTTAAGCGTAACAATGTATGGAGCTTGGTTCCTAAACTTGAAGGAGTAAATATTATAGGAACCAAGTGGATTTTTAAAAATAAGACTAATGAAGCAGGGTATGTAACAAGGAACAAGGCACGCCTTGTGGCTCAGGGTTATGTATAGGTCGAAGGAATTGATTGTTATGAAACATTTACATCTGTTGCCAGACTTGAAGCTATCTGCCTCTTGCTCGGTATATCTTGTATCCGCAAGTTTAAATTATATCAAATGGATGTCAAGAGCGCCTTCTTGAATGGTTACTTGAATGAAAAAGTCTATATTGCGGAACCTAAAAGGTTTATTGATTCTGAATTTCCTCAGCATGTGTATAAGCTCAATAAAGCTTTATATGGGCTAAAGAAAACTCCTAGAGTTTGGTACAAACATTTAACAATTTATCTGGTTGCAAAGGACATTCCAGAGGTAGGGCTGACAAGACGACATTTTTTAATAGAACTGACAATGATCTAATTATTGCATAAATCTATGTCAATGATATCATATTTGGGGGATTCCCTAAAGAACTTGTTGATAGCTTCATTGATATCATGAAATCAGAATTTGAGATGAGTATAGTGGAAGAATTATCTTGTTTTCTGGGCCCCCAAATCAAACATAGAAGTGAGGGTATATTTATATCTCAAGAGAAGTATGTCAAGAAAATAGTAAGAAAATTGTTTTTGGAACAATCTCGACACAAAAGGACTCCAGCTGCGACACATGCCAAAATTACCAAAGATACTAATAATACAATAGTAGATCACAAGCTTTACAGGAGCATGATCGGGAGTCTCTTATACTTAACGACCAACATACCTGACATTGCCTATGCCGTTGGAATATGTGTTTAATTTCAGTCTGATCCACGTGCTTCACACTTAGCAGCAGTCAAAAGGATAATTAAGTATATTCACGAAACAAGTGATTTTGGAATTCTATATTCCTATGATACGAATTCTATTTTTGTTGGATATTCCGATGCAGATCGGGCCGGCTCTTCTGATGACAGAAAAAGCATCTCTAGAGAATGTTTCTTTCTTGAAAAAAATCTTATCTCATAGCTTAGTCAGAAACAAAATTGTGTATCTCTTTCTACAGCAGAGACTGAATATATTGCAGCAAGGAGTGCATGTACTCAATTGATATGGATGACGAAATATGCTGCATGAGTATGGTATCACACATGATATTATGACTTTATACTATGATAATATGAGTGCTATTTATATATCAAAGAATCTAGTTCAGCATAGTCGAAGCAAGCATATTGATATAAGGCATCATTTTATTAGAGAGCTTATTGAAGATAAGGTTATTACACTGGAACATGTTTGCTCGAATTTACAATTAGCAGATATTTTTACTAAGCCTCTTGATGCGCACACGTTTGAGCACTTACGCACGATTATAAGTTTGTAAAATTTAACTCCTTAATTAGCTAAAAAGACGGAGTACTTTAACACGATAAAAAATGATGGTTTTTATCAGCGCCGTATTAAGAATAAATAACTATCTTTACGGCATCTGAAAAGATTTCCTTGATAAGGGAAAATTATTTAATAGAGGGATTATAAAATATTTAAACTGATCGTTTCATCTTTTAATCTCTCTGTTCTACTTCAGAATCCTTCATCTTCTCATAAACAATTTTGTGTTTCGAGTTGAGCCAACAATGGTGAACACTCGTAAGGGAAATTATGCGACTAAATCATCTGAAAAAGTTCATGAAGCTCTAGTTTCACAGTCAATCATGCATGGTGTGAGAATGAGAGGTCGTCATTTCACAAGTACTTCGCCGTAGAGACCCTATTGACTTTCGTCAGAAAAATTTCAGGCACATGTCTCTAAAAGCTCTCATATGCCTGTACAAGAAGAAATTGGTATTGGAAGTGCTGCGAAAGATGCTGAAAATGCTCCTAGTGCCTATGAGACTCATATTTCAGAAATGGATTTCGATGACCTAGATAATGTTCCACTGGCTAGACTGTTGAAGAAGAGTTCTGTTTTTTATGTTACGACTAAAAAATCTAATGATCCTATTTTATCAGTTCATTCTCAAGAAAGCTCTTCTTCTAAAGGTGTGTTTGTTCTTACTCCTGGCCTTCATTACGCTTCCAATGTAGAACCTGGCCCATCACATCACTCTTCACCAGTTAGGTCATCTATTCTAGACAATGTTACTACATCTAATCCGCACTTTAACCCTGCACCTGCTCTTGCTGATAAATCTATTGCGACTGAAGGAAGGACTAGCGTCCCACGCTGATGAGTCTCTTGTTAATGAAAATGTTGAATTAAATGTTCATAATGATTCTTAACCAGAGACTCAACCATTCCCTGAGATATCCAGGCCAACAAGAAAGAAATTTTAGCAGAACTGACCTAACATTACCACCAAGACTGGAAGAAAGAAGAATCCTCTAAATATTCCATCTGTTCCAATTGATGGAATATCGTTTCATCTCGAAGAAAATGTTCAGCATTGAAAATTTGTTGTGCAGCGAAGAATTGCTGATGAGGTAAATGTCTCAGATAAATATCATTCTTGCTTAAGTGTCATGAGTCTTATTGAGAAGGTTAGATTATCCAAGACTATATCAAAGTTTGGGCCATTTTATCCTCAGTTAATTAGAGAATTTATAGTTAATTTTCCAGTTGACTTTAATGATCCAAGTAGTCCTGATTATTAGACTGTTCAAATTAAGGGTTTAAAATTCAAAATCTCTCAGGTTGTCATTAATGGATTTCTGAGTAATAATGTTGCACCTGACTGATCTCCATCTATTACATCGAATGAAGTTTTGGCATCCGTTTTATCTAGACGGACATTATCTTCTTGGCCTGTTAATGGTGTTCCTGCGGTTTCTCTAAGCGTTAAATATGCTATACTTCATAAGATTGGCATTGCAAATTGGTTCCCATCTTCCCATGTCTCTAGTGTGTCCGTTGCCTTGGAGACTTTCTTGTATCAGATTTGTAACGACGACAATGTTGACACATGCTCTTTTATATATAATAAGCTCCTAAGGCACGTGGGATCGTTTGGGGTTAAAATTCCTATTGCTTTACCACGATTTTTCTATAGTCTACTACTCCATTTGAATGCTACTGTATTACAACATCTGATGCCCTTGAACTTGAATCTGAGACCTTATCTCTGAGCTACAGACTTTTTCAGGGTAGTTATGTGTCAGATGTAGATCATGATATGCGTCCTTCATGAGGTCCACGCATGTTCGACACAAATGATTAGGATGGGAATGCTGATGGTTTCTTTGTTGATCAAGAGTTAACTTACAAAATTATTAATTCTCTTACAGTTGAGTCTCGAGCTCTTTCTACTTCCATTAATTTGTTATCTGAACGACGGTTAGAAGTTAATTCACTCATTCGTCATTTGAAATCATTAGCTTCTTCTACTAGTATGGGGGATCGTGGTCCTGAATGATATTTCTTTCTGGTCCAGAGGGGGAGTAGTGGCAAGAATGGATGTTGGAAACTAGATGTTGATTGATGGTTGAATGTATCTGAAGCAAGAAGTGTTGTTCTTTTTTTTTTTTTTTTTTTTTTTGCTTTCTCAAGTTTCTCCTACTGATTTGAAATGATAAATGAGTTAGGTTGTAGTTGGAAGCTTGTGGTGTTAGTTATGATGTTGATGTGAAAGTTTGATATGAGATGTTGATGTATCTTCGCTAGCTATCTGATCCTTAAGACGGTACTGAGAAAGCGTTATCTTGAAATAGAAAAAAAATCTCTTCTTTTAGACAAAATGGGAAGTTTGTTAAAGATTTTGTCTAAAAGAAAATATGAAATTATCTTTTTAAAGGTAAGATAATTAGTTTTTTTTTTAAAAAAAGATAAAAAGATAAAAAGTGTAATTAGGGTTAAAAGAAACACTTACCTTCGAAGCTCATGATGCTCTCAATCATCTTACGATCACGAACTTGGGACCACCACTAGAGTTGACCCGCTATACTTCAGACTTAGAACCGGGTTGTGGGACCCATTCAATGAAGAAAATAAAGAAAGATGGATGAAAATTGGAGAAGGAATTTTAGGGTTTGTGATTTGGGAGAGAGAAACTTTAGGTTAATTTGTAATTCAAAATTACAACATGGTAAAATCCTCTTCCATTTGAAAATTTCTCCTTAAATAGACTAATTACATGCAGAATTTGCATGTAATTGAATCACCAAAGCCCAACACTTCACAATCCACTAACCATTAGTGGATTGATTTACCATTCCATTTTCTCTTAGTGGGCTATTAGTGGATTGATTTACCATTCCATTTTCTCTTAGTGGGTTATGTGGAAATTCATGGTGATGACATTAAGCCCACTAAGAGTTAGTGGGATTATCCAACAAAATGTTGAATTTTCCCAATAACTTTAGTCGAGGGGCAAAATGGTCATTTGATCATTCTAGTCAAAGTCAACATTTTGACTTTTTAAGTCAAAAGTCAACATTTTGACTTTTTACCATTTTGTCCATCTTGACTAATTTCGACCTCCTGAGCATGAATCTGCATTCATTTTTTTTTAAAATTTAAATCATATTTGAATATAAAGTCGGTCAAAGTTTGACTTTTCAAAGCCAAAAGTCAACATTTTGACTTTTCACAACTTTGACCATTTCCATCAATTTCGAGCTTCCGAATATGAATCCATATTCATATTTTTAACATTTAAATCACATTTAAACATAAAGTCCTATAATCGACGGCTATATCACATATATTCGTCGATTTCTCTCTATACCTAATTCGAACAATTCAAATTATTCCAACATATTGTTCTAAGTTAATTCCATATGAGTTAACAGGGAAACCTAATGGACATATCGATCGTGGGCTCCAACGATCCAAGATTAATTGGCTAAACCCTTTTAGACCGAGCTAAACAACATTCGTTAACTAATGGGTCATTCCACTAAAGTCTCGTAGTTGCACTCCTCTCACTATAGATATGTTTTTATCCATTTGATATAACCATGATCAGTAAGTTAATCCTTCACAGGTTATTCGTAACCTCGGCTAGGTGAAAATACTGTTTTACCCCCGAGACTACATCTTGTTCCTTAAGTCCCACTGATCCAGTATTAAACATTTGGTTTAAGGTCCAACTTATAAACCAAGTCCCTCTCGGGCCAATGAGAGGATGAGATTCCTTGTTCAAGACTTGTATTCAATCCTTAAGAGAACAACCTATCTACTAACCCTAAAGCGGGTAGGAGCGAATTACGTAATGCACCCTATGTCCCTAGCCATCCATCCGATCTTACCCTTAAAATGGGAGGCTTATTGGGCCAACGTCGTTGAGCTGCCGTCACCTATATAGATCTAAGGATAATACTGTTTGAACAGAAGTTCATAGTTAGCTCAGGATTAAGATTAAGTTACCTAGGTCATCATAATCGAAATAGTCAGTTTATATATTCAACATTGTTATAACTTAAAAGTGACTATTTCATGGTCCCAATCTTATGCGAACTCTTTACATAGGATACCCCCACTCCCATGTCTCTACATGAACGATTCAGGATCACATCGTTTGTACTAACTACAAAGCAGACTGCATCCATAGTGTTTCCAGAATAAAGCGTCCAACTTTATTCATTCACTATAGACCGTTTGGGCTATATACTCAAATTTGATCCAAATTTATGTCTTTACATAAAGTTCAAGTCTACACTAGATAGCCTCTAGACCCTAGTTTATTAGATTCAAGATTATAGTATTCTATTTTTACTAATAAATCCTCAATAAATACTTGATTTGATAGAATATAGTTTTAACTACAAACTACGAGTTTTAGGACATAAGTTCCAACATAAATATCCATTGTTGAATATATGGAAGTTGTACTGACAAAAACGTAAAAGGTATGCATGGTGGAAGATTGACGGTTATATTGATTGCAGAACCTAGAGATACAAAAAAGGTAGTGTGATCTTATGTCTAGGGGATTAATATGTTGATCTAAGTTGAATCTTATGATGAGTAATGAAAAAGAGGAAGCAGTTATTCGAGTGGTCACAGTAAACTTCAGAAGAGTATAAAAATATCATTGAAGAGATTCACTCATGCATTCAGAGGGAGCTTGAAGTCAAACATCATTGAGAAGGATTACTCGTGCATTTAGGGGAGTCTGAAGTCTGAAGCTAATAGCATGTTAAATAGTCATATAGTTGAACAGAGTTCATATGCTGTATCGATGTATATTGACTAAGTGTGAATCATAATAATATTACTTATCAGGGCTGTGCGCAGCTCCCCAGACGTAGACAACATTGACCGAACTGGGTTACCAAAGTTTCTTGTATTATTCTCTTCTGCTATCCCTTTAGCTATTACAACAGTTATTTACTTTTGAATTAACTAAAGGTTTATTTGATTATCTCACATCATTTTTCAATTTGAAATGGACATCTCAACCACGTGATAATACAAATGCTACTTATTTCTTTTCTTTTATTTTTTTTTCTTTTATTTTACTTTTTTTAAACCATTAATAAAGTTCGAAGCATTCTTCAAAATTCACGCAAAAAATCAATGCTCATAATGGAAGGAGCTAATATTATACTCCTAAAATTAAAGATAAATTAGGTAAAATACTATTTTAAAATTAAAAATTCAGGGTTTAGGTTGGTTTTAATTTGAATGGATACCAAATATGATTTGAAACACAATTAAATCTTAATTTTTAAATTTGTAGAGTTTGCAGCCAATTTCAACATTTACAGTTTGTTAATTATTACTTTATTAAATCAGATTGGTATTTTACCAAATGTAAAACTAGTAAGAGAACATTGAAAAAATGTTATTCCTCTTGTTAATCCTTGTTTTTAAGGGAAATTTGGGTATATAGTATTAATTACACTATTACTTTGAGAGAATGGAAAACCTATAATTTTATAAGAAGAATAGCATACTCCTTCTCACGTGTCTTGGATTTGGATTAACTTTAAAATGCCCTTAGCATAGTTGCTCTTGGGTTTTGATTATTAACCTTAAGTGCCTGTTTGGGGTTAGGGTTAACACTGTGGGCTTAGGTTAGCCCAACCCTAACCCCGTTTGGGCCAAGGATTATGGAAACCCTAGTTTTAGGGTTTCCATAATCCCTGTTTTATCCCTTTCTTCTTCCAAAATGAGTCTACCGAAACCCTCCTTCAAGCCATGTTGCTGCTCCCTTCAACCCATGTTTTCGCCTCCCTTCGATTATCTTCTTCCTTCAGTTCTGCCTCTCTTCGATTATTCTTTCTATTCTCTTCCACTTTCGATTTCAATCGATTCCCCATAAATTTCCTTCCATTATTTTTTCCCAACAACTCCTTCTAATCGAAAACCCTTTGAACCCGTGTTTCTTCTTTTCAACTTTCGATTTCTGTGCTTTATTCTTCTCCGTAATCTCTTCCATGTTCAATTTTGGTAGATTCCTTAAAGAAGAGTTCGGTCGATCTAGAATTCTTGGCTGAAAAATCCATATCTCCGTTATTATCGAAAGGGGTTTCATACACAGATCCCACTCCGATCTACATCTCTCTCATCCGTCTCTCTCACTCTTGAAAAGGTAAGTGGATTTGTTGAAGGCAGCCTCCACCGGCGCTGCCTTCAAACCCCTTCCCGTTTTCTCTTTTTTTTGCATGTTCTATGTGAACATGCATGTGCGTTTTTCCCTTGAAGCAAGTCTTCCTTGCCGCTCGATGTAACCCACTTGTCGCCTGGTGTTAAACTTGTCGTTTGAGGTTGCCATTGACTGATGTAGAATAGGTTCTTCTTGGTCTTCGCTGGCAATGGGTCTAAACCGAGCATGGTAGGGAGGCATACTTCTATTTGAATACTCTTTTTTTCAAACACAACCAATAATGAGTACCTGTATGCACATACATCTGAATCCATGTTACATTTCATACATTTTTTGGTTGATTTCGATTCGCTGATTTTGATTCACTGATTTCGGTTTATATCAAATGCGATTCATGTTTTATTTATGCATTTTTACATATATCAATTCAGTACTTTTCCATTCAGTGATTCGTTTGTGTGAAATGTATCCTTTTTTTTTGTCTGAATTGTATTCAATCTTTTGCCTTTTGACTGTAATGACTGTTTTTTTTCAATGTCTATTTTACTCACTGATATATTTGGAAAAACTACCATTTATGGTGATTATTATTTTGTCCCTTCAAGCAATTATCTTATCTTTTCGTGGTGTATTTTTCTTTTGTAGCTTCCAATATCTACCTTTGACTATTGTTGGACTTATCTTTTAGCCTGATTTTGTAGAGATTCTCTCCGCCTTTTTCTTAGTGTGGTCATTTATGTGCATATTTACTGCCCACCTCCCCCTATATAAACCTCATCTCCTCTTACCATTTACCACTTCAATTTCTCATTGGTTGCCTTATTTCTTTGTTTTCCAAATTTGTCTTTCATAGGTAAATGTTTCAATATTTTGCATACCTTTTTCTGTAATATATGTTTTTGCCTTGTTTTCTCGCGTATGTTTCTACTTTTTTTCTCATGTATGTTTCTACCTTGTTTTCTCACGGTTTCTGCCCTTCTTTCTCACCTATGTTTCTACCTTCTTTTTTAAGTTCATTTCATATTTACATATTTCCTTATACCATTCACATGTGTTTCGTACGTATTGGTATTCATTTTCTTTCATGGCTTGCCTGCATTCTGTACCCTTTCATTTGGCTGCTCATATGCTTTGTTCTTTGTTTTTCATCCCTCTTAATTGATGTGTTCACAACAAAAAATATCTGGTTCAACTTATTGAACCAATTTCTAAACTTTGAGGTTGCTTAACATTTGTTTTCAAAAATGATTTTTATGTTTCAATGTTATTTTTTTAACGTACATGTTTCGATCTTAATTTCGTGTTATTGCTTCTACGTACATGGTATGCAATCCTTCCTTTTCTCCTTTATTTTTCTTGAATTATGCTGCATTTAAAGAACTTGTCATGTTTTCGGAGTTTCTTGTATCGTAACTTTTTTACTTTTTTTTTTTTTCAGAATGTCTACGATTATTCTACCCTTGTAAGAGGTATTACGGATTAGCCATGTGTAGATTCAATGTTTATATTGTATTTGTTTTTTCATTAGAATTAAAATTATGTACTTTAGGGTTATTTCCAGACTACAAACTATCGGTTTTGTAATAATTTTTTTTTTCATGGACATTTAATCTATTTAATTAATTTTTTTTTTTTTTGTTTCATTGTATGTTTCAAAGTTGTGTTAATTTTTTACAATGATGTGCAATACATTTTCTTTCCAAAATTGCCATATCAATGTCTACATTTTCATTAGTATAAGTAACCAATTATTTCACAACTCTTTTAACTTTTCTACTACCGTGTTATAACAAGTATAGGTTAAAACGTGAATTTCGTTCATTCTAAGTAATACAAATGAGAACTTGACAATTTTTTAAAGTTAACAAAGTAATAAATGGTTGTTTCTTAAATATGCCCCTAAGTTTGGATAGTCATTAAATTATGTAAGAGGTAATTTACTACACATTTCATAACATTCTAAAATCTGTTTAACTAATTGAAATATCTCATTCATTATGACACATAAAATTGTATGTCATGCTATTTTTAAAATACTATTTTGACAAATTAGTCATTGTAGCACATACTATTTTTAAAATACTATTTTGACGAATTAGTAATTGTAGCACATACTAATCTTAAAATACCTATCACACATAAAATTGTAGTTACAATTTTATAAAATTTAACCGCAACACGCCTTTTAAAAGAATGTTTGAAAGAAGTTATTTGTCTTATGTTACACTAAATTAGTAAGTAAAAGGGAACAATTTTTATATGTTTCTACAATTTTGGTTTTCGATAAGCTTTGAATGAAATTATGTTTATTATTTTAGACATGACATGTAACCCATAGTAAATAGGGATTTTTTTAAAATTACTAAGTATATTATTTTATTAAGTGCATAATAAGCTTTCAATAAATTACTAAGTGCATGAATTGAAAATTTGTGTTCATGTGCAATAGGGATTGAAATGTTCATTAGGGATCTTTTGACAATGTATATCGATAGTGTACTAATAAACTTAGTAAATATTTTTTAAGAAATTTTACGTACTTTGGAATTGATCAACAAACCATTTTTAGAGTCCTAACTGCGTTCACACTGGCACAACGTTAGATGCTCCTAATGTTGGAGCTACTAATGAACGACAATAAGCGTCTCCCACATATACCGTACGATACAAGGCATAGAATTAAGCAGCTTACATACTTTCACATGATACACGAGTCAGATCTTGTGTGTTGACAAAGCACGCACATGGACATGCAAACATTTCCTATTCTATGCCACTTAGGAATGTAGCAGGTTTGTCATCGATAAAGATTGTGGATGTTGAAGAAATGGTAGCGATGTTCTTGCACGTCCTTGCTGATGACGTGAAGAACCACATAATTCAACGAAAATTTGTACGGTAGGTTAGACAGTATCTCGACATTTTAACCTCGTCTTGTTGGCTGTGCTACGACTACACAACAAGTTGATAAAGAAACATGTTTCAGTAATAAACAATTGCAATGATCAACGTTGGAAGTGCATCAAGGTGGGCATAGTACGAGTTGTCTGTATGTGACGTATCAGTATGTGCCACTAATGTAAGCGTATTTGTTTAAACCTACAGAATTGCCTTGGAGCCGTTGAACGGGACATACATAAAGGTCAACGTGCCCGCAGCAAATTGCCCTAAGTCCAAAATGCGTAAGAGGGAAATTACCATAAACGTACTGGGCATTTGAGACATGAAAGGGGATTTCGTACACGTCCTTGCCGGTTGGGAAGGATCCGTCACAGACTCGAGGATTCTACGGGATGCCCTTGCACAATAAAATAGACACAAGTGCCAAAGGGTATTTACTATTTTTCATCAAACAACACTGGTTTCTACTTTCATCTTGAAAGCACATAAAACATTAGTTTCTGTAATAGGATATTATTATTTGTGTGATGCGGGTTATCCAAACGCTGAGGGATTTCTCGCCCCTTACAAAGGCCAGCGGTACCACTTGCAAGAGTAGTATGGTGCTGGAAATGCCCCAACCAATACAAAGGAGTACTTCAACATGAAACACTCTTCGGTAAGGAATGTAATTAAGCGCGCCTTCGTTGTTCTTAAGGATCGTTGGGCAATACTTCATGGAAAGTCCTACTATCCCCTGCAAGTCTAGTGTTGTAACAACCCAACTCCTTATACTAAGCCGAAGTCATTACTAATTAAAAGATAAATAAATTTTTTAAATTTAAAACTAGAAAATAAAACAAAACCTCAAATTTCTCATTAAAATCATAAACAAATGTATGTAGCAATAAATTTAAATAAAATCCTAACTCGGGCCCTATCTAGTTTTTTTAAAGGAGAAAATTAACAAATACACAAATACTGAAATCTGAACAAATAATATAGGGCAGAAGCAAGAGTTTTCCCTATAGCTCGCCACGGTCACTTCTTGTCATTCGTCAGCTTTCCTCTGCCTTTACCTCTATCTCTACCTGTAAAATTAAACAAGAAGGAGTGAGTATAAAAATATACTCAGTAAGAGACCTACTACTAGTCCCACTAGGTGTCTGTTAACTTCCTATTAGAGTCCTATAAAGTAGTACCCCTAAACTAGCACGTTCCCAAACACGTACGATATGTGATCCCGTAGGAACATCTCTGGTCTTCGGTGAACCCAAAAGAACACCTAGGACAAATTGGTCTTTAGTATACCCGGGGGAAATACTAAGACAATTGGGGTGTGAGTGACCTCGTCGAATCACTCATAATCATGTTTATGTCATACTGGACTTGTGATCCTGTCGAACTACACAGTTATAAAAAGGTGGTGATCCCGAGGGACACCCATGTGGGTACGACTCTAATAGATAAAGATTACAGTACACCATATCCATAGCATGGACATATCATCACATCATCATAAACATGACATAAGTATCAATCATAGCATCGTATTTAAATATTATCATCATAACATATCTCAATCGGATCTATCAGTTATCATAATCATGGAATAATCCTGACTACCAATCACCATACACATGATCATATTATGCATACTCGCTACATCAAAGCATAATAGAAGAATTTTATGCAAGCTTTCACTTCAATACGAAGGTCTAGTAGAAGAATCTCTTACCTGGAGATTATTTAAAACCGAGATTATCCTAACCATCACGGTCAAGCTTTCCAACAGTAAAGTCCAATTCACAAGGAAACCCAATAACTAAAGTAAATAAATTACTTAACAGTCGCTTAAGGATCAAATTCCAATTATTTCAACTTACCCAAAGTTGAGGACGAATCCAAATTTATCCTTGGTTTAGGAAATATTCTACAGTACAACTCCCAATTGAACTATCATGAAAAATAATTCAATTAAATCCATAATGAAATTATTTAGGATCCAAAACTGATTTTTGTTGGGAACCAACCAAAACCCAATCAAACTTACCAAAAATAGGTGAAAAGGATAAACAATAAGCCAGGTGGCTCAAATGGCTTGGTCAAAGGGGGCTCGGCTTGGCTGGAGGTAGAAAATGGCTTGCGGATGCAGGGATGACTTGGGTAAGGTTCAGCTTGGCGAATGGGAAAGCGGCTCGCACACGCACACGGTTGGGATGAGACATGGCTGGGAGATGGCCCAACGTGAAGACACGCACACGGCTGAAGGGAAACGACTGCGTGACTCGACGGCTTCGTGCGTGGCTTCTAGAAGTGATTAGCACGTACGGCTGAAGAACTAAACGCGACTAGGAATGGCAGCTTGCACACAGCTACAATGGAAGAGCTACGGTGGACAGCAGACGTGGCTGGGCTTCGACGGCAACACACGAAACGTAGACGACTCGACAGAACGACAGACAAAGAAGTGACTTGGCTTGATGAACGACGCGGAAGAGACGATGCACGACTAGGGCGGACGCAGACAATCGGCTGCGAACAATGGTAACAGCGGTGGTGGTTTGCGGCGGAGGAAGGTGACAGCTAGGGTTTGTGAAAAAAATTAGGGTTTTCTTTTATAAGGTTGGGTTCAAATGAAGAAGATGATGAATAGGAATCTCACGGTTTCCAAGGAGCCTTTTTAAAGAAAATTAATATAAAATTATCATTATTTTCTTTTCTTTTTCTTTATTCTCTTTCAAATAAAACTCATACACTCTCTCTTCATTTAAACCCATAAAATCCCCTTTTTTACTCAAAATCTTCCTCTCTCTCCAATCTAATCACTTTTACCTTTTCAAAAAATAAAATATAACCTTAAATAATTATATTACCCTCATAATATAATTAGTTTAGCCTAAATTCAATTAATCATATACCCAAACCATAATTAATTAAAAATTCTTTCAAATAGAAATCTTCCAACACAAACTACCTTAAAACCAACTAAAACAATCATTAATTTCAAACTCAATTAATTAGATATTTTTCAAAAGTATCTAATTAATTCAAATTCCACAAATCAAGGATTTCCACAATTTAAATTATATAACACCAAAAAATTTCAATGGTTGTCAAAATTTAACTTAAGGTAAATAAACTTAAAATTACCTACTTTGGGGCGTTACAAGTGTCGCACCATCCTAGCATGTTGCTTGCTCCACAATTTGATAAATAGAGAAATGACAAATTGCGACGACATTGACGACATGGACGAGGGGGACTGCGTATACCCCATGACCACTGCTGCAGAAGATATTCAATACATTGAGACGACAAACGAGTGGTCTCAGTGGTGCGACGAATTAACTGAAACAATGTTGACAGAATGGCAGTTGCGCAACACTTAGCTAAAACGATTTTAAATTAGAACCCATCGGTTATATGCGAATTTAAATGACCTCTACTATGTATTGTTTCATATCTAATGTATGCATGCATGCTGTACATAACTTATATGTCATAATATTTTTCGCAGTTATTTCTGTCTTGTAAATGTGGAATTGTGAAATTTCTAACCTATTCCATGTATTTTGTTTTGTCATTTTTCATTCTCAGTATGGCAACCTCGTCGTGTACCCCAAAGCATGTATGGACTAAGAAGGAGGAGGGCATTATGTCCATGGGAGGATGGAAATCCGAAAATGGTACGTTCCGTTCAGGTTACCTGGCCCAACTGGTACACATGATGGCCGAAAAATTACCTGGATGTTGTGCCCGCGCAACCACTGTAATCGACTGCAAAATAAAGACACTTAAACAGACATTCCAGGCCATTGCGGAAATGCGGGGGCCAGCGTGCAGTGGCTTCGGCTGGAACAATGACAAAAAAAATACATAATTGCATAGAAGGAATTATTTGATAACTGGGTTAAGATAAGGAAAATAATATAAATGTCACACTACTTGCGCACTGTATATTTACTTCACAATTTTCTTATCAGTACTTTTAAGTGGTCCTGTTTTTTATGCAGTTGCATTCTGCAACGAAGGGGCTCCTTAACAAACCATTTTCCTATTACGATGAACTTGTATATGTGTTTGGTAGGGATAGGGCGATGGGTCGCTTCACTGAGACATTCGCCGACGTGGAGTCTAACGAGCCTGACGAGTATGAGGGATTTGACATGTCGGATGGGAACGATGAATTCCTATCCGTGTATAGCTAGGGGATCGACATGTTCGAGGAGGATGTACGCTCATCACGACCTTCTCGCGCGTCAGAGGGTAGGGCCAGATCGAGCAAAATAGAAGAGGAAAAGGGGAAGCTAGCGAGAGGGCGAGATTGAAGCCATACATATGGCCCTCGAGTGTACGAACGACTAAATCAGGACGATTGTGGAGTGGCTTGCACGCGCCCTTGCCAATGACAACCATGTGCGCCAGGAATTCTTCCGCATAGTGCGTGAAATGTCGAAACTAACAAGTTTGGATAGGGCGTTGTTGCAAAGGCACCTATTATCTTGTATGGACGACATGTGGGATCTGGTGCAGATGCCTGATGATGAGAGGGAGAGCTTTTGTAGAGTCCTCCTACGAGATATTTCCAGATAGTTTATGTCCTTACTTTGTTGCCTTGCTTGTTATTTTATAACTTCAGTTCGACTATGTTGTTCACTATTATTTGTTTTTCTATTCTACAAGACTTTTTTTTTTCGTATGTACAATACCGATTTATGCATATGTTTTCTTTTTCTTCCTTCTACATCCCTCCAATTCGGTTGAAAATATTTGTTTCAAATTAAGGCAAATAGTAACAATGTGACCAATATGGCATTCAAGTGCTTCGTAATAAGTAATTTAATTAATGAATATAAATATTGGCGCATGCGTAGTCACGTAATTAAATATGTTAAAAACAAATGTATGACACTATCGCTAATTACAAATACACAATAATTAATTTGTATTTGTAAAAAATGAATTATAATAAAATTAGTACAATTTGTTAACAAATTATTTCAAAATTGGACAGTTTTGTTTACTAATTTAATAACATTAGACATAGAAAAAAAGGTTTGCAATAAGAGGGGTTCGACGCTTTCATAAAAGAATATGCAATAATAATTTCTTTCTTACGTCTACAATGTGAATTAAAAAAAAAATACTAAATAAAAAATATATATTCATAACTTAACCCACATAACACTTCCCCAAACACATCTTATCATAAAATTCCCTTGAAACCTATTCACATAACCCTTCCCCCAAACACATCTTATTCATAATACTAAACCTTTTCACATAACCCTTCCCACAAACACTTCTTATCATAAAACTACATTTCTAAACCCTTCCCCCAAATAAGGGTTATGATAAAACTAGGTTTATCATAATACTAGTTTTATCATAACACTAACTCTTCTATAACTCAATCATTCTCTTAAACGCATCCTAAAATGCTCTCAATTTTTTCAATTAAACAATAGCTATCTATGGAGATCTTTTAGTATAAATGTTGATTTTCTCCTAAATTATCTACCTTACATGTTTTGATCTTTTTTTTTATAATAAAACCCAATGTAATCATTTTTAAATATCAAACTTATACCAAATCTTCAATATCAGGTCTTTACTTTATCTAATTTTTCAAATTTTTATCCTTTTTCTACTTTTCTTTTTGTATTTCAAATTTTTAACATTTTTATTAGATTTCTTAGACCACTACAACAATAGGTTGATGTCTGATTGGATGATAAACTTAAATTGAGGATTTTGTTGACGACGCAGAGATGAAGGGCTCAACTTAAAATTGCCAAATCTTATTCCTTCTCAAGTGATTCCTCTCAAGACATCGTGAAAAAGTTAGGACCAAATTTCCCAAATTCACAACATATGAATTGTGTTGCAATTAACTAATACATATCTTATTTTGTTATTTTATTTTATTTATTTATTTTAGTTTATTTTACTAAAACCTAATTTAAATAAAGAAAAAAATGAATTTAAATTTAACATTTTTTTAAGTAGAAAACAAAATTAAAGGAAAAAACAAATCTATCCTAATTTCTCGTTTTTACCTCCTCCCTAACATCTCTCTAACTATTACCTCCATATCTCTCCACCTTCTCTCCTACGATTCTTTCTTTATCTTTCACTATTCTCCCACTTTCTCCACTCTCTAACAACAACTAACTCATTGCTGTATAAATAAAAATCCCAAGAGAAGATTAGGTTTTTTCCTTTCCACTTTCAAAAAGTCCTTTGCACCAGAATTTCAATTTGTTTTCAACTGTAAGAGTTGGAAAAAGAGAAGCAAAAGAACTTTTCCACCAAGTTAACGTATTTAAAGTTATTCTTTTTCTCTCCGATCTCACCGTCCATTTTTTTCCAAATTGTCATTTTTTGTTTCTGAATTTAATGTGATTTTGATTAATTTCGTAAAATTTAGTTTAATTTGACATTATATTGATTAAATTTGTCGTTTACTGTGTATTTATTAGATTTAGTTTAGTTATTTTTTTTGGTTGAATTTAGTTTAATTTGGCGTTATATTTATTAAATTTGAATTTAGTTGTATTTATTAGATTTAGTTTAGTTGAATTTAATGGGATCTTTTAAAAAAATATAAAAAAGCGTCGAAATATTTACAATGTATAGAACAATTCCAAAAACGAAAAAAACCCAGAGGCCAATTATGTAAAATATCGAAAATACCACGTCAACCACGCCGTCAATATATTTGCAATCGTTTAGATATGACTACAATTTATATGCGATCGTTTAGATATGGTTCAATATATACGTGATCGTTTAGATATGGTTCAATATATACGCCATCGTTTAGATATGACTATAATTTATACACGATCGTTTAGATATAGTCAAATATATACGCGATCGTTTATATATAACAATAATTTATACGCAATCGTTTAGATATGACTATAAGACGATCGTTTAGATATAATTATAATTTATACGTGATCGTTTAGATATGACTACAATTTATACGCGATCGTTTAGATATGACTACAATTTATACACGATCGTTTAGATATAACTACAATTTATCTTTTTAATTCCATCGTTTAATTTTGTTACATGATCCTTTAGATTTAGGGACCCAAATCTAAATGATTTTTTTTTTAAATTTGGTACACGATTTTTTTAATTCTTTTATACACGATCGTTTAGATTTATTTACATGATCGTTTACTTTTTTTATATGATCGTTTAGATATCAAAGACCATTTAAATTATTTTTTTTGTAAAGAAGATGGGTAAAATAAATATTTAGTTTATGGTGTGTTTATTTTCTTTTTTGTCTTTCTTAATTATTATTAATTTTTAAAATTCTATAAGTACAAAATGCATAACCAAAATTCGTTTTTTTTTCTTCTAATTTTATAAGAGTCTAAAAGTTTAACTCGGAGAAAATGTTGAGTTTTTTTCTTGGGTTTTATGATTTAAATTTCATAAACCCGTGAAGTTTCTCCTTTAAGTTTTTAATTTTGAGATTGTTTGAAAAATAATTAATAAATTGACTTTAAAGAATATTAACAATAATTCTATTTTAAAATGAGAATGAGTAGTGTTTTTTTTTTAATTTAGTGTTTTTTTAATTTATTAATTCTTTAGATACATGAAATTTTTAGTAAACACCTATGATGAAGAGTTTGATATTTTAATATTCTTGAGGTGAATGAAATTATCTTTTTGATGTTGAAATTTATGTCATAAAACTCTTAGTTTGTAAATTACATTCAATAATTTGATTATTGAAATAGAATACCATAATATTGAATTCAATAAACTAATGTCTCAGGGCTATCTTATAGACTTGAACTTTATGTAGATACATAATTGTGGATCAAGTTTGAGTTCATAGCCTAAACAGTCTATATAATATGAATAAGGTTGGATGTCTTATTTTGGCAACACTATGGATGCGACTTACTTATTTGTAGTTAGCACAAACGATATGATCCTAAATCATTCATGTAGAGAAATGAAAGTGGGGGCATTCTATGTAAATAATTTGCATAAGATCAGACCATTAAATAGTCACTTTTACGTACCATTGACATTTTAAAACTAATTTTTTTAATTTGATAACCTAGGTAACTTAACCTTAATCCTGAGCTAACTACGAACATCTGTTCACATGGAATTATCCTTAGAACTGCATATGTGAGGATAGCTTATCAGAGCTGGCCTAATATGCCTCCTGCTTCATGTGTTGCAATGCACCAAAAACTTTGTTGGTTTGGTTTTTGCTTAATTATGTTTAATTATTTATGTATTGAAAAATTCATTTGTGGATGTATCATGAAAGGTTCTAATATGGGACTAATACTGGTGTCTAAGTTAGGGTTATGCGATAAAAGATGCATGCCCTACCTATGCATTGTTAAATTCATGATAATCTACATTTAGTACAAGTTTTTCTCATGCTTGCCCAAGTTTAAGCGAAGCAAGAGTTTACTAGGTAAGCTAGGGCCGAAAACATGGAATTGCTATAAAAACTTAGATATAAAGTCTACTTCTACACAAAATGGTATAAATTCTATACAATATAAGATAAAAATATACTAATCTAATTATTTACTCAGAGGATTCTGTAGATGGAAATGGAATAGGGTGATTATAGAAAGTGAACTAACTTAATTGCATTAAGAAAGATGAAGGAAAGTCTCTGCATTATCTGTAATTTAAATGCGAGTCACACCTTGATGTGATATAGATCATTCGATCAAATTATATTTAAGGCGAGTAGCCTCTCAGCGTCTAGACACCATTTTTGTTCTCCTTTCAGGACACAGATGATTCAAGGAAAAATGCTAGAACGAAGTTTGTTTTCAAACTCCCTTTTGCACATGTTTAGCTAGGTATTTGCTACTTACTTTGTTGAGCAGTTGGCGACGAGTGCTAGCCTAGCGATGAGTTAAGCTCAGGCTAAACATGATGAATCTTATACTTAAAGAACCCTTATCAAACACGTAATACATACTTAAACTACTTACAACACTTCAACAAGATGAAAAGTAAGGAACTGGGAGAAAGACTGAGATATTTAAAACAATTGAAACTTAGAATAAAAGACAAAAAGTTTCTTTTAATGCTTATTTATGGAACTTAAGACTTGGTCACATAAATCTAAGTAGGATTGGGAGATTGGTTAAAAGTGAACTTCTAAGTTAGTTAGAAGATAACTCCTTACCTCTTTGTGAATCTTGCCTTAAAGAAAAAATGACCAAGAGATCTTTTACTACAAAAGGTCTTAGAGCCAAAATACCTTTAAAGCTCATATATTCGAATCTTTATAGACCTATGAATGTCAAAGGTTGATGAGGGTATGAATATTTCATCAGTTTTATTGATGAAATTGAAACGTCGTTCAAAATTATGTCTATTCATAGGTTATCCAAAGGAATCAAGAGGTGGTCTGTTTGACGATCCTTAAGAAAATAAAGTATTTTTATTGACAAATGCCACATTCTTAGAGGAATACCACATCAGGGATCATCAACTTAGCAGTAAACTAGTATTAAAATCTCCACAGATGCTACAAATAAATTTAGTTCATCCAATAAAATAGTAGATAAAACTAGGAAATCTGGTCAATCACATTCTTCTCAAGAGTTGAGAGAGCCTCAACGTAATGGGAGGGTTGTTTATCAGCCTAACCGTTACTTGGGTTTAACTGAAACTTAAATCATCATACCTGATGATGGCATAAAGGATCCATTGACCTACAAGTAGGCAATAAATGATATGGACCCTGACCAATGGATCAAAGCCATGGATCTCGAAATGGAGTTAATGTATTTCAATTTTGTTTAGACTCTTGTAGATCAACCAAGTGACATAAAACCAATTGGTTGTAAATAGATCTACAAGAGAAAATGAGACCAAGCCGATAAAGTACATACTTTTAAGGCTAGAATTGTGGCAAAGAGTTATACCCAAAGAGAAGGAGTAGACTATGAAGAAACTTTCTCTCATGTTATGATGCTAAACTCAATTAAAATACTATTGTCCATTGTACTTTTCATGACTATGAAATTTCGTAGATGAATGTTAAGACAACATTTCTGAATGGGAATTTTGAGGAGAGTATCTATATAGCTCAACCATAGGGGTTTATAGAACAGGGTCAAGAATAAAAGGCTTGTAAGTTTAAAAATCCATTTATGGTTTGAAGCTAGCATCTAGATCCTGAAATATAAGATTTGATACTGCAATCAAGACTTGTGGTTTTGAACAGAATGTTGACGAACCTCGTGTTTACAAAAAAGTCGTCATACCATCGTAACATACTTAGTTTTGTATGTTGATGATAAGAACTCATTGGGAATGATGTAGCCTATCTGACTAACCTCAAGAAATGGCTATCCACACAATTTCAAATGAAAATTTTGAGAGATACACAATATGTTCTCAGAATCCAAATTGTTCGAAACCGTAAAAATAAAACTCTAGCCATGTCTCCAGCATCTAAATGTTGTTAAGATATAAGATGGAGAATTCCAAAAGGGGTATGTTATCTTACAGATATAGAATTAATTTGTCACCTGAAGAAGTTGAGGATATGAGATACATTCCCTATGCTTCCGTAGTTGGGAGTTTGATGTATGCAATGTTATGTACTAGACTTAACATATGCTACTCAGTAGGAATCGTTAGTAGGCATCAATCCAATCCTAGACGTGACAACCATTGGACTATCGTGAAGAATAAAATGCTACATGCCCTTGTATGGTAATAAAGATCTGATTCTTATTACCTAAAATATCATAGAAGAACAAAATACTACATGCCCTTGTATGGTAATAAGGATCTGATTCTTACTGGATACACTAATTCTGATTTTCAAACTGATAAAGATGCTAGAAACTCTAATTTACAAACCTAGTTTATTGAATTCATATGTTTATTTTAATCATATGGATTATTCTCTCATGGCTAAATTCAACTTTGTTCTACCTCACTAGGAGTTTTAGTCTAAGTGGGAATTTGTTGGAATTTATGTCCTAAAACTCATGGTTTGTAAATTACATTCAATAATCTGATTATTGAAATAGAATACTATAATCTTGAATCCAATAAACTAAGGTCCTAAGGCTATCTTGTAGACTTGAACTTTATGTAGAGACATAAATGTGGATCAAGCTCGAGTTCATAGTCTAAACGGTCTATAGTATATGAATAAGGTTGAGTGCCTTATTCTAATGACACTATGAATCCAAATTATTTTGTAGTTAGTACAAATGATGTGATTCTAAATCGTTTATGTAGAGACATGAAAATGGGGACATTCTATGTAAAGAGTTTGCATAAGATCTAACTATTAAATAGTCACTTTTATGTTATAACATTATTAGTGTTTTAAAACTGATTATTTCTTTTAATTTGATGACCTGGGTAACTTAACCTTAATCCTAAGCTAACTATGAACTCCTGTTCACATGAAACTATTTTTGGATATGCATAGGTGAAGGTAGCTCATCAGAGCTGGTCTAATATGTCTATCATTTCAGGGGTAAGATCGGGTAGATAGTTGGTGACATAGGGTGAAAGATGGAATTCACTAATGACCTCTTTGGAGACAATAGGTTGTTCCCTTATGCACTGAATCCTAGTTTTGAATAAGGGACCCCACCCTCTTATTGATCAGAGAGGTATTTAGTCTATAGGTTGGACCTTAAACCAGTCGTTCATTAGAGGATCAATGGTACTTAAGGAACAAGAAGAATCTCAAGAGTAAAACGGAAAAATGACCCATTTGAGATTACAGATGATCTGTGAAGGATTAACTTACTAATCATAGTTATATCAGATGGACATAAATATATCTATAGTGAGAGGAATGAAACTACGGGAATTTAGTGGAATGAGCCGTTAGTTAACGAATGTTGATTAACTTGGTCTAAAAGAATTTAGTTAGTTAATCTTGGATCGTTGGAGTCCATGATCTATAGGTCCAGTAGATCCCTCTACTAGGTAATTACGATAATAAAATTTAGAGCATGGTGATAAAAAATTCGAATAGTTCGAATATTTTTAACGAGTTTTTGAGAAATAAGTGATATTTAAATAAGATTTAAATTTAAGAAAATTTTGATAGAGATTCGAATTAACTCAATTAGATTGATTTGGATTTGATTTAATATTATTATTTTATTAATATCAATTAATTAGATCAATTTATATTAAAATTTTAAAATAATAAAAAAAAATTGATTTTTAGAAAATCAATTGTGAAAAATCAAATTGAAATTCAATTTGAAATTGAATTTCTTGAAGCAGCGGTGAGATTTTTTCCACCTCTTCCATCTCTTCCACCTCTTCCTTTGGCTTAGTGTCACATCATTGATAAATTTGATTTGGTTATAAAAACAAAAGATGTCGATCAATTTTGACAAGATTTTTGGTGAAGAATTTAATGAGAAATTTGAACTTTTTTGAAAAAATTTCATATTCTCATTTTCTCTTAAATACTCATAAATCGTTACCGATTCGGTCCCATAACTGTGTTCTAAAGCTAGAGAGTAGTAGAGAAGGCTATTGTGGTCGTCTATGGCTTGAAATGAACGAAAACAATTAAGAATCGAAGGAGAATTTTGAATTCAAAGGCTAGTGTTCTTGAATTCTATGCTTTCCACAATTACAATTTCTTGTTAATTAGATGAAATTAGAGTGTGTTGTCCTGATCCCCTTCTGTTGTCATGCTTGAATTCCCATTATTTGAAACAAATAAATTTCTTTTTTTAAATGGCTCTTATGTCACCGATAATCATCCATTCAAGTTTTGAATTGAGAATCACGAGACATTTAAAAAACCAGAATCAAAATGTAGTTTTGTGAAACTTTGTAATTTAGTTTATAAAAGATAAAATTTAGTTACAATTTTCATTGGTGTTGTAGGGTGCCAACACCTTCCATACAGATAATTGACTTTTGAACGTAAATCTGAATTTACTTATACCAATATTTTGATTTTTCAAATGGGGTGACCAATCATACCTTAATATGGTTGGTGGTGACTCTAAACCTATTTATTTTAAGATTAAATAATAGCCCATATTTTTCAAAATAGCTATTATAACAAAAAAAAAATGTGGAAAAACATAACAATAACTATTTTGAAATAACCCCAAAAAACAACTAAACTCTAAGATTAAAAGCCACAAAGTAAAAAATTAAGGTTTCAAACAAAAAGTACTTAACCAATATTTGAAGAAGAATTAGTTAAAAATCAGCAAAGCTAACAACTATCACTACAACAAACTGTTCTTTTCATAGTAGTATTTTTTTTTTAAAAAAAAAAAGTAGAAAGAAAAATGATAAAGATGTACCAGAAAGTACTTATGATAAGATGTCGGTCTTAAGTGTATAAGTAATGTTGTATGTACTACAAGAAACTGACCCTCTCCCAATGATCAAGAAAACCACACGTTTTGGCGTAATAAGATACTGCGTTGGGAGTACCCCAAAACCCATGCGGGATTGGTAAGTCGTGGGGAGATAATATCTCTCCATGGCGTACATAGCACGCCGGGAGTTATGTGTCAACTCCCAATAATGGATCTACATACACTTGTTGTGATTTCTTGATCATCTGCTGACGAAACACATCATTGGGAGTGCCTAAACTCCCAAAGGAGTTATTAGAAATAGTTATGTAAAATAGCATGACCCTGTATAGATATTGAAATAGCTTGACCCTATACAAAATATTGAAAGTTCTGCAATCATAAGTAATGGTTTAGCAATCAATTGTAAAGATTTGATAAATAATTTTGCCAAAATATTTGTTGTATAAACATGATCTACAAGATGTTCAATACTTATCCCAATTGACATGCAATAATTAATAAATGTTTGGGATGTAATCTCACAAGTGTTATCAAGTCGAATGCTTTTGATTATATAATTAATCATAAAACTATGCTTTTAACTTTATTATTCGAGTTTATTATTTGAGTGAGTAATAATGCAAATGCAGCATTTCAACTTAATAATAAACACACATGTGATCATCTATTGAACACGTCAATTAAAACCATAAAGTATCTAAATTGTCTACTTGGTTGATTGATGAGTCCACATATGTCACTTGAAGGGATGAAAGCCCTTACGCAGGTAGCAGAAGAGCACAGAGACCAAAAAGCTCAATTTTAATTTGAGATTAAGAATCTACTGTATTAGTTAATAATAGATTAAGCATGCAACATTTTGATAAAAAAACAAAAACAGAGAAGAAATCTTAGGTAAGTTGAAGTCTCAAAATCTATAATACACCTTTTTGGGAGTTACGAACTGGAACCCACCAATCAAAAACCTCCACATTCTTTGAGTTGTGAGGTTTAATCTATGGAAAACGATCTTGAATTTAGGATATTTTACGGAGATGGGATGGAGTGAAAAATAAAGAATTTTTTTAAAAATGATGTTGTATATAAAGCTAGATTTTACATCGACATTTTTCCTTTTTAGGTTGCAGAAAAATATTAAGGGAGAGAATAGGAAAACGTGGGATCATTCCACTAAATATCTCCCACTATATATACATACATACGTACATATATATATATATATCTATATATATATATTATATATTATATATATATATATATTAATATAATATAAATAATTAAATCGTATTTAATTAATATTTCATTTAAATCATATTAAGATAAATATATCTCTCACAAAACTTATAGTTCTAATTCAATTAATTTAATTAAATTGAAATAAATTAAATAGTTAATTAATTAATTCATCAATTAGTTAATTACTAAATTAAATATTTTATATTTAATTTAATCTGTATTTAAATTATATTCATATATATTTCTCTTACGGCCTATAGTTTTAATATGTATCATATACACATTAATTTTAATTTATAATTTTAGTATAAATCTAATTCATATTAAATTAATATTTGAATTTATTCAAATTTTTTATTCTTTCGTAAATTAACTTTGAATCAAATCTAAAATTAAAATACAAACTTTATATTATAATGTATCATCATACATTAGATTACTTTCCTAAGTAAATCTGAACCATTCAAATTCAATCCAAAATATAATTGTCTTATTACCCTTTATGAGCTAGGAAGAGGGCATCTATAAATCATCATCTACAACGATATGAGATCAATTGGTCAAACTCATTAACCATATTAATCAATATTTGTTAATTGTGTGTACACTCTACTAAAGATTCATAGTTGAACTCTTCTTACTGTAGATATATTTCTATGTTTATGGATGTAGACCAATAACAATGAGATAGTCCTTCACAAGTGTCCTTAATACCAGTTGGGTCAAATTACTATTTTACCTCTAGGTTACTTCTTATTCCTTAAATACTAGTGTTCCATTAATAAACAACTTGTTTTTGGTCCAACCAATAAACAAAAACCCCTCTCGTGCCAAAGAAAGGGTAAGACACTTTGTTCAAGTCCGGAGACACAATTTAAGAGAACACTCATCTAGTTACTCTAAAGTCGAGGATGAGTGAATTTCATCTTGTGTGATTATGTTCTTAGCTCCTTATTTGATATTGTCCTTAAAATGGTAGGCTTATTAAATCGACAATCTAGTCACTCTCTGTAATGACCCAGCTTTTCGAACTAAGCTGAGGTCATTACTTTACTACTAAGACACTTCATTCAAACATAAAACTTATAAAATCTGTTTAAAATCATTAATCATCCAAAAACAAAACAAAATCGTCTTCGAGCCATATTTCAAAACAAATTCAGAAATTCATATTGTCGTCTAGGAAATTATCAAAAACAAAACAAACGAATGAATATCCTAAACATGACTCATTTTCAATCCTTAAAACAATTAAATTTAAAGACGTTTAGCGGAAGCATAAAGAAATAGGCGTCTCCATATGGCATTTACGAATCCTTCTTACCTCTCGCCGGTCGACCTCGCACGTTACCTTTACCGGAAAAAGTTAAACATAAAAGGGTGAGTATAAGATATACCCAGTAGGAGACCCACTACTGGTTCCGTTATGGTAATAACAATTAGCTTCCTATTAAGGGGTACCCTACAACATAACAGTCTAGTGATCCCATAGAATGCACACATCAATCAGTCTAGTGATCCCATCGGATATACATATCAGTCTAGTATCCCAAGGGATATGCATCTCAGTCTAGAGATCCCGAAGGATAAACAACATGTGGTGATCCCATAGGACACCTTGCTTGCAAGGTACGCTACCCTCTAGATAAAACTAATAGTTACTCCTCGAGCTAGTTTAAATATAGTCCATGATAGTCATATATAAAACATCTCAACTATTAGTTCAATGTCTATGCATAATCAGTCAATCAATCTAAGTTTAGTTAACAATCTAAGTTTAGTCAACAATATCGTTTCACAGTATATACATATATCTAAACTATACATCACAATCAAACCATCTAACTCCAATCCATAGTACAAACCATCAATATGCAACTACCTCTAACAGTCAAATCAAATGCATCCAGTTGGCAGCACAACCCATCAATATATAAATATATATATATATATATAAACTACACATAATGATCCATGCATCTAAACTCAATCAACGACACATTCCATCAATGTAACTAAACTACACATATCAGTCATGATGTCTATACTCAGTCGAAAGCATAACTTAGCAATACTTTTTATCTATACAAACAGTTGAATAGTGCAGTCATTACATTATAACTATCATATCAGTCAATACGTGCCAATCTAAAATTGAGTCCAGTAGTAGGAGTCTCTTACCTTAACTTTACCTAAGCTCATTGATCAAACTGAAGTCCAACGAACCAAGCCTATAAATAAAGATAAGAAAATCAAACACTTTCACAAACCAATTTCATCCGTTCAATTCACTCCAAATAATGTGTATTCCATAACTTACCCAAGTAAATGGAGATTTGAACTCCAATCCAAACTTGTCGCGAACCCAAGATTTCAACCATTATTTCGCCAATGGCACCTTCAAGAAACGAATATTAATCTAACCAATTAATATAACATTACACCTCAATGTAGCTACATTGCACAACCATAAAATCCACAATTAACACTTAACACTAAAACCTTGACGGTTCGCAGCAAGGCAAAAATGAAAGTGCACCTAACGAACCAAACGACAACGAGAAAAATAGGACTGAGTGCAGCTCAGTGAGAAAAATTAGCTTAGCGAAGGACAAATCGACGCGAAACTCGGCGGCTGGCATTTGCGATGAACGAAGAACGCAGCGATGACAGGTGGAGCTTCGCTAACAGAGACAGACGCGGCAGGGAAGAAAACAGAGTTGTGACGAGCAACGCTCACTAGAACTCAATGGTGGACGAAGAAACGACGACCGATTGAAACAAAGAAGAAGGAGGAAGACTAAGAGTGGAGGGGTTGTCAGCTGGGATGAAGAAGAAGGAGGAAGATTTTAGGGTTTTTTAAAAATAAATAATAAAAAAATAAAAAATATATAATAATAATAATATAATATAATTTATTTGATATTATATTATATTATACTATTATAAAACTTATATTCTCCTTTTTTTTTCTTCTTCAAACTTAAATAACACCACTCCCAACAAAATTAAATCTTCAAAATTTAGGATAATAATGTTAAGAAATTACCTCAAAGTTTTGGGGCGTTAGATTCTTCCCTCTTTAAGGAACTTTTGTCCTAGAAAGTTTTATTCCCCGAACAACTTTGGATAATGAGCTCTCATGTCGTCTTTCCTCTCCCATGTAGCCTCTTCGACTTTGTGATTCCGCCATAAGACTTTAACTAAAGGGATCCCTTTGTTTCTCAACATCCTTACCTCTTTAGCCAAAATTTCAACTGGTCGTTCTACATAGCTCAGATTTTCATCCATCTCTAATGGCTTGTAATCCACAACATGAGATGGATCTATCACGTACTTTCTCAACATCGAAACATGGAACACGTCATAAACAACAGAGAGTGATGGCGACAATACCAAACGATACGCCACAAGGCCAATTCACTTTAGAATCTCAAACGGTCCAAAAAAAACGAGGACTCAACTTTCCTTTCTTTTCAAATTGTAAAACACCCTTCATAGTTGCTATTTTCTGTTTGCTCTATGCTGCTTGCATATGTGCTATAACCTTGTGTCCATGGCAGTCTGAAGTCCCTTTTAGAACTTGAAAGTGAAACTGACATTTCTGTAAGAAACAATCAATATTGGCACCCCATGCAGTCTCACAATCTCAGTCAAGTATATGCCCACTTACTAGCAGTACAAGTGGATTTTCCTGGGATGAAGTGTGCTGATTTCGTAAGCCTATCAGCAACAACACAAATCACTGTATAACCCTTCAGGGTTCTAGGCAATCATGTAATGAATTCCATAGACACATTTTCCTACTTCCATTCGGGCACACTTAAAGGTTGCAATAAACTTGCTGGTTTCTGTCTTGGTGCTTTAACCTACTGGCACACCAAGCATTTATTGACAAATTCTGCCACCTCTCTCTTCATATTACGCCACCAGTAAACTCATTTCAGGTTCTGATATATTTTTGTGATACCTGGATGCATGGAAAATGGGGAACTATGAGCTTCAGTCAACAAATCTATCTTAATTGCACTGTCTGATAGCACACATAAACGTCTCTCAAACAAAAGTCCATCATTAGAGGATATGGAGAACTCATCAACTAGTCCTGTTTCAACTAGGCGACGCTTATCAACTAGATAAGGATCATTTCGCGGAGCGACAATAATCTTCTGTCTCAAGGTTGGCTACACTGTCAACTAAGCTAACTGTGAGATGACTGCCTCTATTGATATTGCAATTTTAGCTCTCTCTAGGTCTCGATGTAAAGGGGTCTGTTTGGTAATGAGTGTCGCTGAATGTGATACCTTTCTACTAAGAGCATCAGCTACCACATTTGCCTTACCTGGATGATACAATATCTCACAATCATAATCCTTTACTAACTCAAGCCATCTTCGCTGTCTCATATTCAACTCATTCTGAGTGAAGAAGTATTTCAAGCTTCTATGGTCACTAAAGATCTGTATCGTCAGTGCAAAAACTACTCCTGCCAACTCCAAATCATGCGTAGGGTAATTTTGCTTATGACTCTTCAACTGACGAGAAGCATAAGTGACTATCTTACCTTTTTACATCAGAACAAAACCCAAACCTTTCTTAAAAGCATCACTGTAAATCACAAAACTTCTTGAACCATCAAGTACAGTAAAAATCAATGTAATAATAAGCTTATGTTTAAGGTTCTGAAAACTATCCTCACAGACCTTGCTCCAAACAAATGGAGTCCTTTCTTGGTCAACTGAGTAAGGGGAGAAGCTATACGAGAAAAGTCCTCGATAAACCATTGATAATAACTTGTTAAACCCAGAAAGCTACGAACTTCACTGACCATGAAGGCTCGGGGCCAATTGGTTACAGCCTCTATCTTAACTTGATCCATAGAAACCACATGGCCTAGAAAGGATACTTGCTTTAGCCAAAACTCACATTTTGAAAAACTTTGCATATAGTTTATTGGTTCGAAGGGTCTCTAAAAACATACCTAAATTGTCACACCCCGTTCAGTTCCCTTCTAACCTAGATCGTGGTGAATTTATTACTTTAAACAACTCCTTTTTAAAGGTAAGATTGATAAAATGGTTTTCAAGAATTCTATAAAAATTTTGGTAGCACCTCCCCTAAAATATGGAATAGCCAAACCTGTAAAGAGGAGAAATTTTCATTTCCATATAAGTATAAACAACCACAGAAATCACAATGTGTCAAGTGTGTCTCACCATACACTTATCCAGATAGTTCCATAGTTTTAAAGTTACAGACAAACAACCATACTCTAATTAGATATGTTGTACAAAATAATTCAACCAAAAGAGAGATCTCCCCAAATCATGAGTTCTTAACCTTACTCTCGTTACAATTTAACCACTCCTTAATTTATTACAAAAGATAACTATATACGTACAAAAGAGTGGAGATCTGTAACCAATGACGAGAATTCAATCAAACTCTTGGCCCTTGATTGCTTCCTGAGGGAGGGAAAGAAAACATTAAAAACATAAGTCGAACACTCGGTGAGTGGCAAGTTTCTTAAATGTAAAGCTCATAAAACATACTTAAAGAGAAAAAAAATTAGAAATATGCATTAGAAATATAATATTAGGGAAAAACGTCATTAACTCATAGCCATTAGACAACCAATAAACCTGTAATCCATAAAGCCATGGCAAGACATCTAAAGATACGGCAAAAACTACTCCTGCCAAAACTAGCTCACGCATCTTTAGTACTTACATGATAGCAACCACCAACCAATCCAAACCAACCATGATAGCATACTAAGTACTGGGAATAGCTCACACGTGCTCCATATCCACAAGGAAACACGTGGCCAAACGGAGCTCACGCACACTTAGCAGCTACCATAGTATCTACATACCGCTCCTATGTGCACATTAGAGTCACCTAACCATGGGTTAAGCTAGGCCCGAAGCTATATCACAATCCTCCATCAATGTCCTCACCTAGGCTCAGGTTCTCCAATCTCCCGTCACAGCCTCTTTCAGCCCTGGAATCTCCTGACAACCATAGGTGGCGCTACCGAAACACATTCACGTAGCCTTTAGGGTAATCACTAACATTCATAATGTGACATATTTCATGTTTAATAACCAAACATGGTCGGGAACACATTTCATAAAGCCATTTTAAATCCTTAGCGACCAAAACATGTTTTAAGAATAATCTTTCATTCAAAACATCCACGTTTAATAACATATCAAGTATTCCTTAAATCAGCTGCCGTAAAAATCGTAATTAATAGGTTCAAGTTCAAAAATGCTTTCGAAATATAAGAGTCCATGGAAAATAGAAAGACATGTTTGACAACATTCCAAGCACATGGTTCATAATGTAATTGTATTCGAAGTTCTCACAATCATGGCACACTATAGAACATATATAGATTTATAAGGAAATACTTGAAAATAAGCCACTCACAGTTAGTATCTCTATCCCCTAGGGCTATACGCTTTTCCCACTTCAATTTGGCTTGAAATAATGATTAATGATTCTCAGTTATCTTCGCATATTAAGATACTACAATTATCTCTAAAATATTTCATCGTGACAACTCAAAGTATTTATGATTTGATGGGTCGAAGTCTCTACTTTTCTTATTAACATGGTATCATTCGCCACATGCTTTAATTCAGGCTAACTATTTCACTTTTGGATCCTTAAACTTCAACTTAAACTCCTAACGCTACAAGCAAACAGGCTTAAGTCGTCTTTAAACTATATGCTCTTATATCCAATATCCATACCTTAGAGGTTTAGATCCATTTAACAACTTCATATCAATCTAACTTTCCAAAACTAGGAACTCACCCAAACTTGTCTAAAACAACCTTAAATGTGTTGATTAATATTTCTAAGTCTTCCAAACCTTCAATCTTTCATACATAACCTTATGGGTAATATCAAGTTCATGTTAAAACTAAATGGGTATTCATAAAACTTACCGAAATTACCCAAAATCTTGCCAAACACTTATTAAAGTAACTTTAATCTTAATGGACAACACCCTAACGACTTCCTAATTCGAAAGCAAGCATCCACCATCATGGGCTATTCAATTTTAAAACTTAAACTTAATGGGCATTCAAGAACTCTAGGAAAAACTCAATGAAATTACTCCAAACTTTCAAAGAACTCAACAATGTAGTTTAAACTTCAATGTTCAATACCATAACTACTATGAAACTTCGAAATCTAACATCCAACACCATTAATATAGTTCTAAAATCTTAAAGAGTATAAAAGTATCCCAACTTGTTTTTCACCATTTAAGAGATATTAAATATATAGATAAAATAAAAGAGAACGGAACGAGGGCTTACATAAATACTCTATTCATCAAATCCATAAACACTGTTGGAGCATTTGTCAACCCAAAGGACATCACAATGAACTCATAATGCCCATATCTCGAACAAAAAGCTACATTTGGTATATCATTGTTCTTAATCCTTAACTGATGGTATCCTGATCAAAGGTCGATCTTAGAGAACACTATGGCTCCCTGCAATTGGTCAAACAGATCATCAATCTTGAGCAAAGGATACTTGTTCTTAACAATTACCTTATTCAACTCTCTGTAGTCAATACACAAGCGCATCGATTCATCTTTCTTTTTAACAATAAAACTGGTGCACCCCAAGGTGGCACACTCGGTCGAATGAAACCTTTGTCAAGGAACTCCTGTAACTGCACTTTCAACTCCTTCAACTCTGCATGGGCCATTATGTATGGAATTAGGTTCCAACTTGATAGCAAAATCAATCTCACTATGAGGGGTAATCCTGGAAGTTCTTCAAGAAAAACATCTGGATAATCCCTCACCACCGGTTTCGATGACAAGGAAACATCAGCTTCTCTAGTATCCACCACACTGGCCAAGATACTCCAAGTACCCTGGTTAAGTAGCTTGCTGGCTTTCATAGTTGAGATCACTTTAGGTAATACTACTGTCCCTACCCCTATAAACTTAAAACTGGTCCCTATAGGAGGATTAAACACCACCTCCTTACTGGAACAATCTATACTAGCATGATTAGCAACTATCCAATCTATACCTAGAATTACATCAAAATCATGCATATCTAGGACTAACAATATTACATTTATTACATGACTTGCTATCTCAATCTGGCATGCTTTTATCTTTTCGTTTGACAACATATTCAACCCAGATGGAGTAGACACTAATAAAACATGATCTAAGGGTTCTACTTCTAAGCACGCATGCGATACAAATATAGAAGAGATAAAGGAATGTGATGAACTAGAATGAAATAGAACTAAAGCATAATGCCCCGTACCTATTACTACAGTGCTTGCTCTTTTAGCCTTAGATTTATTTGTAGCAAAGACTTTACCTTGCTGTGGTGCACCTGCTCCGTGGTTCTGTGCAATCCCAGTAAGTCTCATAAGGCATCTGTCAGCTGTATGCCCCTCTTGCTTACAGTTGAAGCAAGTTCTGGCCTCAAACAAACAACGACGTAAATGATGCCTCTTACAGGTGGTACATAATGGCGTCTCTCTGGTAACTTCCCCTGCCTCAAAAGGTTTTTACTGAAAACGTCGAATGTCGCCACCTGATCTCAAGTTCCTCTACGACACTACAATAGGTTGTTGCTCAGCCTTCCTTTTCTGTCCTGAGGTCGACCCTTTCCCTGCAATCTTCGACGGATTAGCCCTCTCATGTAAACTGATATCCACTGCCAAGCGTAGTGCATTAGCGTGGATGGCTGGCCTGAAGCTCGAACAATACCCTAGAGATCTAACCGAAGACCTCTAACAAACTTGTTGGCCCTGGCAGCCTCAGTCGCTACCATCTTAAGAGCAAAGCGAAACAACATGTCAAATTCTGCATTATACTGCTTTACAGTCCTCTCACCTCACTCCAGATTTAGAAATTTTTGCCGCTTGGCATCTCTCAGACTAGTAGAGAAGAATTTTGCATAAACATTCTCCTTGAACTGCTTCCAGGTGATCTGATTCACGTCACCTTTTAGCAACCTTTTTGTCGTCTCCCACCAAGTGGTGCCTCTGTCTATCGACATGAATACGACGGACTGAACCTTCTGGTTGTCAAGACACTTCATATACCAAAATATGGTATCCACAGAAGACAACCACATCTGAGCCTTGGTGGGGTCCTCCAAACACCTGTCGAATGTCTTGTGGTTGTACTTCCTGAAATCCCTAAAATGCTTAGCCTCAGCTGACAGCTGGTCCAGCACGCTCTGGGGTTCAATTGGATCTTGAACAGGAGCTGGCGAGGCAAGCTGCCATGGTGCTCGCGTTTACATCAACAAGTCTCTGAACCTCTACTCCATAGTAGTGAGGTTCGTATGAGTGACTGGTGCAACAAGGTTGGTAACTTGTACTGCAGGCTGACCCTCAGGTTAGACACATCCTACTCCTCTTCCTCGACTTTCTCGACCACCCCTACGTACACCTCTCCTTGGCGGCATCTTTCTAATAACCACCAATTTCCTTTAGTCTCAAACAATAATTCACTTCGCAGTTTAACTTAGGTAAGGTCATACTATAGAGTTATACATAAAATTCATGGAAGCATACCTGACGAATGGTGAAGGATCGTTTTAGCCACAGGAACATAAAACATAGACCTGCATCATAAGTCAGTCTGCAGAACCTAAAACTTAAGCTTTGATACCAACTGTAACGATCCAACTTTTCGAACTTAGCTGAGGTCATTACTTTACTACTAAGACACTTCATTCAAACATATAAAACTTATAAAACTTGTTTAAAATCATTAATCATCTAAAAACAAAACAAAATCGTCTTAGGGTCCTATTTCAAAACAAATTCAGACATTCATACCGTCGTCTAAGAAATTATCAAAAAAAAAAAAAATGAAACGAATAAATATCCTAAGCATGACTCATTTTCAATCCTTAGAACAATTAAATTTAAAGACGTTTAACAGAAGCATAAAGAAAAAGGCGTCCCCATATGACATTCACGAATCCTTCTTGCCCTTCGCCAGTCTACCTCGCATGTTACCTTTACCTAAAAAAGTTAAACATAAAAGATTGAGTATAAGATATACCTAATAAGAGACCTACTACTGGTTCCATTAGGGGTATTAACAGTTAGCAACATAACAGTCTAGTGATCCCGTAGGATGCACACATCAATCAGTCTAGTAATCCCGTCGAATACATATATCAGTCTAGTGATCTCGTCGGATACACATCTCAGTCTAGTATTTCCAAAGGACACACAACATGTGGTGATCCCGTAGGACACCTTACCTGCAAGGTACGCTACCCTATAGATAAAACTAACAGTTATCCCTTGATCTAGTCTAAATAGTCCATGACAGTCATATACAAAACACCTCAACTATTAGTTCAGTCTCTATGCATAATTAGTGAGGCAATCTAATTTTTGTCACAGTCTAAGTGCAGCCAACAATCTAAGTTCAGTCAACAATACCGTTCGCTAGTATATAAATTTATCTAAACTATACATCATAGTCACACCATCTAACTCCAATCCATAGTACAAACCATCAATATGCAACTACCCTAGACAATCAAATCAAATGCATTCAGTCGGCAATACAACCCATCAATATCCAAACTACACATAATAGTCAAATCAAATGCATCTAGTCGGCAACACAATCCATCAATATATAAATAGATATATATATAAACTACACATAATGGTCCAGGCATCTAAGCTCAATCAACGACACAACTCATCAATATAACTAAACTACACATAGCAGTCATGATGTCTATACTCAGTTGAAAGCATAAAACTTATATTTATTTTTTTTTTCTTTTTTTTTCCTCTTAAAACTTAAATAACATCACTCCCAAGAAAATAAAATCTTTAAAATTTAGGATAATAGTGTTAAGAAATTACCTCAAAGTTTTGGGGCGTTACACTCTCACCCGTTCTAATCAAATTAAGGACAACCCATTGTGAATAAGAGTTCATAATACACTCATGATTAAGACTATGTAGCCTAGGTCATCCTATTGAAATAGAAACCTAAATAGTCAACGAAATTATATCTAGTGGTTATTACATCGTGGTCTAGTTTTATGCAAACTCATTGCATAAGATACCCATACTCGCATGTCACCTACATGAATGCATTGGATCATTGTGTTTGTATCAAATACAAAGTAGGTCAGTTATAGTATTATCAGGATAAGGTACCAAAGCCTTATCCATTCACTATAGCCCCTTTAAACTGTATCTTAAACATTGATCTACATATGTCTCCACATATAACTCAAGACTCATGTGGAGGTGTTAACTATATTCCATTGTTGACAATTGCTTTAAGCATTGGTAATTTAGAAAAATATTTTTTACTTTTAAGTATTATTTGTGTAGTTGCACTATTTGCCAAACATAAGTCTTCACTATTCATCTTTGAGTAAGCCCAAACATGAGAAATGTTCATGACTCTTCATTATATAAAAAAAAAAAAACGATTAAAATAAGTCTCAAGGTAAAAGAAAAACATATAAGCAAAAAAAAAAAAAAACTTGAAATATAGATAATTAAAATTAACTTGTAAATGTTGAAGAGAAAAAAACTAAAAAACAAATCAATTATTAATTTTGGACATTATCATAATGAAAGGAAGCATTTGCTAGTCCTTCAATAACATTATTAGTTTTCTCTTTAGGAGACTCAAAGAAGTTAACAACATCCAAATGCGTCATGTTGGAAGGGTTAAATGAAAGTTTTCTTACACATTCTTCTTTCTTTTTCAATGAGCTTTGATCTCAACTAAGTGCTTGGATGCACGACAAGTATGAGACCAATAACCCTTCATACCACATCAGAAAAGCATTGATTTTCACCATTTTTAGAGCTTTTATTTTGTGAAAATTTTCTTGTATGATTACCATTTGTAGTTTTCTTGAAATTTAAATGATTATTTCCACGAAAAGTATAATTATTTCTTCCTCTACCATGGCCACAACCTCGCTCACAACTACAGCCGAACCTCAAATTTGACCATGATTATTTGAAAATACGGCATTAGCTCGGAGGAATGGTGTTGCTTAAGTTGGTTGAGATTCATGATTTTTTTTATTAATAGCTCGTTATTTTGTTTAGCAACAAGAAGATATAAAATAAGTTCATAACACTTTTTAAAACATTTTTTTTCCGATATTGTTGATGTTGGAGCATATTTGAGACATGAAATGTGAAGAATGGTTTCTTTAACATATCTTCATCAGTAATGTTTTTCTTCGTATAACAATGAATTTGAACTAATTTTAAATGAAAGTGTAGATAGTCATGCTGATAATGTATTATGAGATAAGAACAATATAAACAAAACAAGAACAATGAAAGAAAAGGGTAAAGAAAAGTAGAGAAAAGTAGAGAAGAGAGAAAGTAAAGAAAAACAAATGACCTAAATTCTGTCATGTCTTACAAAAACACCTTACACTATTATTTATAGGACGTGTCATGGTATAGATTATAATATGAAATTTAATAGGATGTATGATAAAACATAAAATTGAATATGTTATTGTCATTGGATGAGATCTTTATGAAAGTTGGTAACCTATATAGGTTATGGATATCTACATTTATAATATATTATTATATTTGTAATAAGGAGTACATATTTATGAATATAGTGCTAGTATATATACAAGATTTTTTTCTTAATTTTTCATATATATTAGTTGATTTAAAATAATTTGAGAAGACTAAGTTACTATTTTAACTTCTTAATTATGCTACATTTTTTTATGTGTTACTAGCATCATGGTTAAAATCAATCACATATATATATAAAAGCAAACATAAAAAATGAATATAAAAAATGAATATATAGTCGTTATATATATATATATATATATATATATATATATATATATATATATATATATATATATATATAGTGATTGAAGATGGTTACAGGAAATATGGAGTGAGAGAATAAAGAAAATTTGAATACCAATTAGTGAGATTTAAGAAAAACGAAGAAGATGACTCAATTAAGAAACCATTAGTTATTAATAAACCATGAAATATTCTTCAGGAAGAAGGAACTAATAAAATCTATTGCAGTCAATGTGGAAGGTGAATAAAACTTGGTATTATTTATGAATTAATAAGTGTAGAAGTCTAGTATATGATTTTTTTTACTAACTTCTATATATTAATAAAATTTTAAAATTCTAAAAAAAGTAAGAAAGTAAAAAAAAAAAAAAAAAAAAAAGAAAATCATTCTCACTCATCTTCTTTTCACTTCTCACCTCTTTTCAATGTGAGAGAGAACATTAGGGAATGTCCTATAGCATTTATTCCCTTAATTTGTGATTATTTCATCTGTTTACTGGTAGATCCATTGGTGTAAATTTAGCTACCTAGAAATCAATAGTATTTATAATTAAAGATTATCACAATTGTATATTATATAAAATGGAATGCGACAATCAACAAAAATTATTCCTCCTTACTATTTATTCTTTGTTTTCAATTGTAGAGACTATATCCTTACAAGTTTTAAAATATAAATTTAATTTAAATAGTATTATATACTAAATATAGTCTACAAATTAAAAATATACAAACTAAATCATTACAAATCGAAAATATACAAACTAAATCATTAAATTGACACTTTAGTATATCATACAAGATTTGTATTTGGTGACTATTAGTTTTTAAAAACTTTTATTCTCTCCATTTCTTACTTGATTTTTTGTCTTATGGATAAAAAATTAAAGTTAAATTTACAGTTATATTCCAAAATAAAATATATTTTAATATAAAATTTTTACTTTTCAAAAAGCTTGATTAATTTTTGAAAACATTGGTTTAAAAATACTTAATAAAGCAAAAAGATGGAAAGAAGTATTTATCAGATTAATTTTTAATAACAAAAAAACAAAAGCGTTATAAAACCAAACATGGCCTGAGGGATAAATTCTTTTAACCCTAAATTTACTTGTTAATGAGAATTTGAAATAAAGCAAATAAACATATTTATTCACCAGAATTGAGATAATAGATAGATAATCCTTTTACAATAATTATAAGTATTTTAATAAGGGTGAGGAGTTAAATACATTACAAGTACGAGGACATTTTATTAGTTTTCAAATTGTAAAATGTCATAACACACAAACTAATATATAATATATGTTGTAAATAATAATTATCTAAAAACATACCGAACAACTCCTGGAATGTGAATGTTCATAAAATAATCATCCCAATTGATGCTTTTTGGATCAAAGTAGAACAAATCTGTCTCAATTCCATTGTCTTTTGCAGCTGTTCTCAACTTTTCTGTATTAATATCGTCAAAGCTATACAAATATAAAGAAAAAATGTTAGATTTATTCAAACTATACATATAGTTTCATTTTACTCAGCTCGTTCGTTTTAAAAAATATATTTAGAGTCAATTTGATATAATCAACTCATTGGTTTCATAATGTTCTTTAGATAGACATATTTACTACGAAGTCCAAGCTCTCAATTGATAAGAATTCTATTTTTGCCCCTTTAATAGAGACCCACCATGATAATTTTTAATTTTTAACAAATCATTTCCAGGAAAATTTAGTTAATTCTCTACACTCAACTCATTTGCAAGTATTTGTCTATGAATTGTGACTACAGTTAGCATATTTGAGCAGTTTTGATTAATATGAATCTTGACCAGTTAACTTCATTTTGAGTAATAATCTCCTCATCTAAAGTGGAATATAACATCACTATATTTAGAGCATCCATGGTGGAATGGATTATTCGCTAGATGAAGAATACGTACTATAGTATCATCATGGAATGATAGGAAAAAAATTCTTATGATAATACCTCACCAACCAACAATTTGATTCAACCACACTGCTTTATTATGCTTTACCATCTAAAATATATTCTTGATCGAGTGGCCAACAAAGCAAGTACTGGTTGTAGAGAAACCTTCTAACTAATCACATTATAAAATGAGCGAAAAATATGAATTGATAAATGTTTTTCTTTTGTCTAGGTCTGCAACATAATCCACATGTGTGAAATCCTTCAAATACTGTTGTTTGATCGTAACCCTTGTTCAAAAGACAGACACATGTGAAACACTTTTCGAATATTGTAACACTCATTTACTTGTATTTCGATGCCCATTCATTGGATTTGATATAGAAACAATCTTATCCTGCTCATTGAATAACCCAAATCATAATTATGCTTCCAAGACGAATTTTGTCAAACAAATGACTGTCAATCCACATATGGAGAGAAAACCTTGTGAAAACCAACTTCAAAACCAACTCTCTTCATTTTAGTATAACACCAGGCCCATAGCTTTTAAAAACTTTATACCTAGGCTTGTTATCTCCTATACCTAGGGGTGTGCAAACCGATTCAAACAGTCGAATCGAAGAAAACTGATGGCATTTTTTTGGTTGAATTCAGCTTGGATTGGTTTGTAAACCAAACCTGACTACCACCATTCGAAAAAAGTCGAACCGTCCGATTTAAGAAATAATAAGAATGACTTATTGATCTCATGTCCATTGCCCAATGTGCACACTGATCTCCATCCTTTATAAGTATAAGTAATGATTACCTATGTAATCATAACTAACTTTAAAAATATATATTGTTTTAACAAAAAACTTTTTACCTTCTTCCTCGTTTTTCCCTCTTTTAATTTTTTTTTCTTTTTCTCTTTGGTTCCTCATCTAATAGTCTCTCTCTCCTTTTTCTTCTTCTCCTCTTCTAGCTTTCTTTCTTCTTTCTTCTCCTTTTCAAAGTTTGTCAAGATGATAAATTGAAAAGGAGATCAATCTGCTTGTGAAGTTGATAGATTGACAACTCCACCTAGCTCAAACAGATAAACATCGATCATTAGTAATCGAAGTGTTGGTGTCAACGACGATTTTTGTTCAAAACTGACACTATTTGATCGATACTCACCCCTACCATACCTAGTTTGATTTAATGAAACTACTTTGATTTAATAATTATTTTGGAAAAGAAGCTTTGAGACTTGAAAGTACTAAATGCAACATAAAGCATATTCTCAGACATATGCAGACTTCTCCCTCGTGCCTAAAAAGTGCCCCATAAGGAATCACTAACAACTCAAAACATTTAAGAAGTCCAAAAAATTTTGGAACTTACCCTGTGGAATTGGTTTCGTGAACATATTAGCAAGGTTATCAATAGTACCAATTTTGATCACTTTAACTCTATGTTCACTTCGTAAGGAGTGATATCTCATATCAATGTTCATAGTTCTCTCATGATAAACTTGATCCTTGGTTAGGCATATTGCACTCAAACTATCACAATATACAATAGCTTGGTCATGACACAAACCAATGTCACCAACTAGATCTCTCGGCCATATTTCATCTTTAGTAGCTTCTGTTAAGGCCATGTACTCTACTTCACTAGTAGACAAAGTAACTGTAGGATGTAAGGTTGTCTTCCAACTAACAACAGAACCATCCAAAGTAAACACATATCCAATCATAGATCTAATGCAGTCTCCAACATAGTCAGCATTAAAATAATCGGTCACCAAATGTTTTGTGTTATGTAAACACATATCCAGTCATAGATCTAATGCAGTCTCCAACATAGTCAGAATTAAAATAATCAGTCACCAAACGTTTTGTGTTATTCCCATAAACTAGACCAATATTAGATATACGTGCTTAAGGTAACGAAAAATTCTGTTAACAACTTGTTAATACTTTTTTCTAGGTTGAATCATGGACCTGCTAATAACACTAATAGCATGGGCAAGATTAGGCCTAGTACAAACCATAACATACATCAAACTCCCACTGCATTAGCGTAAGGAACTTGAGACATATATTCCTTCTTAGTTTTAGACTATGGAGAAAGCACTGATGACAAACGAGCATTTGCAGCATTAGAAGGATCTAAAGGCTTAACTGATGTCATACTAAACCTGACAAAATTTTCTAAATATAGCTTTTCCGTGATAGGAAGAGCTTCTTTTTATCCCTGTTCCTATAGACCTTTTTACCCAAAACTTAATTTTCTAAGCAACACTCAAATCCTTCGTATCAAACCAAGCACTAAGAAGGTCCTTTAGCTTTTGAATATCAAACTTAGACGTCGCAGCTATGAGCAGATCATCTACATATAAGAGCAAATAAATCATCGAATAACCATCTTCAACCTTGTTGCGATATACACAATAATCATATGAACTCCTACTGTAGCCAAGTTCAACCATGTAGTTGATAAATCATTTGAACCACTACCTTGAAGATTGTTTCAGCCTATACAAAAACTTATTTAACTTGAAAACACAATCTTCTTTACTTGGACACTGGAACTCATTTGGTTGGGTCACATAAATCTCTTCTTCTAATTCTCCATGTAAGGAAGTTGTCTTTACATCTATTCAACTTCCAAATTCTGAAGTGCTACCATAGCCAGTAAGACCCTGATAGAAGTATGTCTGACTACTGGTGAGAAAATCTTATTATAATCAACTCCTTCTCTCTGCGTGAACCTTTTAGCAACAACTTAAGCTTTATACTTTATGTGATCCTCTAAAGGTTACATTCCCTCCTTTTTCTTGAAGACTCATTTACAAGTGACAATTTTTCTTCCCTTAAGCCATCTAACTAATTTCCAAGTTTGAATCTTGTCAAGAAATTCCATCTCATCCTCCATAGTAGCAAGCCAATGAGCAAACTCACTACACGAAACAACTTTTTTATAGGTGGATGACTTACAGAAATCCACTACTTTAGCAACCTATAATGCAATTGTAAACATATCCTTAAAATCATATTGCTTTAATGGTCCAACATCAACACTTCTAACTCTGTCACGAGCTATTATTGGTCGATCCACTTATGAACTAGATCTCTCAGGTACAAGAAGTTCTAAAGTTTCAGCCACTCCAGTTTCTGCCAAAAAAGAAAAAAAAAAGTTTATGTACAGACGTGTTGGTCTTATCCATCTTGGTGTTGTAATTCATTCACATATGAAGTGAATTGAATCTCTAGTAGTTTTTCAATACTACTGCTGTCTCCCACATCATTAGACATCACAACAAGCTTCACAAAAAGTCAAGCATGGATTTTTTTTTTTTAAATCACATTTCTATTAAGAATAACTATGTTTTCAAAAGGTATGATCAAACTCTACATCCCTTTAACTCCATTCCCAAAACCCATAAATATACTCTTTTTAGCTCTCGTTTCTAATTTACCCTCATTTACATGATAGTAGACAGTACAACCAAAACCTCTTAATGAAGAATAATCTATAGGCTTACCAGATCACACCTTGTGAGGTGTTTTGCAATCAATATCTGTATGAGCTCCACGATTAATCAGATAACATGTTGTATCTACTACTTCTGCTTAAAATCTTCTAGCCAACCCTACATTAGAGAGCACACATCTTGCTCTCTCTAACAATATCTTATTCATACATTCTGTAACCCAGTTCTGCTGTGGAGTATTCCTGATAGTATGATGACGAATAATCCCCTCAGCTCTACAGAACTCATCAAACTCAAACCCAAATTCCAAACCTTATCTGTCCGCAGTCGTTTAATCTTCTTACTAGTTTAATTCTCAATTAATATCTTCCATTGCTTCAAAATTTTAAAGGCTTTACTTTTATGTTTCATCATAAATTTTCAAGTCATTCTCGAATAATTGTCAATGATGGTCAAGAAATACATGTTGCCTCCAATAGATTCAACTCTTAAAGGTCCTCAACAATTCGAATGAATATAATCAAATGTCTTTTTTGTACAAGGAACACCTCTTGGAAAGTTGCTGCGATGAAGCTTCCTAAATAAAAAATGCTTATAGAATTCAAAATCCTGCACCTTGTGCCCACATAAAAGATCCCTCTTTGATAGAATTTACATTCCTTTTCACTTATATGATCAAGTCTCATATACCACAACTTAGTCATATCTTTCTTGTGAATGACAGATGATACAACAACAACATAACCTATTATAGTGGAACTTGATAGAAGATATAATGTTCCACGTTTTATGCTTCTCAGAAGTACCTTAGAACCCTTGTAGACATATATTATTCCACCTTTAACTCAAAAATCACAACCCTTACTATCAAGTACACTAAAGGATATCAAACTCTTTATCATTACTGGAACATGCCAAACCTTATTCAAAGTGTAGAAATTGCAATCATGTGTTCGTTTCTTGACTAAGCTGATTCTAACTAACTTACATGCAACACCATATCCCATGCTAACGTTCCCTTCTATTTGCTGATACATTGAGAACCACTCTCTATTTGAGCACATATGATAAGATGCCCCATAATTTAGAATCCACACATTATCAAACTGTGTATGTTAATTCAAAACTAAAACTAGGTCTCCATTATAATCAATCTCAACTTCTTCAGGATCAACCTCAACTTGTGCAACAGAGACATGTGCTTCCTTCTTATCACTTTTTTCTTTCTTTTCTTGATACGCTTTTAGCTTAAGACATTTGATTTTTCAATGCCCCTTTTTCTTTAAATTACTTTCATGCACCATTCAACTTAGTTCCCTTGGACTTCACAAATTTATGATTCTGATGCGACTTTTGCTTACCATATTTTTTATGCCCCTTGTTCCCTATAGAAGCTAGTCTAGATGTTTGACTTTCTGTACCTGGGCTTACTGCATTCTAATAGTTCTCTTTAATCAACAATATGAACTTGGTATCTTCTAATCAAAGTTTCTTTCACTACAGTATAAGAATCAATGAAAGTCTTATACGATTGGGCCAAAGACGTCAAAAAAATTAAGAAAGCACCCTTATCATCAACCTTAACTTCTACATTATGCAGATCTAATAGTATTTTATTCAATAGATCAAGACAATCTTGATAAGATGAACCTTTCTGCATACGTAGATGATACATACGTTTCTTTATAAACAACTTCTTGGTTAAAGATTTTGGCATATAGAGACTCTCAAACTTCAACCACAAATCAGAAGTAGTTTTTTCATCTCTGACCTTGATGATGACATCATCAGCCAAAGATAACATGATCATCAAATACACCTTCTCCTCAAGAGTTTTCTATTTTTCATCATTTGCGACAGACTTCTTTGACTTACTAGTCAACGACGCCCACAATCCTTGTTGTTTGAGCATGGATCACATTGATCTTCCATAAAAGAATACCACAAACTAGATTTTATCATATAAAGACTCTCCAACTTCAACTATAAACTAGTGACAGTTTCTTCATGTGCGACCTTAATGATGTTGCCATCATCCAAACACAACATAATTGTCGAATACGCCTTTTCCTTAAGAGTTTGCTATTCCTCATCATTTGCAACTTCTTCAACTTACTAGCCAATAGTGCCCACAACTCCTGCTGCTTAAGCAGGGATTGCATCTTGATCTGTCACTAAACAAAATTGTTCCTCCTAGTGAATTTTTTAATTTTCACGTTTACACCAGACATCCTCTATGTCGAGCAAATACAAAATTTTGAAAATTCTAACAAGTAGGCTTTGGTATCAGTTTGTTACGAAATCAATAATTAAACAATACGAAGAATATAAAGTTTGACACATAAGTATACGTTGTTCATTAACAGTGCGTTTGCTTTGTCCATGGAGAGAGGGAGAATAAATATTATTAAAGAGATTATTTCATAATACAATATGATGTCACTCGGTGGGAGAGTTTATATATTGTACTTATCTAAACCCTTTGGTAAAAATTGTATATAACTTTATTGTCAATCTAATCATTTCTTATTGAAATTGTCTACCATAAGATAGATATTGTTGTTGAGGCTTTACTTGCAAAACTAGTGGTGACTCAACTTCCCTCTTCCTTCTTAATTTCAAATTTTTAGGTTTCACCTCTCATCCAACATAATATCCATGGTTAAAGAATCTCTTTTATATTTTATGACTGCCCTAACTTCATGAAAACCCAAATAAAGAATTCAAAAGATTAACTGGTTGATTTTCATGATAACTTCTCATCGATATTATTAAGACCAACCAATTTTTTTTGAAAATCACCAAATCTCTCATCCAAATCTTTACTTTTGTCCTTCATATATCCAAAAAGAGTCTCATTTAGATTTAACTCGTTTAGCAAATACTTAGACAAAACCAAGCAAAGAATATATTAAATGGAAAATAGAGGAGAATCGACACGAAAATTTATGTGGTTCACTATTAGCGTCTTAGCTACACCTTCAGAACAGGAAGCAAATTTTTTATTAGAAAGAATCTTGCAAAGCTAGACTCCTGTCATTTGAAGCGCCATAGAATAAATTCAAGTCATTCCAAGACAGTAAATACCCAGTTTCATCCATTTATGGTATGAGGACAATGTGAAACTGACGTTTTGAAATGAAAGGGTCTTGACAAGAAGGAAGTTGTAAGAACTAAGTATAATTATTAGGCATTTTGGAGGAAGTACGCATTTGCCTAGTGACGCAAGGAAGAGTTAAGCATTCTGACTAGGTGATGCAAGGAAGAGCTATGTTTTGAGCTAGGTGAGGAAAGGAAGTTGGGATTTAGTAAGGACTCTTAAATCTGGATTAATCGGCGAGTTACGTATTAGGTTTAAGTTAAGCATGTTTAAAAGAAATATTAAGCGTACACGTGTAGGAGAAATGTTAAGCCTACACGCGGACACAAAGAAGGAGTTGCAAGCTAAGATGAGTTTAAAGATGACTAATCTAGTTTAGGGTTAATATAAATAATTTACAAAGAAGTTCTAAGAAAAGCTCTGTCAAAGAAGTCCAGGTGACAATTGGGAAAAAGAGAAGGTATAGGCGATAAAAAAGGAGAAAGAGTAAAGGAAGTTTAGCTTTGTGAGTGATTCTAAAGAAAAGAGAGAAGTTTTTCTTTCAAGTCATGTCATGTTATGTATAGTATATTACATGTTGTAATCTTACTTATGATTTATATGGAAAACATGACTATTTAAAAGTATATTTACGAGTTAAAACATACATTTTTTTTTATGCTTGTATGCTAGCGAACCATTAGCTTTGTTCCTATCAAGAGCTAGCTACTATGTGCACATAAGGGTAGAGGTTGCTTTGCGTTGAGTGGTCTTTTTGGAAGAAGGATGACTGAATGTGTTGAGTGGTCCATGTTCTGTTTATTGCTTGAGCAACTGGAATTGAACAAGAGTGTGTAGAAATACTGATGGTGAAATGAGAATCATTAAGTCCACGCGTTAAGGAAGTTCAATGTTTAGGTATGTAACATCCTAGGCGTAGGATTTGAATCAAGATTCAGAGTTCAATTCAAATGTAATATTGGTTCTCAGGATACCAACGTAGTTTGTTCTCAGGATCCCTCTTATTCAGATGTAATACCGGTTCATTCATGTCCCCCCTAAGCTCAGGATATTGTATATCCACCAGCTTCTACTTTGTTCGTCCTCGAACCATATCTTATTAGGACAGTTCCTCTCTGATACCATCTGTAACACCCCCAGGGCAAGATTCAGACCATGATTCAAAATTTAGATCTCTAACATTCTCTTACATCCCCTACGATCTGACAACATCATTTTACTTGTTTTAAAAGCTTATTAGAGTAAAAGGCATCCTTACAAACCAACACGAGTCCTTTTAGCATGCTTTGTCTTTGCTCACATGCATCTTGCATCTTAGAAAAATTCCTAAGACATGATCCAACATAGAATTATTTAGAGCTAAGCATGCTAACTTTGAAGTTCTTATGATAGAGCCATCGAAAAACAAGTTGCAACTTGTTTGTATAGCTAGTAACTTTTAATTCTTTTAAGTCTTTCTTAACCTTACATTCATGTCCTCACGAACCTTTCATTTAGATGTGGTTCAGGGATGAATTAAGCGAAAACTGGTGGGCATGTAGCTTCCTGAGTTTAGAAGGGGGACATGAATGAATCGATATTACATTTGAATGAGGGGGTTCTAATAACTTGTAGAAATACAAGTTATTGTATCATCTTTTATAGAATAAGGAGGCCAAAATATAGAAGAATTGTATCAAAATGCTAAATTGATGTTGAAAAAGTATAATTATTTATAAATACACTTTACATAAGCATCTATGTCTATTTTACCGTATTTCAATGTCTTAACGCAAGAATAAAAGCAAAAGAAGAGATTAGTAAAAAACAGAGGATATCAAGTAAGACCTACACGAGAAAACTCGTCTAGCGAAATGCTAGGCGAGGAGCTTCACTATTATACGAGGACGATTTACTAAAAGACAAGAATGGTAGTTGAGGATGGACTGACTTAACAATGGCGGCTTTCGACGCAGACATGATCAGAAGAATATAAGTTTCCATTGAAAGTAACCTATATAAAGGACTCCATCACCACCAAGAGAACGAGAGGTTTGAATGGACCTAAGGCTGAAGAGCCTAAGGTAGCCGACTGTGTGAAAAGTCATATGTTGATCTTTAGCCAAAACCTAGAGAGTGGAAGAAAGGAGTAGCCTTTCCACCGTCTATAAAAGCCATCATCATCTTCTTCTGCGACCAGGCTATGAGCGAGAGCTTAGAGTTTGAAGGAAAGGAAGTAAATTTCCCACTTCCCTTAACTTATAAACATTTTCCACTCTCTTTTCTTCTCATTTTCGTACTCTTTATAATATATGTTGTTCATATTGTACAATGACCGAAAACCTACATTCTTTAATATATATTACATATTTATATCTTTTGAATCCATTCATCTCTTTACTGTTCATCTGTCAATGTCTTATTTGTAGTTTAGTCTTGTGATAAGTTCTTGATAAGATGCTTTGCTTATAACTCTTATCACGTTAGTTGAGCTATTTTGATCACTTGACCAGTGCATATCGTCAACTATGCGAGAGGAAAAGTAGCAAGGATATGCCTAACGCGTGCAAGGAAAAGTTTGGAAACTCCACCTTTGTGAGATAACTTTCATCATTTGTACTCTGAAAGAATGACAAGTGTGAGCAATAGGCACCGAGAGGTTGCTATCCTTAATCGCAAAGCTCTATATATTTTATAAGTGAATCCTTCTTGATATATCTCGCCTAACTAGGTTGAGTCATTTATACCTCAAAAGGATGACAAGTGCGGCATTTAAAGACTCCTAGAGAAGCTAGCCTTAATCATAGACTAGTTACGAAAGTTATATCACATCACGGCTTTCATGGTCTAATCGCCTAGTTATGCATAAACATTCCTTCATCCATTCTTCATACAAGTTAGTTCGCATCTCCATTTCACATCTATCTAATTTCCCCTTACCGAATCTCTAGAGTACATAAGTAGTTTCAATCCCGCTTACATTTATTTATTCATTATTCATTATTCTTTATTACCGCCTAATTGATAAGAAAATTCTAGAATTAAGCTTTGATATCAATTTCCTGTGTTCGACTCTGGATCATCTGGATAAACTTATTGTTTTGCTTATACTTGGGCAAGCAATAGGAAAACTTGTACATGACAAGGACTTAGCTTTAATGTGATGAATAGAGACATTGGGAGCATTTTGGATGCAATGATCTTTAATCAATGACACATTATGAAGATTGAAATATAGTTCAACTCACTAAGTCTGCAATAACAAACAATCAAGTTGTTGGCAAAACAAGCAGGATCCTAAGGATATCAAACTAAGGTTAAGAAAGACTTAAAAGAATTAAAAACTTACTATCTATACCTAGAAGGTGCACCTTCCTTTTCGGTTGCTCAATCATAGAAAATTCAAAGTTAAGCATGCTTAACTCGGAATAAATCTATGTTGGACGATCTTCTGAAAATTTTCCTAAGATACATGTGAGTGAGGCCAATGCATGCTGAAAGGACTCGTGTTGGTCTATGGGGACGACTTTCACTCTAATAAGCCAAGACAAGTAGTGATGATGTTGCTAGGTTGCAAGGGATGCAAAAGAATGTCGGGGATCCGAATTTCAAATCTTGGGCCTGGGGTGTTATAAGACGAGAGGAATAAGAAGAGGCTAATATGATGTTTAATATACTAAGTGCATGTTTACGCATTAAGGCGTTGTAAATGATTTTATTGTGTGTACTTGTTTTCCCTGAAAGGTTTTCCCTAAGTTTCACTCATTAAGAATTAAGGTTATGTTTTAAGTTTTCTTTCCTCAGGCAAGAAAAGCAAAGCTTTAAGGTTGTTAAGACGAGGCGAGTTGCCAGACATTAGAAGCTAGCTACCAGGTGTTGAGAACCTTAAGGTTTAGTTTTAATTCCTTAAAATGGCTTATTTTTATATATATTAGGTTGTTTAAACATGATAAAGTCGTTAAATTATTTATATGTTTGAAGTGTATTATTTTGAAGCGTCGTACATGTTCTTAAAAAGATGAGTTTAAGGCTAAGCTCGAGCATTCTAGCGCTTCACTTAGAAGTGTTAAGGTTGTCCAAGTCACGACCACAATATTATTTTTAGAGGCATATGACTGTCATTGTAATTAAATTCAACTAAAAGTTAAACAATTGTTTCAGTTCATTCATTAATGAAGTCATTACCCTAGGATGTGCCATGTGCCACTATCTAGTGTTTTCTTCTTCTGTGTTTGTCCTCATTTATTTGCGTTCTTAGATTTAATTTAGGTTCTTATCACAAGTTTTTTTTTATATATAAAATCGAAATGACCTCTAAAATAGCTAAATGTATTATAAACATGTTTGTCAGCCGAGGATGATACTTGCAAGGAAGGCCATTTAAAACTATATTATAATTTGAGACGTGCATTTCGAGTATCATCTCACACTCAATGATTGAGGACCGAAAGGTGGAGATAAGGAATTGGAATTGGTGACTAGTGATTATCTTTTCGATTAACACTCAATGACGGGGATCATGGATCTTCGATCTAAGCTCTCCACCTATTAGCAACTGTTATTCAATCCACTAAACACTTGTAATTGGGATTAGTGACCAACAACCATTCAAACATGGTCTATGGCCGCTGGTACCTGAAATCAATTACTGTCCTTAGTCATGAGTCCTTGATTTTGAGTCTAAGTTGTAGACTAAAATCATTGCCATATCTAGCGATCAACAATTGAGACCAAAGATTCTATGACCAACGATTAGTGATGGTTATTGGTCATTGGTCCCAATCACCATTCATCAATGTCTAGTTTCTTGACCTAGTCGTTGGTTACTGGTTGTCTCTTGTTCAAATGGTCAAAGCTGAGTGATTGCTGGAGCTAGTCATTAGCCTTAATTACTAGTTTTCTATCCATGTTTAAGTTGTTGGCCCATTGTCATGATATCAACCATTGACCATCAATCAAAAGTCATTCTTCCTTGTTGCTACCATAATTGTTGATCTTGATATTTGGTCAACACATTAAATGGAGTTCGGGGTCGAGACTAGGGACCAAATTCAGCCCTATAGTTTCACTAAAAATTAAAGAAAAAAATTAAATTGAAGTAGATGGATTAGTTATTGATTTAAAGTTTTAAATTATAAACCAAATTAATTCTTTCTTTTTTCTTTTTAATTGATTTCAAAAAGAATAAATAAAAAGAGTAGTGGAGAGAATACATACACTCCTTTGAAGAACAAGTAAGGGCCATAGAGGTCGACTAATCGTAGAACATATTTGATCTTACGGTTGAAATTGAACAATATTCCATCAAAGTAGTGGCAAAGTGCAATATTTAGCACTTCTAATCCCTGTGAAATCAAGAACAAGGATAAATAAATAGAAAGATATATGAAAATTTGATATTCTTCAATAAATTTAACAATTAATAATTATTGAATTATACATTCCTTGGGTTAATATTCATATATATTCAATAAAATATTGAACTAATAAAAAATATACTAAGCATTTCAATTCAACAGCATATATAGAGGAAGATTTCAAAAACTTAGAACTTTTTAGTTGAAATATAGAACCTGTTTGATAATATAATGTGTTCACTATCCCTTATCTTATTTTTCATTATTTCTTAGGAAATAAACATGATAATCTTTCTATTTTTATTTCTAAATTATAAGTTTTTTTCTTAATAAAAAGAGACTAAATCTAAGAAACTATATATATATATATATATATATATATATATATATATATATATATATAAAGTAGTTTATAAATATATATATATAAAGTAGTTTATAAATCTTCTTTTTCGTTTTCATACATATTTTAGGCAAATATGAACATAGTTCATCTATCATAACTTTTATAGTATCAGTTCTGAGATTTGGTACTCGATCCCCTACCTTACGATTTATCTAAAAAATAAAACAACTTGGTCATATTTCTCTTTCCTCCTCTTTCATGCATATCTTCAATATCTTCATGAATTGATTGGAATGAGAGATGATATATAAATTTTGAAGATGTTAATTGTATGAATACAATTTAACGAAATTGTCAAAAATGGTAAAGTTAACAAAATTTTCATGAAAAAAATTATATATAGTAGAATTTTTCCTTTAGTGAGTTTCTAGCATGAGGTGTAGATATTTAGTTTTTTCTAATCATTCTTAAAATAACCCCTAAAATTTATTAAAATGATTTAAAAAAATTTTCATCGGTGCTAAAATTGTTTTAAATACAATAACTCTTTATAATTGTTTTATATTGGTTTTAATCTATATTTTTTTATTATAATATACATATTGAAATTTATTGTAACGCCCCAACAATTTGGAACTTAATTTATCGTCTTAAGTGTAATTATGGGAACATTGGAAGTAATTGAGAAACTTGATTATTTTGACTTTGTGTTTAATTAAGATTTAGAGTTATATAATTACCTTTTTTTGGATAATAAAATTGGTAGAGTTATACGTGGAAAATAAAGATAATTGGGTTGAGGGGAGAGAGAATTGATTTTTTTGTTAAAGGTAATGGTGAGATATTATTTGGAAAAAGAAAGAGAAAGAGAAGGGATTGATGTGATTGGTTGAAATTGAACGAGGGAGATTTTGATGGGTTTAATGGAAGAAAGAGAGTGAGATTTTTTGGGAACAGAAAAGATAATAATAATGATAAAGAATTATTATTATTTCATTAAATAGCTCACTATTCATCTTCCTCTTCAACCAAACCAAAAAGAAAAAAAAAAAAAAGAAACTCTAGCTGTAAAAGCGCCGCCGCCACCCTCCTCCATCGCCGCCGGTCGCCGCGCCGTCCGCCCAAGCCTTCTGTCGAGCCTTTGCTGCAGATCAACCCGAACAGATCAGCCCGAGTCGATCGACACCCATCTAAGTCGCCACTGTTCACGTCTCCAAGCTGACCCGCGTCTCCCATCCGCCAGCCAAATCCTTCTGTCATCTGTCGTGCCCCAGCCAAACGCCGCCACCGTGAAGCTCCGCCGGTCGCCGCTGTCTCCGTCGCCAATACAGCCGATCATCTCGAGCTAACCGATCGTCGGACTCGTGCCGCCAGTCGCTCGAATCTGGAAACCCGTGCGTCATGCCTCGTTCACGCGTAAACCCGACCCGAGCGACCCACGTCTGCACCGCTAGCCGAGCCGCATCCAACCGCAAGCCGAGCCGCGTCGTGTCTCCTTCCTTCTAGCCGAGCCGCACGCGCACAACACCTGCGCTCCAGCCGAGCTGCGCCTGCGCCCAAGCCGAGCCGCGCCGCATCTCCTTCCTTCCAACCGAGCCGCTAACCCGATTTGGAGCCACCTAGCTTTTTCGGTCCTTTCCCCACCTATGGTTGGTAAGTTTTTGGTCAGTTAATTGGGTTTTTAGCACACCCAGCAAGGACTTAAGTTTTTTTAACCTAAATAATTTATTTGGCTTAAACTTATTTATCTCTCTTAAAAAAGGTAGCTTGGACCAATTGAATTGTAGAGTCAAAGACTCCTCCAGTTAAGGACCACCCCTTTGTAACCCGACCACGAGTAAGTTATTCCAACTAAATTCTTGAGTCCTTGGTTGTTTAATGTTCAAGTTATGAAAGTTGGCGTTATTAATTATTTAGGGCCTCGCTGCTTGGAAAGCGCATTTTCTTGCTGTTAGAATTCGATTGAGCAAATCTCCAGGTAAAAGATTTCTACTACTAGCTCTACGACTAGAATCATGAGACCGCATGCATTCCTAGTTATGCACGTTGAGGACTAGACTGTATAACAATATGTTAATTAATGAGGGCATGATGTGATTCGATATGATGGCATGGTATAATGTGATGACGTGGTTTGTTATGACTTTATGTTTGGATATTGTGATGAGGTGTGACATGATGATTAGACTGATATGAGTACGAGATGATGTTGTGTTATATGTATGCTATGGTTAGGATACCTGTTAGCTTAGCCTATTAGAGTCGTACCTGCATGGGTGTCCTTCGAGATGACCACCTATTTAGGACTGCGTAGTCCGACGGGACTGCTAGTCTGGCATGGATATAGACATGATTCGAGTGGCTCGACGGGATCCTCGCAGCTCGATTTTCTTAGCGCATGTTGCACGTGTTTGGGAAAGTGCCTGTTATTGGGTACTATTTTTTTCAGGACTCTAATAGGAAGTTAACAGACATCTAGTGGGACTAGTAGTGAGTCCCTTACTGAGTATTTTATACTCACTCTTTCCATGTCACATTTTTCAGGTAGAGGCAGGGGAAGGGCAAGGGCAAGTTGGCGGACGACCAGAAGTAACCGTGGTGAGCCATAGGGATCTCTGCTTTCGCTTTACACCCCAGTTTAAACTTTCAGCATTTGAATTTTTATTATTCTTTATTTATTATTTCGTTTCTTCAAAAGTAGATAGGGCTCGAGTAGGATTTTAATATTTGTTACGTTTTGCACATTACCTTTGATTTGGTTTTTTTAAATAAATAAAATTTTGAGGTTTTGTTCGTTTTAGCCAAACTTTATAACTTTATTTGTGTTTAGTAATGACTTCGACTCAGAATAAGGAGTTGGGTCGTTACAGTTGGTATCAGAGCCCAGTGTTTTAGGTTCTGTAGATTGACTTACGATGTAAGTCTTTGTTTTGGTTTCTTTTTATTTTACCCCTATGGCTATACGGTCCTTTGTCACTCGCCAGGTATGTTTAAGACCTTGCTAACGTTAAGATTATAAGCCTGCCTCAATAGAATAAACGTAGAAATTTGAGTGTTATGTTTTTGTGGTGAAAAGTTCTTACTGGTGAAATTTAGGGAAAATGCTGCCACGTAGAGGTGCACGCCGAAGAGGTGGTAGGGGAGGCAGAGGAGCCGGAGGAGCAACCTGCTGCGCCGGCGGCCGACCCTAACACACCGATCACCCAGGTGGATCTCGCCGCGATGGAGCAGCGTTATCAGGACATGCTGCAAGCTGCTTTAGCCCCTTTTCTTGCTGTCCAACAGACCCAGGCCGCCCCTATTCAGGCCCAGACCGTTAGTCCTCCAGCCTCTGTGGAAGCTCAGCCTGCGCTAGTTCAACTGTCGGCTGAGGCCAAACACTTGATTGACTTTAGGAAGTATAATCCTAAAACTTTTGACGGATCCATGGACAACCCTACCAAGGCCCAAATGTGGTTGATGTCAATAGGGACTATCTTTCGGTACATGAAGTGCCCTGACGACCAGAAGCACAACCTGGTGGGAGACTGCTGAGAGGATGCTGGGGGGCGACGTCAGCAAAATAACCTGGGAGCAGTTCAAGGAGAACTTCTATGCTAAGTTCTTCTCTGCCAACATGAAGCACGCTAAGCAGCAAGAGTTCCTAAACTTGGAGTAAGGGGACATGACCGTGGAGCAGTACGACGCCGAGTTCGACATGTTGTCCCATTTTGCTCCCGATGTGGTAAGGGATGAGGCAGCCAGAACTGAGAAGTTTGTTAGAGGTCTTAGACTAGACCTCTAGGGCATCGTCCGAGCCCTCCGGTCAGCCACTCATGCTGATGCACTACGCATAGCACTAGACTCGAGTCTGCACGAGAGAACGGATCCGTCCAAGGCTGCGGGCAGAGGGTCAGCCCTTGGTCAGAAGAGGAAGGTTGAGTCGTAGTCTGACGTGATACCACAGCGAAACCTGAGGTCAGGAGGTGTCTTCCAAAGGCATCGATAGGAGCTTGCAGTAGCCGGGAGAACTCTGAGAGAGCTACCCGTCTGTTCTACCTATGGGAGAGTCCATGGAGGTCGTTGCTTGGCCTAGAGTGGAGTTTTCTTCAGGTGCAGACAACCAGGGCATACTACTAACCCTTGTCCTAGAAAACCCATCGAGACGACACCGCACCAGCCTCCCGCTTCCCAGCAGGGAAGAGTTTTTGCCACTATCTGTCAGGAGGTCGAGCGAGCTGGTACAGTGGTGACAGGTACGCTCCCAATCTTAGGGCACTATGCTTTTGTGTTGTTTGACTCTGGGTCATCCCATTCGTTCATATCCTCTGAGTTCGTTCAGCATGTGGGTTTGGAGGTAGAACTATTAGGTAGTGTTTTATCTGTTTCTACTCCATCTGGAGAGGTCATGTTGTCTAATGAAAAGATAAAGGCATGTTAGGTAGAGATAGCGAACCATGTCTTAGATGTGACTCTGCTAGTGTTGGACATGCATGATTTTGATGTGATTTTAGGCATGGATTGGCTGTCGGCTAACCATGCAAGTATAGACTGTTTTGGTAAGGAAGTCGTTTTTAACCCTCCCTCTGGGCCTAGTTTCAAATTTAGGGGGCAGGAATTGTATGTATACCTAAGGTCATCTCAGCCATGAAGGCTAGTAAACTACTCAGCCAAAGCACTTTGGACGTCTTGGCAAGCGTAGTAGATACCAGAGAATTAGAAGTTTCCCTGTCCTTCGAACAGTGGTAAGGGAGTACCCAGATGTTTTCCCCGATGAGCTTCCAGAACTTCCGCCTCCCAGAGAGATAGACTTTGCCATCGAGTTAGAGCCTAACACAACTCCTATCTCGAGGGCCCCTTACAGAATGGCTCCAGCCGAGCTGAAGGAGCTGAAGGTACAGCTGCAAGAGTTGCTGGACAAGGGTTTCATCCGACCCAGTGTGTCACCTTGGGGAGCACCAGTGTTGTTTGTGAAGAAGAAGGATGGGTCGATGCGCCTTTGCATTGACTACAGAGAGCTGAACAAGGTGACAGTTAAGAACCGCTACCCCTTACTCAGGATTGATGACTTGTTCGATCAGTTGCAGGGAGTCACTGTCTTTTCTAAGATTGACCTGCGATCAGGCTATCACCAGTTGAGGATCAGGGACAGTGATATTCCTAAGACGGCCTTCCGTTCAAGATATGGACATTACGAGTTCATTGTGATGTCTTTTGGTTTGACTAATGCTCCTGCGGTATTCATGGACTTGATGAACAGGGTGTTTAAGGATTTCTTAGACTAGTTCGTCATAGTTTTCATTGACGACATTTTGATTTACTCCAAAACTGAGGCTGAGCATGAGGAGCACTTGCACCAAGTTTTGGAGACTCTTCGAGCCAATATGCTGTTTGCCAAGTTCTCCAAGTGTGAGTTCTGGCTTAAGAAGGTGACTTTCCTCGACCACGTGGTTTCCAGTGAGGGAGTTTATGTGGACCCAGCAAAGATCGAAGTGGTTACCAATTGGCCTCGACCGTTTACGGCTAGCGAGATTCGTAGTTTCCTGGGTTTGACAAGTTACTACAGGAGGTTCGTGGAAGACTTCTCACGTATAGCCAGTCCCTTGACTCAGTTGACCAGGAAGGGGACTCCTTTTTTTTGGAGCCCAGCTTGCGAGAGTAGCTTCCAGGAGCTTAAGCAGAAGCTTGTGACTGCACTAGTCCTGACAGTGCCAGACGGATCGGGGAGTTTTGTGATTTACAGTGATGCCTCCAAAAAGGGACTGAGCTATGTTCTGATGCAGCAAGGTAAGGTAGTTTCTTATGCCTCCCGTCAATTGAAGAGTCATGAGCAAAACTACCCTACCCATAACCTAGAGTTGGCAGCAGTGGTTTTTGCACTAAAGATATGGAGGCACTACCTGTACGGTGAGAAGATACAAATTTTCATTGACCATAAGAGCCTGAAGTACTTCTTCACCCAGAAGGAGCTGAACATGAGGCAGGGGAGGTAGCTCGAGTTAGTGAAAGACTATGACTGCGAGATTCTGTACCACCCAGGTAAGGCAAATGTAGTAGCTAATGCGCTGAGTAGGAAGGTTGCACATTCAGCAGCCCTTATCACCAAGCAAACTCCCTTACTCAGAGATTTTGAGAGTGCCGAAATTACAGTCTTAGTAGGAGAGGTTACCTCACAGTTGGCTCAGTTGTCAGTGCAGCCGACCTTGAGACAGAGGATTATTGTTGCTCAGCTAAATGATCCTTATTTGGTCGACAAGCGTCGTTTGGTAGAGACAGGGCAAGGTGAGGATTTCTCCATATCCTCTGATGACGACCTTACATTTGAAGGACGTTTGTGTGTACCACAAGACAGTGCACTCAAGACAGAGCTTTTGACCGAGGCCCACAGTTCCCCATTTACTATGCACCCTGGAAGTACGAAGATGTACCAGGACTTGAGGTGTGTCTATTGGTGGAGGAACATGAAGAGAGAAGTGGCAGATTTTGTCAATATATGTTTGGTAAGCCAGCAGGTGAAGGCACCTAGACAGCGGCCAGCCGGGTTGTTGCAACCCTTAAGTGTACCAAATGGAAATGAGAGAGTGTGTCGATGGACTTCATTACAGGACTGCCCAAGACCCTAAAGGGCTATACAGTGATCTGGGTTGTTGTCGGCAGACTCACGAAGTCAGTCCACTTTGTTCCAGAGAAATCCACTTACACTGTCAATAAGTGGGGACAGTTATATATGACGGAGATAGTGAGACTGCATGAAGTACCTGTATCCATCGTTTCAGACATAGATGCTCGTTTCACATTGAAGTTCTGGAAAGGACTTCAGCTTGCATTGGGTACGAGATTAGACTTCAGCACAACTTTTCATCCTCAGACAGATGGTCAAACAGAGAGGTTGAACCAGATTTTGGAGGATATGATGCGAGCCTGCGTGCTAGAGTTTTCAGGGAGTTGGGACTCCATTTACACTTGATGGAGTTCGCCTATAATAACAGCTACTAGGCTACTATCGGCATGGCACCATTTGAGGCTCTGTATGGTAAGTGTTGTAGATCTCCTGTCTGCTGGGGCGAGCTCGGTGAGTAGAGGATGCTAGGCCCCGAGTTAGTTCAGACCACCAATGCAACCATACAGAAGATCCGAGCTCGTATGCTGACAATACAGAGCAGACAGAAGAGTTATACTGATGTACGACATAAGGATCTCGAGTTTGAGGTGGGAGACATGGTCTTCCTGAAGGTAGCACCTATGAAGGGTGTTCTGAGGTTCGAGGAGAAGGGGAAGCTAAGTCCACGCTTCGTAGGGCCGTTTGAGATACTGGAGCGGATTGGCCCTGTAGCTTACCGCTTGGCGTTGCCCCCATCTTTTTCTGCAGTGCATGATGTATTCCATGTCTCCATGCTGAGGAAGTATGTCGCAGATCCTACGCATGTAGTGGACTTCGAGCCACTGCAAATTAGTGAGAACTTGAGCTACGAGGAGCAACTTGTTGAGATATTGGCAAGGGAAGTCAAGAAGCTCCGTAGTCGAGAAATTTCACTGGTCAAAGTTCTTTAGCGAAACCATGGAGTTGAAGAGGCCACATAGGAGAGAGAAGAGAACATGAGAGCCCAACACCCCGAGCTGTTCGAGGATTAGAACTTTCGAGGATGAAAGTTTTTCAAAGGAGGGAAGATTGTAACGCCCCAACAATTTGGAACTTAATTTATCGTCTTAAGTGTAATTATGGGAACATTGGAAGTAATTGAGGAACTTGATTATTTTGACTTTGTGTTTAATTAAGATTTAGATTTATATAATTACCTTGTTTTGGATAAAAAAATTGGTAGAGTTATATGTGGATAATAAAGATAATTGTGTTGAGGAGAGAGAGAATTGATTTTTTTGTTAAAGGTAATGGTGAGATATTATTTGGAAAAATAAAGAGAAAGAGAAGGGATTGATGTGATTGGTTGAAATTGAACGAGGGAGATTTTGATGGGTTTAATGGAAGAAAGAGAGTGAGATTTTTGGGGAAGAGAAAAGATAATAATAATGATAAAGAATTATTATTATTGCATTAAATAGCTCACTATTCATCTTCCTCTTCAACCAACCCAAAAAGAAAAAAAAAGAAACTCTAGCTCTAAAAGCGCTGTCGCCACACTTCTCTCTCGTCGACGGTCGCCGCGCCGTCCGCCCAAGCCTTTTGTCGGATCTTCGCTACAGATCAACCTGAACAGATTAGCCCGAGCCGATCGACACCCATCCGAGTCGACCCCTGTCTCCCCTGCCGCCAGCCAAATCCTTCCGTCATCCGTCGTGCCCCAGCTAAACGCCGCCACCATGAAGCTCCGTCGGTCGCCGCTGTCTCCGTCGCCAATCCAGCCGATCGTCCCTAGCTAACTGATCGTCGGACCCACGCCGCCAGCCGCCCAAATCTAGAAACCCGTGCACTGCGCCTCGTTCACGCGTAAACCCGACCCGATCGCATCTCCGCCCTGCGATCCGAGCAACCCGCTTCTGCACTGCTAGCCGAGCCGCATCCAACCACAAGCCGAGCCGTGCTGCGTCTCCTTCCTTCCAGCCGAGCCGTACCCACACAGCAGTTGCGCCAGAGCCGAGCTGCGCCTGCACACGAGCCGAGCCGCGCCTGCCCCCAAGCCGAGCCGCGTCGCATCTCCTTCCTTCGAGCTGAGCCGCTAAGCCGTTTTGGAGCCACCTAGCGTTTTCGGTCCTTTTCCCACCTATCGTTGGGAAGTTTTTGGTCAGTTAATTGGGTTTTTGGCACACCCAGCAAGGACTTAAGATTTTTGAACCTAAATAATTTATTTGGACTAAACTGATTTCTCTCTCTTAAAAAGGTAGCTTCGACCAATTGAATTGTATAGTGAAAGACTCCTCCAGTTAAGGACCACCCCTTTGTAACCCGACCACGAGTAAGTTATTCCAACTAAATTCTTGAGTCTTTGGTCTTTTAATGTTCAAGTTATGAAAGTTGGCGTTATTAATTATTTAGGGCCTCGCTGCTTGGAAAGCGCATTTTCTTGCTGTTAGAATTCGATTGAGCAAATCTCCAGGTAAGAGATTTCTACTACTAGCTCTACGACTAGAATCATGAGACCGCATGCATTCCTAGTTATGCACGTTGAGGACTAGACTGTATAATGATATGTTAATTAATGAGGGCATGATGTGATTCGATATGATGGCATGGTATAATGTGATGACGTGGTTTGTTATGACTTTATGTTTGGATATTGTGATGAGGTGTGACATGATGATTAGACTGATATGAGTACGAGATGATGCTATGTTATATGTTTGCTATGGTTAGGGTACTTGCTAGCTTAGCCTATTAGAGTTGGACCTGCATGGGTGTCCTTCGGGATCACCACCTATTTAAGACTGCGCAGTCCGACGGGACCGCCAGTCTGGCATGGATATAGATATGATTCGAGTGATTCGACGAGATCCTCGAAGCCCGATTGTCTTAGCGTCTCCTTCGGGTTCGCTATAGACCAGTATGTCCTAGGTGCTCCCTCGGGACACCAAAGACCAGATTTTGTTCCTACGGGAGCGCATGTTGCACGTGTTTTGGAAAGTGCCTGTTATTGGGTACTATTTTTTTCAGGACTCTAATAGGAAGTTAACAGACACCTAGTGGGACTAGTAGTGAGTCCCTTACTGAGTATTTTATACTCACTCTTTCCATGTCACATTTTTCAGGTAGAGGCAGGGGTAAGGGCAAGTGGTAAGCTGGCGGGCGACCAGAATTTATACTCACTCTTTCCATGTCAGTGAGTCCCTTACTGAGTATTTTATACTCACTCTTTCCATGTCACATTTCTCAGGTAGAGGCAGGGGTAAGGGCAAGTGGTAAGCTGGCGGGCGACCAGAAGTGACCGTGGCGAGCCATAGGGATCTCTGCTTCCGCTTTCCACCCCAGTTTAAACTTTCAGCATTTGAATTTTTATTATTCTTTATTTATTATTTCGTTTCTTCAAAAGTAGATAGGGCCCGAGTAGGATTTTAATATTTGTTACGTTTTGCACATTACCTTTGATTTGGTTTTTTTAAATTAATAAAAATTTGAGGTTTTGTTCGTTTTAGCCAAACTTTATAACTTTATTTGTGTTTAGTAATGGCTTCGACTCAGAATAAGGAGTTGGGTCGTTACATTTATTATAATTAAAAAAACAAGAACCCATATTTTTGTTTTTGATTCTTTTCAATTTTCAAGAAATAAAATCAGTTATAAAATATGTTTACGCTTTTAGTTAAAGCAAAAAAAAAAAAAAAAAAAAAAACAAAATGTTGTAGAAAAGTTATATAATAAACTATTAACAACAAACTAATATTTTCCCACATCAATACCTTAAACTATACTGAGATAAAATTAATAATCATCCTGTAATAGATATAAGCTTAAGAGAGGCTAGAATGAATATAATCTAATTTCTTTAATAAAAGAAATTAAATAATTTGGAATAAAATTAATGTCTTGCAACATAAGTCGAAAATCTTATATATTATGCAGTCACCTAAATACCTTACTAAACATGTTTTACTTAAACGTGGTTTTCTTCCATTGGTTTGCCTCTTCAATTCAAATATACTTTTTTAGTGAATAAACCATTCAAATAACCATTTCAAAAATCAATGATTCATTCTCTATCTCGTATTGTTGAACTAAAAAAATGGCTTTCTTCGTATAAGTATATATTTTATATATATATATATATATATCCTTAATAAAAGATAATGGTGATAGAAAACAAACCTTAAGAAATACCAAATACCGAATGGTCATATATCTATGGAAGCTAGCCATGTCGTTCAAAATTGTGACCTTTCCAACCCTAACAGGTTGTCCATCCTTGTTGATCCATGGGTTTGCACTAAAGTAGTGAAATCCATACTCTTGAAGCTTCCCATACATCACTGGATTTCTCATGGAGGAACTCACATGATAAATAGCATAGGATGACGGTTGGCTTGCATGTGCTACCATTGCTACGAGCATCGCATTCACGACCATATCAGCTGGAATCTATATATTTTGCAATAATACATACACACAAAAGATAGTATCAAATTATTTTAGTAGTGTTGTATTCCTTGCTTGAATGATTTGGAAAACATTAAAAGAAGAGTTTAAGAGGGATATAAAGGCCTTTGAGTCATTATTACTTACCACATCTACTAGTGCATTGACATCTCCGAGGAAACATGTTATTTTCCCTTTACCATATGCAACAGCAAGGCTATCAATGGTTCTGTTGCATAAAGGAAAAAATATTGTTAATAATTGCTATATTATTAACTATCGTTAAAAATATGTGTACTTTATGTCACTTTAGCAAAGGTAAGTAGTTGAAGCATAAGGTCTGTAAAGGGGTTTGATGTGCTATTATTTGTAATATTTGGAGGGAACATAATATGCTTTAAGTTCCCTTGGTGTTCTCTCTTGGTGGTTAGTCAAGTTGTTTGGTTTGGATTTTTTTATGTTGTTCTTAATGGCTCAGTGTTTCTATCGTAGGACCAAGGATGGCTCTTTTGGTTGAAACATTTTTCTTTGAGGTATATATTGTTTATGTTTGTGTTTGATTTGACTTTGTCATTATTCATTTCCATGTTTTTCTGGGGTGTTTTGTTTGTACCTAATTATAGGTTGTGATGTCTTGTTCTCTCTTTAGCAATTCAATACCTTCGAAAAAAAACAAAACAAAACAAAAAACAAAAAACAAAAAACTATATAAATTTACAATTTGCTCTTATCTATTAGTTTGAGGTTTAGGCTTCAAGATTTATAAGCGATTTAAGTTCGATTCACTACCACTACTACCAAACTTATAGATGCAATGAGTGGTAAAGGAATATATATATATATATATATATATATATATATATAAAATATGCTTATTTTTACTTCTTATTTTTGCTAGTATTGATTAAATTACCAATTGGAAGTAAAAGAGACGAAATTGGACCAAACCAAATCAATTGAAGCAAAAATGAGAAAAATAGGCCAAAATTACTAAAATACCCTTAAAAGCAAGTGTTGCCCAAAGCATTACACTGTTGCTCATAAATTAGAATGCAACATGATGTCTCCCATACATGCAATAGGTGGCATCAGGTGGTCAGCGTCACGTCTCTTTCCCTAGCATAGCAACGCTTTGCGGTAGACAAACTTTAGTACGAGCAACAGACAATTTATTCGTTAAGTGGAAATTCCTTGATAGCATTGCAACACTGCTCCATGGCGTTTTGACGCTATCTCAATTCCAACACCTATACATTGAGGCTTCATTTTGCTTCCAATAAGTCTCATCTCACTTCAACTTCTTTCTGTCTTATATATTATCACGCCTCTCTTCCTTCTTTTAGTCCATTTTCTTTTGTGTTAAAGTGATAAAATAGTTTAAAGGTTTTTATTAACAATGAATGCTATAGAAGCTGTTCTTCTTTGGTTTTCTCTATCACTTTACTGTTTTGTTGATATTTCTATATGAGAGCATGAACTTCGAATAACGAGTGACTAGACTTCTTAAGTTTTAGGGTGTTGATGAAATTACTTTGAAAATTGTTGAACTCTATACTTTTCAATTTTTTTCGCTTGATTGTTATTGAATGGCCATCGATTATTGTTAAATTATATGTCCAATTTGAAAAGTGATATGTTTAATTGGAAAAATAATATCGAATTGCTATTAGCAGATTATGCAAATGGTTAGAAGAATAGTAAAAGTTGATAATGACCATCTTATTTCCATGCATGTTAATTCAATTTTAAGAAATTAATAACCATTCAGATTGTATGAGAAGATTATTTTTTAAAGATAATAATTCAAATCAAAGTTTCTAGACTTGAGCATTGTGTTCATACTAAATTCCATCAAATATCGACTTATTAATCAATGAATTATATAATTGATTCATCACCGTTGAACATCTTATTTATTGAATTTCTTTCCTTTCTATCTTCTTTCTTTGTTTAAATTGAATATGAACCACACAGTTAAAACCAATTTCTAATTTCTTTGGCTAAAATTACTTTGATACTAAACTAGTTAGTATAAATCAACAAAAGGGATCCCTGTGGTATCTTACACTATTTTATGTGAGACCCTCATCTGAAATAGAAGGATTGTTTTGAAGAGTAGGCGTTTTGGAAGTTTGCATTGAAGTTAGGTGACACGATGAAGGAAGTTGCGTTCGAAAGGAAATAGTTATTTTGATGTTTTAACGCAAAAAGAAGACATATGAAGAGAGAGTTAGGAATTTCAAAAGAAATTTCTAATCTTAATTAGATAGCTGATGACCTATTGAGTTAAAGCTAAACATAGTTAGAAAGGATATTAAGCTCATATGTATAAAGCACCAAGTAGAAGCTGGCAAGTCAAGGAGAACTTAAGGGTGACTAATCCATTTAAGGATGAGTATAACTAGGATTTAAAATGTCTAAAGTAAGAATGTTACTTTAATTCTCTTAAGAATTGCTTTACTGAAGAAGTTTGTAGGTGAGAAGAAAGAACGTGATCAAAGAAAGGAAGGAAACTTAGTGTTTTTAGTGAGTGACTTTCTAAAAAAAGGAACAATGTTCTAAACATTCTTTCCAAGTCTTGTGTTATTTGTAAATATATAACATGTGTTTTATCTTGTTAATATTATAAGAAAGCATGGATGTTTTATGAGTTAAAGTTTCGTATTATGATGTTTGTATGAAATTCATGTATGAGAGAGTAAACCATTACCTTTATTCCTGTCATATGCTAATTATTATGTGCACATAATGAGTCAAGGCAACCATGAGGTGAAAGGACCACATGGCGGTAAGAAGTTGGTTAATGCGTTGAAAGGAGCATATTGAGTTAACAACCTGAGCAACGAAAAATGAACCGAAAAAATTCTCCAGGGGATGTTGATGATAATGCGGTCATCACAGTAGTCTATATGTGGGAATGGTTCATGTTCTTGGCAAAAGGAATAAGAAAAGGCTAATGTATGTTATATTTTTGAATAAGGCATTGTGAGCTTGTTTATGAAAATATATTTACTTATTGTATGCCTCAAAAGGATTTCTAAAACCTCACTCACTAAGTATTTGACTTACGTTTTAAGTTTTCCTTCCCCAGGCAACAAGGCATTGAGGCTAAGTTAAGAAGGATAAGGAGAGCTACTACACATTAGGGTGAGGCATTCTAAGTAAATCTGAAGAGGCTACGCCAGGCGTTAGAAGCCTGAAGTCTTTATTTTTAGTTCTTGTATTCAAGGAAGCATGTATTATGTATTTGGGACGCATGTTGTGAAGTTAATAAAGGAGTTATTTATTTAACTTTTATTGTGGATTTTTCTTATGACTTAGGAATTCTAAAAGTTCCAGTTCAATCTAAGAGTTAAGTGTAAGATGCAAAGGTTTAAGATTGAGCGTTCTGGCGTTTCGCTCAGAGGCACAAGGGTTGCTCAAGTCACGTTAGCGTGTCACAACACGTGGGTCAAGATGCTTACAGGGTGGGACGTGACATTTTATTACTAAATGGCCACGTACACTTGGATGATATACATCAATAATGACATTACTAATTTGAGCAATGATCTATGCAAGATCTTAACCAATAAACACGTAATGGAAAAATTTGCAAAGAAGTTATGCAAAAAATTTGGAGACTCATTGGAAAAGTTCTATTTGAGAAGATTGGAAGGAACGTATTCCTTTGCAAATTGTAAACTATTAGTAACAAAAATAGAGTAACCAAAGGCGGGCATTGAAGCTTCCATAATACTTTGCTTCTCCTTGAAGGATCAAGAGGGAATAACACCCTTTTAGATGTGGAGTTTAAGTACTGCTTATTTTGGATTCATTTTCACAATATTTCTCTGTTTATTTTTTAGGAAATATGTCTCTACTCTTGCAATTTCAATAGGAGAGTTTGAAGGATTTGAATTTAATGAATCAAGGCAATATGGTGGAAAGACTCTTAGAGTTAGAGTTCAAAATTGATACCCAAATTCCATTAAAGTGGAGAATGAATATCAAGTTGGAAGCCATGACCGAGGAAAAGTGGATTTTAATTTCATTTGAGAAACTCCCTGATTTTTATGCTTAAAGTCATTTTTTTCAAAAATGTGATGGAAGATGATAAAATTTATGAAGAGCGAAAATTTGGAGTTTATCTAGGTGGCTTGTCAAGCAGTAAAGGTATAAGTAAGGGAAGAAAAGAGGTGGCTAAAGAGCTATCTTTTAGAGGGAAAGGGAGAGGCAAATGTGGGATGGATTAAAGAACACAAGGTGGAAGAATGGTTAGATGGTCAAAAGGAGAAGCTTGATTTGGCTGAATAGAGGTTTGACGCATCAACAATCGAAAATAGGTTGAAGAAAAATGTATCCAAGAAAACGATGGAAGTTGAAGGTAGTCGAAAGGGAGGTAAGCCAGAAAGAATTATTGGCGAGGACTATAGTGCAAAAAAAACTAAGACCGATGGGATGAAAGGTAGTGTTGATTCGTTCCTCGAGATAAAAGTGGATAGATCTTATTCTAATTCAGGAAGAAGGAACAAAAGTGGACATATCTGCTTTAAAGGGGACTCACATATGTAAACATTAAGAGAAAGAGTGTGAAGTTTGAGTCGGACTTAAAAGATACTCAAAAAATGGATAAGACCCTTCATCGGCCCTTCATCATGTGGAAAAAGATCCAGAGGGGCTGGGATTTTGGGTCTTAAATGGGAAATAAGCTGGAGAGAAGGCTAGTAAAGACAAAAGGAATTAGGAAAAAATTAATAAGGAAAGGTACAACAAAAGAAATTCAAGAAAAAATGAAAACGCGTTGCTAGAGCTGATTCTAATTTAAGAGGCCAAGTCATTGAAAAGGAGTGTATCTTAGCAAGAAAATATTATATTATAGATTGTGAAAAGAGAAAACTAAAAAAGAGAGGTCGAATGATTAATTCCAAAAAAGAAAGAGGGATATCAACGAAGGTTATGGGACAACCCCACCGGATGCCATAAATATCTTGAATTGAAACATTCAAAATTTGGAGATTTTTTAAATGTTTTAGACCCTTAGACACAAAGTCAAAATGGTAAGAGAATCAACGAGAATCAAGTGAAGAAAGAGGAAAAGAAAACATGGCTTTACATGCTGCTTTAATGTCCTTAGCAGAGGGAATACAGTAGGTTATTACTTTCGTGGAATGATGATATTTAACGTCTCGATATCATCTTTTTTCTTAGGCCATATTGATGTCACCATTAAAGATGATGCTTGGTTTTGGAAATTTAGTAGTATCTACGAAAATATGTAAAAGAAAATAGAGTAAAAAAATTAGAAATTATCCGTTGAACTTGACAAAGCTATAAATCTCCCTTGGATTCTGCGGGGAGATTTCAATAAAATTATCGAGGTCAGGGACAAGAAGAGTGGGGCGATTAGAAGCCAACACCAAATGAATCTCTTTAGGATGCTATTGATACGTGTATACTGAGGGATCAGTGGTATTGATATGTTTACATGGAGAAAAAAGATACTGGAAATGGGGTCATAAAAGAAAGGTTGGACAACTTTCTTATGAACAATGACATAATTTCCAAATTTGCTTCTATCCATGTTAGTCCCTTCAACTTTCATCACTCTGACCATAGGCCTATTTTTGTTAATTTGTCTTCTTTAGATCTCAAAGTAACAAAGCTAAAAAAAACTAGAATGATCATATTTGAAGAAAGTTGGTTGCAATTTCAAAACTACAAGGACATTATTAACAGGTGTTCGTAACCAGAGGGGGGGTAGGAGTTTCTTTCTTCCCTGATAATGTAAGGCTCTATCTTGAAAGTTTGAGAAAATTGAATCGGGATAGATTGAAAGGGTTCCTAAAGAGTGCAGTTTCAGGAAAGATGAGGAAATTATTCTCTTATGAGGCCATCTAATTGCGAATAGGTTAAGAAGCTTCATAAGGTTGAATTGGAGCTTGAGAAGCTTTTAGAGGAAGAAGAGATGTACAAGAAAAGTACATCTAAATATGATCGACTAAAATGAAAAGATACAAATACCATATGGTTCCTTAGTAAGGCATCTCATATAAAAAGAAAAAGTACTCTATAACCAACATTATGGATGCCACGGGAGATAAAGTTGAAGGTAAAGATGAGGTCGAGGCTATTGCAACAAGTTATTTTGTAGAGCTCTTCTAATCTTCTCGTCCAAAGGAGGATTAATTGTCCAATATATGTAGTTGCATTGATAATGTGATATATGATCAGTCTGTAATCAACATGAACATGTCTTTTATTCATTAGGAGATTGAGAATGCTATCATGGGCATAGGTCCTAGTAAATCCCTAACTCAAAACTATTGGGAGCAAAGATATAGTTAAAACATGCTTGGGTGTGCTCAATGAGGTAGAGAATGTGGGTCCGTTGAAACAAATTAAAACTTACATATCTTTAACCCCCAAAGTTAAGAAGCCTAAGTATATGGGTATGTTTATGCCCATAAGCCCGTGTAACATGATCTATAAGATTATTGCAAAATCTATAAGATTATTGCAAAATCTTTAGTTGACACGCTAAAAAATGTGCTTGATGACATCATATCTCAAGCTCACACTACCTTTTTTTCAAGGAGATTGATTATTGATAATGCCATCTTGGGTTTCGAGTGCTTTCACACTATTAATAACAAAAGATTTGGGAATTGGATGGCTGGGTAGCTTTGAAGCTGGAAATGAGCAAGGTTTATGATAGGGTGGAGTGGTCTTTTCTCAAAACCATATGTCTTTTGGCCAACCGATCATAGTTTAGAAGCATCATGAATTGTATAGAGACAATCTGGTTTTTTTGTTCTTATAAACGATAGACTATCTTATGAGTTTTCTTTTAGTAAAGGCCTTCTTAGGAGGACTCTTTTTCTCCATAACCTTTTTTCATTTATGCCGAGGGTTTGTCGACTCTCATTTTCGGAGAAGAGTCTCTCTCTTATCCATAGCCTTCGCCTACATAAGCTTTGCCCTTCTATTTCTCACTTTTTTTTTCTGATGGCAGTTTTATCTTTCTCAAGGCTTGAATCGAACATTGCATAGTTATCGACAAAGTTCTCAAGCAGTATGTCGAGTCATCAAAGAAAAAAATATACTTGGCCAAGTCTAAATGTCTTATCAGTAAAAATGTGAGGTCTCAAATCATTGTTGAGATAAGTAGCATTTTGTAGGTTATGGAGTCAGTCTCCCTTGGGTTTGATCTAAGGTTGTCTGCTCGCAAGTGCATAAAAAAGTCTAGGCTTTTTAATTGATTAAAGGATAAGGTGTGGATGGTGCTTCAGGGTTCGAAAGAAATCTTTTTTCTCTAAGAGGAAGGAGATCTTCATCAAAGCTATTACTCAAGTTACTCTCATCTACACTATGAGTTTCTTTAAGCTTCCCCGTTGATTGTGTGATGATATTAATAGGGTTCATTTGGGATGAACCAGAAATAGCCCACTGGATCAACTGGAAAAGAGCTATGTTTATCTAAGGATGCTGATAGCCTTGGGTTTCGTGATTTATAGATCTTCAATCAAGCTATCATTGCCAAACAAAGCTAGAGAATTATTCGATACCCAGGGAGTCTATTGTCTCATGTTTCAAAGAAGGATGTTTGAAAAATGGTGATTTTTGGAATACTTCTCTTGGAAGCGGTTGTCCCTCACTTAGAGAGACATATTGTGGGGTCGTGACCTTTTCCTTAAGGGCTATAGATGGATGGTGGAAAACATGGTGCAAGGGTCTATGCTTTGAAAAACCCTTGTTTCCCTTGAAATGAACCAAGGATGCCTTTACACACTAATGATGGTACGAACTCAATGTCGGCTGCGATTTTATGAAAGGTAATGGAAGCTAGAATTCTTAGCTTGTTGAAAACTTCTTTCTCTCTAACGATGTAAAGATTATTCTTAGGGTCCCTCCTATATCTCACATGGGAGGTGATGGGATTATCTGGGGTCTTGATCCTAAAGGTTGTTTCTCGGTCAAGAATGTTTACACTCTTGTAGTGAACTAAGATGTGGCGTTGAACACTCCTTCCTGCTTACGTCTCTTGGAGGATAAGATTTTTGGAAAATCGGTGAGGAGCCTTGGAATCCCTTTTAAGGTGAAGCTCACGATGTGGAAGGAAGTGTTAGTAAATGGTCCCACCTACTTTATTTTATCACGAGCAAATTAATTAATTAATTGGTTAGCAAATTAATTAATTAATAAATTGGTTATGGAGTTTGGTTATGGAGTTGGTAAAGAATATGTTAAGATCTTCTTTTCAAGGGTTCCACATATGGTTAGGATTTATTTCTTATATATTGGTAATATTCTCACGGGTGGTTAGGATTTATTCCTTATATATTGGTAATATCTTGTATGAGAAGTTATGCGAAGAAAAAGTATAAAAGTTTTTTTACGGTGAGTTTCTCTTGGTAGTTCTTCATGAAAATGATACGAAAGACCAATAGAAGAATCATCAAGTCGTTCTGGGCTTGAGTTGAATACATCATCTATAGATCTGAGATTAAGGGAAAGATATTTTGTCCTTCTTATGAGTTATGGCTATTGTGTTCTTACATATTTAGTTTTGTTGCAACAGTTCTAAGACAGCACGGTGATAAATGTGCAGAGTGTTGTACCTCCAGTCATAACTATGTATTCAACTGTTATTGTATTTGTGATTAATACAATCTTCTATCATGGGCAAACTGTCCCCTAGATATAGATGCGTATTCATCGAACTGGGTTAACAAACTTTGTTGTGTTGTGTATTTCTGTTTGTTTCTATTGCTCTCTACTCTTTACACAACTGAGGTTACTTCTATTGCATATCACTAAAATCGTTCATATTTCAATTGGTATTAGAGCAGGTTGTCATACGATCATTGATGGACAAAATTCGTGAAGGAAACTCAACCACTAGACCTCCACTTCTGGATGGAGGAAACTATGAGTACTGGAAGTCACGTATGGAGGCATTCCTGATGTCTCTAGACATGAGGTGTTGGAGAGCCATTATATTAGGGTGGGAGCACCTCACTGAAAATGATGAAACTGGCAAAATCACACGAAAATCTAAATTAAAGTGGACAAGCGAAGAAGATGATGCAGCCGTAGGCAATTCGAGTGCGCTGAATGCACTGTTCAATGCCATTGATCCTAACATATTCAAGCTAATCAACATCTGCAAGTCAGCTAAGGTCGCATGGGATACCCTGGAGGTAACCTTTGAAGGAACATCAAAGGTGAAAATCTCACGGTTATAGATCCTGACATCACGTCGAAGCACTTCAAATGACTGAAGAAGAAACTATCACTGAATTCAATGTTCGAGTACTTGACATTGCCAACGAATCAGATGCGTTAGGAGAAATGCCTAATTCAAAACTTGTCCGAAAAGTTCTTAGGTCTCTTCCATCCAAGTTCAATATGAAAGTCCCTACAATCGAGGAGGCGAATGACCGATCAAAAATGAAGTTGGATGAACTATTCGGGTCATTACGAACTTTCGAACTACATTTGGGAGAAGGTAAGAGTAAAAGGAAAACTGGGATTGCTCTAACCTCTGTGAAGGAAGAAGTGATAGAAGAGTCCAAGGTGTGCGAATGAAGAATCTGTAGCTGAATCCATTGAGTTACTGACAAAGCAGGTAGACAAACTTAAGAGTCAATTTCATAAGCATGTTGGCGGTCAAAGGAGCAGTCGCTACTCCAATTCGACACATTACCCTAGAACATCTAGTTCATTCTCCTCATCTGGTCTATATAGAAGGAAAGATTACGAATGGGGAGAGAAGGATTATGGAACGTTAAAAGTTGAAAAGAATATTAAAGGAATCAGATGTCATGAGTGTGAAGAATTTGAACACATTCAAAGTGAATGCACAACTTATCTCAAACGTAAAAAGAAGAGCCTTGTAGCTACGCTTTCAGATGAAGAAAACTATTCAGAAAGCAATAATGAAGAAGTTGGAAAGGCATTAATCAGTAGCATCACAACAAACGAAGGAGTGGAAAATGTGATATCTCAAGTGCTTGACCAGCAAGCAACAATGTCAAATAAATCTCCCAACGAAAGCACATTGAAAAGAAAGTGGGAGGAAGATCAAGCTACAATCGTGTATCAACAAGAAAAGATACAAGGCCTAATGGAAGAAAATCAAATTTTCCTATCCTCAATAGTCACTCTGAAAACTGAATTAAAGGAAGCCAGAAATCAGTTCGAGGGGCTTTCCAAATCTATAAAAATGATGACAAGTGGAACTCATAAATTAGATGACTTGCTCGGCCAAGGGAAAAGATGCGATGAAAAAAGAGGATTGGGTTTTTCATAAAAGGGATCTAATAGGACTAAAAACAAAAACCGTGTTTGTACGTGAGTCAAATAGTTATGACGACCAGAGAAAGATAGCGAAAGAAAAAAAGACAGAAGATACTATTCCGTCTATTAAGTCTCTGAATAGATGAAAACGATGGATTTGTTATTTCTGTGGAAAGATTGGTCTTATTCAACCATACTGTTATCAGCTGCAAAGTCTATTGTACCAAAGACAAGTCAACAATCAGAGCAAACGTATAAATAGGCGCAGGACAGAATGGAGACCTAAAGTCAATATGAAAAACTGCAAGGTAGCTCTTACTCCTGTTCATAATCCTAACTCTACTGACCAATATGTTGATAGTGGATGTTCCAGGCACATGAGAGGGAATGCACCACTCTTCTTTGAACTCAGCAAGTGTAACGTAGAATCAGTCATGTTCGATGATGGAGAAAAAGGAGGAATAGTCGACATAGAGAGTTGTCAATGCCCAGAATAGCAATTATTGAGCTGGACGTCTGATAGTTCAAACGATCGGTCTTGTGTTATTAGAGCCCACAATCATGATCTAAGCCCAGTTTGTTTACCTGTCAGTCAAGCAATAAACTTAAATTTAGTTGGTTTCTGTGTCGTTAGTCGTCAAACTTTTTATAACCCACGATCATCTCTGGTTAGTTGCCATCGTCTGCTGTTGTTTTATCCTTTATTCTTGTTTAGGTATAATTACTTGAGTGTGCAAACAATGGTGGTCACTCACGTCAAGTCTTATCAGTCGACTGCCTTCACACTTGTTCATCTTTCTTTTGCTTTGTTTGAATCATCTTACATGACTCCAATCGATGTTGGAACTACATCCCTTGTTATCTTCCTGAGTATGCGTCTCTTTCAAGATTCTCATATACCAGATGTCTTTGCTGAGTTTGACACTGCGTCTGGCGAGTCCAAGGCTTCCTCTGCTGTTAGTCCTACTATTGGTCAACCCCTTGTGCTATCTGCGGTATGTGTATAGGCGCTGATGGTTGAGTCTCTCTCTCTCTGATAGGACAAATCAGTAGATTTTCTGAGTGGCATATAGTGTTGGAGAATGTTTTATGTGATCGTCGTCGGGTGGCTTTGGAGTCTACTGTTTCTTCTAATGATTCTTAGGTTTCACTTTATTTTTGCAACAAGCAAGGGGGAGTGTGGTTTATCTGGATTTCTGTGATTGGATTTTGTCTTTTGTTAATTTTCTCTACTTTTTCATTCATGCAAAGATTATGTTATGGTATGGTTTCTAGTGGTCTTCTGGGTGTTGTGGCAGCATGGTTGTTTGGTTTCTCTACTTTATATTTGATGAGGTGTGCTTGTCTGCAGAAATAAAGGTAGGTGGTCTCAAGGGGGAGTATGTTAGTAAATGGTCCCACCTACTTTATTTTATCACGAGCAAATTAATTAATTAATTGGTTAGTAAATTAATGAATTAATTAATTGGTTATGGATCAGTTTGGTTATGGAGTTGGTAAAGAATATGTTAAGATCTTCTTTTCAAGGGTTCCACATGTGGTTAGGATTTATTCCTTATATATTGGTAATATTCTCATGGGTGGTTAAGATTTATTCCTTATATATTGGTAATATCTTGTATGAGAAGTTATGCGAAGAAAAAGTATAAAAGCTTTTTGACGGTGAGTTTCTCTTGGTAGTTCTTCATGAAAATAATACGAAAGACCAATAGAAGAATCATCAAGTCGTTCGGGGCTTGAGTTGAATACATCATCTATAGATCTGAGATTAAGGGGGAGATAATTTGTCCTTCTTATGAGTTATGACTATTGTGTTCTTACATATTTAGTTTTGGTGCAACAGTTCTAGGACAGTACGGTGATAAATGTGCAGAGTGTTGTACCTCCAGTCATAACTATGTATTCAACTGTTATTGTATTTGTGATTAATACAATCTTCTATCATGGGCAAACTGCCCCCAGATGTAGATTCGTATTCATCGAACTGGGTTAACAAACTTTGTTGTGTTGTGTATTTTTGTTTGTTTCTATTGCTCTCTACTCTTTACACAACTGAGGTTACTTCTATTACATATCACTAAAACGTTCATATTTTAGGAAGGCCCTATCAAATTCCTTTCCCACCCTTGGGAATACTATTAAAAGAGGATTCAATACTAATCCCCTTTGTTTGTTTTATAGAAATTACGTGGAGTAAGTCATGCTTTGTGTTTCAAGTTTTCTAAAGTATTGACATTCGTTTTCCCCTTCATTATTGAGCATTTTGGATGGTTTGAGGTTTAGTTGAATCTCAGTGGACTGCTAGGCCGAAATTATGGAAAAGCTGAAGGGATTAAATCATAGCGTCGCGCCATTCTTCTATAGGATGTGTGGAACTATAGGAATCTTATTAAGTATAGAAACTAGTCTCTAGAAATGAATAATGTGTTGCTAAGCAAAATTGCATTGTATGTGGAGAAGTTCTTTGAGATTGCCTATTATGTGTTTGGCTTGAAGAGAAGGGAGATTCAGGTAAGTCATGAGTTTTGGGCCCTTGACTTTGTTGGGAAGGTTTGTATCGTTGGTTACTTTTCGTTTTATGAAGTTTCTTTGAAAAGAAAAAAAAATCTTGTGATTTAAAAATGGCTAGGTTATTAAAAAAAAATGTCCTCGTGGACTCTATACTTTGTGTAAAAAACACTCTTAAACTTTTAAAACTTTCAAAAATATACTTAAACTTTCAAAAAAAAAAAAAAAACTCCTATCACTAATTTTCGATGGAAACCATTAATATTTTATTGCAAAAATATTTTTGAACTTTTCAAAATATAAAAACTACCCTTGAACTAATTTTGTTTTTTTAAAAAAAAAAAAATACTCTTATGTATGTGAACAAAAACCTTTAATACATCGTTGTAAAAATGATTATTTTAAAAAAAACATTAAAACTTCTCCTCCCATTGGTATGATGATCAATTTGTTTGAATTTTCTTGAGTTAAAAAATACCAATTTTAAGACAAATTATTTATATATCATCATTATCTTTTTTGCATAGATACTCTAATTTTTCTCCTGTTAATTTGTCTATTTCTCTAACACTAACTTTCTTAGCAACTAAAACAAAAATTTAGATGTGTGAACACTTGATTTTAGTTATTTATTTATTTTTAAGGTAAACGAGTCAAACAATTAATAAAATGGGTGTAAGAGAGTATTCAAGCTTAAGAAAAGAGAAGAAAAGAAAAAGAAAAGGATAAATAAAGAAGTAAGAGTGTAACGCCCCAACAGATTGGTTTTTCATTTTATCGTCTTATGGAATTTGATTATTTTGACTTTGTAATTAATTAAGGTTTAGAGTTATTTATTTTGTTTGGATATTAAGTATTTTATTTGGAAATAAATTGGTGAAGTTATTGTTAAGATAAAAGTTGGTTCGTTAAAGGAGAGATGTGATGATCTAATTGAGGAAAAGAAGGAAAGAATTTTTTTAAAAAATGAGAAGAAAAAGGGAATTTGGTGAGATTTGGGAAGGAGAGAGAAGGTAGAGTAAATGGGTTTAAATGAACCTTGGGACCCGTGTACCAAAAGTAAAATTTTTTGGAAAAGAAAAAGGAAAGAGAAACTAAGAAAAATTTTGGAAGAAATTTTGAAACCCTAGACGCCGACTTCAGCTTCGCCGCGCCGCCGCCATCGCCGCCGGATTCCAGCAAGTTCATACGGGAGCCCAGCCGCAATCCCGAGCCGGTTCCTCGTCCGTCTCGCGTCGCCGCGTCGAGTCAGGAGCTGCGAAGCCGCGCAGCCCAGCAAGCCGAACTCCCTGTCCGCAAGCCGTTGCCTTCGCAGATCGGAAGCCGTCGCGTCTCGCCAGCCGAAACCCCGTCTGCAAGCTGTCGCTGAGCGCCGCCTTCAGCCAGACACCACGTCGGACGTCCCTGCTAGTCAGCCGAACAGATCTGCCGACCTGCGCTGCTAGTCGCCCAAGTCCAGAAGCCGTACACCGTGCCCTGTCGCTCGACCCGTCGCATCTCTGCCCCGACGCTCGACCCGCATCACCCCTTCGTGACCCGAGCCGCGCGGTCTGCCGCAGTCGATTCGCATTTCCGACCTGAACAAGAGACGCGTGCCCTTGACCCGAAACCCGACCCACGCAGCCGCTCCGCGCCGCTGAGCCTCGCCCGCGTGCACCCGTAAGCCGAGACGCGCCTCCATTCTGCCGCAAGCTGAGCCGCACGCGCGCAGCTTCTGCACCGAGCCGAGTCACGCCTGTGCCCAAGCCGAGCCTGTCCCTGTTTTTCCAGTCGAGCCGAGGTAAGAGATATCTAGGTAAGAGATTTCTCCTACTAGCCCTATGATTAGAACCATGAGACCACATACACCTCTAGTTATGCATGTTTAAGGACTAGACTGTATAACATATGTAAATTAATGAGAGCATGGTGTGACTGATGATGTGGTTATATGATGGCATGGTAATGTGATGACATGACTTGTTATGTTTGTATGTTGGATATTGTGATGGGATGTGAGATGATGATTAGATTTATATGATTACATGATGATGTTATGTATATGTATGCTATGGTTAGGGTACCTGTTAGCTTAGCCTATTAGAGTCGTACCTGCATGGGTGTCCTTCAGGATCACCACCTATTTAGGACTGCGTGGTCCGAGGGGATGCCAATCTAGCATGGATATAGATATGATTCGAGTGATTCAACGGGATCCTCGCAGCCCAATTGTCTTAGTGCTTCCCCCGGGTTCACTACAGGCCAGTATGTCCTAGGTGCTCCCCTGGGACACTGAAGACCAGATTTTCATTCTTACGGGAGCGCATGTTGCACGTGTTGGGGAACGTGCCAGAGATTGGGTACAATTTTCAGGACTCTAATAGGAAGCTAACAGGCACCTAGTGGGACTAGTAGTGGGTCCCTTACTGAGTATTTTATACTCACTCTCTCCATGTCATGTTTTTCAGGTAGGGGCCGAGGTAGGGGCAAAGGCAAGCTGGCGAGCGACCAGAAGTGACTGTGGCGAGCCATAGGGATTTCTGCTTCCGCTTACCCCCGTTTTAGACATTTAGTACTTGAGTTTTATTTTCTTCCTTATTTACTATTTCATTTCTTTAAAAGTAGATAGGGCCCGAGTAGGATTTTAACATTATTTACATTTTGCATATTACCCTGATTTGATTTTATAAATAAAATTCTGAGGTTTTATTCGTTTTAACTAAACTTTATGACTTAAATCATGTTGTCTACATTTAGTAATGACTTCGACTCAGAATAAGGAGTTTGGTCGTTACAAAGAGTACTAACAATTTTCGTTCATATACAAATATAACCAAAGTATTTTTAACTTTCTTTTTAATTTCAGAGGTAATTTTTAAAATTTAAAAAATTTCAAATATATTTTTCACATAAAACACTAACATTTTTCATAAAAAAAAAAAATCCTAATGATAAGAATATGTTTATATATATATATATATATATATATATATATATATATATATATATATAATTTAAGGGTATTTTTAAAAGTTTTGAAGTATCAAAGTATTAATTTTCATAAACATAAAAAAACACCAGATTATTTACGACTCGTATAACAAAATAAAAAACCTATGAAATCAACCATTTTTTAAAAATATTCTAGGTTTGTCCTTGTCGCTTTTGACTTTCGTATGACTTGATTTCTTCCTTCTTTCTTTCCATCTTCTTCACTTCATAGCGTCGATCTCTCTTTCTCTTCTTCTGCAATTTTTATTTTATTTTTGAAAATTTGATCATTGCTCATTCTAAAATTTGATCATTTGAAATTTTTTATTCTTTTTCATTATACTTCTGCTATTATTATCTTTGTTTTCAATAAATCATCAATCCTTCTATTTTTTTTAATGTGTTGTGAACAGAGATGAAATACGTGATTGTTTACCATAGAACTTTTCAAAATCATCGTTTATCATGAACTACACGGTCGTGTATCATGAACTACATGGTTGTATATCATGATCTACATGATCATTTACTAGGGCTTTTCTAAACCATTTTTTATCATAAACTACTTGATCATGTATCATGAACTACATGATCGTGTATCATAAACTATACACGATTGTATATCATCATCTACACAATTGTTTACCAGGGGTTTTCAAAACATCGTGTATGATGAACTAACAATTGTGTATCATTTCGTACACGATCTCATATCATGATTGTTTAGAAGAGGAATTACACGCGCACGATACTATCTACATGATCGTGCATCATTTCCTACACAATCATGTATCAAGTCCTATACGATCGTAGATCATGATCGTTTAGAAGAAAAATTACTCGCGTGCATATGACTGATTAATCACGTGTTGACTAGAACATTTTTTATAATTCTTATTGTGAACCTGTGGGTTTTTTTCGTTTTCAAAATTATTGTATACATTGTCAATATATTTTGATAGTTGTTATATATTTTAAACCACCCCTTTATAAAATTATACAGGACATGATATCCTATTCAAATCTATACATTGTTATTGTTGTTAGATCGGACATTTTCAATATTGTTGTCAAATTATAGGTAGAATAGATCTTAATTAACTTTATATTTTTGTTAACGTATAAATATACAGGTCAATTAGTAATGTTTTTATAGAAAAATAATTTTTAGTAAGATGATTATCATGGATTGAACTCATAATCTCTTAGTTAATTATTGAGACAATGTCTCGTTTTTTTACCATTAGATCAACCTATGATGGTTAATTAAATTAATAATTTTATCAATAATTTAACTAATTTTTTTTGTGAATATATCAATTTATAACATCTTTCATATTTGATTCGTGTTAAACTTGTAATTTTAATCAATTAAGCTCCCAATATTTCACACAAATTACCAATCAATTTAGAGTACTTTTTATTATGGTTACGTTTGAAAATCATATTCATGCACTAATTCTTCTCAAACGTATGTGTAAGAAGCTTCTTCCAATGGTGGTTTTCTAAAATGAAAATTTCTCAAATGAAATTCTAAGTTAATAGTTCAATTAATTTGATTACAAGGCTTACACCATAAATTTTTCAAACAATAAAATTGGAAAAGAGTGTGAAATCCACACAAATATAAAATTTTAGGATTTAAATTGACACGTGTTATTTTAAAAAAAAAATATAGACAAATAAATTAAAATATTTACAAATATAGAAAAATATCAATATGCTTATCATATAAAGTTAAACCAATGATAGACTATTATGGATGTCCTTCTATTAATTATATTTTGTTATATTCATAAATATTTTTTATAGCTACGTCATTTAAAATGATATATATTAATTAAATAGATATTTTTGTCCAAAATTAGAGTATATAATGAAGTTGTTGGAGATGTAATATACATACCTTACACCTTCAACCCAGCCAGGAAAGGGTTCTTTGTAAGTGCTTGAAACAATAGTAGGACGTATAATAACCACAGGAATATTTTCTTTTAATTCGGATATCAACATTTCTCCCATTGCTTTTGTAAATACGTATGTGTTTGTCCATCCATAATTTTGTGATCTGTTACATTCAATCATATATCATTCTTTTAAATAATATTTAAATATCCTCCATTAGCTTAACTCATCAAAATTTTAAAACTAATGTTTACCTTTGTGTTTTTTAGAATTGTGTCTTACCTTTTTTTGGCTGCACAGATATGACATTTAATTTGTAGTATTTGAAGTGAACTAAGAGTGTGTGGGTGTGGGGTGGACATGGGTTATTGATATTGAAATAATTTACAAAATATTTTTCAAATATAATAAAAAAATTAAAACAATTTATAAAATACAGTAGAATTGTCAATAACATATTTAATTATAATTATATTGACTCTTTTAACTATTTAAAATTATTTAATAAAATTTAACAATACAGATTGAAAGTGAAAATTTAAGAGAAAATCAAAGTTAATTAAAAAAAGTTAAAATTTTAAAATATAGTCTAAGATTAAATTGGAACAAAATTATGAATATTTTAAACACTAGAGATAAATTAAAACCAAATTAAAAGTTTCAAATTAGAAAACTTGATATGGCAATCTCCTGAAATAAAAACTAAACTCAAAAAAATTTAAAAAAATAAAAAATACAATCTATTATTATTTTTATTATTATATATTTTTTTAGTACAAGTTTTATGGTAATTAATAACGTTCAAATAAGAAAGACATAGTGATTTTGTATAGATATACTAACCTTTCTAAACCCATTTCTTTCATGGTTAAAGTGATAGATTGTTGGGTAGCTCCCTTAGCTCGAAGGTCAGATATTTTGTAATCCACAAGGTTTAACTCATCTTCAATTTGTAGGCCACATTTCCCATTAAGAGTGTCTCCCATGTTATATTGGGATTCAAGTATTAGTCCTTCCTTCACTCCACAAACATAAGCTAACCAAACAAAATAAACAATTAAATCAAACTAAACATAAGCTAACCAAACAAAATAAACAATTAAATCAAACTAAACATAAGCTAACCAAACAAAATAAACAATTAAATCAAACTTTTCAAATGTTACTATAATCACATTATTGTTTAGGATTTAGGAGTTGTAATTTTAGGATTTAAAAGTTTGAGAATGTAATATTGCAAGTATGGTTGAGGAGGAGTTTTTGCAATTTAACCAAAATTGAACCATGCTATAGCCGAGCTACTCTGTAACGCCCAACATTTTTCGGTTTCCTTTGTTATTTTGGACCACTAATAATATTAATACTAAGTGTAGTTAATATTATCCTTATTAAACTAAAGTTGTTTCCTTTTTTATAAACTATTGAAGTTAGGGGTAAATTAGTAAATCAATGGAGTGGCAAATTAATTAATTGCCTTGGAAAGGGTCAAGGGTGGAGAGAGAGGAAAAGGGGGCTATTAAATTCTTTTTTATTTTGGGATTTCTTTTAAAAAGAGGCATTGGGAGACGTGAGACTCCTCATCTCCCCAAAGAAGAAAAGAAAAAAAAAAAAAAAAAAGGGAAACCCTAGCCGCCGCCACCCTCCGCGCCGCCGCACGTCGCCGCCGTACGCCGCCGCCGCACGCCGCACGCCGCCAGCTTCGACAAGCGCCGAGCCGATCCACCGCGCGTCTGCAAGCCGAAGGGAAGCCGAGCCATCCTCCGCGCGTCTGCAAGCCGAAGGGAAGCCGAGCCATCCTCCGCGCGTCTGCAGCCGAGTCCGCAGCCGCCAGCCGAGCCGGAACCCGCCGCGCCGCTTCGACCTAAGGGGGGGACCGCCGACGCCGCGCCGCTCCGATCAGGAGAGTAGCTGAGCCGCGCCGCGTCGCTTCGATCAAGCCGATCCGCCGAAGCTCGCAGCGCCGCGTCGATCCGAGGAGTTCCGTCAGCCGCGCCACCCGATCGAGCCGAAGGGAGCCGCTTCGCTCCGCGCCCAGCCGTCTCCCGCAGCCGCCGCTCGAAGCCGATCCGCCGCGCTTCACTCCAGCCGACGAACGAACCCGGAGCCGCTCCACCGTCCGCGCGCCCGAAGCCGAAACTGAAGCCGCGCCGCGTCCAGCCCTCCCCGCGTGTGAGCCGCGTCCGCGTGGGAAGCCGCGCCGCGCGTCCCGCGTAGCCGAGCCGCATCTCCTCCCTGTTGCAAGCCGAGCCGCCCGCGTAGCTTCCTGTACCGAGCCGAGCCGCGTCTGCTCAAGCCGAGCCGGTCCTGTCTTCTTCCAGCCGAGCCGCCAGGACTAATTTGGCTCCATCCACCTAAATTTTGGTAATCTAATTAATTATTGTGGTTTTTCCGGTAAGACTCCATGCTCGGACGTTAGTTAAATTAATTTGGGTCTAAATTAAATTATTTTCCTCAAGGGACGTCTTGGACCAAGAAATTGCTGCAGCGCGGGATTTCTTCAGTAGGGGCTCGAGCACTGCAACCTCCTTCTAGGGTAAGTTAAATTCAATTGAGTCTCGAACCGTTGGTCGTTGGCGACCTATTTACGAATTTTGACTTATTAAACAGTTAGGACTTCGTCGCTTGGAAAGCGTACTGCCTCGCGGTTAGGACTCGACAAGTAGATCTCCAGGTAAGAGATTCTACTACTAGTTTCATGTTTGAAGTATGAGACTGTGTATGCCCTATGTTGCATATTGAGAATTGGACAGTATGATGCCTGAAATAAATGTTAGTATGATGCAAATGACGATATAGTTGTGCTATAGCCTGTTATGTGTGGCAAGATCTATTATGGTTACGACGAATGACGGGACGGAGAGTGTAGAAATGATTTATGTGACATGTTATATGCTGATGCCATGTGTATGTTTACTGCAATTAGGGTACCTGTTAGCTTGATTTCTGTTAGAGTCGTACCTGCATGGGTGTCCTTCGGGATCACCACCTATTGAGGACTGTGTGGTCCGACGGGACGCCAGTCTAGCATGATATAGACATGACTCGAGTGACTCGACGGGGTCCTCGCATCCCGACTGTCCTAGGTGTCCCCGGGCACCGAAGACCAGAGTTACGTTCCTACGGGAGCGCATGATTGCACGTGTTCGGGAACGTGCCAGAGATTGGGTACCAGTTATCAGGACTCTAACAGGAAGTTAACAGGCACCTAGTGGGACTAGTAGTGGGTCCCTTACTGAGTATTTTTATACTCATTCTCTCCACTTTATGTTTTCAGGTAGAGGACGAGGCAAGGGCAAGGGCAAGCTGGCGAGCGACCCGAAGTGAGACCGAGGAGGGCCATAGGGACTACCGCTTCCGCTCATTTCTTATTTCAGATTTTAGCATTTGAGTTTGAGTACTTTTTATTTTCCACTATCTTTTATGTAGATAGGGCCCGAGTAGGATTTCAGAACGTTTTTACATTTTTGCATGACTACCTTGTTTATGTTTTTATAAATGAATTTCTTGAACCGTATGCTTTTAATAAAATTTTAGACTTAAACCACTTGTTCTATATTTAGTAATGACTTCGATTCAGTATAAGGAGTTGGGTCGTTACAGTTGGTATCAGAGCACAGTGTTTTAGGTTCTGTAGACTGACCTACGATGTAAGTCATTTTTGTTTTTGGTTTTTACTTCACCCTATGGCTATACGGTCCTTCGGCACTCGCCAGGTATGTCTAAAGCCTTGCTAATGTTAAGATTACAATTTTGCCTGAATAGTCTAAGACCTAGATATAGGGTGATAAGTTCTTGTGGTGAAAAGTTTGTTGGTGAATTTTAGGGAGAATGCCGCCACGTAGAGGTACACGCCGAGGAGGTGGTAGGGGAGGCAGAGGAGCCGGTCGTGGCCAGCCGGAGGCGCCACCTGTTGCACCGGCAGTCGACCCAAACGCACCGGTCACCCAGGCGGATCTCGCCGCGATAGAGCAGCGTTATCAGGACATGCTGCAAGCTGCTTTGGCGCCTTTCCTTGCCGCCCAGCAGAACCAGGCCGCCCCTGTTCAGGCCGAGGCCGCCCCTGCTCAGGCCCAGGCCGCCCCTGTTCAGGCTCAGGCCGTCGCTCCTCCAGCCCCTGAGGAAGCTCAACCAGTACCAGTTCAACTGTCGGCCGAGGCGAAACACTTACGGGATTTCAGGAAGTATAATCCCAAGACCTTTGACGGATCCATGGACAACCCCACAAAGGCCCAAATGTGGTTGACGTCCATAGAGACTATTTTCCGGTACATGAAGTGCCCAGAAGACCAGAAGGTGCAGTGTGCAGTCTTCTTCTTGGAGGACAGGGGCACCGCCTGGTGGGAGACCGCGGAGAGAATGCTAGGGGGCGATGTAAGCAAAATAACATGGGAGCAGTTCAAGGAGAACTTCTATGCTAAGTTTTTCTCCGCCAATGTGAAGCACGCCAAGCTGCAAGAGTTCCTAAACTTGGAGCAAGGCGACATGACGGTGGAGCAGTACGACGCCGAGTTCGATATGCTGTCCCGCTTTGCTCCCGATATGGTAAGAGATGAGGCTGCCAGGACGGAGAAATTTGTTAGAGGACTCAGGCTAGACCTTCAGGGCATTGTCAGAGCCCTCCGCCCAGCCACGCATGCTGATGCACTACGTATAGCACTGGATTTGAGCCTGCCTGAGAGAGCCGATGCGTCTAAGGCTGCCGGCAGAGGGTCAGCCTTGGGACAGAAGAGAAAGGTTGAGACGCAGCCTGACGTAGCACCGCAGCGAACACTGAGGTCAGGAGGTGTCTTCCAGAGACACCGACGGGAGCTTGCAGCAGCCGGGAGGACTCTGAGAGAGCTACCCGCTTGTACTACCTGCGGGAGAGTCCACGGAGGTCGTTGCTTGGCTGGAAGTGGAGTCTGCTTTAGGTGCAGACAGCCGGGGCACACTGCTGATATGTGTCCTCGGAAACCCTTTGAGACGACACCGCCCCAGCCTTCTGCGGCCCAGCAGGGGAGAGTTTTCGCCACTACCCGGCAGGAGGCCGAGCGAGCTGGCACTGTGGTGACAGGTACGCTCCCAATTTTGGGGCACTATGCTTTTGTGCTATTTGACTCTGGGTCATCCCACTCGTTTATATCCTCCGTTTTCGTTCAGCATGTGGGTTTAGAGGTAGAGCCTTTGGGTAGTGTTTTGTCGGTTTCTACTCCATCTGGGGAGGTCCTGTTATCCAAAGAACAAATAAAGGCATGTCGGGTAGAGATAGCGAATCGTATGTTAGACGTGACCTTGCTAGTGTTAGACATGCAGGATTTTGATGTGATACTAGGCATGGATTGGCTATCAGCCAACCATGCAAATATAGACTGTTATGGCAAGGAAGTTGTCTTCAACCCTCCCTCCGAGGCTAGTTTCAAATTCAGGGGGGCAGGCATGGTATGTATACCCAAGGTCATCTCAGCCATGAAGGCTAGTAAACTACTCAGCCAGGGTACTTGGGGTATTTTGGCAAGCGTAGTGGATGTGAGAGAGCCGGAAGTTTCCCTATCTTCCGAACCAGTGGTAAGAGAGTACCCCGACGTTTTTCCAGACGAACTTCCAGGACTTCCGCCTCCCAGAGAAGTAGACTTCGCTATCGAGTTAGAGCCGGGCACTGCCCCAATCTCGAGGGCCCCTTACAGAATGGCTCCAGCTGAGCTAAAGGAGTTAAAGGTCCAGTTACAGGAGTTGCTGGACAAAGGCTTCATCCGGCCCAGTGTGTCGCCTTGGGGAGCCCCAGTATTGTTCGTGAAGAAGAAGGATGGGTCAATGCGCCTTTGTATTGACTACCGAGAGCTGAACAAGGTGACAGTCAAAAACCGCTACCCCTTGCCCAGGATTGACGACCTGTTCGATCAGTTGCAGGGAGCCACTGTCTTTTCCAAGATCGACCTGCGATCAGGCTATCACCAGTTGAGGATTAGGGACGGTGACATTCCCAAGACGGCCTTTCGATCGAGGTACGGACATTACGAATTCGTTGTGATGTCTTTCGGCTTGACTAACGCTCCTGCAGTATTCATGGATTTGATGAACAGGGTGTTTAAGGACTTTCTAGACTCGTTCGTCATAGTCTTCATTGACGACATCCTCATTTACTCAAAAACTGAGGCGGAGCACGAGAAGCACTTACACCAGGTTTTGGAGACCCTTCGAGCCAACAAGTTGTATGCCAAATTCTCCAAGTGTGAATTCTGGTTAAGGAAGGTGACGTTTCTTGGCCACGTGGTTTCCAGTGAGGGAGTTTCAGTAGATCCCGCAAAGATTGAAGCGGTGACCAACTGGACTCGACCGTCCACGGTTAGTGAAATTCGAAGTTTTCTGGGCTTGGCAGGTTACTACAGGAGGTTCGTGGAAGACTTCTCACGTATAGCCAGCCCGTTGACCCAGTTGACCAGGAAGGGAACCCCTTTTGTCTGGAGCCCAGCATGCGAGAGGAGCTTTCAGGAGCTCAAACAGAAGCTAGTGACTGCACCGGTCCTGACAGTGCCCGATGGTTCGGGAAACTTTGTAATCTATAGTGACGCCTCCAAGAAGGGACTAGGTTGTGTCCTGATGCAGCAGGGTAAGGTAGTTGCTTATGCCTCCCGCCAGTTGAAGATCCATGAGCAGAACTACCCTACCCATGACTTGGAGTTGGCAGCTGTAGTCTTTGCACTGAAGATATGGAGGCACTATCTGTACGGTGAGAAGATTCAGATTTACACCGATCATAAGAGCCTGAAGTACTTCTTCACCCAGAAGGAGTTGAACATGAGGCAGAGGAGGTGGCTTGAGTTGGTGAAAGACTACGACTGCGAGATCCTATACCACCCAGGTAAAGCGAATGTAGTGGCTGATGCGCTAAGTAGGAAAGTTGCACATTCAGCAGCGCTAATCACCAAGCAGACCCCCTTACTCAGGGACTTTGAGAGGGCAGAGATTGCAGTCTCAGTAGGTGAGGTTACCGCACAGTTGGCTCAGTTGACAGTTCAGCCAACCTTGAGGCAAAAGATCATTGCTGCTCAGCTGAATGATCCTTATTTGGCAGAGAAGCGTCGCGTGGTAGGGACAGAGCAAGGTGAAGGCTTCTCCATATCCTCTGACGATGGCCTTATGTTTGAAGGACGCCTGTGTGTGCCGGAAGACAGCGCAGTTAAGACGGAGCTTTTGACTGAGGCTCACAGTTCCCCGTTTACCATGCACCCTGGGAGTACGAAGATGTACCAGGACTTAAGGAGTGTCTATTGGTGGAGGGGCATGAAGAGGGATGTGGCAGACTTTGTCAGTAGATGCTTGGTGTGCCAGCAGGTGAAGGCACCTAGGCAGCATCCAGCAGGGTTGTTGCAACCCTTGAGTGTGCCAGGGTGGAAGTGGGAGAGTGTGTCGATGGATTTTATTACGGGACTGCCCAAGACCCTAAGGGGCTACACGGTGATCTGGGTCTTGGTCGACAGACTCACGAAGTCGGCCCATTTCGTGCCAGGGAAATCCACTTACACTGCCAGTAAGTGGGGGCAGCTATATATGACAGAGATTGTGAGACTACATGGAGTACCCGTATCCATCATTTCAGACAGAGACGCCCGTTTCACATCGAAGTTCTGGAAAGGACTTCAAATTGCATTAGGTACAAGGTTGGACTTCAGCACGGCATTCCACCCTCAGACTGATGGTCAGACAGAGAGATTGAACCAGATTTTAGAAGACATGCTGCGAGCCTGCGTACTAGAGTTTTCAGGAAGTTGGGACTCCCATCTGCATCTGATGGAGTTTGCCTATAACAACAGCTACCAGGCTACTATCGGTATGGCACCGTTCGAGGCTCTGTATGGCAAGTGCTGTAGATCCCCTGTCTGCTGGGGCGAGGTTGGAGAGCAGAGGATGCTAGGCCCCGAATTAGTGCAGACGACCAACGCAGCCATACAGAAGATCCGAGCTCGTATGCTGACAGCCCAGAGCAGACAGAAGAGTTACGCTGATGTACGACGTAAGGACCTCGAGTTTGAAGTGGGAGATATGGTCTTTCTGAAGGTTGCACCCATGAAGGGTGTTCTGAGGTTCGCGAAGAAGGGGAAGCTGAGCCCACGCTTCGTAGGGCCGTTCGAGATATTGGAGCGGATTGGCCCCGTGGCTTACCGCTTGGCGCTACCCCCATCGTTTGCTGCAGTGCACGACGTATTCCATATCTCCATGCTGAGGAAATATGTCGCAGACCCAACACATGTGGTGGACTTCGAGCCACTGCAGGTTAGCGAGAATCTGAGCTACGAGGAGCAGCCTGTCGAGGTCCTGGCAAGGGAGGTCAAGAAGCTTCGCAGTCGAGAAATTCCACTGGTCAAAATCCTTTGGCAAAACCATGGAGTGGAAGAGGCAACGTGGGAGAAAGAAGAGGACATTAGAGCCCAGCACCCCGAGCTGTTCGAGGATTAGAACTTTCGAGGACGAAAGTTTTTTTTTAGGAGGGAAGATTGTAACGCCCAACATTTTTCGGTTTCCTTTGTTATTTTGGACCACTAATAATATTAATACTAAGTGTAGTTAATATTATCCTTATTAAACTAAAGTTGTTTCCTTTTTTATAAACTATTGAAGTTAGGGGTAAATTAGTAAATCAATGGAGTGGCAAATTAATTAATTGCCTTGGAAAGGGTCAAGGGTGGAGAGAGAGGAAAAGGGGGCTATTAAATTCTTTTTTATTTTGGGATTTCTTTTAAAAAGAGGCATTGGGAGACGTGAGACTCCTCATCTCCCCAAAGAAGAAAAGAAAAAAAAAAAAAAAAAAGGGAAACCCTAGCCGCCGCCACCCTCCGCGCCGCCGCACGTCGCCGCCGTACGCCGCCGCCGCACGCCGCACGCCGCCAGCTTCGACAAGCGCCGAGCCGATCCACCGCGCGTCTGCAAGCCGAAGGGAAGCCGAGCCATCCTCCGCGCGTCTGCAAGCCGAAGGGAAGCCGAGCCATCCTCCGCGCGTCTGCAGCCGAGTCCGCAGCCGCCAGCCGAGCCGGAACCCGCCGCGCCGCTTCGACCTAAGGGGGGGACCGCCGACGCCGCGCCGCTCCGATCAGGAGAGTAGCTGAGCCGCGCCGCGTCGCTTCGATCAAGCCGATCCGCCGAAGCTCGCAGCGCCGCGTCGATCCGAGGAGTTCCGTCAGCCGCGCCACCCGATCGAGCCGAAGGGAGCCGCTTCGCTCCGCGCCCAGCCGTCTCCCGCAGCCGCCGCTCGAAGCCGATCCGCCGCGCTTCACTCCAGCCGACGAACGAACCCGGAGCCGCTCCACCGTCCGCGCGCCCGAAGCCGAAACTGAAGTCGCGCCGCGTCCAGCCCTCCCCGCGTGTGAGCCGCGTCCGCGTGGGAAGCCGCGCCGCGCGTCCCGCGTAGCCGAGCCGCATCTCCTCCCTGTTGCAAGCCGAGCCGCCCGCGTAGCTTCCTGTACCGAGCCGAGCCGCGTCTGCTCAAGCCGAGCCGGTCCTGTCTTCTTCCAGCCGAGCCGCCAGGACTAATTTGGCTCCATCCACCTAAATTTTGGTAATCTAATTAATTATTGTGGTTTTTCCGGTAAGACTCCATGCTCGGACGTTAGTTAAATTAATTTGGGTCTAAATTAAATTATTTTCCTCAAGGGACGTCTTGGACCAAGAAATTGCTGCAGCGCGGGATTTCTTCAGTAGGGGCTCGAGCACTGCAACCTCCTTCTAGGGTAAGTTAAATTCAATTGAGTCTCGAACCGTTGGTCGTTGGCGACCTATTTACGAATTTTGACTTATTAAACAGTTAGGACTTCGTCGCTTGGAAAGCGTACTGCCTCGCGGTTAGGACTCGACAAGTAGATCTCCAGGTAAGAGATTCTACTACTAGTTTCATGTTTGAAGTATGAGACTGTGTATGCCCTATGTTGCATATTGAGAATTGGACAGTATGATGCCTGAAATAAATGTTAGTATGATGCAAATGACGATATAGTTGTGCTATAGCCTGTTATGTGTGGCAAGATCTATTATGGTTACGACGAATGACGGGACGGAGAGTGTAGAAATGATTTATGTGACATGTTATATGCTGATGCCATGTGTATGTTTACTGCAATTAGGGTACCTGTTAGCTTGATTTCTGTTAGAGTCGTACCTGCATGGGTGTCCTTCGGGATCACCACCTATTGAGGACTGTGTGGTCCGACGGGACGCCAGTCTAGCATGATATAGACATGACTCGAGTGACTCGACGGGGTCCTCGCATCCCGACTGTCCTAGGTGTCCCCGGGCACCGAAGACCAGAGTTACGTTCCTACGGGAGCGCATGATTGCACGTGTTCGGGAACGTGCCAGAGATTGGGTACCAGTTATCAGGACTCTAACAGGAAGTTAACAGGCACCTAGTGGGACTAGTAGTGGGTCCCTTACTGAGTATTTTTATACTCATTCTCTCCACTTTATGTTTTCAGGTAGAGGACGAGGCAAGGGCAAGGGCAAGCTGGCGAGCGACCCGAAGTGAGACCGAGGAGGGCCATAGGGACTACCGCTTCCGCTCATTTCTTATTTCAGATTTTAGCATTTGAGTTTGAGTACTTTTTATTTTCCACTATCTTTTATGTAGATAGGGCCCGAGTAGGATTTCAGAACGTTTTTACATTTTTGCATGACTACCTTGTTTATGTTTTTATAAATGAATTTCTTGAACCGTATGCTTTTAATAAAATTTTAGACTTAAACCACTTGTTCTATATTTAGTAATGACTTCGATTCAGTATAAGGAGTTGGGTCGTTACATACTCACACTCATATACATAGCTACATTAACCTATTGGATAGAGGTTACGATGCTCATTTATTTTAATTGGAAGAAGACATATATTTGTTGTAACCAAATATTAATGATATCAACAAATATATATATTTGGTAGGGCTCACTTTCATTTATTGTGGTTGTCGCTGTCGCATGGTTGAATTTCCATCTTTTAAATTGTACACTTGCATTTATTATTTTGCTTTTGTCATTATAAGACCTTTTTAATCAATGAAGATGGGATCAATCTGTGATAAAATCACTTTTTCCTTTTTAAAATCACTTTGATACATTCTCTTACTATCTCAAAATCATGTTTAACAACAAAAAAATTATATTTAAAATTATATAATTGAATATTAAATTAATTTAAGTGATTAAAAGACTTGTATTTAAAGTGAATTCGGTTTCTTAGTAATTTCAAAATTATTGTTAGACATTCACTATCAGAACTACAATAATTTGATCATATATCAACATTCATTTTTTTCAAAAAAAGAAAAAAGAAAAAGAAAAAACTAATTCAAGCAACCCTAAATGTAGAAATTTGATTTGAGAGAACTAAATGTATATTTAGGATTGCATTTGACGTGGTGAAAATGACTTTTGCTGTTATGAAACTCACTTTTCTTTCAATTTTTGATTTATTGGCAAAGCTTGAAAATGAATTTCGAAAAATCTAATACTATTTATAATGGTCTTTTCATGCGTGCCCATGAATTTTTTTTTTAAAAAAATAATAAAATATTTTCAATAATTAGGGCCTTATTAATTAGTAACCTTTTGTTTATTTTTATTTTTTTTCTTTTTGGTTTTTTAAAATTAAGGATATTTTCTTTTAAATTTCTTATATGGATAGTAAGCAGAAGAGTTTAATTCTTTGGCTCAAATCTTAAGAAAATAAGAACAATCTTTTTATTTTAGATTTCGTCTTTGTTTTAAAAACATTCGTAAAAAATAGATAACAATTAAGAAATTTAGACTTACATTTTTAAAAACAAAAAATAAAAAACCAAATGATTATCAAATGAGACGTTCATAAGTCTAAAATCACTTTAAAAATCAAATAATAATTTAAAATCACTCCAAAATATATGAAAATCACATTTAAAAATTTGAAGTTAAAATCAATATTGCAATGGTATGGAAAATAATTTTACTAAATTAACTAAATTACTACTTCAAGCTTCACTTTCAAACAGAGAAAAGATCCTTTTCTTGGTTAACAGAAACCACAACTTAGACACCTTAATTTTTTTTAACCTAAAAGTTAAAAAGAGATTGGAAAAAAAAAAAAGAAAAAAAATGGTTTAGTACCGAGATTAAAACAAGTTCCCACAAACCGTCCAAATAATGAGGGATAGGAGGAAAAAAATGGATAACAAAAATATGACAATAGATTTAAGTGAACATCTATCCATATCTAATACTAAAACGATAGATGTTTATGTAAACCTACCACGATTTATTACCAGTAATGAAAAGTTCTTGTTATATTCGTAAAAGAGTTCACTTATTTTGTTATATTCAGAAGCAGCCCTATCTTATAAAATGTTTTAATTAAGTCAAAATAGTTGTTAAATTAGTTGATGATTAATCAAAATCATGGTACAAATAAATAACTCCAAAACCCGGATCATCTAACAACCTAATCATAGCAAACTAATTAATATTTAGTCGTGAATGCATTTATTGGCATCTCAATAAAACAAAAAACATATCTTTCTATCTTCTATGAAATAAATATATTATGCTTTCAAACTGCCCATTTGAACGTATCGAACTAACATCATCTTTTCTATATGCAATAAATTTGTTGTCTCAAATTTCACATCATTATTATTAAAAGTCGTGCTTACTGAGATTTATACAAGGATAATGTATATTAAATTTATATGTAATATGATTCATCTAAAAACGACTCAATTAATTAACTATTTATTTTCACTTCGAATAAGTAAATTTGCAAGAGATGGTTGGAAGAGGAAAAAACCTGTGGACACATGAAGGAATGCCTTCAATTTCACACAATTTTTAGCAAAGTTTATAACATGCTTAGCTCCCAAAGTGTTGACATGAAGAGCAATGTCGTATCTAAACACAAGAAAAGCAAGTTGAAGTATCGTTTTAGTTTTCGTAGTTTTTTCAATTTAGTTTTTATACATTGATTTTTATTTAATTTTTTTTAATTAAACTTACGATGCTGTTTTCACTTCCAAAATTATTTTTTTATTATCTAAATTTACCAATAGTTTAAAAAACCAACCAAAAAATTGAATTATTTTTATAAAAATAGTTTTTAGAAACAAGTTTTTGTTTTTGCTATTTGGTTAAGTATTCAACTATTGTACATAAAAATATGCAAATTATTATAAGAAATGAGATGGAAATAGATTTAATTTTAAAAAAAAAAACGAAATGATTACCAAATAAAGTTTAATTGTTCGATTTTAGTTTATATACATTTAATTTATAATTTTGTCCCATGACTTATTTGTAAAAATATCTTTTTATTAGAGTTATTTTCAATATAGCAAAATAAACAAAAATATTTACGCAATATAACCAAAGTTATCTACGATGAACCGCGATAGACTAGTATCTGTATCTATATGTATCATGTCTACATAGATAGTAGTCCATCATAAACAATTTTTACTATAAATTTTGAAAACATATACATCAATGGTCTCAGTTAGTTGCATGAAAACTATTTTTAATGAAACTAGAATATTGAAATTAAACTTGAAAGTATAATGGCAAAATAATATTTAGCCCCAAAAAAAATAACTTTTGTTATAATTATTTATATGATTTAACTATCTCAAAAGAAAAAAAATATATGAATATATGCTACATCAAAATTATGCGTATTTCATTCTATTTGTACGTACCTCTCATCAAAGTTGGTAGTTGCAGCCAAGTGCACTATTACATCGATTTGGTCATACAATTCTTCTCTCAATTGAGAGTACTCTTTGAGGACCAAAAGTTCGTCTGAGATATCCCCGGCCACCGCCACGAGCTTCTCTGATATCATAGTTCTAAAATTTTCTCCCCATTTTTCCTTCAATATCCTGAACAACTCCTTCCCAATCACGTCAGTGTTAAGGCGTTGTGTCGCAGCTTTCTCGTCCGCCGCCCTTATAAGTAGATAAATCTTCTTCACATTTGGTTGTACTCTTAAGATCTTCTCCACCATTACTGAAATTTTTATTTACATATCTCAACACGTTTTCGTAGGATAATTTTAAGTACAATCTTTGTAAATATGAAAATTAACATAAAATTCTCTGTAAAACCATGAATAAACTTTGAAATTTCATATCTTCAGATCATACTAAACTACTGATGAACTTTACAATTGAAGTTAACAGGTTTCAGATAAATTTTACTTTAAATTCATATTTTAAAAGCGAGAAAGGGGAGACGGATGACCTTTTGCGAGAAATCCAGTGGCGCCAGTGACGAAGATGGACTTATTTTGAAGAAATTGAAGTACACTTTGGAACTCCATGGAAATGAAAAGAGAAAGATCAGAAAGAGAAAGGAGACAGAACAATAAGAATTCAAATAGTGGCGTAGTGTGTTTTGGTTAGAAGTTGGAAGTTTGGGTGTAATATAAAGAATGATGGATCCAAAATAATCCTAACTTATTATCTATATCAATGAGGTGCACACTTTACTTTTTCAGTTGTTTTAATTAAAGGAACTCCAAAGCTAAAAATGTTTAATTTAGAGCAGTTCTATATTGAGTGACTTTTCAAAAAAAAAATTTGGAAGTATTTGAGTGAAAACATAATATGCTGAAAGAACCGATGTTAATTTGTAATGATAACTTTCACTCTTATAAGCATTTAAGACAAATAAAAATGAAGTTGTCAAGTCACATGAAATAAAAAATTTCATATGCATATGAACGTATGGTTAAGAAAGGCTTAAAAAAATTATAAGTTACAAAAAAAGAAGTTTGTATTGATTTGTAGAAATAACTTTAATTTTGATTAAAAAAACCTTGAGATCACAAGAGAATGATGGAATCATCAAGTATCAAATTCTAAACCTAAAGCACTACGGGAGTAAAACTAAGAAAATATGAAATAACTTTTCTATATAAATTAAAACTTGTTGTATTGGATTATGCCAAGATAATAATTGTGTAAGATATTAAAATAACGATTTGTCAAAAAAAAATAATTTATACTGTTAATTATTTAAAAGTAAAACCTAAATATATATTAGATGAACAAACTTTTTCTTTCCATTCAACCATTTTATTTTCTAATCATTTTGTTAGAATTTTATTAGTTTCATATTTCTTAAAGGCTCAATCTTCTCGCTATTCTAAGGCACTTGAATTGTGGTAATGAGGTAGACCTTTAACATGAGGTACGGTCAAGACGCAATTGACACACAATTCAAAATTTCTTGTTCACCCACAAGAAATTTTGAATCAATCACAAATTATCATGTCATTTACTAAATTGAGGAAGAAAATACAAATAATTGAATTTGGGACTAATTAAAAGTTAATATGTGTCCTAAATTGAAATTGAAGACATAAATTGACAAATTTTGATAATGTTTTTATCATGATTGTTGAATCAAGGAATAGTTACAAATTTAGCAATTATATTCAAAATAATTAAATATATAGCAACATTTTAAAAAGATTACAAATATAGCAAAATCTATCAAAATTTATCAATGATAGGAGTCTATCACTGATAGACCATGTAGCAAATGTTGATCTATCACTAAAAAACCATAAGAGTCTATCAACGATAGAAATCTATCACTGATAAACTTTGCTATATTTACAATTTTTTTAAAATATTGCTACATACTTAATAATTATAAAAATTGCTACCTATTATAATTACCCTTGAATCAAGTTAATTATATCAGTCCAATTAAACATTATTTATTTGGGCTAAAGTTCAATTGAACCCAAAAATATGCTTAATTTAGTTCAAATGTTTAATAAGCGTAAACCCACAAGGGGCAAGGTCCATATGCCAACCTAGCCTAGGGACATAAAGCCCGTGTGAGAAATCTATAAATCGAGAATTTTTTTGTTGAAATTTATGTCCTAAAACTCGTAGTTTGTAATTAAATTATATTCAATAAAGTGGTTATTGAAGACTTATTACTAAAATTAGAATACTATAATATTGAATCCAACAAACTAAAGTCTAGAGGCTATCTAGTGTAGACTTGAACTTTATATGTAGACATAAACATGGATCAAGTTCGAGTATATAACCCAAATGATCTAGAGTATATGAATAAGGTTGGGCGCCTTATTCTGGAAACGTTATGGATACAATTCACTTTGTAATTAGTACAAATGATGTGATCCTAAATCGTCCATGTAGAGACATGGAACTGGGGACATCCTATGTAAAGAGTTTACATAAAATTGAAACCATGAAATAGTCACTTTTAAGTTATAACACCGTTGACTATATAAAACTGACTATTTCGATTATGTTGATTTAGGTAACTTAATCTTAATCCTGAACTAACTAAGAACTTCTGTACAAACGGTATTATTCTTAGATCTGCATATAGGTGAGGGCAACTCATCAACGTTGGCCCAACAAGCCTTCAATTTCATGGGTAGGACTGGATGGATGGCTAGGGACATAGGGTGCAAGAAAGATTTCATTCCTACCCAATTTAGGGTTAGTAGATAGGTTGTTCCCTGAAAGACTGAATCCAAGTCTTGAACAAGAGGCCCTACCCTCTCATTGGCCCGAGAGGGATTCGATTTAGGGATTCGGTTTCATGTATAGTTTATTTAAAGACCATTTTTGAAAATTATCAAGACTTTTGAAAGTTTTCTTAAAACCACTTGCGCAAATGCCAGTTGAAATACAATCAACATCATTAAATATCTTGAAAGTCATGAACAAAACATAGATAAGCGATTCTAACCCGATCAAAACAATAATAAATTGAATAGAAGGAGGAGAATAATTTAACAAGCAAGACAAAACTTTCATGACAATCACAAAGGGATATTGTGGTAACATCTCCCCTTGTCGAAATTCGTTCATGAAAAGATATATTAAATATTTGTGCTAATAAAATTACTTGAGAATACATTTGTGCGCTCCCCAATCTGTCTGGGCGAGTGTGGTGAGATAAGGTGATCCCTAAAGGATATCATTGTGCTCTTCGCAATCTGTCTAGGTAGGTGTGGTAAGGTGAAGTGAATAATAAGTATCAGCCATGACGCACTCCAATCATGGTGTGTGTATGATCGCATATCACCAATGTGATGAAGGTTTGACTATAGGGATAACTCAGAAAGAGTCTTTAGTTGGTAAAATGCGTTTCGTGAAAGGAGTTACACGTGAATGGAAGAATGGTCTAAGCTACTTCACCTAGAAACAGTGATGTGACCTTGGTGCCAGTAGGCCAACGATTGATTGGACCCTGCTACTCAATCAGAGTTTAGGATATAGGTTAGGCAAATAAACATGGTGTTTTGAGATTGGACCACTCGTCGTTGCCGAAAAAGGTAATCATTCTGTCCTGAAAAATTTCACCAAGGAAGATCTATAAATAAACAGAATTCGTATTAATTGAAGTTGCTTATGTCGTCCTAAGCTTACCTAAGAAAAGATCGAGGAAAATACTTGAGATTTTATAAACGCAGAAGGAGCTTGATTTCGACAAAGAATACAAGAGGTGCAAGGAGACTCTTGGCTAAGGAAACTACGAGAAAGAGCAAGTGGATTGTAACTGTGAGTGGTTTACTTTATAAAATGTTTCCAAAATGAAAAAGATTTTCAGACTATGTTTAAATCCTTAAATCTATTTCTATCAAATTTACGGTCTGTGTGATTTCTCTTATGCTTCCAAACCCCTAAGATGCCTATGATTTCCATAGCTATATTAAACTTCTTATTGAAATTATGTATTCAGAAATATATGTGAGATTTGATAACTGAAAACATGATGATCCTTTGTACCATATGCAATAAGAATGCCTTATCCTTACTGTGTGATCTAGGATAAGATGCTCTAATGTTGTTGTGTGATCTGTAATAGAATGCTCCATTCTTGTTGTGTGATCCAAAATAAAATGTCTTGTTCATGTTGTGTGATCTTGAATAGGATGGTTCACACTTGCTTTGTGATCTGGTATGGGATGCCTTTTGTCTACTGTGTGATGTAGCATTGGAAGATACATGATGCATCGTGTAATAGATGGACTTGTTAAATGCGTGGAGTTTACTCTATATAGCTGGTGTTGGTTTTTTATTGTGCTCTATAATCATTTTATGGATAATTGGTTTATTGTTTAATTATTTAATAAAAGTTATTATTCAATTATATGTTATTGTATAATAATATCCATGAATATGTTATTATGCTCTAAATGTTCCTAATCAATTATTATTGTGGGAGCAATAATAAATTAAGATTAGTATGAGTTATAATTGATAATCGTAGGATAATTATATATGTAGAGACATAAATTATAATCAGGTTATTTTATTAGAGAATAAGAATTAGACTGGCCCATTTCAAGATTATTACATGGACATGTGTCATAAATAATCTCAAATAATTGATTGTTTTGATCCTTAAACCTGAGATTATCATAGTGTCAAACATATGAATTAATATATTATGATGTAATCAAACGTTATCTTTAACCGGATAATTATAAAGGTTATATTCGACTACATTATGAATTATACAATTGACAATGATTAATCAAGATGGAATTTATCCCTCTTATTATGAATTAACTCCAACACTTATTTTAAGTGTTGGGACGTTACAAAGTTTCCATGCTTGTTTTACCCTGTTTTTAGTGTTTTATCATAGGATTATAAAGAAAAGAAGAAAGATAGTGAATTGCAGAGGAGTGTGTGCTACGCGATAAGAAGCTTGTCTGGCGATTAAACATCCCTATGTGAGGAATCACATCAACACGCGATAAGGATTCACTAATAGACAAGAATGGTAGTTGGAGTTGATATGACTTGACAAAGACTACAACCAACGTTGACATGATCAAAAGAATAGAAGTTTTCCTCCCAAAGTAGCCTATAAAAAGACTCAATCTCTACCATGTAAAGTGTTCAGTCTAAATGGACAAAAAACTAAAGAGCTCCATTGAAGCCGGCGAAAAGGCTACCTTTTTGCCTTCTATAAAGATTTCCACCCTCTTTTCCGATCAATCTTGTAAGTGAGATCTTAAAGAGAGATTAAAAAGAGTCCCTTTTATTCTTCCCCATAACTTGTAAAAGAGCCAAAAAATGCTTAGGCATTCTGCAATTCAGCTCCATTTCTTTACTTTTCAGTTTTGTATTTCATTGTAATGTATGAGTTTATTTTGTATAGTGGCCAAAGGCCTACATTCTTTAATATATTGCAAGTTTATCCATTTTCAATCCATCATGTCTTTACTATTCATCTGTCAAAGTGTTATAGGTAGTTTAAGCCTGTGATAAGTTCTTGATAAGAAGTTTAACTTATAAGGTTTATCATGTTAGTTGAACTATAATCCACCGCTTGGCCAGCTCTTGTCGCCAACTACTCAATAGAGTAAGTTTTATAGGTAGATAACGCACACATAAGGGAGTTTGGAGATAAACTCCAGTTTGGAAATTAAACCTTCATCATTTGTGTCCCGAAAGGAGAACAAGTGTGGTGACTTGGTACTGAAAAGGTTGTCACCCTTAAAAGAGAGGCAATATGATTCTTATAAGTAACAACTTCTAGGTAGCTGTAGATTAACTAAGCTTTATCATTTGCATCCTGAGAGGCGAGCAAGTGTGACGTTTAAGGCATTAAGAGGTGTTCGCCTTAATTGAAAGATAGTTAACTGCTCTCTATTGCTTCAAGGCCTATCGCGTAGTTTAATCCCGTATAACGCGAAGACCTTCCTTCACACCTTCTTAACCCAAGTTAGTTCACTTTCTACTCTTATCCCACTTCTTGCCACCTCACTACTACAAAATCTACTTTACTTGACACTAGTTACTTTTATATACTTGACGTTTTTAGTAAAAAACGTCAAGTATAGCCTAAAAAAGCGGAGTTTTTACGGAAGTTTTTTAACTTTTTTACGTTGGCTTTTACTTGACGTTTTTTCCGTGTCAAGTATAAAGGAAAGTTTACTTGATGTTGTATCCGTGTCAGGTATAGTGGACATTATACTTGACGCGAAAAATGCGTCAAGTATAGTATGAAGAAAAATACAAATGTCAAATTATTTTACGTTAGTTTTAGTTGACGTTTTATTTCGCATCAAGTATAGTATAGATTGTACTTGACGGTTTATTAACGTCAAGTATGGTGCAGAGTTTGCTTGATGTTGTGGTCGCGTCAAGTATAGATAATATTTACTTCACGTGAAAAAAACGTTAAATATAGTTTACATTTTCATTTTAAAATGTTTTTGAAATGTTAAATATAAAAAAGAAAAAAGAAAAAAAGTATAAAAATACCATTTATTCCATCTTTCCTTGAATAAATTTAATAAAATAAGGTTATTAAAATAAATTTATTAAAATAAACTTAATAAAAATTATTTTAATAAAACAATTTATTAAAATTTCCCTCCTAACCCTTTTCATTTTCCTCATTTCTCTTCTAAATCCATCTCAAAGCTTCATCTCACATATCTCAACCCTCCATCTCCAATCTCACCGTGCTCTCACTGTAAGACGCCGCCGCTCGTGATGTCACTGCTCATGATGCCGCCACTCGTTTCTGTATGCCTAACCGTTGAATGTCGCACCAGAAGACGCCGCATAGCTAGACGCCGCCTTCTACGCCGCACCCAACCCGCTGTAATCCGACCGTACACCCCAACCATCGCCACCTTGCTGTGCGCCGCCGCCGCACACTCTAACCCGCCGCCACTATTCGTCGCTATGTCTCTTCACCCCAAGAACTTTGGGTTTGTTACATCGATGGACTGGTTTAGTCTTTATATTAAATACCTAATATCTTGACTTAGGTCTTGGGTAATTTACTGTTTGTTTGGCTTCTATCGTAGAGATGTTTGTTTGGCTTCTATGGTAGAGATGATATTAATCTACATTTGAATGTGATGTTTGAATGAAATGTTGATTGATTTTTGTAGCTTAATATTATAAATATTAAAGGGATTAGGCCAAAAAATGAAAAATTTTTAGGTTGAAGACAACGAGAAAAGAACATTCTTCAAAAAAGGGAAAAGAATTATTTGTGGGTTTGAAGATGAGATTCTTTTAAATCTGAAAAATGCTAACTCAATATATTCTAATTGTTGTTCTGCATTCCCTCTCCTTCAAACAAGTGACAAAAGGGTGGTGTATGGCTTTGTTTGATATTAATACATTATATATTCTTTCCTTGTGTAGAGTGGTCACTACAAATCCTATTCAATATATTTCATTGTTATTTCACTAAGTTTCTAAGGGAAAGAACTAAAAATTAACTTAAGAACACATAAACTAAAATACATAGATTTTGTTATAACTTTATGTGTGTTGTTAAAGTTCAAATTTAATACAGGTAAATGTAAGCATCAACTAGGGTAGAACTTTCTAGTATTACAAAAAAAAAAAAAAAAAAAAAAAAAAAAAAAAAGGAGCTTGAACTTTATACCTATATTTGATAGTTTAGACATTAAAATCATAATCATATTTTAGTTTAGTTCAACTAGTTAGGAATATATTTTTTCAACCAAGAGAATTGAAAGTAAATCTATTCAACTCCACCCGTGATAAAAAAAAGATATATATTAATTTTCTTTTCCTTTTCAAGTTATTTTTCTAAAAGGAGAAGTTAAAACTTGTGTGAATTTGAAAAAAAATAATGCTTTTTTCTTTCTTTCTTTTCTTTTCTTTTATTGGATCTCTATATTTTCTAAAAGGCAAAAGGATAACCACTTTTGAGATTTTTTATAGATAAGTTTTGAAGTGTTTTTAGATCAAACAATGTGTTGAGTATGGTGAATAAGGATTTTTTATAAGTTAATTTTGTCTTTTGGTTTGAGATCGTAAAGTTTGAACTTAAGTTCGTTTATGTTTTATGTTTAGATCCTTGATTTGAGACTACTTTAAGGCTTGACGAAGAGTAAATTGCTTGTTAATTTGAGCTTTGATTTCGACGTAAATGATGTTACTATTAGAACACTTAAGCTAGATTGGGATTTGTTTGTTAATAGGATAGTAAGTTGCATGAATTACCTAGCTAATTTTGAATATTGTAGCTTTTTTTTGTAGATCCAAGATTAGCATATTATAGCTTTTCAATGTGTCAACTAATCCAGTATTTTATCATTCATCTGTTTTGAAGTCCAACAATATTAAAATACACATCAATTGAAAAATTGAAATCAACTCAAACTTTCTATCAAAGAAATTGCATATATATCAATTAACCATATATAAGTTGGTCATTACATACTTAATTACAACATATATGTGTAGCCCAAACTTCTAGCAATCCCAAACTTTTCATCTATGTTTAATTATATAAACAAAATATACGTATCTATGCTACAATATGAACCTTTCTATGTCCTCTTGAACTAAGATTTATAGCATCAATAGAAATTCATTTCTTGGAAGCATGTTTCACAAATTTGAGATTGTGCCTGAAATTTCAAAATTTCAAAAGAATAAGTTAGAGCTCAAAGGAAAAATGAAGATAACCCACCCATTGATTCCCAACAATATAATATCCAAATCAGTCAAATATCATAAAACATATAATGCTTAAGGTCAACCTACTGACCAACCCAAACAAAGAATGTTAATGACTTCTGTCTTTGGATCATCATGAAGTCATTAATGTTGCATATCAACACTAATGACTTCACCCTATTTCAAACTGCTTCACCCTATTTGTGTTTCCTTCTTAGGTATCAAACAGACGAAGGTTTCGACCAACGAACTGTTCAGGATCCCTCTTTCAAAGAATTCCTTAAAAAAAGCCTCTCCTAATAACTTGAACCCTCCTAATCAACTCCAAATAAAAATTAACAAAAACTAATAACATAAAGAAGCAAAAAAGGAGTTAAATCAGGGATGGGAGGATGAGAATACCATCATCTTCGTTATCATAATTGTCCATGTCGAGTTCCTTCAAACCTTCAGCAATGTGTCATATTTGGTTTTTAGATTCGTGGTCTCAGAAGATTTTCCAAGTGCTTGTGCAACAGCTAGGGCATTGGCAATCTGTTCATCACTGGCGTCTTCAACATCCATATCTTCTTCATCTGCCTCATCATCACTATGTTTACTGCAAAAACCAAATCATAGTTTTCAAAATGCAAAGATATGGAATTAACATATCCAAATGAATAACACCAAAATCATGAGATAAATGCATAATCATTAGGCACTACAACATAACATATTCCCTGAAACAGAAAGCATCCGCTTTCTTCATATATTATATTTGTATAATTATCAATAACACATTTGGATACAACTCAACCTAATCCAAAAAGCAGTAAAGAAACATAAAACTTAATTAACCTTCCTTACTATAGATTAAAGGTGAGTGGTCAGTGAAATAAATATAGCTAAAACAGAAGTAAAATGAATCAAAAATTTTCGTTACTTAGAATCCTCTACAACTAGGCTGCTCTTGTAGAATCCTCTACAACTTGGCTGCTCTTGAGGAGTTCATCAATAATCTCCTGGGAGGAGGATACGCAAGGTCTGGAACAGGGTTACAAACCCCTTTAGGAACCTATGAAACCGCAGATATCATTTTCCCGTAAACGTCGGAGTTGGTCAGGGGAAGTAAACTGTAGAACAGAAACGGTAAAGTGTGATAATCTTTCACAAAGAGAGTGAAAGAGTTTTCTATCTGATGAAGGATGAACGGAGAAAACTGAACTAACGAAAGACTTAAAACAACTAACAATATTGAAACAACTATTCTTTTAAAAAAAGAAAAGAACTAATCAGTTAACTGCAACTAACATAAAGGAGAAAGATTGGCGCTGCTCAATACTCTTTACTAGAAAGAATGTCGCTTGTCCACGCCGCTAAAGTCACCAAACGCCTGGGGTGAAGGAGGTTTCAGGTGGAGTTGTCAGAGGACGATGGTGAAGGAGGTTTTAGGTGGAGTTGTCAGCTAAGAAAAAAGAAGAAGAAAGCAAAAATAAAGATAGCTGACGAACTGAAAAAATGGGCAGAAACAGATTGAAAAAAGTCTTGAGCGGCGGCAGCTTGTGGCGGACGAACCTGTTCTGAATGATGGCGGACGAACACACCAAATTTTTAGCGGCGGATGAACACGATGTCTTCAGCGGCAGCAGCAAACGAAAACAATTTCTTCAACGGCGGCGGCGATGAACCTATTGTGGTGGTTTGCGATCGAGCAGATGAAAGGAGACATGGGGGCTTGCGATCGAGCAGACGAAAAGGGACATGGGATTACAATCTAGAAGATAAATATGGGAGGGGGAAAAGTTAGGGTTTAATTTGTTTTAGAAAATTTGGGGGAGAAGAGAGTAAATTTGGGAAAGTAAATTAAAGGAGGGAAAATTTTAATTGAAATATTGAAAATTATATATTACTTGAAATTTTTTAAATGTCAAGTAATTAAAAATAATTTTGACACTTTAACCTGTCAAGTATTTAAAACAAAAAAAAAAACAAAAAACAAAAAACAAAAAATTGTGGCTTTTTTTACTCTTTCTTATTCTTGATGCTTTTTTATGTTACTTGACAATTTTTATTAAAATTGTCAAGTAAACCCAGTTTTGTATTAGTGAGTATGGATGAATCAAGGATGTAAAAGAGTAGATTATCTAAAGTGTTTTAGTTGGGTGTAGAGAACTTTATCAGATTTGGATTTTTCAATACAACTAATACTTCTATACATTGCCCTTGTTTAAAGAGTGGAATTCACTACAAGAAATCTGGCCTTTAATGTCGGTTTAAAATCGACATTAAAGGCCTTTAATGTCACTTGGCGATCTACATCTTTGCGAGTGTTATTAAAGGTCTTTAATGTCGGTTTATAACCGACATTAAAGATATCTTTAATGTCGGTTATAAACCGACATGCTTTGAAGGTGTTATTGAAGACCTTCAATGTCAGTTCATCTTTAATAACTGTGGATAACCGACATTAAAGCTGTCTTTAATTTTTTTTAACCGACATTAAAGCTGTCTTTAATGTCGTTTTTAAACCGACATTAAAGATGTCTTTAATGTCGCTTATGATACATCTTTAATGTCGTTTTTCCACCGACATTAAAGAGGTCTTTAATTTTTTTAACCGACATTAAAGCTGTCTTTAATGTCGTTTTTAAACCGACATTAAAGACACATTTAATGTCGTTTTTAAACCGACGTTAAAGACACATTTAATGTCGTATTTATAATAGTTTTTATGATGGCAAAATCGATATTATTTGAGTCGAATTACGTCCGAAAATGTTCGTCATCGTATATTGTAAAAAATTTAAAAATGGCTTGCACACTGTCTATAATGCCTACTACTCAATGTCTTATAACTAGTTCACCTGCAATGCACATAATAATACCTAAAATTCCAGCATACACTTCCATATAGAACTACAACAAATACACATCATCCAACACCTACATATAATCACATATCAATAAACACAACTATATTCAACACTATAAGTCCAACTACTCCAAATCCTCCAATATATCCACTTATATATATAATCACACATATCAAACAACACATCCTGCCATCCATGGCAAACCAAAAATAAACACCTTCAATGCATATGATCCAACACTAAAATACGAGCACACTTTTCCACACTTCCATATAGTACTACAGCAAATACGATCATCCAACACCTAAAATATCAGTACACCTTCCCACCCTTCTATATAGTACTACAACAAATAAAATCATCCAACTTCTATATATAATCACATATTTAAATAAACAACCAACAACTGTAAGTGAAAACTCAAAAATATAAAGATAATATATAAGATCGTGATTAATAAACAATGTATATGTAAAATAGAAAGTTCCTTCATTAACTAAAGTATACGTACAAACTATCTAACAAACAACAATTAGTACGGGACCACCTACCCTTCAAAAAACTATAAGACTGTCCGTCCCTACAAAAACTTAACTCGACCAACTACTAACCTAACTACAAAAGCAACTACTAACTTAACTCGACCAAAAAACACATTTAAAAGCTTATACAAATCTGCTAACAAAAGCTGCCCATTCAGTTCGAATCTCGTTAATCTCCTCTTGCGTATATGCATTTTTGGTATTGAACTACACACAAAGAGAAAGATATGGAAAGTATGAGTTTAGATCATAAATTGTAATATGTAAAAAGTTAAAGTAGAAACTTACAAGGCTAGTAATAGAATTATGAACTGTAACGCCCCAAAAAATAAGATAATTTTGAAAGTTAATATCTTAATTTTGTTTAATTAGATTTAATTTATTGGGCGTTATTTTGAATTCATTTAATGAGAATTATTTGAGTTATGTGGGAATTGAAATTAATTAAATATTTGTTGGATGGATATTTAATTAATTAGAGGTTTTAGCATGTGGAGTTTGTTGAGTTTTTGGATTAAATGGTAGGTTAAGAGGAGTATAACAAGAATGTAATTACTTTTAGTTTCATGAATTTCAATGAAATAAATGGATTATAGACAGAAGAACTTACTCTATATATGGTTGCACATCAACGGTATTCTCCAAAACATATCGATGAGCTTGATATAAAAGCTCTCGTTTAGGTATGCTAGTAACTCCACTTGACAATGTTCTACCAAGTTCTGAATAGTCAGAATGGTCTCTTAACTTTTGACAACCAAGTCCAATAGGATCTACTCCACATAAAAATTCTGAACAAAATTCAACAGCTTCTTCTAATATATAACCTTCAGCAATACAACCCTTTGGACGATTTCGATTTCTCACAGCGTTTTTTATAACCTTCATGAACCTTTCAAATGGATACATCCATCGCAAATAAATGGGCCCATAAAGTTTTACTTCTCTAACAAGGTGTACAGTGAGATGGACCATTATCATGAAAAATGAAGGAGGGAAGTACTTCTCTAGTAAACATGTGGGTTTGGAGGTAGAGCCTTTGGGTAGTGTTTTGTCGGTTTCTACTCCATCTGGGGAGGTCCTGTTATCCAAAGAACAAATAAAGGCATGTCGGGTAGAGATAGCGAATCGTATGTTAGACGTGACCTTACTAGTGTTAGACATGCAGGACTTTGACGTGATACTAGGCATGGATTGGCTGTCAGCCAACCATGCAAATATAGATTGTTTTGGCAAGGAAGTTGTCTTTAACCCTCCCTCCGAGGCTAGCTTCAAATTCAGGGGGGCAGGCATGGTATGTATACCCAAGGTCATCTCAGCCATGAAGGCTAGTAAACTACTCAGCCAGGGTACTTGGGGTATCTTGGCAAGCGTAGTGGATGTGAGAGAGCCAGAAGTTTCCCTATCTTCCGAACCAGTGGTAAGAGAGTACCCCGACGTTTTCCCAGACGAACTTCCAGGACTTCCGCCTCCCAGAGATGTAGACTTCGCTATCGAGTTAGAGCCGGGCACTGCCCCAATCTCGAGGGCCCCTTACAGAATGGCTCCAGCTGAGCTAAAGGAGTTGAAGGTCCAGTTACAGGAGTTGCTGGACAAAGGCTTCATCCGGCCCAGTGTGTCGCCTTGGGGAGCCCCAGTATTGTTCGTGAAGAAGAAGGATGGATCGATGCGCCTTTGTATTGACTACCGAGAGCTGAACAAGGTGACAGTCAAAAACCGCTACCCCTTGCCCAGGATTGATGACCTGTTCGATCAGTTGCAGGGAGCCACCGTCTTCTCCAAGATCGACCTGCGATCAGGCTATCACCAGTTGAGGATTAGGGACGGTGACATTCCCAAGACGGCCTTTCGATCGAGGTACGGACATTACGAATTCGTTGTGATGTCTTTCGGCTTGACTAACGCTCCTGCAGTATTCATGGATCTGATGAACAGGGTGTTTAAGGAATTTCTAGACTCGTTCGTCATAGTCTTCATTGACGACATCCTCATTTACTCAAAAACTGAGGCGGAGCACGAGGAGCACTTACACCAGGTTTTGGAGACCCTTCGAGCCAACAGGTTGTATGCCAAGTTCTCCAAGTGTGAATTCTGGTTAAGGAAGGTGACGTTTCTTGGCCACGTGGTTTCCAGTGAGGGAGTTTCAGTAGATCCCGCAAAGATTGAAGCAGTGACCAACTGGACCCGACCGTCCACGGTTAGTGAAATTCGAAGTTTTCTGGGCTTGGCAGGTTACTACAGGAGGTTCGTGGAAGACTTCTCACGTATAGCCAGCCCGTTGACCCAGTTGACCAGGAAGGGAACCCCTTTCGTCTGGAGCCCAGCATGCGAGAGGAGCTTTCAGGAGCTCAAACAGAAGCTAGTGACTGCACCGGTCCTGACAGTGCCGGATGGTTCGGGAAACTTTGTAATCTATAGTGACGCCTCCAAGAAGGGACTGGGCTGTGTTCTGATGCAGCAGGGTAAGGTAGTTGCTTATGCCTCCCGCCAGTTGAAGATCCATGAGCAGAACTACCCTACCCATGACTTGGAGTTGGCAGCGGTAGTCTTTGCACTGAAGATATGGAGGCACTACCTGTACGGTGAGAAGATTCAGATTTACACCGACCATAAGAGCCTGAAGTACTTCTTCACCCAGAAGGAGTTGAACATGAGGCAGAGGAGGTGGCTTGAGTTGGTGAAAGACTACGACTGCGAGATCCTATACCACCCAGGTAAAGCAAATGTAGTGGCTGATGCGCTGAGTAGGAAAGTTGCACATTCAGCAGCGCTAATCACCAAGCAGACCCCCTTACTCAGGGACTTTGAGAGGGCGGAGATTGCAGTCTCAGTAGGTGAGGTTACCGCACAGTTGGCTCAGTTGACAGTTCAGCCAACCTTGAGGCAAAAGATCATTGCTGCTCAGCTGAATGACCCTTACTTGGCAGAGAAGCGTCGTGTGGTAGAGACAGAGCGAGGTGAAGACTTCTCCATATCCTCTGACGATGGCCTTATGTTTGAGGGACGCCTGTGTGTGCCGGAAGACAACGCAGTTAAGACGGAGCTTTTGACTGAGGCTCACAGTTCCCCGTTTACCATGCACCCTGGGAGTACGAAGATGTACCAGGACTTAAGGAGTGTCTATTGGTGGAGGGGCATGAAGAGGGATGTAGCAGACTTTGTCAGTAGATGCTTGGTGTGCCAGCAGGTGAAGGCACCTAGGCAGCATCCAGCAGGGTTGTTGCAACCCTTGAGTGTGCCAGGGTGGAAGTGGGAGAGTGTGTCGATGGATTTTATTACGGGACTGCCCAAGACCCTAAAGGGCTACACGGTGATCTGGGTTGTGGTCGACAGACTCACGAAGTCGGCCCATTTCGTGCCAGGGAAATCCACTTACACTGCCAGTAAGTGGGGGCAGCTATATATGACAGAGATTGTGAGACTACATGGAGTACCCGTATCCATCATTTCAGACAGAGACGCTCGTTTCACATCGAAGTTCTGGAAAGGACTTCAACTCGCATTAGGTACGAGGTTGGACTTCAGCACGGCATTCCACCCTCAGACTGATGGTCAGACAGAGAGATTGAACCAGATTTTGGAAGATATGCTGCGGGCCTGCGTGCTAGAGTTTTCAGGAAGTTGGGACTCCCACCTGCATCTGATGGAGTTTGCCTATAACAACAGCTACCAGGCTACTATCGGTATGGCACCGTTCGAGGCTCTGTATGGCAAGTGCTGTAGATCCCCTGTCTGTTGGGGCGAGGTTGGAGAGCAGAGGATGCTAGGCCCCGAGTTAGTGCAGACTACCAACGCAGCCATACAGAAGATCCGAGCTCGTATGCTGACAGCACAGAGCAGACAGAAGAGTTATGCTGATGTACGACGTAAGGACCTCGAGTTTGAAGTGGGAGATATGGTCTTTCTGAAGGTTGCACCCATGAAGGGTGTTCTGAGGTTCGCGAAGAAGGGGAAGCTAAGTCCACGCTTCGTAGGGCCGTTCGAGATACTGGAGCGGATTGGCCCCGTGGCTTATCGTTTGGCGCTACCCCCATCTTTTGCTGCAGTGCACGACGTATTCCATATCTCCATGCTGAGGAAATACGTCGCAGACCCAACACACGTGGTGGACTTCGAGCCACTGCAGATTAGCGAGAATCTGAGCTACGAGGAGCAGCCTGTCGAGGTCCTGGCAAGGGAGGTCAAGAAGCTTCGCAGTCGAGAAATTCCACTGGTCAAAATCCTTTGGCAGAACCATGGAGTGGAAGAGGCTACGTGGGAAAAAGAAGAGGACATGAGAGCCCAGCACCCCGAGCTGTTCGAGAATTAGAACTTTCGAGGACGAAAGTTTTTGTAGGAGGGAAGATTGTAACGCCCAACAATTTCGGTTTCCTTTTGTTTTGACCATTAATATTAATACTAAGTGTGTTTATTATTATTATTAAACTAAAGTTTTTATATATTAATTTTGAAGTTAGGGGGTGAAATAAATTAATGGCTTAACAAATAAACTAATGGCCTTGGAAAGGGTCAAGGGTGGTTAATTGAGGAGAGAGGAAAGAGGGTTTTAGGGGATTTCTTTTATTATTTTTTTTATTTCTTTAAAAGAGGCATTGGGAATTGAAGAGACTCATCATCTCCCCAAAGAAGAAAAAAAAAAAAACCCTAGCCGCACGCCGCCGCACGCCGCCGCACGCCGCCGCACGCCGCCGCACGCCGCCGCACGCCACCGCCGCCAGCTGCAAAAAAATAACCCTCGGAGCTGGCCGTAATAGAGCCGAACCACCATCCCAGCCGCGCCGCGTCTGCAAGCCGAATCCGGAGCCGCTCCTCATCCGCGCAGCCGAGCGCCGTATCTGCAGCCAGCCACGCCGCGCCGCGTAGATCCGACGCAGCGCAGCCGTCTCTCGCACGCCGAAGCCGAGTCGAAGCCATCTTCGCGCGTCCGCAGTCAACCGTCAGCCAGCCGAGTCGCGCCGCTTCGATCCGACGCAAGCGCAGCCGAAACGCCAGTCTGTAGCCGTCGCCGAGCGAAGCCGCGGTAGCCGGACCACCAGCAGCCGCCGCGCCACCCAAAAATCCAGAAGCCGAAGCCTCGCGCGCAAAGGTCCGACCGAAGACCCGCCCCGCGACCCGAACCGACGCGCGCCACCTTCCGGAACCCGACCCGCGCCCGCGTGCATCCGTGCGTGAGCCGCGTCCGCGTGTGAAGCCGCGCCGCGCGCTTCTGTGTAGCCGAGCCGCGTAGCTTCCTGTACCGAGCCGAGCCGCGTCTGCCCAAGCCGAGCCGGTCCTGTCTTCTTCCAGCCGAGCCGCCAGGACCAATTTGGCTCCATCCACCTAAACTTTGGTAATCTAATTAATTATTGCGGCATTTCCCCAGTATGACTTCATGCCTCGGACGTAATTAAATTAATTTGGGACTTAATTAAATTATTTTCCTTAAGGGACGTCTTGGACCAAGTAATTGCTGCAGCGCGGGATTTCTTCAGTAGGGGCTCGAGCACTGCAACCTCCTTCTAGGGTAAGTTATTTCAATTGAGTCTCGAACCGTTAGTCGTTGGCGACCTATTTACGAATTTTGACTTATTAAACAGTTAGGACTTCGTCGCTTGGAGAGCGTACTGCCTCGCGGTTAGGACTCGACAAGTAGATCTCCAGGTAAGAGATTCTACTACTAGCTTCATGTTTAAGAGTATGAGACCATGTATGCCCCGACTTTTCATGTTAAGGATTAGACAGTACGTTGTCTGAGATAAATGTTAGTATGATGCGAATGACGATATAGTTATACTATAGCCTGTTACGTGTGGCAAGAGCTGTTATGGCTACCACGAATGTCGGGACAGAGAGTGTAGAGATGATTTATGTGACATGTTATATGCTGATGCCATGTGTATGTATACTGCAATTAGGGTACCTGTTAGCTTAATCTGTTAGAGTCGTACCTGCATGGGTGTCCTTCGGGATCACCACCTATTGAGGACTGTGTGGTCCGACGGGACACCAGTCTAGCATGGATATAGATATGACTCGAGTGACCCGACGGGGTCCTCGCATCCCGACTGTCCTAGGTGTCCCCCGGGGTACCGAAGACCAGAGTTACGTTCCTACGGGAGCGCATGATTGCACGTGTTCGGGAACGTGCCAGAGATTGGGTACCAGTTATCAGGACTCTAACAGGAAGTTAACAGGCACCTAGTGGGACTAGTAGTGGGTCCCTTACTGAGTATTTTTATACTCATTCTCTTCATTTTATGTTTTCAGGTAGAGGACGAGGCAAGGGCAAGGGCAAGCTGGCGAGCGACCCGAAGTGAGACCGTGGAGGGCCATAGGGACTACCGCTTCCGCTTATTCTTATTTTAGATTTTCGCATTGAGTTTGAGTATTTTTCATTCTTACTATCTTTTATGTAGATAGGGCCCGAGTAGGATTTCAGAACGCTTTTTTTTACATTCTTTTTGCATGACTGCCGTGTTTATGTTTTTATAAATGAAATTTCTTAAACCGTATGCGTTTTAATAAAATTTTTCGACTTAAACCACTTGTTCCATATTTAGTAATGACTTCGATTCAGTATAAGGAGTTGGGTCGTTACACTCTTACTCAAGACTTGTTACATTTTTAGTCATACTATATTTAACTCTTTATATCTATTAGTTCATTTGATTAATCCATTCAATCGACCTTTAGATAGATGAGTAGGTTTTTTTTCATATGTATCAACTTCGTTTCTAATATTTAAATGAATTGGTAATCTGGCCATTGATATTGACTTGATTATTATTTAAACATTTGTGCTAATTCTATATATTTTACGTATTTCTACCCTATTCAAAAGGTATAATTATTTAACAAACTTACCAAGAATTATAATTAGTTATTGTTTTGAAATGAAGAATTAAAATTAAATGAAAATATATTATTGAAATAATACATAAATAGAGAGGACAATTTTTTTCCTCCATTCCCTCAATTATAAGATCCATAATATACTATAGTGGTAAGCACATCATATATCTTTACATCAAAACTTAATTACAAAGTAATAATTAAAAATTAGAAAACCTAGTTTTTTGACATCCTCATGTCAGTTTGTTATTTTTTGGAGATGACGCATCTGAACGTTCTCTTTTTAGTCTTTCACTTCTACATCCTCCATCTTCAAATCCTTGCTGGTTCTACATTTTTATTTTCTTATATTCACGCTACCTCTTCCATATCTGCTTACTCCCAACAACTTATCTATCACAACATAATCTCCAACGCTGCTATTCTCTACTTTTTGTATTTTATATTCATCTCATTCACTTGTCTGCAACAGAAAAATCAAATTTTTCTTTGTTTCATTCTTTCTTTTATGCAACCCAATTGAATGGTTTTGTTGAAGGAAGCAACAATATATGAGTCGTTTTGGTTTTGACTTTCAACTTGTCTCTAATTTTTGTATTTTTTACTCCTTTGATTCGACTAATAACCTCATCATCTACACGTAATATATATGCGTAGGTGAAAGTTAGTAAAGGATCTTTAGATATTGAATACCATATAATAACAGTCATTAAATAATATCATTTCAAGCGTTGATTGGTGGCCCTTTTCTCTTGCAGATTTTTTTTCTTTTTTCTTTTTAATTATTAATGATCAATTGAATTGGTTCAATTCATTGGATAGTTAATCTACCTTTTTGTTTTTTCTCTTCCATCAATTATCAATTATTATTAATTATATATAAAAAAAAATTAGTATCTTTAAAAGACAAAGATCCTCCGTAATTTTAATTGTTCGTTAAGAACATTATTGATATAAAAAGTTTTTAGAATAATACTTGCTTATATTTTCTAAAAAAAATCCTCAAAATCCAAATGTAATTTTAGTATATTTAAACATTTTTGTTATATTTTGTAAATAGTTATTTTTTTTTGTCATATATATAACAATTCTTCTATATATATACAAATGTTTTATTTTTGAAGAATAGTATGTAACAAGTAAACCAAAAACAGATTAATATAAAATTGAATTATTTATACTCTCACTACATCCTAAATTTTCAAAGTACACAACCAAAATATATAATAAATATAGAATTTTATCACTAGAAAAACATAATAGAATATATGAAAATAAACAATTTTGTTGGTATATACTTTGTTTTTATCTTACCTGTCTATTTTTAGTTTTGCTTTCTTTTTTAAAAAAAACACCTACATATAATAATTTTTCTCTCACCCATGTATCAATTTGATAGGAGTATTAAAAATTGATCTCTAAAATCTTTCTTAAAAATTCTAAATTTGGTGTTTGTTTCGGTCTCTAAAATTTAATTATTTATTTTTTATCTTCAAAATATTTATTTTTTTTCTATAACTTTTTATATTTTTTATTAAGAATCTTTTAAAAAAATATAACAAAGTGACAAAATATTTATACTGTATATAATTTGTACACGATCGTTTAGATTTGGCTACCCAAATTTAATCATTTTTTTTCTAAATCTTAGATTTGGTATACCGTCTTGAACAATCAAATACCAATTTGGAAAAAAAATAGATCTTTTATATTTAATACACGATCTTGAATCAAATAACAATTTGAAAAAAAAAAAGACGATGGAAAGGAAAAAAAATCAAATTGCACAGAAAGAGAAGAAAGTAGATAAAAGGGAAGGGTAAACCTAGAATATCTAAAAAATAGCTAAGTTCGTGGGATTTATTATACGGAACATAAATATTTTACCAGTTTGTTATATATATTAAATTTTGCAATTTTATCATTTTTTAAACTCATATATTCTATTAATTTTTTAATTTCTCGTTTATTCTTTCTTTTTTTTTTTTTCTTATTTAATTTTAAATTTGTATATAAATACTTTATTTTAAATAATATATATACACACACATTTCACCCATGCGAAAAAAATGTTGGATGTGAAACTACCTCCACTTGTACTATCTCAATGCATGTAAGGTTTGATTAATTTTCCAATTTCTGAAAGAAAAAAATATCCAATTTTCAAACTAATATTCTAATCTTATTTTTAGGTTTTTGAAATCAAGATTGTTGTATAGATAATGAAAGAGAAAGAACGAATTGCTTTTAAATGTAGTTCAATAAAAAGAAGGAAATGAAATGTAGGAGCAAATTAGTTAATTAAAAAAAAAAAAAAAAAAAGTCTGCGGTGGAGGACTTCAATTTGTGACCATAAATCTACAAAACTCTCAAATAGGTTTGGTGCTAATAAAATTCTATTAAGTTTTTGGTTTTCTATTCAATAATATATTGGTTTCTTTTCGAAAATATAAAAAAGGCAACAAAATATTTATATTTATAGAACAATTTTAAAAACAAAAAGAGCCTAGAAGTCCACCGTGTAAAATACAAAAAATGTCATGTCAACTACGCCGTCAATAATGCGTCTGTAATATATTTGCGATCGTTTAGATATGGCTAAAATTTATACCCGATCGTTTAGATATGTATACAATTTATACGCGATCGTTTAGATATGGCTACAATTTAACTCTTCAATTCTATCGTTTAATTTTGTTACACGATTCTTTAATTTAGTTACGTTTTAAATTTGGCTACACAATCGTTTCAAATCTAAATGATTTTTTTTTCAAAATTTGGTACACGATTTTTTTTAATTCTTTTGATACATGATCATTTAGATTTCTTTGCACGATCGTTTACTTTTTTTTATTTACTTTTTTACACGATCGTTTACTTTTTTTACACGATCGTTTACATTTGGCTACTCTAATCCAAATAATTTTTTTTCAAGATTATTTATACACGATCTTTTATTTTTTTACACAATCATTTACTTTTCTTAAACGATCGTTTACATTTGGCTAGTCCAATCTAAATGATTTTTGTTCAAGATTCTTCATACATTATCTTTTATTTTTTTTACACAATCGTTTACTTTTTTATAGGATTGTTTACATTTGGCTACTTCAATCTAAATGATTTTTTTTTCAAGATTCTTTATACTTGATCTTTTATTTTTTTTACACGATTGTTTACTTTTTTACACGATAGTTTATATTTGGCTACTCGAATCCAAATAATTTTTTTCAAGATTGTTTATATACGATCTTTTAGATTTTACTATTTTTTGTACACAACGTAAAAAAAAAAGAAGAAAAACGATGGAAAGAAATCGCAGTGGAAAAAAAGAAGAAGAAAAGTAGAAAGACGATGGAAAAGCGAAAGAAAAATAAGAGGAAAAGAAGAAAAACGATGAAAATATTAAACGACATAAATAAAGAATCGACAAATAAGAAAGAAGATGAAATAAATTGCAAAAAAAATAGGAAAGAAGAAATACGAAAACGCATGAAGAAGACGAAATAGTAGGAGGAAGACAAATCACAAAAGAAAGATAGAAGGACAAACTTGAAATATTTAAAAAATAACTAATTTTATAGATTTTGTTACATAGACTATAAATAATTTGGTATTTTGTTACATTTATATAAGTTCCCCAAATATATTTATAACATTAGTTTGTTTAAGGGGAGAATTTGGATAGTTTTTTGTTTTACTTATGAATTATAATAGAAATAGTTGATTTTGCAACTGCAATGCGTCTAATTGGTTTGATCACATACTGATTGGTTTTCTATTAGTTAATTAATTAAATAAGAGTATAAATGATATACATTTCAGTTAAATTTTAGGACCCTTCCAATCTAAAAAATACAAATTCATTGAACGATTTTATAGTTTTTATTAACGTTTAATTTATTTAACAAGAGAAAACAAATACTTTATTATTAAGCGGTAAATGACAGAATTGCCACTTATTTAAGAGTGAGAAGACTTAATAGGAAAGGGTAAAATATAATGGGACTAAATTAATGGTTACTTCCTTCGTGAAAAGAGAAAGATTAAGAAATTGAAAATACCTAATCTTTTTGTTGTTTTTTTTCCTAGAAACCTTTGACACCTCAAATAAAAATGAATCAAAATAAATGAATAATGTAAAAAATGAGTGTTCCTTCCTCAAGTCACATTGGAGGGTGAGTTGTTCCGTGCAAGGTAAATTCTCCTCTCTTTACACTTTTCTCAAAATTTTCTATCTTGATCCACTTTTTCTCTCCACCATGTTCTCATGCAAGCCTTCATATTTTGTCTCTACCACAAGGTTAGAAAAATGGAACACATATAGAAAAGGGAAGAAAATGTTTATTAAAATTATAATAGCAACATACATAAATGTTTAATATCCAAATATTTATTAAAATCTGTAGATGATTACAAATACACAAAAGTGAGACAATGATTACAATAATCCATTTCAATTTGTTGTAAACCCTAAACCCTAAACCTTATATAAAAAATAGATAACAAAATAAAGAATAAAAAAAGATAATAATAAAAAAAACATGATTTGATTTATTCTTCACTATTAACATTTTGTTGTGACTTATGAATATAGATAAAAAGAAAAGGAATGAAATATTTATTCCTAAAAATTTGAAAAGAAAGAATTTAAAAGGTCAAAAGAGATGCAAAAAAGTTAATATGAGAAAGGGAATGTGAATAGATTGGAGAAATTAAACAATAATTACAATAATTAATTCAAATTGAAAAATAAAGTTAAAAGGTAAAATGAAGAATTTAAAAGGTTGAAAGAGATACAAAATAGTTAATATGAGGAGGGAACGTGAATAGTTGGGAGAAATGGAAATAATAATTACAATAATTAATTTAAAATTGAAAATTAAAATTAAAAGGCAAATTACAATAAAACCAAAGTAGTAAACAAGTAAATGAACTAAAAGGAAGGACAAAACAAGAAACTTCACTTCCATCCTTTTATATACACTATAGATATAGGCTAGATAGTAACACGTGCATTGCAAATGAAATATCTCCATTCATTTTACTATACATAAATTTAAAGTTACTTTTATTCCCTAATTAGAGTTAAAAGGAATAAAATATGCTAACATGAACTCAGTTTAACCGACATCTGTATATTTTCGAGGACAAAAGGTCCTGAGTTCAAATTCTCCACTTCAAGTTGGTCTTAATAAGACATTTTCAAAAATAAATAAAATAGGAGCTATCAACCTCTTGTCCCTCATGTTTGACTGATTATTTAAAATCTCACAAATTCATGTAAAATAAATAAATAAAATTTATGATTCATTTACACTCAATTTTCTTGTAGTCGAGTCCTTAAATTCAATACTTAATAATACAATAACTTTTGTTTTTCTAATACAATACTAGTTTCTTTAACCTTTTGATTGACCCTAGTTATGAATTCATTTTTTTAAAGAAATTTGGCTATGTTGTCCCAATCTTTCTGATTGATATACTGATGTAACGACCCAACTTTCCGGACTAAGCTGAGGTCACTACTCAGTACTAAGACTCGACCACAAAACACAAAAACTCATAAAGGACCGGTTACGATTCATTAAAAACGTTAGAAATATTACAAAAGCAGTTTGGGGCCCTATTTTAAATCACAGTCACGAGAGTTTCAAATACAATATTCAAGTCATCAAACTCAAAATCACAAAACCAAATATTCTAACAAAATACATCAGCGGAAGCATAAAGAAAACCAGACGCGTCCATATGGCCTTCACGCATCCTTCCTGCCTCTCGTCGGTCTGCCCCTCGCTGTACCCTTACCTGAAAAGTTAAAGAAGAGAAAGGGTGAGTATAAAATATACCCAGTAAGGGACCCACTACTGGGCCCGTTAGGGAACAACAGTTAACTTCCTATGCAGGGGTACCCTACGTAAACAGTCTAGTAGTTCCGTAGAACGCACACATCAATCTCGTGATCCCGAAGGATGCACGTATCAGTCTAGTGATCCCGAAGGATACACCTATCAGTCTAATGATCCCGAAGGATGTACATATCAGTCTAGTGATCCCGAAGGATGCACATATCAGTCTAGTGATCCCGAAGGATACACATATCAGTCTAGTGATCCCGAAGGATGCACGTATCAGTCTAGTGATCCCGAAGGATGCACGTATCAGTCTAGTGATCCCGAAGGATACACCTATCCGTAAGTTACACTACCTCATAGATGAAGCTAACCGTTACCCCTCAGTCCATACTAAACCGTCTACAACAGTCACACTCCGACAACATTCATATTACAAATTCGCCATAGGCTTCGCTAGTCAAATAGTATAGGTTTAAACAACTACATCCTTAGTTGCTATATGCGTTTCCAATTCACACACCATTGTAATATTCCTTAGATCCAGTCAACTAGTCAAATCAGAATCGGTCTCATAGTCCTTCCACGACAAAACTCCATGATCAATATCCAAACAAATAGACTACCACAAACCTAACCTTAAGATTTTAAAGTCCATCGACATACAATTCCAGTCCACAACGTAGCCCATTAACATAACTACAATATACAGAACATCTGGGCATCAGTGTCTATCCGTAAACAACTCCTTACACTCGATGGCACACAAGCTACAACTAGCGGTCACGTTACCTTTACATCAGACAAGAGCATAACAGCGATACTTAATAGCCAAACATGCATCAATTCATTCAGTACAGTTACTAACGTGTAATCCCCTGTGGATTACTACGTTTCCAGCCTCGATCCGAGGTCCAGTAGTAGGAAATCCCTTACCTGATACTTGGTTATGCCCCTCGTTCGAGTCCACGCTCAACGGATCCACCTAAACGAAATCACAAGGGTTTTAAACGACGATACTAGTAAAAGTCATTTTTAAATAGTCCTAAGCAACATCCGTTGGCTTACTCGAGAAAAAGAAAGCATCTCCAAATAAACCTGCCGCGGAACCCGAGAACTTGAACGTCAACTCCTTAATACCTTCAAGGGACGAAAGGTAGGACCAAGTCTTACTCCAATATTCAAACTCGAATCGGTTATAGCAACATTAGGAACTTCATCAAAATAATCCTTGACGAAGACTCGCCGTGACCCGAAATGGAGGAAGGAAAGCTTAGGTGACTCGGCTCGACTCGGCTCGGTTCACTCGCGGCTCGCGGCTCAACTCAACTCGGCTTGACTCGGCTCACGGCTCGACTTGCGGCTCAGCTCAACTCGACTTGACTCGGCTTGGCTCACCCTCGGCTCGGCTCAACTCGCAGCTCAGCTTGCGACTCGCGGCTCCCGGCTCGGCTCAACACGCGACTCGGCTTGGTCTGGATTCGTGGCTCGGTACTGGATTTTTGCTCCACCCGACAACGTTCGAGTGAGAGACGTCGACGGCGGAAGTGAGTAGCTCCCCTCGGTGTTCTGGGCTGCGTCGGGAACACGGAATGAGAAGAGAGGAACCGTCGACGGTGGCGGAGACGAAGGGAGAGGGAGAGATGTTGGCTGCAGACGGTTAGATGTCGATTCAGTGTGTGGATGCGGGAATGGGCGTACGACGAAAACACGCGGATGGCGTCTGTGTTCGTCGGGTGAAGAAGCTGAAGAGAAGAAGAAGAAGAAGAAGAATGACGTTGTCTGCTGTAGGTGAAGACCGTCGGGCGAGGAAGGGAGAAGAAGAAGACGAGCGGCTGGGGGGGTGCGTGCGCGCGCTAGGTTTCTTTTAAAAAATATATTTATATATATATATATATATATATATATATATATATATATATATATATATATATATATATATATATATGTATGTATGTATGTATATATATATTAAAAAAAATAAATAATAATAATAATAATCAATAATAATATTAAATAATAATAATAATATTAAATAATATTATAATATTAATATTAAATAACAATAATATTTAACAATAATAAATAATAATAATAATATAATTATTATTATATTATTATTATATCAATTTACAAAATATTAGATGTACAGAAATTCATATCCCTAAATTTCTTTTTCTACCATCTTTGAAGGAAACCGATAATTTACACCAAAATTTTAAATTTAAAAAAAAATCACACAAAATGATAAAATTTACCTCGAAAATTCGGGGCGTTACAACTGATCAATATATTTTTCATAATATTGATCGTATAAAGCCTTGTCTTCGTGAGTTATTGTATTTATCTGGTTGTAGATATTTTCAGATTTTCTCTCCATGTTAGTTTGAGTGGGCGATAAAGATCCCTTGAACTTGTCATATTGAACGTCTAGAATGGACTGTTCAAAATCCATTGACATTCTCATTGAATTAGACCTAATAATCAGTCTTTCTCTGGTGGTTGGACGATACTCTAAAATGTTGGACCATTCACTGTAGAATTCTCTAATTGAGCGATGATGGATTCCTCTTGAAATTGAACTTCAATGTGTCCTTCATCGTATTCAGTTATCTGAATCGTGCTACTTTGCCTAGTTCTAGGGGCAGTCGTGTGCTCAATAGACTAGACTGGATTGTGAGTTAGCTCACTCCAGTCTAAAAGTTTAGGAGCCGTCATGGAAGACCGTTCTAAATTGACTTCCATTAGCATGGTGTAATTTTTTGGAGATACACCCAAAGTTTTAGGAGAAGCATTGGTATATATCATTTTGTACTACAAGATATACATGACTGAGAATGGGTATGATCCTGTAACGCCCCAAGATAAGACGATTTATTTTAATTATCTTAAGTTTAATTCTAATTAGTGTTGGAATTAATTTGGGTGCTAATGGAATTTTGATTGGAGTTGTTTATTTAGTGAGATTTGTAGTTGGGAGAAATTTGATTAATTATATGTGATTTGGTAATTAATTAACTTTGGAGTTAGGATAATTATATTATGTGGATAATATTGTTATGTGAGGCTATTGTTTTAGAAAAAAAAAGAAAAAAAAAAGAAAGATATTTGTGGAGAGAGAGAATGAAATTTAAAATAATAATTATATAATAGAAAATATAATTATTATTTAGTAAAAGATAATGTTGATATTTTATTTAGAGAAAGGGTGAGGTGATTGGTGGAATTTTTTAGTAAAAGGGGGAATTTAGTGGATTTTAAACGAAGAGAGAGAAGATATGATTGTTTTGGAATAATTAAGAAATAGGAAAAATGGAAAAATAATAATAATTGTATTATTATTATTTTGGGTTTAAATAGGGTCAACTATTCATCATCTTCCCCAAATAAACCCATCCTAAAACTTCCCAAACCCTAAAAACCCTAAAGAGGGAAAACCCTAGGGAAGCCGTTGTCGTAGTGTTCGCCGCCGCCGCCCTCCTTCCACCCGTCGGTTGCTGCAACCCGCATCCTAGCCATCGTGCAGCTTCGTCGCGCCGCCACCTTGAATCCACCGGTTGTCCCGATCGAAGCTTCGTCCAAGCCAAGCGTGTCGATGAGAGTCGCGCCTTCTAGCCGCACGTTTTCGCTCCGAGCCGTACGCGAACCCGTGCCCAACCGCAGTTGAGTTTCCAGTCGTGTGCGCGTGTGAGTCGTGTCCCCAGCGTGCTCGCCAACTGATCATCTAATTTGCGCCCCCTACATCTGAGTCGCGCGCGAGCCACCTCTGCTTGCAAGCCACCTATCCGAGCCGCCCTTTTCTTCAGCCTTGAGCTGCCAAACCTCTTTCAAGCCACCTAGCCTATTTTGGTCCTTTCACTTAATTTTGGTAAGTTTTTTATTGGGTTTTTGGCATACCCATCAAAGGTTATTTTTTACCCTAAATAATTTAATTATGGACTTAATTGAATTATTTTTCGTGGTAGATCAGTTGGGAGTTGTGCTGTAGAATTTTCCTAAACCAAGGATAAATTGGGTTCATCTTCAACTTTGGGTAAGTGGAGATAATTGGAATTTGGTCCCTAAGCGACTGTTATTTATTTATTAATTTTAGATTTTGGCTTCACTTGTGTTTAGGATTTTCCTTGGGAAGCGCAACCGTGACTATTAGGAAAAAGATCAGTATAACTAATCTCCAGGTAAGAGATTCTACTACTAGACCTTTGACCGAATTTAAGAGACCGCATGTATTTACGGTTATGCATTTATGGTAGCTAAGATGCATAGGGGATGCTGAGACGATGATTGATATTGTGTTTATGATGACAACTGATGTTATGGTTGATGATGATGATCGTTATGTTATGTTTGATTTTGATACATGTTATATTAATAACGTGAATAAGGACGTTAAGATTAATACTCAGGTCATGTTATGATGCTTATGATGATAATACATGTTTTGGACTGTGGTGTGTCTGTTAACTTTATATGATGAGTTTCTTACCCCACTTGTACCGTGGTCCTATCTATAGGGTCACTCGCACGACTAGGGGTGTTCTTACGGGATCACTCGCACGATTTAGGGGTGTACCTACGGAACACATATACGGTTAGAGGGGTACTTACTGAACACATATACGGTTAGGGGGTAGTTATTTTGTGTATACGGGATCACTTGCACGACTAGGGGTGTTCCGACGGGACCACTCGCATGATTAGGGGTGTACCCTCGTATCACAGATATGTTTATGGAGTGTGTACTTGCGATCACTCGCACGACTAGGCGTGTTCCTATGGGATCACTCGCACGATTTAGGGGTGTTCATACGGTCTCACTCACTCAGGTGTGCTCCATTGGACACACAATACTACATGTATGTTTCTAATGAAAAGTTAACAGACTACCTAGTAGGACTAGTAGTGGGTCCCTTACTGAGTATGGTTATATACTCACTCTTTCTTATGTTTAATATTTCAAGATGAGGTAAAGGACTTAAGAAGTTGGCGAGCGACAGCGAGGGATCCGTGACATGTCATATGGGGACCCAGTTCAGCTTCCACGCTTATTTATCGTTTTTTTTTTTGTATTTTAAATTTTAATTATCTTACTTAAGATTTTATTACCTTTATTCATTTCTATTTTCTAGAAAGTGTTAAAACCTGCAGGTCACATTTTCAACTATCTTTGTTAATTTTGATAAATCTTACGCTTTTACAAACATCTTGGTATTTATTTTATAAAAAATTTAGTTAGCCTCTTTTTTTTTTTGGAAAATCAAAAAACGTCTTTAATGTTTATCTTTTAAGTAATGACCTTAGCTTAATTTAAAAGTTCGGGTCGTTACAGATCCATTCTTCAAATGTAGTCCTTTGGCTCGAATATCTAGGCATAAAACATCATAAATATTCTTATCTTGAAGCACAATTCTGAATCCACGCTTACAAGTGAAATAGACTAGACCGTTTTCGAGGTTTTATTGAACAATCCCTTAGGGCAATATAGACTAGAAAAGTTCAGATGCCTTTTATCTCTTAGGGCAATATAGATTTGTACATCCAATCCCATCCCAAAGAGAGGTTTTCTGGCTACTTGAATGCATCCTACGTGCAGATATCTATAATTGTGTCTGCGACATAGTTCAATGTTTGCATTTGCAAGAAGACGATATTTCAAAAAGTCTTCACTTACCGGAATGTTGTCTTCTGAAATTCTTACTACATCCTTCTCCGTAAAATTGAAAAAAGGATGAGCGTAGATTTCTTTAGGTTCAAGCATTGGAATATATCAATTTTGAAGTCTATTCTCAATGCGAGATAATTGATTTTCTACCCTACTATATGTGGATAAGGCTTCTTCCAAATTGTTAGAGTTAAGTCTGGAATTGTTTGAGGAGGTAGAAGAGGAAGTTTCAATTACGGGAGGATTAAGGGACGGTTTCTTTTTTTTTAGTTTAGACAGCATGGGAAGAGGAAGAATCCAAGAATTCTAATAGTCTCCTTCTAATATAATTCAAAAAATTCTATCTATGTTAATATTGTCTTTTTATCATGATTCAAAATCATTTATATCAATTGATCTAATTTTAGAAATCATAATCAAAATTACTTCTTCCTTAAATTAATGTTCATCTCATTCAAAATACGCAAGTTGACCAAGCCACACTTGTACCCAAAAGAATGATATGAATATAAACGTTAGGAAATCATAATGAAAAGATTTCGCAAATTAGAGAGATAACCATGATAAAGAATTTTGATAAAGAAAAAGATTAGAACTAGAGAAAAAACTAAAAGAATATTATTAAAATTTGACTATCGTCCTTCATGGATTCAAAAGAGGAGTTACCCCATAGAGAGAGAAAGAGAATAGAAAAAGATGAGTGAAGGCTTTGATACCATTAAAGGTCGAGGGACGTGCCTTTATATAGATAAATGTATCTCCCTAAAATAAAAGCATATTGGACCTATCTATTATTTTCTTTGAACAATAAAGAACCAAACCAATAACAAAGATAATGCAGCTTACGAAACATTCATATTGATGGCCTCAAAGATCCAATAATATTGTTCATGTCAAACATTTACGAGCATAAACGGTAAGAATGCATGACATATTGTTAGGAAAAAAGTTTGAGAGGAAAAAAAAAACTATGACATTTTTTAATATAAAAAAATGGTGCTTATTGTTGTAAAATAGTTGGTTAGATTTTCATATTTACCCTACTTTCTCCACTAACTTATTCTTCCCCTTCAAAAACCATTGGATTTCGTCTACCACCTCCCTATCTTTTGGCATTTTTATCTTTTTTCCAGCTCCCTCCCTATCTTTGACATTATTATCTTTCCATAATATAAATACATATTAGTAAAAGTAATTTAAAACTAAACAAACTAATTTCAAATGAAAATTAAAAAGAGCTGTTTCGAATGAAACAAAACAAATTTATTACATTTCAAATCGTGGTTATAAAGGAGTGAAGAATGACTTTACAAATGTAATGCTAGAATAATTATTTAAATTTTAAACTCAAATGAAAGGGAACAAAGAAGAAGAAAGTGAGACGTCTCTTAACAATCAATCAATTAAGTTGGCACATAGAAGAAAAAACATTTATAAATTTGGCAATGGAACTTCTTTGCAAATGCGCACAAATATTTTTAAGAAATGCAAGAAGAAGTATAATAATGAATCATTTATTAGAAAAGAAATATTTTACCAATTCTCCTTAAAAAAGAGTGTTTACCGGATTCATTATTAATCTATGATACAGTAAAAAAAAGGTGAATGTGGGTAATATTAAATACTCATTTCTTCACGAAAAAGAAAGCAATAATAATTTTAAATAAAATTAAATAAAATTAAATCTCTATTTCTACACTGTCTCACCTGACAATGAAAATGAAAATTTTAAATCTCTATTTCTACTTCTCTCTTCCACAAAAATGAAATTTTTAGTAGGAGCTCTATGGTTTAATATATAACAATCCCCCTATATTTATAGTGGTAGAGGCACTTGATTTATACTATGGAAGTCATTTTTTTCATTAACTAACCAATTGCAAGTTTCACTTGGAATAAGAACAGTTCGCCTCTATGCTTTCTTCATTTTTCATGTTAAAAGTACGATTTCAGACACTATTACTACTTATTAATTATAATGCAAATCCCCATCTCAATCTGCGTTACTAATTAATTTTAGAGTAAAATAGCCATTTTCAATACATTGTTTAAGGTTTAGCTATAAAACTAATTTAATATCAACTTATTATTTATTTTTAAATTCGGAATTCTTTTAAATCTAGTGTGTAAAAGGACAAAATTACCATTGACAAATGTGTATTAATGAAAGAACAAAAACGACATTAAAATTTTTTCCTATCTAAGCTTTTAAATATAAATAATAGTTAATAATAGATAACAATAAATGCATTTTAATAAACAAATTGGAGTTTTGGTTCATTGGTGTGCGGGCACAATTGGGAAAGTGGGATTTTGTGTTCAAATCCCTTTTAACAGTAATTTATGAGTTCTTCTTTTTTGCATGTATAAATAATAAAAGTATAACTTAGGTGAACTGATGTGGAGGCTTGCCATAAATAAATGAACTTAAATATTAAATTTTAAGTATAAAATAAATAAAAATATAATTTAGGGTTTATGTATTATAATTATGTGAAAATTTTAAATTAATCGATTGATTTAACTCTAAGGATTGAAAGTGTATACTTTATGGGTTATAAAAATAACATGAGTGATCCGACCACCCAGACTATCCAATCCATTTAATATAGGTTGGGTTGGGTTGGGTAGTTGGGTTTAGTTAGTTTAAAGTGTTGATTGAGTTGAGTTGAAAATTTTGATTTTTTTCGAGTTGGGTCTCGGGTTGGAGGGTTGAAAAATTTAGGTCTACTCAAGCCAACACGAATTAATATTATTTAATAAAAGTTAAATAATCTTGTAAGTTTCAAGATTTTTTTTATTGCTTAACATGATGCGAAACATATTTGATTTATGCTTGATGATTTCTATTTACAAACATTAAAATTTAGAAACGAAAAAAAATATACTAATACAACCTGATAACTCAATCCAACTCAATTCCTATTTTACGGGTTGGGTTGGAAACTTAATTCAGGTTATTCGGGTTGACAACCCAACCAACTCGAAAATATGGGTTGGGTTGAGAATGTCTCCCAACCCAACCCAACCCGTTTACACCCCTAGTATACGTAGTGGAAAACAAGCTAAAAATGTAAAAATTTGAAGCTTAGAGAGAATGGAAACAAATACGGATAAAAGTGTAACATTTTGTAACTTAGAGACAATTTTTCTACCATATATACAATTGTACCTCTAACTTAGATTTTTTGATTCGCCACTAATCTGGCCTCTAATTAAAAATTAAAGTCCTAAAGTTTTAAGAGTGATTATCTTATTTAGGAGCCTAGTCATCCCTGGAATCCTAACAGTAAAGATCAAAATATGCTCTTTTTAAAAATTCAGGGACAAAAACGAACATTTTTAAAAGTCTGAAAGCTGAATAAAATAAATACTACTAGAAATTTGGGTTTTAACGACGCAAACTTTGAATCATAAAAAGTTTCAACAACACAAATTTTACGTCATTGAAGCCCCTATCAAGAAAGGCTATTTAACGACACTTCATAAAACATCTCGTTAAATATGCTCAATAAATATGTCATCATTATCTATAACTCGACACCAATATATTGTCATCAATACCTTTATATTGACGCTTTAAATGTATCACTATTATTTATATCTTGACACCAATATATTGTCATTAATACCCTTACATTGATGCTTTAAATGTGTCCCTGTTCTCTATCATCGGACACCGATATATTGTTATTAATGTCATTATATTGATGCTTTAAATGTGTCACATTTGTCTATAACTCAACACCAATATATTAAATGAGAATGAAGTTCATGTTAGTGAAGTTCAGGTTGGCTTATGTGATAACATGATTACTTGGGGTCACTTCGGCTATATGAAAATTGTAACGACCCAGCTTTTTATACTAAGCTGAGGTCGTTACTGTCATGATGTGATCACGACGTGGAGCGGCTGACGTCCTCAATTATTTATTCTTAATAAATAAAATGTTCGGAGTTGCCACCAACCATATTAAGGTGTGATTGACCACAAAAAAAAAACATTGGTCTTATAAATTCATATTTAAAGTTCGGAAGTAAGTTTTGTGTAGGGAAGGTCTTAGCACCCTACAACACCCATAAAAATGGTTACTAAAATTTTTCTTTTAAACTAAATTAGGAAGTTTCGCAAAACAAAGTTTTTTTTAAAATGCCCCGTGGTTATCAATTCACATCTAATAAAAAAAACGCTAAGCATGAATTGATAATTATATGAGTGACATGAGAGCCATTAGAAAAATGGATTTTATTTTTTATTTCAAAAGATGATTTTTTTTATTCACCTAAAAAAATATTAAAATATAAAAATTTGATATTTTAATCTCCATCATAGGTGTTTGGGAAATTTCATGTACCTAAAAAATTAATAAATTACAAATAAAACACTACTCAGTCCCATTTTAAAATATAAAATTGTTGATATATTTTGTTTAAAAACAATTTGCTAATTAATTTTTCAAAATGAGAAATTTCATGTATTTATGAAATCTAAATCATAAAATCCATAAATGAACATTACTTCTTTCCTGTCTCACATTTTTATATTCATATGACAAACAAAAAACTAATGAATTTTTCATACATGTTAGGTGGGGAAATAAAACAACTTGGCAAATGATTTGGAAAACAATACAAGTTGACAAATAACATACAGGTTGGGAAATAATATATTGTACATAATATACAGGTTGAAAAATAATATATTGGAAATAATATGGAGTAATATATTAAAAATAATGAATTAATATAGAAGTTGAGAAATAATATTTGGGAAATAAATACAAAGTGTAATATGCAGGTGATGAAATAAATGTCAAACCTAACAGACTATTTTGGCTTCCACAAGTCTAATCAATTAATAACAAACATGCAATATATTTAATAAATAGTAAACAAAAAATTAACAACAGCCAAATTAAACCCTAAATCTAACAAATTTAAATAAATTGGCTTAAACCTAACAAATTTAAAGCTAGTAAAGCTGAGGCATAGGAAACTCAAATGCCCTAAATCTAACAAATTTGGCGCACATTGAAATCAATTGACTTGAATCTGCTAAATTTGATGCAACAATAAATTCAAATTGCTTAAACCTAACAAAATTAAAGCACAGTAAAGAATGACCTAAATCTAATAAATTTGATGCAAATTGAAATCAATGGGCCTAAATTAAGCAACAAGAAAAGTACAGTAAACCCAATTTGCATGACCCTAACAAATTTAAAGCCACTGTAAAAACAATTAGCCTAAACCTAACCAAATTAAAGCCACCGTAAAATCAATTCAATGAAACTCCAACAAAAACAAATTTGAAAAAATACACAGTTATAATTAATCACATCTCCAAAGGGAAAGGTGTAACGTCCCAAATTTTCAACTACCACCACCACCACTGCTCCTACTGCTGCTACTGCTGCTAAAACCAAAAATCTCCTTCTTCCTCACTGCAGCCGCGCACACCCCCGAGTTCCAGCTTTTTCTTCTTCTTCTCGTGAACCACCTAACCGCCGCCGCCTCCAATTTTTTTCTTCTCCTTCTTCAGCCCGACAGCAGCCGCCCCAAACGTCGTCCATCGTGTTGAAGCCAACCCGCACGCCGCCACGGGATTTCGTCTACATTGTTCGATTCTTCACGAACCTAGCTGTCGGCTACCTTCGCCTTCAGTCGTTCGTCACATCGAAGTCGAGTCGCACACCACCGCGGGTTGCTCCGCTTCGTTCAGTTCCTCACGAACCCAGTCGTTGGCCGCCTCTGCCTTCAGTCGAGTGCCGTCAGCCATCCTCTGTGTGATCTCGTCTAGATTTGGAGCGTCCACACAACTCCAGTGTTGTCATGTCTCAGGTAACTGCTCGATCCCTTCCTTCTTCTTCATTCCATCAATTTATAGCTAACGTCATTCTCTCTTCGTGCGCCATTGCGCTTGGTCAGTCCCAACTCATTTGAGGCACCATAAAAAAGCATAATTCATGTCTCATGATCTGTAGCATCATTTTCAATTAGAAATATGTTTTCATCCAAAAAGTCAATCCTCATATGCTCGTAATTTGCTACTAGTTGAGCAGCTAAATGATTAGTAAGTGCACTTCCCTTTATTGCTTTTTTAGTAACATAAACAATGTCATACTTTAACAACAAAACTTGCCTTTTTATAATCCTCCCAAATAATGACGGTTTCTAAAAAATGTATTTTATTGGATCCATTTTTTAAATAAGTCATGTCGTATAGTATAACATATATTGCCTCAAATGATGAGCGATCCATACAAAAGCACAACAAGTTCACTCTAACATTAAGTATCTAGACTCATACTGGGTGAACTTTTTGCTCAAATAATAAATAGCATGCTCTTTCTTTCTTGATAAGTCATGTTGTCCTAGAACACTATGCATAGAAATTTCTAATACTATTAAATATAGGATTAACGGTCGCCCTAGAGCTGAAGGTATTAGTACAAGTGGGCTCTGCAAATACTGCTTAATTTTGTCGAAAGCTGCTTCGCAATCCTCATTCCATTTTTCTAGGTTGTTTTTACGTAAGACCTTGATTGGTTTGCACGTTGGTGTCAAATGCAAGATAAATCTAGATATGTAGCTAAATCTTCCAAGAAAACCTCAAATTTCTTTTTCTGCTTTAGGGGATGGCATTTCCATGATAGCCCTCACTTTATCCCTTTTTCACTGACAATGAATCCCAATAGCTTTCCCGAGGTTGTCCCAAATGTACATTTGGATGGATTTAATTTCAATTGATACTTTCTCAATCGATCAAATAATTTTTGGAGTGTGGTTGTATGATCTTCATCTGCCTTGGATTTTGCAATCATATCATCAACATATACCTCTATTTCCTTATGCATCATATCATGAAAAAGTGTAACCATTGCTCGCTGATATGTTGTCCCAACATTTTTCAAACCAAAAGGCATTACTTTGTAGCATAATATTTCACCAAAGGGTAATGACTGTAGTTTTTTCTCTATCTTCTCAACCATTTTGATTTGATTATATCTTGAAAAGCCATCCATGAAGGAGAAAATAGAGTATCCTGCAGTGTTATCCACCAACATGTCTATATAAAGGAAAGTTATCTTTTGGACTGACTCGACTTAGATCTCTACAATCCATACACATTCTCACTTTTTCGTCTTTTTTAGCACTGGAACAATATTTAACACCCATTCAAGATATTTGGAGACTGTGAGAAATCCTGCTTCAATTTGCTTATGTACTTCCTCCTTTATTTTAATTAATACATCAGGCTTCATTTTACGTAGCTTTTTTCTCATTGGATTGTATTCTGGTTTTAAAGAAACAAGTGTACTACAATATCCCTATTTAATTCCGATATATCCTGATAACTCCAAGTAAAAATATTTAAGTACTCACGTAACAATTGATTAGTTTTTTTTCGAGATTCACTAGTTAATGATGTGCCAATTTTTACCTTTTTTAGTTCCTCTTTAGAACTCAAATTGATTACTTCAACTAGTTCTTGGTGAGGACCTAGAACCTTTTCTTCTTCTACCATTCTTAACAATTTTAAGGATATTCCCACAGCATCTTCATCATCACTTTCCTTGTTAGATTTCATAGTGTATATTAAGGTATTAAGGGTAGAACTAGAATTACTAACATCTTCATTCTTATGAATATTGTCTATGAAAGGGTTTGGACTTTTGTGTTTAATTTGCAAATGCAAGAAAGAAAGCAGAGAGAATAAAAAAATAGAACAAATGAAATGAAAATGCATAAATTTTATTAAATTTCAAGAAAACAGAACATCTATGTTGTAAAGCAAACAAATACTATGGCCTTGGATAGACTCGTTCGAAAAATAAAAAATTTAAACAAATAAAAGCTTAATCATTACTCTTGAAAATCTCTTGAAAATGTAAGTAGATCTACAATATCCCAATTGTTAAGTTCAAAATCAGGTGAACATGCATAAACTGTGTCGCCTTAAAATGATGCTTCTTGTGCCACTATTGCACTGGATAAACTCTCTATCTTCGTTAACAAACCATCCTTCAAACCAGAGTCATGTGATGAGTAACTTATACGAGCACTATTGAAAATATCATATAATACTGGTATAAATTTTAGACTTGGATCAAACTCCCTCATCTCTAGCTTTGCCAAACGCTTTTTTTTTTCTTCTTGAAGTTTAATCTTATCATATATGGATGGCTTATAACCCAAACCAAAACTCTTATCATTGCTCGGTGTTTTTGAAAGTGTCTCTAAGTTTTGATTCAAAAAATCCTCCACATCCCATCACCTTAGTGGTCATAACTTCAACTTTAAAATTAAGTTTTCAAAATGAGAAATTTCATGGATTTAAGAAATTTAAGTCATAAAATCCATAAATGAACATTACTTCCTTCCCATCTCAAATTTTTATATTCATATGGCCAAAAAAAAAAAAAACAAATAGGTTTTTCATACATTTCGCAATTATAGAAATTGAAAAATAAATAATAATAATAGCAAAATAGTGAGAAATACAGGTTAGGTAGGGAAATAAATTAGGTGGACAAATGATTTGACAAATAATACAATAAACAATAATATATTGGAAATAATATACAGGTTGAGAAATAATATATTGAAAATAATATGAAGTAATATATTGGAAATAATGAAATAATAAATGAAATAATATACAAGTTGAGAAATAATATTTGGGAAATAAATATCAAACCTAATAGATTGTTCTACCTTTCACAAGTCTAATCAATTAATAACAAACATGCAATACATTTAATAAATAGTAAACAAACAGTTAACAACAACCAAATTAAACCCTAAACCTAACAAGTTCAAATCAATTGGCTTAAACCTAACAAATTTAAAGCATAGTAAAGCTGAGGCATAGTAAACTCAAATTCTCTAAATCTAACAAATTTGGCACACATTGAAATCAATGGGCCTAAAACTAAATTAAGCAACAATAGAAGCACAGTAAACTTAATTGGCCTAACCCTAACAAATTTAAAACCACTATAAAAATAATTAGCCTAAATCTAACAAAATTAGAGCCACCGTAAAATCAATTCAACGAAATTTCAATAGAAACAAGTTTTAAGTTATAATTGATCACAGTCTTCAAAGGGAAAGGAAAGAGAGGAAATTAAAAAAAAAAAAGTTAACCAATTTGGCATAATAGTTCTTTAGCTTCTTTTTTCAAACCTTCCAATTGATCTCTATCTAACGTTCCTCCTAAAAAGAAATCCTCTAGAACAGTGAGATGGTAGTTTTTTTTAGAGTGTTGAGAAAAAGGTAGGATTGTGTTTTTTAGAGTGGAGAAGGTGGGCAGAGTCGTTAAGAGGGAGAGGAAAAAATCGTGGGAGGAAAAAATCGTGGGAGAGAAAAATTGGATGAGTTGAGGGAAAATAGAGAGGAGACGTGAGATTCTTTTTTTTTTTTTCTTTATCACTTTTTTTTAAAAAAAGTTAAATTCAAATTCAAATCCAACTTTCAAAATAAAATAAAATTAAAGTAAATAAATAACATAAAATAAAATAAAATAAGTAAATAAATATAAAAAATAAAAATAAAGAAAAAAATATGGTATCTAAAGTTACTTCTAGAAAGACTAGAGACTTTAACATTTAAAATGAAGAGAACACTAAATCTTATGAATCATAATTAAAAGTATGTAGAAATAAAAGCCAGAAAACAAAATCCTAGTTTGGGCCCTATCTATTTGTAAATAACATAAAATAAAATAAAAAAGTTAATAAATATAAAAATAAAAATAAAGAAAAGGATATGGTATCTACAGTTACTACTAGAAAGACTAAAGATTTTAACATTTAAAATGAAGAGAACACTAAATTTTATGAATCATAATTAAAAGTATGTAGAAATAAAAGACAGAAAACAAAATCCTAGTTTGAGCCCTATCTATTTGTTAAAGAAAAATAATCAAAGAATTAAATCATGAGTTCAATAAATTCAATAATACAAAAAAAAACTAAAAATCCAAACAGTAAAAGTAAAAGCAGAAGCAACAAAAAGTGACCCCGTCGAATCACTCACAAAACATATCATAACAGACTGGTGGTCCCATTGAAGCACATGTTGATTGGGAAAATTGATAGCTCAGTTATTCCAATTAGATGTAGCCAAACCTTCATGTAAAAATATAATCCAATTTAAATCCAAAATTAATTTATTTATGACCAAAAATTAATATTTGTTGGCATACCTAAAACCCAATCAAATACTCACCAAAACTACCAAATAGCTCACAGAGGACAACAACAAGCTTAAGCGGCTCGACTAGAGGAAGATGGCTCGACTCATGATTGGAAAAGGATGAAGGGCACGCGACTCAAGGACAGAGGGAGGCTTGACTTGCTCATGGCTCAGAGTGGGAAACAGCTTGCGCAGGAGAGCACGCAGCTTGAACTCACCCTCTACGACTAAGATGGTAGACGTTCACGGCTAGACTCGCAAAGGAGACCGACGGACGATGGTGGGACGCGATGATCAGCGACATAAAGAAGAATGCAAACGAAGATAGCCTAAACAAACATTACGCTTAAGGGAAGAAGGCGGAGTGGGGACGCTGTGCGGACAGAGAGAAATGAAAAGGACGATAAGGAGGCCACTACAAGAAGTGAGGCAACTCCTGATGCGTAAATATGTTGGCATATGTGTTAATAACATCGGTAACTAAATTCCCGACGCAGAACGCGACGTCGAAAAGACCATCAAAAGAAACGCTTGAGAGAAAGATTCCTGACGCATCACCAACAAGGCATCGGGAAAACATTTCTTCCAATGTTATCGTTACCAACGTCTACCGTGCGTTGGCGACAAGGCCTCCCCAACGTCCACAGTTCTGACGTCAGCTATGCATCTGAAATAACTATTCCCAACATTTGTATATCCGACGTCATGCATGCATCAACAATAACCATCCCCAACATGACATTTACACCATATTCTCGACGTATGTACTGCGGGAAATATAAATATGTAATTTTTTATTTTTTCTAAAATATTTTCCTATAAGATTTAGTTCTCGTAAGATTAATCTTCCCAAAATATTCGAATTCGTTTTCAATTCAATTAAAGAAAATTCAAAACAAATTAGTAAATTAGTAAATTACGAGATACAAACAGAAATTCAACAAAAAATTAAATGTTTATAATACAAAGAAATACATAAAAATGTAACAAAGTTCATAATAGAAATAAAAAATATTCCTCGTTCCAAAAAAAAAAGCGCAAAGAAAGTCATACATCTCCTAACGAGCCTCATACACCATTCTACACTATCGGTCCTATAATGATATAAAAGTTGTTATGTTTAGTACATAATGCATATCATCACTTGATACTGTCATTTCAAGAACTTAAAAATCATGGAAACATATATAGGTACCGAAAAGCTAGGGATCATATGGTGGTCCTTGTTGTGCCAGACTCATGTCTTCTATAAGCTTCCGCATTCGTTCTACTTTTGAAGCTAACGCATCATGATTTCTTGTTTTTTCTTTAATCCATAGCATAGCTTCATCAAACGCAACCTGTAATTGGAGCTCTATGGTGGACTACAAACATGAGAGGTCGTAGCACTGCTCGCACTGGCTGTCCTGCGAACCTTGGGCTTGGGTCCCCAATCAAGGCCATCTAAATAGTTCGTGTAATAGCCCAACTCTTTATATTAAACCGAGGTCATTACCATTAGAAGAAAATAAAAATCTTTCTAACCAAAATGGAAAATAACGCTAATTTTAACTGAAAATCTTAAATATGCATTTAAAATCATAAATAAATAAATAATGTAGAAATAAATTTAAAATAAACTCCTAATTCGGACCCTATCTACTTTTGAAGAAAAAAATAATCAAAGAATACCAAAAAATACTGAAATCATAATTGCAAAGTAAAAGCAGAAGCAAAAGGTTTTCCTATGGCACGTCATGATCACTTCTTGTATTCAACAGCTTTCCTCTGCCTTTACCTCTACCTCTGCCTGAAAGATTAAACATAGAAAGAGTGAGTATAAACATATACTCAGTAAAAGACCTATTACTAGTCTCGCTAGGTGTATGTTAACTTCCCATTAGAGTCCTATAAAGAGGTACCCCTAAACTGGCGCGTTCCCGAACACACACGATCTAATGATCCCATAGGAACATCTCTGGTCTTCTGTTAATCCAAAGGAACACCTAGGACAAAACTGGTCTTTGGTGAACTTGAAAGAACACCTAGGACAAACTGGTTTTTAGTGAACCCGAAGGAACACTTAAGACAATTGGGCTATAATTGACCCCATCGAACCACTCATATACAACATCTCATGAGACTGGTGATCCCGTCAGACCATACAATCATAAAAAGGTGGCGACCCCGAGGACACCCATATCGGTACGACTCTAACAGATAAAGTTAACATATCACCCTATCCATAACATATAGCTTATCATTACATTATAAACATGACATGAATATTAATCATAACATCCTTAATTACGAGATTAATACTTCAAACATCAACATTAACATAACCAGTCAGCATCATCAACATAACTTAATCATAACTACCAGTCATTAACATACACCATCAATACACTATGCATTTTAGCTACATCAATGCATAATAGATAAATCACATGCAAACTCTTATCTTCAATACGAGGGTCTAGTAAGAGAATCTCTTACCTAAAGATTAGTTTAACCAAAAATAATCCTAACAGTAATAGTCAAGCTTTCCCAAACAATCAAATCCTAAAAACAGACAAAATTAATTTAATAATTTTGTTAACTAATAACTACCAAAATTTAATTAGGGTTTCCAACTTACCAATAAAGAGGGTTGAAACCAACTCAAACTTTTGGGGCAAAAATCCTTAGGTAACTACTTCCAAGATTCAACGAAAAATCCTTAAAGAAAAATATTCCAAATTTTAACTTAAAGGAAATTCCAACTTAATTGCAAAATTAGGCTATTTAGGGTTTAAAATTACTAATTCATGGGTATTATCCAAAACCCATTAAAACTTACCAAAACTTACTAAAATAGGTGGAAAAAAGACAAAAAAAAATAAGGCTTGCGGCTTGGCTAAACGGGATCGGCTCAACTGGAGGAGATCGGCTCAAAATGGCTTAGAGAAGAAGGCTAGGCGGCTTGCAAAGGGTGGAGGCTCACATGCGGCTAGGATGATAGGGGAGGCTTAGCGTGCATCAGGTGGCGGCTTGCGGAGACGGCTAACCAGGAGCATTTAGGTTGCATTTGATGAACTCAACTCGAACTCACGCGACGATCAATGATTAATGATGGCTTGTCGATGGCGCTGCTGCACGATGGAAGGACGCAATGGAAGATGGCATGATGTGAACGATGAAAGAGACATGACGGAGACTTGGCTCGACATTTTGTTACGCGATGAAGAACCGGCTCGATCGACAATAGAGCGATACGACGACTGTACAATGGTGAAAGAAACCTGCTGCCAGTGGTGCAAAGGGTGTCGGCTAGGGTTAGAGTTTTGTGATGGTTTCTTGAGGATGAAGAAGATGAATAATGATGCACGCTCTTCGAGACCTATTTAAAGAAAATAATAATATAATAATTATTATTATTTTACTTCTCTTTTTCTTTATTCTTTTTCCAAAATAAATCCCATACCTTCTCTCTCTTCATTTAATGCCAATTAAACTCCTTTTTATCTTCTTTTTCTCTTCTCCCAAAAATAATATCAAATAATTTTTTCTCCTCAATCACATCCACTTTTATCTTCCCAAAATAATATATTTCCTTAAATAATTATATTATGATGAATAATTCTATTATCATCATAATATAATTATCCTTAACCTTCATAACTTAATTAATTATATGATCATATATAATTACATACAATCTCATTAATTTAAAATCAATCAATAACATTTAACTTAAATCAAACCTTTCAGCACCAAAAGTTACAAATTTTAAATAATTAATTAAATATTTTTCCTAAAAATGTCTAATTCATTCTAATTTTTACAAAATCAAACAATTCCCAACAATATCTCAAATTATCTCCAATTAACACCTTAATAAATCCAAAATAACTAAAATTATTCCAAGATAAATATAAATTAAATTTACCTTATATTTTAGGGCGTTACAACCCGGTCATCTACCCAACATCGTCTCGTATATCTCATCCCAGAGAGTGGCTAAGTACCCTCTGGGTTAGGTTAGGACTAGAGTTCTAGCATTTAATTCTGCAACAAATTTAGAAACTATCTTAGTAAGTAAAAAATATATTATACATTAAAGAGGACAAATAAGAGCAGAAGTGTTTCTTGAATAACTTACATACGCATCCTCCACAGCCTGCAACACAAACATCCCATCTCGAACGTGTGTTTATCGAAACATTTTCACACGATCGACTGGCTCCCATCTTTGCTTAGCAAGCTCATGTTGTCATTGTGCAAACGACTTCGACTTGCTGCTATAATTGTAAAGTTGCTTTTGTCTAGCAGCATTATTTGTCCGTGATTGCTCTCGTATGAAAATAATTATATTGTTTATTTCTTATACATATTAAAAATTGAAATCATAATTAACCATGACAAAGGGTTCAGTTGCTCACCTAGAATTCATGGCTTATGTTGTGGTCACCGAGGTAGTCCAATCCTCATTACATTCCACCAATAGGTGTGGTGGGTTGGCATGAGCCTCCTCAGAGTCGCTGTACTTTTTGAAGTGCTTGTGACCTCGAGGTCACGTCCCACCTATTCATTGCTTGATCATTGAAATCAAGCACAAAAAACTGCTACACATTACAAAAATAACACATTAGCTTGGTTAACTTTAATATGTTTCAAATGAAAACAGAAATGTGAAATGGACTTGCCTAGAGATCAACCTTGACGACCTTGATCTATTCTTTGCCTATGTCTGTCCTCTTAAGGCAGCAGACGGAAAATGTCTTTTCCACAACACGCCTTTCGTCTGGCTAAAGCGAACAGTGTGAGGGAAAATAGGTTTCTCTGTGCGTCATCGGAATCCTTCCATTGGCTGCAAAGTAGTGCCCTAACGCTAATAGTCGAGACTGCGCACGTTTCCTAGGAGTTGGAGTCGGAGATGGTTGAGAAGTACATGCTGAATAAATTGTAAGAACATATAATGTCAAAAACAAAGTTCAAATAATCTTAAGTTAAAATGTGTACCATTATGAGACTCACTCGAATTGTCGCCCACTGACAACGACCCTCCCGCAGGGTGATCTAGCACCTTTGCAAACTCGAGGAACATGGCATCGATCTCGTCGAAACCAATCGAGAATGACAACATAGGGCCTGTACACATACAAAACAAACATTTGTTCGTACGCACCAACATGAAACTTGGCAGCTTCTAAAAATTGGGTCACTCCCTCTTTATAATCAAGGAAAAAATTATTCCTAAGTTTCATCCAACCACTGTCCATCGTTTAAGTCCCTAAAACATAAATAGGTTTGGTTAGAAGCATATTCCTCACCTTTTACATCCTAAACTTACTCCCCCGAATATAGAATCTCCCAAAATTTCACTAAAACTAACTTCAAACTATAGAGGCTACCATAACTACAAGATAACCACCACAACCTAATTAACCACAAACAATTTCAATCTTCCCATCCTACTCACCCCTTCCAACAACGCTAACTTACAAGCTACCCTGCTACTACATCTTCAAACTTTAGAAATACAAACAAATTCGAAACAAAAAAAAAATACCATAACTGCAGGATAGTCATCTCAAATCAACAAAGTTATTCAAAACCACTGAGAAATAAACTACTAGAATTGAACTAAAGGCTACCATAACTGCAAGATAGTCAAAACAAATCTTAACATAAGTTACATAATTTTTAAAACAGTAATAACCCTTAGCCCCCTTCAAAATTTCATCCTCAACCCTCCTCCCCCCCCCCCCTGCCGCTTAAATTTTGAACTCATCCCCTTCAAATATTCGATTAAATCTACCTCACCTCCTTGAAAAGTTCAATTTATCAATCCCCTTTTCAAAATTCCAAGTGACACCCCCCCCCCCCATTCAAAAATTTCCATTGAACCCCCTCTAATTCTTAACTCATTCCATTCGATTAACTCTTCACCCTTAAATTTTCAAAATGTGGAACCGAAATTTAAATTCCCCAACCCAATTTTTCAAATAAACCCTCCTCAAATTTTCAACCCACATTCCAAAACTAATTCAATAACCTAAAACTAATTCAATATTCAAACTTAAACTAACTTCAAAAAACAAAACTATAAACTAACTAACCTAAACTAATTTCTAACTTAAACTAACTTAAAAACTAATAATAAATTGCTTTAAACTTACCAGAAAAGGAAGAACGACGACACGGTGGCGAGGAGCGGCAGCGAAGAGGGCAACAACCGACTCTTCTCTTTTCCTCTTTCCTTCATTTTGGTTCTGTCTTTCACAGAAATGAAACGAAATATATAGGGGAACTCCCGATTCACCACGAAGATGTCGGAAGTTCCACCATATACTCGACGCCATTAGTAACGCATCGAGAATTTTTTGAACTATTTTCGACACGTCACTAATGGAATCATAAATGGGTAACATATTTCCCGACGCCATGCATGGGCCATTGGGAACCCCTTCTCTAACATAATTAATATTCAAATGTTTTCTGACACCCATGCAAGTCATCAGGAAATATGTTACAAATTTCCAAAGTCGGACGAGAATCGTCACGAACAAATGTCATCATTCCAGACGGCTTGCATGGGACGTCGGGATAAGTTAAATATTTATTTTAATTGTGAACTATTCTTGATGGCTGTAAACCTAGACGTCAGAAATGTCTTCTTGTTTCCCGAAGCCCTTCGTGAACGTCGAGATAACGTAATATTAAAATAATATTTAACTAATTCTAACCTCCACAAAAAATTAAATAATTCTCCAAAAAATCTTAGAATAACACGCCAATAATTCTAACGTAATTAAAATCATACTTAAGACAATTAAATTTAAAATTACCTTAGCTTTAGGGCGTTATAGAAATCATATGAGTCATATGATTCAAAAGATGATACTTTTACACGGGAGCCAGTTGAGATGAACAATTAATTAATTTGCCATCCCACAACAAGGAGATGCTCCTACAAAAGATTGCAAAGGAAAAACTAAAGTTTACTACAGCTCCACTAGCCAAAAGTTGAAAGCAAAAAGAAAAGTAGTTGGTCTGAAGAAAGCTCTACAAGTGAGGAGTTGGATGTAGGACAAGTATATATATATATTTTGTAAGATAAATTTTTCGATGAGATTTAGTGTCTCGATAATGAAAAAACTTACTGATCTACTACAAAAATGTACCAAATTTCAAAAATTACTGCCCTAAAATAATGAGGAATCTATACATAAATTGGAACTTGTGGTCTATAGAAACAAAAATTGGAACATGTATTCCATAGAAAATTGAAGGTTGGACATGAACTTATTCACAAATCTAAAACTTGTATTCCAAATACATAAATTCATAATTAATATATAATAGTGAATATGTTCTCCAGACTCATAAGCCCAAAAATTACAATGATACTCATTACAGATTCAACCGATTTATGTACAGATTTCGCAACATACATGATATACAACTCTTACAGATTTTGCAATAAAATTCAATACATAGGAGTGATGGTCCATAATTGGAGCGCCAATGTTTTCTAAAGTAGGACATGTTTCCTTGACATAATGAAACTAAATCAGAACCATAAGCTACATATCCAAAATACTTAATGGTGAATAAGTCGTAATCACAATTGTTCCATTGAAGTGGAATAGAGTCGACAACAACAAGTGGCTAAGGTTTCTTGTGTGTCGATGATCCACCTCTCCTAGCAAAGAATCTTACGTGGTCAAGGTTCTTTTTTTTTTCTAAATAAGGCTAACTGATCCAATTTGAGTTCTAAATAGCAAAGAATCACAGTTGTTTCGTTCTCGTTTGACCATAATATTACGTATTTGTGTTTTCCAAATGAGACAAAAACAACTTACTAGGGTCTGAAAATGATGGGACAACTTAATCTTGTACATGAGTGTGTTAGTTAATGTCAATGTCATAACAGAAGCCTGAAACAAAAAGGAATATATAAGAGAGACAGAAATTTAATTTTGAAACCCATAGTGAAAGTTTGGAATGTGCAAGATGCGTGCGAAATAAACCATAAGCACTTAAAAAGCTTACTAAACATGCATAAAAACACTCCAAAAGACTTAAAGAGGGGTAGAAATTTGATTTTTGAAGGCATAGTGAAAGTTTGGAATGTGCGAGATGTATGTGAAATGTGTGCGAGATGATATATAAGTACCTAAAAGACTTCCTAAACATGCATAAAAGCACTCTAAAGAACTTAAAAGAGGCATAAGTTTGATTTCGAAACCCATTGTCGAAGTTTAGAATATGCAAGATGTGTTCAAGATGATACATGAATATCTAAAAGGCTTCCTAAACATGCATAAAAGCACTCAAAAGGACTTAAGAGACATAAATTTGATTTTGAAACTTATAGTCAAAGTTTGGAATGTGTGAGATGTGTGCGAGATGTGTTTGAGATTGTGCGAGATATGTGCGAGATGTTTGTGAGATGTGTATGAGATGTGTAAGAGATGTGTGCGAGATAAAATATAAGTACCTAAAAGACTTTCTAAACATGCGTAAAAACACTTCAAATGACTTAAAAGGGGCATAAACTTGATTTCAAAACTATAGTGAAAGCTAGAATGTGTGAGACGTGTGCGACATTATTCATAAGTACCTAACAGGCTTCCTAAACATGCATAAAAGCAGTCCATGGGACTTAAGAAAGGCATAAATTTGATTTTGAAATCCATAATGAAAGTTTCGAATGTGCGATATGTATGCGAGATGTGTGAAAGATAAAACATAAATACCTAAAAGTGATAATAAAATGTATGTAGTCCAAAAGAGTTCCAAATGAGTTGGCCCTCTCAATTTCAGCACTTGATTAGTGTAATAATGTAACATGTGTTGTGTGTAACATCAAACAAAAGCCAATTTTCTAAATGACATCCTGACTGAATGGGGGGCCAATCTCTCATTTCCCATATCACAGGGTTCTATAGTAGTAAATATGATCAAACACAATATTTTTTGTTCTAATATATTATGGTGTTGCCAATTCACGTAAATTGTTGCTAGTTTTTAGTACAAGGAGCACAAGAAAGCTTGATTTTCATTCCAAACATATTTTTCTCATCTCAAAAGGCAAAAGCATGGCCAACCAGCATATACAAAATAAAAAAAAAATTATAATCAACACACAATAAATTTAGTAAGTCATCATATTTAACACAAAACTAGCATTCATTGACAATCAAAAGATATAAAATCCCACACAAATAAAGAGCAATAGCACAGCTCCATAACCATATGGATAACTCACCAAGACTTCAGGATGACCAAACAATGATGACCAAGCAGTGATTAAGCTAGAAACGAAAAATTCTACAAATGTCCAACAACTGCTTCTTTCAGGACTTTTAACAAACAATGGTGTCCACAACTAATTAATTATTCTATAACCAAATAGTACTACCACAGCCAATCAACATAACTTCCAAACTTTATAATAAACATCATCCTCATTCACCAATGTTTAGGTGGAAAGGGAATGAGGAGGTGGGAAAAGAGTAGGTGAAAATGGTGAATTTTTGTACGTAGAAGTTTGAAATGGAGATCACTGAAGATGACCTTAAATCATAGGGAATGAGAGAGACCTTAAATCAAACCCTAAAGGAAATAAAGATGAAGTTTATTTCAAAATTTCCATTGTGATCAATATACTTTCATTTAAAATTAGTTTAGGCATCATCCTACTTAACTTTCCATTTAAGTCATATTGTATGATACATTCGTAATTTTATACATACTCTTCAAAAACACATAGGGACAAAAAAAATACAATAGCCAAATACTGAGAAATTTGTACGGATGACCCATTTGGTCTGCCCAATATCTGAAATGACCTATTTTTTAAAGGAAAATTGCATAAGATGATAAAAAAAAAATTAGAAAAAAGCAACCCATATAGCACCTCTTTTTTGTATATTGCAAATATGACAAATATGACAAGTAATTAGATATATAATATATTAAAGGGCTGTTAGAGGACTGTCAAATGGCTATCAAAGGGCTATACGCTTTTAAATTTGCTACTTTTGCAATTTAAAAAATATAGTGACATGTGCTCTATTATCATAAAATATTTTGCAATTTTTGCAAACGCCCCTTTTTGAAAAGAGGTTAATTAACCCTCCGCGTATGTTAGAACAACATGAAATTACCAAATTGCCTAACCTTCTACCAAACAAAAACGAATAAAAATTCTTAAAACAAATACACTTCAAACGTAATGACTTTGTTTCGCTCATCTCGTTATTCCACATTCCAACCATACTCGCTGCGTTTGAAAGCCATCAACTTGTTTCTAGATTTTCCTTACACATGCGATCTACAGATCGAATCTCCTAGTAAGTGAGTTTAATCTTCATGGCACTTATGTCTGCTATGTTTGGATTTTTTTTTCTTCTTTTTTTTCTTCTTTTTTTTTTGCTTGTCGTATGTTGTTTTATATTTTATTTTGGCTTGTGCTCTATAGCATTAAGGGTGAATTGAGGTTGAAGATAGCTAAACTTGAGGGTTTAGTGAATGTGAGTGAGAAATGTTATGATAATACATGTGATAGAAAGTGAGATATATATGAACGAGACAGGCGAGATCGATACTGAGAGAGCAAACTATAATAGAGCGAGACAATTATGAGTGATCCTAGTCAGACAATTATGAACAAGTCCAGCGAGACACTAATGAGTGAAACTAGCAAGATACTTATGAGTGAGCTAGCGAGACACTTATAAGCGAGCCTAGTAGGACTAGCAAGGCTGATTTTATCGAGACTTAGTTCCAACGAGACAAAGAAAAGAATGCTTTAGTAATTTTTGTTTTTTTCTTAAGATTTGTAACTGATAGAATCTTTATTTATATTATGTAGGATTGTTTTAAGATGAAAACTCGTTCCAAAATGTCTGTGGCCAATCAGTTTTCTGGCAAGCTACAATCTTGTCTCACATTAGGAATGCAAACAAGGCTATGTTGAATAAGCTAACCCCACATCAGTTAAAGATCTTCAAGAGAATAGTTTTTTGGGTGATTTGTAGACATGGACATGATAATCAACAATCTGATAGTCCATCATATGTTGTTGAGAGAAGTGAAGCGAAGAGAGGTGACTTGATGAGCTTCTGTGTTGGAGGAAAGATTGTCACTTTTTCAAAAGATGATTTTTTTGTTGAAGACTAGTTTGTGGCAATCTCCCATGCGAGTTGATCGAAATAAGAAGTCATTCATTTGGACATCTAATAAAGTACTTTGGCAAGTAATCTACAATAACTTCATTCCACATCAATAGCATGGAAAGTATAAGGATTTGGAGTTTAAAAATGATAACAATGTTGTGAAGATCACCTTATATTACACAAAGATTCCAATGATGAGGAAGAACGACAAGCAGAAAAGTGTTGTTGAACTTTAATTGTTCAAGAATTTCAAGGACATTTAGTATTTTTATAGTCTAGATTGGGGTACCCTTATTTGGGAGAGGACACTTGACAATCTCAAGACTGACACTAGAAGAAATATGACCTTTAGTGTCGATTGAAAAAAATGAAAATGAATGTTTAATGTCGGTTTTTAAAATGTGGATGTTTAATATCGGTTTAAAACCGACATCAAAGAGGAAGGATTAATGTCGGTTTAAAACTGACACTAAAGCTACTTTTTATTTATTTTTATTTTTATTTAATTAATATTTCCCTTTTACACTAGGGTTTTAATGCTTTTTCCTTTAACCCATTAGCAGCCGCCTCCATCCTTTCCCTCTATCCCTCTCGTCTCCCCTTCTTGCATCTAATCCTCGTTCATCTTTCATCTCCTCTTCTTCCCTTTCTTCAATCTCCACCGTCGCAAAGTTCCAACTCCCTTCTCTCCACCTTTAATACCTCTCTCAGATAATTCCATCAGACAATGACGGCTATAACCTTAGGTGCATCTTACGTATGAGCACTAGCTATGGTGTTTTTGAGGAACATATCAGCAACGTTTACCTAGTCGTCAACATTTAGATTCACCATCATTCTCCCTTCGTTGGTGTTCGTTCAATCAACGCCTATCGCGTGAGGTCGTTCTATTTCGCATTTCTTCCAGTTGTCGTTGCGCACAAACTTGCACTTTCGTCCTCTACTCACCCTGCCCTCTTGCAAGTGGTTGAAATTTTGGTTTTTCGGGGTAAGATTTTAGTATTTTTAGGAAGTATCTTGAATACCCATTGTCTAATGGAACAATAAAACAGAAACAAGAAGTCCTGGTCAGTCTGAGTGATGATTTTTCTTTCTAATCTGCACCTGCACCTGCTCTTCTACCTAATTGATTGATTTCTTTGCATAGTTCTTTTTTTAAACTCTTGGACTCACATGTAGGTTTTGGATCTGAGAAGCTGGGCTTGGACAAAACTTGAGGCTAAGACCCAGTCTCCGGAATCACCTCCTGAAAAGCTAACTCCCTGTTCTGGTCATTCATTGGTCAGTGGACATGTATTTATTTTTAATTTTTGCATATGTTTGCTTGTATGTGGTCATATTTTTTCTTCCCATTGTGATGTATTAGTCTACCTGTCTCTGCCATAGTCATACTTCCAAACGCGATAGCATTTATTGGGAATGCCATCTTTTTACTTGATATCAATATCAACATTGTTATAATGTCAGATTTCTTATCTACCTTATTTGACTGTAGATACCATGGGAGAACAAACTTTTATCAGTAGCTGGTCCTACTAAGGATCCTTCTGATGCTATTCAGGGTACAAATGTCGTGCTTTTGCCATATTATTCACCTTAGGTTTAGTGGATAAAAGACTGGTAGATACTTTCAGGGTTGTATTAAGTTATTCGCTGTTTAATTATATATTTAATGTTTCACTCTACAAGGGAAGTCCAGTGGAAGAACTCCCAACCATATTTTTATTTTCCCAACAAGAAATCTCAGAACTCAGACTGGAATTAAAGGGTACCCATTGCAATCTTGAATACCCATTGCAATTAAAGGGTGATGGTGGATCCATTGTAGCAGGTGAACAAGTTTCATTTTGGATCTATAATTAAGTGGAGCTTCCATTGATCTTGCTACTGGAAACTTTTTTACCCAACAGTAATAAAGTGAAATTTTTGCTATCTTGTTCAAGTTAAGTTTGTTTGCTATTTTATTGGATTGTAATTGGTTGGATGAATCTATTTTGATGTAGGGATAGTTACAAATAAAGTAATCAACTCAATGCAAAAGAATTTGCAATTATAACAAAATTTAGATCTAGCTAGCCCTTCTTGGAATCTATAAGTATTAGACCATATATCCGTAATAAGAGTTTTGTACTGTTCCTTGATTGAGTTCTATAATGTTCGTTGATTGAGTTCTATAATGTTCGCAAGTTCACTAGTTCTTCGATCTAGCAACATTCATTCAACGGTAATTTTTTGTTTTGCTCAAGTGATTTTACCTATATGTTTTGGGACTGTAGTAGATTGGAAGCTGTGTTCTAATAGGTAGGTGTAGGAAATATTTTTCATGTAACAGCCAACAGGATGCCATATTTATTATTTATTCACAAAGTTCATTTGTTGTTTCTAGTTTGTTGCCATATTTTTCAGTCAGGTTATGGCAAGGAGGAAATACTGTTGGCCCTGATGTGGTGTTTTTTCTTTTAAAGATTTAAAAAAAAATCTTTGTGATATGTGGTTTGCTTACTTTGAACGACCTTTTTTTCTCTTAAATAAGTTGGTTTCTGTTTTTTACATTTTTGTTTTGTTTATGATATGGGTACTTAGTGTAACGCCCCAAAATTTCGAGGTAAATTTTATCATTTTATGTTAATTTTCGGGATTTAAAATTCTTTCGGTGTTAACTTTTGGTTAGTTTAGAAGAGGAAAGAAAAAGAAATTGAAGGGTATGAATTTTTTTAATATAATATAGTATAAATTAATATAATAATAATATAATATAAATTATATTATTATTATTAATTATATTATTATTATTATTATTTAATTTAAATATATATATATATATATTATTTTAAAAAAAAAAACCCTAAACCCGAGCACCGCCCCCTCCCCCGTGTTCTTCTTCTCTTTCTCCTTCTTCTTCAGTTTTTTTCTTTTTCTTCTCCACCCGATGCCATCACCGCCCCTCGCAAACTTCTCCTTTTTCGTCAGCGCCAGTAAGCCGTCTCCGTCTCTGTCTTCGTCGTCCTCGCAACGCCCACGTCCGCAGCCGCGCCTCTAATCTCAGTCCGCGTACGGCCAACCGCCGATGGGTTCCCTAAATCGATTGTCCAACCGTTCGCAAGTTGCCACCTCCGACGCTTTCTCTCTTCATCTCGTGCATCCGAGTAGGTCGTCGACTCCTCTGCCCCGACCATCGTCCGACCGCGTACGCCCAGCCATCGTCGGTACTGGTTCTTCTTCTTCCGCTTTCAAACCGGTTCGCGCTGCACACCCAACTTGAGCCACCCTCTCTTTCAATACGAGCCGCGAGCCAAGGATCGAGCCGAGCCACGAGCCGAGGATCGAACCGAGCTGCGAGCCGAGGATTGAGTCGAGCCGCAAGCTGAGCAGCGAGCCAAGGACTGAGCTGAGTCGCGAGCCGCAAGCTGACCCAAACCGAGCCGAGTCGAGCTGCCTCCAAGCCAAGCCGAACTCCCTATTCACCGAGCCACCTAAGCCTTTTTCCCTCCACATCGGGTCACGGTGAGCCTTCGGTAAGGATTATTTAGAGAGTTTCCTAGTGTTGCTATAGCCGATTCTAGCTTAGATATTGGAATAAAACTTAGAATTATCTTTCTTCCCTTGAAGGTGTTAGAGAGTTGATGCTCGAGTTCTCGGGTTTCACGGCAGGCTTAATTGGAGATAGCTCTCCTTTACTCGGGTAAGTCGATGGATGTTGTTTTGAACAATTTAAAAGTGACTTTTACTAGTGTTGTCGTTTAAATCCTTATGATTTCATTTAGGTGGATTCGTTGGGCGTGGACTCGATCAAGGGGCATAGCCAAGCTTCAGGTAAGGGATTTCTTACTACTGGACCTCGGATCGAGGCTAGAAACGTAGTAACCCACATGGGAATTATACGTTAGTAACTGTATTGAATGGATTGACGTACGTTTGACTAATACATATCACTTGTATGCTCTTGACTGATTAAAGGTAACGTGACCGTTAGTTGTAGCTTATGTGCTATCATATGTAATGAGTTGTTTACAGATAGACATCGATGCCCCGATGTTCTGTGAATTGTAGTTATGTTGGTAGGCTACGTTGTGAACTGGAATAGTATGTCGATGGACTATAAAGTCTTAATGTAATGTAAGTTAAAGTCTGTTGTCGGGATATTGGTTATGGAGTTACGTCGTGGAAGGATTAAGAGTCCGAGAACCTCTTGTGTACATTGAGTATACGCCGTTGAACTGTGCTATGAACTGAATATGATTGTCAGATATAATGTGGGCGTTATGCCTAACATAGATTACCTGGGGATACACTAGAGTTTGAACTGAGTCGAAGTATCGTCAGGTAACTTTACAAAGTGAGGATTTGACTAGTTCACTGGATTTAAAGAAATGTCACAATGATGTGTGAATTGGATATGCATATAGCAACTGAGGAGATAGTTGTTTAAACCTATATTTTCCGACTGGCTAAGCCTATGACTAAACTGTCAGTTTGAACGTTATCGGGGTGTGACTGTTGTAGATGGTTTAGTATAGGCTGTGGGGTAACAGTTAGCTTCATCTATGGGGTAGTGTACCTTACTGATATGTGTATCCTTCGGGATCACTAGATTGATATGTGCATCCTTCGAGATACTAGACTGATATGTGCATCCTTCAAGATCACTAGACTGATATGTGTATCCTTCGGGATCACTAGAATGATACGCGCATCCTTCGGGATCACGAGACTGATGTGTGCGTTCTACGGAACCACTAGACTGTTTATGTAGGGTACCCCTGAATAGGGAGTTAACTGTTATTACCCTAACGGGCCCAGTAGTGGGTCCCTTACTGGGTATATCTTATACTCACCCTTTTTCTCTTTAATTTTTCAGATAAGGGTACAGCGAGGGGCAGACCGACGAGGGGCAAGAAGGATGCGTGAAGGCCATATGAACGCGTCTGGTTTTCTTTATGCTTCCGCTGATGTATTTTGTTACTCGTCATTTTCATTATCAGATCGAGTCATGGTTAGAACATTTGGTTTGTGGTTTTGCGTTTGATGATTTGAGAACTATATTCTAGAACTCACGGGAATGTGATTTAAAATATGGCCCAAAATTACTTTTGTGATATTTTAAACGTTTTTAATGAATGGTAACCAGTCTTTTATGAGCTTGTGTGTTTTACTGTCGAGTCTTAGTATTACGTAGTGACCTCAGCTTAGTCCGCAAAGTTGGGTCGTTACACTTAGTTACGTAGGTTTCGGTTGTGAGGACATGCAATTATAACTAGGTCATAACATTGTTACTTATCAATTCAACCATCTCGAGGTCTTTTACAAGAAGCTATCACTAAACAAATGACTGCAATAGAAGAAATGGTTGCAAGTGAGTACAATTAGCCAGACCCTCATCTTTGTGACAAGATCTTGAAGATGGTCATTTGTGAAGCGTTCGAGTTTGCTATTAGTTGCAGTTTTAGTTATTGCTCTCTCAGTATATTCTTTTTCTTTCTTTCTTTCTTTTCCAAAGGATGATCAGTATATAATAATTAAGCTTCATAATTTCTTTGTGTTTGGAGCCAAGTTGTATATAAATGTACATATTATTAAGATTTCATTTTCTATATGTACAAGTAAAATATTTCATTTTGAACTATTTGGTGTTATACAAAATGGACAATAATGCAAGGATTTAATAAAAATAAATTTTAAAAAACGACATTAAAGACAACTTTAATGTCGGTGGAAAAACGACATTAAAGATGTATCATAAGTGACATTAAAGACATATTTAATGTCGGTTATCCACTGACATTAAAGATGAACCGACATTAAAGGCCTTCAATAACACCTTCAAAGATGTCCGTTTATAACCGACATTGAAGGCCTTTAGTGTCGGTTTATAACCGACATTAAAGATGTCTTTAATGCCAGTTATAAACCGACATTGAAGCCCAACCGACATTAAAGCCCTTTAATAATGCTCGCAAAGATGTCGGTCACCATGTGACATTAAAGGCCTTTAATGTCGGTTTTAAACTGACATTAAAAGCCAGATTTCTTGTAGTGTGAATTGAATGACAGAGTTGGTACATACAAGAAGAATCTGAAGAAGAATAAAAATTATGTCGTGAAATACTCTTCATGGTTTTCCACAAGCATTCTAGGTAAATTTTCTTTTAACATCAAACCATGATGTTTATTTTCTCAAATCTTTTTTTAAAACATTTTATTTCTTATTTAGGTATGGGTGTACAAGATCCTATTGGCCTCAATAGTGTCATGGAGAGTCTTCAAAGTCAAGCTTATATTTAACTCTTATTACTACATCAAAGTCAGCATATATAACTACCATTTATAACTTAGTAGATGCGAGCTTTAAGTTCTTCGTACTTCAATATTATAGGCACAATATAGAATTCCTATCAGCTCTTCTCCAATATACAAACTTTGGTTCTCATCTCAACTCCTCAATATCGAATAAGTAGACATGTTTGTGTCACATCTACAAAGCAAAGTAACATTTGTCATTAGCCTGTTACAGAAATTGAACATCAGTGCACTATGTTTCGCTATCTATATTTTTCAATGTCTCACTAGTTCAAAGTCTCTCGCTATCTATGTCTCGCTTTCTAACATGTCTCATGCAAACTCTATCTCATTGTCTCACTCCCAAGATATCTTGTTATCTCACTCTAACATGTCCAATTGGCTCGCTTTCATTACCTCTCACTTTACAATCCCTCTATGTGTAACGTTGTCTCTGAAGGGATGAAAACCCTTTACAGCGGAAAATATACAGAAACTCAATTTTAATTAGAACCTTAAAAATACCAATACATTGGCAAAAAATATTGATTAAACATGCTTTAAAAAATTACAGAGAATAAAACTTACGCTCGTTGACGACTCTGAATTTGCAATCACCAAATTTTTGGGCACCACCACTTGAAAACCTTCCTATTCTCTGATTGAGATGGTTTGTGGGAACCAAAATTGGAATAAGGGAATGGAGAGATTTTTTTTTTTAGAGAGAATGGATAGACTTCTTCGCAGAACTCTCTCCCGTTTTAGAGAAAAAATTTGTTACGCAAAAAAATTCCCTCTTCTTCAGTCGGAAGAAGAGGGAAGTTAGAGAGAATAATTGGGAACGTGGGAAAACCACCCACGTTCCTTATTAATTTAATAAATTAATATTTAATTAATATTAATTAATTAATTAATTATATTAATTATATTAATTAAATAAATAATTAAATAATTAAATCATATTTAATTAATATTTCATTTAAATCATATTTAAATGAATATCTCTCACATAACCTATAGTTTTAATTTAATTAATTTAATTAAATCAAATTTAATTAAATCAAATTAAACAAAAACTATTAATTAATTCTCCAATTAATTAATTTCTAAATTAAATATCTTATATTTAATTTAATCCATAATTTGAATCATATTCAAATATAAATTTCTCTCATAACTTATAGTTTTAATATGTATCATATACACATTAAATTTTAACTTATAGTTTTAATATGAATCTAATTCACATTAAACTGATATTTGAACTTATTCAAATATTTTATTCTCTCATAATTTAATTTTGAATCATATCCAAAATTAAATTTATATAATAAAGTCTAATTAAAATATAAACTTTATATTATAATGTATCAATATACATTATATTAATTCCCAAAGTAAATTTGAACATTTCAAATTACAACCAATATAAATAAATCTCATTACTCTTTATGAGCTAGGAAGGGGACCTAATGGACCTACAGATCAGAAGCTACAACGATATGAGATTAATTGGCTAAACTCATTAACCACATTAATCAATATTCGTTAACTGTGCGTACACTCCACTAAAGACTCACAGCTGAACTCTTCTCACTATAGATATATTTCTGTGTCCACGGATATAGACCAATACCAGTAAGTTAGTCCTTCACAAGTGTTCGTAACTCCAGCTGGGTCAAATTACCGTTTTACCCCTGGGTTACCTCTAGTCCTTAAATACCAGTGCTCCTCTAATGAACAACCTGTTTATGGTCCAACCACTAAACAGAAACCCCTCTCGTGCCATTGAGAGGGTAGGGCCCTTTGTTCAAGTCTCGGAGACACCATTTAAAGGAACACTTATCTACTTACCCTAAAGGTGGGAAGGAGTGAATTCCATCTTGTGTGATTATGTTCCCAGCTCTCCACTCGGTATTGTCCCCAAAATGATAAGAATATTGAGTCGGCAATCTGGCCACTCTCACTCGTATAAATCAAAGGACAATCCCTCGCAAACAGGAGTTCATAATACACTCAGGATTAAGACTAAGTTACCTAGGTCATCCTAATGAAATAGCAATCCAACTAGTTAACGGAGTTACATCTAGTGATTACTATTTCGTGGTCCAGTCTTATGCAAACTCATTGCATAGGATACCCTCACTCGCATGTCACATACATGAACGCATTTGATCAATGTGTCTGTATCAAATACAAAGTGAGCCGTATCCATAGTGTTAACAGGATAAGGTACCCAACCTTAACCCTATACTATAGACTCTTTAAGCTGATCTTGAACATTAATCCCTGTATGTCTCTACATACTGTTCAAGACTCATCAAACAGCTTAGGATGTTAGTTTATTGGATTTGGGTTATTAAGACAAAACTAATAAAATAATCAATAACACTTATTGAAATTAAATAATAAAATACTTTATTAATGACGGTCAATTGATTATATTTACTATCTACGAGTTTTAGGACATAAAATCCAACAGTCTCTCACTCATCATTGATTTCAAACGCACTCTACAAACACAGTTTTATGTAATACTCGTTTCATACCTTTTTTGGACACCATAACTCCTACAAACACCTAAAAAATGAAAGACAATTGTGAAAGACTGTTGTGTTTTGCCTGTTGAGTTACGGAAACTTCATTTAACAAAACATCATCGAGAAGATCTTCGTCAACAAAGTATTCACTGTTGAAATGAAGTTCCAGTTAAAGGAAAAATTGTTTGTTTGTTTAGGGTTAATGTTATTGTTCATTTTTACTAATTCAGAAAAGTTTGTTAGCACTTTGACAACCAATCACATTACTAGTTGAAATTGTATTTAATAGTTGAAATTGCATTTAATGAAATTGTATTTTATTTTCAGACTTGTTTTGAGGATAGGTTTAGAAATTGAATTCTAGTTTTAAAAAACATGTTTAAATGTGTTTCATATGCATTATATATTTATAAATCATAAAACTAGTCTTATTTATACACTAAGATTTTGTAACGCCCCCAAAATTAAGATAATATTGAAGTTAATTATCTTAATTTTGTTTAATTAGATTTAATTTATTGGCCGTTATTTTGAATTTATTTAATGAGAATTATTTAATTTTTGTGGAAATTGAAATTAATTAAATATTTGTTGGATGAATATTTAATTAATTAGAGATTTTAGCATGTGGCGTTTGTTGGATGAATATTTAATTAATTAACCTAACCTAGATCTTGGTGTGAATCTACTCTTTAAAACATTATTCCTTTACAAACGTAAGATTGATAAAATGCTTTTCCAAAAATTCTATAAAAATTTTGGTAGCATATTCCCTAAAATATGGGTTAGCCAAACCTGTAAATGGGAGAAATTTTTGTACTTCTATATATGATGTATATGCAACTTCAGAATCCACAACACATCAACTAGTCGAGAGTTCAAATCAGAGTTTATATTCAACTACGAACTAGTTACAAAAGAAAAACAATCTAATAAGAAACCTCTCAAAACTCAAATTCTCACTGTGGCTCTCGCTTCTTCTAATCACCCAATAATACAATACTACACATAAATATATACATACCACAAGAATGAGAAACTACAATCAATGCCAAGGAAGCACAACCAATGCTTGGTCCTTGACCGCTACATGGAGGAGAAAAAACATTGAAAACGTGAGCTAAAACTCAGTGAGTGGCAAGTTTCTTATAGGTAATGCTTGTAAACCATACTTAAAAAGAAAAACTTAAATATGCATTAGAAATAAAATATTTGTGGAAAACGTCATTAACTCGTAGCCTTTAGTCTACCAACAAACCTGTAATCAATACAACCATGGCAAGGCATCTAAAGATAGGACCAAAGATAGCTCGCACATGATAAAGAATCATGCGGTCCAAACTAGCACACGCATCTTTAGTATCCACCATGATAGCAACCGTCAACCAATCCAAACCAACCATGATAGCATACTAAGTATACGACCTGGGAATAGCTCACACGTGCTCCATATCCACAAGGAAACACACGGCCAAACAGAGCTCACGCATACTTAACACCTACCACAGTAACTACATACGGCTCCTATGTGCACATAGAGCCACCCAACCATGGGTTAAGCTAGGCTCAAAGCCATATCTCAATCCTCCATCCATGTCCTCACCTAGGCTCAAGTATCTAGATCTCCGGTCACGGCCTCTTTCAGCCCCGGAACCCCTGACAACCATAGGTGGCGCTACGAAAACACATTCACGTAGCCTTTAGGGAAATCACCAACATTATTTCATAAACATCACATGTTTAAAGTTTAAAACCAAACATGGTTAGAAACACATTTCAAATCATTTTCGATTCTTAGCAATCGATACATTCTTTTAGAACTCATTCAAATCTAGTTATAAATCAATGAAGATTTTAAAATTCAATTGTCATCTAAAACTTGCTTAGTAAAGTTGGTTTCAACCACAGTTCCGAAATACAAAAGTTCCTAGAATACCGAAATTCATATTTGAAAAACACTTTTAACATATAGATCATAAAACAACCATACAAGTAATCGTCACAATCCTAGCGTACTATAATAACATATATAAATTTATAACGAAAAACTTTGAAAATAAGCCACTCACTATCAATGACTTGATCCCTCAAGATTATAAAAAATGGCTAACTTTATAGGCCTTATTACATGGGTCGTAAATAGTTTGGTGTTTTGTTACAATTACAAAAGACTCCCTATTAATTATTTGGTTTTATATAAATAAGTAATATGGAAAAGTAAAGTTAATTATAAAAAGGAATATAATTACAATTATTTGGAAAAAAAAAAAAAAAGATAATCCATGAGGAGATAGATGGTTGATTTGATTGGATGAGAAAAGATATATTTATTTAGAAGAGAGAATTATGGTTTAAATTAAATATATATGTTTATTATAGATTTTGGTGAGAGAAAAATAATAATAATAAAGAAGTATTATTATTATTAGGGATCTTTTTATAAATAGAACGAAGCGGCAAAATATTTACACTGTATAGAACAATTTCGAAAACAAACAAAGTCCATAGTCCCACCGTGTAAAATACCAAAAATGTCCCGTCAACAACGCACACATAATATATTTGGTACAAAACGCGTGTGTAATATTTGGTATACGATCGTTTACATTTGACTATTGTTTGGTACACGATCGTTTAGATTTGGTCATTTTATTTGACAATTATTTCTTAATGTTATCGTTTAATTTGGTTACGCTTAAAATTGGTTACACGATCGTTTAGATTTGGTCATTTAATTTGGCAATTACTTTTTAATTTATCGTTTAATTTGGTTATATGATCGTTTAATTTGGTTACATTTAAAATTGGTTACACGATCGTTTAGATTTGGGTAGGCAAATCATTTTTCTTTTGGTACACAATCATTTGGTCATTTAATTTGGCAATTATTTTTTTAATCCTATTGTTTAATTTGTTTACACGATCGTTTACATTTAGCTACTTCAATCTAAATGATTTTTTTCAAGATTCTTTATACACGATCTTTTAGATTCTACTATTTTTTGTACATGATAGTTTAGATTTGGTTACCCAAATTTAAAAGAACGTAAAAAGGAAGAAGAATAAAAGAAGAAAGTCGATGGAAAGATTAAACGACGTATAAAAAGAAGAGAAAAAGAAGAAAGACGATGAAAAGAAATCACAACCGAAAAAAAGAAGAAAATAAGAAAGACGATGGAAAAATTAAACGACGTAAAAAAGAATTGAAAAAGAAGAAAGACGATGGAAATAAATCGCAACAAAAAAGAAGAGAAAAAGAAGAAAGACGATAAAAGAAATCGTAGCAAGCAGGAGAACAAGACAGAAAGGCAAACTTGAAATATTTAAAAAATAGCTAATTTTATGGATTTTGTTACACAGGCCGTAAATAGTTTGATGTTTTGTTACCTTCATAAAAGTTTCCCTTATTATTATTATTAATGGTTATAAATACCTAAGATTTTGTGCATTTAATGAATTTATTGAGTAAAGATAATGATAATAAATATATATGTACATTTTGGTATTATATATATATATCCTAAAAGGAAAAGGAAATAATAATAATAAATATTAGTGTTATTATTTGAGTCTATAAATAGTATTGGAATGCTTAAGTTGAAAAGAAAAGGAAAAATAAAAAAGTTCTTCATCTTCTTCACTAAGATAACCATCTGCTACCGCTTCACCAATTTTAGTTATGATTGGTCCCTTTAGCAAAGCTTAAAGATTTAAAAGTGATGAATTTTCTCATCAAGAATAAGATAATTTTTCAACTTCCATTCGGGTAACCTTAGTAAGCTAAGGTAATTAAATTAATAATTTGTTGATTTAATCTTAGATCTATTTGGAGTTTCTTTAAAGGTTCAATTGGCTAATGCTTGAAGATTTAATCTTGGATTTTTTCCAATCAAGGTTGAATTGGTTTCAACCCAATTTTTTTTTTAAGTTAATTAATTTAGGAGAATTTTTGGATGATAGTCAATTGCTAATTTTATTAATTAAGATACTAAATTTTCTTTTTATGATTAGGATCAAATTAGTTGAAGAATTTTTACTGTCAGCTAGGGAATATTTTGTTTGGCTAAAATCTCCAGAAAAGAGATTCTCCTATTAGACCTTCGAACTGAAGTTAAGAGTTTGCATGTAATTTTTCATTATGCATTAATGTAGCAAAGATGCATAATGTGTTGATGTTGATGATCGATGATGATGACTAATATTATATTTATGACTGGTAGTATGTTGATGATGATGATTAATTTACATTGAAGATGACGCATGAATATTAATCACATGATTAAAGACATTATGATTAATATTCATGCCATGTTTATGATGTTTATGATATGCTACATGTTATGGATAAGCCTTCTGTTAACTTTGTCTATTAGAGTTGTATCCATATAGGTGTCCCTCGGGATCACCACCTTTTCATGACTATGTGGTTCGACGGGATCATTGGTCTCATGAGATGTTATATATATGAGTGGTCCGACAGGGTCACTTACAGCTCGATTGTCCTAAGTGTTCCTTCAAGTTTACTGAAGACCAGTTTGTCCTAGGTGTTCTTTTGAGTTCACTGAAAACCAATTTTGTCCTAGGTGTTCCTTTAGGTTCACCAAAGACCAGATGTGTTCCTACGGGATCACTAGATTACGTGTGTTCAGAAATGCGTCAGTTCAGGGGTACTTCCTTACGGGACTCTAATGGGAAGTTAATAGACTCCTAGCGGGACTAGTGGTGGGTCCCTTACTAAGTATATGTTTATACACACGCTTTCTATGTTTAATATTTCAGGTAGAGGAAAGCTGACGAGCGACAGAAAAGGATCCATGACATGTCATATAGGGACTCAGTTTTGCTTCCACATCTATGTATCAGTGTTTCAGTATTCTGTTTTTAATGAAAATTTAGTCTTCCTCTTTTCAAAAAAGTGTCTCTTGTTATTGTTTCTTTTTAGTAATGTCCTCAAGTTAGGATAAAGAGTTGGGTCGTTACAGATTTAGCTAACAATAAACTATTATTAATTTATTTATGTATATAATTTAAGGTTAAAATTGGTTAAATTACAATATTACTCCTTATCGTCGGGAGAAAGTTAGAGTTTAGTCTAAAGTTTAATAAACCTTGATAACATTCTTAAATGGTCCCTACAAACCATACTATTTTTTATAATTTTATTAAACCTAAATGACTAAATTCTAGTCATAAACCATTGAGACTAAATTCTATCATTTTAAACCATAGTTACCAAATTTATAATTTAACCTAAAAATTTATATTTATTATTTTGTATTATTATATAAATAATATTTTATTTATATTTAGAGAAATTGTCAAAAATAGAACATTTGACAAAATATTTACACTCCATAGAAAAATCAAGTGTAATTTAATTTTGTCTTTTAGTGGTTATTTTTCTATGAAGTATAAATAGTTTGCCAATTTTTAATACATATCATATTAAAAAGATAAATTGAGTTTATAGCATGACATATTGTATTTCTAAGTATTTTATATTTATTTAATATAATTCTTCTTTTAAAAATGTAAAATTCAAATGTCGGATCTAATGGAAACATATTATATATTGGATTACATAATCGGAAAATAGTTTTCAGAAACAGAATCTGAAATAATTTTCAAAAACAAAATCTAAATTGTCTGCCAACAACATATTTGCTGAGCTCAATAAATCTAAAAATGTAAAATAAAATTTGGATTTTCTACCAAACACGTTTTAAATGATTTGCTACCCATGAGAAATTCTCTATACATTTATTTAGAAATCTTTAAAAATCTATTAATTTTTTTAATGAAATTTGTTCCCCAAGAAATCTATTAAGTATTTTTAAAATTTTTGTTTCTTAATTGAATATTTTTAAAACCTAATTTTCCTTTTTTTGAAACAATGGTTTCTTTGGGTGAATATATCAAATATTTTTTTAAACTGTGCCCCATTGTGAAATCTACATATTATTTTTTAGAGGAAAATTTTTATAAATATAACAAATCAATAAAATATTTATGGCTCGTGTAACAAATCTTATGAAGTTAGTCATTTTTTAAATATTTCAGGTTTGTCCTTCCCTTTTATCGTCTTACTTCTCCCCTTCGCCTTCGTCTGCGATTTGATCTTTTTTCTTTCCATCATATTTATTCTTTTCCTCTTCTTTTTTTTCAAACTGTTATTTGGTTCAAAATATTTTTTTTCAAACTTTTATTTGGTTGTTTAAGATCGTGTACTAAATATAAAAGAGAAAAAATGTCGTTTAGATTTTCGTGTATAAAAATAGTCGAATCTAAACGATCCTGTACAAAGAATCCTAAAAAAATCGTTTAGATTAGGGTATTCAAATCTAAATGATCGTGTACAAAAAAAAAATTATCTTGTAAACAAATCTAAACGATCATATATCAAAAGAATCTTAAAAAAAAAATCGTTTAGCCAAATCTAAACAATCGTATAAACAAATCTAAACGATCGTGTACCAAAAGAATCTTGAAAAAAATCGTTTCACCAAATCTAAACGATCATGCACCAAATCTTGAAAAAAAAATCATTTAGATTTTGCTATCCAAATCTAAACGATCCTTAGCCAAATTAAACGATCATTTACACAGAATTGAAAAAATAAATCGTTTAAATTTAGCTATCCAAATCTAAACAACTAAATCTAAAGGATCCGTACACCAAACAATAACCAAATATAAACGATCGTATACCAAATATATTTTTTAGAGATTAAAAAATTTAGCTATCCAAATCTAAACAACTAAATCTAAAGGATCCGTACACCAAACAATAACCAAATCTAAACGATCGTGTACCAAATATATTTTTTAGAGTTTTTTTTTCAAAATTTGATATACGATCGTTTAGATTTGTCTACATGATCGTTTAGATTTGGCTACACGATCGTTTAGATTTGGCTAAATAATTTTTTTCAATATTCTTTATAAACAATCTTTTAGTTTTGGTTACCCTAATTTTAAATGGCTAAACGATTTTTTTTTTTTCAAGATTCTTTATACACCATCCTTTAGATTTGGTTACCTAATCTAAACAACGTAAAAAAGAAAAGAAAAAGGCATACATGCACCTAAAAAAAGAGAGAAAACCAAGAAAGAAGATAGAAAGAAATAGATTTGGTTACCCAAATCTAAAAACAAAAAAAATGGAAGAAATGGCAACTAAAAAAGAAGTAAAGGAAGAAGACAATAAAAAATGGAGAAAAAGATGGAAGGGAAAACCTGAAATATTTAAAAAATGGCTAACTTTATGAGCTTTGTTACACCGGCTGTAAATATTCATGAAGATCTTCTTTTCGATTTTCTAAATTGTTTTATACAGTATAAATATTTTGTCATTTTGTTATATATATATATATATATATATATGAAAATCTAGTTTTTCCACACGCAAAATAATAGGAAATATCTTAAAATTCTTTTTCTTTTAAGTGGATTTAGTGATTTTTTATTTTTCAAATCTATACATATTTAATGTGAAAACAAAAATAAATAGTTAATTTTTTTAAAAAAAAAAGTTTCATTCAACGCCAATATATGGCTTTCTCTAAAAAATTATTTAATTGGTATAGTTTTTTTTTTTCAAATCTATATTTCACCTGAAAACTAAAACAAAGTTTTTTTTTCTAATTGCATTCAATGTAAAGCTATAGTTTTTCAATAAAATTATTTAATAATTTAAATGTAAAATTACGACATATAAACCATATAACCAATTATTAAAAGGGACAAAAGAAGATGTTTCAAAATACTCGTGCTTCAAAAAGAATTTTTAGTTTCAAATTCAAAATACACCGATGAATTATTAATTGTGGAATAGGCAAATGAAACATGTATGTGAACGTTTCATGAAATATATATAAAAGATTTTTTAGGCACTAGATTGAATTATGAAATTTAGAATTAATAAGTTGAAACTAGAAAATTTGTATATGAGGTGCAACAAGATGGAATTCCTAAATAAATATGTAAAAAAAATGGTAATGGAAAGAAATTTCTTATCAAATAATATAATTGGAGTTGAGTTATTTAACATCAACTTAAAAAATCAGTAGATCAAACACATATCTAATGACTTGAAAAATCCTATCAACCTAATCCATCTCATTTGATTCAAGTAGAATTATCAATACATTTAGGTCAGATTGGATTCAACATTACCACTATGAATTGGATTGGTTCGTAGATTTACTTAAAATTAGTTTATATTGAACAAAACCACCCCAAACTTCATTATTGATTTTCAAAATTATGTTTTAGTAGTTATTCATTGATCAAACTTGTTTTTCACATAACTTTATTTTTTAAGAAAATATTAATAGTTTTTGAAGATCTTTACAAATTTCCCCTTAAAATTAGTGGGCAATAATCAGATAAGGATAATTGAAACATTTACTTAAGTTTAGGGGGTTCAATTTGATGAAACTGAAAACCTAAAGTTCAAACACACCTCAACAACTTTATTGTCAAGATTGATATTTCCAACTAACAAGAATTGGAATTTGAATTGGTAGAACCTTGAAGGAAGGGGGGAATCAACAGTTTCAACTGAGGTATGGTATATCAACCTGCAGGGTAAGAACTTCATATTGGAGGAAATTAGAATGATCATAGTAAAGACTATAAAAATAAAAACAAAACATTACCAAGCATGGGATGAGCTTGAAATCCCTCCATCGACAAAGCTTGTCTCCCTTATGTTATGGATGTACTATCTACAGTGACATGAAATCCAATGCCGAAAATAGTGAGACAGACCTGAAATTGTATTGATATCATTGATGCTCAAAACTATGAAACACCAACAATATATGCATTCCAAGATTCTTTTTGTTGAAAAGTTTCGACTTCCTCGTATTTCACTTCACTTCCTGTGCCAAACCCCTCTATACTTCTAATCTCTTCGGTGTCAGGCATCTGCCGCATCCAGAAATGGACAGATCTGAATCCAGCCTCTTCCAAGCAGTCTTTGATCTCAGGTAATGACCACCTGTTCACATTTGCAATGGTCATCTCAAGATTTTGGACATTTGAAATAGCATAATGTAATGGCTCATGGAATTTAGACACGGTTTAATTTCAAATTTTGGCATAATGGTTTGAGTTAATAATGGTTTACAAATATGGAATGTGTTGTAATCGAAAAGAGAATAGATTTGCTTACAGTCTCCAGCTGTATGAAAATGCATGGCGAAGCTTCTTCTGCTGCTTCTTAAGATCAAAATGGAGGCTAATCCTCGTTTTACGTCCAATGATGTCAAATTCAGCTTGCTCCCAGATATACTGCAATATTTCCAGCAAATTAGATTGCAAAATCTCGCCATCTTTATTACATTTCATGTGAAGAGAAGAACATAAATAAGGAAAAGAAACAATGTTTGAATGATTAAAATTTTACTGTTACATTACGGTAAGGCTATGAAAGACCTCCACAATTAACATCCTCGAGCTGAAGTGAGAAAAACATAGCAAAGCTATTGAGAAAGGAGATTCTACTCTCCAACAGTTAGTGTAGGAGAGGTGGAAAAAAACATAGTTGGATTCTTCAAATTGTATGATGACTGAACTGACAGGACTCAAACATGGAACTATTCTCTCGATAGGGAGAGTGCTCCATCCCAGAAATTTGTATAAAATATTGTCTGAATCAGTAGGCAGAAAATTGAGTACTATAGGGTCAAGTGATTCAATAATAGATGTTTGTTGAATTAAGGCTTACTCGGGAGACTTTAATACTTATTAGATTAGGTCAACGTGATACATCCATCATCTACGCCAGTTCATGCCAAAGTAAAATAAAAGTTCATCTTTCTTATACTTGTGGCCTCTTAAGAATCAAAAACTGCATCTATAATGCAAACGCACTTGTCCACCAGAACAAATTTAATTAAGTTTCTGAAGTTTGAACTCAAGAAAATTATACCTTAAAATTAGCAAATTTCCTTTGAAGCTTCAACTTCTGTTCTGACGAGGTACCACCATACAAATCCATAACAAATATCCCACCTTTTTTGGATAAGGTAGCACGAGCATGCTTGAAATACATAACAAGATCTGCACGTGAATGGAGACAACAACAGCTGTAGTTAAATGCGCACACAATATCTCTTGCAGCCAACGTAATGTTCCTCTTCAAATACTTGTTGTCGTTAAAAGAGGCAGATTCCTCTTTCACAATGGATTTTGATGCACTGGCTTCGGGATTATCTTTGCTATCTTCCAATGTTAAATTTTCAATCAGGTCCACCTCAGGCTCAGGATTGACAAGCCTGGCTTCAGAAGGATGCAGTACATTTCCATGAAAAAGAGAGATTCTGGAAAATCCATCAGCTCCAATTCGATTAACATTGTTCTCCATGCACCAGACTAATGCCTCAAGATCAAGATCCAATCCTACAGCAGTCCTACGTGAATCACTTCGAAGCCATTCTAGACTGTATGAAGTAATACGTATCAGATTTCTAATCCATCCAACTAACACCAACGAAATGCCTCACAATTTAAAGTTTGGCTCCAGCTTGTTCACAAATAGAAATTGAAAATAATAATAATAATAATGAAGTCAAGTTGAACTATTCTTTCTTTTTTTTAAAAAAAAAAAAAAAAAAAAAAAAAAAAACTGCCAGGGTATATAAAAACAACAGCCGAACAAGAGGGGAAGCCTCAACCCCAAACTAACAGAACAAAAAGTGAGTTTAGTTCAAAAGGATAATGGCAAATCAAGTTCAACTATTCTCAAACTATACCATGGATGATGGTCTCAATCTTTGAAAATAAGATCATCAGCCAACTGCCAACCAACTTTCTGGAAATGTATTTACAAAAATTTAAAAATAAAATTAGTTCGTGATGATGAGGATTTAACTGGTGATTGCAATGACAAATACTCCTGCTACGTTTTTTTCTTTCTTAAGCATGGAGTAAAGGTAACAGAGTGTCATGGGGTTACAACATCAAATTATATTACAAACCTAATCATAAACTATTATCACTGATTATTACAATAATTTATAACATTAATATTGGTTTACTAAGATTATAGCAATTATTGAATGATAGACATAGATAAACTATAATCATAATAACAATTGTTCCACGAGTGTGTTTCATTTCATACTACATTTACAATGATCTGCAACCACCCCTCAACGAATAAATGGCCCCAAATGGAATTCACTCAAATTTCTATTTGGCCCTGTCCAATATAACCCAAGTCAACATATATCAACAAGAAAACAGTGGTGTACCTTAAAAGTGCAGTGCCACAAAAATCTTCTTGGAAATGGATCGGTTGCCTACCACCCACATACATTAGAAAGAACTTCTGCAAATAGCTTATGTCTCCTTTGGGGGACTTGAGACAATAAAGAAGAAATTTCAGCAATCAATCAAGAATATACAACTCATCAGTTCATATGGTAAATTCATGTATTCACGAAAATGATCGTTTCTTCCAAATATTCACATGACTTGCCACATATCCATCGGGGGATTAGAGTTGCAATACAAGAAGAAGAGCCAAACCTGAACAGATTGTTGATAGAGTTGAAATTTCGAAGGAATATCCATTGACGAGCCCTCATTGCTTGTTTCTTGTTCCTCTTCTTCTTCTTCTACTTCTACTTCATGTTCCTCTTCTTCTAGTTCTGTGGTAGAAGGCGAGGGAAGGGGATAGCTGTCGAAATCACCATCTTCCATAACTTCACCTTCAGCAGTAAACTTGAAGTCTCTTCGACGAGAATGTCCATCGTGATGTTTTTGCTTCTTGTCTCGCTTTCCCATTTCCCCTCCTTTTCCGCCGCCGGATTGTGTTGGGGGGTTTTCTCACAAAAGAATGGACTTTCTTGCAACAATTTTTCTAATCAAATTTAAAATTAAAATGGAATGCGCTCACTTTTTAAAACTCAATTTTCCCTTTTGACCTTTTCATTACCTCATACCAACGTGAAATTGCTTTCACAGCTCCGGTCATTCTAAGTTTGAATGGTAGATATTATTTTATAGACACGTTAAATATCTAACTTTAAATGTTAGAAATAAATAATGTATATTTTTTAGTGGGGTCTTTTTAAAAATATAACAAAACGAAAAAAATATTTACACTATATAGAAAAATTTCGAAATCGGAAAAAGCTCACTTGTCTACAATGAAATATTTGATACCCGATCGTTTAAATTTGACTATTGTTTGGTACACGATCGTTTAGATTTGGATAGTCAAATCTAAACGATTTATTTTTTCAATTCTATCGACTAATTTGGTTACAGTATCGTTGGTCGTTTAGATTTGCCAACGCGATCGTTTAGATTTGGCCAAATCTAAACGATTTTGTTTTCAAAATTTGGTACACGATCATTTAGATTTGACTAAACGAAATTTTTCAAGATTCTTTTGTTACACGATCGTTTAGATTTGTTTACAGGATTGTTTATTATTTTAAGATTATTTGGTACACAATCGTTTAGATTTGGCTACTTCAATCTAAACGATTTTTTCAAGTTTCTTTATGAACGATCTTTTATATTTGGTTACCCTAATCTAAATAACGTACAAAAATGAGGAAAAGAAGAAAGACAATAGAAAGAAATTGCAGCAAAAAAAAAAAAGAGAAAAAGAAGAAAGACGATAGAAAGAAATTAGATTTGGTTACCCAAATCTAAACGACGTAGAAAAAAGAAGAAGAAAGATAATGGAAAGAAATTGCAACGGAAAAAAAACAGAAAAAGAAGAAAGACGATAGAAAGAAATCGCAGAGAATGGGAAGAGAAACAAAAGGGCAAACTTGGAATTTTTAAAAAATGACTAACTTTATGGACTTTGTTACACGGAACATAAATATTTCAATATTTATGAAAAATTTTCATTTTTATATATGAATGTGTTTGATTTAAATTTTTATATAAAATTTAAAACTAAATAATTATTTAATAAAATGGAAGAGATAACATAATAGTGATTATATTTAATTACTTAATCAATTGAAATATCAAATATTTTTAATCAATTTGTTTATTTAGTAATAAAATTAATATTAATTAATTAAATCATTAATAATATTATAAGTACTATTAATAATAGATGCCCAATAGTAAGCTTAGTGGTCATAGCCATATGACAATTCTTTAATCATTCAACATTCATGTCATTTGTCTGTCAAATACTCACTCTTCGTGGCCAACTAATATACCATCTACTTGTCACTTTTCCTATAAATAGAGGGCTTTGGTGGATATGTCAAGAAACATCAAGATTGGCAAGAAATCCAAATAAGTGGGAAAAAATGGAGAAATTTGAGATTTCGATTTTCCTAATTATTTTCTTAATTTTCAAATTTTCTTATTTATTTATATGTTATATTATATTATTTTTATATTATATTTTCTTGGTTTCCGTATTCCGGTTGTGCCTTGTTTTCATAACACATTATCAACACGAACTTCAATCGTCTCTTCCATCAAAGGTAGGTCCTAATGGTACGTCAGTTTTTCCCTACTCGTTATAATTAATAAAATAAATATTATTTTACATGTTTAAATTCCTAATATAACTATAATATTTTATGATATTATTACCTTGGCAAATTTTACGAACCTAGAATTTATGGCTCTTCACATTAACAGTAGCAATTATTTGTCATGGGTTCTTGATGTTGAAATGCATCTAGACACCATGAATCTCGAAAATACAATTAAAGAAGAAAATGCAATGACCAGTCAAGAGAAAGCAAAAGGCATGATTTTCCTTTGCCATCACACTCTTGATGATTTAAAGTCATAATATTTAACTGTGGAAGATCCCCGTACATTGTGGAATAAATTGAAATAAAGATATGATCATTTAAAATTATCCATCATCCTCAAGGTCGTTATGATTGGATACATTTGAGGCTACAAGATTTTAAATCAGTAAGTAATTACAATTTCGAATTATTCAGAATTAGTTCAAAATTGTTGTTATATAGAGAAAAAAATTACTGATATGGACATGTTGGAAAAGACATTTTCTATGTTTCATTTCTTAAATATGCTCCTACAATAGCAACATCGAGAGAAATGTTTTACAAAATATTCTAAACTCATCTCATGTCTTATTGTTGTCGAAAAAGCACGAATCCCAACCAACTAGAACAACATCATCCCCTAAAGCGAACGTTATGAATTTTAATCGTAAACGAGGTCGTGGTCATGGCCAAGGTAGAGACCATGGAAGAGGAAGAAACAATTATTATTTATGTGGTGGTCATTCTTCTAATCCAAATTGCAAAAGAACCACACGAAACAATGATCATAAAGGGAAAACTCCACAAAATAAAAATCCAAAAAGTGATGAAGAAATATGCTACTGATATGGTATGACTGGGCATTGGTCACATGTTTTCCGTACATTGAAATACTTAGTTGACATATATCAAGCTTCCCTAGAGAAGAAAAAATGGAAACACGTAGAAGCCAATTGTGTCTATCAAGATAATAATATATTTGATCCATCTAACATGACTAATTTGGATGTGGCAGATTTCTTTGAAACTTTTGAAGAGTAAATCGACACAATTGATGGAACAACAAGTGTTTTTTTTTACTTTTAAAATATCTAGAATAATATATTTATTTTGTTATCTTTCTTCATATTTTGTTTTTATTAAAATACAAGTATGTTTTATTTACTATAATTATTTCCCTTTAAATGAAGAAATATGAATGATTTTCATGTATTGGGTGATTCAGAAATGAACAAATAAAATCTGTCTGGCAGACAATGCAACGACACACACAATACTTACAAATAAAAAATATTTTTCCAAACTGACAATGCTAGAAGCAAAAGTCAATATAATATCAGGTTCTGCAAACTTTATTGGAGGGTTTGGAAAAACAAATATTATTTTTCCTAGAGGAACAAAATTCACAATTGATAATGCATTGTTCTTTAGTTAATCAAAGAGAAATCTATTGAGTTTTAAAGATATACGTTGCAATGATTATCATATTGAGACTAATAGAAAAAATGGAATGTAATATCTTTATATTATATCTATTGTCTTAAATGAAAAACATATATTAGAAAGGTTGTATGCTTTATCTTCTAGAGTATATTATACTCATATAAGAGTAATTGAAACATATGTAACAATGAACCTGAAGTTCATGAATCCATACATATTTGCAATTTGACATAATTGATTGGGTCATCCAGGATCCATAATGATGAGAAGAATTATTGAAAATTCACGAACATCCATTGAAGAACCAAAAGATTTTTTCAATCTAATGAATTATAATGTGATGCTTGCTTTCAAGGAATTAATAATTAGACCATCACTAGCTAACGTGGGAATCAAATCACCTACATTTTTTCAACAAACTCATGGTGTTATTTGTGGACCGATTAACCCACCAAGTGGATTATTTAAGTATTTTATGGTCTTAATAGACGCATCCAACAAATAGTCGCATGTGTGCTTATTATCAAGTCAAAATCTTGCATTTGAAAAATTATTTGCTCAAATAATTAAGTTAAGAGCACAACTTCCTGATTATACAATTCAGAACATTCGACTTGATAATGCTGATGAATTTACATCCCAAACATTTGATAATTATTGTATGTCTATTGTGATAAGTGTTGAACATCTTGTAGGTCATGTTCATATACAAAATGGTTTGGCATAATCATTTATAAAATGTTTGCAATTAATTGTTAGACCATTGCTTATCATACATCTGTATGATAACATACTATTTTGCATATTTTATCACTTGTGCGTATTAGGCCAGTAGCTTATCACAATTACTCGCCATTACAATTAGCATATAGCCATGAGCTAAATATTTCTCATTTGAATTTTTTTTTAATGTGTAGTATATGTTCCAATTGCTCCACCACAACGTACTAAGATGGGTCCTCAAAGGAGGCTAGGAATATATGTTGGATTTGATTCCTCATAATTATTAAATATCTTGAACCTCTGATAGATGATGTATTTACTACACAATTTACTAATTGTCAGTTTAATGAGATAAATTTTCCAACATTAGGAGGAGGAATTAAGAAGTTGGAAAAAGAAATTATATGAAATGTATCATTATTGTCTCATTTAAATCATCGTATAGATCAATGTGAACTTGATGTTCAAAAAATAATTTATTTGCAAAATATAGTAAATCAGTTATCAGATACATTTGTAGATTCAAAGAAAGTAACTAAATCACATATAGTAACTACAAATGTCTCATCAAAGATTGATATCCCAACACAACATGTTATCACTAATGAATATGAAACACCCCAAAACGTGGTAGACCAGTAAATTTCAAAGATAAAAATCCTCATAAAAGAAATCGAATCAATAACTCTATTAAGATGTGGATGTTCTAGAAGAAATCCAAAATTTGACTTTTGACAGAAATGTCAAAGAAAATAAAATAATTTAGGATAATAATGAGATCTCGATAAACTATGTCATGACAAGAGAAAGATGGAACTAAATTAATGTAGTTGTTGACAACATTTTTTGCGTATAATGTTGCTCTTGATATTATATCCGAAAATAGGGTTTCTGAACCAAAATCTGTTGAAGAATGTTGACAAAGAAAAAATTGGTTTTTGTGGAAAGAAGCAATTGAGGCAGAATTAAATTCACTTTCAAAACATCGAGTTTTTAGACCAATAGTTCAAACACAAGAAGGTATCAAACCCGTGGGATATAAATGGGTATTTGTGAGAAAAAAATTGAAAATAATGAGATCACAAGATATAAAGCACGATTAGTTGCACACAGTTTTTCACAAGACCTGGTATTGATTATAAGGAGACATATTCTCTGGTAGTGAATGCAATCATATTAAGATTTTTAATCAGCCTGGTTGTGTATGAAAATATAGACATGCATCTTATGGATGTAGTCACAACATATTTATATGAATCTCTTGATAATGATATTTATGTGAAAGTCCCAAAAGGATTTAAGATACCTGAAAAATATAAATCAAGTTCCAAGGAACTATATTCAATAAAGTTAAAGGATCATTATATGGATTAAAACTATTAGGATGAATGTGGTACAATCGCCTGAGTGAATATTTGTTGAAAGAAGGATATCAAAGTAATCCAATATGTCCATGCGTTTTTATAAAGAAATGACAATAAATATCTGGTATTATAACGGAATATCTTGAGGAGCTTTCAAAGGTAATAGAGTATCTTAAGAAAGAATTTGAGATGAAAGATCTCGGAAAAATAAAATTTTGCCTTGGTTTAAAAATTGAGCATCTAGCAGATGAGATATTTGTTCATCATTCAACTTATACATAAAAAGTTTTGAATAGATTTTATATGGATACAACACATCTATTGAATATTCCAATGCAAGTTCATTCACTATATATGAAGAAAGAAATATTTCGACCACAAGATGATAATGAAGAATTCCTAGGCCTAGAAGTACCATATCTTAGTGCAATTAGTACATTCTTGTATCTTGCTAATAATATAAGATCAGATAATGCATTTTTCAGTAAATTTATTAGCTAGATAAAGTTCATCTCCAATAAAAGGACATTGGAATGCAATTAAACATATACTTCATTATCTTCGAGGAACAATTAATAAGGAATTATTTTATTCAAATAAATCAAATTTTAACCTAGTTGGTTTTGCATATTCTGAATATTTATTTGATCCACACAAAGCTAGATCTCAAACAGGTTATATATTCACATGTGGAGAAACTGTTATATCTTGGCAATCAGTAAAGCAGACGGTAGCAGCCATCTCTTCAAACCGTGCTGAAATCCTTACTATTCATGAGGCTAGCCGAGAATGTATATGGTTAAGAACGATGACTCAATACATTCAAGAATCATGTGGTTTGTCTTCTAGTAAACTCCTTCTAACAACATTATACGAAGACAACATGACCTAGATAACTCAAATAAAAGAAGGTTATTGTAACAAACCAACTCTTTATACTAAGCTGAGGTCATTACTACTAAAGAAAATAAAAAGCTTTCTTAACCAAAATGGAAAATAACACTAATTTTCACTGAAAATCTCAAAAACTCATTAATTATAAACAAATCAAAGTATGTAAAAATAAATCTTTAAAAATAAAATCCTAGATCGGACCATATCTAATTTTAAGAGAGATAATCAAAGAATACAAAATATTGAAATCAAAACTACAAAGTAAAAGCAGAAGCAAAAGTTTCCCTATGGCAAGTTGCGGTCACTTTTTGTCATTCGCCAGCTTCCCTCTACCTTTACCTCTACTTCTACCTGAAAAATAAAACATAAAAGAGTATAAACATATAATTAGTAAGGGACCTACTACTAAAATTAAACATAGGTGTCTATTAACTTCCAATTAAGGTCCTGTAAAGAAGTACCCCTAAACTGGTGCGTTTCCGAGCACACACAATCTAATGATTGCGTAGGAATACATCTGATCTTCGATGAACCCAAAAGAACACCTAAGATAAAATTGGTCTTTGGTGAACTCGAAGGAACACCTAGGAAAAACTGGTCTTTAGTGAACCTGAAGGAACACTTAAGACAATCAGGCTGTAAGTAACCCCGTCGAACCACTCATATACATAACATCTCATGATAGATTGGTGATTCTGTCGAACCACATAGTCATAAAAAAGGTGTTGATCTCGAGAGACACTCATATGGGTACGACTCTAATAGACAAAGTTAATAGAACACCCAATCAATAGTATGTAGCACATCATAATATCATAAACATGACATGAATATTAATCATGAGATTAATATTTCATGCATCATCATCAACATAAATCAGTCATAACTATCAGTCATCAATACATTATGCATTTTAGCTACATCAATGCATAATGGAAAAATCACATGTGAACTCTTAACTTCAGTACGAGGGTCTAGTAGAAGAATCTCTTACCTCGAGATTAGCTTAACCAAAAATATTCCTAACATCAACAGTCAAGTTTTCCAAACAATAGGCCCTAAACAGTAAGGTGAAAAAAAATAAGTAAGTTCAATAATTTAAGAGTTGCTTAAAGACCCAAAAATCTATTTAATTCAACTTACCTAAGTTGAGGTTGAATCCAAACTATCCTTGATTGGGAAAATTTCACAGCTTAAAACTTCCAATTAGAATTAACTAATCCTTTATAAAAAATATATCAAACTTAAATCTAAAATTAAATTGTTTAGAGTCCAAAATTAACATCTCAGGGGTATTATCCAAAACCCATTAAAACTTACCAAAACATACCAAAATAGGTGGAAAAAGGATCATAAACGGCTTGACGGCTCGAGTAAAAGGGATCAGCTCGGGTGGTGGCTTGGAGAAATGCGTGTAGTTTGGATCTAAGACACGGCTCAGACGCTCGGCTCGCAGGGGATGCGTGCAGCTCGGCTTAGAGAGGGTGGCTTGTGCGGCTCACAAAGGAAACGACTCGCATGCGGCTTGGATGGCTAACCAATGAACAATTGGTACAAAAATTTGAAACGACGCTTCGAACGGTGGCCGATGGTGGCTTGATGATCGATGCGTGAGGCGGAGACGTTAGAGCACCATAGAACACGGTGAAGCATGGCGAAAACTCACCACGACTATGGCTTGCTGATGAAAAAACAACGCAGACGGAGACGACACGACAAAGCTTGCGACCGAGCTTAATAACTTGGATCGTGAACAGAGGGACAACGTGTGACGAAGGTTGACGAAGAACCAAAAGCGACGGCAGACTACGGACCTTAAGCGGCCAAGGTTTTGTGTGTGAGGAAGAAGATGATGAATGGTTGGGCACGCTTCTCGAAGGGTGTATTTTAATAATCTAATAATATTATTATCATTACTATTTACTTTTCCCTTTTTCATTTTCCTCGTTCTTTTTCAAATAAACCAACCAAAATATATTTCTCTCTCCATTTAATTACCAATCAAATAATTATTTTTTTTATCAAAAAACAAAATCAAATAACCTCTCTCCATATTAACTCTTCCTATCAATCAATCTTCTTTCCATCAACCCATAATATACTAATATTTAATAATTATATTATCCTTAATATAATTATTTCACCATCCCTTTAAAATTAATTGTATGTATATATATATGTATATATATATATGTATGTATGTATGTATGTATATATATATGTATGTATGTATGTATGTATAACTAAGCTAATTCCTTAAATCTCACCAATTGACCAACAACAATCTTTAACAACATAAATCTTCAAATCTTCAAACCAATTAAACATCCTCCCGACAAATTTAATTAGTCCTAATTCCACAAAATCAAACAAAGTTCTCAAATTATTTTAAATTAACACACCAATAAATCCAACATAATTAAAAATTAAACCAAAATGATTAAATTAAAAATTACCTTATTTTGGGGCGTTGTAGTAATTTGTTTAAAAGATATCCTGACAGATTTATTTACAAAATCACTACCTACTACAACCTTTGAAAAATTGGTACACAACATTCGAATGTAGCAACCCAGAGATCTCAAATGATGTGTCCATGAGGGGAGTAAATTTTACTTTTGTAAGTATATATAAAATGTGTGTACTCTTTCCTTCACTAGGTTTTTTTTTCATTGGGTTTTTATCTAGTAAGATTTTAACAATGCATATTTCATATATGAAATAGGCATATAAGGGGGAGTATTATAAATACTATTAATAATAGATGCCCATTAGTGTGCTTAGTGACCATAGCCACATGTCAAACCTTTAGGGTGCGTTTGGGGGAAGGGTTGATTTAGGGAAAGGTTAGTGTTAAGATAAAACTAGTGTTAAGTTAAACCTAGTTTTATCATAACCCTTATTTGGGGGAAGAGTTTAAAAAGGTAGTTTTATGATAATATGTGTTTGGGGGAAGGGTTAGGTGGGAAGAGTTAATGGGAATTTTATGATAAAATGTGTTTGGGGGAAGGGTTAGGTGGGGAGGATTAATGGGGATTTTATGATAAGATGAGTTTGGGGAAAGGGTTAGGTGGGTAGTTTAATGGGGATTTTATGATAAAATGTGTTTGGGGGAAGGGTTAGGTGGGTAGTTTTATGGGAATTTTATGATAAAATGTGTTTGGGGGAAGGGTTAGGTGGGTAGGTTTATGTGGATTTTGTGATAAATTTTATTTGGGGAAATTGTTAAATGGGTTGGGTTAATAACTTTTTTATGTGGTATAATATTTTTAAATTAAATTGTAAATATCATAAAAAAATTATTGCATACTTTTTTACGAAACCCTCGAATCCGTCTTATTCTCCTATTTTATTTGTTGTATGTGTAATGTTATTAAATTAGTACATACAGTTGCCCAAATTAAAATAAATTTGTGAACATATTGTGAGAAATTTATTACAATTAATTTTTTAGAAAGAGAAAAAAATTATTGAATATTTCTAATCGGCGATAGCAAAGTCATCCAATTTTAAACCTATATAAATAGCCGTTATAACGCTTTTGGAAAATTGTGACTATTTTCCTTAATTTAAAATAAACATTACCAAGGACGAAAATAAGTTTTTCACAATAGGAAATGCATAAATAGTCAACATCATAGACAAAAAAACGTAAGGAAATAATAAGCAACCCAGGTCAGTAGAAACATAAACTATCTCTCTATGTCTCGTAGGAGGACTCTACAAAATCCCTCCCTCTCATCCTTAGGCATGAGTACGAAACCCTGAAGGTCGTCCATACGAGACAAAAGATGCATTTGCAATAACGCCCTATCCAAACTCGTAAGTTCTGGTATCTCACGTAATATGCGGAAAAATTCCGTGCGCACGTGGATGTCATTTGCAAGGTTGCGTGCTGGCCACTCCGCAATCTGCCTGAGTTGCTCGTTTGTTTGGTCGAGCGCCAGATGTATCGCTTCAACATCGAAGTCTCGCTGACTTCCCCTCTTCCTCTTCGATCCACTTGATCTGGTCCTACCCTCTGAAGTGCGAAAAGGTTGGGATGCACGTACATCGTCCCGCGAGAGGTCAATTCCCTGGCTGTACACGGGCAGGAAGTCCTCGTTTCCATCCCCCATATCAAATCTGTCATATCCGCCACCAGGCTCGTTAGACCCCACGTCCGCGAATGTCTCAGCGAACCGACCGGTCGCCCTATCGCGACCGAATACATATGTAAGTTTGTCGTAATACGGAAATGGTTTGTTCAGGAGTCCCTTCGCTGCAGGATGCGACTGCGGGCAAAAAAAAATCACGATGAGTACTGATTGAAAAATTGTTAACTAAATGTACATTATGAACGTTGTGTGACGTTTTGTAACGCCCCGAAAATTCGAGGTAAAAATTTTCTCGTTTTATGTAAATTATTCGGAAATCTAAAATGTTGGTGTAAGTTGATATAATAATAATATAATATTAATTATATTATTATTATTAATATTTATTTTATTTATTATAATATTAATATTATAATTATTATTATTATTTAATATTATAGTAATATTATTAATTTAAAACAATAACATTATTATTACATAATATTAATTTATTTTTATTTAATATTAATATTATTATATATTATTATTTTTACTTTATATTATTATTATTAATATTATATAAGTATTAAGAGTTATATATATATATATATAATAAAAATTATTTTTTTAAACCTAACCCTAAACCGCGCGACACAGACCCCCCATCCATTTTTTCCTTCGTTTTTCTTCCCCGCGCGCCGCCTCGTCTCTTCCTCTTCATTCTCTTCTCCTTCCGACCGTGTCCGCCACCACCTCTCTTCCATCCTCTCCGTCTCCGTCCTCTGTCCCTATCTCCATCTCCGTCGGCGTTCTTAGCTTCGCCGGTCGTTCGCCGCAGCCACCATCCGCAAGTCGCGCCGCCTGCCGTCCACCTACAGCCGACGTTTCTCTCTCTCTCGCTCTCTCTTCGTTTCTGCCACCGCCGGCAGTCTCTCCGTTCTCATCTCATGTTTCCGACGCCGACAGAACACAGAGGGGAGCGCCGTCGTCGCCGGAAGGAGGAAGGAATACACAAGCCGTGAAGTGAAGCCGACCCGAGGACCCGTTTCCAAGCTGACCCGACCCGAGACCCATTTCCAGCCGAGCCGCGAGCCACAAGCAAATCCAGCCGAGCCGAGTAGCGATTCGAGCCAAGCCGCGAGCCGCGAGCCGAGCCGCGAGCCGAGGCAAGCCAAAGACCAAGCCGAGTCAAGCCGCGAGCCGAGCCGCGAGCCGAGCCACGAACCGAGACAAGCCGAGGACCGAGCCGAGCCGAGTTGAGCCGAGCTGTGAGCCGAGGCCAAGCCGAGCCGAGCCGAGAGTGAGCCGAGCCGTGAGCCGAGGCCAAGCCGAGCCGAGCCGAGAGTGAGCCAAGCCGAGCCGAGCCACCTAAGCCTTCCTTCCTCCACTTCGGGTCGCGGTGAGTCTTCGGTAAGGATTGTTTTGATGAATTCCCTAATGTTGCTACATCCAATTCGAGTTTGAATATTGGAATAAGATATGACCCTACTTTTCTCCCTTGAAGGTAGTAAGGAGTTGACGCTTAAGTTCTCGGGTCCCGCGGCAGGCTTGTTTGGAGATAGCTTTCCTTTCCTTGGGTAAGTCAACGGGTGTTGTTTTGGACCTTTTAAAACGACTTCTACTAGAGTCATCAACTAAAACCTTTGTGTTTTCGTTTAGGTTGATCCGTTGAGCGTGGATTCGATCGAGGGGCATAACCGAGTATCAGGTAAGGGTTTTCCTACTACTGGACCTCGGATTGAGGCTGAAAACGTAGTAATCCACAGGGGATTACACATTAGTGACTGTACTGAATAACTGTATGTGTGTTGACTGTTAAGCACTGTTATTATATTTTGTCTGATGTAAAAGTACTGTGACTGCTAATTGTAGATTGGGATTTTATGTTGATGGACCTTGAAGTTACGGTCCAGTATGTAGTAATTATTGGTCTGGATGTTGATCATGGAATTTGGACGGGGAAGGACAGTGAGTCCGGTTTTGGTTGGTTAGTTGATTGGGTTTAGGATTTTCCCTAATGGTGTGCGAATTGGTGATGCGTATAGCAACTGAGGGGGTAGTTGTTTAAACCTATACTATCTGACTGACAAAGCCTAGGGCGGAATTGTAATATGAATGTCGTTGGGGTGTGACTGATGTAGACGGTTTAGTAAGGACTGAGGGGTAACGGTTAGCTTCATCTATGGGGTAGTGTGCCTTACGGATAGGTGCATCCTTCGGGAGCACTAGACTGATAGGTGCATCCTTCGGGAGCACTAGACTGATAGGTGCATCCTTCGGGAGCACTAGACTGATGTGTGCATCCTTCGGGAGCTGTGCATCCTTCGGGGGCACCAGACTGATATGTGCATCCTTCGGGAGCAGTAGACTGATGTGTGCATCCTTCGGGAGCAGTAGACTGATGTGTGCATCCTTCGGGAGCACTAGACTGATGTGTGCATCCTTCGGGAGCACTAGACTGATGTGTGCATCCTTCGGGAGCACTAGACTGATGTGTGCATCCTTCGGGAGCACTAGACTGATGTGTGCATCCTTCGGGAGCACTAGACTGATGTGTGCATCCTTCGGGAGCACTAGACTGATGTGTGCATCCTTCGGGAGCACTAGACTGATGTGTGCATCCTTCGGGAGCACTAGACTGATGTGTGCATCCTTCGGGAGCACTAGACTGATGTGTGCATCCTTCGGGAGCACTAGACTGATGTGTGCATCCTTCGGGAGCACTAGACTGATCTGTGCGTCCTTCGGGAGCACTAGACTGTTATGTAGGGTACCCCCGAATAGGAAGTTAACTGTTGTTCCCTAACGGGCCCAGTAGTGGGTCCCTTACTGGGTATGTTTATACTCACCCTTTTTCTCTTCTTAAACTTTTCAGGTAAGGGCACAGCGAGGGGCAGACCGACGAGAGGCAGGAAGGACGCGTGAAGGCCATATGGACGCGTCTGGTTTTCTTATCGCTTCCGCTATGTATTTTGGGAGCACTAGACTGATGTGTGCATCCTTCGGGAGCACTAGACTGATGTGTGCATCCTTCGGGAGCACTAGACTGATGTGTGCATCCTTCGGGAGCACTAGACTGATGTGTGCATCCTTCGGGAGCACTAGACTGATGTGTGCATCCTTCGGGAGCACTAGACTGATGTGTGCGTCCTTCGGGAGCACTAGACTGTTATGTAGGGTACCCCCGAATAGGAAGTTAACTGTTGTTCCCTAACGGGCCCAGTAGTGGGTCCCTTACTGGGTATGTTTATACTCACCCTTTTTCTCTTCTTAAACTTTTCAGGTAAGGGCACAGCGAGGGGCAGACCGACGAGAGGCAGGAAGGACGCGTGAAGGCCATATGGACGCGTCTGGTTTTCTTATCGCTTCCGCTATGTATTTTGTCAGAATATTTGACTTGTGATTTTGAACTGATGACTTGAGTTTTTTTTATTTGAGACTTTTTATGATTGATTTAAAATAGGGCCCGAAACTGTCTTTTTGTAATGTTTCTAATGTTTTTAATGAATCGTAACTGGTCCGTTTTAAATTTTATGTTGAATGGTCGAGTTTTGGTATTTGGTAGTGACCTCAGCTTAGTCCGGAAAGTTAGGTCGTTACACGTTTAAATTATATTCCATACCCTAACCCAATTATCAAATAATTCCTTCTCCGCAATGATACATTTCTCTTCATCGTTCCACCCAAAGCCACTGCACGCTGGGCCCCGCATTTCGGCAATGGCCTGGAATGTTCGCTTCAGTGTCTTGATCCTACAATCAATTACAGTTGTTGCTCGTACCTGACATCCAGGTAGTTTCTTCGCCATCATGCGTACCAACTGCGCAAGGTATCCTGGGCGGAACGTACCATTATCTGATTTCCATCCCCCTATTGACACCAGCTCCATTAAACATTCCACAAGAGTCCCCTCCTCCTCCTTCGTCCAAACATGTCTCGGGGCACGATTTGAGGTTGACATACTGAGAATGAGAAATTAGAAAAAATACATGGAGTATGTAAGTAATTTCACAATTAAACTCCAAAATAAAATAGGCATGATACAAATTCATGGCACGCGTACATTTCATATGCAACTTTACGGTACATGTTAGACATGATACAATTGCGACCTTCCAATCGAAAACTTGTAATGTAAAATTGTCTTAGCTAAGCGTTACGCAACTGCCATTCAGTGAACATCGATTCAGCTAGGTCGTCGCGCCACTCAGACCACTCGTTTGTTGTCTCAATGTACTGAATGTCTTCTGAAGCGGTGGTCGTCGCGTACGTGGAGTCCCCCTCGTCCTCGTCGTCAACGTCGTCGCAATATGTCATTTCCCTGTTGATCAAATTGTGAAGCAAGGCACATGCTAGAATGGTGCGACACTTGACTTGTAGGGGATAGTACGACTTTCCACGAAGAATGGCCCAACGACCCTTGAGAACACCGAACGCGCGCTCAATAACATTCCTTGCCAAGGAGTGCTTCATGTTGAAGTACTCATTTTCATTTGTTGGCGCATTTGCAGCACCACGTCACTCTTGCAAATGGTACCGCTGACCTCTGTACGGGGCGAGAAACCCCTCCACGTTTGGATATCCCGCATCGCACAAATAATAATATCTTGTTATTAAATGGTTTGTTTATGACCTTTAAATAGGTAAGTAGGAAGCGGCGGTGTTTTATTATAAAGAAGATATACCCTTTGGCACTTGTAGTCCATTTTCTTGTGAAATCACATCACATAGGATCCGCGAGTCTGCTGCGGATCCTTCCCAACCGACGAGGACATAAACGAAATCCCCTTTCGTGTCACAGACCTCCAGAATGTTTGTGGCAATTTCCCCCTTATGCGTTCTGAATGTAGGCCGATCTCCTGCGGGGACGTTGACCTTTATGTACGTCCCGTCTAACGCGCCAAGGCAGTTCTGCAGGTTGAAATAAACACGTTGAATTAAGTGCGATGTACGTAAAGGTGAAATATAGTGAACTTCTATGATGCCCACCTCGAAACACTTCCAACGTTGATCATTGCAGTTACTTGTTACCGGAACAGGTCTCTTTATCAACTCCTCGTACAGTCGAAGAACAGCCAACAATACGATGTTGAAATGTCGAGATACTATCTCACCGGACCGTACAAATTCCCGTTGGATGACGCGGTTCTTCACGTCATGAGCGAGGACGTGCAAGAACATTGCTACCATTTCCTCAACATCGATAATTTCAGTTGAAGAAAGACCAGCCTGATTTCTAAGTAAATGGCATAGAATTGCGAAGATCTGACTCGTGTATGATGCGAAAGTAAGCAAGCTCCCTAATTCTATGGGGTGTATCGGGCGGTGTATGCGAGAGACGCTTATTGTTGTTCATTAATAGCTCCAACGTTAGTAAAATCTGACGTTGGGCCAACGTGAATGCAGTTAGGACTCCAATAAGTGTTTGTTCATCCATTACAATGTATGTAAAGTTCCCTAAAAAACATGTACTAATTAAATTAGTACAATATCGATATATTGTGAAAAGATTTGTAAACTTAGTAATATCCGTATTTAGTAAAACCATAAACATAGAACAATAAAAATACATTATGAGTGACGAGAACATTGAAAATGATACATAAAATTAAAGAAGTTGCAAATGGAAGTTTATCCCATTTTCCTAATATTTTTCAACTCAATTCCTTTTAACTAATTTTCCTTTGTGTTTTTTTTTCTTAAAACACCCCTAATTTTTAGGCATCTTTTTTTTTGAAAACCGAACAATAGTTTGGAATTTGGAATTTGGATTTTTTACTTATAATTTTATTTTATTTTGAACAAATTTTACAATGTATTTTAGTTCTAAATTAAGTATTTTAAAAATAGAAATAAAATTGGTTGAAAAAAAAATTAAACAAAACATAGAAAAGGTTAAAAGAAAAGAAAAATATAAGAAAAAAGAAAAAAAAAATTCCAATAAAGACAACAAGAAGTACTTATTGAACAATAGTACTTATTGAACATATTTCAATTTTTGAAGAAGTTTATGAAGAAGTTTGAAGAAGTACTTATTGAAGAAGTTTCTTTTTTTAAAAAACCGAACAATAGTACTTATTGAAGAAGTTTGAAGAAGTTTATTAATGACATATTGAAGAAGTTTATGAAATGTGTATTCCCTTAATATAATTTAATTAATATCAAAAGTTGTTCATATTTCAATTTATGATGATATTAAAAAACCACTATTAGGGAAGGGTTGTTCATATGGAGTTTTTGATATGCATTACTCAAATTTTTACTGAATTATGATATTGAAATCTCCTTTATTATCATATTTTACCGAATTAATTGCATATTTTGTTAATGCAAATTGTTCTTACTATATAGAAAAAAAATAGTTAAAAAAGAGAAAATTAATAGGATACAATATGTAACAAAATTAAAGTGAATGTTCTATATACATATTATAAACCGAAACAAAATGTTAATTATAAAATTATACAAAACCGAAAAAAAATAAATAAATAAAAATACAGTTTATAGAAAGCCTACAAACGGCCATTACAAGAGTACCTCTTGAAATATTTTTCAACTCGTTCGTCGCAACGTCCTACATAAGACAACAAGATGATTATTATTTGTACATAACACACAATATAGAAGGTATGAAAAAAAAATATTACATATACATACCTTTTATGACGACAAATGTTACTCGAAATGAACATTGAATGGGGCAATCGAAAGGAGAAGTTTATTTTGAAATTAATAGCCTCAGAGTTTTCATTCCATTCAAAATGATGAATGAAATTTCATCATATTTACAAATAAAAAAGTAAAGGACAGAAAGGTATAGGAAAAAGATCACAAAAACACAACATAGAAGGAGGACAACAACCTAAAAGAAAAGGAGGACATATATGCTAACACTAATCAACAATCAGCAATCAGAGAAAAAGAAGTAATGTATAAAAAAAACCATAAGAGACATAAGAGAGTCAAAGCAGGACATACCAATACAAAGAAGCAAAAAAAAAAAATTACATACCAATACAAAGAAAAGGAGGACATATGTGCGGATGGACAATGATGCGAATATGGAAACAAAAAAAATTACATACCAATACAAAGAAGCAAATAAGGAACTATTCCCCCAAACTCTTGTTCAAGTAAACATACATGATAAGATAAGGAACAAAATAATTACAGAAGACAGAATGGAGAATGATAGAAGTATGCAAAGAAGAAAATTACATACCCAAAATAAAGGAGCAGAAGACAGAACAAGAGAGGAAAAACAATAGCCAAGATGCGTGGTGAAAGATAAGAGCAAAGGTGAATATATAGGGATGGATGAGAGAAATTAATATGAATGACCAGACCCAAAAAAAGAACCAGGGAATCTCTGCAAATGACAGTGTAAAAGCAATGAAAAGTAAGAAATTTGGTCAAAGCCTAACATTGGCAGTAACCTATTTACTACACAAAGTACATTGTCATATAGATTGAAGGGACAACACTTTGGAAATGGTAGGTTTGGGTGGTCAATATTTGACCACATAACATGAACACAATAAGAAAATAAAGAACAAAGTAAACCATCACAGAGGCAGAACAAAGAAAGAATGAAGAATCGAAATACATGAATAGAAACAGACATCAAATATGAGTCTAATGAAGAACCGAAATACATGAATAGAAACAGACATCAAATATGAGTGTAATTCAACCGAAATGAAATATCAAACAAAATTGAAGGGAATTATCAAACAAAATTATACAGAATGAAGTAAATAAAGCAAATTTAAGTTAGCAAAAAAGGAAAATCGAATCAGCAACGACAACACTCATCATCGGCTATTGAAACTGAATGAACAAAATACAACAACAACAAAGTTACCTCCCTACCATGCTCCACCCACACAGATTGGCCAGAAAACGGTGTATGTGTAGCATCCATCCCAAATCAGGATAGGGAAACAAATCGGCAAGGGCAACACCAATCGGCAAGTGGAGCGGCAAGGGCAACACCAAGCGGCAAATCCGTGTTAGCAAACAAAGGAAAATCGAATGAGCAATGTCAGTATTCATCATCGGTTATTCAAATTGAATAAACAAAATACAACAACATCAACAGTTACCTCCCTACCATGCTCCACCCGCACCCATCGGCCGGAAAACGGTGTGGGGTGTAGCATCCATCCGAAATCAGGACAGGAAAATCAATCGGCAAGGGCAACACCAAGCGGCAAATCGACAAGTGGAGCGGCAAGGGGTCCCCTTCAATTCGGACCAAACATGAATTACCACAGAGAAGTCCGATCGAAGATGTAAGTAGGGATTCCGGAGGCAAGGAATAGTCCTCGTCGGTCAACGAAACCCCAAAACCGTAAAATCGAAACGTTTTGGAGGCAAGACCTTTCGGCCAAGCCTTTAACAAAGCGTTCGATCTTCAGACAGTGAAACACAGAAACGGTGATGAGAGATGTCGAAAGGGGGTTTTCCGAAAAAGAAGAAGAACGAAGGCGAAACAAGAACAACGAACAAGAAATCGGTGATGGAAGGAAAAAGATGAATGGACATGCAAGACGGATTGAAGAGATTCATGAAGACGGATTGAAGAGGGGCGTGAACACGGGTTGAGGGAGAGAAATCGACAGAACACGAAACGACAGAATGGAGGGAGTAGAGATGGTGAAATCGGGTTAATGGAAACCCTAAAACTAGGGTTTCCATAACCCGAGTCCCAAACACGGGTTAGGGTTACTTAACCCTAACCCCACTATCCTAAAACGCCCCCCAAACGCCCCCTTAATTATCCAACATTCATACCATGTATCTATTATTAAATACTCACTCTTAGTGGCAAGCTAATCCACCACCTACTAGCCATTTTTCTTATAAATAGAGGGCTTTGGTGGATTTATAAAGACACACCAAAGTGAGAGAAAGTGGAGAAATTTGAGATTTTGATTTTCCTAATTATTTTCTTAATTGTCAAATTTTCTTATATATTTATTTATTTAATTATATATTATATTATGTTATTTTAATATTATATTTTTCGGTTTTCATATTCAAGTTGTGCCTCGTTTTCACAACAAATAACTAATAATAAAATGAAATAGTTGTAAATATAGCAACTAAATTCAAAATATTAACATATATATCAACATTTTTAAAAAACTTAAATATAACAAAATATATTAAAGTCTATTAATGACAGAAGTTTATCATTAATAATAGACTCCCAACGATAGAAGTTTATCAAGGTAAACTTTGCTATATTTACAATTTGATTAAAAACGTTACTATATACTTAATTATTGTTCCTAAAATTGTTAACCATTACATAATAATCAAAGGAGTTATCAAAAATGACAAAATGGACAAATTATTTACATTTTGCAAAACCAAGTATAAAGAATTTGTCCTTTAGTAATTTTTTACTCTAAAATATAAATAGTTTGTATTTTTTTTTATTATTCTTGAAATACTCTATATAATTACCCTAATAAATTCTTGTACTAAATAGTTAAAGATAACCTAATATATTTATATTTAATGATGTGTTGGTTAAAATTTATTAAATCTAGATAATATATTTGTATTTAATAATTAATTACAATTTAATTGTAGTGATTAATTTATATTTATTAATTAATCAGCTTCATTCATTTCCTTAAAAATACCACAAGTTTGGAGATGTTAAAAAAAAATTCTTACTAGGTGGATTTTATGTCCTCTGAGCAATAAAATTATGGGTTTTAAAATCTAAAAGTTATGAAACAAACAATGATGTTCAATGTCTATCTAAAATCCCATGGTAATATTTGTGAAATAAACAAACCGTTGTAGTTTAAATTTTATTATTATCATAGCTTTTCTCTTGCAATGTTTCTTGCTTTTACTTTTTGTAATAAAAGAGAGCGAATAACAAAAATTACAAAATTGGGGGCAAGGAACGAGATTAGCAAAAGTTAAGAGTTGAGAGCCCAACATCTATATACAATAGAATCATTACAATAATCTTTATCCATGATTACGCAAGCAAAAACTAAAAAAGAAACAATAACCGTCACAAATTTCATTTTTGGCTCAAATTTTGGATAAACCGTACAATTATTCATCAAATTCTTTAAAGTTTCTTCGCATTTAAATATAGTCCAAAAAATTCTTTTCAACACTCCAAAATTTGTTTTTATTTAAAAGGATTAGGTCTCATTTAGTAACCATTTTAATCTTTCATTTTTGTTTTGTATGTTTTTTTGTGTGAAATCTTATTGTTAAATTTTTGTTTATTAAAAACAAAAATGTATTTGATAACTAATTTTGTTCTCTATTCTATTAACAAAAAATATTTTTTTTTATAGGTTCTTTTTCCATTTTCAATTTTCCTTCATAACTTTTAAAGTTAAGTTTCTGGTTATAAAAATAAAATGGTGAATTAGTTACTAAAGAAACATGATTCTAAAAATTAATTCTTAAAAACAAAAAATAAAAGACAAATGAGTTACCAAACACATCCTTAATAATTAGGGATATTTTCAAATATATTAAATAAACTAAAATATTTACAAATTGTAGCAAAATATCATAGTTTATCTTTGATAGACTGTGATAGACCAAGATAGATTATTATTTATGTCTATTAGTGACCTTGGTCCATCTTTACTTTTTGTCTTCTTGAGAAAAGAAATACGACATCTAAAATAAACTAGAGTGGAGAATTATGCAATTAGTTGATTGGGAGCATAAGTTGGCCTTGACCTAAGCCCCGAGGATCATGAGATGACCTAGGCCTTAACCTTGATCTTGTACTTTTGAGCTTGACTAACTCACAACTTTGAGCTCATATGATATTCTACTTTATCATTACCCTATTTAAGAAAAATCAATTCCTATCAATCAATTTTACAAAATCATCAAACTTAACAACAATTTGGTAAAGAAAATTAGCGAACTACTAACAATTAGATTTTAAGTGTACTCCACATAATTTCATGAACGTGGGAGGGTCTTTCCTCCTTCACTAGCTAAGGTAGAGGTGATGTCACATTACACTAGTAGTCTGATAGGGTTCACTTTCAATTGGACTACATTAGAGTAGGCCTACATGTAATTAGAATAAAAAAAAGGTTTTAATTCAAATGACCTAATTTGGCCTATGAATTTACACAATGGGCCTAATTTGGCCATAAAAATACACAAAAGTCCTAATTGGGCTAATTTCTTTCATAAAAGTATGGCCCATTTTACTACAATACCCATTATTATTAATTTACGAAAAAAAATTGAAAATTGAATGGAAGCCGATACGTTGATAGCGTGAAAAGGGGAAGTACGTAAGGAAAGCGTACGAAGGGCGGAAAAAATACCATCGTTCTCTAATTCTTTCGCAAACCTTCACCGCCAACCAAATTAGGCCATTAAGGTTTTCATTCTCTCATTGTTCCGCAGACTTTTATAAAGTTCGGTCAAAGTCGTCTTCCATCACTATGTTCAGATGGAATATATGGGTCAAATCATATTTATTTACAAACTTCAAAAGTCTTTAGAAAATTAGAATGTCGAAGTGTTGATTTCTGTTTAAACAATAAATTGAAAGCGTAGATTCTCTATGTAAACAACAAATTAAGTAATGCATGCTTTATATATTTCTTCCTGATGGTTCTTGATGCTGTAGATTTCTTTATGTGTAAAACACAATTAAAAGTATAGATTCTCTATGTAAACAAATTAAGTAATGCACGTTGTATATATTTCTTCATGATGGTTTCTGATGTTGTATATTTCATCCTGTGTAAAACACAATTTAAAGTGTAGATTCTCTATTGTATCATAATTTGTAGGAAAAGGTTGAAAAAAAAATGGTTCATAAAAGCGAAAGAAGCCTTGGATCGAGGCTGAAAAATATTAAATCAAACAAAGATGATCCTATTGTGATCGATGATAATACAAATGTATATTTCTTACTTTCTGAAATTGGATTTTAAATGGTAGAAATAGTGAAACATAAATATAATATGTGTATATATGGTAAGAGGAAGTAAGAAATGAAGAACCAATGGAATACCAACCACTAGAAACTATATATCCAGATGATGAAGAAAAGTTAAGAGGACCTATAGGTACACAGATTGTTGTGTACCAGGATAAAAAATTTATGAAAACAGATGTGGTGTTCGGAAACCAGAAGGAAAAATGCCAAAAAACAACAAAGGAAAACAATCGAAAACAGTAAGTATATTGTATATTTACTGGTTAATATATTTTATATGCTATTTGCTGATGATTTAATTATATTTATTTGTAGATTAATGAAGGAGAAACACCATACGATGTGCCACTAAACTTTTCATCGGAGTCTGATGAGGTTTAATTATGATCTGTATTAATTGAAAATGTTTTATTGTACAAATGATATTCAGTTTTATGTATGAATTGAAACTAACATTAATGATATTCGATTATCTGCAGGACAATGTACCAATAGCCAAAAGAAGATTGTTCGAACGTGTGTTGAAGGAGAAAGGAAAGAAAACTCAAACTGAAAATGTACGTATATATGAAATGTAGGTATCTAAAAAACTATCGTTACATTACTATAAGCTTTTTATTGTTTATATGAAATGTAGGTATCTAAAAAGAGAAAGTTAGAGAAAGTTGTCAAAGCAAGGGAAGAGAAGAAGGATAATAGTAAGAAAATAAAAAAAAAATGATAAGAAAGAAGAGGTGGAAAAACAAGGAACTTCAAATGTGTAGAGTCGAGGAAGAAAATCAATTAAAAAGGTATATAAAATATATGTATATAACATCTTAGTTGAGTAAAGTGCAGTTAGTTATCACTAACAATTGATCTTATAATTTAAAATGTATATTACTAATATTATTTCATAAATCGACTGAGAAGAAAAGAAGAGGAAAAAAATCAGTCGAGAATGAGGTAGTCATTAAGTTATTGAAATATACTTAGTGTAATGTAATGTATATATTACGTCTACATATAATGATATTTTCCTTTAAATTATGTTTGCAGGGTGCACCATTGATCTTGAAAAGGAGTCGATGGTCAAGAGTGAAAAAATTAAACATCTATGCAAGGCTAGATGTCATTAGAAATATAAAAAGAAAATTAAATACTAGGGAATTAGAAGTATTTAGAAATACGACTCTTGGTAGTTTTCTAGACCATAAATTCTTTAAATTCCAGAGTCAACTTCTATAACATATCATCAGACGTCAATGTAAATTGACAAAGGACAATGAGTTGTGGTTTAACTTTAAAGGAACTATAGCCAAATTTGGCATTAGGAAATTTGAGACCATAACCAGTCTGAATTGTGGTCCCTTGCCAACCGTAGATAATTCTAAGGTGAAGGAAAACTTTCTATCCAAGTACTTCAAGAATAAAGACCCTATACGAAGGTCAAGGGTCTCATTTTTGTTTATTGAATCTAAAAAGCTGAAGGAGGAAGATAAAATAAAAATGGCAAAGATATACTTCTTAGAGAATTTTCTCCTTGGAAAACAATTCACCATCGGATGTGATTTGGAACACATCAAATTACTAGATGAGGAAAAAAAGTTTGATGTGTTTCCATGGGGAAGGATAGGGTATAATGTGCTCATAGATTCTATAAACAATCTATAAAAAAAAAAAAAAACCTTCTGCCCTAGCTGTTGGAATATATGGATTTGCTTACTCTCTGTTAGTATGGGTGTATGAGTGCATCCCACTATTAATTGGTCCTTCAATATTTTTTGCACAAAGAATTGATCATAAAAAGATATACATGCTGAACTGGGTAGTTGATAGCCACCTAGAATGGAAATAACTGGCAAAAAGGATCTTCGACCATGAACAGGTTTGATAGGAATGGTATATTTTATACTTACTGATAATATTTTATATGTATATGCATGTAGTATAAACTCATATCTGAATATCTTTTGTGAAACAATTCCAATACAAGGCCATGTTTCCTAAAGATGATTTCGTGGAACAAAGCATGTTCAATGAAACAAAAATGAGGGATGAAACTAATGAAAGATTTGAGAGAGGAGAATGCTCATGACAACTTGAGTAATCAAATGAGGAAGTTCCTGAATACTTCCTCAAATTTCAAGGAGTAATGATGGCCAACAATCAATCTTTAAACATGAAATTGGATAAAGTGATTATAAAGGTCGAAGGTCTCAAAAACATTTTGAAAGAGAAGGAAAGGGAAATAGTAGAAAATAATGAAACCATAAAAGGGATGAGAATAATGATGGAGGTGAATGTGATAGAAATAATGAGAATGATGGAGATGAAGTTGATAGGGATGAGAATAATCAGCTGGTAGAAACAATGGTTTGCTTGATGATGTAGTATATAACACTCCTCTACTTAATGAAGTAGACAAAATTGAAAAGGAAGCCATAAAAATGAAGGTAAGTAATTTAGTCAACGTATTTATTATTTTTTTAATTTATCTATTATAAATTACGTTAAATATGCTTTATGCAGAAGAAAAAATTGGAAAAAAGACCTACTCAAATTGTAGCTGTTAGGAGTGCTACAATTACTGTATGTATATTTCAAATGTTGATCATATGTATGTCCTAATATTGAAATTGTACATTTCTAATTCTTCAATGGAATAACAGGCTCGGGGTAGAGATATTGCTTATCAACAAGCAGTGAGGAAGAGCATGAGGAGAGGAAAATTACCGGATATTGAGATCACCCTTCATAAGGAAATTTGGATCCGCGGAGCCAAAGAAGGAAAAACAGAGTTGAATATGCAAGGATTTGAAGCACCAAGTTTTAAATTGCTCTCCCAAGGACTGTAGTACATATTCATTGGATTATGTTATTTGGATTTGAAGGAACAACTTCTAAGATTGTAATTTGGATTATGTTCATTGGAATATAATTTGGATTATGTTGTTTAGATTATGTTCATTGGAATAGCTTTGAAATTTTATAACTTTTATAAATTGTATATTGTGTTTGTTTACAGATACAAAAAGGTTCTTTGTTGACAGGATGTTATAAATTGAATGGTTTATTTATCTAAAGGAACATTGCTCTATTTGTTGACGGTATGTTTGGGATGTAGCAACATTTTTCAAGTTATGAAAAATGAAAGGAATCTGATAATAAACTTTATGACTGGGCTAGTATATATTAAATAATATAGTGTATATCAGGATATTATACATTAATATTTGAAGTTTGCTGACATGAAAACTGTGATCAAATATTTATATTAAGTATATTTGCAATATTATTACGTATATGATTGGTAAATATGAAGAGAACAAAGGAAAATAATGTACATTGGTAAATATGGAATTTTAAGGAATTTATTGGATAATTAAAGTGTAAAGAATATCATGTGGTTGAAAAATAGGAAAATGGTACAATTTATATTTTCAATAATATGAGGTGTATAACACCAGATAACTAAGGAAAATAATGTAAATATAATTGTAGAAATATTGAATTTTTTCCAAAATTCAGCATAAGTTTATAATTGAAATTAAAATTGTAACAACATTACAATATAAAAAATCTAGTTCAATAAAAAAAACTTGCATCTCTTGCGGTTATGACCAATACGTCCACAACGGCCACATTTAACGCATCTCTTGAACTCTATTTTTTAAGGAATTCTAATCTTCTTCGATCGACCAACTGCACGTTTTACATTAGGTAGAATGATGACAATGGACATAATATTATCAGGTCTTTGCCATAGACAATGATCACTTAAGGGATTTATTACGCGTTTATATATTGAACTTAAAGTGCTATTCAAGTAAAGAGGTGAGACATATGACTTAATTGATAAATGTTTCATTGTAAAAACAACACATGCATGCGCACAAGATATTTTCAATATATCCCACATCCTGCAACTACAAACCTTTGTAGGTAAGTAAATAACATATTGGAAGGTTCCATCTATGACCTAATATTTCATGTTATTAATTAGATTAACCTACATTGCAAATATATAAAAGTATTATATAATGTATATATGAAATATGGTGGTATATATTAAGCATACGTAAGTATAAATAAATTGAGCATACCTTCATTGATCGACTACGTTCAATCTGTTCCCTTAATATACCTTCAATGGTTTTGGTAAAAGTAGTCACTTGATAATCAACTTCATTTCTTCGTTTAAAAAACCATCTTTGCAACATCATTCCCAAAACCTCAAGCATTGATCATATTAGTAGCTCCCTAGCCTTCTGCATAGCAGAATTCAAACTCTCATATATATAGTGGTCATGACATTAGATCTTCTACGTGGTGAGTAGGCACGAAACTACGTAGCAAAACCAATGGATTTAAGCTCCTCACATATACTAGGGGCAGAAGATTCCAACAAACGCATTTCGTGTTTGAAGTCTACAATATTAAAAGCCTTTCCGCATGCATGAAAAAAGTATCGACTATTCTCTTATACTTCAACTTCAGGTTTCTAAGTAAATGAACAAGGCACATGCTATATAGAACGTTAGGAAATACTACCTCTATGGTTTTGCATATACTTTTATGCCTATCAGATACTATGACAACCTTATTCCGTCCACCTATAATTCTCTTTAATTAATTGCAAAACCAGGTCCATGAGGAATCATTCTCAGAATCCACAACATAAAAGGCTAGTGGAAAATCTGATAGTTGGCATCAGGTGTTGAAGTAGATAACAGAATACCACCATACTTATTCTTCAAACTTGTTCCATCAATAGAAATGACTGGACGACAATGTTGTCAACTAGAAATGGAAGGCTTTAATGCCATGAAGAAGTAAAGAAATCTACCATCGAGATCAACTTTGTATTCAACAACAGTACCTATCAACATATAAAAAATTTAAATATATGACGAAAACATGAAAAGGAAATACTGACGGAAAATTTGTGAAATAAATAACTAAGTATATTGCGAATATACCTGGGTTGTTGAGGTTCAATATGTATGAAAATTGGGGTATCATCTTGTAAGAGTCCTCTGGAGATCTGTGAATATCATCCAATGCAACCTCACGAGCACGCCATGTTTTTTGGTAAGATATACTTAAACCATGTTCAGCACGAATGTAATGAACTATATCTTTGGGAGTTGACAATTCAGAACCAACTAAAGATATTTTGTTCTTAATTAGGTTCTTGAAAACAGTAAAAGTGGTCTATCTATGATCTGTTAATGGAACATCTACTAAACATGTATGTTCATAATCAAACCTAGTAAGAATCCATAATGTCCTATCTCCATGAATACAACAAGAAGCATACAAGAACCATTTGCAATTTTCAATTGCGCATTACCAAATCACAACTTCCTTGTTTGATTTCACAGTAACGTATTGAAAATTATCTTTAAGAGCAATGACTTGTACGCACTGTTTGAACAAAGATATGGTTGAAAACATGTTCTGGACTTTTAGTGCAAAGTTGGAATCTACCTTAGACATATCTATGTTTCCAAAAAATCTACCCCTATCATCATGGATTTGAGTTTGAAAAGAACTCGACGACAAGGAACCCAAACAAATAGATAAAGGGCCAACAGAATGAACAATAAGGGCAATATGACGCTCAACACATGATGTTATTATATGGTAAACTCATTTAACATCATTATCATTCATTATAGCCAAATCCTTCTTAACACATTCTATAGAACCTAGGTAAATGTATATATCAATATTGTTCATATCAATAATACTACCTAACTTGGATCTAAGGTTAGTGTACAATTCTTTATAGCACATATGTTCATTAATTGTAATCTCAGATACACTAAAACTAACATAATTGTTCGATTAATTGAAAAAAGCATTGAAGTAGATTGCAATTTTGGCCATTCTGACAAACATATTAAAAATATATGTAATTATTAGTGGATGTCCAAATGTATGTATTATGGTAAATACGAAGGGGTATATTAAGCATGTTAAGAAGATAACAGACATATCATATTTGTTAATAAATGTATGATAATTTATGTATATTATTATAAATATGAAGGGGTATATTCATATATTTACAAACTCAGAGAAGATAAATAACTACTGTATCTCAACGTATATGTCTAAAATACATCTTTGGGTATAAAACGATAGACGTTCTAAGAATACTATGAATTAATGGAGTACAAAACATATAAGAAATTGAGGAAGAAAACTAACCGGATGTATGTGAAGGCGTATAAAATTGTTGAAGAAATTGATTTTATTTTCGGCGGAGGATGTAACGGATGAGAATTCCAAAAAAAAAAAAAAGCAAATCAATTGATTTACGACTAAATAACAAAAGAAAGAAACTGGATGGAATTGGTGAAGAAATTAAGAAATTTTCCAATAGAGGATCAAACGGAATTGTTGGGAGCCGGTGAACTTTGTTAATGAGAAGAAGACGGCGGGCGAAGAATTTCGAAATTAAGAAATATTTTTTGAATTAAGAAATATATTTTTGAAGAATATTTCTTATTAAAACATATATTATTTGATTATAATTTAAAGTCAATTATATAAGGTAACATTTTTCAATTAATATAAAGATTGCATATTAATTAAAAATATAATTAAGGAAATTATTATTTAGACAATAATGATAAAAATAATGTAATTAAGGAAAAAATAAATTCTTAATTTCAAAATTACTATATAATTAATTTTAATTATAAGAATAAAATTGTCCTAAAAATATGTGAATTTCTAATTAAGTAAAAAACTCTTAGTTTATGATATTTGTGAAATTTTGTATTCAAATTAGGCCTTTCGTCTAAATCTTTCTGAAAAAAAGGCATGTAAAAGTAACCGAACGCAATCAAGTGGATCCCAATCTTTATATGACCGTTGATCCAATACAATTATCAGTAAGTAAAAGAGGCCTTATAGTAGAAACATTTTAGAATTTCAAATGAAAATCAAAACTAGAATTGTGTGATGATGACCTAAAACAATGTGATGGTTCAAATCTTTTACATAGGTCACTAGTAATATTATTTTATACCTTAATTTTTGTCGAAACTTCGTGGAAAAATGATCATTTTGGATCTTAAGTTTTAGGTTTAATTCCTATCTGGTCTTTTTGTTTCAAAATTTAGACTTTTGTTTTGGAGATTTTAATAAGGGGCGACAAGAAAAATAGAAAAATATGGATAAATGACAATTTTATTTTTAAATCGACAAAATAGCAAAACAGTTAAATTTTAAATAATAAATTGGAGGACTATGCCTTAAATGCCCATACCTAATTGACAAACTCGATTTCTAAATACAATGGTAAGAAAAACCATAAATACCTTATAATTAATACAAACTATGCACACTCTTGAATATTCTAATTTCCCCCCTCCCATAAAAAAAAATTTCCCCCCTCCCATAAAAAAAAATCATCTTCTGCATGCAACCATTTCACTTCTCCAATAAAATCCTAGAATTTTTTGAACCTTCTCTTTTCCTTCAAAAAAATAAGATCACTTTCTCCCTTCTTTTTTGAAACGCTTTCCAACGTCACTTAAGATACGCGTGTTTGAAACGCTTTCAGTCTGACTAATTTTAATGCGAATTTTCCTTTGAATAATGCTCCATTTTAGTCTTTTTAAGGTTTAGCTGACAACAAGTGGACTATGACAATGATTTGACTAATTTTAAACCAGAAGATAATTACTAGACGAGTTCTTAAAAGAATAAAAAAAGACATTTGAAAGACACCTCCTTGGAATTCAACTTTTCATTTCAACCATCGAATGATTTGGTTTCCAAAATATGGTTTTAGAAAATTTGGGTTTTTGGAGGTTCTAAGCATGGAGTTAAATCTTGGTTACGGTCCTTTGGAATTCAGTACTCATCTTTGCCACACCATCGTATCCTTCCAATTCACTACTAATTTCAATCTAACATTTGATCTGATAGCCTTCTGTTATGCATCTGCCAGTTAGAGAATGACAAAATTTTGGTCAAAGATGCAAAAACCTTACATTTTCCCATTCATTCGTTTGATTTATGGAGGCCGAAGACTCCATAAATGACGAAAGAGGATGACTTTAGGCTCCTCTCTAAGGACCCTTCAAAACAAAGCCAAAATCACTGTTGGAAATGGCATATTACAGAATTCCATTCATCATATCAAACATTTCTTGCATCCCCATGGCTTCCTTTATCATCAATCTCTTCCCTTCATTTCTCAACCCTCGCGCCCACGTTACACCCACCAACTGTTCGACGAAATTCCCCTTAAAGATATCTCGCACTACAATCGTCTGCTCTTCGACTTCTCTCGCAACAATCATGATCGAGAAGCTTTGGATCTCTTCAAGGACCTTCACTCTTCTGGGTTGGGTGTTGATGGGTTCACTCTGTCCTGTGCTTTGAAGGTCTGCGGAGTCTTGTTTGATCAAGTTGTGGGAAGACAGGTGCATTGTCAATCTTTGAAATCTGGGTTCTTGGAGGATGTCAGCGTTGGGACTTCTCTTGTTGATATGTATATGAAAACGGAAAATTTTGAGGATGGAAGAGGAATCTTTGATGAAATGGGTATAAAAAATGTTGTGTCGTGGACTTCATTGCTGGCTGGATATGCACGGAATGGGTTGAACGATGAAGTTATACATTTGATTAATCAAATGCAGATGGAAGGAGTGAACCCAAACGGCTTTACTTTTGCAACTGTTCTTGGAGCATTGGCTGATGAGAGTATCATTGAGGGAGGAGTTCAAGTTCATGCCATGATAGTAAAAAATGGGTTTGAATTTACCACGTTTGTGTGCAATGCTTTGATATGTATGTATCTGAAATCTGAGATGGCTGGAGATGCTGAAGCTGTTTTTGATAGTATGGTTGTTAGAGATTCAGTCACTTGGAATATTATGATTGGTGGTTATGCAGCCATTGGGTTTTATTTAGAAGGCTTTCAAATGTTTCATCGGATGAGACTTGCAGGTGTTAAGCTCAGCCAAACTGTATTTTGTACAATTCTAAAGCTATGCTCTCAACAGAGGGAATTGAATTTTACCAAACAGCTGCATTGTGGGGTCGTAAAAAATGGCTATGAATTTGCTCAGAACATCAGAACAGCACTCATGGTCACTTACAGCAAGTGCAGCTCAGTGAATGAAGCTTTCAAGTTGTTCTCCATGGCGGATGCAGCTCATAATGTTGTTACCTGGACAGCCATGATTGGTGGGTTTGTGCAGAACAACAACAATGAGAAGGCGGTTGATTTATTTTGTCAAATGAGTAGGGAAGGCGTAAGACCAAACCATTTCACCTACACCACGGTCCTTGCAGGTAGACCTTCTTCATTACTTGGCCAACTTCATGCACAAATCATTAAAGCTGATTACGAGAAAGTACCTTCAGTAGCTACCGCACTTTTAGATGCATACGTTAAGATGGGAAATGTGGTCGAGAGTGCACGAGTTTTTTATTCTATTCCTGCAAAGGACATTGTTGCATGGTCCGCTATGTTAACTGGTTTAGCTCAAACAAGAGATTCTGAAAAGGCAATGGAAGTATTTATTCAATTGGCGAAAGAGGGAGCAAAACCAAATGAGTACACCTTTTCTAGTGTAATCAATGCATGTTCATCCTCTGCAGCAACAGTAGAACAAGGTAAACAAATTCATGCAATTGCAGTGAAATCAGGAAAGAGTAATGCTTTATGTGTAAGCAGTGCTTTGCTCACAATGTACTCCAAAAAAGGTAATATTGAGAGTGCAGAAAAGGTTTTCAACAGACAAGAGGAGAGAGATATAGTTTCGTGGAACTCGATGATAACTGGATATGGCCAACATGGTGATGCCAAGAAAGCTCTTGAGGTGTTTCAAATTATGCAAAACCAAGGACTACCATTGGATGATGTTACATTCATTGGAGTTCTTACTGCTTGTACTCATGCAGGCTTAGTGGAAGAAGGTGAAAAGTACTTCAATATTATGATTAAGGATTACCATATTGATCAAACAATCGACCATTATTCGTGCATGGTTGATCTATACAGCCGAGCCGGAATGTTTGACAAAGCCATAGACATCATTAATGGAATGCCATTCCCTGCTAATCCAACAATGTGGCGGACTCTACTGGCAGCCTGTCGTGTTCATCGTAATCTAGAGCTCGGAAAACTCGCTGCAGAAAAGCTTGTCTCACTTCAGCCGAATGACTCGGTCGGATATGTCCTGTTATCCAACATCCATGCTGTGGCTGGCAATTGGGAAGAGAAAGCCCATGTGAGGAAACTGATGGATAAGAGGAAGATAAAAAAGGAAGCTGGGTGCAGCTGGATTGAGATAAAAAACAGGATTTTCTCATTCTTGGCTGGTGATGTTTCACATCCATTTTCTGATCTTGTTTATGCAAAACTTGAAGAGCTAAGTATTAAGCTAAAAGATATGGGTTATCAGCCAGATACAAATTATGTTTTTCATGATGTAGAAGAGGAACATAAAGAAGCCATTCTCTCTCAACATAGTGAGAGATTGGCAATTGCTTATGGATTGATTGCTCTTCCACCTGGAGCTCCTATTCAGATTGTGAAAAATCTAAGAATTTGTGGAGATTGCCACAATGTAATTGAGTTAATATCGTTGATTGAAGAGAGAACTCTGATTGTCAGAGATTCAAACAGGTTTCACCATTTCAAAGGAGGAGTTTGCTCTTGTGGGGGTTATTGGTAATTACCAAATCAAATCAAATCTCCATTATTATTCTTACCTAAACTACTAAGGAAGGCTTTCCATGCGAGTTAAGAAGAAACCCTAACTCTAAAAGGTTTATAAAAGGTGATAAAAAACTCCTTCTAAACCATCTAGCTTCATTCCCTTGGGAAAACTCTAAAAGGTAACCTCTCATCATCCTTTGTTCTGAGAATTTTGGAGAAACGTTCATGCTTGATCCTCCCCTTTGTTGGAAAACTTTATTCAGACATTTGTATTGTAAGTGTAAAGTCCCGATTCATCTTGAAGGCTGAATCAAGCTAGATAAAAGAGTACAATTATAGAGTTGACGTCATTTGTCTTCAACAATTTCTTTTCAATTTTTTTAATCATTTTGTCTTACCTTCATATTATTTACTTCCAATTTGAGTTTCATTCACTATAGAACAACTCTTTTATTCTTTCAAGTTTCAGTCAATGAGTTTTATTATTATTTTGCTGTGTTCTTTATTCTCCATTACGAACTAATAGTTCTCTTCGGATTCAAATATGCAGATCCCCCAAGGAAGGAATAAAAGCTCCACTTGTACCTTCTTTACTTGCCCAACACCAAGTCTATGTTTGCTTTTATTGATTTTATTGTTTATTGGTAATCTAAACTGACCACTTAGGTAATTAGCTAATTAGAAAGAGTTAAATAATATAGGGTACAAGATTTGGTTTGAACCCTATAAATGGGGCAATGCCTATAAAGTCATTTGAATTGCATGTGCGGTTAGTTTTTCTAAGTCAATGCAAGAAAATATGCATTCTATGACATTTAAAAACTGTTGCAACTATTTCAGTCGTATCACACATCAAGATAAAAGTATCGAGGGCATTTTTAAAATAATGTCATAATTAGCTTTTTAAAGACTAATTTTATTGTGTAAATCATCACCGACTATATAACAGATTCTCAAAAGCAAAAGTGTACTATCACAAATTGGAAAATTATTGTAGTCAAAACGGTTGAAAACATTTACGTAATATAGCAAAATTTTACATTTTATTAATGATATATACAATCGATTTGCTATGTTTAAAAATATCTCTAAAAGGTATAACTCTCATATCAGCATATGTATTTTTGCCTATGTGGTTAACCCATCTGCATAGTGTTCAACATTAGTTTCATGAAAAGAGCTCACATTTCGTATCCTTTCCTCCTCCATTTTCAAGTTTCAAATTTTTTTTTCTAACTTCCGAAAGATTTTAATAAATGGTTAGTGATGTGAACTCAACTTTTCATCTCTTCCATATACCTACTTGAGCAAACACGACAACAAAAATAAAAAGGATTCAAGAGACTTTCGCATAACATTTTCAAGGGCTAGAGCCAATGACAAATCAATGGTTGATGTTTTTAGCCCAATTGTGAAGATGACTCTCTTGATTGAATGGTTGTTTGTTGTGTGCCACAATCGCAACTCTTCAAGTACGGGATGAACGATTATGCTAGCACTTTTTCTAACTCGATGAACAAGTTAGCCATCTAAAATCTGAAAGTCGTGGATAAACTCGTGGTACGATTTAGCATCCCTTCACGTTTTGAGAGAAAATGGTTTTATAAAACGTGAGAGAGAAAGAAATTCATTGAAAACATCGTTAAAGAAAGCATTGAAGACTGTCAATTGCAAGGGAAGCTTAGATTGCAAAGAGCACAACAAGGCTTGGTTGGGATTCAACTACTATGTCTCCCCTATGGTACATTTAATAATTTTAGCTTTTTGACAGGTTTGCATATGAAAATGTCGAAACGTCACACTCTAGCTCGACAACAACTAAATGAAAGCAATAAGCTAAACTAAGTACAAGACATAAAGATAAGGTGGTTTGAGGATGTTCGAGCATGCGACCATGGTCAAACGATGCCTTAGACAAGCATGCTCGTGACATTCTCCCCCACTTAAATAGTTGATGTCCTTATCGACTGGCGAAGTTGGAATTCTTCGATCTTCTGCTTGCACGCTTCAAGGTATTCGACATGTTCCTAACATGTTTTTTTCCACGGGGAGGTTCTTCCACTTGACTAGGAATTCATGGATTCTCCTTGGGGGTCTTCTACCTTTCCTTAATCTATCAGCAAGGATCTCTTCGACTTCTTTCTTTTCTTCCTTCTATTTCAGGTCGATAGATGGTCGAACACAGTCGTTGCACTGCTTGTCATCAGGGTCATGATGGTAGGGTCTTAAGTTGCTTACATGAACTACTGGATAGATTTTCATCCATGCAAGCAACACCACCCTATATGATGTGTTCTGTATCTTTTTGAGGACTTCCACAGGCCCTTCATATTTCCTGATGAGGTGCTGGTCTTTATGTCTTCTAAATCGAATATGTTCTGCTTTCAGTTTGACGAGGACTTGATCTCCTACACGAAATTCGAGAGATCGTCGCTTCGTATCAGCCCACTTCTTCATACACTTTAAGGCTTTCTCTAAGTAAGTTTGAGCGTTGTCTGTAGTCTACTTCAATTCTTTCGTGAAGTTGTAAGCTTGCGGATTCTTCCCTGCATAAGGATGGTTAATAATATGCGGTAACAAGGGTTATCTTCCACTCACAATTTCAAAGGGACTTGTAACGCCCCAAAAATTAAGATTTTCATTTTATTATCTTAAGTGAAGTTATTGAAATTTTGGATGTATTTGAGGAAACTTGGTTAGTTATATTTTGGCTGTGTAATTAATTAAGGTTTAAAGTTATATAACTATTTTGATTTGGATAATAAAATTGGTAGAGTTATATGTTGAAGATAAAGATATTTGGGTTGAGGAGAGAGAGAATTGATTTTTTTTAGTTAAAGGTAATGGTGACATATTATTTGGAAAAAGAAAAAAAAAAGGGAAGGGATTGGTGTGATTGGTTGAATTTGAATTTTAAAGAGGGAGATTTTGGTGGGTTTAATTGAAGAAAGAGAGTATGAGATTTTTGGGGAAAAGTAAAGATAATAATAATGATAAAGTATTATTATTATTTCATTAAATAGCTTGCACTATTCATCTTCCTCTTCAACTAAACTCTAAAGAGGAAACCCTAGCAAGCCGCCGCCGCCGCCGTCGCTCCCTTCTCCATCAAGCGTCGCCGTCAACCCATACTTTCGGCCATCACTCACTGGTAACCGTTGGTGCGTCGAATTATTCACCGTTCGGGGCCACAGCCTTTCCGTTCGCGCGCTGCCTCCATCCGTCGTGCTCCAGCCAAACGCTGCCACCGTGAAGTTTCGCTGATCGCCGTTGTCTCCGTCGCCTATCTAGTCGATCGTCCCGAGCGAATCGTTCATCGGACCCGCACCTTCAGCCGACCGAATCCGGAAACCCATGTGTCGTGCCTCGTTCACGCGTGAATCCGACCCGATCGCGTCTCCTACTCCGCGACTCGAGCCGCATCCATCCGCGTCGAGTCGCACGCGTGCAGCGCCTGCACCGCTAGCCGAGCCGCGCCTGCGCCCGAGCTGAGCCGTGCTGCGCATCTATTGGAGCCGAGCCATGCCGCGTCTCCTTCCTTCCAGCCGAGCCGCCAAGCCCATTTGAGCCACCTAGCCTTTCTCGGTCCTTTCTCCACCTATCGTTGGTAAGTTTTTGGTAAGTTGGTTGGGTTTTTAGCATACCCAACGAAGAGTAATTTTGGTTTTTAAATAATTTAATTTTGGATTAAATTAAATTATCTTTCTGAAAGGGCCAGTTGGACCAATTGGAGTTTAGAGCGTGGGATTTCTCGAGTTAAAGGAAATTATTGCAACCTTGATCTTGGGTAAGTTGCTTCGAATAATTCTTGGACTTTGTTTCCATGAAGGTTAGGTTATTAATTGTTGTTCCTAACCATTTAGGACTTGCGACTTGGGAAGCGTGTGATTTTATTGTTAGAATTCGATTGAGCAAATCTCCAAGTAAGAGATTTCTACTACTAGCTCTACGACTAGAATCATGAGACCGCATGCATTCTTAGTTATGCACGTTGAGGACTAGACTGTATAACGATATTTCAATTAATGAGGGTATGATGTGACTGATGATGTGATTTGATATGATGGCATGGTATAATGTGATGATGTGGCTTGTTATGACTTTATGTTTGGACATTGTGATGAGATGTGATATGATGATTAGTTGTGATATGATTACGTGATGATGCTATGATATATGTATGTTGTGGTTAAGGTGCATATTAGCTTGCCCTATTAGAGTCATACCTGCATGGGTGTCCTTCGGGATCACCACCTATTTAGGACTGTGTAGTCCGACGAGATCGCCAGTCTAGCATTGATACAGATATGATTCGAGCGATTCGACGGGATCCTCGCAGCCCGATTGTCTTAGCGCTTCCTCCGGGGACACTACAGACCAGTTTGTCCTAGGTGTTCCTTTGGGTCATCGAAGACCAGATTTTGTTCCTACGGGATCACATGTTGCACGTGTTCGGGAACGTGCCAGTTCTTGGGTACCATTTTCAGGACTCTAATAGGAAGTTAATAGGCATCTAGTGGGACTAGTAGTGGGTCCCTTATTGAGTATTTTATACTCACTCTTTCCATTTCATATTTTTCAGGTAGGGGCAGAGGTAAGGGCAAGGGCAAGCTGGCGAGCGACCAGAAGTGACCGTGGCGAGCCATAGGGATCCCTGCTTCCGCTTTACATCCGAGTCTAAACCTTGGGTGTTTGAAATTTTATTATTCTTTCTTTGTTATTTTGTTTCTTTAAAATTAGATAAGGCCCGAGTTAGGAATTTAATATTTGTTTATGTTTTGCACATTACTTTTGATTTGGTTTTTAAATAAATAAAATTTTGAGGTTTTGTTCGTTTTAGCCAACTTTATAACTTTATTTGTGTTATTTACATTTAGTAATGGCTTCAACTCAGTATAAGGAGTTGGGTCGTTACAAGACTTTATCCTATTGACGAGCTGGTTTGAGCATTAAAACAAAATTGAGCCACATCCAGTAACTGGACCCAATTCTTCAGTCTATCATCGAAAAAATGGCGTAAATACTCTTTGAGCATACAATTGAAGCGTTCTGTCTAGCCATCAGTCTGAGGGTGGTAGCTTGAGGATATGTTCAGGCTCGTCCTCAAGAAACTAAATAACTCGATCCAAAAGATACGGATGAATCTACCATCATCGCTCACAATGCTTGTCAGGACTCCCCACAACTTCACGACATGCTTAAAGAATAGTTGTGCAGTCAACTCGTCAGAACAAATCTTCGTAGTGGGAACGAAAGTGGCGTACTTCGAGAATCGATCAATGATAACTAGGATGACCTCAAAGTCACCCACCTTCGGAAGATGTGTAATGAAGTCCATAGAGACACTCTTCCACGATCTCGTCGGAATGGGCAAAGGTTTGAGAAGCCCAGAAGCCCAACAACTTTCGTTTTTTCGACCTTATCCTGTTGGCAGATGAGGCACGTCTTTGTATACTGCATGACGTCGTCTCACATGTTAGGTTAGAAGTAGCCTTTCTTCAATAGTGCATATGTCCTCAGCCACCAAGGATGGCCTACCCACAACATGTCGTGACACTCGTGCAGTAACTTTTTCCTTAGGTCCCTTGCTTTCGGAACATATAGTCGATTTTTCCATGTCAACAACAAGTCTTCCTCGACCCAAAACTGTCTGATTTTTCTACTTTAGCTAGAGCGACCACAACTTAGGTGGAGAGATCCTTATGAATGAACTCCCTAATTATGTCGCGCATTGATGCATCATGTCGTCATGTACCCAAGACGACGCAGAGTGGCCGACGTCCTTAAAAAGGGTTAATGTTAAAAAAAAGAATTGCTACCAATCTTTTTTACGGTGTGATTGGATACCGAAATAAAGTAAATAATTTTAAATAAAAAAAGGTATGCGAGAAAAACTAGAGTTGAGTTTGGGAGTCATTTGTGTATGAAAAAGATGTTAGCACCCTATAACACCCGTTTAGAACACGGTGGCCAAATTTAATATCTTGCATAAAATTCATTTAGAAAAACAAAGATTTTTTTATATGTCTTATTTCATTGCTCATTACTCCAATATTTGAAGCAATGATCCCATAAAATAAGTAGTATATATTCCATTAATTAGACTATATTGAGTAAAAATTCATCACCTTAAGAAAATGAGAAATTATTACAATTTCTCAAATTCTATCATAGGCTAGGCTTTGAATAAAGATTTTTTTAAAACATTGATTAAATTCATTTTTTTCTTGGGATCAAATCTTGGACTCGCAGAAATATTGATCCCACACCTCAAGAATCTAGAAATAACAAACTTCCAAAAATTTCTAGAGAAAATATTTGAAAATTACAACAACAACAAAAACAACAAATAAATAATAAAATAGAAAAGAAAAAATAAAATACCGCAACCTAATAAAAGTTAAAAATAAAATAAAATAATAATAATAGTAATAATAATAATAAATAAATAAATAAATAAATAACGATAATAAGTTAAAAAGAAAAAAAGGACAGCAATGATAATAGTAATAGTAGTAGTAATAATAATAATAATTTTCTCTATCCCTCGTTCTTTCTCTTTATATTTTAGAGAAACGAAAATGAGGGTTAAGAATTGAGAATGAAAAAAGATGATGATAATAACGATGAATAAAACAAAAAAAAATTTCATTATATGTATTTTCTTTCTCTCTATTTTTTAGAGAGAATAAAAATGTCAAAAGGGGTTTTTTTTTTATATATAGAATAATGATAAAAAAATGTGGCAAAAAACATAATGAAATTTCTCTTATACATTTTTTTTTCTTTCTCTCTACGTTTAAAAAAGAGAAGAACAAAAAACAGGTTTAAATCCTTAAAGAAATTACTTGTTGTATGAGGTGCGGATCATTGGTAGTAAATCTCTACCTAATGCAACCTCCAATTAAGTTTTTCTTTCGTTATGTGATTAGATTGTTTAGGATAAAAAAAAAGTAAAAATAAATAATTAAATAAAAATAAAAAAAACAATAAAGCGAAAAAATTAAGAACCTATATTTTGCAGAGGAATAGGTTACTTCAAAGATTTTTTTTGCAGAGATTCTCTTTAAACAATTTTTTTTTCTCACAGGAATTCTTTCTAAGCCAATTTTTTTCTCCCTTTTCCAAATGACCAAAAGTCTCTATTTATAGACCAAAATTTGACAGAGGAATATGTTACTTAAAATTAGATATTATGTAATTTTATTAATTTTCTTTTTTCTAAAATAGTAAAAATGCGATATTGAAAGATTTAGTGCAAAATAAATTTATTTTTTTTCCTAAAAATGATAAAAATAAATCAAAATATGATATTAAAATATTTGTATAAAATAAATTATTTTATTCTTTTCCTAAAATGATAAAGATAAATCAAAATATGATATTAAAAGATTTTGTATAAAATAAATTATTTTGTCTTTTTCCTAAAATGATAAAGACAAATCAATATATGATATGAAAAGATTTTGTATAAAATAAATTATTTTGTTTTTTTTCCTAAAATGATAAAAATAAGTCAAATGTGATAAATTAATGTTTTTTTTAAAAGATAGATATTTTCATTAATGGTTTTCATTTTCCCTTTTAATAGATTTTTTTTAAAAAAATAATCATCATAAGATTTTATATTATTACAAAAGATTTTACCTTCTTTTTCTTTTTAAAAAAAAATAAATAAATAACTTGACCATTATTACAATTACTATATTTTAAAGAATAAAAAAAAAGTTGTAGGAACAAATTAGGGTTTAGGCTACAACATGCCCCCTTCGTGCATTCTTATAGAAATAGAAGGTAGACGAAGGTGTAGCAGCCACTAACTCGTCAAATTAAGATATTTTAGATAAATTACAAGCATCATGGGCCAAGGATAAAACAAGCATCTCATAACAAAAGAATAAATAAATTGGAAGCCAGAGATAAAACAAACGTCATCACAACATGGTGTCAAGGGCCAGGGATAAAACAAGTACGTAATGACAAAAGAATAAATAAGCTGGAGGCCAGGGATAAAACAAGCGTCTCATGACAAAAAAATAAATAAGCTGGAGATTAGGGATAAAACAAGTGTCATCTTAGCAACATGGTGTCAAGGTCCAGGGACAAAACAAACGCCTCATGACAAAAGAATAAATAAATTTGAGGTTATATATTAAATTATCATATAAAGAATGTATACCATGCCACCTATGGGAATGTAGACAATGTAAAAGGCGATCTATGCATGAACATGTTAATTAAGTATACAAAATTGAATCATTGTTTACTTTTCTCAAGAAAAAAACCAAAACATGCGTAATAACTCAATAACATTCATGAGTACTGAAACCTCAAATACAAATCCTTAAAATATTAGTGACTTGACAATAAAATGCTAGAACCAAAAGTTAATCGTCACTTTATGTATAGTATTTCTTCACATTGTCCACGCTTAATGGGTTAGGCCCGTCCATATTTGTCAAAACTAAAGCTCCTCCTGAGAAAGCTCTTTTTACTACATATGGTCCATCGTAATTGGGAGTCCATTTTCCTCTGTGATCCTTTTGAAAAAGAATCCTTTTTAACACTAGATCTCCTTCTTAGAAATAACAGTGTCAAACTTTTTTGTCATAAGCTCGTGCTATTTTCTTTTAATACAACTGTCTCTACATAGCGCAGTCAGTCTCATTTCTTCTATGAAATTTAATTACTCGTACCTTAATTGAGTCCATTTTGCTTCATTTACTTCTACCTCTTGGATTATCCTAAGGGATGACACCTCAACTTCAATAGGTAAAACTGCTTCGAAACCATACACTAGTGAAAAGGGGTTGCCCCTATTGACGTGTGAACTGATATTTTATATCCATGCAAAGCGAAAGGCAGCATTTCATGCCAATCTCTATAAATGACCAACATTTTTTTTTAGAATTTTTTTGATATTTTTGTTTGCTGCTTCCACTGCCTTATTCACTTAGATTAATAAGGAGTGGAATTATAGTGTTTAACCTTGAACTGACTGCATAACTCCTCCACTAATTTGTTATTAAGGTTTTATCCATTATTTGTGATGATACACTCAAGAAAACCATACCGACATATAATGTCCTTCCGTATGAACTTGATAACGTCTTGCTTGACGACACTTTTGTATGAAGCAGCCTCTACCCACTTTGTGAAATAGTCTATGGCTACCAAAATGAATTGATGGCCATTTGATGCATTTGACTCAATGGGTCCAATTACATCCAAACCACATGGAGAAAGGCCATGGGGCCGTCAACACATGCAGTGGAGAAGTTGGAACATCACTTTATCTACGTATATTTGACCCTTACGGTATTTTCTTGCATATTTGATGCAGTTTGATTCAATGGTCAACAAAAAATAACCAGAATGAAACTTACCTCGCCATCATATGTCCATTTGCATGCGTCCCACAAACTCCTTCATGAATTTCTTCTAAATCTTTTCGGCTTCCAAGGCATCGACACATCGCAGTAGAGTCATATCATAATTTCTTTGTATAATTCTCCACCACTCAGAAAAAATTTCATGGCTAACTTCCTAATCATGCGCTTACTATTTTACAATGCCCCTGGTGGATACTTTTGATATGCGATATAGTGCAGGATACCAAGGTTTATCGCCAGCTTCTCACTTGATGCTCATATTGTTGGATGGTGTCTCATAATTCTCCATCTTTATGGGTTTAACTTCTTCACTATAAGCTATGTTAAACATGGTAGAAAGAGTAGCTAATGCATCTGCAACCTGGTTGCTTTTGCGCGGGACGTGTTCGAATGTTATCGAATCAAAAGTTTGAGCTATTGTGGGAATATAATCATTATAAAGGATCAATTTAACATTCCTCGACTCCCACTCCCCATTCAGCTGATGTACAACCAACATAGAGTCCTCAAGGACTCGTAACCTTTTTATTTTCATCTCGTAGGCCATTCACACTCCCATACTACATGCTTCATACTCAGTCATATTGATGGTGCAGTTGAAATATAACTTAACAGTTAAAGGGTATCACTTCCCATCGGGGAATATCAAAACGGCTCACACACCGTGTCCTACTTCGTTTATGGCTCCGTCAAACATCATTGTCCATGTATCCGGTGAGGTATTTACTATCACCATGATATCTTCATATGGAAAATCGAACTTCATGGGCTCATAGTCCTCAATCGGTAATTTAGCTAGGCAATCAGCAATCACACTACCCTTTATGACCTTTCTAGTAATGTAAATAATATCAAACTCTAATAGCATTACTTGCCACTTGGCTATCCTTCTTGATAAGTATGTTGTTTCAAAAATGTATTTTATAAGATCCATTTTTGAAATAAGCCACGTAATATAGTACAACATATATTGTCTTAATCTTTGAGTTGTCCATGCTAGGGTACAATAAGTTTTTTTCTAACAGTGAGTACTTTGATTAATAATTCCTGAACTTCTTGCTTAAATAATAGACAACTTGCTTCTTCTTTCCAGTAGAGTCATGCTGCCCTAGCACACATCCCATTGATCCATCATTCATTGTCAAGTATAAGATTAAAGGTCGTCCTAGAGTTGGCGGGACGAGGATATGAGAGCTTTGCAAGTAGTCTTTGATTTTATCAAAAGCTTTTCAGCAATCTTCATTCTAATGACAAATCTCATTTTTGCAAAGCAGTTTTAAAATCGATTCACAAGTTTGAGTAAGGTGTGAAATAAATTGTGCTATGTAATTCAACCTTTCTGAAAAATTTCTAACCTCCTTTTCTGTTTTTGGTAGCCTTAAGTCCACTATCGCCTTGATTTTGTCTGGGTCCATCTTGATGCCTTCAAGACTAACAATGAAGCCTAATAACTTCTCAAAAGAAACTCCAAATATGCATTTTGCTGGAGTCAACTTTAACTGAAATTTTCACAATCTCTCAAAAAGCTTACGAAGGGTAACCACATGCTTTTCTTCGAGTCTAGACTTGGCGATCATACCATCAATATAAACTTCAATTTCTTTATGTATAAAGTCATTGAGTAATGTAACCATCGCTCTCGGATAAGTTGCTCCTGCATTTTTTAACCTAAAAGGCATTACTTTGTAGCAAAACATTTCCCACAAAGTGATGAATGTCGTTTTTTCATAATCTTTTGAAGCCATTTTGATCTGATTGTATCCTGAAAATCCATCCATAAACGAGAAGGTGGAAAACCTAGCAGTATTATCTACCAACATGTCGATGTGAGGAAGAGGAAATCTGTCTTTAGGACTTGCTCGATTAAGATCTCTATAATCTACGTACATTCTAACCTTTCCGTTCTTCTTTGGAACTAGGACGATGTTTGCAACCCAATTTGGGTATGTTGCTACTGCTAAAAATTCAGCATTAAACTGCTTTTTACTTCTTCCTTAATCTTGATCAACATTTCAGTTTTCAATTTGTAAAGGTTTTTTCGTATAGGCTTACATTCTAGCTTGAGTGGTAATCGATGTGTTACAATCTCTGTATCTAAACCGGACATATCCTGATAGGACCATGCAAATATATCTTTGAACTTGTGAAGTAGGGTCACCAGATCTGATTGATCCTATTTCGAAGTCAAAGTGTCAATTCACACTTCTTTAACTTCTTTTGGTGTTCCCAAATTGATAACCTTCAAAGTCGCTTGATATGGCATAGTCTTCTTTTCTTCTTGCTCTATCAATCTTAGTAATTCATGAGATATATCATATTCATCCTCTTCAATATTCTGTTCAAGATTACAGATTGGAACCTTGAAATCAACGTCATCGATGTCGTCTTCTACTCTAGTGCCTCTATTATGGATCCTAAATTGTACCGGTCAAAGGCCCAAAAGGCAAAAAGAGAGAAGCAAGAGGAAAAAGACACGGTAGTTGAGATAGAATCAATGTTTTTCATTTCTTAAAAAAATAAATGAAGTACATAATGGCTAAGGTACTTAAGCATAGTCAGAGGGCATATAAAAAGTTGTTACTTTTGGGATATCTTAGCGACTTTCAGTGTCTTCTTGATCTTCCAAATTGGACACTGATAAACCAAATGGATGAGCCAAAATAGTATTCTCAGAGACAACTGCAATTGAGATCTTAGAATCTTCGTTACGTCTTTTTCTTTGGTTGGTATCAAACAACATTTTTCCTAGCTTAAATGACTCAAATAAATGAGGTACGTGCATTCTTCCCTCCTTCATCTCGCGTCCCTCAAGGCGTGAGCTTCTTTTTTCTTTCTTTTCTGCTCAAACTTTCTCCCATTCAGAAGCCATTGGCTTATAGCTCAACCTAAACTTTTTATTGGCTTTAGGAAGAGAAATCACTTCTAGGTCTCGTTGGTTATCCTTTCCCAATCTCTTGTGCATTTGGAAATCACTCTTGATCATTGTCTTCGCAATCATTAAAGATGTTTTAAACACATAACAATCCATATTCAACCTTCGTTGGAAAGATAGTAGTATTAGCAAATTTCAAACGATCTATAAGAACATTCTAGAGCTTCTACTGCTTCAACATAAGGAAGTGTTGATGTTTTTCTTACAAACATGTCCTCTTCTCTGTAGACAATAGCTTAACCACCTTCTACACTAAACCTCAGCCTTTGGTGCATTGAAGACGGGACTACCCCTGCTGAATGAATCCAAGGTTGTCCCAGTAGACAACTGTATGAGGAATTTACATCCATTACTTAGAATGAACTTTTGAAAGTGGAAGGTCCAATTTCCAATGGGATATCTATATCCCCAATTACTTCTCTACGTGCACCGTCAAAGGCTCTAACAACCATGGTACTTGGTCTTGGTACGATGGATCTATGGAGAGTTTCATCAAAGTGGATCTCAACATTATATTCAAAGATGACCCATTATCCACTAGGACCTTCGCCTCGTGGTGGTCCTTACACTTCATAGATATGCCCAGTATCTTCAGGGAGAATTTCTTCATTTGTAAAGGAGATACAATTTGTAGAAGTTATGTTTTTCACAATTTCACTAAGTGCATTCACTGAAATGTCATGCCCTACTGGACTATGTTTAAAATATTCAACAAAACCTTACGGTGCAGTTCAGAGTACATGAATAATGACAAGATCGATATACGAGCTGGGGTACGACGTAATTGCTTAATCACTTTATATTCACTCTGCTTAATTAATTTAAAAAATTCACAAGCTTCCTCTTTGGAGACAACTTCATGATCTGTCTCCTTCTCAGCTAATGTGGTTTTCTCGGTAAAAACAGTGCTCAGATCATTTAGATCATCCTCACATGTCATCTCTAAAGCTTTGCCTTTACATCGTCGAACTTCATCCCTTTTTAAGATATCTTTTAAACTATTTGGTGTATTACATCTTTCACTACGAGTCACTCCTCTAACTACTATAGAAACAACATTGTCTGTGATGAACTAACATTCATACTTCCATGGAACGACATGGTTATAAGACATAGTACTTGGCTTCTTTTCGTAATGAATGACTAATGGTTTCCATATAGATGTTGCCTCATTTGAAGCTTTCTTAATAGATGAAGCATCAGTAATCATATTAACCTCGATTTCTTGTATGCTCATCAGTTCTATCAAGAGAATCTTTGCATCCATCAGCTTTTGTATCTCATTCTTGAACTCACAACAATCCTCAATGGAATGGTCATCTGTCTCCTGGTGGAATAAACATCGCTTCTTGGCACATCCAACCTTCTCCACGTCATCATTGTTAGACCTTGGTGACAAATATCCAGCTCCATAAAGGATTTGGAAAAACGTATTCATTAAAGTAGTTACATCACTCACCTTATTCTTGTATCTTTCCATGAATGTATTAACAACATTTATGGCGGGACCCTCATGATTTGGTAAAGGGTTCTGGTTGACATCAGGCTCTTCTCTTGTCTTCTTGAATTTCAACCAATTGGCCTTAACTAGACTTTGCATTTTAGCTTTCAAAAGAAAATAGTTCTTCGAAGAATGTCCAACTGCCCTAGCATGATATTCACATTTTGCTTTAGGGTCATACCACTTAGGATAGGGTGGTTGCATAGGCTTTTGTGATACGATAGCCACTTGATGACTCTTTAAAAGTTGAGGCAAAAGCTCTATGTACGACATAGGTATGGGATCGAAACGAGTTTGCTTCTAATTGTTCCTTATGTTTTTTTGAGTTGACTGACCGAATGGGCTTTGACCTTCATTCTGATAACTAGGAAAGTAATTGTCTGTCCCACAGTTGGTGAGGATACATGTGTCGCTACTCTTTGAGTTGAGCTCAACTCGTGTACTTCTTCCTCATTTTTATTTTGGGGTCATTGTTCTCCTTGTCTTTGAAGTGGGATCAACAATCCTTTCATTCTTCACTTCAAATTCAATCCTCTCTTCAATTGTTATGATGTCTGAGAAATTAGTCGAAGCACTTCCAACTGTTCTATCATAGTATGGGACTCGAAGAGTGTTTATGAACATGGCTGTCAATTCTTTGTCAGTCAATGGAGGTTACACTTGTGCAGCTAACTCTCTCCATCATTGTGTATACTCCTTAAAAGTTTCAACATTCTTTTTTTCCATCCTCTAAAGATCCAGACGATCAGGTGTCATACCAATGTTGTACTTATATTGTTTTAAGAATGAGTTGGTGAGATCCTTCCACCTATGCACTTATGAATCATCCAATTGCATGTACCAGCAAGAAGTCGAGCCAACTAAGCTGTCTTGGAAGCAATGAATCAACAACTTATCATCACGAGTGTAAGTTGACATTTTTCGACAGTACATAACTAGATGACTTCTTAGACATGTGGTTTCATTGTATTTCTCAAAATTTTGAGTTTTGAATTTATGAAGGATCACCACATCTTAAACTCCCGTACATGTCTGCACCTTCAATTATGCGCAATCTTTCTTCCAGAAATTTCAGTCTTCTTCTACTACCCTACTCTTCTAAAACTTTCTTACCACTTTCGTAATTGGAGTAGATATATGATTACTGACATGGGCTTCCTGTTGTGTGGTCGGATTAGGATTTTGTGCGGGAAAGGATATAGGATATGTCCTATTCACCATGCATGGACTAGACAACCTCTAAGGAGTAAAACCTGGAGGGTATGCATGCATATCTTGGATCAGATCAACTTCCACTTGTAATGAAGTCCTTGCAACATTCTTTCCTCTTCCAGTATTGAGCAGTTCCAGGATATTTGCCAATTGATCTTTCAATCCTTCAATGTCTTGACGAACTACTTGAACCTGATCCTTGATTTGTTCATCCATTATTTGAGCCTTTCTTCTTGTCCAATATGGATGCTGAGGAGTTGAACCTTGTATTTTACAAGTTTTGGCTTTTATCTTTTTAAAAAGAGAATAATGATTCAATTAGAATGAGGCTAGATGTAAATGCCAAATGTGAGAAAGAAAACAACCAAATAATGCAATGGTTCAAATAAACCTAGTGAAGTTAATGTTAGTATCCTATCTAACACAGACCCTCAAAATGGTGTATGACACACTTGATCATCATAATGATGATTAAGAGTTGAGAGTTGAGAGTTAAAAAAAGATGATGATAATAACGATGACTAAAACAAAATTTTTTCATTATATCTATTTTCTTTCTCTCTATGTTTTAGAAAGAATAAAAAGGTTAAAAGGTTTTCTTTATAGAATAATGATAAAAAAAGCAAAAAACATAATGAAATTTCCCTTATACATTTTTTTCTTTCTCTCTACGTTTAAAAAAGAGAAGAGAAAAAATAAGGATTCCAATCCCGAAGGAAATTACTTGTATGAGGTGCGGATCATTGAGAGTAAATGTCTACCTAATGCAACCTCCAACTAATTCTTTCCTTCGTTATGTGATTAAATTGTTTAGGATAAAGAAAAAAGACAAAAAATTAAGAACCCACCTTTTGCAGAGGAATAGGTTTCTTTTTTGCAGAGATTCTCTCTAAACAATTTCTTTTTCTCGCAGGAATTCTCTTTAAGCCAAGTTTTTTTCTCACTTTTCCAAATGACCAAACGTCCCTCTTTATAGACCTCGGGATATACCACAAATTAGGAAAATTTAATAAGTATAAAATCAAATTAGATATTATGTAATTTTATTAATTTTCTTTTTTCTAAAATAGTAAAAATGCGATATTGAATGATTTTGTCCAAAATAAATTCATTTTTTTTCCTAAAAATGGTAAAGATAAATCAAAATATGATATTAAAAGATTTTATATAAAATAAATTATTTTTTTTTTTACTAAAATGATAAAGATAAATCAAAATACGATATTAAAAAATTTTATATAAAATAAATTATTTTGTTTTTTTTTTCTAAAATGATAAAGATAAATCAAAATATGATATTAAAGGATTTTGTATAAAATAAATTATTTTTTTCCTAAAAATGATAAAAATAAGTCAAATGTGATAAATTAATGTTTTATTTTTAAAATATAGATATTTTCGTTAATGGTTTTTATTTTCCCTTTCAATATAAGATTTTAAAAAAATAATCATCATAGATTTTATATTATTATAAAAAATTTACATTCTTTTTCATTTAAAAGAAATAAATAACTTAGCCATTATTACAATTACTATATTTTAATGAATAAAAAAAAGTTGTAGGATAAAATTAGGTGGCTACACATCAATTTTACTTGAATGCATAGGGGCTAGCATGCACAGGGTCGCATGCTAGCCTTTACAACTGAGTGCATGGGCAATTTGATTGTTTGTTTCTCTTTTATATTCGAATTTGAAGTCGAATTCTGTAAAAAATTCTTGCCGCCTCGCTTGTTTAGAAGTCAACTTCGGCTGGCTGAAGAAGTGACAGATGACACTGTTGTCACCTTAAGTGATTTAGACACGTCCACTAATTCGAGGACAGGACCCCTCGTCATTGTCACCTTAAGTCATCAAACGCAATTTGACATTTGACTGGCCATCTGCAAGTCGTACCTTTCTTCAACAACTCGATTAATGGTGCAGTCCTTCTTGAGAATGCTTCAATGAACTGGCGATAGTAATTAGCCAATCCAAGGAAGGAACGTAGTTCTGCCATAAAGTGGGGGCTCTCTACTCCTTAATGGCTCACAGCTTGTCTTCGTCCATTCGAATCTTTTCGAATTTGATGACGTGACCTAGAAAATTAATACGTTGTTGAGCAAAAACGCATTTCTCTTTCTTGACATAAAACTAATTTTACCGGAGCTTATCAAAGATTAACCACATATGGACCTGGTGTTCTTCAAGGCTAGAACTGAAAACCACAATGTCATCGAGATAGACCACCACGAATTGATCTAGATATTCGTGGAACACCTGATTCATTAAGTTGCAAAAGGTTACATGGGAATTGGTTAAGCCGAAGGGCATTACGAGAAATTCGAAGGCCCCAAACCTTCTAACATATGTAGTCTTTGATTCATCCTTTTGTGCTATTCGAACTTGATAGTAGCCTGACCAAAGATCAAGCTTCGTGAAGTACTAAGCTTTATTCAACTAGTCGAACAAATTATTTATGATTTGGAGAGGATATTTATTTCAAACTGTGACTTTATTTAGAGCTTGGTAGTTTATGTGCAATTGTAGTGTCCCGTCTTTATTCTTTTAAAACAGCACAAAAGCTCCATAACAGGCCTGATAAATCTAGCGACTAATAACTCATCCAACTGTTTCCTAAGCTCAGGTAACTCAGGTGGAGCCATCCGGTAAGCATTCTTTGCTGGAGGCTTAGTCCCTGAGACAAGTTCGATCTTATGATCAATCCCTCATCGAGGAGGCAGTGCCTTTTGCAGTTCAGGCAACATAATATGAACATATTCATTCAAAACTTTCTGGATCTCAGTTGGGACAGTTCCCATTTCTATCTACTAATCCACCAACGGAATGGCCATGAAGGTCAGCTCTTCTCTACTGAGGACTTTTTTCAATTGTAGGCCTGAAATCATTCTCACTCCACTTGGTTGTTTGATTTTCGCTTGGATCACTGTCGGGTTACTGCTCGTTACTACCATACACTTTGCTAATGGCATGGGGATGACTTTGTGTTGTCAGAGAAATTCCATACAGAGTAGCTATGTCAAAGTCATCCATACGAACCACGACTAAGTCAACGTCTCCTCTTCAGTCGCTTAATTTTAGGGACACCCTTTTTTATACCCGAATAATTGGCAAGGCTTCGGAGTTCACAACTTTCATCTTGCCTGTATCCTTCTTAATCTTCAATTCCAATTGACGGGCTTCTTATTCAGAAATGAAGTTGTGAGTTACACCTGAGTCTACAATGGTGCTCTTTGTTGTTTTGGAGTTTATGACTGCGTCGACAAACATGAGTCCCTTCTTAAGAGCATCTTTCTAGTGAGATGCCTTCTTTTGGATTGCCGATAAGAATTTTAGCTCACCCATTTGAGGTGTGTCCCCTTCATCTTCCCTTTTCGCTTATGTTTTTACTTCCAAATCATTAGAACACTGTAATGAGGCTTGAAAAGTTGTCAGCAAGCCTTGGGGTGGGCACTCGGCTATCCAATGGGGACCTTTACACAAGAAGCAAAAAATGGGTCTTGTCTGATTCGAATTTGATGGGTGTGCTCCTCGAGAAGTGTTAGAGCTTGAGGTCTGTGATTTCTTATCGTTTGTGAAGTTTTTTAGGGAAATAGGCTTTGAGATCCTATTCCCTGTGTTCAATGTAGTCACATTCTTCTTTTGGGACCCTTGGTCACCACTATAGTCAAATAGTCTCTCTACAGCAGAAAGAGTAAAGACAAGATCTTGAACTTTATGTTCATATAACTTAAACTTGACCCACGGCTTGAGCCCTTCTATAAAGTAGAATACCTTGTCCTTTTTCGATATGTCTCAAATATCCAACATAACACTTGAGAACTGTTTCACATACTCCCTGATGGTTCTAGTGTGTTTGAGATCCCACAGTTTTCTTCAAGCGATAACTTCAACATTTTCGAGGAAGAACTGAGCTCTTATTTCTTTCTTTAGGTCTTTCCATGTGTCAATGGTACATAGACCATTTTGGACGTCATTCACTTTCGACCTCCACCAGAGTTTTCAACTAGCCTTAAAGTATTGTCCAATATCAAAGATGAAAATTTCAAGATCTTTAGCATTGCTGTTTCTATTGAAGGCCTTGGGTTCTGGGATCTTGAGCATACTCGAAACATTACATACTTGATTTGAGGGCTAGCTCCCCACTACTTTCATCATCAAATTTACTCGCATCTTCATCTCGACCATCTCGCCTTAATTGTCTCGATTGTTGCTCTAAAGTCGTCAGACAGGTCACTGAACAACTTTAGCATTGTCTTTTGGGAACAGTTAAAATCTTCGACGCACTCTTCCATGTAAGCAACAACCCTCAGTGTCAGTTCATTTATGGGTAGTCCATCTACTCGGGCATTTAAGGCGTCTACTTCTTCGTCTTTTTCTTTCAACCCCTCTAGTCGGGTTTGGAGAAATCTTACTTCATTCGAAAATTCTCTTAAATACAAGAATTGCTCCTCAATCTCGATCAGTTGCTTAGACTGTAACTTTGAAAATTGCTTAATAGCCAACATACTTGCGTCTCGCTTAGCCAAGGAGCTAACAAAGCTTTGATACCATTTGTCACAATCGCAACTCTTCAAGTATGGGGCGGGAAATTGTGTGGCACTTATTCTAACTTGGTGAACAAGTCGGCTATCTAAAATCCGAAAGTTGAGAATAAACTCGCTGTACGATGAGCCTTGTTTCACAATTTGAGAGAAAATGATTTTATAAAACGTGAAAGAGAAAAAAATTCATTGAAATATCATTAAAGAAAACATTAAACTGTTAATTGCAACGAAAGCTTAGAATGCAAAGAGTACAACAAGACTTTGTCGGGGATTCAACTACTATGTCCCCCCTATAGTACATTTATTAAAATTTTAGCTTTGATAGACTTACATATGAAAATGTCAAAACGTCACACTCTAGCTCGGCAACAACTAAATGAAAGCAATAAGCTAAACTAAGTACAAAACATAAAGATAAGGTGGTTTAAGGATGTTCAAGCTTGCGACTATGGGCAAACAACGCCTTGGACAAGCATGCTCATGACACTATACAGGTTTTGGAATCTTAAGCCAGAAAATATTAAGTTGGAGTTAGGGGTAGGTTTAGGTAGGTCTGGGTTAAAAAAAACTGTGTTTGAAATATAGACTTAGAAAACTCGAAAATGAAGCGTAGATTTTAAAATTTTGAGTTTATGAAATAGTTTACTATATATAATCATTGGTTTAATTTTAGATTAATTTAAATGTCACTTAGAGCATTTAAATCCTGCACCCCAAACACAGACATTTATAATTTCCAAGCATCAGAACCCCATCAAATAAGCCCACAGGCATTCTATTCCCAAGAATTTGATTTCGAACCTGCGCGCCAAACACCCCCTTAATTGTTTTGATATAGTTAAAGTTAAATAAATTAAATGTGTAGTATAATATTTGTTTTTTAAAATTTTAAAATAGTGATCAAAGTAAAATTATAAATCTATTTGATTTATTGTTAAATAATTTGATAATTTAATTTTACTAGGTTTTGAAATAAAATATTGTTGAATGAGAAATTTTGGACCAATCGCAAATTATTACGTCATTTACCAAATTAATGATGACAATACAAATAATTGAATTTAAGACTAGTTAAAAATTGACATGTGTACCAAATTGAAATTGAAGACAAAAATTGGCAAATTCGATGCACTTGTTTTCATTATAACAATTGGATCATCGATTAAATATTATTTATTTGGACTAAAGTTCAATTGCACCCAAAAATAGGCTTAATTTAGCCCAAATCCTAAATAAATTCCAAATCCACATGGTTGGACCTAGGGGGTCTGATTTATGGGCCAACAAAGCCTAAGCTTGTAAAACCTAGGAGACAATTATAGAAATAGAGTTCTCTTCATTTGTAGGGTTAAAAAATTTAAACTTCTGAGAGCCTAGAGTAAATTCTCTCCCAACAATCAAAACATTTTCTAGCTTGGGAAGCTGAACTAACTTCTGATAGCCTGAGTTAATTCTCCCAACAATTAGAAGACTTTCTAACTCTTAAAGCTGAATTACATAAGCATAAACATCGAACACATTTCTCGAAAAACCTCGTGTGAACAAATATTTTAAATGTTTATCACTTAAACTAAAATGAAAAAGATCGAGGGTGGGAGGGTTTAGCACAATGTGCTAACCTCAAATGGCAATAAACTAGTATTTTAGTCTTAAATTCAATTATTGGAAAATTACAAAATGTTCTTATCAAATTATAATGTAATAAGAACAAAAGCAATAATTGGTTAGAATAAGACAAGCTGTTGTTAGTTAAATAATTAAGTTGTAATCAGCTGTAATCAGTTAGAGCTGTTAAAACTGTAATTAGTTAGACCTCTCAACTGTTTCATAAACAGTTACTTGTAACTATTTACAAGAAACCTCAATAAATATCCCCCATCTCTCAGCAATTAAGCAAGAGAGAATTCATTTGAGAATTTAATTCTACTTGAATTACATCAAGTGGTATCAGAGCAGCCCCGATTCTTGAATGGATGGCTGGCTGGAGAGGGAACAACCCAGCCGTGGGGGATAACTGCGAGCAAGAAGAGGTGGAGAAGATTGTTATCCTCTCTCCATGGACATCTACGGTACGCTTGCTGGCCGTTGAAGACTCCTTGGGAGATTTGCACGGAAAGATCGATAGAATGATGGATTGCCTGAACACGTTGACCCGAAGGATGGATGAACTACCAGCTCTAGCAAGGATTGAAGCCTATGCTCGAAACGATGGAAATAGAGGGGGCCGACGGACAGGAAGGAACTATAGAAAATTTCCTAACCAAAGAAACAACCAAAGAAGGAGACCGATGGATATACCACTGCAATACGCTGACGATAACAATGAAGAAGAGTATGAACATTGGCAGAACACGCAATATCATGATTCTTCCAGTGGTGACGAACAAGGAAACCTTTGGAATGATGATGGAGAATTTCGAATGGCCCAAGGCTATAGATGACAAGAAGCACGGAGAGAAACTCATCATGACTACAAGATGAAAATCGACCTACCAACTTACAATGGTAAACACGATATTGGGTCTTTCCTATATTGGATCAAAAACACCGAAAACTTCTTCAAATATATGGACACTACGGACAGAAAGAAGGTACACATGGTGGCTCTAAAGCTGAAAGGAGGAGCTTCAGCATGGTGGGATTAGCTGGAAGTAAATAGGTAGAAGAGTGGTAAGCCTCCTATTCATGGGAAAAAAATGAAGAAACTACTAAAAGTACGTTTCCTACCCCCGAATTATGAGCATACATTATATAATCAATATCAAAACTACCACCAAGGGAGCCAAATGGTGGCTGAGTACATCGAAGAGTTCCATAGACTGGGCACAAGAATCAATCTGAGTGAAAATGAGCAACATCAGATTGCAAGATTCATTGGAGGACTACGATTCGACATTAAAGAGAAGGTAAAATTACATTCTTTTTGTGTTTTGTTTGAGGCCATCTCCCTTGCAGAAACTGTTGAGGAAATGATGATTGTACGCCTAAATAACTCCAACAGAAGCGCAGAGATGAACCCTTCCAAGAAACAGTTTTATGACAAGAAGGCAGATGAACAACCATCAACTTCAGTGGTGGATTAGGGTAAAGCTCTTGATATCCAAGAGACAAACAAGAAGAAAGAAAGTGTAGTAAGAGGAAAGACCCAAAACAACTACACATGCCCATCTTTGGGCAAGTGTTTTCGATGTAGAGAGCCCGGCCACTTATCCAACAACTGTCTGCAAAGAAAGACCGTAGCACTAGCTGAAGATTAAGACACCTATATGAGTGAAACAGATAGAGAAAAAAAGAAGCAGAGCTAAATGAAGCCGATGATGAAAATTGCATCTTCTGCATTGTTCAAAGAGTCCTTATTACTCCTAAAGAAGAAACGAATCCTTAATGTCGCAGCCTATTCAAGACAAGGTGCACTATCAATGGAAAAGACTGTGATGTTATAATTGACAGTGGGAGCAGTGAGAACTTCGTGGCAAGAAAACTTGTGACCATTTTGAATTTGAAGACAGATCCACACTCTGATCTATATAAAATTGGATGGGTAAAGAAGGGAGGAGAGGCCTTAATCAATGAAATCTGCACTGTACCACTCTCCATCGGAAATAGCTATAAAGATCAGATTGTGTGCGATGTAATTGAAATGGATGTGTGTCACTTACTACTAGGCAGACCTTGGCAACATGATACTCGAACCCTACATAAAAGGAGAGAAAATACCTATGAGTTCCACTGGATGGGAAAGACAGTTATCTTACTCCCATTGGCAAAGAAAAACACATAAGGCATAAGGCAGAAGAATAAAAGGTAGCTTTTCATCACAGTAAGTGGAAAGAACCTATTAAAGGAAAGGGAGCAAGATCTTTTGGGATTAGTAGTCGCTGACAAATCCCAAGGAGAAAATGGTGAGATTGTTGAACCATGGCTGAAGGAATTATTTGCAGAATTTCCTCATTTAAAAAAGGAGCCACAAGGACTGCCACTACTTCGAGACATTCAGCATCAAATTGATCTTGTTCCAGGAGCATCACTACTTAATCTACCTCATTACAGGATGAGCCCTAAAGAATACCAAGTCTTACACGATCATATTCAAGACTTACTAAAAAAGGGCCACATCAAGCCAAGCCTAAGTCAATGCACTGTACTAGCACTACTCACACCAAAGAAGGATAGAAGTTGGAGGATGTGTGTACAACAGGGTTATTAACCAAATTACTGTGAAGTATCGGTTTCCTATCCCTTGGATTGGAGATCTTTTGGACCCACTAGGAAAGGCTACTATCTTCTCAAAAATTGATTTAAGGAGCGGCTATCACCAAATACGGATCAGACCAATAGATGAATGGAAGACAGCCTTCAAGACAAATGAAGGATTGTTTGAATGGTTGGTATTGCCTTTTGGCTTATCCAATGCACCAAGTACCTTTATGAGGTTGATGAATCAAGTACTACATCCATTCTTAAACCAGTATATAATAGTTTACTTTGATGATATCCTTGTGTCTAGCAACAACCATGAAGACCATCTGCAGCACTTAGGGAAACTGTTTTAAGTTTTGACTAAAATAGAATTATATATTAATCCAAAGAAGTGCACATTTCTCACCAAGGAAATCGTCTTTCTTGGGTTCTTGATTAAAGAAGGGAAGATGGGGATGGAGCCTAAGAAGGTAGAAGCTATACGATCTTGCCAACACCAACATCCATCAAAGAAGTACAAGCTTTTCTTGGCTTGGCATCTTTCTACAGAAGATTCATCAGGAATTTTAGCTCAATAGTGGCCCCTCTAACCGACTGTTTAAAGAAAGTAAATTTCAAATGGGAGCATATGTAGCAACAGAGTTTTGAAGAAATTAAAAGGAGATTAACTTTTAGCCCTATTCTTCAATTGCCAAATTTCGCATCACCATTTGAAGTAGCTGTTGATGCTTGCGAAACTGGAATTGGAGTTGTATAACCATCCAATTGAGTATTTCAGCGAGAAATTGAGTACATCAAGGCAGTCTTGGAACACATATGAACAAGAACTTTATGCCCTTATTCGAGCACTCAAACAGTGGAAACACTATCTCCTATATAAGGAATTTGTACTCCTAACAGACTACTTCTCTTTAAAATATCTCCAAACACAAAAGACCATCAGCCGGATGCACGCTCGATGGATCTCTTTCTTACAGAGATTTGACTTCGTCATCAAACATCAATATGGTAAAGAGAATAAAGTGGCAGATACCCTATCCAGAAAAAGCTCTTACTCACTCTCCTATCCATGGAGATCGAAGCATTCAAATACCTTCCTAACCTATATGAAGAAGACGTTGATTTTTATGAGACATGGCTTAAATGTAGCAACTATATCAAAGCTGAAGGCTTTCACATAATGGAAGGTTTTTTGTTCAAAGGAGATCAGTTGTGTATCCCACACACATCACTTGGAGAAGCTCTACTAAAAGAAGCCCATTCAGGAGGATTGGCTGGACACTTCGGGCAAGATAAGATCTTTGAAATAATCTCTAAGGGATACTATTGGCCTCAATTGAGAAGAGACTGCAACAACTTTGTCAAAAGATGCCCTACTTGTCAAAGAGCCAAGGGTACAAGCACAAACGCAGACCAATACTCACTACTACCTACCCCAACTTCCATTTGAGAAGATTTATCAATTGATTTTGTGCTTGGACTGCCCAAAACTCAAAGACAACATGACTCAATCATGGTTGTGGTCGATAGATTTAGCAAAATGACATACTATACCTTGCAAAAAGACAAATGACGCCATCTACATAGCAAATCTCTTCTTTAGAGAAATAGTTCGATTACATAGAGTACCGAAGACTATTGTCTCTGATCGGAATTTGAAATTTCTAAGTCATTTTTGGAAAACACTATGGAGAAAGCTTGACACGACACTTAAATACAGCTCAACAGCACATCCCCAAACAGATGGCCAGACAGAAGTGACAAACAGAACCTTAGGCAACTTGATACGTTGCCTCAGTGAAACAAAACCGAAGCAATGGGACTTAGTTCTTGCTCAGGCAGAATTGCCTTCAACAATATGAAGAATAGATCGATCGACAAATGCCCATTTGAGGTTGTATATACAAAACAACCAAGGCTAACCTTTGACCTAGCATCACTCCCTACAGTTGTGAACACCAGTTCAGAAGTAGAAAATATGATAGAGTAGATCCAAAACTTACATGACGAATTGCACAAACATCTAAAAGAAACAACTCAATCCTACAAAGAGACCGCACACAAGAAGAGAAGACAAGCTACCTTTACTGAAGGAGATTTAGTGATGATTCATCTCAGAAAAAATCGATTTCCAACTGGAACATACAATAAACAGAAGGACAGCAACTAGGGCCATTCCGTATCATAAAGAAAATTAGAGATAACACCTACAAAATAGAACTACCACCAGACTTACACATTCATCTTATTTTTAATGTGGCAAACCTAAAATAGTATTATGCTCCAGATGATTTCAACCTAGCCACCTAAGTCACTTGGGACGAGTTCAGTGCTAGGGGGTGGAATGATGTAATAAGAACAAAGGCTATAATCTGTTAGAATAAGACAAGCTGCTGTTAGTTAAATAGTTAAGCTGTAATCAGCTGTTGTTAGAGCTGTTACAACTGTAATTAGTTAGACCTCTCAACTGTTTCATAAACAATTACTTGTAACTACTTACAAGGAACCTCAATAAATACCCCCATCTCTCAGCAATTAAGCAAGAGAGAATTCATTTGAGAATTTAATTCTACTGAATTACATCAAATTATATTTGAGAAATAAAAGAAACCATAAAGTTTGAATTTTTACTTTTATTTAAATTTTATTTGGTCGCTAAAGTAGTTTATAACATTTTAATTAAGTATTTGAGCTAGTTAAATTGACAAACGAAAACAAATGTAAATATGATTAAACTAATTTTGACTTTCTACACATAGCCTAAATAAATACATTTATTTACGCAAATGCAGTTTAACAAATTATTACTTTACACAAAAATGTAATGTAATCAAATTTACTTTTTCATCTCTCCCTACAGTTGTAAACTGATTGGATTTGGTTGGGTTGAGGGATATTTCAAATCCGACCTAAATTTTCGGATTGGTTAGGTTGGAAACTCAAATGATCCGAGAAGCATTTTCAACCCAACCCAACCCTTGGGTTGTATATGTATATATATTTTTCCATTCCTAATATTCGTTAAATTTCACAATCATTATAACATCATATCCATAAATCCACACATCCAAAAATGTCCATAAATTACAACATTAATACACCAATACTAAACAAAGTTCTAAAACGTCTAGTTTTACTTACGGAGAGTCAAATATGAATCAAATTTCTAAAATCCATTAACATTCCAAACATCATACTATAAAACTTAAAATAAATACATATAATATCATTAATTCGAGTTGGATTAAATTGAACCAAAATTTTCAAACCCCAACCCGAGACCTAACCTAACCAGAAAAAAAAAAAAAAAAGATCAACCCAACCCAACCTTTATAATATAGGTTAGGTAATCCTAATTATACGGATTGTTGAGTTATTCTTACATCCCTACCTATATAGATATTAATGCAAAAGGAAGCATTAGTTGAAGTTTATTTTATATATGCATCACTAAATATTTAAATTTCCTAGAATCAAATGTACATTTGTGAGTGCACGAATAATACAAATCGTATAATATTACCTTTCAATGATATATTTTGAAGTATATGTTGTCTTATTAATGTTTTTAAGGTTGGTCGACCGGTTGTGTGGTACTACGAAAGTACTAGGAATCCCTTTATCTATCTCTACTAGTTACATTTGCCAAACTAACTCTCTTACTTAATCTATTCTCGACACTAATCAAGAAATACAATCTCACAATTCTACATACAGATACAAATTTACCAACTCTAACATATTAAGCTCAGACACAAATTTACTAACTCTAACATATTAACTTCAAGCTTGTTAACTCCACTCAATGGATCAAACGTCTAAACGCTTTACAAGATAGAGCTTTGAGCTTAAAACATGAACTAAAATCTAACAAAATATTAAGATTGAGTTCTCAAAGTATGAATTTGGGATTTAATTTTAAAATCCTGTATTCAAGATATATTAATTTAACACATTTAGATGAATTATTTTTAAAAAGATCAGATGAACCAAAAGATGTACAAAAATAACAAATATGATAGAAAAATAGTAATTTATCTTGATCTATCGTAGACTATCACATATAAATTGCTAACATTTTATTATATTTGTGAATATTTTCAGAAGTTGTCATTTAGAATAAATTTATTAGATATTATATATTTGGAGCAATAATTTTACTGACTTATTCATATTTAAATTAATCTAAAAATTAAGATTACTAAAACTAAAAGACGTTACGGAGAGACTAAATTTGAAGCCTTTTTCAAGAACAAGCGGAGTGAGAAATTTGAACTCCGAACCTTTTGATCTTCCACATACACTAAAGCAATCGAACTAGGCTCTTATTCACGGAATTTAGCCTGGGGAAATTACGTGTACAAGCAAGAAGGGATAAATAAAATATTGTACTTCACCAAAATAGTATTTGAAGATTACATGAGAAATTTTTAATAAAACTAGCTTTATATGCTCGTTTTACTACCATAAACAACTCGTCTGCAGAATTTACATTTTTAATCTTTGATTGTAGAATTATGGTCTTCAAATAAGATATTAATAATAACTATACAAACTGAAGAACTAAGATGGTTTACAATATTTTTAACATACATTATTTCTTCCTATAATGAACACCAATGGGAGGTAGAAAGACAAAAAAAAAGTGGGGTGATTCAAATGCTTTGTTCGTACGTACTTATTCAAAATTATGATTGGCTCACTCGATCTTCTCCAATATTTCCAACCGAGTTTTCCTCTTCCACCCTTTCATCGATGCAACCATGTTAACCAAACCAATAATTTGGCTCTTACTGTATTCCTGCAAAAACAGAACAATTCTCCCAGACATAAACACAAATGCTCAATAATTTAAATTTTGATGTTGACGAAAATACGTACCAAAGATAACATCTCATACTATCCAAATAATTAGTTTCCATAACTTAAGTAGTAGATGGATTCACAATAGTGATATATCAGTTCAGCAATCAATTCGAACTCAGCTCAATGGATAAGACACCAATAATCATTTACTACTATAAAGGTAGATGGTTCCATTCTAACCCTACAATTGTTGAATTTAAGAGAAGATTAAGCTTTACATAGATCTTAAACTTTTTCAAAGTCATGAACTTTGCAACTTTTTTTAGTTGAAGGCAAGTTTCTTACCGGGTGAGATCGTGCCCAGTGTACATATTCAGTTTCTGGGAGGTAGTACGCCTGTTTGATGATGCATCATTAGTAAGTTACTTACAGTTCAAACAGTAAATGATGATAGTCAATCAAGTTTGAACAGGCCACAAAAAGTTTATTCTCTTCGGTTCATGATAATTTGAAGATCGGGCTTACCTTAATGAAGGTCTCGACCATTTGCAACTTAGGCTTCACGTTCGCTGAAACGAAATGTTGCAAGCCATTGATTAACACCTGAAGGAAAACCAAAACCGAGTACATCATTAAACGGCATAATAGAGATGAAAAGAAATGAACCCATAAATAATGCAGTAAGCAAAAAGCGCAATCTGTAAAATGGCTCATAGATGTTGAGATGTTAAAAATCTCACATTGGTTTTACAATGGAGGTTCACACTCCAATGAAACACCTCTCTCATTGTCAATTGGTTTTGAGATAGAACCTCGTGCAATTAAATATGGCATCATACCTGAAGATCCAATGACATGAGGGCACGTCCTTCATCTGAACATCTCTTTATTCGTGATATACCTTCTATAAGAGTTTCTGCAACAATATCCAGTCCATACTCCAAGAGAAGGTCTTGTACCTACAAATGTCAACCATACGGAATTTCAGAAGGTCTTGGATAGCATTAAGATCCATGCTATATAAATATATATGTGTATCTTCTAAGTATGAATCCAAAATCTAAATCATAAATTTTAAAAAAAAATACAAATTTTATAATATTTATACATTATTCTAAAAAAATAAAAGTGATTTGTAAGTTTATTAAAGTTATTAGAAACAAAATTTAGGAGGAAAACTTAAAATATAAAATCTGATAGAAAACATAATCTAACAAGTGCAAAAATTTATTTGGTAAGCGAATTTTCAATAAAGAAGTGACTACACAATGGAAGAGATCTAAAAAGTGAAACCAACTCCAAACTTCGATCTATCGAGTCAAACTTACAAGCTAACCATGAACTTTACTTTTAGAGCCTAGCCCAACATGATCGAGACCTAAGCAGGATATTCTACTCACTTAGCCTAAGCTGAGCCTAGGCCTATGTTGTTCTTTTTTATTTATTTATTTACTTTTATTTTTCAAAATTGTTTTGCCCTTTCTTTCGTCTGAATCAACCTAATATTAATGATGAGGAGAAACAAAATTGTTATAACAAAAACGCTTTTCCTTCTAAGATAAACATCTCTTGTGTTCAAAACTGCAAAAAGAAAAACAATATTACTCTCAAGCCCAGAAAAGTAACCTTGATATCTTAATACTCTATATTATTAGTCCAGGTTATCAAGTGCACAATCCAAAAAACATAAGTCAACATATATGCAAGTAATATCACAAATTTAGAAGAAGAAAAAATATGTAAAATAGACAGATTATTTTAGAAAAATAAGAATAGAATAGTTGTCTGGTATGGCTATTCCTCAATGAACTGAATGGGACAAAATATATCATCAATTAAATAGAAGCATAAAATGTCAGAAAGTTATGAAGAAGATATATTTTAAATTCATGAGCTGAGAGGAAAAATGTAACACAAGAAATTAAAGAAAACATATATATAATCTCAGCAACTTAAAAAGAAGATATGTTTTTTTAAAACGGAAACAAGACATTTTCATTGATATAATGAAATGAGAAAAACATATACAAAATTCAAATAATAACGGATGAATTAGAATCAAGGGCTGACATAAGTTGGATGTAAAGAATATTCCTTGATCATCCTAGTCAATGATATATCACACTTAACGAAAGTTAAATACACCTCAGAGACAAGGAGCAGCAAACCAGTAGCTATAATGACGATAAAAACAGCCTATCAACTGAGAATTTGTTAAGAAAAAATAAGAACAGAAAGAGGAAAAAAAAAAAAAAAGAACAAAACAAACAAAAATATCAAAAACGAAAAAACCTTTTCCTGTAGTTCTACATTTAGAACTTTAGAATTTAACATACTGGAACTAATGTAGTTCTGCCAGATTGATTACCTCCTTACGAACTCCACTATGAGCCAGCCTTGTTTTATAATGCTTGAATTCTCCCAATAGCAAGTCAACATACCTATTCATACAGTTTAATTAAACGATGTACTGATAGTAGTCATGACCTCATAAGTTAATAAGAACAATAAAAAAAAATTACAGCATCCAAGCATGCTTGAATTCATGGTTCGTTCTCTTCTGAATATGCTAAAATAATAAAAAATAAAAATCCCGGAAAATTTCTGTACAGTTTGATAGTGCATTTGATAAGCCACAGGCAATAAAAGATTGGTTCATTACACACACACACACACACACACAAAATACATAAATAGTTCATTATGTGAGCAACTGAAAAATTCCACCAGTATGTACAGTTGGAGCTCAAATGCCATACAGAACGAAAAGAAAGGAAGAGAATAATGAAGTAAGCAGTTCAAACCTAAGAATGCTTTGTGTTTCTAAATGTGTTTATCCCTTATGTTTAGATTTTTTTTAAAAATTAGTCCTTATGTCAAAAACTTATCAATCTAGTTCCTTACGTTCTATTATTTCTTAATTTAGCTTGTAGTGGTGTGAAGGTTAAAACTGAGTGATAAAAGCTTGAACGACATAATAGTTGGTAAATTGAATAAAAATTTAGAGGTGAAAAACAACTCAAATGAAAAGTTTCTGCTTCCTCAAATTTTTAAGAAATGGATGGAAATTTTGAACTTTTTCTCTTAGATGTTCTTTTCTAAATTCCTGCGAATTCACACTTATATATGTATATCATCGACCAATTTTAACATTTCTCAACAAGGAACCAAAAAGAGAAGTGCTAGAAAAATAAGAAACTAAACTGAAACCTTCTTTAAACAAAATGGATTAATTTAAAAAAAAAAAAAAAAAAAAAAAAAAAAAAAAAAAGAACAACCCTGGACATGAGGAACTAAAATAGTCTTTTCATATCACAGAAAAATAAACTTCATTCTTACCACAGGTGATCCTTTTCACATTAAAAAAATTTAAAACATGCGGATATGAAGTGATTCATCCATCTAAAGTAATTTCACCAGACGTAAAAGTAGCAGACCATAGTTGGGTCATACATTTATATGTACGTCTGTGTATATGTGTATATATATAATATTAACATAGAACTCTAGTGTCAAAAAAAGTGGGCATCCCAAGAGAACAAACCCATTATGCTCTAGTCCAAGCTCTTTTACTTCCCATTTTGCATTGGCTATCCGATCAACATAACTGTAAAAAGAGAATTTTATTGTTAAAAATCATTACCATCTTCGAAAATCATAGTTACAGAATTCAATAAAATAAATTTACTTTTTTAGCCTGCGAAAAGCAAAACTTGCTCTGGTATTGGCATTGAACCATATAACTTCTAGATATAACCAAGTAGAGCATACCTTTCAATTATGAGAAAGGAAATTACTATCTATTTCGTGTTATATGATACATAATGCATAGCTAAATAATCTAGTTGTCAGTACGGTCTTTATCCTTTTTGACGCAGTCTGCTTGCTTCAAATGACAAATAGGTACCTTTCCATTCACTAGGGTGATTCATTATCAGACAGGAATTTGTTAAGATAGGTAATAGCTGCCAGCAGCCTAGTAGTTAGCTTATATGTTTGGAGTCATCCTCCTAGTAGACACGGGTGATCAATAAGGAGACGTTTGGGACGTAAAGTGGGTTATTATAATCTATAGTTATTATTGTCTGTGAGTTATAATAATTTATGGGTTATTATAGTTTGTGTTTGAGGTGCATCTGGGTTATCATAATCTATGTTTGAGGTGTAAATTATTATAGTCTGAGCTGTATCATGATAATTTTTTTCACTATAATTTATTGGCATACATGTATTAAGTACATGAAATACCATTTCTTGAAAACATAGTTTGAATTGTATCTTCCACTAATTTATACAAACTAATTTATTACTAGTGTGAGTTAATTAAATTTTGTTAATTAGATTCTTCATTTAATAAATTTAAGTACAATCTCAGATACGACTATTAACAAGTTTAACAAGATAAAATAATTTTGCAAGAAAAAAAGCATAAGAAAGTGTATTTTAAAAAATATTATTATAATTAAACTAAAAGTGTATTTGGAATGACATAGAAAAAGGTTTTTCAAAAATTCATTTTTATTTAACACCTGACAAAAACTTTTTAAAATAAAAAACACAATGTGTTTTAAAACTGTTTTTTCAAGTATTTGTACATACAAGTTTCTCTTGTTTGTTATATATACTAAAAATGTTCTTATCAAAAAATTTCAAAATTGATCGGTGGTGACGATCGTTGGAGTTGGTTGTCGGAAGTTCGCCTATAGAGTCACGGAGGTGGAGGTCGGAGATTGGCCAACAATGATCACCAAAGATTAGCCTAAACCCTAAAAATATTTTTATTAAAAATTTTCAAGCTTGATAGGTAGCGATAGAAGGATGGTTGACGACGGTTGCTGGAGTTGGTTTCAAAAGTTCGTCAATAGTCACCGAGGTGGTGGTCGAAGATTGGCCTATGACAATCATCAAGGATTAGTCTAAACCCTAAAAATGTTTTTGTTAAAATTTTTGATTGATCGGTGGCAACGATCGCCGGTTGTCGAAAGTTCACTAGTGGAGTCACAGGAGATGGTGATCGGAGATTGGCTGGCGAAAATCACCAGAGGTGGCGTCTGAAAGTTGGTCGACGAACTTCCAACCCTTGAAACCAATATGAACTTCCCAACTCTTGAAATAAATGGGTTGAAAAATAGCAATGACAAGTGGATTATTTTAAATCCTAATCCTAATCCTTAACTAAAACTAAACATTGCCCCAAACAAGGAATGGACTATTATAGCTCACTCTACTCCACTCCACTCCTATCCTCAAACATGCCCTAAGAGTTTGTCTTAGATCCTTATTGAACTTATATGCTCGAGTACTCCGGACATAATGGTAATCTGCAGGCATGTTGTAGTTTTTTATGTGTTAATTAGTTGTAAAATCATTAATGATTTTATTTTATTCTTATTATGAATGTCTTTCCTATATAGGAAGTAAGGAGTCACTTAAATTGTTGAATACAAAATATTTGATTCCATTCAAACTTAAATGGTATCAAAGATTATAAACCCAAACGGGTATTTGGTCCAGAAAAAAGTTTGAGAATCGATTCAAGAATAATGAAAACTCAAAGATGTGCCATCTGGGGGAGCATGTTGAGGATCCAACATACGAAAAACCAAGAGATATCACACTCTTTACAAGATAGATAGACAGCTCCTTTCATGCCAATTGATCGTGAGATAGAACCCCACGTTAACTAATACATGGAGAGTTGCGCATTCCAAGCTGCCATGGAGGAGCTCTTATGGAAACTGTTGGAACTTGGAGCAAGACTAGGCTGAACAAGGAAACGCACGGAATTATTTTGCCAAGAATAAGCAAAGTGTTGCAAATAATCCTAAAGTAGGACACTGAAATGCTCTGTTTGGCAACCACCTTGGATTAATGAATAGAGAAATTCAAATAATTACAAAGGATTGAGCATTAAATTGATAAGTTAGGCTTTGCCAGGAGCTAAAGATACCTTTCACGTGGCTACTTTATTTATTTATGGCTTTAGAAAGATTATAAAAGGGTATACAAAGAACAACCAAACAAAAGAGCCACAAAAACAGCAACCTAACTAGCTACACAAAAACAGTTCCAATCTAGTTTCAGAAAACCTTATAACAGATGGCCACAAGGCTACTTTAAAGATACATGTAACATGGCTTTTCATTCTTCCCATTTGTATCACAAAGTGGAATCTTTATCATTCATGTACCTTGGCCTTCCGCTTGGGGCTCATCCAAAGACTTAACTTTTTGGGAGCCGGTTATAGAAAAAACAAAAGAAACTTGATCATTGGAGAAGATTTGATTAGTCACGAAGTGGGTGACTAACTGTCTGCAACTTAGTTTTATAAAAGATTCTTTTATAATATATTTTTTTTCTCGGGCCTCCTAGTATTAGGAAGATTGTGAAAAGCCTGATGAAATCATTTTTTTGGGAAAGAAATAAAGGGAACAATATCAACCATTTGGTATGATGAAGTTTGTTCAGGTTTTTGTGGCTTGCAGGGGTGTCCAATTTTGTGGGTGAGCGTAATAGTAAGACTTTTAGAGTGGAAAGAGACTCGAGTGAAGACAACCAGCTTTTATTTTCTGATTGCCAATACTCCTGGAAAATGTGGAGGAAGTTATTTGCAACATTCAATCTTCATTGGGTTTTTTGCAATGTTTTTAAGGAGAATGTGGCTCGGACCATAATTTTCCCTTCTTTAAGAGTAAATTCGCATCAGTTGAGGATAAATACGGTCAAATTGTTTTGTCAAAGATATGTTTTGAGAGAAATTAGTGTATTTTTCAAGACAAGCCACTTCGAGTCAATGCTTCCTCTCTTGGTGATCCCTTTCCAAGAATTTTTCTGATTATTTAGTTCAAGATATTTGTCTTAATTGGAATGTTTTTATTCAAAGTAAGTCATAATGTCATTATGACATCTAGTCTTCTATTATAATTGTTAGTGATATATAATTAAATTTTCCTTCATCCACCAACTTAAGCTTTTGGGAGAATTGGTGGTTTAATATGGTATCAGAGCAGGTGGTCCAGAGAGATCCTGTGTTCAAACCCTTGCATTGTTGCTTCCTCCCCAACTAAATTAATTTTCACTTGTTGGCCTTTCAAATATTTCAATCCCATAAGTGAGGTAAAATTGTTTTCCACTGGTTGGACCTTTCAAATATTTCAAACCCATAAGTGAGGGGGAGTGTTAGTGATATATAATTAAATTTGCCTTCAACTGCTAGCTTAAGCTTTTGGGTGAATCGGTGGTTTAATAATAAACATCATTTTTTGTTTTGCAATGTGATGAGAGTGCTATAGGTATGTCAACCTAGTTGAGATAGCTAGATTTTCCCGTTGATCCCTAATTCTTGTTATTTATTAGTTTCTTTGTAATTCGATATTAATCTCTTTTCCTTTCATCAATGAGATGTGTTGTTTCCGTTTTAATAAAACAAAGAGAGAGAGAGGTCTGGTCCCTCATTTCACTTCCATATTTCTCTTCAATCTTGAAGATACATTCTAACTATTCTCTACGCGCTATTTTACATAATTGGAGTCCTCCTTGAGGGGAGCTCTACTTTTTGTGGTCCTAGTTTATTGTCAGCACTTGTATCCTTTCCTTTTTTCTCCTTAATGAAGATTCCAATTTTTTTCTAAATGACACCATTCTTATGTGGATTATGTCGAATTGGTTAAACGCTCCAGTGGAAGATCCCTAAGCATATTATTTCTTCGGCCACCTGTTTTCTCTACTACTTTCATAGTCTGATGTAGATTTCATTAGGCATACATTTTTGGTAGTCATTATTCTCGACAGTGTTGACAAATTATTCGCATTTTTCAATCTCTATCGAGTATTCTTCAAGTCCTTCAAAACAAATGTTCTCTTGCAGGTGCTGCTTGGTCTACCAGTAGCTCCTAACAAGATGATAATGATTTTTTTTTTTTTTTTGTGTTAACAAAGGCCTGAAAGCTGTTCCCAACCCTATCAAGGGAGATGCCAACCATTTCTCCTTTAATCGAACACAGGATTGTTTTTAACAAGAGACAACCTTCATTAATGAAATGAAAAGAGACTAGTGCTCAAGAGAGAGAAAAGAAAAAAAAACCTCTACAAGGGAGTAAAGTACTAATAACAAATAATAAATGCAATGACAAAAATAAAGTAGAAAATAAATAAGAAGAAATAACAAGACTCTATTAAGCATCAATAAAGATAGCCCAATTATGATGGGTTAAAGTACTAATGATCTTCTCTCTGAGTTATGGTTCAAAAGGAATCAAAGCTTATTTCAATACAAGTCTCGTGCATGATCAGAAATCAGAATGTTTTCATTCGGCTTGTCTCAAGACTTCTTTATGTCTCTATCTAAATTTTATGTAGATTATTAAACCTAAGATTTATAATTAAATTGGAACGTCTTTATTTTTTACTTTCAAAACTAGTTTATTTATTTTCTGTTCTATCTCTTGCATTCTTTCGAGCTTTCGCACTTCTTGTTACAACAATGAAAAGTTTGTTCCTTCTTTTTTTGAAAAAAAGAAAAAAAGACAATTGAATTGATTATAAAAAAAGTTTCCTTTTGTCTCTCTTTGGATGTAAACCTATTATAATGTTGCATTTTAACAGTCTTATTTGGCCATTCTAGAGTATTACTCTTAGATCATCATTTTCGAAAAGGACAAATTGCACAATTGTCACTCCAGTACATGTGTCGCATCATGTCATGTCCTCCAGAACACTTTTTTTAGAAGATTAAACTCTTTGATCAACATTGTTTTTTCTACTTTTTTTAGTTATTAGCTATAAGTCACCTGCTGGCCTATGTATAGAAAGACATCAAAATCTAGGCTCTTTCTTTCCATTTTTTTTTCCCTTCATCTTCCCCTTCCGTGCCAGCCTTTTCCTAACACTTCTATAAGAACATTTAACTGTGGTGCTTTTATAACCCACCCATGGAATGTTTCGTTTTCATTCTTCTTTCACTCCTTATTCAAGTTGGTAACCCAACTTGTTTCTAATCTTTTCATCAATCAATGGAAAGTTCAAATCTTGTTAAAGCAAAATTGCTTCTATAAGAACGTTAATGACTTCACTCAAGTAAATTTCCATTGTCTCAGTCTAAGCAAGATATTATTTTTTTGTGGCTGTGGTTATAGAATAAAACCTTTTTTTTGCAATGATTTCTTAAGTTGTTTTAATAGTGCTACTACATTCACGTTTTTGTTAATTAGATTCTTCATTTCTTAAGTTTAGATTCTTTTCTTTTCAGTTATTGGCCAGCATTAACAAGGTACCAAATTTATTTTCGGTATTGGAAAGTGAAGATTAGCACACTTTGTCAGACTGGTTATCACAGCTCACTCAGCTTGTATTACACAAGTCGGTTGTGGGCACTTATATAACGCCTATTCACTTAAAATGTCATCTCACGGGAAAATAAAATAAAATGAAACGAAGAAAAAAGAAAGAAGAAAGAAGAAAGAAGAAAGAAGAACCACCACCACCTAAAACTGTCACAAACGTATACAGTGTCCATTTACATCTTACCCACTGACATGAAGAAGCAGCCTTGCAGTATTCTTATGAATATGCTCGATGAGGTATGGGACGGCATCCAACTGATCAAAATCAGATAAATTAAGTGAAAACTCAAAGCCTATAAGAAAAGAAATTAAATTATAAATTTGAACCCATAAAAACAGAAAAGACTATCGTGAAGAGGTTTATCATGAAAAACTCTTTGGTTTCTCTCAAACCAAATTTCTGTTAGAAGTGCTTTGACAGCATTAGACGAGAGCCAATGAGACTGAGGAATCGATGATGGTCCAACTAGTACTTTTGGAAAAGGAAACTGAACTCTTTATTAAATAAAAAATAATATTAAGGATCAGAAGGCGCAGATGGTCCAACTAGTACTTCTTCAAATGTCTCATTGAAAAACCCACTGAAGCTGGGAAACAGAAAACAGCTTCTTCCAACACTCCAATGAATAACTGCAATCAAAAACCAAGTGTTGGTTTCCCTTGCATTCATTCAAGCATAAGGCACACATGGAGGGACTGAGGCAGTGAGCAGGAAGTTTTCTTTGAAGAACAGAGGAACAGTTTAAAGGCCCACAAATCATAGTCCAAAAGAGAAAACTAACTCTCTTAGGGCATTTTGTTTTTTTTGAAGAACAGAGGAACCTTTTAAAGTCCCAAAAATCTTAGTCCAAGAGAGAATACTAACTCTCTTAGGACTTTTTGTTCTCCACTAGCTCTTAGAAACAAATTTATGAATTACTTTAAAAGCCACCAAGTGTTTAGATAAGGATTTAACCAAAAATCTTCCAGATGGACCTGAACTCCAAATAAGAGAATCAGATACATCTCCACCCTTTTACTTGAACAAACAAGTGATAATTTGTGGTGTAGCGGTTTGATTTTTGGGTATGATGCGGGTCCGTTAAGATCCCCGGGGGGGCACCTTCTAATCCTCTATTATCCCTTTCGAAATGGCCTGTTCTCTTAGTCCCATTATGGGATTAGGCTAACTGCATCAAAACTCAACAGATTTCTTCTATCCAAGCCTTGGGTTGATTCTTTAGAGAAGTTAGTGTGGAAAGACTTCCACATACCACCTCGGATCACTTTCCGATTCTTCTGAAACTGAGGGCGCAGTCTTGGAGTCTTACCCCTTTTAGATTTGAAAATGCTTGGTCGGATCATCATCTCTTTCTCAAAAACGTAGAAACTGGTGGAGCGATTTGATTGTTGATGGCTGGCCTATATTTTCCTTTACAAAGAAACTAAAAGGCCTGAAAGTCATCTTAAAGGGTTGGAATAAGGAGATATTCGACAATATTTACTCCCAGAAACAAATGCTGCTTGATAAGATTAACTCTCTTGATTCGCTTGAAGAATCAGGCTGTTTCAAGAAAGTGTCGTGGAAAGAGAAGTTTGTAAAGTGGCTTTGCTTGATTTGATTGTTAAAGAGCATAAATTATGCATTTAGAAACCAAAGCTTCAATGGCTTAGAGAGGGGGAGGAGAACTGAAACTTCTTCCACAGATGGGTTTTAGCTCGTAAAAGTAGAAGTCTTATTTCTTCTTTGGTGAGCACTACTGGAAAGGCTCTTGTCACAGAGAAGGAGATTGTGTATGAGATCCTTAGTTTCCTTTCTAACTTATATGACAAAAGGATCTCTTCGCCGTTCATTTGTGACTGTCTCAATTGGAAAGCCCTTGGTTTATAGGATTCTAGCTTACTTGAGGCCCCCTTAACTAAAAACAAGATTAGAGAAGCTGTCTTTGAGATGGGTTGTCTTAAATCCCCCGGCCCTAATGGCATGACTGGAGAGTTTAATAAAAAATCTTGGAACATTCTAAAGTCCGACCTAGTAAGGGTGTTCCAAGATTTTTTTAAAAACGGAATTACTATTAGAAGACGTAACAAGACTTATGTTTGCCTCATCCCCAAAAAGAAAGAGGTGGCCCGTGTCAATGATTTCAAACCCATAAGCTTAGTTACCTCCGTGTATAAAGTTATTTCTAAAAACGGAATTATTAATAGAAGATGTAACGAGACTTATGTTTGCCTCATCCCCAAAAAGAAAGAGGTGGCCCGTGTCAGTGATTTCAGACCCATAAGTTTAGTTACCTCCTTGTATAAAGTTATTTCTAGGTGCTCACAACAAGACTTAAAAAAGTTCTTCCTTCGATAATTAATGATTCTCAAATGGCCTCTATGGAGGGGAGGCAAATCTTTTATGCTATTTTGGTTGCTTCTGATGCTGTTGATGAATGGTCTTTAAAAGGCAGAAAAGGCATTCTCTTGAAGCTTGATCTAGAGAGAGCCTATGACAAGGTGGACTGGTCTTTCCTTGATATAGTGAAACTTAAAGGCTTTGGTAAGAGATGGAGGAGATGGATTTGGGGCTATTGGTCGACGACTAATTTCTCCATCATTGTCAATGGTAGGTCTAGAGGAAAGATTTTTGCTAAAAGGGGCATTCGTCAGGTGATCCTCTTGCCCCTTTTCTTTTAACAATCATGGGAGATGCTCTAAGACTATTGTAATGAGAAAATGAGTTTAAAAGGCTTCTATTTTGGGAACTTGTCAGATGATTTAACCCACCTTCAGTACGTAGATGATACTCTTCTTTCTTCTTCTTAGAAGGATGAAAATTTGGAGACATGGTGGAAGGTGATCAATATCTTTCTTCTAGGAGTTGGGTTATCCCTTAACAAATCCAAAACGTCTTTGATCGATATCAACCTTAACTGTAATGACTTGGCTCCTTATATTAACTCTCTGGGGTGCTCGGTTGATAGTCTTCCCTTTAACTACTTAGGCCTTTCTATTGGAGGGGGTTGTAATAGAAAAGAAATGTGGAACGCCCTTGAAGAGCGATTCAAACATAAAATCGAGAGGTGGAGGAATGTGTCCCTCTCCATAGGGGGTAGGTTAACTCTTGTGCAATCAGTACTCAACAACCTTCCTTGTTATTTATTTTTCCTTGCTCAAGCTCCAGTTGGTGTTATCAATAGATTGAAAAAGATGATTAGGAATTTTGTTTGGACAAGAGGGCCTACTAATTCGGTTGCCCACCTTTTCAATTAGGATTGTACTTGTCGCCCAATCTATTATGGTGGCCTTGGGATTGGCTCATTTAGGCAAAAAAAAAAAAAACATTGCTCTCCTCACTAAATGGCTTTGGAAGTTTAGTAAGGAAGAAACCTCTTTATGGAGGCACTTAATTGTGGTCATTTACGGCTTAGACGAGAATGGGTGGTCTATGTAGACCCGAACAGGGGAAAGTCTTATAGATTATGGTCCGGTACTTTGAAGCACAAGGAGACCTTTAAACTTTCAGCTTTTTTTGTTGGGAAAAGGAACCAAAATCAGATTTTGGAAAGACAATTGGTGTGGTGTGGAGCCACTTGCAGAAAATTTTCCTAACTTGTTCTCCTTGTCACTAAACAATGATGCTTTTGTGGCTGATTGTTGGTGTATTATTACTCATTCATGGAACTTGCGCCTTAGAAGAAATGTGCTTGATAACAAGCTTGACAATGTGGCCTCAATACTAGAAATCCTTCATTCTTGGGCTCCCTCAGATAGTGGTGATAGTCGTAAATGGACTCCTAACGTTAATGGCAGCTTTACTATGAAGAATACTTTTCTCAGTTTAACCAAGAGATCCCCCTCCATTGCTGTTCCTTTGAGTCGTCACATATGGGAGACTAAAATACCGAAAAAATGTAAAATTCTTCTTATGGTGGCTTGCTTATAAAAGTCTTAACACTCATGAGAAACTCCAAAAAAAAATTCCAGTAGACTATGCTCAACCCCCGATGTGTTGCCTTTGTTTCAAAGAAGAGGAGACCATGAACCACTTATTTTTGCACTCTCTTTACTAGGAAAGCTTGGAAAACTTTGTTTAGAATTTTTTATTTGGAGTTTTGTCTTCCTAGTAAGGTTGATAGTTGGTTGGTTGAAGGGCTCAACATTAAAGGTTATAGCCCAAAAGGAAATATCTTATGAAGATATGCTACACGATCCCTTTTGTGGTGCATTTGGAAAAAAAGGAATAGTAAAATTTTTTAAGATAGCTATAATTCTTTCGATTCTTTTTGAACTGTGTTGCAGCACACAACTTCTTGGTGGAGTACGAATTACACCAAACACTTTTGTAATTGCAACCTTTCTATGATATTCAACAATTGGAAGACCATCATTCTCTAGTTTCCTTTAGGGAGGGCCCTCTCGTCCCTTGCCCTTAGGTTGTTCTCTTTTGTTATATAAATATACATGTTTCTTAAAAAAAAAATTCAAATCAAACAACCTCTATAACCACATTTATGCTGGAGTTAAACTGATTCAAACCTGCCCAAGCTGCAGTATGAATGAAACATAACGATCCACAACATACTAAGAATGAAAATATTACCAGATATACGTAGAAGTCTTCAATTACAGCCACATTAGTTTGCAGAAGCATGGACTGAATATGTGCTTTAGACCTATGCATTATTCTTGCCACAAGTGATAATGAGTCAGCACCTGCACTTCTTTCCTGCAGTTAAATGATAGTAGTTTAGGGGGAAAGCACATGACACATCCTCGATTTTCTAACCAATTAACCAAATGAATTAAAAAGAAGAATATCAAGCGTCTTTGAGGGGACCAAAAATCCGCACATGCCTCGGTCAGTTTGTTTAATGACTTATGTGGTCAGCAATTGGTTTTCAATACTAAAAAACTGACCATCAGTCAGTTGATAAGCCTTTGATAACCCGAAGGAATGCTAATTCCAACCAATCTACCACCTATTTATACACACACACACACGTGCGTAAAAGATGTGTAGACTCATAATGCACACTCAAGAAACACTATTTTCCTTTTTTAAAAGAAAAGGTAAAATTACTAATAATTACCTACATATGTAAGAATTACCTAACCACATAGGTAATTATGACCTACCTGGGTCATTATTATCTACTTATATTTTTTTTTTATTGCTTCAATGTCTTTCTTCATTTTGATTTTCTTCCCCACATTTCATCTTCTTTCTCCTCATATTTTCATTCTTCTCTTTTCGCAATCTTCTTATAAACAGCTTTCATTCAAGCTCACGCCCCGCTCCACCAGCCACTTCAATCGACTAGAAGGAGGCGTGTCACCTAGACACCCGATGCTTACCTCTCCACGAGATAACAAGTTGAACGCCTAGTAAGCAGAACTTCTCAAACCAATCTCCAACACAGAATTCCAACTTTGAACTTCGGAGATCTTTACAACTCAATGCAGCAGAAAACACTTAAACTCTTTAACTACTAAGCGATAAGCAAACAAAGATACACAAACCCAACACAGCGGAACATAAAAAACACAACTCTGCTTTTATTACTCGATTCAATACTTTACAATTACATTTCTTTTCTCACAAGACACAAAAATAAAACCTAAGCTCTAAGCTCCCCGCCTTCCTTCATCTACTGGGATGCTACTCTTCACATTAGGTGTCCAGTAGTATAAGAATCCCTTTCTTATCCTTCTCCTTGATCGCCTAGCAACCCATCTCAAAGACAAGACTCATCTCACACAGAACTGGGATGCAACCCTCTCTAAACATAAAACTTTAAACCATCCGAAGATGCATAACTTGGTCGATTTTCCCGCATCACAACCTACCTTACCTTTCCTTACTTGGCCTCAACGCCTGAACACCTGGGGAAGGGAAACTTAAACATGTAAGTGAAATACTTAGTCAGTGGAGATCCTAGAAACCTTTTTGGGAATACAAGTCAAGCAGAAATACATTTTCATTTCTCAAACGCGTCTTCCAACGTCTCATTTCATAAATCACAGAAATCTCACATTAGCTTCTCTTATTCCTTTCCACCAAGAACATGAATCCTCCCCCTCATCAACCCTACTGTGATTCACTCTCGCCAATATCTTACGATTGAGCTACTGTGATACTGTGATGTTCACTCCATCCACAGCATCTGAAAAGTTTTCTAATTCATTTCTGGTTGCACCGGCCGTCCACACGACATCATTCACATCATGTGCACACCACATAACCACTACTCACTTGATAGGAATAAGGCTAATGGTTTGCACACATTCATCACAGTCAACACATAAAAAACAGTAGCTTTCTCTTTTCAAACAACAACAATAATAGTAACACAGAGATATAGAACGCGTTATGCATAACTCAGACTCAGAAAGAATCTATTAAGAAAACATTTACAAAACATATAATTTACAAATCACTCACGCATGAGTGTTTAGCTTAAAAAAGCCACTCACACAGGAGTGTTTAGCTTAATAAAGTCACTCATGCAAAAGCCTGATCCTCTTTTTCCCCGAACACCTCTCCTCGCCTAGTACTTCCTCAGCAGCAACTCAACTCCTTGCACTCTTTTGACAAAACCTCCAAATAACAGCACTTCTCTTAAGGCCTTCACCCCTATTTATACAAATCCTTTGGACTGATTACTTTCTTTACCCGCCAGTTTCGAATTACAACTTTACACGTGTTAACTTACAACCTTACCGCACCATGCAACCAAATCGAAGCTTGACTCGTAAGCCAACGGTCAACTCAAGATTAGACATTCCACAAGACACTAACCTTATCTTCTCAGAAAGCTAAACTCTTCCTCACCTTCTTCATCTCAGGAAACTAAACACTTTTTCCCGCCTTCTCTTTCTCACGACAGACCACAACCGCCCACCAGATCACCTAACTCTTCTTGCAATAGAACTCCTTCCCCACGACAACTCTCCTCTATTGCTTTCTCTCAAACGCGACTTCCTTCCTTCCTTTGAACTTTATCTTTAGAATGTGTTAAGATTCTTAACAGTAAACACCAAACACACTAACTAATGGCTGGAGACAGAGACAACACTCTACTAGTTATATATTTACAAAGCCAAAATAGCATAAAACAGTCACAATATAGTAAAGAAAGCAAGAACAATAATCATAAAAGCATACCAGCCCTCACGGAGAGCTGGAAATCCCAAAAGGCTATAGCAGCCTTTACACCAAAGAAAACAAAAGATGACCTGACCTCAAAAAGACCTAAATGTTTCTATATAAAGTCCTCCTCAAATTCCACTCCTGCAGGCCCCACAGCACAATCCACAGCAGCCTTCTTTTTCAGCACCTTTTTCTTTCCCATAACTAATCATCAAGTTACCTTTTTACCCCCTCCTTTTATAGGTATTAATTATAGGAGGCCTTATAATACCCCTTGGCTCTAAATTCACCTTGTTCTCAAGGTGAAATGTAAGAAATTGCTGATTCATTTGAAAAACTTATTCCCATGTTGCTTCAGCCTCGGGTAGCCCTTTCTATTTTACCAACCAGTCATTAGCACCTAGCTCTTTGTTCAATTTGATTCCGAGCACCGTTTCTGACCATAATGCTAGGCCTCCAATCACTCAAGTTTACAAGAGAAGGGGTAAAAAGGGGAATTCCACCCAGATAGCTTGGTAGTTAGGATGGCCAGTGGTCCTCATGACACATGGCAGCAGGAGCACAAGAATATTAGGAATATATATAGGAGCTTTTGTATTAGGGTTGAGGTATCTTGATCATTAGGCATTTTGGGAGTGAACATAGTTCATGGTGGAGAGTACAGCCCTCTTATTTGGCTGAGTGTCTTGTTGGTTTTGTTACTCTTTTGTGGCTGGTGAACTATTATCCATATATCAATATAACTACAGCTTACTCTCCTGTTATATAAATTTCTCTGTGAATTCTGCTGGAGTATTAGTGTGTTGTGTGTGCTGTTTGGTTAATATTGTTGTAGGTAGAAAGGAGTCCTAACATTGGTATCAGAGCCATTCGACATCCTGGGGAGGTGGAAGAAGATGACGCAAAAATTAATCGAAGAACGATTGGATGCGTCGAAAAAGGAGATTGAAGCCATCAAAAAAGAGGTTCAACGCATACCTGTCCTAGAGAAGACGATGGAGATAATGCACGCCATGTTAACCGAAATGTACGAGGATCGCCAAAGACAGCCTGGCAGTTCGGAACTGACCGGAGTGAGTACGGGTAAACGGAAAATGCGAACGGAAGATGTGGTCGACGGAGACGAGGAAGGGGAAACCTCTCTGAGTTTAGAACCGGGGGCAGGGCAAGATCGCATAAAGTTTAAAAAACTGGAGATGCCAGTTTTTAATGGAGAAGACCCGGATGGATGGATTTATAGGGCAGAGCACTATTTTCAGATGCATCTTCTGAATGAGCAGGAGAAGTTAAAGATAGCTATAGTCAGCATGGAAGGAAAAGGATTGTGCTGGTTCCGTTGGGCGGAGAATAGGAAACGCTTCCGATCGTGGAAAGAGTTAAAAGAGAGAATATACAACCGTTTTCGTAACAGAGAATATGGAACGGGTTGCGCGCGATTCTTGGCTATAAAACAGGAGGGATCGGTGGGAGAATGCTTGCAGCGCTTTGAGGAGCTATCGGCGCCGTTACCGGAAATGGCGGAGGACGTCCTGGTAGGGGCATTCACGAATGGGTTGGACCCGGTTATTAGAACTGAAGTATTTGCAATGCGGGCCGTGGGCTTGGAGGACATGATGGATGCGGCCCGATTAGCTGAAGAGAAATTAGAGATAGCTAGGGCTTCGCACGGCCCATATGCTAAGGATTTTAAATCAGCCCAGAAACACGCGCCAAAAAATGTTGAAACCCCTTCGACGAAAATAGTGACTTTGGCCGAGAGAATCCCTGCGAGTCTGAACCAAGCAAACAACTCACAGAACGGTGCGACAGGGATGGGCGGACGACGGGATACCGGTTTTCGAAGGTGGACGGATTCTGAACTGCAAGCACGACGTGACAAGGGGCTGTGTTATCGATGCGACGAACCATTTAGCAAAGGCCATCGCTGCAAAAACAAAGAACTTCGCCTCTGTGTGGTCGCGGACGATCTAGAAGATGTTGAAATGGTGGATAGTGCGTACGAGGGAGAGATGGTGGAAGTTAGTCCGGTGGTAGAGTTGTCCCTGAACTCCGTTGTGGGGTTGACAGCACCGGGTACGTTCAAGCTAAAAGGAACGGTGGAGAACCAAGAAATAGTGATCATGGTGGATTCTGGGGCGACCCATAATTTCATCTCCCTGAAGCTGGTCGAGAATCTAAAATTACCAATGGCGGAAACAACGAATTACGGCATTATTATGGGGTCCGGGAAGGCGGTGCAAGGCCGCGGAATGTGTAAAGGTATCACAGTGGGTCTGCCGGTGATATCCATAGTAGAGGACTTCTTGCCGCTGGAACTGGGTAACATCGATATGGTGCTGGGGATGTAGTGGCTGCAGAAACAGGGAGCAATGACAGTGGACTGGAAAGCCCTCACCATGACCTTTGTGGTCGGAGATACTAAGCTAATCCTAAAAGGGGATCCTTCGCTGACCCGAATGGAGATATCCTTGAAAGTGTTAGTTAAAACGTGGCAACCGGATGATCAGGGATTTCTAGTTAACTTCAGAGCCATGGGGATTCCCAAGGCAGACCGGGAATTAGTAGTGACAGATGCTGTGGAGGACTATCAATCAGAATTTGCACAGCTACAGCAGGAATTCGGTGATGTATTTGAAATGCCCGACGGTCTGCCCCCGATGCGACGAATCGACCATAGGATCCAGTTGAAAGAAGGTACGGATCCCATTAACGTGAGACCATACCGCTACCCACATGCCCAGAAAAACGAGATTGAAAGATTGGTGAATGACATGCTGGCTTCAGGAATCATACGACCGAGCACCAACCCGTTTTCCAGCCCGGTTATCTTGGTAAAAAAGAAGGATGGGGGATGGCGGTTCTGCGTCGACTATCGCGCTTTAAACCGAGCAACGGTACCGGATAAGTTCCCTATTCCCATGATTGATGAGCTGTTGGACGAGTTAAGTGGAGCGAGTATTTTCTCTAAAATAGACTTGAAATCCGGGTACCATCAAATCGGGGTACGGGATGAAGATATAAGCAAGACAGCTTTCAGAACGCACGAGGGTCATTACGAGTTCTTAGTCATGCCCTTCGGACTCACCAATGCGCCTGCAACATTCCAAGCATTGATGAATCAGGTTTTTCGGCCTTATTTACGCAAGTTTTTGCTGGTATTTTTTGACGACATTCTGGTGTACAGCAGGGACGTGGAAACACATCTAGAACATCTGACTATGGTGTTTCAGCTATTGAGACAGCATTGCCTCTTTGCTAACCGGCAGAAATGTCATTTTGCGAAGGACCGAATCGAGTACTTAGGCCATTGGGTGTCGGCCAAGGGAGTGAAAGCTGATCAGGAGAAGATTAAGGCCATGATAGAGTGGCCAATACCGAAGAATATACGGGAGCTTCGAGGTTTCTTAGGGCTGACCGGGTATTACCGTCGGTTTGTGGCAAATTATGGCGCCATTGCTACACCACTCACGAAACTAACCAAGAAGAATAATTTTCGTTGGTCGGAAGAGGCAACGAAAGCATTTGAACAACTTAAAAGAGCCATGGTCACACTCCCCGTGCTAGCATTACCTGACTTTCAGCTGCCCTTTGAAGTGGAACCGACGCATCAGGTATCGGGTTAGGGGCTGTGTTAACGCAGAACAAAAGGCCCATCGCTTATTTCAGCCAAAAACTATCAGAAACGGCCCGAGAAAAATCTGTTTACGAGAGGGAGTTGATGGCCATAGTATTGGCTGTGGAAAAATGGCAGCATTACCTTTTGGGGCATCGATTCGTGGTATATACTGATCAGAAAGCATTGAGACATATTCTGGAGCAAAGGGAAATAGTACCCGGTGTGCAAAAGTGGCTGATGAAGCTGATCGGATTTGACTTTGAAATACGCTATAGAGCTGGACCCGAAAACAAAGCTGCGGACGCCTTGTCCCGTATGCCATTTGAGGCTGAGTTAAATGCCATTACTGTCCCTTCCTTGCTGGACATTACAGTGATCGAAAAAGAGGTACAAGCGGATGAAAAATTGAAGGCCATATTTGATAGAATTGTGGCGGATCCGAACTGTGTTCCCCGATGTACGATTCGCCAAGGTAAGCTGTTTTATAAGGGCAGATTAGTTATTTCGAGAACTTCGAGCTTCATCCCGACTATATTACACACTTTCCATGATTCGGTCCTTGGGGGACATTCCGGACAGCTACGCACTTACAAAAGGATAGCAGCAGAATTGTTTTGGGACGGGATGAAAAAGGACATCAAACAGTATGTGGATCACTGCCATGTTTGCCAGCAAAACAAGGTCCAAGCGTTATCTCCGGCCGGACTGTTACAACCTCTCCCTATTCCTAACCGTATTTGGGAAGATATTTCCATGGATTTTGTGGAGGGTCTCCCACGTTCCAAGGGATTTGACACGATATTGGTGGTAGTTGATCGCCTAAGCAAATATGCTCACTTTATCACCTTGGGTCACCCATTTTCGGCTAAAGTAGTGGCTTTGGTGTTCATCAAAGAGGTAGTGCGCCTCCATGGATATCCTCGCTCGATAGTATCCGACCGTGACCGAGTCTTTTTAAGCCACTTTTGGCAAGAGTTATTCCGCTTACAAGGGACTCAACCTAAGCGGAGCACGGCATACCATCCCCAAACCGATGGACAAACGAAGGTAGTGAACAAATGCTTGGAACTCTATTTAAGATGTTTGTGCCAAGAAAAGCAAAAGTCATGGAGTGATAAGGTGGCATGGGCTGAATATTGGTACAATACAAATTACCAATCGTCCATCAAAAATACTCCTTATGCGGTAGTTTATGGTCAGCCTCCTCCTCCCATCATTTCGTATGGTCAAACCGGGACAATGCTGAATGATTCAGTGGAGCAGCAGTTGCAATCTCGAGATGAGATGTTGAAAGTGTTGAAGCGACATTTGCAGCACGCCCAAGAAAGAATGAAGAAATTTGCCAATATCCATCGTCGGGACGTGGTGTTTGACATTGGGGATAGGGTATACTTAAAATTACAGCCTTATAGACAGCAGTCAGTAGCGAAAAAACGCTGTGAGAAATTATCACCAAGGTATTTTGGACCTTATACTGTGTTGGCACGAGTAGGAGAGGTCGCCTACCTACTGGACCTTCCGGAAACTGCTAAAATACATCCCGTCTTCCATGTATCGCAACTTAAGAAAGCAATAGGAGACAAACATCCAGTTTATCCGGACGTCACAATGATAAATGACCAAATGGAGTTAGTGTTGGAACCGGAAAACGTGCTCCAACGCCGCTGGAACGAGGCTGAACGTGATTGGGAATATTTGGTGCAATGGAAAGACCAACCGAGCCATGAGGCAACGTGGGAGTCATACGCGATGCTTCGACATCAATTTCCTAATTCCCACCTTGAGGACAAGGTGGCTCTTCTCCGTGGGGGTATTGCTAGGCCTCCAATCACTCAAGTTTACAAGAGAAGGGGTAAAAAGGGGAATTCCACCCAGACAGCTTGGTAGTTAGGATGGCCAGTGGTCCTCATGACACATGGCAGCAGGAGCACAAGAATATTAGGAATATATATAGGAGCTTTTGTATTAGGGTTGAGGTATCTTGATCATTAGGCATTTTGGGAGTGAACATAGTTCATGGTGGAGAGTACAGCCCTCTTATTTGGCTGAGTGTCTTGTTGGTTTTGTTACTCTTTTGTGGCTGGTGAACTATTATCCATATATCAATATAACTACAGCTTACTCTCCTGTTATATAAATTTCTCTGTGAATTCTGCTGGAGTATTAGTGTGTTGTGTGTGCTGTTTGGTTAATATTGTTGTAGGTAGAAAGGAGTCCTAACACATAACTAGAGCTCAAACTCCCCGGTCAGCATGGAGTGTTGATGCTGCACTCCTTGTTGCTTCCCCAACTTCAGCTTTAGCTGCGAAATATGGAACACATCATGGATGGCAGCTTCGGGGTAATTCCGAACGATATGCCACTTCCCCAATTTCTTCTTTGATTCTATAGGGCCCATAGCATCTAGGTGCCAGCTTCTCACACTTCTTCCTAGCTAAAGAACGTTCCCTATATGGTCTCAGCTTCAAGTATACTTCATCTCCCACTTTGAAATTTGAGCTCTCTTCTTTTTAGATCAACCATTTCTTTCATCCTATTCTGAGCTGTGCACAAATTCTCCTTTAGAGCATTAAAGGTTAGGTCTTTCTCTTTCAACATTTTTTCTACCTCATTATTTGGAGTCTTGTTGGTACCCATATGATAGTAAAGGAGGGGGTGGTGTGCCATAAACCATTGAAAAGGGGTTGTCTTTGCTGAAGCATGAAAAGTGGTGTCGTACCACAACTTACCCATGGAATGAATAAATGGGTATTCGCCTGCTCATTGCAAAAACACCTTAGATAGGTCTCCGAGCATTTGTTCACTCTCTCAGATTGTCCATCAGTTTGGGGATGGAAAGTCGTGCTCCTCTTTAAGATGAATCCCATCATAGCAAATAGTTCCCTCCAAAAGTTGCTTAGGAAAATCTTGTCACGATCTGAGATAATGGACTTAGGGATGCCATGTTTTCCAACAACTCTATCAATGAACACTTCGGCAACCTATTTAGCTAAAAATGGGTGTTTGAGAGTTATGAAGTAGGCATATTTACTTAGTTGATCAATTACCACCATGATGACATCCACCCCACCAGCTAAGGGCAATCCCTCTATGAAGTCCATGGTCCAATCCTCTAGTATTTTCTTCAGAATTGGAAGAGGTTGCAATACTCCAGCGGGCTTAGTAGCTTCAAACTTATTCCTTTGACAAATATCACACTGTTTAACATACCTTTTGATGTCATTTTTCATGCCTTGCCAGTGTAATTTCCCACTCATCCTTTTGTAAGTTCTTAGGAAATCCAAATGGCCCCCTAAAATGGAATCATGGAAGGTATGTAGTAGGTTTGGTATAGAGGAAGTTTTTGAGATAACAACCCTTCCTTTGTACAACAACCTCTCATTCTCCCCTTCCTCTTCTGAATTCTCCTTCAATTTCTCTATGATTTTCTGCAATTCCCTATCTTTCTCTACTTCCTTCCCTACCACTTCCATGTCAACTATCCCATGTGTGGTCATGGCATTCAACTCGGGTGACAGTTCTAATCTGGACAAAGCATCAGCGACTTTGTTTTGTAATCCTAGTTGATAAAGAATCTTGAAATCATACCTTAGCAGCTTAGTTAACCACTTTTAAAACTGTGGCTGCACTTCCATTTGTTCCAACAAGAACTTCAAGGCTCTCTGATCAGAAATAATGGTGAATTTTCTCCCCAACAAGTAACGCCTCCACCTCTGCACAGCAAGTACTACAGCCATCAACTCCCTTTCATATATTGACTTGATCTTTGCTCTTGAAGACAATTTCTGGCTGAAGAAGGCAATTGGATGCCCATTTTATGAAAGCACAGCCCACAAACCAAAACCAGATGCATTTGTCTCAATGACAAAAGGCAAAGACCAATCAGACAAAGCTAAGACTGGTATGGAAGTCATGGTGGCTTTTAATTGTTCAAAAGCTATTAACCTCGTCATTCTAGTTGAATGCATTTTTCTGTAGGAGTTTAGTCAAAGGGGCTGCAATTTCTCCATATCCCTTCACAAATCTCCTATAATAGCCCGTCAAGCCTAGGAAACCTCTCAAACCATTCACATCTTTAGGTTGGGGCTTGTCCTCATCGGCTTCTACCTTTTGCTAGAAATTTGATGCCCCAAATATAGAATCTTCGAGTTTGCTATCACACACTTCTTTTTGTTGGCAAATAATTGGTTATCTCTCAAAATTGCAAACACCATTCCCAAATGTTTCTCATGCTCAATAATATGAGCATTATAAATAAGTATATCATAAAAAAAAAAAAACCAATACACATCTCCATAAGAAAGGCTTAAATACCTGGTTCATAAGAGATTGGAAGGTGGTCGGTGCATTAGTGAGGCCGAATGGCATGACACGGAACTCATAATGGCCTTCATGAGTTCCGAATACTGTCTTCTCAAAGTCTTCTTCCTTCATTCTAATCTGGTGGTACCTGAATTTCAAGTCCAGCTTTGAGAAAACCTTAGCTCCATAAAGCTCGTCCAACAATTCTTCAATTACAAAAATAGAAAATTTATCAGAAATAGTTACCTGATTTAGCTTCCTATAATCTACACAAAACCTCCACCCTCCATCATTTTTCTTCACTAATAGAAGAGGGCTGAAATAGGAGTTACGGCTAGGTCTAATCACACCAGCTTGGAGCATCTCAGTCACCAATTTCTCTATCTCTTCTTTCTAAGCATGGCCATATTTCTAAGGTCTAACATTGATGGGTTTTTGCTCGAGCAAGGTAAGGATGTGATGATCAATACTTCTCTTAAGGGGAAGTTCTTTCAGGACATCAAATATGTCACTATACCTTTTCAGCGATGCTTTGATCATAGGAAGATCTTCCTCATCACCCTTGATTTCTATTTCTTCATCATAGTCTTCTTTGGATTCAATCTTATAGTATTGCATCTCTACTAGACACTCTTGGTCTTCTTCTTCCCATGTTTTTTCCAAGGTTTTTAGTGAACATTCAGCCTTAATGAGAGTAGGGTTTTGAGAACCACTTGTCTTTCCCCAACCCAAAACGTCATGTTTAAGGATGGCCAATGAACCTTCATGGTGCCAATTCCACTGCATATCGAGAACCAAGTCCACACTGCCCAATTCAACTACCAAGAAATCTGCCACAATGCACAACTCATTCAACTTAAGCTTGACTCTCTTGCATACCCCTTGTCCCTTGCATCGAGTGCCATTATCAATTTTGACTCCAAAAGGAGTTACTTCCATCGAAATTTTCCTTTCTTCCACTATTTTTTGGTGTATGAAGTTATGAGTGGCTCCACTATCAATTAAAACCACCACTTCCTTATCCATCAGTTCCCCCTCAGCTTCATGGTACCCTTCGATGAGAGACTCATGATTATCTTAAGCTCAATTTCAGAACCTTCCACCACCTCTAGCTGTTTCAATTCAACTAATTCTTCCCCACTTTCCTCAAATGGATCTTCTTCCTCGTTAAGAATGAAAAGCATTAATTCTCTCTTCTCCATAACCTTGCATCTATGGCCATGGGAATATTTTTCATTGCATCTAAAACATAATCCCTTTTCTAGCCCAACACAAAACTCTGCATCTGACAGTCTTTTTATGGGTGGTTCATTCTTGTAGTAGCTACCCTTGATCGGTAAAGTCACTTGCTTCATTTGAAATTTGGTTTATTTGTGAGGTTCTTTCTCATTCCCTCCCTTGCTTTTGCTGTCGGTGCCTTCTCCACTCTTATGTTCCAACAACCCCAGCTCTTCTCTTGCAAGCTTCAAGGCCAGATTACGATCGTTCACTAATTGTGCTTCCTTCATACATTGCTCCAGGGTTCGTGGGTGTCTACTAATGACTTCAGCTTGGTGCAGGTTCCAAACCAGTTACAAAGGCATTTCTTAGCACACTTTCAGTCATGTGAGGTAGAGGGGCCGAGTAATTCACAAACTTCTTCATGAAATCATTATAAGAACCATCTTGTTGTATTCAAATTAGCCTATCTCCTAAACTCTTTTGCTCAAAATCTCTAAAAAATTCAAACATTCTACTCTTGAAATCTTCCCATGACTCAATCTTCTTTCTATTGTGGCTCCATCTATATCAATCAACCTCATCTTGCCCGAAACTCACTACAGCCACTTTCACTTTTTCCGTTTCTGGTAGGTTGTTGATCTTAAAGAAGTGTTGAGCACGGTGAACCCATGATTCAGGGTTTTCACCAAGAAACATTGGCATTTCCAACTTCTTGTATTTGCTTCGATCCACTGTCCTTTGAGTTCCTACATTAGTACCATCGAACTCCTCTATTCTTCCTTTAAGTTTCATCATGGATTGATCAGAAGTACCAGATTCTTCCCTCTTTCGGTAGCTATGGTTTTCTCTCATTTCTTCCGATAATCTATCCATAGACTTCTTCATTTCCAGCATCATTTCTTTAAGTCCCAGGACTTCCTTCTCTGTTCCTTCCATCCTTTCCTCTGTCAAACGTTGAGCCATTGCACGAGTAGTAACCCCTAATTTCCGAGGCTCTAATACCAATTTGTTAAGATTCTTAACAATAAAACACCAAACACACTAACTAATGCCTAAAAACAAAGGCAACACTCAGCTAGTTATATATTTATAGAGCCAAAATAACATAAAAGCCACAATAGTAGAGAAAGCAAAAACAATAACCATAAAAGCATACCAACCCTTCACAATGAGCTGGGAATCCCTAGAGGCTACAACAGCATTTACACCAAAGAAAACAAAAGATGACTTAACCTAAAAAAGACCTAAATTGATCTATACTTTGAGACATTTTTCCCAATCCACTGGAGTTATTTTGCTATTGAAGTAGTCATTTTGTTGGATTCTTGAGTATATTTCCATCTCATAGTAGATATATGACTGATTATTTTATTTTCTTGAATAGGAATCAACATTTCATGTCATGTTTTAAAACCAAAATAGTATTTTCAAGCCTTCGACGCTCTTTTTCTTTAAACAGAAAGATAACTTTTCATTGATGTAATGAAATGAGTCTAATGTTCCAAATACAAGAAGAAACGTTAGACTTTAATGCCTACTGATCTCCTTCCTGTTGGTTGCATTTCTCTCTAACGTTTCTTCTTGTATTTGGAACATTAACCTAGGCTTTAATGTTCTTATTGGGCTGTAAAAATTCATTCTTGATAATTCTTTAATTTTCTTCTTTCTTAACTAAATATATGTTGGTCATTTGGCAACAATCACAAAATTCAAAGCTCCCTCTTGTGACTAGTGTCACCGAGTGTTTCCCTATTTTCTATTGACGGAAGTCAACTTTGGCCCATAATGCCAGCTAACATTGGCCCAAGTGGTTGCTCTGATACCAAATTGACGTAGCCTAAGTATTCTCAAGGAATAATCATTCAAGAATGAGTCTCGTGCATCTTTTATTGAAGTGATAATAATTCATACCAGAGCAACACTATTACAAATGGAGTAAAAAAGGAAAGAACCTAGAATACTAGCCAATTATCCAATTAACCTCATTCTTCTGACATCATAATTGCTTCGCAGTTAAATGCCTCAATATTTTAAAATTGCAATTAAAATAAAATTGATATCTATTTCTCAAATACGGAAGAAAGACTAAAAGGGAGAAAAGGTTTAAAAAATGGAGAAAAAGATAGACATATAATAGAATATATATGTATGTACATAAACAAACTAAAATAAATAAATAAAAAATGGAACATTTCTATGGTAGTAGCCTTGTATAATAAACTTGCACCTTGAGACCAAAAGACGTTCCATGCAAGTAACCTAAGCTACTGCCAGGAGGGCTTGGCGTAACTTCATTGAAAGAAAATGTCGAACTTGAAGCTGATGGGGAAGATGAATGGGGTCTTATCCACTGCTCACAATCCTGTGCAGCTCGTGACAAAGCTGTCTTCAACTTATCTACATGCCAGGAAGACGAACCATGTAAGTCAAAAATTCAAGAAAGTAAAATACTGACATTAAGTATCTGATATATTGAACTTTGAGAATAAGACAGCATAGAGTTCCAAGAACTGGTCAGGGATATCCGAAAGGGAGGAAAAAGAGTGTGTACAATTGAGGGAGTCTGGAAAGCCTTTTCCACCAGAACTGGTGCTAAGCTGGCCAAAAGTCTCATATACAAAATAGAAGAACACTTCAAACAACTGGCACATTCCCTGCTTAAAATAATCTAATCAGAAATATTTCAGGCACTTAAAAGGTTAATGGCATTTAACAAGTTACCCATTAAATACTGGATACCTTGAAAAACTCAACATTCACTATTTCTAGTTTCTGCATGAGCCTTGCATATTTGTCCATGGACCTGGAATTTGGGAGTTGAAAAATATCAAGATTATAAAATAAAATAAAAGTTTCTCTCACACATTCCAATATCACTAGAGATACTTCACCTTAAAAGGCATAGGGATGATCCTGTTTGTGCTGTAATATCATCATAAGTGTGGTTAGAACAATGGTTCCGTGAAAGTTTGGGTTTTGAAATTCTGCTTGGAAGTTGACTATCTTCATCAATAAAGTCAGCTAAAAGATCTTCATCTTCATCTTCAGAAACAGTATTAGCACCATTTGCAAGATTGTCTGTAAACTTAGTTGGAGAGGCATTACTTCTATGAGAACTTCCACCCACACTTCCATCCACTTCTCCATAATGGGTACCATTTGGTGTGCCTTCCTTATAAGTATGTATTAGTTTAAGTAAAAATGGATTTCCACTATTGAGCCACTGCAAAAAACCACTTCTATCCATGCCTGTACTGATTGAGCTTGTTGACTTATCTGAACGTGGGACCTTGCCATTAGACGAGTTACCCTCAGATGTAACAAACAAAGGTGCCCCATCACCAACAAGTCCAGCAAAACTAACAACTTGAACTGTATCTGGCGGCAGTGTAAGCCAATTCTCTTTTTCCATAACCATCTTTAGAGCCTAATAATATGAAGAGTAAAATCATTCCATGAAGTACCGGTGAATTTTCACATTCAAGCTTAGAAATTGCCAAGTTTGACCAACTAGTAGAGGTGTTGCTGAGACAGTTTACTTAAAGTAAATTAAAATTTCCAATTCATGCAGACCATTAATCATATCCCGGTATAGACACAACATAAGAAATTTACAACGACTGCAAGATTTCCAAGTCACTGACAATTAATCAAAACCCTTTTCCTTTTTTTTTTTTTTTTTTGGGAAACGGATACAAGCCTCAATAAAATATGAGACTTGAGCTCAAAGCACAAGACTATTGTACTAAGAGCAAAGGAACTACAACTGAACTCAAGGATTTCTAATTGACACAAAAACTCTGGTGTTGTGAGCCAAGAGCAATTTGGGGAGAAGTTCCAAGTTAAAACTAGCAAACAAATAGGAATGGCAAGAAGGGAAACAATGTTAAGCAGGGAAACCAGCAGTTCTTTCTATTTCATCACTAATGAAGAGATAATCGTAATACTTAATTGTTTTTTTTTTTTTTTTTTTGTTAACTAGCACGGGGAAAATTACTGAGATTTTAGAAATATTGCAGCATTTAGCTACCATTATAAGCATGACGCTGCATGTCTAAACAATTGTAGACCAAAACCATGGCAGAATTGAGCGTGAAGGTTAACTTACGTGCATACTCTGCTTATGGAAAGCAACATAATAGTTTTCACATACAATCTTCAACTTTTGCCTAAATTCAACTGCTTCAACTCCACAGAAGGCTTCTCCAGCCAATATGAAGACATTGAGATCTTCGTAGTTTTTCAAGAATTGATGAATGCTCGTCGAGCAAACAGCAGCAGAAGAAAGAAGTACTGACACACGACTAGTAGTTAGTTGCCAAAGGTTCTTGCGGCCTCTTTGTAGGGTTTGGGAAACAAAATCTATAGCATCTTTTCTCAGATGATACCAGGGAGAACCACTGGTTGATGCCGCACTGCTATCTGTCCGGGACTCCCTAATGGAATCACCCTCGTCCATGTAAATAGAATGTGTAATTCCAGTACTCCCCATCGAAGAGACATCGATTGTTGATTCCTCAGAATCTCCTAACTTAATGTCATAATTATCTTCTTGATGCTTCATGCTAGGAGTTCGTTCAATTGAATCCTGAGTAAAAAAAATGCTTTATATTATAAAAATTTTAAGTGCTCAACGATAAAACATGCTTCTAACTAGTAACACTTCAAACAAATATAGTAATGCTAAAGAAACAAAAAGTAAAAATAATAAATAAACAACATTATATCAAAAATAACCCACTAGGACAATAGGCAACTAGCCCAAGCCATGGAGTTAATTTCCATTGTTGTTTACATGGCCCTTATTCAATACTAGGGGTTCCCCTTGGAAAACTACTAACAATTAAATATTCATCTTTTCATTTTCCACCACGACTCAACTCAGAATTTCAAGAAAGGGTGATCTTCACGAGTGATTACAAAAGATCTAATCAAATCTTTTTCTAAGTTCTATTTCCATTTACCGGACTTAGTTATTATTATTATATAACTATAACAGAACTTTTCATTGCTAATTAAAAAATAACAAGAAAGTGGAAAAGTCCTATTAGACCACCTATTGTTTTACAATACAGTAGAAGAAGGAAGAAAGGGAAGGCACATGTGAAGGAAAGCATAATCAATGAGAGTGGGAACAAGAGTTAGAGAATATGCTATTGTTATAGGAGGGAATTCGGAGGGGGGGGGGGGGGGGGAGATCATTTGGTAAGGTTTCTCTTTCATCCTTGAGAGATAGGATAACAGAGAGGGAGAGAGTAGCAAGTTCTTCTGCTATTACTTTAGTTCTATTACAAATTGATCATTGAATCAATTCTATATTGTAATCCTGTACTTGTATCAATTGAATAAGAACATTCTTACTTGGTGTTCTATCACATCCATCCAAAGAGTCTACAAAGAGTAGACTGAAACATAAAAAGAAAAAGTTCTTGTCAGCTTATTTAATGTGACGTGATCTAATCCACAAGGTGTTAAACCACTCTCTCCTCCTTTACCCAAAATCTTTTGACTTTAAGAATCTTGCATCTCAAGATATGAGACCCTACAATATAAAGATAAAGCAACTTGTCTGTATCATGCAGATAAGTTTGTAGTAAATTGAAATTATCATCATCTATTATTCTTATAGTTTCTTCTATTATGAGACCCCACAATATATGTAGGGCCTTCAGGGAATCTCAAGTAACCAAGTGGTAGAGTTGGCTACTGAGATCAAAAGGCTCTCCCGCAAAAATCAACCGAACAAGATATGACTCAAGTGGAATAAGTAAGCAATAGTAGATATGGTAATAGACCTTGGTATCCAGTTGGAAGCTTAAGATTTGATAGTATGAGCACATCGAAGTAAATAAGACAGCTAGCGTTTTCAATAAACACAGCCTAAACTTCGATTCAGGTATCCGAAAGCATAGATCACTGTATGTAAGCCTGCAATTGGATAATATGAGTTAAACACTCTTATTTCACATACTGAATGAAAGACTCGGCAATTTCAAGTACTTTACCTACTATTCTGTACATGCACATCCTGATCCTGCAAAGAGTGAAAAACCATCTTTGAATATTTCCTTAATTACACATCAAGGAAATTATGTAGAAAATCAATTGAGACAGGTAAAAGAACTGAATTTGATCTTTTTGTTCCAACTTATTATTTTTATCAGAACATTAATAGAGTCTTCATATCCATTAAACTCAACCTATGTATTTAAAAAATTTAGATTAATAAAGTGGAATGGACATGAGAAAAAGCAACCTCAAGTCCAGCAGTTGTGTTTTAAACTAAATGCTGCCTATCAAAAAAACAAAAAGAAAAACGATAAAGAAATCTTTTCCACAAAGTTTTCTGTGTTAATTTTAACGGAAACCAACTTTAGATAGGGCAAATACGCCAAGTCGAAAGCAATTTTGAATTATTCACATAAACCAGTTCCTCAATTTACACAAACGCACCTCTTGCACAATGTCTTTCAAGGCAGAATGGGTTTCTGATATAACTTCCTGCATAAAAAAGCTTTGTATCTTTTCAGCAAGACCGGAGACATCCCCTATTAGTGCATAGGCGTCAACCACCTGTTCATAGCAACAACAGCCGGATAATTTTAAACAAACTTCATTAAAAGTAGCGAAAAATGAATTCAATAATTAATCACTTGCAATTGTTCTACAATTACAAAGAGTGAATGTGCGCCTTGTCTTGGTTCATTTCATTCAGAAGGTTGCTGGAAGAAGCTGTAATTAATGATTTCCAGCTTTGATTATCTTTTTATCATATAAAAGAGTGGGCTCTCAGCCTAACTGTAGAAGTTGGAGTTTAGATTCTTCGGGGAGACTTATAGTAAATTCTCCAAGCATTTGACAATCGGTATTACCATGGATAAGCTCATTTCTAAAGCCCTGTGGAAGTTTAAATGCTCTAGTTAAGTGAATATTTTCACGTGGGTAATAATTTTTGGGTCATTAAAACTTCTTCACTCTACAAAGGAAGCTCCCTTTCATTGTTTTTCTTTAAATGGAGACAAGCCTCTTTATTAATGATAATAAATGAAACTTAAGTTCAAAGTACAAAAGTATTATACTAAGAGCAAGAGAACCAGAAGAATACAATCTAAGACTAAACGGAAGCTAGCTTAGGCAATCAAAAAGAAGGCAACCTAGAAATTAATTCCAATGGAAAATAAACAAACTAAAACAAACGACTCAAAGATAAAACAAACATAGAAAGCTAAATACAAAGCAAAACTTAAAGTTCTCTCATTAGGAACCCATTTGAAACCGAAAACTTGCACTCCCAAATCTTCAAAATGATCTTTTTTTTTTTAAGGAAACGAATCTCATTTATTATAAAAAAATGAGACAAAGCTCAAAGAACAAGAGCATTATACAATGAGCAATTAAACAACTAGGGATCAGTAAATGCACCTGGAAATCTCAACTAGGTTGACACCCCCTTAGCGTCCTCATTATATCCAAAAAATAGCAAAATGAAATGACACTGAGAAAGTAAAAATAGTCGAAAACACAAGACCTTTACATCAGCACCCTATCATTAACAAAAGACTAAAAAACAACTATAAATAGGGCAGAAACAGAGCCCTTGCCTAAATTTCCTTAGCTGAACTCAAAATGGTTAAACAATAAAAGCTTGCCAGTTGAGGTGCATGTCCTGTGTGGAGTAATCATGAAATCCTTTGACCATGGAGCACCATGATAAAGCATTTAAACAAGCATACTCAAATCGATCGGACCATATTGAAGTTGTATTGTGGAAAATGCGTTAGATTTCTTCCAAACCATAGTTCTACTAATAAGGCCTTGACTGCATTGCACCATAATGAGGTTTCCTTTAAATCTAGTCCAGAGAGAATTTGCAACACATTACCACTAAAGTTGCCATAAAAACCCAACTGAAATTAAGAGTTTGCAGCAGCCTACACCAACAATTTACTGCACAAAGACACTCAGAAAAATAGGTGCAGAAGATCTTCTTGATTCATACAACATAGATGGCACATATGAGGAGATAGGCAATGAGAGGGAAGCTTTTTTTGCAGTGAAGAGGCACAATTTAAATTCCCTTGAAGCACTATTCTTCTTTCATTAATCCTCTAAAGTAAACCGCCCAGAAACTAGTTTGGCTATCCTATTGCTCGAAAATTGACCCTTTAGGCAAAAGGGCAATACGAATTAATCTAGGGAACTTGCTGTTTAGAGGAATATTGTCCAGTCATGGATCAATTCAAAAATACACTCTGCTGCCATTACCAATTCTGAAAGTGGCTAGAGCTTCAATCTTGTGTCATTCTCTTGAAATACTAATCTACAGGCTTCTCAAGCTCAGATTCTCCTTCCCGCTAGTCTGTCAAAGGAAGGGGTGGCTACCGTGAATACTTTTAACTACTTTGTACCACAAGGCATTTTGTTCCGACAAGAATCTCCATCCCCATTTTGATAAAAGAGCCATATTTCTTATTCTCAAATCACTTAGGCCGAGGCCCCCATCTCCTTGGCCTTCAGTGATTTAGCCCATTTAGCTAAGTGGTTCAGCTTTCCCCCTTTTTTAACTTCCCAAAAATTTTCTCATGATTTTTTCCAAAGTATTAGAAACTAAAATTGGCATAAGGAAAGTTGACATGTGGTAAGTAGAGAGATTGGAAAGGTGATTTGCAGAGTGTGAGTCCGCCATGAGATAAGTTGTATCTCCTCCACTTGCTTAGTTTACCTTGAATTTTATCTATAATGGGCAGCCAGAATAAGGAGCTTTTTGGGTAGCCTCTAAGCGATAAGCTAAGTTACATTAAGGGAAGATATGATTTTCATGCTTTCGCTTATTCAGATTTTTCCTTATATAAGATCAATTTTGCAAGTGGCAAAGAATGGGACTAATTCTACAAGTAAGTTTTATGCCGATTCTTTACAGCATGCCCCGGATTCCGGGGTGAGAAATAACTTAGGAAGATTTGGATCCAATGCTTCGTCCAAATTATTTGCCTCGAATTTAGCCAACACGTCGTCTCCCTCCTCTAAAATCACTGGTTCCAATTCTTCATTGCTGGTACTAACTATGGATTCTTCATCATCTAATTTTTCTTTTCCAGAATTTGTAATATACTAATATTTGATGTTGAATGCAGAGTACCTCGCACAAGATTAAAGCCCGAGTCTGGAATATACTATGGAAGATATGATTTTCTGGTTGGTCCTTTTTTCTTTTAACCTTCTTTTTGTTTCTGTTGTCTAGAGAGATAGGTTGTTGGAATGCTTCATTAGGGGGAAGGAAAAACCATTATCTTTAATATTTGTGGGCCCCATCTCCTCCTCTTCCTCGTTGGCATACCAGAACCCATGTGTTCCTTTACAGGCTACTTCTATGGAACCCATCAAGTTGGATCGTTTCTTATTGGCAGCAATGAAGTCGTTTAGGGGGCTGCTGATTAATGGAGATTTGGGAGAACAAACAGCATTAGCTTCAGGTGCTTTATTGCCACTGCTTTTCTTTTCCCTCCATAAATTCCTTGCTTCTTTCCCATGCACGGTTGTTGCTCCTCCTTCTGAATTTGACTTTTGGTGCGTGTTCTTCTCTTCTTTCTCCGGCGAGGAGGAGGCTGTCCGGTCAAAAAGTAAAGCACCAGCCATACTTTTTTTTTCCATCGGAAGGGTTTCTATTGATTGCCAGAACCTGCAGCATATTTAGACTATTATCCACTAATGGGAGGTCCAATGAGATTCCTTCATCCAAGGCTACTGCATTTAATCTACATAAATCAATAGGATTAGTAAAGTCACCAAGTAAAAGATCGTTTTTAATCAAATGGAACTTCAATCGACTCAATATCACCAAAATTAAGGAAGAAACTTGCTCTTAAAGTGTTCTTTATCTCAATGGTTGCTAGTAGGAACCTACATAAATTCTTTCTCACTTGGATTCTAGCTTTAGAACAATCAACAAGGTTAAGAGAATCCAGAGCTATTTCTTCCAAAACCTCTAAAGAACTCACCAATCGCTTTGAAGACATCTTTCCTCCATAGATCAAGGGGAAAGTTCTTAACTAAGAGCCACCCTCCATACCTTGTAATATGTGTTGCTCTGCTATGCTTATCATCATCCCACTTTTCAAATAATAGGTGAAATTTTCGGTAGTTAAACCATTTTCCTGGTGTAATAATCAAATCTTCAGCATTTCCTTTTGTTAATTTGATAACAGCTTTATCGGCGTATAACGTGTTATTGCTGATATTGAAGTTGAACAAGTCTTCAAGATGGGCTTTTATGTTTTTCCATTCATCAAAGGAAAACAAATGTAATGATATCCAGAGGTTAGAAAAGTCTTCCTTAATGCAATCGTCTGATTTTCGGACCCAGTGCCTTTCGCCCAAATTTTGTTTTTTTCCTTTATGATAGATTTGCTCCAGGGACCTTTACTTTGTCTGCATAGCTTAAAGCCAAGGAGTTTGCTGGAGGAGGTTGTGATCTCGTCTTAAGCAAGTCAGGTTGCAGAGAGAAATGTCATAGTTCGTATTTGCGAATCAATAAAAAGTCCTTAATCGTATTAAGAAATGAAGACCATCCCTTCTTGGAATCACCTGAGAAGATGTGAATAAAGGAGAAGTCGGATCCCTTTCGTGCTACACACCTCATGAACCAACCTGAAGGAGTTCGAAATTTAGTTAGCCTTGTAGATTCACATCCATCATTTTTGTTTTCCAAAAAGACTTCCCTTCTGGTTCTTCCATTGGGTTCGTAATATCTTCCATGAACCATTCAAATTGGAGCTTAGATACTTTGAGAATTTTTCTAAATCCACGTCTTCAATATGGAAATACCTCTTTCAAACCATATGCAGTAAAAAGAATCTTGGATTTTGCAGCTTTTCACCTCCATGTCTGAAACTACTTATCTTGTTGGAATTAGGGGATGCCAAAACGAGGAAGTGGTTGGGGAGGAGTAGAGAGGAGAGAGGGCTTACCTATTCCGAACTTAACACCCAATGATCTAAGAAAGAGAGCGGCCAAGAAGATGCAAACAGTTGCCTCAAAATCTGTCTTGCCAATATAAACTGATCCAGAGGAAGCTCGAAGAAGTCTTCAATACCATCAGCTACTATTCCAAAAAACAAACCCCATAAATTACTTCCCTTTAGGAGACCAGAGAAACGAAGATCAAAATCAACACCAATCTCAAGTCATCTACCACAATCAGTGAGGGTACTTGCCACCCATGTGAAGAGAAATTAAGGAAAGCCAGAAATTGGACCAAGTTTCGGAGAAACTTACATTTAACTATCTAAAGAATCAAATTAGAATAATTCCACAGTAACTATTGACTTTAGATGATTTGGTATTTCATAAGACGGGGACAAAAGCGAGTAGCATAGGGCAAATTTTCAGATTTCAAGTCTCCCTCACAATGAAACAGTGCATTAAGATCAGTTTTTAAAGGCTCAAAACGCTTCTGCCTCTCAAGCTCGGATCACTTAGCAGAAAACCCCAATTCCTCACAGCTGTATTTTGGTTTGAAGATAATTAACAGGTCTTTCAAGTCAAGTCTTCTCTATGGCCTGATTGTTTTGAAGTAGCTCGGACTAAAGCTTCTTCTTGATGTTCCAAGCCATTTTGTATACTTTTCTTTTCAAGACTTGTATTTAAACTGAGTCACATTTATTTTTCCAACATAGGTCTTCGGTTTTGCTAAAGTTATGTTTGTATCTTTTCATTTTTGTGTCATTGTAATTTGAGCAATAAGCTCTTTTCATTTTTACAACAAAAAAAAATTGTTTTCTTTTCAAATAAAAACAAATATTTTGTTTCCTTTTCAAAGAAAAATGTTGTCTACCAAAGAAAGGTTGAGAATTTTTCTGTGTTATAGGGGATATATATGTGTTGCTTTTGTTATTGCCTCTACTTTTGGGGTTGTTCTTGACCTTACAAAATGTTTGGTTGATGACTCTTCTGCAGAAGCATTTGAAAGTCTTTTTTCAGTAAATGATAGAAGGAGTTCAGTTGAAGTATTGCAATCAATAATGTCAGTAGTGAGTATTGCGCCTCATCCCTCAACTAATAAGATATTCAGACCGAAAGGTCAAGTCCGACCGGGTCTTCTTTCTTCCGATCCTTTAGTGCTATTCAGATGGAAAATACAATGACCTCATAAGGATGTAGAGTAAACTAGGCAACTTCATACCTACTCATTCCTTACTTGAGATGTACGGACAACAAAAGAAAGAAATTGCACATCAGTCACCGCAAGTTAAGATCTAATTGCGTTTCACTGGCCTAATAAGATTGTCATTGGAACTTGATTGTGTTTACTTTATGTTTTCTATTGGTTTCTTATTTCTTTTGTAACTTTTGTGTCTTAATTTTTGATTTCGTATCTCAAGCATTGATCTCTTTTCATTTTTTTTAAAGAAAGTGTGGGGTCCTTTTCAAAAATAAAATGTTAATGGAAAAGATCAACACAGAAAAGCTCGTCCACAACCCTCTAGGATGATAGTACAGGACCCTCAGATCCAAATAAACTGTGAGAGGATTTTTCAATGCTCAAGGTTTTGGAACAGAAATTAACTGCATATAGAATGAACAATTTCCAAAAGGAAGAAGAAAAACTAATTTCTATCACAATAAAACAATCCTCACGGTTAAATAGGCCTCCTTCTTGAACTCTTGGCAGACTTCTATCAAAAGCGAATCCAACTTTTGCAGGGTTCTTCCAAGCCAAATCTACAATATTTATTAAAAGAGATGTATAAATCGTCATAAATCAGTTAATATACTCTTTAGAAAGTTTCCATGGGAGAAATATATCAATTTTTGAAACTACAAGGCTCAATATCACTGAGAATACTAACCTCAACGCCACGACTCATCTCTTGAATTACTGAAAGCTCTGAAAAACTATCTAATAGCTGCAAATACTCAGATAAGACCTGAAAAGCCTGTATAGCAGGCATGTTCGGCAGCACAGCTAGAAAAGTTAATAAGCAGACATCGTTACTCCTGTTGAAATGTTCAATAGTTGGCTACTCACAGTTCGGTTAAAAATAAGGCTGATAAGAAGCAAATCATGAAACCCACCTTATAATAATTTCCCTCTTCAACAAGGATCTCAAGCATCGATTGCATGTCCACAGCATGACGAAGCTCACTCAAAACTGGAAGCAAATCCTATTTGCATTACTTTGTCAATGAAAAGTTCATTACTTGAGAAGAAAAGAATTGAAAATTAAATAAATAAACTGGAAGTGTATACTATTTAGTATTTAGCATACCGATGGATATTTTCTCATCCTTCATTTCATTTTGTTGTTATTTCTTGTTTTACATTCCTTTTTTTTTTCATTTTTTGAGAAACTTGTTTTACATTCTATGGATGTAAGGTTTGCACTTACCTTTTTTTAATAACAGTGAAATTTAATTAAGGGTTGACAACTTAGGGGAAGGGGTAGAAGCTTCCTTAAAGGAATGGAAGCCGACGATCATTAGAAGGTTCCTCCAAAATTTGAGTTGTGCCTTTAATGATAAATTTTGCTTGAAGTCAGCTGGAATTCGAAGGTTCACAAATCCATTCAGTTTTTTAAGCATTTAGAAACCATCAGGCTCAACGGTGGTAAATTATGACTGAATGTTTCTCATAAAAAAATTAAGAAAAGCATTAGATTCCAGACAGTGCTGATCTTTCCATTGCTCCTTTTTAAACAAGAAAAGCTTACCACCGTTCTTCCTAGTACCCTTTGACCACATATTCTGCTTCTTATTCTGTCTTCCAAGTTCCAACTACCTTATGACAGTTTTTGTTTGTGTGTAGTAATTTGACTAGGAAACAAAATTCTTGCTCTCCTAGCCAAATGAAATGGAGATTTTTCAATGAAGAAAACTCCCTTTGGGTGCAAGTAGTAAAGAGCATACATGGAGAAAGCCAATTCAGTTGGCACACGAAAGGAAGTGTTTCTTGAAGCATAGTGGTGCTCCTTAGCTAGAATCGATGCCTCCTCATGGTGCTCCTTAGCTAAAGTGTTTGAAGCATATTCCATCCAAGACATTAGCCTTAACTGGCAGGCATTCTTATATGATTAGATATTTTTAGTTTGCAGTTCTTATTCTGTTTCAGGTGTTTTTGTTGTATTTTCAGACTCTAAGGTCCTTGTAATGTTTTGTTTTGTTATTTCCTTCTAGATGTATTGATGTAAACCAATTCCTACAACATCATGTATTCCTCGAGTTGTATTCGTTTTGATTCGAGTTGTATTCGCTTTGATTCGAGTTGTATTCGCTTTGATTTGATTTTTACTTTTTGGTCTCAGTCCAGATGTAACGAGAGTGCTAAGGGGATGTTAATCTAGTTGAGATGTCCAGGTACACTTACTAATCCCAAAGGGTTAGATCTTCTCTTCATTGTACTCAACACTACTTTGTCTATTCATTTTTTTAATGAAGAGGCTCGTTTCCTTTTCTAAAAAAAAATGGCTTTCAACCAAGCTTCAGCATTGGTGTTATGATCAAGTTACCCCTTCATATGGTGCTAATACTATATTAAATTACTCTCATTTTGAAAATGAGAAGATGCAACATATTTTTGTATCTCTCAGATCCATGAAAATTGGAAATTAACTTTACTTAAAGGATACAGAACTTTTGATTTAGTAGTAATTAAAAGAATATCCATATAAAGTTAATAGGTTGAGCATGAATAAACTATCACGGTAACAAGTAAGGAACCATTAACATATATGCTCCAACTCCAGCTTGAAGAGAAATGTTATGGCATGTATCTATTTCACAACTTTAATTATCAAGGTATCTCAGTTACAGAAACCCATTAGGGGCATTCTCCTTCTTGTAATTTTACGTTAAGTAAGTATTGGGGTCTCATCCTATCACATGTGACTCTAGTGAATGAAATATTATTTAATGTTTACCCTCAAAGCTCTCTCACCTGTAGGCCAGCAAACATAATCGATGAAAATAAAAGCCATTAACATCTCTGCATTCTCATCCACATAAGAAGAAAAAATAAAGGCTGGATTTCATCATAAGGAAAATTTTCTTGTAGCATAAAAAATGTACCAGAAGTGCTTGTTTCTTCTTGGAGTTAGAGTTGACAATAAGATCTCTGGACACTTCAAGCATGGACGAATTTAGGTGTCTCTTCCCATTCTGCAAACATCAGAATTAATGTTATACCAGAACAACCCAGCAAGAAAACTTTTTTGGCAGAATAATAAAATGTGACTGTGAGTAAATAGACTGTGGCTGTGTTCTATTTGTTGGACGAATATAAAACAAAAAATAAAACTTTGACATACCCTGCAGATGACATTCGCAATTTTCAAGTCCTTTTCCAACTCCCTGACCAAATGCATCCCCTTCACTGGTTTAAAGCAAAAAACCAACGTCACATTTAACTAGCATTCAATTCCATAATTAAGCCTTTTGCCATCTAGAAAGCCCATAAGATATATTAAGCAAACAAGAAGCAGGCTTCAAGTATTAAACAGCAATTTTTCTTTTTTCTTTTTTTTTTCTTTTTTCTTTTTTGAAAAGAAACAGAAATTTTCATTGATGTAATGAAAATAAAAGATCGATTACAACAAGACAACAACGAGACAACAAGAATCAAAACAATGACTCCAACATTCGGATACAAAAGTGACCACCCCAAAGTTGGACACACTAAAAAGATTAACAAATAGGACAAGCAGACCATGGCCAATAAAATCAACCACAGGATGATATCAATCCAAAAACAAACAAAACAAAGAAAAATTTTCAATGGTATAAGCTGCAAAAGGAAGAAAAAAGCTTGATTTTCAAACAAGGCCAGAGAGAGATTATGAGCAAATCTCCAAGGCAGCAAATGTCTTGCAAAATCCTGACCAACTTCAAACCAAAATTACAAGAAGAACTGGAAATGCCAAAGGTCCACTTATGCGACTAGATTAGAGAAATCTTAATGGAGTTGAGGAGTTCCACAACCAAAATCACAGGAAAGTCCTCTATGACCAACCACAGCATTTTAACTTCTTCCTTTTCTTGAGGTAAGTGAAACATAATACTTCGGTTGAGTGAAATAACCCATTTTCTTTCAGAATCAATCAAGGACAAGACCAGAAGCTTCAACAATAGGAACCAGATGAGGAGGGATGTCTAGCAATTTGAAACTGTTAGAAATAGCGGGCTTGGTCATGTTGAAAGCCCAAGCGTAGTTGAGATTTACTTTGCCCTAATTTTTTATTATTTTAATTAGGCTCGTATTGCCTATAAATATTTTCCCTTTGTACCTTTATTATCATAAAAAAAATAATAAGAAATGTCAACATCGTGGTTTTTCTCCTTGTACTAGGGTTTCCACGTAAATTTGTATTTGTTTTACATCTCTACTTTTAATATGGTATCAAAGCGGGATATCAAAGAAACCCTAAGTAAACAATCAAACACTTAATGGAACCTTAGCAGAAGGGACAGCCGTCGACATCAGTGCAGCCATCACCGCCGCACTTTGGATGAGTGGTTCCGATGTCTTCAGAACCCAGTGTCCAACCTTCCTGCCCAGCTGTAACCATTTGGCAACCAGCAGCCTGCAACCGAACAGGTCCCTCATGCACCGCCAGTCCGGATACCTTCATACAGGTTGTTTGGCCCTCACGCACTGTCGTCCGTGCCTACACCTTCACTGTATGCACCGTTGCATGCACCCCTGTCCGGACTTGGCCAGCCGCCGACCTTGGTTCAGTCTTCTAAAGCGGGTGTGATTGCGCCGCCTCCTGCTGGGTTAGCTGCAAACCTTAGTGGCTGCCCCAAGGTTGGAAATCCAGCCCACTCAACCTTTTAGGTAGGTGAGTCCTTAGTGCCGTCAAAGGCCCACGAGCAAGGTCCATCTCCCGGTAATGCTCAACATCAGCTGGACATGATACGACAGCAAATTGCAGCGATTGAGGCAATGTGAAGAGCTCCATCCCACAACTGTTTGACCTCACCGGTGTATTCTAAAAATTTGGTAACCTCGCTCCCTACTTTGTCCTCTTCTTATGTGTCTAATCTAGTGGCACAATCTACAGGGTGTTCTCCAGAGGAGAAAATGAATGGTCAAAACTATTCTTCATGGTCCCAGTCTATTAAAATGATCCTTGAAAAACACCACAAGTTTGGTTTCTTGATAGGGGAGATACCTCGTCCTACACCGAGAGACCTTCAGAGCAATATTGGAAAGGGGAGAACTCTCTTATTCGGTCCACATTGATCAACAGTATGGAACCACAGGTCGGCAACCCCTTACTGTATACTACAACTGCTAAGGACGTTAGGGATACGGCTCAACAATTGTATTCTAAGCGTCAAAATGCCTCAGTTTATACACTGCAAAAACAAGTTCATGAGTGCAAACAATTGCTAATGGATGTGACATTCTTCTTTTACAAATTTGCCCTTATCTGGCAGGAAATGGACCTATGTAGAGAAATTGTCTGAAATTGTCCCAACGATGGCATACGTACTCTAGGATCGAGGATGTCGATAGAATATATGTTCTTCTTGCAATTCTCAACCCTAATTTCGATATTGTTCATGGACGTATATCGAGTCAGAGACCTATACCCTCCATGTGCTGGTAATGAGAAGATACGAATAGCATATGGTTCTTTTGCTCCAATTGTCGGGAAGGGGCTGATTTTTCCTTCCGAAGGATTGACTTTATATAATGTGTTGCATGTGCTCTGAATTTCCTGTAATCTACTATCTATAAGCAAGCTTAGTCATGAATTGAACTGCAAAGCGATATCTTACCTGATTTTGTTTCATTTCACGACTCAAGATCAAGAGGATGATTGGCACTACCCGGCACAGTAGGGGACTTTACTTGCTTAATGATGACGCCTCCTCTAGTAGCATTTCTAGGGCTAGTCTTTTATCTTCATATATTACTACTTCAGAAAAAGACTGTATGTTGCGGCATTTCCATTTAGGCCACCCCTACTTTCAATATATGAAATACTCATTTCCTCATCATTTTTCTAAAGTTGATATTTCTACAATGTCTTGTGATGTGCGTATTTGGTCTAAACAACATCGAGTCTCCTTTCCCTCACAACCATATAAGCCAACCCAACCTTTCAATCTTGTCCGCAATGATCTTTGGGGACCGTCCAAGGTCACTACCTCATCTAGCAAACGGTGGTTTTTACCTTCATTAATGATCATACCTGACTTACTTGGGTTTTCCACATCTCCAACAAATCCGAAGTCGCATCCACATTCTGAAACTTCTATCACACCATACGGACACAATTTAATGCAAAGATTGCAATACTACGTAGTGATAATGGTCAGGGGTTTCAAAACCACACCCTTAACAAGTTTTTGTCTCTAAGGGAATTGTCCACCAGAGTTCTTGTTCTTACACCCCTCAACAAAATGGGTCGCCGAGAAAAAGAACCATCCCCTTTTGGAACTTGCCCGTTCACTTGTGTTGTCTACTTCCCTTCCTTCCTATCTATAAGACAATGTTGTTCTCACTACAGCTCATCTCATTAACCGAATGCCTTCTTGTATCCTACACCTCCAAACCCCCTTAGATTCTCTCAAAGAATTTTATCCCTCCACTCGTCTCATTTTTGGTGTCCCCCTTCGGGTGTTCGTGTGCACAGCCTATGTTCATAGTCATGGTTCTAACCAAAATAAATTTACCCCTTGGGCTCAAGCTTGTGTGTTTGTTAGATATTCTCTGCACCAACGAGACTATAAATGTTTTCACCCATTCTTAAGCAAATATTTTGTCTCTATGGATGTCACCTTTCTTGAGGATCGTCCCTTCTTTCTTGTTAGCCTACTTCAGAAGGAGAGTGTAAGTGAAGAGTCTAACTATATGGCTCAATCAAAGAGTCTACCTATCCTACTCTGGTTACCTTACCTAACCCAAATTCTCACACTACAATCCTACCTACAAACCAAGTTGCCTAGAAAACCTACTATAGGAGGAATCTCAAGAAGGAAGTTAGGTCTTCTGTTGTTCAGCCGGCTCTAGTCCAGGATTCTAAACCTTCACGAGATCTAAGTATGATTGATTCCATTGACTCGCATATTAATAATAAAATAAGTGACAATGACAGGTCCGAGACGAATTCCACTAAAGCATATACCGACAATAAGGTAGGTGAGAATGATGGGTTTGCAAATAATAGGTCCAAAACAGTTGTCCCTGAAAATATGGTTGAGAATGACAGTGTTAATGAGGTCATTACATATAGAGAGGTCAAGGTTGATGAGAATGAGGTCGTTGTAGCCACTCTTGCCCATCTTCTATCCATTGTTCAGCTCCAAAAGTTTCCTGAAATTTGACTTGGCCACTCTTACGATCTTATACCATTAAATCCCTAGGGTACTATTGATCCTTTTTCAAAAGAACTTTATAATATGATTTGGAAGGATAAGTATCAATTTTTGGAAGCTTAACCTTGGGGCTATCAATACAGTTAATCGATTACAAAGGTGAATGTCTTATATGGCAGTGGCTTTACTTCTTTGGTGCATTCTTGCAATTTCATGCCATCTTTTCATCCATCGTTTTTTTGCTTATCGTTTTTCGGCTACTATGTTGGAGGTTTTGGTTGCTCATTGCCTTTTCCCAACAACTCCTTTGAGTTTTGATGGGTAATCCTTTTTGTGGCACAAAAGACGTCCTTTAGCTTGCTTTCAATTTCAGTCGCGCTTTTTTCTAGACCCTTTGGTATGCTAGGAATGATATACTCTGTAGGGAGGATTCCTACACTCTACTGCTTTTTCCAGTAAAGAATAAGAACAATTTTACTCTTTATGGCTCTTCTTTTTCTGATCTCCAATTGGAGACCATTTGTGAAATTTACCTATTGGTGTTTGGAGTTTGACTCCTTTATTTCATTTATCAATGAAATAGTTTCTCTTTGAAAAGAATAATGGGAAAATAAAAGCGATCCAAAAAAGACATAAATATTGAATAGAACAATCTATCAGTGCCTTCAGTGCATAGTTTATCTCACGTTTCTTATCAAGAAATATAAAGAGATCCCTAGAACTGCGCCTCACAAACATGCAAGAACGAAAGTAAACAAATAAAGGAAAATAAAGCGCAGACGCAAGAAAAAACATTAAAATAGAGGAGATAATAGGAAGCATGAATAAATATTTATTTTCTTTTTCTTTTTCTTTTTCTTTTTTTCCTTCTAAATAAAACTAGACAGAAACACCCAAATCCAACCAAGAAAAAGGCTGAACTACCAAATGAATATGCTTAAACATTAAATTGTTCAGTGTACTCTAATTCAAATAGAGAAGCCTAAATTAAAGAATGATGTGAGAGAAGCAACTTAAATGAGAAAAGAGAACCATCAACCTTCCGACCAGCCCATATAAAAGAATAAGACCAAAATTTTGTCCCATGGTGTAGAGAAGTAGGTAGCAAAAGGAAAAAGAAAGTCGTACCCATCACTTCATGATGCTCCATTACATGGCGAGATAAACGTTCAGCCACTTTATCAAGTTGAACTAATCTCTTAGTAGCCTTCAAAGAAATTTTTCAAAATTTATTCATGGGAGAGAGATGAAAGTTGAAGTTGGATCATGAAATTGAATGCAAGGACCATTATTACAATCAGACCATGGGGATATGTATAAATTACTAGAATGGTTAAAGAAGAATTAAAGCATGAGATGACTATTGTTACCGTAGTCTGCTAATATATTGGGGATTAGTTTAGTTAGACAGAGAAATAAAAAAGACCCTAAACTCAAAATGACAAAGTGTAAATAATGAAAGGATCCAGAAGCAACTTTAAAGATGTGGGATGAAATAAAATCTCAACTGAGCTCAATAACAGATTGAGCTTCTCAACCATCTGGGATGAAATAAAATTGTGAGTAGCTCCAAAATCTATTAAAATGGTTACTTCCCCACTGATCTTCCCTTTTGATTCAATAGCCCTGGTTTATGTGCTCCAATATTCCCTTTATTATATTTATCATCTGTAATTAGAATGCGTTATTTGTGTAAGATTCTTTCATTTTATGTTTTAGATCTTTCTTCTACTGAAGTTAGACCTTTGTAACCATTGTCGATATTTTATAGAATTATTTTCTTCTATTCCAATTTTATATGATATAGAGAATATATTTATAAATTTGAAGTAGCATGTTATATTATAATTCTTCATAAAATTAACCTGTGATGGTTCCTCCATAGCTTAATTAGTAAATTTCCCAAATATCAAGAATGAAGCATTGTAGGTGCAATTAGAAAAACTGATATATGGCTTCTAATGAATGACACAGATATCGTGTACACTTGTAGGGTTACATTGAGTATAAAAGGCTACCTGTTTCTCCAAATATTCGAGATCATTTTCTTCTGATGGAACATGCTCTAATACATGCCTAACCGGGTCAAATTCCTGCAGAAAAAATTAAGAATTAATTCAGCACTCTTTGCCACCCGTAAAATAAAGGCAGGCACAATTGGATGAAAGAAACCACAAAGGTACAAAAGTTCTATTTTGAACAATTGAATCCCTTTTCTTCAAAGCCCCTTACTTTTGAGTACTTAGACTTATTGTATGCCCTTGTATCCTTTCTTTTTTTTTTTATCCCAATAAATGTTGTATTAAATAAATGTACAAGCCTTATTAGACATTTTCTTAAGCCTTTGAAAGCTCATGAACTAAATTTATAACACAATCTAAATATATGAGGTCAGTTTCTTAAAACACCAATTGACCCAAAGCCTTGCGCTTGTGGGTGAAGGTATATTGAATATCAAATCATTTAACATTTTCCCTCATTTGTGAGCTTTGAAATATGTACAAGACCCAACAAGTGAAGAAAAAAATTTAGAGAAAAACAGTCTATAGCACCTCTTTTTTGCATATTGCATATTAGACGGCTATCAAAGGGCTATTAGAGGCTATCCGCTTTTAAATTTGTTACTTTTGCAATTTATAAAATACAATGACATGGACTCCATTATCATAAAATTTTTTTCTATTTTTACAAACGCCCCAATTAATATTAATGCGGGAGGAAATAACATTACAATGGCTTGAACACAGATCCTTCTTGGACCCACCACCTTTAATACCATCTTAAATCACTTATTGACCCAAAAGTTCAAGCGTATGGTAAATTTAATATTATATCAACTAGTAGAGGTTTTATAATTTTAAAGATGTAATACAGTATTTACAAGGATCGTGCCTGTAAATGATCCCAAGTAAATGATAGTAACAATAGCAAGTAGCACCTCTTCATAGAAAACTTCCTCTAGTTCCTCTACTTCTTGGCCATGATTTCTACTGCCATATATTGAGCTCAGTTCTTCCGAGCTAGATGAGAGACTAAATCTCTGGTGAGGAGGCAAACCTGCAAGCGCACGCGCGACAGCTGCTGCAGCCACAGCACGTGCCGGAACCTGCTCAATAAAGTAGAAAACAAATTATTGAGTTGCTCAATAAAGTAGAAAACAAATTATTGAGTTCCCAGCCATTCATTTTTTCCTGATAAACAAAATTGCAAAACGATGTTTAATTTTCTTTCAACGAGAATCGAACTTATCAATAATGGACCAAAAAGAAGAACAATGTTCAAGGATACAAACTGTAAGGAAGTGAAAAATAGAAAGAGAAAGAATAAAAAAAATAATAAAAGTAAAACACCAAAGTTCCAGAGTCTAAAAATAACAATACAGAGAGACCAACTACAGAGGTGCGACAAAATTAACAGAATAGATTGAAAAAACTAGGACACCATCTTGACAAAAACTGCCTTCTTGAGAACTGCAGCAACAAAACAAAATAACTCAAAAGCGAACACCTCAATGCTTAGAAAAGACTGCAATTTCAAAGCAGAAATGATCGAAGCCAACTGAAGCTATAGACTTGACAACAAAAAACATTTGAAGACGATCCAAAACACAAAAGACCAAATCAAGCAGGGGAGAAAATTGGATTTAACAAAACTGATTTGAAGTCTCTCAGATTTGAAGCATGGAGAGACTGCATTAACAATAATATATAGGGATAATTGTTTTAAATAGCAAAACTGCCGAAGATATTTACAATTATAGGAAAGTTCCACTATCTATCAATGACAAAAACAATAGACACTATAGACTTCTATTAGCTCAAAAAAAACCCAAAAATAATTTTATTCGCTTATTTTCTTTGAGAGGGAAGAATTTTCTTAAATAAAAGAAACCCTCAATACAAATAAGGAAAATACGAAAAACAGTAAAAATAATACAATAAATACAGGGAATATATTTATAAAAGAAAAAAGAAAAAATCAACAAAAACCCTACTAAGAGAACCCCTAAACTCATGGAGAACGGACCAAGACTCTTATGCTGCCATTTGTTTGACTTTACTTCATAAATGCAATGCTTTGAAGACCTGTCATTTTCCCAAAATTAGCTAAATTCTTTTAAAATCCAAACTTCCTCATAAGTCAACCAAGTGAATATGTCTTTGAATATTCTAATATGGTAAGATTTCATATACTTCAAGCTCACATTTATTTAGAAAAGAAGGGAATTTCTTTCCAAACTATTTTTTAATAAAAAAAAAACTTTCATAGCCATTCAAAAATAAAGCCCACAAAAGGATCCAAGCCCAAAGAAAAACACTAGAATCTCACTAGAGACTAAGAGTGTAGTTACTTTTAGGATTATTTTTGTTTATCTACTGCTATTGTTTTCCTTATTCACATCCTTTAAGAGTTTTTATAACTTGAACATTTAAAAAGTTGTATTTCGTTCAAAAAAAAAAAGACCTTCCCAACCCCTAAAGATTACATGATTTCTCTCATCCCAAAGACCCCCCAACTTAGCACAGACCTCAAGCATGCCTAAAAAAAACCCTTTCTCGTGAAAAGGAGAATGGAGGAGATCCTCGATCGTCTCTCTAAACCCTGATCAAAGTGACTCATTACACACTAGCAATATCACACATCCAAAGAGGATGATCAGGGTCCTCCATTGCCCTCCTGCATAGAGTACAACATAAAGGCCCAACCACCATGGACCTAGCTAAAATCTTATCCGAGGTGTTAAATCTTCCAAGAAAAACCTGCCAAACAAACACTTGACCTTCTTGGCATTCTTAACCTTCTATGCAGCGGCAAAAAAGGAAACACTCAATGGAATATTGATCAAACACCAAAAGAAAGGATTCGAAGAAAAGCCTTTTGGTGGACTAGAACTCCAAAAGTGGGCATCCTTCCTATTGGGGCTAAACTGAAGTCCCCCAACAAGATAACAAAGTCAGCACATTTGCTGTTCCCCTATTGGTGAACAAACAACAAAAACTTAATGGACTATTTGGCCCACCAACTTATAAGTCAGTTTTAAATTACTTAACTCCTCCAACTTCGACAATTTTTCTTTCTTTCCGAGTCTTTTCTTTTCCCGGAGAGGGGGGGTTCAAACCATGGATCTCATGGTCGCTAACACATCTTGGATGTCATTTGAGTTGTGCTCGTTTGGCATAATGTTCATTATTGAAATTTGCACATTTATTGAGAAACTCCATCTTTCCTTCTTTTCCTCTTTTGTACATTTATTCATCTTCCCAACTCTACACTGCAAACACAAACTTCCTAACTCCAACATATTAACTCCAAATTTCATAACTTAATATAGCACCTGAAACATCCCTAAGGGAGAAGACAAGTTCTTAGAGTGAGAAACAGTTAAAGCTACTAGTACTTCAACAAGTATAACTGATATAGTTGGGAATATGAGGAGCATAGAGGTCTATCTCCTAACAACTTATCCTCCTAAAAGTAAGTACCTCTCCAATCATATCTTTCTATTGGTTTTTTTAACTGCCTTTTAACCCCACCAACCATCCATCCAAAAGGATGAGGTTCATGCTTGTTACAAAACCTTATGCCATAAAGTGCCAGAATCATAACGGAATCACTAAAGCCAATTAGTCATAAGGGTTTTATTCCCCACCATTACATTACCATACCCTAATCCCACCTAGAACCATTAGCTTAGACATCACCTCCCACTTCATGGGATGAGAACATTTCCCCAGTCGTACAAATAAAACTATAGTACGTGTTACGATCTTTTCCTTTCTACTTTTGTGAGAAATATGATAAATCCTCCTTTAGAGATTTTTTTTATGAAAATGTCCAATTATCAGCTTCTCCGTGGAGTGCTTTGCACAATTCTTTTTGTGATATACAGCATTATCAAATTAAATTAGCTCAGATGTCTTTTGTCTTCAGATCAGGCTTAGGAACTCCTCGTCCTTGAGGCCTTTAGGCTGTGTTTTTCTCCTCCTTTTCTATGAATATATGGTGTTAAGTTTCCACTTACCACTCAAGAAAAAAGAAAGACTTACCGCAAAGGAAGAGTGTTAACATGATGCATCCACCTATTACCAAACCCTAACTATATCACTGATTTTTTCTTATCCAAAAAAGTCACGTTTTTTCAAGATCTATTTAAACCCCACACATTTTCCTATTTTTTCCCTCAAGTCTTCCAAAACTTCATTTGTAGTAAGAATATAATCCATAAATTCTCAATATCCAATCAGGGATTTCGGAAGCAACATACCCAAAACATAAAAATCTTCTTGTCCTTTCCTCAATAACTTTTACAGTAATTTTGAGTCTCATTCACCAAAGCTAATAGCTCTAAAATCCTTGACAGCACCTTCTTTTCCTTCAATCAAGCAAATGCAGGTATCTTTAGTATCAGTCTTCAGGAGCTGTTTAAAGTGCTATGAAAATCAAAGAGTCCCAAAAGAGTCAATAATCTTGTTTGGCTCTTAATGTTAGGATCTTTCAATTGCTCAACCACACTATTGTACAAGCTTCAATCCCGTTATATTTTCCCCATTATTTGTCCTCTATGTTTGGAAAACAATAAGGGCTTACAACATCAGCTTTTTGAGTGTTCCTCCACTAGTTACTGTTGGCAAAAGTTATTTGTTTCATTTAAACTGCATTGGATTTTCACCAGGACACTTAAAGGATAATATGTTACAAGTCTTAGTCAGCCCTACTTTATCTGCTAAAGCCCAATTACTATGGGCTAATGATCTTTTTTTAAAATGGGAAATAAGCTTCTTCCTTAATATAATGAAATGAGACTAATGCTCAAAGTAAAAGAGAATTATACAAAGAGCTTGAATCTCTAGGGGACAAAGAATCAGGAATCCAAATGCATGGACTAACAAAATGAGGCCCAAGAATTTAACAAACTCCAAACAAGACAGAAAAACAATCTTAACAGCAACTGAAAAAAATTCAATACAAATGAACTTCTGGGAAAGGAACAAAAGTGCTCCAAAGAACCATAACCATGAAAGAAATAATCTTTGAAGAGCTTGAAGAGGATGCATCTCAAAGGACAAAAATGAAAGAGTTGTGCTAATCTTAAAGGTTCTCATCTCAAAAATATGGTTTGAACGAAACCAAGGGTTTTCCATGACAAACCCTCGAATTGGTCCGGCCATTTTGAAATAGTTCAACTCTTGGCCTCAACTTGATGTTCTCTTTCCAAAGCTTTTGAGGATTACTCCATCCAGAACATTTATTTAAATTGGAATGCTTTTATTTCTCTAAATCAACTATGTAATTCGTTTGAGTGACTTATGTTGAGAGATTTGTTGTGTAATTCTCTCTGTTGGGATGTGATGAGGGCCTTGAGGGTGTGTCAACTTAGTTTAGATAGTGGTGCGCCTGTTGATCCCTATTTCTTTTGTTTCCTTAACAATGCAATTTTTTTAATGTTACAAAACAAACTAGTTTTCCTTGGAGAGGTTTTCATTATAGTTTCTGTAACTTCTAGTCTTGAGTAAATAAATTAGGAATGTATTTTACAATCCCCTTTGGCCAAGGGTTCGAGAGATCTCGCCCTCTCTTTCATGGCCAGCTCTTTGGGCTTCATGAAATTATCCGTCTCCAATCCCAAGTACACGTCAAAATTAAAGGGTGCCTAAATTAATTGTAAAAGCCTTCATATTCAGGAACCCAAATCATCAAACATCATACCTAAACTATTGGTTTTCTCTATAACCAAAGCAATGCCATTGATTAGTCAAGGTAGAATACTATATCTAAAGGATGTTCAATTGAAATCAAAAGCACTCCTCAGAATCAGTAAGCATCAACTTAATCTAATCCAACTACACAACAGCTACCAAAAATCATCCGAAACTACCTCCGGCCGATCAGAAGTGGTAGGAAGAAGTCCAAGCGATCTAGCTGACCTGACGGAGCTCAAAATCTTCTCCCCAACCTTGGACAAGTCCATTCCACCTCCTTGCAGCAATAAAAAGGGAACAAAGAAGAGAAACCTGGAAGTCTCGAATCCTTCGCTCAAATCACCATCGAACGCCAAAGGGTTTCCGAGAGCACTGCCAAATGGAAACAGGTTCGGCTGCATTTCACATCAGGTTAACAAGTTCAACCTGCCCTGTGCCGCACATTTGATGCGATGACACTCCCCGGAAATTCGATCTGTTGAATCTACGGAGATCAGGACTTGAATCAATCCGTTTCGACCCAAAAAGAAATTCAGAAGTGGGAAAGGAGGAAGATGATGCGTCCGTTAGTTTTTGTTGTTTTATTTGCTGTTTCGTAGACTTTAGGAAACTCTCGAATCTTGACTGATTTCAGCGGGGACAGTCGGCGACCGACGGCCTTAGGCAACCATTTTTGTAATAATAATACCGAAGCTTAATAATATACAAGAAAAATGGTAACTCTAATAGTAATGATACTCATTTTGGTCCATACTTTTGCTAACACAGAGTAAGTGAACATTATCTCCACTATAATTGACATTGTACGACCCCAAATTGGGGGAAAAATGAAATTTTGTCCACTTTTTAAAGTTTAAATTTTTTTTACCTTTTGTTTACATTATCATCAATATAAAAAAAAATACCGAAAGAGCCTGACGGTAGGTTAGAAGAGCAAAGGATAGTATGAGTGAGAGCTAAGAATAGAGAGCAAGATCTGAGTCCACATACACAATTGTCTATCATAGTAATTTCACGATGATATGATGTTGGACAAAAATTTTAGTTTTAAAAACTGGGCAGCTTTCTTTTTTCTCATTAATTTTGGATCATTCGTACATATTTGAAGCATTACGAGTGCATTAGAAGGATTTGCTATGTTATAAGATTTGTGAAGTGTACTCTTGCACGGAGTGTGAATTTTTAGAAGCGTATGGAAATTGAAAAGATTTATTGCAATAGCTTAGTGTGCCTTAACATTAGCACTAGATGGAACTATACAAGTTTGATGTTTGGGTTTGCTACAAAGTTCAAAAAATTATTTGATAGTATAGAGGATGAAGAATCCACTTTTCCAAATGAATGTCAACCTATTCGAGATGATTGGGAGGATGATGAACCTACACTTGTGAATGAAGATTCACTATTAAAAATGATTGGAAGAATGCAAGTTTATTTAGATTGGCTCAAGAAAAAAGTTTAAAAAACTCCTTTTTATTTAAATTTTTTAATTAAGAAATGTTTAAAATAAACTTCATGAACCGATTGTCAAACACTCAAGTTTTGTTTAAAATGACTTATTTTTTAAAGTAAACACTTTAAAGACATACAAATTAAAATTTAAGGTTGTCGGTACAGTACTTCCAATATAACTTTCCACCAAATTAGTGCAATTCAAAATTGTACTTAAAGTAAATTTTGTAGATAATGAAAATCCAATCATTGTGAATGTGGCTAACAACATGGAGACCAAGTTTGATAAATATGGAGAAATAATGAGAAGATCAATTCTTAGGGTTTACAACAACTTGTCTTCTGCACAAAAAATTAGGGTGTTGCCTCCAATCATGAAAATACATATTAGAATAATGAATAATCTTATTGCGTCTTATATAGTACATAGAAGCAATGTTAAGAAGGAAAATTAATTATCAAATATATGATTGATTAGCATTGCAATAAACGCAAGAGTTGGGTGTAGCAATCTGATTGACTGCATCAACTAAGGCTTTATAATCTTGAGCAAAGAGTCTTCGATGTAAACTTCATTATTGTTACATGTGTAGGCAATGTTATCAAACTGACTTCTTATATTCTAGCAACATTTTTTCGTGAGATTGTATTACCTTCTCTCCACTAACTATTATTGGACACATTGCTTCTATTATCTCATTTACCTCATTCACTATTCCTTTTAACAATCATCCATTTGATGAAGCATTCATCAAGTCTTTCAAGCTTGATTCAAATCCCTATAAAATATTAATCCATCCGCGGATATAGTATATGTTCATATTGTTCCTCAACTTTATGCTCTTTATATAATATATATAAATAATAATTGTAGCTAGCCTAGTGATAAAATTATTTTATAGCTTCTTTTCACTACAAGAAATCCGGATTTTTCCAACGCATCAAAAGACGTCGGCATAAAAAACATCGGGAATAAGGGCTATCTCGATGCATAAATTAAGATGTCGGGAATAAGGAGCTATTCTTGACGCCGGCCTAACGTGTTGAGAAACACATCAGGAAATATAAGATTTACCGATGCGTTAATTGCACGTCAGGAAACTAATATCGGGAAATATGGGTTTTTCCGACGCCATGCATAGTGCGTTGGGAAAGGCGTCGGGAAAAGTGGTGTTTTCCCGACGCCAGATATGGGGTCTCCCGACATTTTCGGGCGGCGTCGGGAGATCCCCTATATATTTCATTTCAATTCTGTTTTAAACAGAACTGAAGCGAAGAAGAAAGAAAAAGTTGGAGAGGTGTTGTCGTCCGTCTGTCCTCGTCGTCGCTACCCTTCCTCGTCGCCATCTGCCACCATATAGGTAAGTTTAAAATAAGTTTACTTTAGGTTTAGGATTTAGTTTAGGGTTTTTTTTAAAAAAATATTGTTTTAAAATATTGTTTTGGATTAGATTTTTGAATTGAAATGTTGTTAGTGTGTAATATTGTTAGGGTTGAATATTGTTGAATTGAAATTTGAATGAAGGTGGGGTTTGAATGACTTGTAAGGTAGCGTTTTTGGAAGGAGTGGGGAGAATGCGAAGATTTTTGAAGTATTTTATTGTTAATAATTGGTTTTGTTGGCTATCATGCAGTTATGGTAGCCTCTGTAGTTTGAAGGGGTGGGTAGGATGCGAAGATTTTTGAAGTATTTTGAAGTTAGTTTTAGTGAAAATTTAGAGGAGTAAGTTACAAATGTGTGTGAGAGAAAGATATGTATCTCTTTCTAATCAAACCTATTTATGTTTTAGGGACTTAAACGATGGACAAGAGTTGGATGAAACTTAGGAATAAGTTCTCCCTTAAGTATAGACAAGGAGTGACCCAATTTTTAGAATTTGTCAAGTTTCACGTTGATGCCTATGGACGATTAAGGTGTCCATGCAAGAGATGTTTAAATTTAAGTTGAAGCTCATTAGAGGGTGTGGACGACATCTACTGACTATTGGAATATCCCCTCTTACACAGAATGGGTGTATCATAGAGAGTCATTAAGCTTTAGAGGTACAGAAAATTTTGAAGAATGAACTAGTAGTAATCCTTTTGATGAAGGAACTAGTAGTAGGCAATTTAATGAAGAAGATGAAATGTTTGGTATGCTAAATGACTTACATGCCCCCATTGAACATGAAGAGGAAACAGAGTTATGTTGTTTGGAAAAATGAAATGCCGATGAATGTTGGGGTAAATATAGATGAAGATAGAACAAACAATATATTTCAGGACTTATTGAATGAAGCACGTAATGAGTTGTACCCAGGTTGTTATGAATTTTCGTCGTTGAATTTTTTGGTAAAGTTGATGCATGTGAAGGTTCTAAATGGTTGGAGTAACAAGTCGTTTGACATGTTGTTAGAACTCTTAAGAGCAGCATTTCCAATGTGTAGTAGTACTATCTCTAGTTCATTTTATGAAGCAAAACGAAAACTTTGTGACTTGGGCTTGGGATACGAGACTATTCATACGTGTAAGTATGACTGTGTATGTATTGGAAAGAGTTTGTTGATTTGCAACGTTGTCCTACATGTGGCGAGGCTAGGTACAAGGTTAATAATAATAGAGGAAAAAATTCTGCATAAGGTATTGTACCACTTTCCTTTGGTACCGAGATTACATCACTTGTTTGTATCACAGGAAGGGTCAGCTAACATGAGATGGCATATAGATAAACGTGTTGAAACAGATGATGTGTTGAGACATCCAACTGATGCAGAGAGGTGGAAGCACTTTGATTATGTGTCCTGATTTTCCTTCTGATCCACGGAACGTGCGTTTAGGTTTGGCTTCAGATGGGTTTAACCCATTTGGTCAAATGAGTACGTCATACAGTATGTGACATGTTGTGTTACTTCCTTACAATTTGCCACCATGGAAATGCATGAAAGAGACAAATTTCTTTATGTCACTGCTCATACCCGGTCTTAGATCTCCTGGTAGGGTAATTGATGTGTATCTCCAACCTTTGATTGAGGAATTGAAAGAGTTATGGACTTTTGGGGTGCATACGTATAACTCTCTTACAGGTTAGTTCTTTCAGCTATATGCAGCCTTATTGTAGACGATTAATGACTTTCTGGCGTATGATGACCTATCAGGGTGGAGTACAAAGGGGTATCATGCATGTCTTATATGCATGGGTGGTAGATCGTCCTTCTGAATACGAGGTAGAATATCTTTCATGGGACATAGACGCTATCTTCCAGAGAACCACGTGTGACATAGATTTAGGCTACACGATGGAAAGGTAGAGCGTAGAGCTCCTCCAGTAGTGATGAATGGGCATGAAATATTAGAACAACTAGATTAGTTGGAGTTTTCAGTTATGAGTAAACATCCTTCAATACAAGATAAGAAAAGAAAGAGAGCTCTTAATTGGACGAAGAGAAGTATTTTTTTCGAACTTCCTTACTGGTCGAGACTACTGTTACGTCACAAACTTGACGTAATGCACATTGAGAATAATGTTTGTGACAATTTGGTTGGTACGTTGTTGAACATCGAAGGAAAAACCAAGAATACCATGAATGCTCGGTTGGACCTACAATATATGAAAATAAGAAAGGACTTACATCTTGTAGAAGTGGGTAACCGATTGGTGAAGCCACATGCGAGCTACATGTTGATTAGAAGTGAATGAGTAGAGTTTTGCAAATTTCTAAAATCAGTTAAGTTTTCCGATGGATTTGTTTCCAATATATCGAGATGTGTGCATGAAAGAGAGGAGAAAATATCAGAACTTAAAACGCATGATTATCATGTTTTATTACATCGACTGCTACTTGTTAGTATTCGAGCATTCTTACCAAAAAAACGTGTACACTACTATTACTGAATTATGTAATTTTTTTCGTGACTTGTGCGCCAGAACGATAAAAGTAAGTGATTTAGATAGATTACAAGCAGACATCATAATTATACTTTGTAAGTTGAAAAGAATATTTCCACCGGCCTTCTTCAGCGTTATGGTACACCTTGCCATTCACTTACCATATGAAACGAAGATTACTGGTCCTAGTTTCTTACAGTTGGATGTATCCAGTTGAAAGAAGTCTATGCACGGTAAAACAATATGTTAGGAACAAAACATGTCCTGAGGGGTCAATTGCAGAAGCGTAAGTCATGAATGAATCAAACACCTTTTGTTTGTGTTACCTAAGTGGTATAGAGACTCGATTCACAAGAGATGAGCGAAATGATGATTCCATTGTAGAGGACGAGATAATTGGTGACTTTGAATTTTTCAAGCAGAAAGTACGACCCTTAGGTGTGTCAAGTGTTCGTGCTATATCACATGAAGAGAAACGACTCTTCCATTGGTACACACTAAACAATGTAGATGAAATATCGGAGTATCACAAGTAAGCGTTCCTCATCTTCGTAATTCTTAAATATTTGTTATACATTGTTTTTACATAAATTAAACTCATCTTCATCCCCATTAGGAAACATTTGAGGGTCCAATGTCGACAGGCTCAAAATGCTATGAATTTGTATAAAAGACATGAACGGGCATTCCCTGAATGGTTTCGAGCACAAGTATATATAACAAGTTTTAATGTGAAATGTAAGCACTAACGTATTTAAGCACGTGAGATGTCTATATCGTTGTCACATTTATTTTAGGTGTTAGAACTGCGTGAGTCGGCAAATCTATTTAACGATTTCTTCTCACTTCCGATGGGACCATCTTTTGACGTTCGTTGCTACAATGGATGCATTGTGGGTGGTCTAAGATTTTATACTATTGAACTTGATTCCCAACGTACTACTCAAAACAGTGGAGTAATGGTAATTAGTGAAAGCGATGTAAGTGGAAGTGGCGACAATAATTTCTACGGTGTTCTGGACGAAGTGTTGCATGTACAATATCCGTTAGAAAGAAATGTATGGCTATTTAAGTGTCGGTGGTATGACACCGACGTAAATAAAAGTCAAAGAACACACGTTGAAGTAGGGTACAAATCTCTCAACACGTCTCATTTTTGGTACGCAGAGGAACCTGTAATTCTTGCGACTCAAGCACATCAAGTTTTTTACGTCGATGACCCAAAAATGGTAGCAATTGGAAAGTTGTGCAAGTCAGCCAAAGTAAGCGTATATTGGATGTGCCAAAAGTGGAGGATGTTGAGAATGAGCACATTAACATACTAGAAGTTGTTGTAAGCCATCAAGTGGATGACCACATCGAGGATGACACTCTGTGCAGAATTAACATTAATCCCACGATCGTTGAAAGACTGGTTTTTCATCATGTCACTGACGACTTCATCGACAATGTGGATGAACACTTGTCACATGCAAGCGACAACGACGAATTATAGTGACAAACCACGTACCCACATATTTATGTAGTTTATATATTTTGCTTCTATGTGTTCGTATTTTCCTATTCAATGTTTGTTTTCTATATCCACAGACATTATGTCATCGTCATAACCACGTCATAATTTTCTGGAGACGGACGTTATATTCCTCGAGTTTGAGGACGAGTTAGATAACTTTGCGAGAGGGTCGTCCCGGTAGGTGACAATGCGGGTGAGTACAAGAATTTCTTTCATTTTAACTTTCGATTATTTCATGTTTTTTTCTTTAACATTATATTGAGCAGGGTCGTTTTTTCAACAACCTGGGACTCTGACTCCAAGGAGACGTGCGCAGTCTCGACTCTTAGAGTTGGAACACCACGTTGCAGTATATGGGTGCATTCCCATGACGATCACCCCTGGTGCGGAGAAACCTATTTTCCCACACGTCGTTCGCTTCAGCCAGGCGATAGGCGTGTGCGTACGAAAGACATTTCCTGTCCGCTGCTTTAAGTGGGCGAACGTTGGCAGAGAATACATTGAGGCCGTAAATGGTGACCTCTAGGTAATTAAGTCCACTACACATTTATGATTTCATTTGGAACATATCTAAGTTAACCAATCTAATGTCTAGTGGTTTTTTGTGCTTGATTTTAATTGTCAAGCAATGAATAGGTTTGTTGAGCATCAGATGCTCATCACTTTTAAAGAGTTTCGAACCGACTATCATAGACACTTTAAAAAGTACAGTGACCCTGAGGAGGCTCATGCCAACCCACCAAACATATTGGTTGGACGTCATGAGGATTGGTACTTCCTCTAGGATCACTACGTGAGTCGTGCATTCCAGGTATTTATCATGCTTAATTATGATTTCAATTTTTAATATGTATAAGAAATAAACAATATAATTGTTTTCATGTAGGAGCAATCACGGACAAACAAGGCTGCTAGACAGAAGCAACCTTACAATCATAACAGTGGGTCAAAGTTGTTTCTACAACGACAGCACGAGCTCGTTAAGAAGAAAATAGAAACGATCGACCGTGTGGAGTTGTTTCGAGAAAAACACGTTCGAGCTGGGATATTCGTGTCGCAGGCCGCAGAGGATGTACATGTAAGATATTGAACCAACATTTATGCCCTTATTAATTATATCCTCTTTCGTCATATATTTTTGTGTTACCTAACTTAGTTTTTAAAATTGTTGCATAATCAAATGTTGGAACTCCAATCCCAACCTACCCTAGAGGGTAGTCAGCCATTCTCTGGGGATAAGATATACGACTAAATGTTGGATAGACGACCAGGCTACTCAAAAGGCCTTGGTTGGGGACCCAAGTTGAAGGTCCGCAATACAACGAATGCAAGCAGTTCCACGACATCTTAATTGTTCGTCGTCCACACAAAAAGAGATTGAATTACAATCTAAACTTAATGAAGCTTTGGAATGAATTGAAGTGCAAGATAGAAATCATGCAACATTAGCTTCACAAGTGGAACAAATGCAAAAGTTGATAGAAGACTTGACTCGGGCACAACAAGGATCACCCCATGATCCTTAGCTTTGCGGTATGTATATATGTCTCCATTATTCTTAAGTTTTTGCAATGATAGTATACAGTAAACATATGGATATATGTACTAAACATACTTACTTTTGTATCATTGTAGGACCCAAGGTGTAGAATGGCGCGTACGAGCCTCGTTAAGAGACGTACGACTTTGTTTGCAGTTTTTGTATTATGAGAACTACATTTTTTGTATTATGAACACTATTAATTATTTTTTTTAACTTATTAATTATCTTTTTTTTAATTTGTATTTGTATTTTTTAATTTATTAATTTATATTGAATTTGTTTTAATTTAATCTAAAACGTCGGAAAAATATTTGAGCAATCCGAATGTCGTTATTTCACAAAAATAAAGAACTTGTTTGAGCAAAATATTTAAGGGAAAAAAATTAAAAATTACATATTTAAAAAAATACATATAAAAAGGAATTTCCGACACAACAAAACGTCGGGAATAGAATCACAAAAACGTCAGAAGAAATCATTCCCGACGCTACAAAATTTATTATCAACAAAATTTCTACCATCTCTTATTGGAGTTGAACATTCTTAGCTAGTGAAAAGTATTTAAGTAAAAAATTATCTAATAGCTCATGCATGGAGGCGATAGAATGTAGGAAAACGAGTCTAGTCAAACTTCTTCATTTCTCTATAAAGGGAAAGGAAATAATTTCAAACACAAAGTCTCACTTAGGATTTCTCGATGACAACTTATATGTTTTTGTTCCGTAGCCGGGAGAATTAGACTATCATTTGAAGCTTTCAAAATATATCAAACTTAAGTTCAAAGTGATATATGTATGAATGTTAGGCTACAATTTTGGTGTTGAGATTTTGATAAGTTGCAGTTGTATATTCTCTATCGGATTTATCCCTTTCTTTTGTTATGAAGAATGAATTTTGTGTTTTGTAATTGCTTTACCTCTTTCTTTTATTATGAGAATGGAATTTTGTGCAGGAATCATTTAACATTGTGGAATATATATTATTTTCGATGGAAGTTACTTGCTGGTCTTTCTCCTTGTTAAGGTGGGAAAACTTAAGGTTCTTCAACAAGTGGATTCTTACAAATTCTTCGAGAAAAACATTTTGTTGGAACTTGTGTTGAATCATGCGACAGAACTTGAATAACAACAATGCGTTGAAATTGGATTGCAACAACATGTTGTAAGTTGGAGTTAGGTGTTAGGAATATAATGTCAAAAAAGAACAATTTTAGGCGTTGAAAATAAGACACCTAGACAGAATGCCTAATTTGGAAATTAATTGCATTGAGTATGGACACAATGAGCTGACGCTGCTTGTTTGTATGTATACGTTTAAAATCATGCTACCGTGGATAAAAGGGGCAAGCATTCACTTATTCATTGCTTAATTCTCCAGATGTGTCAATTGAGTACAAGTTTTCCTCTTTCTTTCCCAAGGGTAAGTGAAAAGAGAGATTTCCTAGATAAGCCAGAGTCGAACACAGGTAACTTTTGGTTTCTTTTAAGCATATCACGTAAATTGGTTTCATGTGTTACCTATACAGTATTGTCGTATTCACAATATAATCTAACTTATCAATTATTATGTACACTAAGTGTGTTGTAAAAGAGAAGAATGAAGATGGATAATATGTGTATGCATTTGAACTCAGTTATATTAGGCGAGAAGAAGAGATGAATGTTTGTTAGATTATGATGCAGTACAAAGGGTAAGTAATTCTTTGAGGCGATATAAGTCACATGTTAATTCCATAATTAAGGTAAGTAACCTCTCAGAGCTATCGTCATACTTGCTTGACTTTCGAGATGCAAATACTCGAAATTTCCATGTCATTTACATCTATTATGTTTTGTCACATTATTTGTAATCCATTCTATATATGAAGGAAAGTTTCCTCTTGATGCATTGATGTCACACACTCAAATTTTTTATATGTATATTAAAGAAAAATTCATCAAAGTGATTGCATTGCTATTATTTCTTTGTCTCCTGTTCAATGAGGTCTTGGTTATTAACTCTCTCCAATAATAAAGCTCAATACTTCATTCATTCTCTCGAATGGAATGACGGGTTGAATGGAACACTGCCTAAACAAGTTAAATAATATGAACATCCAAATTCTCTAAGAACTATTACTACTTTGTGTTGTTCATAATTACAAAGACACGAGCAAATGAAAGATAATAAGATGGGAGGATGATAGTATAAAGTCATTATATTCATAAATAAAACTTTAGGCCTCTTGACCATGGGGTTCAAAATAAAAATACAAAGCAAATAAATATTACAAATGAAAAGAAAGTCAAATAAGTCAATCCTCATAACCCAATCGCTTTTGCTACTCGGCTCCAACCGAGGGAAATGGGATTTGGATTCTTTATAACTCTCACTATAGCTCTTATCTAAAACGGAGAAGAAAATGGTAGGGATGGAATTAAGTCCTTTCACTTGATTCTCATGTTGGAATTTGTGTCCTAAAACTCATACTTTGTTATTTGATTCAATAAAATTTATTATTGAATACTATAATCTTAAAACCAATAATTTTAAGGTCCCGAGGCTATTTACTAGTTTGTTGGAATTTATGTCCTAAAACTCATAGTTTGTATGTTAAAATTATATTCTATTCAATAAAGTAGTTATTGAGAACTTATTAGTGAACATAAGATACTATAATCTTTAATCCAATTAACTAAGGCCCTTAGGCTATCTAATATAGACTTGAACTTTATGTAGAGACATAAATGTGAATCAAGTTGGGAGCCTTATTCCAGAAACAGTATGAATGTGGCCCTCTCTCGATGTGATCTTGAATTGTTCATGTAGAGACAAGGGAGTGAGGCATCCTATGTAAAGAGTGTACATAAGATTGGAACCATGAAATAGTCACTTTTAAGTTATAACACCGTTGACTATATAAACTGACTATTTTGATTATGATAACCTTGGTAACTTAATCTTAATCCTTAGCTAACTATGAACTTCTGTTCAAACGGTATTATTCTTAAATCTGCATAGGTGAGGACAGCTCAACGGTGCAGGTCCAATAAGCCTCCCATTTTAGAGGTAAGATTGGGTGGATGGCTAAAGACATAGGGTCCAAGACGGAATTTACTCCTACCCGTTTTAAGGTTAGTAGATAGGTTGTTCCCTTAAGGACTGAATGCAAGCTTGAACAATGGTTCCCAACCTCTCATTGGCCCGAGAGGGATTCAGTTTATGGGTTGGACCTTAAACCAAATGTTCAATAGTGGATCAATGGGACTTAAGGAACAAGATGTAGTCTTAGGAGTAAAATGATATTTTGACCCAATCGAGGTTATGAACAACCCGTGAAGGATTAACTTATCGATCATGGTTATATCAGATGGAAAGAAATATATCTATAGTGATAAGAGTGCAACTACGAGACTTTAGTGGAATGACCCGTTAGTTAACGAATATTGATTAGCTCAGTCTAAAAGAGTTTAGCCAGTTAATCTCGGATCGTTGGAGCACATAATTTATAAGTCCATTAGGTTCTCCTGCTAGCTCATATATGGAGCTAACTTAGAACAATATGTTGGAATAATTCGAATTGTTCGAATTAGATAGAGAGAGAAATCGACGAATATATATATATATATATGATATAGTCATCGATTATAGAGCTTTTAAATATTAAAAATATGAATACATATTGATATTCGAATAAAATTGATGAAAATGATCAAAGTGGTAAAAAGTCAAAATGTTGATTTGAGTTTGAAAAGTCAAACTTTGACTGGCTTTATATTCAAATGTGATTTGAATTTTAGAAAAAGCAATGCATATTCATGCTTGGGAGGTCGGAATTAGTCAAGACGGACATAATGGTAAGAATTCAAAATGTTGACTTTTGACTTTTAAAAGTCAAAGTTTGTCTTTGACTTGAATGGTCAAAAGATCATATTGCCCTTGTACTAATTTAGTTGAATAGATGGTTACATGAGATGCAAACACCTAGCCCACTAAGTTCCACTAATTGTTAGTGGATTATTAGGTGTTGAGATTTAAGAAAGTAATTACATGCAATTTTGCATGTAATTTGTCTATTTATGTAATTTGTCTATTTAAAGGATGTGTTTCAAATTGAAAAAGATTTTTGTCAATTTTATAATTTTGAATTGCAAAATAAATCTATTTTTCCTCTCTCAATCTCAACCTAATTTGCACCTCCAAATTCCATCTCTCTCTAATTATTCCTTCACTTAACGGTCCCACAACCCGGTTCTAAGTCCGGAGAATAGCGGGTCAACACTAGTAGTGGTCCCGATTCATGATCATGAGAAGATTTCCAAGATCGAGAAGCTTCAAAGGTAAGTATTTTCCTTAACCCTAATTTAGTTTGAATTGAGTCTTTTTTAGCATGTTAATCACTAAAGTGTATAGTTGCATTAGAGTAAAGTTCGATCTTTGTTTCCGCTGCGCATGTTTCGTATTCCATCAGACTTGCGTTCAAAATCTCAAAACAAAAACTAGTGAAGAGAGATGCTGAGTAACAAATGACACTCTCTTTAAGACGTTTCATGACTCTTCTTAGAGTGTAAATAGTTCTTGGTATTATCACGTCGTCCATAAAATAAAACAGTTAAAACTTTGATCAAAGCTACATCAAAACCGATTAGAATATTATTATGTTATGAAAGAATTGTGTTTTAGTATATTTTTAGTATAAAACTTTGTTCAAGAATTTCTTAAAGTATCTTTTTTAACTGGGTATTTCGTCTCTGTTATATGAAACTTGTTCAGTTGTTTATTGTTATTTGTGAGAAACTATGTTCGATTATCTGGGTATCTTTCTTTTTTAGTATATTTTTTAAAGTAATTAAGTTATGCGAATGATTAAGGGTATAGTGCAAGAATGGTGTTTTTTAGTATTTTTAATATCTGCGTAGGACCTTTAATTAGAAAGCTTGTGTATAAGGTTTATATACATTTTATTAAAAAAATTTGTGTTTGTTTATTTTTAGATTTATAGGTTCGAGAATTATGAGTTTCGAGTTCCTTAGGTTTTTTTTATAATATTTTTTTTCTTTCTTTTTATATTCAAAAGTTATACCATTTATTTATGGATATGGTTTTTATGATTTGAAAGTAGCATTTGAAATTTTTAGTGAAAATTTGAATACAAAAGTAAATTTAGGTTGAATTATATTCTTTTTTAAGAAAATAAAAGTTTGTTAACTCGCTAAGAAGCTCAATATATATACTTCAATGTCAATGTTGAAATTTTATTCATCTTTAAAGATATCGAGCACTTGGTGGTTGGGAGGATTTTTTATTTCATTTATTGCTACTTTAGCTTTCGAAAGAGATTCTAATGTTTTTTACTAATCCATTCGCTATAAGAAGAAGGGAGTACGTCGACAGAAGCTAGAAATGCGTTGGGAAAGGCTACATCCACGCAGAAACCAATCGACAAGAACGTCATGAGAAATGCGTCGTGAAAGGCAATCTCGACGTGCAAACGAAACGAAGTCGACAAAGGGTTACTAGAGACACACTCTTCGTCAACATGGTCAACACGTTGGCAGTGGTGAACTATCGACGCATGTTAACGAAATCGCAAACATCTCATTACCGACGTTGTTATGTACGTCGGCGTCGTCTAGTACGCAGCGTCGGGACTGGCTTCTGATTTAATTTTTTATTAATTAACGTAAAATCAATAAAAATATTAAAATTCCATATTTTATTAATTAATGTAAAATTAATAAAAATTATTAAAATTCTAAATTGAATTAGAATTAATGTAAAATTGAAAAGAAATTATTAAAATACCAAATCGAATTTATTATTAATTGAAATATTAAAAAAGTACACATTCGTAGGTAATTCAAGTAATTCAAATATAAATTACATGAATAATACGAAGTAAAAATGAAAATATAAACATAGTTCTAATCGCTAACACCAGCTTCTGCACATTACCTCAACATCACTGTAGCTAGTATGATCATAGGGACATGGACAGAATGCGCAAAAAGAGGAAAGTTGAACATCATTACGAGTTGCATCGGGAGAAACACGAGGTTGCTTCAAAGAGAAACAACCGTTGTTCTGGTGGTTCCAGAAAATTGATTGAGAAGAAAGGAGCAGAAAATGACAAGATCGAGAACCGAATAAATAAGCCATGGAAAGTTTTCTACTTGCATATTTACCTCTTCCGAATCAATTTTTTGAATCACTAGAGTTAGGGTTCTTTTTGTTTGAAGCAAGCTTGTATTTCTTCGGATGCGGCTCGTAATAATATCCAATTATCCTCTTTCCACATACTGCCAATGTCCTTATGGTCATACTAGCTAAAATAATGTTCAACTTCTCTTCCTTTGTTTGAGTTCCTCCGTTCCATATAATTCTGAAATACACAACAAGTTTGATATAAAAAATACGTATAATATACATTTGAAAAGCATCAATATACATACAACAGAACAACCATCAGAATTTTAATATACATACAACACAACAGAACAACCATCAAGAGTAAGGGTATTGAAATGAGCATGCCATATATATTTTAACTCTTTTAAAATTAAACTATAACTGCTTGAACTAGTTTCCAGGAAAGAAATGGTACATTTCAACCAGAATTCAATTCAAATTTTCCAATGATAGTTTAAATAATTAAGTGCAAGAAAACCACAATTGATGAACTTATGGATTAAAAAAAAAACAAATGTTTGTAATGTATTAAGAATCAATTTCAGATACATGATGTATATTAACAAGAAAACAACACCTTCCAAATTTCTAAATTGTGACATCCTATTCTAAGTATAAGTCATCTATACCACTTGCAACCCTCTTATTCACAATTACATTCCTCTATCACATAGAAATCAAGTATCAATATTAATAAGTACAGTAGAAGTAGAACATAATATAAGACTAATACTCATCCTAAGAGTTAAGATTTCCCATAGAAGGTGATGCTCGTATAGAGATTTGGCACACCTTATGCCTGATTACTCTGTTGTGCGAGTATTTCTTTGGAAATCTCGTCCCCAAACACCATTGAAAATAACTTATTCGCTTCAATTTCCAACAGTTCCTTCCCCAAATTCTCGTCTTTTGCACTGAAATCCATCTCGTTCTCCACCAACTTTGATGCAACCAAATCAAAAGAAAGTCAATGCAAATAGTTTAATATCTTTATAGTAACAACTAAGTTTCAAAAAATTACACTTTATAACAAGAAATAGTTTCTAACTTACCAAAAATGGAAGAACAGTGGCAAGGGAGACGGCAAGGGCAAGGGCAAGGCAGTGGCGCGACAAACGTCTTATCCTCTTTTCCTTCTTCTCCTCTCTTTAATTATCTTTTAAATTTCAATTCTGTCTTTTAGAGAACTGAAACAAAATATATAGGGAAACTCTCGATGCCATTAGCGATTCATCGGGAATAGTTAGAAACAGTCCCAACAAATCACTAATGGCATCAGAAGTAGGTATACCATTTTCGACGCCATGCATGGAGCATCAGGGATCTTGCTCCGATACATAACTAATGTTCGAGTTTATCCCGACACATGTACAAGCCGTCGGGAAATATATTACCTACTTCTGATGTCGATTGAGAATCATCAAGAACAGGTGTCCTCATTCCTGATGTCGTGCATGGAGCATCGGGACTCTTGTTCTGACACATAATTAATGTTTAAGTTTATCCCAAGTCCTGTGCAAGCTGTCGGGAACTATATTCCTGTTTCTGACGTCGATAGAGAACCGTCGAGAACAAATGTCCTCATTCTTGACGCTACATACATGACGTCGAGATCTTGCTCTGACACATAATTAATGTTCGAGTTTATCCCCATGCCACGTGCAAGCTGTTGAGAACCATCGAGACAGGCTTATTTTTTCCTGATGTTCTTCATGACACGTTGAGAAAAGATAATATTAAAATAATATTTTTGCCATGTCCCGACGTATGCAACACGACATTGGGATTAGTTGTCTATCTCGACGTTCCTTCTTTTGACACCATTTTATGTGTCGGGAACCCCTCGATTTCTTGTAGTGATTTTTAATTCCACATTCTCTAAAAGAAAAAAGTAGTTTTTTGTTTTTTATCAGTCATGTTAAGAATATGTATTTTCTTGTCTTTCTACTTGATGCAACTAATATTGAAGTAGTAATCATCTCTCTCTTTCATGTACGAATTCGAACAATTTAAGGTAAATCCAAGTAGCTAAACTAACATGGTTATGCATTATGTAGCACTTTATGGATATTAATTATCAAAATTTATCGAATGATAAATTTATCCTTAATAGACATACTAATGAAATAATCTATCACTGATAAATTTTAAGAACTAAATGACAAAAAAGAGTAGTAAAAAACTAATATTCAAGCTAAATTTATGAAATTAACATCATAATAAACAATATTTAATAAAAGTAGTTGAAGAAAAATGTTTATTTCATGTATCATATATTTGTATGGCAAAAAAGAGTAGTGACAAGTTTGAAGCTAAATTTACTAAATGAACATCATAAAACATCGTTGAAGAAAAATGTGTCCTTGTATACGTGGGAAAAAAAGAGTAGTGAAAAACCTAGATTATAATAGTTTCCACCTCAAACACAACTTATAGTAACACAGACTATAATAATTTGTACCACAAACACATATTATAATAATACAGACTATAATAGTCTGTACCCAAATACAGACGATTATAATCCTCAAACTATTATAATACACAGATTATTATAATCTCCAGACTATTATAAATCACTCCTCGCCCTAAATGTCTCCTTAATTTTAGTAATTTATGATTATAAAAAATGAGAATTATTAACAACAGTTTTGTTCTGAAGATTAGCTAGGCTTCCTACGAAGGTTGTATGACTAATTTGGAATCAAGATCAATGAAAGAAGGTCAATTAAATAAATCTTAAATGAGGTAGACAAGTGTAAACCACCTTAAAAGCTTATTCATATATTGTTCAGGATGAAAATATGGGCACGACATAGTATCGTAACGAAACATTCTAATTTCATCTGATTAGCATGAAATTGAAAATTAAGCAAAAATATAATTTCAATAACACTAATATTTGAATAAATTCTTCTTCAATACTCGATCGTTTTGTCGATTCCAAGCAATCGGCCACCACACAAATCTTGTCTACTATCATCTATGGTTGATTTTGTACGTATTTGAGAGAAAACAGAAAAATGAATTAACTTTTTTTTTTTTTTTGTGGGGTGTAAAAAACTCGCTCATTCTCCGTCGATTGCTCTATCAATATTGAGTAATCTCTTTTTCTCTTATGCAAATCCAATTTGCATATAAATGATTTTTAATTAAAGAGAAAACGAGGTGGATTTGATGGTTCAATTGGGTTACAGGCATGAAGCTAAATCGCCTTTTTCATTTTGCATGTTGAATTTTCAACTAAAATTCAAATTGAAATTGAGTTTCATTAAATTCAATTTTCAAACTGTTTGATTTTTTAATTTATAATTATTTTATTATTTTATATTAATTAATAATAATAAAATAATCCTATTATCAATCAAATCCCAATCAATCTGATTGATCCAATTTAAATTTCTATTCAAACTTTTTGATATCTAAATTTTATTTAAATATCACTTATTTTTCAAAAACTCGTTAATTATATCAAATATTATTAATAAAATAATTAATTCAAACTATTTTGAATTTTTAATATTTAAATCTTATTTAATATAACTTGTTTCTCAAAAATTCGTTAATAATATCAAATATTTTTAACAAAATTAATTCGAACTATTTTGAATTTTCGATCACCCTATTTTAAATTTTATTACCATAATGAGCTAGTAGAGGGACCTATAGATCATGGGTTCCAACGATCCAAGATTAACTAGTCAAACACTTTTAGCCCGACTAATCAACATTCGTTAATTAAAAGGTCATTCCACTAAAGTTTCGTAGTTGCACTCCTCTCACTATAGATATATTTGTATCCATCTTATATAACCATGATCGGTAAGTTAATCCTTCACATGTTGTTCATGACCTCGGTTGGGTCAAAATACTGTTTTAACCCCGATACTACATCTTGTTCAAGTTTCACTGATCCACTATTGAACAATTGGTTTAAGGTCAAAAACCTGTAAACAGAATCCCTCTCGGGCCAATAAGAGAGTGAGACCACTTATTCAAGACTTGGATTCAGTCCTTGAGGAAACAACCTATCTACTAACCCTAAAGCAGGTAAAAGTGAATTTTGTCTTAACACCATATGTCCCCAGCTACTCATCTATGTCTTACCCCAGAAATAGAATACATATTAAGTCAGTGCAAATAAGCTACCCTCACCTATACAGATCTAAGGATAATCACATGTGAACAGAAGTTCATAGTTAGTTCATGATTATGATTAAGTTACCTAGGTCATTAAATTAAAAGAAATAGTCAGTTTTAAAACGCCAACAATGTTATAACGTAAAAGTGAGACTACTTAATGGTTCGATCTTATACAAACTCTTTACATAGGATATCCCCACTTTCATAACTCTACATGAACGATTCAATAACACTTCGTTTGTATTAACTACAAAGCAGACCACATTCATAATGTTACTAGAATAAAGCGTCCAACCTTATTCATATACTATAGCTAGACCGTTTAAACTATAACTCGAAGTTGATCCACATTTACGTCTCTACATAAAGTTCAAGTTTACAAGTTAGTCTCGGGATCTTGGTTTATTGGATTCAAGATTACAGTATTCTATTTTACTAATAAACAATTCAATAATAAGATTATTAAATATAAGTTTTAGGAAATAAATTTTAACAGTTCATGTGATTGAAAATGAATTCTTATTGAGCTAAAAAGAGTTCCATTGTTTAGGTTTGTCACCGCTCAAGTAATGTATAAGATTCTTGAGTGTACGATTGGAGACTTTCGTTTGGCGACCAATTATTGTAGATGACTAGAAGTACTAAAGAGAATGTGTTGACACCAAATTGTTTCCACAAAGAACGTCCAAAGAATTACATAAATTTTACATCCCTATATGACACAATATATTTTTATGATAACATAGAGAGCCTAAGACTCTCACAAGAAAGTAGGTGTAGCAACACTGAAAGTATCATTGGTCTTTCTTACAAGGAAAAAATTGTGTCATTTTGCTGAAACGATCAACAACGACCAAGACCGAATCAAAATCTTGTTCAGTTTTAGGCAATCCTAACAAAAAAATATACATAGAAATAGATCCTTTCAAATAGATGTAAGAATAGGAAATACCAATCTTTTGATTAGAATTACCTTTGAAAATTTGACATATAAAACATCTTTTAACAAATTGAGGCCATAAAGCTTTAAGGAAAGAGCTTTGTCTCGGCCAAAATAGTTGGCCGAATTGCTAGAATGTGCTTCTTCCGAAAAGGCTTTCACATGAGAGGTGTAAAGAATCGGAATTCAAAGGAAGCCATCTAAAATATGAAAATCTTTGAAGCAAACCGATAGGAATAGGGTTTAAATGGGAGGAATGAGGTTTAAGGATGGATAAACAAAAATAGAAAGGGAACAATAAAGAAACAATTAAGTTTTGTTAAGTGTTGCTCAAATGACAAATGATTAGACGAGATGGGTTCACTTGAATGAAATGATATAGAGAACTGATCGAAAGATGAGAAATTGCAGTGATATTTGAACAATGATCAAAGAAGGTGTAAAAATGAGCTTTTAACTTAATGGTAATTGACATGATCTTTCTTCTAAGAGATTGAAGGTTCGATTTTTCAATCCCACGATTACACTAAAAAAAATGATTGAAAGATGTTGGTACGAGGGAGAAGAGACGGAGGGAGTATTGAAAAGGTGATAATGAAAGAAGAAAAACATGACCTGACTGAGGTTTTTTTAAAGCTGAATATATTAATCAGCAAGCTGAACCAAAACAAATAAACTGAATATTGTTCCCAAAAAAAAAAAAAAAACCTCTCATCTCTCGAGATAGAAGAAGAAGAGGTGAAACCCAAAAAAAATAAATTCCAAACATGAGTCACGTCCGCCAATTTGGTTGAGGTTTTCCATGTTTATGATCGTGTCCCATGTTAATTTCCTTTCTTGCCCTTTTCTTAACGTGCCCCTTCCTTGATCTTATGTTCTTTTCTTATAACCTTCAATTTTTTATTTTAAAAAAACGTATAATTATTCTATATGAAGGTGTAAAACTTTCAAACTTTTGCCGATTGATTGAAATTATATGTCTTAATCGATTAAGTTACATTTATTACAGTACAAACTTTCTTTTATGCCCGCGAGTATCCGAACTAGCTCGCTTGTATCCCAACTAATTTCATGGGACAATCCATCCGATCTTATAACATTTGGGTGTCAAATAAACTCTATACCATAAATAGAATCTATAACCTTCTACTCATTTATTGAGATTACGTCTCACATTTCTTACCATTAGGTAAAAGTCAACTCAAGAAAGTTTTGATAACATGAAAAATGAAAAAGAAACTTATAATATTATATATTTGAAATCTTTTTATCTTGTAAATATGAATCATTTCTTTCGTGGTTGGTTATCTACGATAAGTTAACATATAACACTATAAACAAATGTTGTACTTCTTTTATGAATTTAAATTTATTATCGAGACAAGCATGTTAAGATATATATATATATATATATATATATATATATATATATATATATATATATATATAATTTTAAAGTAATTGTGAAATAATTATATTAAGTATAATGTAATTATTAAATGTTAGTATATTATGGAATTTGGGAAGATAAAAGCGAGAATTTGATTGAGGAAAGAGAATATTTTATTTTTATTTTGGAAGAAAAAAATAAAAGAAGAAAGAAAGAAATTATGTGATTAGATAATAAATGAAGAGAGAATATGAGATTTATTTTGGAAAAGAATAAAGAAAAAGAAAAGAATAATAATACTAATTTTATTATTATTATTTTTCTTAAATATGTCTCAGGATACGTGTCGTCACTATTCACTTTCTTTTTCATTGCGAAAGCCTAGCCACTCTAGCTGCCGCCTTCATCTTTTTCGTCAACTCGTCTCTGCCACTGCCATCGTTCACTATCAACTAGTCTGCCAGCCGTTGTTCACGTCACACATTTGAGTCGCACAAATAAGCAAGTTGTAGTTGTGTGTTGGGTTTCAATCATGATCTGTTGTACTCCGGTGTCTTTGTTCTTTGTCGTCGATCGAGCCATCGTCTCCTTCGTCATCTCCACGGTGATCTGTCCTTGCTAAGTCAAACTATAGATCCAAGTAGCGTCCTTGTAGTCTGAGCCAAATTCCTCCCTTCCAAGCTGCGTGCGCATAAGCCGAGTCTTTCCTTTAGCCGCGAGCCAGGCTGTATTTTCTCATCCTTGCAAGCCGCGCGCCCTTCACCCTTCCAAGCCGTCTGAGCCGCCACCTTATTTTGGTCCTTTTTCCCGTAAGTTTTGGTTGAATTCTAGGTATGTCCAATAAATATTAATTTTGGACTCTAAACAATTTAATTTTGGATTTAAGTTGGATAATTTAGTCTTAAAGGATCTTTTAGTCAATTTTTTGGAGAAGTTATTTGAGAAAAAGGTTGAATTGATTTCAACCCCATCTATTGGTAAGTTTGAAACTCTAATTAAATATTTGGTAGATATTGGTTAACAAAATTATTAATTTAATTTTGTCCATATTTAGAACTAAGTAAATTGGAGATTTACTGTCAACCAAAGAGTTAGTATCTGTTTACTAATCTCGAGGTAAGAGATTCTCCTACTAGACCCTCGTATTGAAGTTAAGAATTTGCATATAATTTCTGCATAATGTATTGATGACGTATATTGATGATTGATAGTAGTGATTGAGTTATGTTGATGATGATGATTGAGTTTTTTTTTTTCACTAAATTTGAAAACATATTTAGTTTTAATTTAAAATTATAAAATTTTAATTTAAAAATCAAAATTCTTGTTTGGCTCTAAAAAAGTATATTCTATGTTCATGATTTCTTAAAACAAAATTTAAAAACAAAGAAACTGGTTTTTGTTTAAAAAAATGAGTTATTTCAAGGTTATTTTTTTTAAATCATCCTTAAAATAAGTACATCAAATACATTTTAATTGTTTTTCTTGTATTTTTTTGTTTTTTAAATTATTTTTGTTGTATTATTTGTTTTTGAAAACATAAAAATAAAAATGAATCATGAACCAAACAAGTTTCCTACATTCAAGTAGATAATCGAGTTATATTATAAATTTAAATATTAAAATAATTTATCTATAAAGCCATACTTAAGTCTCTGTGACAAAATCAATACTTTGTTGCATAATAGTCAATTTTACTCAGAGTGTGTTTAGAGTACATCTTCAAGTGTTTAGTTTAAAAAATAAATCATTTTTGCAAAAAAAAAACTAGAGAGTTTGACAATCACTCAAAATAAAATTTGGAGTATATTTTAAATTATTATCATTTTTTGTTAAAAATGAGTTTTTTGAAAAATATTTTTTCTTATATCAATCCAATTAGATTTTTAATTTGAATGTTAGCATCATCGTCTTTTAAATTATATTCATATATAATTTTATATCCAATGACATAAAATTATGGATTTGCTACAATCTTGTTCACTTTCTATAAAATTTAAGAAAATGCAAAATAGTAAAGATTTTAACCTCCATTAATAGAAGTTAGAGTTTGATAAGAAGCATTTTTCATATTCATACAAGCCATAAATCTAAACTCTATCTACATTCAACTTTAACATTTTGCATAATATGGTTAAGCACAAATTAACCATATTTTTCATCCAATATCTCATTCTATAATTCTTACGTTTGAAGAAAAATCCTTTCTCGCCATCCGAATAAGAAAGTAGGTACTATTTGTATATTTGGCACATTAAATATTCAATTATTTGTTAATAATGTGAAGAAAAATCATTGATAATTAATCGTACCTTAAAAGAAAAATTAAATTTAAGAAGAGAGAGAGAGAGAGAGAGAGAGAGAGAGAGAGAGAGAGAAATTGGTAGGTCAATTATTTATGTACTAGTGTTGGTGTTATTTTAAATGGTAAGGGTGTGGCAGTGTTTGACATGTTCCCCCTGATTGGTTTACTTGTGTGCAATTGCAGCCGGCGACCGCGTCGTGGCTCCCACCATATCTAACGCTATGCACGGCTGGTCAACCGGTACCTGTCGGTTGTCATAAAGCCTCAGATAGTTTGTTTGGATCACTTATAGGGAGAATCATCATAAACAAAATGCTAAACTATATATTGTTATTTTAACTAAGTTTTGTTTAAAAAATTCTTATTCGAAATTTATATTTTTTACATAATCTTTTTTTTTTTTTTTTGTATAGTTATGAAAGTGAATTTTTAATTTAAACTTTAAAAGTGCTAGAAAATGGTGAAGTTTAACTAATTACAAATCTTCTAACTTTATTAAATTAATTAATAACATTAACATCAAAGATGAAAAATAAGTATCGAAGTAAAAGATTGTTGTTAAAATGTAAATCTTGAAACCTATGAATTAAATTGAAATCAAACTCTGAAGGAGTAAATGTGCAATAACTTGAAACTTAATAACTAAATAGAAATTAAATTCAAAATCTATGAAGCAATTTTTTTTTTTTTTAAGTTCTAATATTACTTTTGATATTTATAAGAAGGTTTTGAAACTACCCATAAATAAAAATCGATTATAATTTATGATATGTGATAAAACTTGAACCAGTGTGGTAGTGATCTAAAATGGATGTGATTTTAATTTTTGTTTTAAGTTACAGTCACGTGTATTTTCTACTTTAAGAGAAATTTCAAAATGTTTATCAAAGGTTAATATGGTAAATTACAAAATTTGAAAGAATAAAATAATTTTTTTTTGAAAGGAAATGGCACAATTGAGAAATGTTTTTCTTGCAATTGAACATACGAATAAAACGATGGAGAACAGGTAAGATTTTTTAATCTTAAAATATAGTATTTTATTATGAATTTGGGACAACGTATGAATTTTTTATGGATCAAATAATATATATATATATATATTAAAAGTCAAAAACTGAATTATATTTGTCAATAAAGATTAGACTGAATTAATTATATTTAATCCTTAGACTCAACTGACATTTTATATCACATCAAATCAATAAGTTTTATGTGTAAACAAAATTAGCAAACATTGAGTAAGAAAAAGTCATTTTCTACGACCAAAATAATTATTTTAAAAAGAAAACAAATTAAAATGGAAAAAAGTGAAAATTATGAAGAGTAAAATTAATTTGAACTTTTTAGATTATTTAGTTTATATTATTTTATAAGTTATTTTTCTTAAAAAAGAAAAAGGAAAAAAGGATTCTATATTAAAAATTAAAAATCAAAATAGAGTTTGAAAAGATTGAAAGTCAATATAGCAGTTGTCGTAATTGTCTGCTAATTGGTCGGGACTTTAACCAATACACACAAACACAGTACATCAATTCTTTTTTTTCTTAATTCCTTTAACTTGCAAGAAAAAGTTACCGCAGCATCATCAACAGTAGCCTTTTTTACCCTCATCAACGCATGGATGAGACATCTCAATCTGCTACTTTCCCAGTTTTACTTTTACTGTGTTATTCTCCCATACAGTTTTTTTGGTTAATTCTATATTTTATAACAATCTGTCTTTATACAATATTATAGTTAACTTTTTTCTTTTCTTTTTTCTTTCTTATCATGTATTTTGAGTATATATTAACTACCATTTACAATGCTCGAATAATATTAATATAATATAGTTTTAAAAAATTAATTAATTTTATGATGATGAAGTTTTTTTTTTTCATTTTTAAATTGAGCTAATTGTTTCATATAAATTTTCATTTGGATATCAAGTTTTAAAATAATTTTAATGTACAAATCTAATTCTCAATGTATATGGTTTTTAAATAGTTTTTTCTTACAAAGTTCAAATGAAAATAGCTTAACGAAAGTTATCATGTATTTTATTTTTAAGATTGGATGTTCAAATTCTTCTACCTTCAGATCGTTATACTAGCGTAACCCTAGAGGCAACCATATTTGTTTGTTTCTCACTTTCACATTTTTGCGAAGCTCGTATAGGATAGACTCTTTGGTTAGAGTATAATTATATTGAATGTTTTATATTTGTAAGTTAACATGGGAGAAGAAAACTAAATTACAATGGAAAAAAAATCAAAATTTAACATGTATTTAGTACTAAGCCTAACTTTTATATGTGTGTTCTTTTTTTAGAAAAAAAAAGCACTTTTTTTTTTTAGTTTCAAAATCTTAACTAAAACAAACTTTCATTGGGTGGAAAACAGTAAAATAATGGTAATAAAATAAACAAAACTTAAAAAAAAAAAGATTGTTACTTACAAAGTGGCCAGCTCCAAGGATCCAATAGAAGTGAAGATTTTTGTAAGACTTTGTGAATCCTTTTGTTGTATCTTTATCATTTCCACAATATAGAGGGGCTCTTCCTGTACTTAGAAAACCTTTAAGCCCTTCCCACCTATAACAAAAAAAAAATTGTATGTCAATTATACCCTTCTATTCAAGGGCAAAATTGTCCATAACCCAAAAATAAATTATTTTTAGAAAGTTAGAGAGAGAGAGAGAGAGAGAGAGAGAGAGAGAGAGAGAGAGAGACTTGAGCTTATGAACCCATGCTTCAGTTCCTTTGGTTGAGCATATAAGGTCCACCTGTAGACAAAAACAAATTCTCTTTTTATTAATATATAAAATTAAAATTTTCAAAAAATGGGAGGAAAAACAAAGGACTTAAAATGAAGAAGCACTTCACAAAAATTATATATTGATGGAATATTCAAGTGGTCCTAAACATTTTAGGCCTAACCCACTACATATCATTCAATTCAAACCATATTATAAAAGTAGACAGTTTAAAATATCATATATCTATTATAATAATGTCTTTCTTAGATGGAAGATTCCATTTCCTTCACTTTTTATTTATGGTTTTTTCTTTCTACAAAAAGAATCGATACTAAAAGAAAATCTGTAAGAAAAGGTTGCCAAATAGGGTTTTTTTTTTCCTTCTTTTGTCTTTTACACAAATATACTAGAAATCATAAAATTCATCAATAAAATACGGTGTTAATTGCTACTCTATCTTCAAACTTTCTAAATAATATTTAGAGACTATAAAATGGAAGTAATTATCTCTCATAAATTTGATGTACAATTTTTACATTATTATAAATTTGAGAATTCAATTTTCGTTATTGACACACAATTACAGTTTTGATAACGATTAGTAAATATAATTATACTTTTATTAGTCTATATAATTTTATAAAAACCGCATAAAACAACACTTTAGAAGAGAGTTTCTAATGTGTAGATGATAATTTTATTTTTTAAATTAGATCGATCGGATTATATTAATTAGTAACTAAAGTTTATTGAGGTATTTTTAAATATAAAATCAGTATTTAATAAAATATAAAAAGAAAATTTCGTATTCCATAGTGTATGTTATAAATAGAATTTGACAAACTATTATATTTTCAGATTTATTCAATTTTAAAGAAAAAAAAAAAAAAAAAAGAAAGGAAAGAGAAAAGGAAGCTTTACTTGGCCATTGTATATGGTCACCTCCACTCCTTTCGCAAGCAACTCATCAACCTACACAAGAAAAAGAAGAATGGCAAATTAAGAAAATTGGAAAGGGAGAATAAATAATTTGCTATTTGTGGCTAATAGAATTAAATAAGCAAATTATTTTGTTTTACCTCATTAATTCTTGGTTTCATGAAGTCTTGTTGAAGACTTTGGAAAACATATTCGGACTGCCCACCCCATCTGTAAATATACAATAATCTTACCATATTATGTATAATTCACATTTTTTTTCATATTATATTATATATATTATTTAAAGAGAAAAAAAAGTAATACTGACGTCACATTATCTGGGATTATTTTTAATTTTTTTCTTATGCCACCATTCATCAAATCATATAAGTTAATAGAATCTCCTCCCACTGTGGTTCTTAATGAACTGAGGTATCTTGAATATCTTCTCATTGAAGCGACGCCGTTTGATATGTCCATTGCTCTTTCCGACGATACTGAATCCGCTCCCGAATCCAATAAGAAGTTATAGAAATCCTAAAAGTTCAACAATTTAGTTATCGTTTAGTTTTCTGAACAATAAAAGACTGATTTAAATAATATGAGAAATCTTCAATTAAATAACGGAGAAGAAAAAAATGTTTCCCCTCTAATTTCTATTTTGGTTCCTCAAATTCAGGAGAAACTTCATATTGAAGAACTGAGAAGTCTCGTCAATTAGATTGACCCTTAAATTTAATTTTCATTTGATTCACAAATTAATTTTTAACTTTGATTTTGCACATAAAAAAATCTTATGTGGTCTATTTATTAAATAACTTAAAGTTAAGTTCAAACACCAAAATCAGCCCGATGAACGTTAGCGAAAATTTTGCATTAGAAGCGTAAAATATGAAAAGGCAAAAACCAAATGAAAAGGTGGAAATGTAATAAGTTGAAACATATATACCAAATAAAACTAATCTTTAAACTGAAGAAAAAACGAGTAACTTTTTTGGGCAAATAAAACTAGAATACTAGTTTTATGGGTTTTATACCATCCAAAGCTTTGAAATAATAATTAGTTCAGATTCAATCTTAAAACATATGTATCTCAATCTGCATTCTCCTTTAAACTTAAATAAACTAAGCTAAAAGTTCAAAAAACTTAAAGGTATAGTTGATATCTTTTCTAAGATAAAAACAAATTTATGACTAATTTGAGATTGACAGTAGAAGTAGTACATTAGTTAAGTTAAGTTTGGTTAACTGTAGCTCCAACTTTCTATAATAATGAATCGAGAAGTCAGAAATTATTTTCTATATTTATTTAAATGAGACTATGAATGTATATGAGTGGCATTTCCGACCCACGTGGGGGGCAAAAGAAAACAAAAGAAGGAAGAAAAGAGTTAAGAGAAAGTTGAATAATACCACACCATTACTGCTGGCACTGATCACATCTTCCAGTTCACTCCACGAGGATGTAGCTGCCACGAACTCACCCTTCTCTATTTCCTCTTCAATTCTCTTCGCAATACTATCAAATTCAATTAATACACCATTACAAAATTTTCTCATTTCAAATCATATTTGTAAATTAGTTAGCCAAATTAATTAATTTTTATTCATGTATAAAACCTTTGTAATTAGGAGTCTTAGCTTTTTAATATATTTAAGTTTTCAATTATTATATTAAAAATTACATTACTGGTTCCTTCTAACTCACCTGTTTGATTTGGCCACTCCAATGTCGTCAAGCCTTGACAAATCTTTCAGAAGAGGTCCCCATGAAGACTGCCGGCCGGTATCAATATTATATTATTATCCCCAATCAAAATGTTCCAATTTCCAATTAAAAAAGTATGCCGTTCATTATATCCAACCATTTCTTTTTTTTTTTTTTTGTTTCGGAAAAAAAGAACTCATAGTAAATATATGTTTATTTGTCTAAAACGTAAAATAGTAAATGATCACTGTTAGAACAATTAATCTAGATTCCAAAAATATAGAATATTAAAATTTAAAATCCAAAATAAAGCTAAATTCAAAATTCGAGGCTAAAAATGTAATATTGTAAGGATTAAATGAAAATTAAATTTAAAAATTAAATATAAAATAATATCAATCAAGTGGTCAAATGAAAACTAGTTTTTTTTCTTCATATTATTAACCAAATTCGCTTTTGTTGTCTGTTCTTATAGTACATACTTCTTTCGACTGAAATAAAAGAATGGTGTAGCGCTCACACGAGAAATTAATATTTCATACAATAGGACAAAGACAATATATTTACTTGGGTTTAGTAATATATCGAAATTTCTCTAGAAAAATATAAATAAAGTAAAAAGTAATGTGAAAGATGCATACTATAATAGGTTCCAAACCAACTGTAGCCACCTACTAATTTAAAACTCAAATATTAAAATCAAGTGAATTTCTTAACTACCAAAAATATTAAAATTAAACTTAAAAACATAATTTAAGCTAATTAATTACAATAAAGTCCTTCACTCTAATTGTAAAAATAATTACAAATAATAAAATAATGGTACCGTGTAATCTTGGGGGGAAATCCAACTATCACCCAAAACAACCCCTGCACGTTTCCAGCAACGCAAGTTAAAATCACTGCCGAACTCTATTTTGCTACGTGAAAGTCAAATCACATACCTCCAAGTGTAAGCTTTAACCTCCCAGCTTCAATAGCTTTTAAAGCCGATAACCCAAGCGTGACGGCATATTTTCCACCGTAGGATTCAGCAACAATGTAAAGCGGACTCTTCTGAAGCGTCTGATCTCTATTGAAAATCGCTTGTAAAAGGGTCGTTAAATCCGTGGCAGCTTCTAAATCCGATTTCACCAGCGAATTTGTATCCTCCACGAAACTGTACCCTGTCCCCACCGGATTATCCTTCCCCCAAAAATACAACTAAAAATTTAATTTCCAACCTAAATTCTAATTGGTAAAAAGAAAATTATTATTCCATCAAATTAAATTACCACAAATAAAAGGTCTGCTTTGTGAAGCCAGGTTGAGTTTCTAGGCTTAAGTGAAGCGTCGAGTGGACCTACTTCTTTAAAATTACCAATTCCAACTCCCGAAGCACCCTGAAGTAAAAATGGTTGGGTCAAAAATTGTCAAAATGAAATGAGCTATAGAAAACAAATGGAGAGTCATTGGTGCTTACGGGGCCACCTTGCAACCAAAGAATGATTGGCCAAGGCTTGGAAGGATTCTCAACTCTGTATGGACTTCGATAAAGCCACCAAAACATATGAGCTTCTGCAGATTTCATTTTAACAATAAAAAAAAGATCTAAATTAAATTAAACAATATTTTGAAAATTGAAAAAAGAAAATGAAGGATTATGAACGAGAGGATTTGTAGTTGGTTACTAACTGGGGCGGACACGTACGTATCCCCATTCTTCAGATCCGTCATTTGATCGGAAGGCAGAGGTGGGCCGGGCGTGGATCGGATGGCCAAAGAAGAGGAGGAAGGAAAGAAGAAGAAGATGGAATTGGTTATTCATTGGAGGAACTATGAAGGAAGAAAATGGTGAAAGAAGTAGAAGGGAATGGTGTTGTGAAGTTTCTTTAGAGGAAAAAGGGGAAGAAAAGCCTAAAATAGTGTTGGAGAAAAAGAGAGGGGAGATTCTGATATTTATTTATGCTTGGATAGTTGGACGGGATTTTGGGAGTGGGGAAAATAAAATCTTACACCTTAAAATTGGAAATTGGAAGCTTTTTTTTTTTTTTTTTTTTTTTTTTTTTAGGGATTTTTTTTGGATGGTTTTAGGTATATTTATGCACTTGATTATTATAATTATACGCTATTGTGATTTAGTTATAATATTTTGATTTAAATGTAATTTATTTTAATTTTGGTCGTGTCTAATCTATTTTCTTTTTAAAATGAAATAATAAAAATATAAAAATGATGAAATAAAATAGTAAAAAAATAGCAAATATGGATTTTGAAATAGGGTTAATAGTAGTTGATTAGAAATAACAAGATAGTATTTACTCTAACAATTTTTATTAGAATAGTCATTTTTTAAAATGACCCTTTAATAGTTAAATTGCAGATTTACTCCATGTTGTAGAGTTTATTTGTTTATTTATATTGTTGTTAGAATCTCCAACCATCAATAATTGGAAACAGCAGTGCGACAGTCAATCCTAGAACTCTACAAAACAAAAACTCGTTAATGGTTGAGTCACGGAGCTTAATTTCTTTCTGCCTTTTGTTGTGTATGAAGTTCTGAAGATACCATAGCGTCCCCATGATAAAATAGCCAAAAAAATGTATGACCAATTTTGCACGGAAACTGGTTGGTAAAACTAACACCTTTTCGAAAATATGGTATTGCTCAAAATCGGAATTTTATGGAAATGAAAATAAGAGAAAAGGAGAAGGCGAAGATAAGATTTGTTGTAAAAATATGGGAGGAAAGTTGTGGATTTTATAGTCTCTTGGAGCCAACACGAAGAAAAGTAACACACATTCGAACACAATGCTTTCGTATCCGTACAGATGGAAGATCGTTCGTATAAACAAAAAATAAAATTCTATTTTACCCAAAGTAAAAAATAAATAATTTTTTAATAAAAAATTATTTTCTTTTTTACATCGTCTCACTGGCCAAACCACACGTGGAAAGACCACAATATCCATATTTGTCTAACTACTCAAGGAATGTTTAAGGGAATGGTTATAAAAGGGAGGGTTGGGTAACCCAACCCATGTTTGAGGGAAGGGTTATCATAACACTAATTTTACCCCGCAATCTTTCCTCAACCCTTCTTCAACTCTTTCTCAGCCCTTCGTCAAATGTTCCCATTTTTTTCATTTATAATTTTTATAATTTTGAGTTTTGTTAATTTTAATATTTTTATTTTAAAAACACAACTTGTTTTTCGGTTATAAATTTGGTACAATTATATAATTAAAATTTTAATTTCTTCCTTTACTCTTGAATTATGTAATTTATTGTAATTATACAATTAAAATTTTAATTTAATTACCGCAAATCAACTCTATGTTTGAATTTCAATCAATATATTTGTGAAATTAAAATTTTGATATCAATTTCAACGTCATTGTTTTTTTGTTAATCAGCCTAAATATCTCAGGAGTGTCAATTCAATCAAAAAATGGCAAAATTTTAACAAACTATCATAAATTGATTACAACAGTTAGAAAACCATAAGGACTATTTGATTAAATTAAAAATTGGTGGAGCTGTAATTTCAACAAACCTATTATTTAGAGGTGGTTTGTCTATATTTTCCCATTTTCATAATGTTATTTTGGTTATTAAATTAAGCTTGGTTAAATTAACATAACAAATCTTTTGTTGTAGAGGTGGTAGGTTCATGAATTTTTTAACCAATAATTGTTGAAAAATGACTAAAATAAATATTTTGAAAATATATAAGTCACCATTAAAAGTAATAGGAATTAAAATCAATATTTTAAAAGTAGACTAAAATAAATTGAAGAGAAACCTAAAACTAGATTCATTGTAACTTTTTACTAGAAAACAAAACTAGAGTTGGTAAAAACATTGCTTGTTATTTTTTGTTCCCGGTTCTTCGTATTTTCAATTGTTATTTACACTCATTTACATGTTTACGGGTTCATGTCAAATTCATAAAAACCAATTTATTGAAACGTAACGTATACTTAAAAAATGTTGAAAATGAACATTGTAGTTAAATAAATTAAGACAAATTGTGTTTTACGAAAACTAGGATGGTTTGATAAATTAAATATACGAAATTCATGTATTGGATTTAAAATATGAATTTTTTAAAAAATTTATTCATGTAAATAATGTCTATACAATACATAACATATAATTTTTTTCATTATAAAATAACATGTTTATATGGTACCATAACTAGAAAAGACAATTATTTCCTTTTGAGTGTCCAAAGTAAAAGGTGTGTCCAACTCAAGGATATCTAGTAGAATAATCTCTTAGTTTAAAGCTTGGAGTTTAACCCTGGGATGCATAACAATTTCCAAATCCAACCTAGACATAAGGAACTTAATAATTTTATCCAATAAAATTATCAATTATAATCCAACTTTAATTCTTCAATTTGCTCACCTAAATAGGAAGTTCAAAACTAATTTTCAACTTGGATGGAGGTTCACAAATCATTTACAAAAATAAATAACTTTAGAACCTTAATCGATATTTCAAAATCCATCTAAAAATCCCAAAAACACCCGCCCAAACTCACCACACCAAGATTGGTGAGCGACAACAACAATGGACAACAACGGATAGGCTACGCAGATGGTTGTGGTAGACGGGGTTTGCATAGTGAAGGGTTTGTGACTAGGGTTTCTTAGGTAATCTTTTCTTAGAGGTGTTAAAAAAATCGATAACCCGACCAGCTCGAATTACCCAACCCAAACCGTAAGGGTTGGTTGGGTTAAATTTTGTCTTAGGTTGGGTTAGAAAATTGAAGAAAAAGAAGTTGAGCCGAGTAGCCAGGTGTCAAGGGCATAATTGTCCAAGGTATTATTTATCGATGGTCGTATGCCCGAATACCCCCAAATCACTTTATTTTTATGTCTTGAAAGTAGTTTAGGTTAATTCTTTTGTTTAGGTGTCGCCGAGTCACAGTGTGACATTTCGGCTTTTTCATATGCAAGCCTGCCAAGGCCAAAATTCTCAATATGTACTATAGGGGGTACATGACTAGTCTGACCCCCGCCCAAGCCTTGTCGCACTCTTTGCAAGTTAAGCTATTTTTTTTGCAATTGACAGTCTTCAATGCTTTCTTTATGATGTTTTCAACTATTTAATTTCTCTCTCCCGTTTTATAAAAATATTTTCTCAAGAACGAGGAGGGAGGCTACATCATACCGCGAGTTTGTCCGCGGATTTCGGATTTCGAACGGCTGACTTATTGATCGAGCTAAACAAGTTCCGCACAATCGTGTTGAGAAGTTACGATTGTGACAAGTGGTATCAGAGCCAAATCAGCTAATCGATGATAAGACCGAAACATGTTGTCCGCTAATCCATCGGGCAAGTCCCAAAAAGATCGACTAGTAGAGATAGAAGAGCAGATGCTCTACCTAGTCGAAGTTCCCGACTCCATCCGCTACTTGGAGTCTCGTCTCGATGAAATTTCCGAGAAAACTGACACAATCGATGCGGTAGCTGGTCGTATCGAAGGGTTGCCGATACAAGAGTTGTTGGCAAGAGTCGACACCTTGGAAGCAAACACAAACGTCGGAAGAACTATTAACTACGAGCGTGGGGAAAGTTCATCGGGCTTTACTGCCCACATGGAAGAACGTGTCAGCGAGCTAGATAGCTCTCAAAAGGCACTATTAGAGATGATAAACGGCATGTCAGAGGATTTTAGAGTCACCCTCGATGTCGTTAAGAATGAAATTGCAGACGTGAACGCAAGGCTGAATCTCATGATCCGAGCAATGGCAAACCAAGCTCCAGCTGGAGGAGCAATTTCGGTTAGCAAAGTAAAGATCCCGGAACCAAAGCCCTTCTGTGGGGCAAGAGATGCAAAGGCTTTAGAGAATTATATTTTCGACCTTGAACAGTACTTCAAGGCTACAAACACCGTCACCAAGGAAGCCAAAGTGACATTGGCAACGATGCATCTGTCTGAAGATGCGAAGTTGTGATGGAGGTCCCGATACGTGGACATACAAGAAGGACGTTGCACAGTAGACACTTGGGACGCCCTGAAGAGAGAGCTCCGCTCGCAATTCTTCCCCGAGAATGTGGAAATCCTTGCTCGGCAAAAATTACGCGATCTAAGACACACTGGCAAGATTCGGGAGTACGTGAAATAGTTCGCAGGGTTGATACTAGACATCCGCGATATGTCAGAGAAAGACAAAGTTTTCTATTTTGTCGAAGGGTTGAAACCGTGGGCAAGGGCCAAGTTGTATGAACAAAGGGTCCAAGATCTCAGGTCAGTGTATGCAGCAGCCGAACGGTTGTTCGATCTAACAAGTGACTCTCAAGATGTGAGACGTCACCAAAGTTCCTCACCTGGAAGGAACAGGAATAGTTGTCCGAGTTCTCCCAAAACTGTAGGGGGAGAGAAATGCCCTGGTAAAGACTGCAGATCTCACCAGTCAAACACAGGAAATACATGTCAAAGGCCGAATAATCAAAGCCCACCCAAGCGCCGCCTCAGTTGTTTCATATGTAGTGGCCAGAGAATGCTCGAATAAAGTCGATTTTCATGCGTTTCAGGCCTCATTAATCGCGGATTCAGATGATAAGCCAAATGAAGATGAGGATGAAGCGGGCCCGATAGATAGAGGCGAAAGAACTCGAATAGGGGCCATAAAATATCTGTCGTCTCTCCAGAAAAAGTTAGGGGAGAGAAACGTACCCACGAAAGGGGGCTTATTATATGTTAACTCCTGGATCAATCAAAAGCAGACGAAAAGCACTATGATTGATTCCGGTGCAACCCATAACTTCATAACAGAGGCAGAGGCCAGACGACTAAGACTCCATTGGGAGAAGGACTCAGGAAGAATGAAGGTCGTGAATTCCATTGCCCTACCCGTCGTCGGATTAGTGAAACAAGCAACGATAAAGTTGGGAGGATGGAAGGGCTGTGTAGACTTTGTGGTGGTGAAGATGGATGACTTCGATGTAGTGCTAGGAATGGAGTTCCTCCTTGAACATCAAGTTATACCAACGCCCTCAGCCAAATGTCTAGTGATTACTGGATCCTTTCCCACGATAGTGCAAGCAGAGATTCGTCAGCCCAACGGGTTTAAAATGATATCGACCATGCAACTAGACAAGAGTCGCGCCCAAAAGGAACCACCATCTGTGGAGATCCTGCTTGGGGCGTTGGAAAAGCCGGGGGAGACAGTCCCCAAGGACACTCTGTATGTCCTAGAGAAGTGCCATGGTGTGATGCCAAGTAGTTGGCCCAAGTCCTCGTCGATGCGAAGGAGAACTGACCATGGGGTAGAGTCGCCATCAGAGGCAAAAGCGCATGCGAAGAATGCTTATCGCATGGCACCGCCGAAGTTAGTCAGACTTCGGAAACCATCAGAGATGTTGTTGAATACAGGGTGTAGTATACCTGTACAAGCTCCATATGGAGCCCGCGTCCTTTCCCTGAAGAAGAAGGACAGAAGTCCACAACAGTGTGTTGACCGCCGTACCCAGAGTAAGCTCAGAGTGCGGTGCAAATATCCACTCCCCATGCTCTCGAGGCGGGTGGACCGCCCCCGTGGGGTGAAGTATCTCCCGAAGTCAAACATCCGACCGAGGTACTGTCGAGTAAGAACAACGAAGGCAATGGGATTCGAGACAACTTGTGTCATTGGGCATGAAGTATACGAGTTCCCCGTGGTGCCACTGAATCTTACCGATGCCAAGGGAGGAAAGTGTTGTTCTGTGCAGAGCCAGATGAGCGCGCTGAGTCATGCAGAGGAGTGCCACCAAGGTGGGTCGTTGAGAGAAGAAGACACTCAGTGGAGCGAGAACCTCGAGTGTCAGGTCGCCTTCAATGGTTCAAAGCAAGCCATGATCAAGGGGCCAAGTCTTGGGGTCGTCGATGCGACCAAGACTCCTGAAGTTGAAGCCGAGCAATTCAACTATGTGCTAGGAGAATACCTGCATCATTGTGTTGATGACAGACAAAAGAATTGGGTTCAACTGCTGAAGGTAACCCAATTCAGTCATAGTGCTCAGACAGACTCGCTGATCAAGAGAAGTCCGTTTGAGATTAGAGGTAAGAGGCATTCTGTATTGCCCCCCGTCGCTGATGACCCTTATGTAGGGGACCGTCCTTAAGTCCACCGAGTTGAAGAGGAATGGAAACAGATGGCCGACATCGCTCGAGTGTGTCTAGAAGAAGCTTCAAGGCCGATGGAGGAGGGGGTAGATCGAGAGCGATGCCCTCTTGAGTTCGAGTGGATGACCAAGCTCCCAGTTAACGGTGCAACAACGCCGTACGATTATCTGTCAACCTGGACCTGAAGGAAGACAGAGAAGTCGAGGAAGCCCTTGCTGTCAGAGTAAGGACTGGTAGAAGGCCCACGAGGGAGATACATAAATTCCTGGTGAAGAGAAAGAAGCCCCTCGTGGAGGTAACCAGTGGAGGACCTATCGAAGACTTTGAAGCGTGGACGCAGAAGACCGAAGAGCTCCAGCTTCGCCAGTTGACGAGGACGTCAACCGTTTAAGTGGGGGAGAATGTCAAGGGCATAATTGTCCAAGGTATTATTTACCGATGACCGTATGCCCGAATACCCCAAAATCACTTTATCTTTATGTCTTGAAAGTAGTTTAGGTTAATTCTTTCGTTTAGGTGTTGCCGAGTCACAGTGTGACATTTCGGCTTTTTCATATGCAAGTCTGCCAAGGCCAAATTCTTAATATGTACTATAGGGGGTACATGACTAGTCCGACCCCGCCCAAGCCTTGTCACACTCTTTGCAAGTTAAGCTATTTTCTTTGCAATTGACAGTCTTCAATGCTTTCTTTATGATGTTTTCAAAACCAGGCAGTGCAAGTAAGGCGTCGAGCTGACCTGACCCAACCCGATTATGTATATATATATATAACCTAAAACCTAAAAGTAAACCTCAATAGACATTGTAGGCTTGAAATTTGAATGTATAACATATATGTCACCTTGCACCTTGAATGATAATTTGTTAACCTTACATATTAAAAAACAATATGAAAATTTGTCTAAGTTATGGAGAGATGAAAAAAAAAACTCAACCCATCAACCCTACCTGGTCTAACCCGAATTTTTTGGGTTAGGTTGACCCTTATATTGAACCAAACATGATTTACTTTTTTGTTATACTTTGGTTGATTCATAATTTTCCTCCAAACTTGGTCCAACCCGCTCATGTACACCCCTAACTTTTCTTTTTTCACTTGTTCAAAAACCATTAATAATAATTATAGTAAATTTTTAATTATTATTTTCTCACCAAAATATATAATAAATATAAATTTATTTAAACTCTTGTTTTTCACCTCAGTAAATCGAGCATCTTCTTCATCCAATTAAATCAACAATCTCTCTCTCATTCACTCATCTTATTTTCCAACAAGTACAATAATATTCCTATATATAATTAACTTTACTTTTTCATATTAATTATTTCTACACTAATAAATAATTAATATCATATTTCTAAAAAAAATTTAAATTTTTAACTGATTAATTAATTTTAATTCCATCAAAACCAATTTTTCATTTCGAGATCAGATCAATTCAAATCCTTGTGGGCCATAAATTTCAATGGTAATTATTATAACATAGTAATTCAATTTTAGCTCAAATCTCGATGATAATACTCAAATAATTTAAAGATAATTGATAAAAATTCTCTAAAAATTTGGAACATTACATCATTTATGCAAAGATTTAGATAATTGCTGCCTATATTGTTTATTTGCCTTCTTCTGGATTTTTGAGCCATTTATTTTCTACTAGGCTCACCTAGATTGTTGGGGTTAATTAAGATGGAAGATCGGTGGCTTTAATTGTTTCTTTTCGTAAATGAAGTAACTTTGGGTAAAGAAAAATGTGAGAATAATAAAACTAATCAAATGACCCTAAAACTAAATAACTAAATATTGTTACGAGATTGTACCGTTAATAAAATGAGTATCCATTAATATGTCATATGTGCATTACCAAATTAATTTTAATGATGAAAAATTTGTTGATTATTTGTCTAATTGACGTTTAAATTAGTCATTCGTTGAGATTAGCTAAGACGACAATCAATTTCATGATTGCTGGGAAAAGTTGCATAAAAATTGGAATTTATGCTTTTAACTTCAACTTTTTTTTTTTTTTTTTGTTTTATTTGATTGCTGGGAAAAGTTTCATAAAAATTGGACGAGTATAAGAAAATAAAAAATATTTATATGAAACAGATTGTACTAATGATAAGAACATCGTTAAACTAGTTTTTAAAGGTCAAGATTATTATTGCAAGTTAAAAAATTTAGTGGTATTATGAAAACAAGATGCTAACCAATATTTCCTCTACATATCGATGAGGAGACTATTTTTTAACTATTTTTTTTTAATATCTTAAAGTTATTATTGGAACTTTTTGAAGTTTATGGATATAGATATTTGAAAAACAAACTACTAATAATTTTCCACTGTAAATCAACGCCTACTCTTGAATTTATTGAAGGGTGAAGGAATGAACCATTTTTTGGTTAGATTTATTTTCATGCCTTTTCTGGTTAGGTTTTAGTAAAATTCATATGTATGATAATGACAAAGATTATAAAAATGGTCCATCATGATTTAAACTTAAATTTATATGTAAATCAAGACACAGAATATTTCATAGTTTTAAGTGGAACTTAGTGAACACAATGAATATGCCATAATTGGATGGTAGTGAAGGACAATAGATAAGATTATTTGAAAATGTATAAACTAAGTCATTTATAGTCAGTATACATATTAATTAAAAAAAAATGTTAGTTTCAATATTGAAATAATTAAAAGGAAAACAGTAGAGTAGTATTGGAATACTCTCACCCTCAAAGATCATAATGCATTTTTTATTTGACAATTTTACTTCATTCCAATATTATCCGATGAATATGAAGTTTTCCGTTTGTGTTAATCATTTATGTTACGTTACTTTTCTAATAGTCAATTAATGATTGTAAACTATTTTGAATTGTTTTTAAGAACTTAGAGACTAAAATGTATTTTTTGAAACCTTAGGATTTGTTTGGTTGACAATTTGGAAACGAAAATAAGGGAATCAAATAAAACAAAGTTGTAATTGATGTATTCTATACGTGTTTGATACTATATACAATAATTAAAATTTAATTTGAACGATTATTCTATTGACGTTAATGGAAATATGGAGATCCAATTTTATGAAAATATCGATGTTGATAAAAATTTCATAAAACTTTATAGGAATTGGTTGAAATTATTACAATTAATTATAAAAACTGTTGTGATTGAATTAGACTAATTGACTATTTCTTCGAGCATATTTTTTTTTCATTTTTAGAATTTGTGTTGTTTAGATCCCATAATCTATTGGATAACTTTTAAAAATGTAATTCAAACTATTTATTAAATACGTTTTTTTTTTCAAATACAGTAAATCTGAAAACATGAAACACAGTAGTCTAATAAACTGTTCTTTCAAATTAGCTTAAATCAAAATTTCATAGAACTAAAAACAACAAAACCTCAGACTTAAAAATATATTCTTATACATGTTATATATATATAAATAAAGTGTAAAAAGACATATTTGACCTCTTCCAGAGTGTAGTAAGACAGAGGAGAAAAAATATATACACACAAATAATTGAAAACAATAAAAAGAATAAAATAAAATAACGATAATTGCACAAATATTGTAAATATGACAAGTAATTAAATATATCAGATGATTATTAAAATGCTATCAAAAGGTTATCCACCTTTAAATTTGCTAGTTTTACAATTTAAAAAATGTAGTCATATAAATTTTATTATCATAAATTTTTTTTTACTATTTTTAAAAATATTTAAGAAAAAAAACTAAAATATTTATAAAATATAACAAAAAAATATTATAAATAGTATCTATTATAAGTATACTTTTATATTTTATTATATTTAAAAATATTTTGTTATTTAAAATAATTTTTCTACTCTGAAAAGAAAAAAAAAAGGAAAAATATAATAACAAATAATAAAGTATGGATTGATAATAATTATTAGAAAAAGAATAATATTATTGTTAGTTTGACAGAAAGTCAAGTGTCTTATTTGAGGGGTCACATGGGTAAGTTGATTGCAAAAATAGTTGGTGGAACTCAACATTGGGGAGTGGCAAGAATCTAATGGAAGTGGGTAACCTGTCCTTCCTTCCCTTAACTTACCGTCAAAGATATATAAACTTTATAATTATATAACTTCTACCACAATTTCATATTAAAACCTAAGCTATCGATTTTTAGATTTACCTGTATATCACCCTCAAATTGACATTTAATCAAAAAAAAAAAAAAAAAAAAAAAACCAATAGAACGTATCATACCTTGATAAATAATTATAGAAATGACCAAATAAAAAAATTAATTAAAAACGAATAATATGAATCGACAAAAATAACTCCACCTAAACTCAATGTTCAAATAATGAAATTAAAGAGTCTCACAAAAATTAAAAATTCATTGAAATATACTCTAACAAAATGCATACTAAAGTAAATAATCCCAATACACAACTCAAGACTCTCCCTCCATCTTCACACGTGAACCAAGAAGAAATATTTTGTCTTATTTTTCTTTTTAAGCATTTCTTCACCTTCAACCTATTTCACAAAAATAAAAAGAAAAACATCATACGTGAAACCTTTCACTGTCCGTTAATTCGAAATTCTTGCGATGGAGGAAGAAATCGTCCAATTAAAATTTGTGAAGGACCAACGTGAACAATAGAATCTCCAAACTTCTCAAAGTAAACAATAACAATCTCCCAGGAAAGGAGATGATGGAGCTTCAACCTCACGTGGGTTTAAAAACATAGGTTTTTTTTTTCTCCTTTTTTCTTTTTTAAACAATTAGCAAATGGTCTAAAAGAATATTCAATTGGTATATTTTTTTAAATCTATAATATACCAACATACCATTGAAAAAATATTTTGTAACCGTGAAATAAGATATTAGTTGAAAATTAAAGATGAGAGATAAGATATTAGTCGTAAAGATGAGAGAAAATTGTTATAAAAAGTAATGGGAGAATTGTTATGGATAGCAAAAAGATGAAACTTTATAAAATATAGCAAAAATTGGTAGTTTGCTAATTTTTAATATACCCAAAGTAGTATAAATAAAACATGAGAGAGGAAATTGTTAGTACAAATATAATTTAAATTTAAGGAAAATTTTCATAAATATAACAAACTGACAAAATATTTACGGCTCGTGTAACAAATGAAAAAGCCTATGAATATGACCATTTTTTTTATAAATATTCCAGGTTTACCCTTCATTTTCATTGTTTTTCTTCTCTTTCTTCTCTGCCATTTTTTTCTTTCATCGTCTTTCTTCTCTTCTCTTCTTATTTTTTTTCCAAACTGTTATTTGGTTTAAGATCGTGTATCAAATATAAAAGATCTATTTTTATATTTAATACACGATCATACACGATCTTGAAAAAAAAAACGTCAAACATCTATTTTTCAAACTGTTATTTGGTTGTTCAAGATCGTGTACTAAATATGAGCCAAATCTAAACGATCGTATACAAAAATAGCCAAATCTAAATGATCGTGTAACATAGAATCTTAAAAAAAATAGTCAAATCTAAACGATCGTGTAAAAAAAAAAACAATCGTGTAGTCAAATCTAAATGATTGTATACCAAAGAATCTTGAAAAAAAAATCGTTTAGATTTGGATACTCAAATATAAACGATTGTGTATCAAATTTAAACCATCATGTAACCAAATTAAATATGTACAAAAAATCTTGAAAAAAAATATTGTTGAGATTTGACTATTCAAATCAATCTAAACGATCATGTACAAAACAATAGCCAAATCTAGACGATCGTGTACCAAATATGTTACACGTGTTGTTGACGGCGTGGTTGACGGGCCATGTTTGGTATTTTCCATTGTGGACCTGTGGACTTTTTCCATTTTCAAAATTGTTATATACAGTGTAAATATTTTGTCGCTTTATTATATTTTTTTAAAAGACCCCTAAATTTAATGTAAATTAAACATGCGAGAGGAAAAAATTGGAAATCGTGTTAAGTAAAATTGGTAGTTTCTTGAGGTTTGAAAACTTAGATTTTATAATATCTATAGCATATCAAAATGTCTTCCTTTGTGTTGTAAAAATGAGGCACAACTGAAATACGGAAATCGAGAAAATACAATATTAAAATAATAAAATATTAAAATATAAATAAATAAACAATAAATTAAAGAAATTAAGAAAATTATTAGGAACATCAAAATCTCAAAATTCTCCACTTTCTCCCACTTATTTGGATTTCTCTCCAATCTTGGTTGTCTTACAAATCCACTAAAAACCACTATTTATACGCATTTTGGCAAACATGAGATGGGTTACGTGACCGCTAAGATTGAGTATTTTATAGACACACGACATCAATGTTGGATGGCTAATGAGTTGACATGTGTTGGACACTTGTTTGGGGGAAGGGTTATAAAGGAGAGGGTTGGGTTATGTAATCTTTGTGGAAGGGTTATCATAACCCTAATTTTACCCCCTAACCTTCCCCTCAACCTTCCGTCAACTCCTCTTTAATTCATTTTTTTTCTCATTTATAATTTCTATACTTATGAGTTTTGTTAATTTTAATCTTTTTATTTTAAAAACACAACTTGTTTTTAAGTTATGAGTTTGGTATAATTACATTATTAAAATTTTAATTTCTTCATTTACTCTTGAATAATTGAATTAGGTAATTTATTGTGATTACACAATTAACTTTATTGATATCAAAATTTTAATTTCACAAATATATTGATATGAATTCGAACTTAGAGTTGATTGAAGGTAATTAAATTTTGATATCAATTTCAACCTCATCGTTTCCAGTATTTTGTATTTTCAATTGTTATTTGCACTTATTTACATGCTTACTGGTTGCGTGTTACATTCATAAAAACCAATTTATTGAAACGTAACATATACTTAAAAAATGTTGAAAATGAACGTCGTAGTTAGATAAATTAAGGCAAATTGTTTTACAAAAACTAGGATAATTTTGTAAATTAAATATATAAATTTTGTATATTGGATTCACAATATGAATTTTTTTAAAAAATTATTAGCACGTAACTACTTAAAAAAGGTTGAAAATGAATGTCGTATTTAAATAAATTAAGACAAATTGTTTTACGTAAACTAGGACAGTTTGGTAAATTAAATATACAAAATTTGTGTATCATATTTATAATATGAATTAAAAAATATATAAAAAAAATAAATTCCGTAACACGACCTATATAACCCTTCCCCCAAACACATTTTATCATAACAATATCATAACCATACTCATATGACCCTTCCCCCAAACACATCTTATCATAACCCTAAGTTTATCATTACACTTGGTTTATCATAACCCTAACTCCCTCATAACTCAATCCTTCCCCCAAATGACCCCCAAGTGTTTAAATATTAAGACACTATTGAAATTTATGTCCTAAAACTTGTACTTTGTTATTTGATTCAATAAAATTTATTATTGAATGCTATAATATTAAAATCAATAAATTAAGATCCCGAGACTATTTTACTGAGTTTGTCAACACTTGAACTTTATGTAGAGACATAAACATGGATTAAGTTTGAGTTAATAACCCAAATAGTCTATAGTGTATGAATAAGGTTGGGCGCCTTATTCTAAAAAAACACTATGGATGCGGCCCGCTCCGTAGTTAGTACAAACGATGTAATCCTGAATCGTTCATGTAGAGACATGGGAGTGGGGGCATCCTATGTAAATGGTTTGCATAAGACTGGAACCACGAAATAGTCACTTTTAGTCATAACACCATAAACTATATAAACTGACTATTTCAATTATGATGACCTAGGTAACTTGATCTTAATCCTGAGCTAACTATGAACTTCTGTTCACTCGGTAGTATCCTTAGATCTGCATAGGTGAGGGCAGCTCATCATCGCTAGCCCAATAAGCCTCCCATTTCAGGGATAAGACCGAGTGGATAGCTAGGGACATAGGGTGCAAGACAGAATTCACTCTTACCCACTTCTGGGATAGTAGATAGGTTGTTCCCTTAAGGACTGAATCCAAGTCTTGAACAAAGGGCCCCACCTTCTCATTGACTCGAGAAGGATTCGGGTTTATATGTTAAACCTTAAACCAATTGTTCAATAGTGAATCAGTGGGTCTTAAGGGGTAAGATGTAATTTTGGGGGTAAAACGATATTTTGACCCAACCAAGATTACGAACAACTTGTGAAGGATCAACTTACTCATCATGGTTATATCAGGTGGACAGAAATATATCTATAGTGAGGGGAGTGCAACTAAGAGTGAGGGGACATAAATATATCTATAGTGAGGGGAGTGCAACTAAGAGTCTTTAGTGGAATGAATCTTTAGTTAACGAATGTTGATTAAGCTTGATCTAAAAGAGTTTAGCCAGTTAATCTCGAATCGTTGGAGCCCATGATCTATAGGTCCATTAGGTTCCCCTACTAGCTCATATGGATTCAACTAAGAACAAGAATGTTGAAGTAACTCGAATTGTTCGAACTAAGAAAAGAGAAAGAAACTAACAAATATATAAGATATAAGTCGGTAGATATGAACTTTAAGCTTTGTGTTTAAAGATGATTTAAATAAATATGAATATAGATTCATATTTAGAAGCTTGGAAAGTTTTGAAACGTTCAAAGTTGTAAAAATCAACATGTTGGTTTTTAACTTTAAAAATCAAAACTTTGACTGGAATTTATATTCAAATACAATTTGAATTTTAGAAAAATGAATGCGGATTCATACTTGGAAAGTTAGAATTAGTCAAAACGGGTAAAATAGCAAAAAGTCAAAAAGTTGACTTTTGACTAAGAAAAGTCAAATTTTGACTTTGACTTAATTGGTCAAATGACCAAATTGCACTTGACTAATTTATTAATTAACTAAAAGTTAGTGGAAAATGTGGCAGTTTATTGTGAATTAGAAGCCACTAATTCCATTAAATAGTTAATGGATTAATTAAGTGTTGAGATTATATGAAATAATTTACATGTAATTTGTATATAAATTTTATGTATAAACTTCTCATTATAGAATGAGAAGAGGTTGATGTTTTCTCATAAATTACCTAAACGATATAACTACCTCCATCCTTTCTCTCTAAAGTTTTAATTCACAAAAACGAGTCCCATAACTCGGTTCTTGATCTTGAGATTAGTAGGTCAACATAGTGGTTGTCCTTGCTCGTGATCTTCAGGCAGAGAAGAAGCTTTGGATCAAAGAAGAAGTTGAGAACCACAAAAAGGTAAGCTCATCGTTTACCTTTTACATTCTTTGTTTAGGTCCATCGTTTAGTAGTTGCATGTTAATTTCTAAATTGTTTAGATGCATATAGAGTAATGTATGATCATTTTCTTCCGCTGCTGCATGCTTTTTGATGTTTTTTCCTTCAAACACATGGCTTGATGGGCATCTATATATTATCTAATATTTATAATACTCCCCCTTGGATGTCTAGTACATATATCAAATATGTCTCGTTAACATCTTACTAGAAAAAAACCCAATGGAAAAAAAAATCATAGTGAAGAAAAAAGTACATATTTCATATATACTTATAAAAATAAAATTTACTTCCCCTCATGGTAATGTTACTTGAGATCTCTGAATCATCGCATTTTAATGTTGTGTACCAATTTTTCAAAGGTTGCAGTAAGTAGTGATTTTGTAAATAAGTCTGCCAGGTTATCCTTTGAACAAATTTGTTGTACTATGATGTCGCCATTTTCTTCAAAATCCTGAGTATAGAAAGGCTTTAGTGAGATGTGCTTTATTCTATCACCTTTAATATAACTTCCTTTTATTTTAGTTATACATGCGTTGTTGTCTTCGTATAGTGTTGTTGGAAGGAGTTTACTAGAAGATAGACCACATGATTTCTGAATGTGTTGAGTCATCAATCTTAACTATATACATTCTTAGCTAGCCTCATGAATAACAAGAATTTCAACATGATTTGAAGAGGTGGTTGTTATGGTTTGTTTTACTGATCCTCAAGATATAACAGTTCCTCCACATGTGAATAGATAACTTGTTTGAGATCTAGCTTTGTGTGGATCAAATAAATATCTAGAATTTTCAAAACCAACTAGGTTAAAGTTTAATTTTTTTTGCATAAAATAATCCCATATCAATTGTTTCCCGAATATAACAAAGTATATGTTTAATTCCAATCCAATGCTTTTTTTTTTGTTGTAGAGAAGCTATATCTAGCTTATAAATTTACTGAAAATACAATATCTAGTATTTTATTATTAGCAAGATACATAAGTGCACCAATTCCACTAAGAAATGGTACTTTTGGACCAAGGAGTTCTTCATTATCATCTCGAGGTCAAAATATATCTTTCTTCACATCTAGTGAACGAACTTGCATTTGGATGTTCAATGGATGTGCTTTATTCATATAAAATCTTTTCAAAACGTTTTTTTATATAAGTTGATTGATGAATAAATATCTCATCTACTAGATACTCAATTTGTAAGCCAAGTAAAAACTTTGTTTTTCTAAGATCTTTCATCTTGAATTGTTTCTTAAGATATTCTATTGCCTTTGAAAGTTCTTCAGGAGTTCCAATTATATTTAAATCATCAACACAAACATTATAATAGAAAATCCTGAATGTGATTTCTTTATAAAAATGCATGGACATATTGAATTATTTCGATATCTTTCTTTCAAGAAATATTCACTTAAGCGATTGTACCATATTCGTCATGATTGTTTCAATCCATATAATGATCTCTCTGACTCTATTAAACACAATTCTTGATTTATATGTTTTCAGATACCTTAAATCATTATGGGACTTTCATGTAAATATCATTATCAAGAGATCCATATAAATATACTATGATTGCATCCATAAGATACATGCATGTTTAGATTTTCATACACAACCAGGTGGATTAAAAATCTTAATGTGATTGTATCCACCACCAGAGAATATGTCTCGTCATAATCAATATCAAATCTTTATGAAAAACCTTGTGCAACTAATCCTGCTTTATATCTTATGATCTTATTATTTTCATTTCTTTTTCTCACAAATACCTATTTATATCCCACAGGTTTGGCACCTTCTGGTGTTTGGACTACTGGTCCAAAAACTTGACGTTTTGAAAGTGAACTTAATTCTGCCCTAATTGCTTCTTTCCACAAAAACCAATCTTTTCTCTATCGACATTCTTCAATAGATTTTGGTTCAAAATCTTCATTTTCAGATATAATATCAAGAGCAACATTATATGCAAAAATGTTGTCAACAACTACATTAGTTCGGTTGCATCTTTTTGTTGTCATGACATAGTTTATCAAGATCTTATTAATATCCTTAGTTGTTTTATTTTCTTCGAAAATTTTGTCAGAAGTCAAAGTTTGGATTTCTTCTAGAACATTCACATCTTAATCTAGTTATTGACTCAATTTCTTTTTGAGGATTTTTATCTTTGGAACTTACTAGTCTACCACGCTTCTAACGTGTTCCAGATTCATTAATAAGAGCATGTTGTATTGGGATATCAATCTTTGATGGGACATTTACAGCTGGTATATGTGATTTAGTTACTCTCTTTGCATCTACAAATGCATTTGGTAATTGATTTGCTATATTTTACAAATGAATTATTTTCTGAACTTCGAGTTCACATTGATCTATACAAGGATCTAAATGAGACAATGATGATACATTTCATGTAATTTCTTTTTCCAACTTCTTAATTCCTCCCCCTAATGTTGGAAAATTTATCTCATTAAAATGACAATCAGTAAATCGATCGTGCAGTAAATACATCACCTGTTAGGGGTTTAAAATATTTAATAATTGATGGAGAATCAAATCCAACATATATTCGTAGCCTCATTTGAGGACCCATCTTAGTACGTTGTGGTAGAGCAATTGGAAAATATACTGCACATCCAAATATTCTCAAATGAGAAATTTTTGGCTCCTAGCCATATGCTAATTTTAATGGCGAGTCCTTGAGATAAGCTACTAGCCTAATACGCGTCACCTAATAGGCACAAGTGACACTGCATGCAAAATAACATGTCTCATACAAATGTAGGGAGTTTAGCTCTCTGAAGCAATAGTCTAGCAATTAATTGCAAACGTTTTATAAATAATTCTGCTAAACCATTTTGTGTATGAATATGAGCTATAGGATGTTCAACACTTATTCCAATAGACATATAATAATTATCAAATGTTTGGGATGCAAATTCACCAACATTATAAGTCGAATTTCTTAATTGTATAATCAAGAAACTATGCTCTTAACTCAATTATTTGAGTTGGTAATTTTGCAAATGCAAAATTTCAACTTGATAATAAGTACGATGCGACCATCTACTGAATGTATCTATTAAGACCATAAAATACTTAAATGGTACACTTGATGGGTTAATAGGTCTACAAATATCACCATGAATTCGTTCAAAAAATGTAGGTGATTCGATTTCCATTTTAGATGGTGATTGTCTAATTATTATTTTGCCTTGAGAGCAAGCATCACAATATAATTCATGGGTCGGTTCAAGCCCAATCTATTGGGTCTTGGGCTGGTTCAATGTTTTTTCAGTCGGTTCAGTCTGTTTTTGGTGAGTTTCCAACCAATTTGAGTGGTTTAGGAGCTTTTATGTACTTCACCAAATTATTAATGTAACAATTTTGTTTTTTTGCTTAATTTAAGAGCCAAAACCAATCCATTTTGGGGTGTTTTAATTATTTTTATGCATATAATGTATGTTTTGATTAAAATTGAATTTATATGTGGATAAAGTATGTCATATAGATTTAAAATCCCACCATAGGTTAACATGTTCATGCATCAAATGTATGTTATAATGGTTATAATGTACAGTATGCATGTCAATTAATTAATATGATTAATTAATTATTTAATTAATTAAATTAATTTTGATTAAATATGATTCAATTTAATAAAATATTATTTAATTAAAAGTTCAATAAATTAAAACTCATATTAATTAGGGGTCTCTTAAAAAATATTATAAATGGGCAAAATATTTACACTGTATAGAATAATTTCGAAAACGAAAAAGCCGACAGACCCACAATGGAAAATACAAAAAATGTCCCGTCAACCACGCTGTCAACAATGTGTGTAATATATGTGGTAAATGATTGTTTAGATTTGGCTATTGTTTGGTACACGATCGTTTAGATTTGGATAGTCAAATCTAAACGATTTATATTTTCAATTCTATCATTTAATTTTGTTCCACGATTGTTTAGGTTTGATTGTTTAGATTTGATGATTTTTTTTCAAAATTTATTACACGATCGTTTAGATTTTGCTAAACGAATTTTTTCAAGATTCTTGTGGTACACGATTGTTTAGATTTGGCTAAACGATTTTCTTTAATTCTTTTTGTACACGATCTCTTAGATTTGTCTACACGATCATTTATTTTTTTTACACGATCGTTTAGATTTGGCTACCCCAATTTAAATGATTTTTTTCAAGATTCTTTATACACGATCCTTTAGATTTTGCTATTTTTTTGTACACGATCGTTTTGATTTGGTTACCCACATCTAAATAACATAAAAAAAGAAGAGGAAAAGAAAAAAGACGATGGAAAGAAATCGTAGCGGAAAAATAAGAAGAAGAAAGGAAGAAAGACGATAGAAAGAAATGACAGCGAACAGGAGAAGAAAGATGATAGGGAAAACATTAAATATTTAAAATATGGCTAACTTCATGGACTTTGTTACACGGGCCATAAATGTTTTAGTGGTTTGTTATATTTATGAAAATGTCCTCATTAATCAATTTATTTATATAATGGTGATATATTGCTCGAATGTTATAGTATAATCTACTTCTTTTATAAGTGTTATAAAATGAATTAGACTTTTAAAATTCATAACAAAGATAAGTTGCATGCTCACCTAGGTTGAAAACATGTCTTCCAATTTCTTCATAGAATTTTTTTCAATATCTTATAAAACTGGCAACAAAATGTTCACCAGATTTAATATTGTCAATAAGTCAGATAAGATGACTAAGGTTGGAGGTTCTTAAGTTGACGGTTTACAGAACACCTGCTACATGGAGATTGTAATAAGTTTTTAAGCCTAGTTAATCTAGTTTTATAAGCATGCGTGAGAGATGTGAGAAATTGGTTTATTACCTAGATATTGTAGGTTAAAATCCAGTATAAGGGTTATACTCGGATATTTCACCTAGACTTAGGATATGTTTAAGTTAGTCTAAATATGAGGTCTTATTTTTATTTGTATCCTTTAAAAATTGTCACAGGACACTTCAGCTTGAGAAAAGTAGTATACTTTTAGCTTTAGTGTCCCTAAGAGTTCACACCGTCAGGTCCATGCAGGGCTTTGGGTTGTGCATAGGAGCAAACTCTCTTCGGGGAGTGTTTGCATGGATCAATATCAAGGTGAATAGGGGATGTAGTTCATAGTAAGTGGGTGAGAGATATGTTAACATATCCCACAATCTCTACCATTAGGTCACACTATAAGATCCTATAATGTGTCTGCTTGTCTACCGTAGAGCGATGTTTTCTTCAGAGGGTTGTATTATAGGATTCGAAATACTGTGAACTTCTTATATGGATAAGATCTCTTTGATCGGTTTTCATATTGACTGTCCACTTTCTTGAGCATAATGATTCTTATCTTTGAGATCAAAAAATCCAGGGTTACACTTACAAGATTTATAAGTTGTTAGTATATTCTCGACCGAAGTAGTGATAACTAAGTGCTTTGAGAATATAAGATATTTAGGAGTTGGTATTTGGTTAAGATTGTCTTGGTTTAAAGGAGGAGTAATCGACTACCCTCGGTGGAGGTTATTCTTAAACTTTGAAATATGGTTGCAAAATGTAGTAATGATGGATACGTTAAGAATTGTAGTTTTTCACTAATATGTTTTATTTTTTAGCATGAATAACTAAATAGTACAACTTTTAGCTTCTAAAAAACTTAATGGCGACAATTGTGCGACCTAGAAATCAACCTAAATACAATACTAATCATAGATGATTTAAGATTTGTCTTAACTGAGGAACGTCCTCAAGCCACAACCTCGAATGCTAACCAAAATGTTTGGGAAGCATATGATTGATGGGTTAAGGCCAATGAAAAAGCTCATGTCTATATTCTTGCCAGCATGTCTGATGTTTTGGCAAAAAAAACATGAATCTTTAGCCACGGTTAAAGAGATTATGGATTCATTGAGGGAAATGTTTGGTTAGTCTGCATGATCGCTTAGACATGGAGCAATTAAGTACATTTACACCAAGCAGATGAAGAAAGGGACCTCTGTTAAAGAACATATCCTAGACATGATGATGCACTTCAATATTGCTGAAGTAAATGGCAGTCCCATCAATAAGGAAAATCAGGTGAGCTTTATTTTACAATCTCTTTCAAAGAGTTTTGTACCATTTCAAACGAATGCATCTCTGAATAAAATAGAGTTCATCTTGACCACTCTTCTAAATGAGCTCCAGAAATTCCAAAACCTTACCATGGAAAAGAGGAAGGAAGTGGAAGCAAATGTGGCTACCACAGAGAAAAAGTTTATAAGAGGATCGTCCTCTAAAACTAAAGTTGGGCCTTCACAAATGAAGAAAAAGAAAAAAAGGAAGACTCCTCCAAAGAATAGCAAAAGAAAGAAAGTTGTTAAAGGTAAATGTTACCACTACAATGAGGACGGGCATTAGTTGAGAAATTGTCTGAAGTACCTCACTGACAAGAAAGCTGAAAAGCAAGCACAAGGTGAATATGATTTACTAGCTATTGAAACGTTTTTAGTAGAATATGATACTAGTATTCAGGAGCCATTAGTCATATTTACTTCATATTTCAAAAACTAGTTCTTGAAAAGCTTGTATAAGGCGAGATCATTCTTAAGGTTTGGAACAAAAGAGGTTGTCTCTAAGAGATTTGAAGTTGTTTAGATAGATATTTCATACTTAAAAGTATTTGGTATGCTTCTCGAAAGTTTTGGAATTTAATATCTATTTTTTGTATTTCAGAACAAATGTAAAAAATATATTTGAAAAGAAGTGTTCATTTTTTTTAGTATATTCAGACTTGTTCTACTATACTTATTAACAACTTATATAAGTTAAGACCAATTAGAGAATTTGTCTTTAATGTTTAGCATAAAAGATAGAAAAATTTATTCTAAGACCTATATATAAAAGACTTAAGATTCGATCACATAAATCTCAATACGATTGAAAGATTAGTTAGGGTCAAAATTCGATCTTAATTTACCGTCATATGAGTCTTTTCTTAAAAGGAAAAATGACCAAAAGATCTTTTACCAGAAAAGATCTCAGAACCAAAATATCATCAGAGCTCGTAAATACAGACCTTTGTGGACCAACGAATGTCAAAATTCAAAGAGGGTATGAATATTTCAATAATTTTGTTGATGATTATTCAAGGTTTGGTCATGTTTACCTATTGCATCATAGGTTTGATTCTCTTGAAAAGTTCAGAGAATATAAGGCTGAAGGTGAGAATCAATTAGGTAAAGCTATAAAGACACTTCGACCAGATCGAGGTGAAGAGTATGTGGACTTAAGATTCCAAGACTATTTAATAGAACATAAAATCTAGTCACAACTCTTTGCATCTAAGTACGCCTAAGCAGAATAGTGTATCAGAAAGAAGAAACTAAGCCTTGTTGGACATGGTTCGTTTTAAAATTAATCATCAAACTACATAGTATATTAGTATTGAATAGGATTTCCAAAGACGTTATAGATAAACCTAGTTCATCCACTAAAATAGTTAATAAAACTAGGGAATCTGGACAGTTACATCTTTCTCAAAATTTGAGAGTGCCTCGAAATAGTGGGAGGGTTGTTCATTAGCCTGACCCTTACTTAGTTTTATTGAAAAATAAATCGTTATACTTGATGATTTAAGAGGATCCATTGGCTTATAAATAGGCAATCAAGAAATGGCTAGCATCTCAAGTATCTTATATAAACAAAATTTTGTCTAGATAAAAATGAAGAATTTTAAAAGAAATGGATTATCATTAAGAATATTCTAAAGTAGTTTAAGAAATCAAAAAACTACGTGTGTGTGTTTGTATAAAGCTCAAGATATGATACTTATCAGATACATTGATTCTGATTTCCAAAAATGCTAGAGTTCACATCAGAATCGGTATTCACTATAAATGAAGGAGTAGTAGTATGAAGAAGCGTAAAGTAAAATTGTACTACTTTATCTGGGTAATTGTGCATCGTAGTGACGTTGTAGTAACCTCGATACTAGTTGAGCAAATCATGACTATTTGGTTTGCATAGCCCTTCAAAACTAAATTGTTAGAAGGTCATATAAAGACTTTAGGTCTATAAAGTTTGTGCACTAGGACAGGTGGGAGAATGTTTGGGTGTATGCCCTAGTTAATTGTATTCATATGCTTATTGTATTCATATGAGAAATTCTCTCATGGTTAAATTTAGCATTGTTTTATCCTACTAGGAGTTTTAGTCCAAGTGGGAATTTGTTGGAATTTTTGTTCTAAAACTCGTAGTTTGTAGTTTAAATTACATTCTATTCAATAAAGTAGTTATTGAAGACTTATAAGTGAAAATAGAATACTATATTCATAAACGCAATAAACTAAGGTCCCGAGGCTATCTAGTGTAGACTTGAACTTGATGAAGAGACATGAACGTAGATCAAGTCCGAGTTTATAGCCCAAATGGTTTATAATGTATGAATAAGGTTGGGCGACTTATTCTGGGAACACTATGGATGTTGCCCACTTTGTTGTGAGTACAAACGATGTGATCCTAAATCGTTCATGTAGAGATATGGGAGTGGGGGCATCCTATGTAAAGAGTTTACATAAGACTAGAACCATGAAATAGTCACTTTTAAGTTATAACACCGTTGACTGTATAAAATTAACTATTTCGATTATCGATAGCTTAGGAAAATTAATATTAATCCTAAACTAACCATGAACTTCTGTTTAAACGAAATTATCCTTAGATCTGCATAGATAAGGGTAGCTTATCAACTAGCCCAATAAGCCTCCCATTTTTGGGGTAAGACCAAGTGGGTAGCTAGGGACATAAGGTGCAAGAGAGAATTTACTCCTACCCGCTTTAAGGTTAGTAGATAGGTTGTTCCCTTAAGGACTGAATCCAAGTCTTGAATAAGGGGCACCACCCTCTCATTGGCCTCAGATGGATTATGTTCATAGGTTAGACCTTAAACCAATTGTTAAATAGTGGATCAGTAGGACTTAAGGAACAAGATGAAATCTCGGGCGTAAAATGGTATTTTGACCCAGTTGAGATTATGAACAACTTGTGAAGAGTCTTGAGTAAGGGGCCCCACCCTCTTATTGGCCTAAGACGGATTTCGTTTATAGGTTAGACCTTAAACCAATTGTTCAATAGTGGATCAATAGAACTTGAAAACAAGATGAAATATCGGGGGTAAAATGGTATCTTGATCCAGCCGAGATTACGAACAACCTGGAAAGGATTAACTCACTGGTCATGGTTATATCAAATGAAAAGAAATATATTTATAGTGAGATGGAGTGCAACTACGGAACTTTAGTAGAATGACCCGTTAATCAATGAATGTTGATTAATCGGTTTAAAAGGATTTAGCCAGTTAATCTCAGATCATTGTAACTCATGATCTATAGGTCGATCAGGTTTCCCTACTAGCTCAAAAGCAATTAACTTAGAACAATATGATGGAATAATTCGAATTGTTTGAATTAGATAAAGAGAGAGAAATCGACGAATATATGTGATATAAAGCTTTAAATAGCTTTAAATGTCAGTTATCAATTTTAGTTAGAGCTTTATGTTTAAATGTCATTAATATTAAAATATGAATACATATTCATACTTGGAAGCTTAGAATTGATAGAAATTGTCAAAGTTGTAAAAAGTCAAAATATTGACTTTTGACTTTGAAAAGTCAAACTTTAAATAGCTTTATATTTAAATGTTATTTGAATTTTAGATAAATGAAGATGAATTCATGTTCGGGAGGTTGAAATTAGTCAAGATGGACAAAATGGTAAAAAGTCAACATTTTGACTTTTGACTTAAAAAGTCAAAGTTTGACTTTGACTAGAATGGCAAAATGACCATTTTACCCCTTGACTAAAGTTAGTGCGAAAATCCAACATTTTGTTGGAAAATCCTACTGACTCTTAATGGACTAAGTGGAAGCTCATGGTAATGACACCAAGACTACTAAGAGAAATTGGAATGGTGATTAATTCCACTAATTGTAAGTGGAAAGTGAGGTGTTGAATTTAGGTGAACTAATTACATGGAATAGTTGCATGTAATTAGGTTATTTAAATATCTTTTTTCAAATATTACAAAACTTTTAAAAATTTGGTATTTTTATTATTTTAAAAAATTATACCAACTATTTTTTTCTCCCAAAGTATTCAACGTAATTTCCTCCTCCTATTTCCACATTTTCTCTCTAATTCCTCCACCTTACAGGTTTCACAATCCGATTCAAAGTCATGAGAATAGCAGGTCAACACTAGCGGTGGTCCCAGTTCGAGTTCGTGAGGAGATTTTCAGGAAATCAGAAAGCATCAAAGGTAAGATTTTCTTCTGCCCTAATTTAGTTTAATTAGGTTAATTATACCATGCTAATTTCTAAAGATCTTAGATGCATTTAGAGTAAAAATTGTTTCTGTTTTTCGCTGATTTCACAAAATCCACACAACAATTTTTAAGGGAACATATTGAACGTAGTCGATCAATAAAGGAATTTTCCATTTACTCTATCATTATATATATATATATATATATATATACATTTTTCATATTTCTTATATACAACATGTAATATTGTATTTATCTACCAATGTAGGTCAATCTCGTTAACAATATGAAATACCAGGTCATTAATGATGGGACCGCTCAATATGTTATGTACTTGTCTTCGAAGATTTGTAGTTGCAGAATGTGAGATATATATATATATATATATCAAATATCATGTTCGCATGTTGTTTTGACTATCAAGCATTTGTAAATAAAAGTCATATGTCTCTCATTTTTACTTGAATAGCTCTTTGAGTTCAATAGATAGAGGATCAATAAATCCCTTAGGCATTCATCAACAATGGCAAATACCCGACGATGTTAGATTGATTGGCATCCTCCCACCAAATGTCAAATGTGCAGTTGGTCGACCAAAAAATATTAGAATTTGTTATAAAATGGAGTTCAAGAGACGTGTTAAATGTGGCCATTGTGGACATTTTGGCCATAATTGGAATAGATGTAAGTTTTCCTTATTGAACTAGATTGTTCTATTGTATTTTAGGCTTGTATTATGTTATGGACAATTTTTCATATTTCAATTATTGTTTTATTTTTTTATCACTATATTTTATATTACTCCATTATTTACGATTTTCAACATGAGTTTAGATTCTTTATGTAATTATGTTTGTTCCATTCTGTCTTCTTTTTCCACCTTACTAATATTTGTTTGTATATATACATCTGATTATTTGTTTTATATGCAATCCAAATTATCTTCAAACGTATTATTTACCATATTAAAATCGATATATTTTCATATATACCACATATTAGATCACTTAATTTATTCATCTATTGAAACAGTGGCTATTCATTGTCCTTGAATCGATTTTAGGTCATATACTACCTTTCATGCATAACTACTATTTATCGAAGTATTTAATTTCATACAACTTCGTATATTTCACATATACCAGACAATATCTTTCCATCAATATGTTTGTTCATATATGTAGATTCCATTATTTCCTTCATACTAGACTATAATGTTTTCAAAAATGCCATCCAACGTATAAATCAGCACATATACAACGTATTATGTAATATATACTCCAAATTATCTGACTAACCAAATTCCCTCTATTCAAACAGTTCCTCACCAATGTCCATGAATCTTCGATTATTTGATATACTACCCTGGAACACCATTCCTCCAAGGTTTTAATTTCATACATCTCCCAAACATTACATATACACTGCTTTATTTAATATATATTCTAGATTAGCTAACTAACCAATTCCTCCTATTCAAATAGCTTCGCATCAATGTCCCTGAATCTTTGATTCTTTTACATACTACCCTGCAAACGTAAACATTATTCTTCCAAGATTTTAATTTCATACATTACATATAGTAGACAGAACAAGAAATCTTTTAATACAAAATATTATATATACGCAGTTTTATTTAACATATACTCCATATTAGCTAACTAAATTATACCACATATTCTAACTTGCAAACATAAACACTATTTCTCCAAGATAATAAATTTCATACATCTCTCGATATTACGTATAACAAACTGAATAAGAAATCTTATAATATCATATATTTTTATCATATCAATCATATACCCATGAAACTATTTAATGTTCAAAACCTATTAGAAATAGAAAATATTGACTAACATTAAAAAAAAACCATTAATATTTGCTGATGTTTCTAGAGAACACATTGAGCAAAATATAAACTCATTTTATTCAGATTGAATATGCTGCATACCTTGTGAAAAATAATTTAAAATTTGGTCCTTCAAATTGTTGACTATTCAACACTATAATTTCTTTTTCAGCTCGACAAATCCATATCTTGTGGTGAATGGAGGCCTCATTATCTTCGAAGGAAGAATTCCTCTCTTCATGCTCCTTCTCAATGTCTAATGATAAGCAAAGATGTCTCTTCCTCAATCCTGTTTATTCATGTATAAGTGAGCATAGTATATGTTGGGGTTGATGCCCTAAATCTCGTGGTCTTGTAATCTGTAATTGTAAATATTATACAAACATTTTATTTTATTTGACATTTAGTTGCATTAACCCATAAAATCAATAAACTATCATCCAAGGTTATATTTTGTAATCTAAACATATATGTGGAGAAATATAAGTGGATTATGTTTAAGTGATAACCTAAATGACCTGTAGTACATGGATAAGATTGGATACTTTATCCTAGTGATACTACGTATACGACCTGCTTTCCATCCTCTTTCTTCTACAATTTTTCTTTTCCTTTCCATTGTCTTTTTCTTTTCTTCTACAATTTTTCTTTTATTTTTTTTCAAACTGTTATTTGGTTCAAGATCGTGTACCAAATATAAAATATCTATTTTTTATTTTTTTATTCAAACTGTTATTTGGTTATTTAAGATCTATGCCAAATATAAAAGATCGTGAAAAAAAGTTGTTGGGATGTTGGTTAGTCAAATCTAAATGATCGTGTACAAAAAAATAGTCCAATCTAAATGTGTACCAAACAATCTTTAAAAACTCATTTAGAATTGGGTATCCAAATTTAAACGATTAAATATAAACGACTATGTAATAAATCTAAATAATCGTTTACCAAATATATTACGATGCTGGACTCCAATTAATCATGGGCCTATGGGCTTTTTTCGTTTTTTAAATTGTTCTACATAGTGTAAATATTTTGCCACTTTGTTATATTTTTTTTAAAAGACCTTTTAATTTAATCCAAATTTGAATTATGTTCAGATATAATTTTCTCTCGTAACATATAATTTTAATGTGTATAATATACACATTAAATTTTCACCTATAGTTTTAATATAAATCTAATTCATATTAAATTAATATTTGAACTCATGCAAATATTTATTCTCTCATAAATTAATTTTGAATCATATACAGAATTAAATTTATATAATAAAGTTTAATTAAAATATAAACTTTATACTATAATATATTACCATACATTATATTAATTCCCAAAGTAAATTTGAACATTTCGAATTACAACCAATATAAATAAACCTCATTACACTTTACGAGCTAGGGAAGGGAACCTAATGGACCTACAGATCAAAAGCCACAACGATATGAGATTAATTGGCTAAACTTATTAACCACGTTAATCAATATTCGTTAACTGTATGTACACTCCACCAAAAACTCACAACTGAACTCTTCTCACTGTAGATATATTTTTATGTTCATGAATATAGGCCAATAATAGTACGTTAGTCCTTCACAAGTGTTTATAACATTAGCTGAGTCAAATTACCATTTTACCTTTAGTTTACTTCTAGTCCTTAAATATAGTACTCCTCTAATGAACAACCTGTTTATGGTCTAACCACTAAATAGAAACCCCTCTCGTGCCATAGAGAGGGTAGGACCCTTTATTCAAGTCTTGGAGACACCATTTAAGGGAACATTCACCTACTTATCCTAAAGTCGATAAGGAGTGAATTTCATCTTGTGTGATTATGTTTCCAGCTCCTCACTAGGTCTTGTCCTCAAAATGATAAGCATATTGAGTCGACAATTTTGCCACTCTCATCTGTACAAATCAAAGGACAATCCCTCGTGACCGGGAGTTCATAATATACTCAAGATTAAGACTAAGTTACATAAGTCATCCTAATGAAATAGAAATCCAACTAATTAACGAAGTTACATCTAGTGGTTACTATTCCATTGTTCGATCTTATGCAAACTCATTGCATAGATCCCATCACTTGCATATCTCTTACATGAATGCGTTGGATCATTGCATTTGTATCACATACAAATTGAGCCATATCCATAGTGTTACCAAGATAAGGTACCCAACCTTATCCCTAAAACTATAAACCCTTTAAGATGTATCTCGAATATTGATCTTTGTATGTCTCTACATATTGTTCAAGACTCATCAAATAGCTTAGGATGTTAGTTTATTGGATTTAGGCTATTAAAACAAAACTAATAATATAATCAATGCTTTTTTAAATTATATAAATAACACTTTATTAATAATAATTAATGAATTATATTTACTATCTACGAGTTTTATGACATAAAACCCAACAGTATGCACTAATAAGTCCACATAAGAAGAACATATACGAATTCGACAATTCCTACAGCTAGGGTAGAAGGGTTCTTATTTGATTTCTTGGTAGAGGCAATAGTTATTCTACCCCATGGATTGTTATCAAATTGTCTTTCATCATCTAACAATTTGATATTGTCCACATATACCCAATAGTTATCTATTTTTCCAATAGAAAATTGGATAACAAATAAAGTTTTGTCATTTTGATTCGATCCTCATCTTTCAATTTTTTAGAACCATTAAAAAGGAATGTCACCCTGACCTAGCAATAGGCTCTTTATTATTGAAGTACTTTTCTAAGAAACTGCCTTTCAATTTGTCCATATTTACTAGGGGCAATGGCCCACAGTTCAGTTCGATTATTACTTCAAACTCTCTTATCCCAAATTTGGCAATTTTTCCTTCAAAACTAAACCATAGTTCATCTTTCTTTATCATGCTACGTTGTCTTTTAATTATATGATATAGTAGTTGGTTTTGAAATTTTGACATTTTCAGATTTAAGAAACTTCCAAAAGGTGACTTCTTAAACATTTCTAATTGTTCATTATTTAACTTTTTTCCAATGTATTTTAGCACATTTGTTCGTGCATATATACTGAGTTGTTGTACTCTAGACCATTTATTCCATTTTAGAATTGATGGTGCACCCTGCAAACGTACAGAATAAAAACATATTATCAAGTATATGTAAAAGTATATCACACATAATATACCATATATTTTTCAGTATATGTTGTATATCATTAACAATACATCAGACACAACCTCCTTACTTGGTTCCCATTTACACTCCCATGCAGATCTATTTACTCCACATTTCTTCTTCATTTTAGATTCCTGAATGCATAATAACATGTTAGTATCAATGTCAATATTTGAAAAATACACTCATTCAGATTTTAAATATTTGATATATCACTAATCCCCTCTTCGTTTCTGATCTATCTTCAATCAATCCCTTTTTGTTTCCTTCTTTTTTATTTTTTTTTTCTTCTTCTCTTGTTTTATCTTCAATCAATCTTTTTCTCTTTCTTGGTACCTACATTTTCATATAAATTTGTATGTTAGCTTAATGTAACATTGTTACAAATTTATACTACAATGAAAATTATGCATACATACATTATCAGATATATGTGTTTTTTTTCTTTCCCTTTAACGCTTTTTATAAATAACCTCATCTTTGCAATTGGTACATTATCCTGTATAATTATTTTGTAGATACATATTAATGCAATCAAACAAATGAATCATTTATGAACAGTTTAAACCAACCAATATACCTTATCAGATTCTGAGTTTCCATCATTATGTACCTCAAATGTTTTGTCTCCCTCATTGATCTTAAAACAAATTGTATATAATAATGAGTTAGCATATATACTACGTTTAATATTACATATACTTTTATAGAAAAATATCTCGTTTTCATATCTTGGAATTTTGGATTCCAATATTTCAATCATAATGTCTGGTTTTACCTCTCTCTTTTCCTCGTACAACACTATTTGTGTTCCATGTGATTCAGCTAGGTCATAATTTTCATCTCTTGGAAACAACTATCTTGTAGAGGGTAGTCAATGAGACAGTTATCATATCTATCTTCAGAATCTAAAGAGTCATATTTGCTCATGTTTTCATACTATATGATATATACCATTTACATATTAGACACTTTCATGTAATAAGTATTATATAAGTTTTCAAGTGACAAAACAGTACTTATAGTCACCTCTACATTATATATTACAATGAGATCATCTTTGTTTGACTGTATTGGCCTAGAACTTGAGCCAAGCACTCTTTCGCTTCTATGAATCATACTTTCAACTGCATATAAACATGTTATCATGTAAACATATAGTACATGAAGGGATGAAAACCCTTTAATGTGGAAGAATTACAGAAACTCAATTTTAATTGGAACCTTAAAAATACCAATACATTGGCAAAAAAATACAAAATAATTTTTATGGTTAAACATGCTTTGAAGAAAATACAGAGAAGAACTTACTCTCGTTGACGACTCTGAATCTACCAAACACTAACTTGGGGCACCACTACTTGGAAACCTTCCTATTCTCTGAATGAGATGGTTTGTGGGAACCAAATTAGATTGAAGGAATTTTTCTTTTACGAAGAAAATTTTTTCAGAGAGAATGGAGCGTCTCCGTCTTCGAAGAACTCACCCCTATTTTGTTAGGCAAAGTATTTCCACTTCTCCAGACGGAAGAAGTGGGAAGTTGGATAAAATAAATGGGAACGTGGGAAAACCACCCACATTCCCTATTAACTTAATAATTATTAAATTAATATATATTAAACTAATTAATTAATTTAATTAATTAAATCATATTTAATTAATATTTTCATTTAAATCATATTTAAATGAATATCTCTCGCATAATCTATAGTTTTGATTTAATTAATTTAATTAATTAAATTAAACTAAACTATTAATTAATTCTCCAATTAATTAATTTCTAAATTAAATATCTTATATTTAACTTAATCCATAACTTGAATGATATTCAAGTATAAATTTCTCTCATAACCTATAGTTTTAATATGTATCATATACACATTAAATTTTAACTTATAGTTTTAATATGAATCTAATTCACATTAAACTAATATTTGAACTTATTCAAATATTTTATTCTCTCTAATTTAATTTTGAATCATATCCAAAATTAAATTTATATAATAAAGTCTAATTAAAATACAAACTTTATATTATAATGTATCAATATACATTATATTAATTCCCGAAGTAAATTTGAACATTTCAAATTACAACCAATATAAATAAATCTCATTACTCTTTATGAGCTAGGAATGAAACCTAATGGACCTACAGATCAAAAGCTACAACGATATGAAATTAATTAGTTAAACTCAGTAACCACATTAATCAATATTCTTTAACTGTGTGTACACTCCACTAAAGACTCACAGTTGAACTCTTCTCACTGTAGATATATTTCTGTGTCCACGGATATAGACCAATACCAGCAAGTTAGTCCTTTACAAGTGTTCGTAACACCAACTGGGTCAAATTATCGTTTTACCCCTAGGTTACTTTTAGTCCTTAAATACCAGTGCTCCTCTAATGAACAACCTATTTATGGTCCAACCATTAAATAGAAACCCCTCCGTGCCATAGAGAGGGTAGAGCCCTTTATTCAAGTCCCGGAAACACCATTTAAGAGAACACTTATCTATTTACCCTAAAGGTGGGAAGGAGTGAATTCCATCTTGTGTGATTATGTTCCTAGCTTCCCACTCGGTCTTGTCCCCAAAATGATAAGCATATTGAGTCTGCAATTTGGCCACTCTCACCCGTACAAGTCAAAGGACAATCCCTCGCAAACAGGAATTCATAATACACTCAGGATTAAAACTAAGTCACCTAGGTCATCCTAATGAAATAGAAATCCAAGTAGTTAACGGAGTTACATCTAGTGATTACTATTTCGTGGTCCAGTTTTATGCAAACTCATTGCATAGGATACTCTCACTCGCATGTCGCATACATGAACGCATTGGATCAATGTGTTTGTATCAAATACAAACTGAGTCGTATCCATAGTGTTAACAAGATAAGGTACCCAACCTTAACCATATACTATAGACCCTTTAAGCTGATCTTGAACATTGATCCCTGTATATCTCTACATACTGTTCAAGACTCATCAAACAGCTTATGATGTTAGTTTATTGGATTTAGGTTATTAAGACAAAACTAATAATATAATCAATAACACTTATTACAATTATAATAATAAAACACTTAATTAATAACGATTAATTGATTATATTTACTATCTACGAGTTTTAGGACATAAAACCCAACAATACCAATATCACTACATAAGCAAAATGACATATACCATAATTTGTTAACATTAACATACATAAAACGACATGCATGTCGATTTAACATCAGTAAAACATTAATATATTTCCTGAAATGTTAGCATTAACATTGGATATAACCTAATTTGTTAACATTAAAATAGATAAAACGACATGCATGTTGATTTAACATAATAGAAATTGAGGTACATCATTACAAACAGTTTAAACGAAGTACACAATATACTTTATATTTCTTAATATACCTTTAAAAAACTTTAGTTCACGAAACACACAGTTCCTACCAATACAATATTGCACAGCCGAAATATACAATTTTTACTCTTCCACTTCAGAAGAAACATTAAATTGTCCACAGACACACTAAAGTTAGAGAAGAAGTTTTATTTTTGTATCAAAACATTCAAATGTCTTCAATATACAGAATATACCCTAACAAATTTTTAATATAACCCTAAACCCTTACTTACCAGAACACTTCACCGAAGTTCTTCGCCAAAACTCATCTACTTTAACCCTTCATCAAAATCGATATATTTACACAGAAGATGAAAGAACGATGTTTTCGGTAGATTTTTTGAATGAAGAAGACCATTACTTGGAAGTTTCTTCAACAAGGGAAGTCTTCCCGAAATTTGGAAAAAAGCGTTCCCTTGTTTCCCTTTCTGTATCACGATGGTCCACTTTCCTTATTTTCTTTTTTCTAATCTATTAATAATAGTAAAGGTGTGTAGTTTAGGCACTTGGGTTAAACATTTGTGTAAAAATGTAGACCATTAGAACATTCATGAAAAATATAGCAACAATGGGTCCATCATGTAAATAGAGGCCCTATTTAGACTCTTATAGTTAAAACCCCTTAAATATATATATATATATATATATATATATATATATATTTATATATATAATCGACTTTTCTCTCTCTTCATTTCATCCTCTTCCTTCACATCACCTTTTTTCTTCCAAAATACCATTATCTTTTCCTTAAATAGTCATACTTCCACCAATATCAATATTATTCACTTTCATAAATAATTATATATATGAATTTTTTTTAAATAACGAATTCTTAAAAAACAATGACAAAAATAGGGAAGGTGGGAAAGAAATGTCAAAAACAGAGTAGGGAAGTTGTGTATCGGGTACACGACTTTGATAAATTGAGAATCAGGTATACGACTACGGGCGGAAATATGATAGGAGTCGTGGACTCGGTTCACAACTTGTGACTGGAGTCATGTACCCAGTACACTACTCTAGACACATGTGTCCTTTCTGGCAATCAAATGTAGCTAGCAATGATTGTCATTTGTTCGACACGTAGGATCTCGTATACTCGGTACACGACTTTTTCACTTTTAAACCTTACCCAAGCCTTATGTCTTCCTTCAATCTTCTATCTCTCATCTTCCATTTCTCCTCTCTCTTCCTTTAATCTTCACGAAAACCTTCCATCCTTCATAAAAATTTAGCAATCCTTCCATCCTTCACGAAAAATCAGCAACAAAAAATCTCCCTTTGTAACGACCCGAACTTTTAAACTAAGTTGAGGTCATTACTCAAAAGATAAACATCAAACGACACTTTTTTGAAAATAAGATAACTAAAATCTTTATAAAATTAATATCAAGACGTTCACAAAAAAACATAAGATTTTCAAAATTAACAAAAATAATTTGAAAACGTGACCCGCGGGTTCTAACAATTTTAAAACTAAAAACAAATAAATAGGATAAAATCTTTAAGTAAAATGGTTAAGATTTAAAAATACTGAAAGACATATAAATGAGTACGGAAGCTGAACTGTGTCCCCATATGACATGCCATGAATCCCTCGTTGTCACTCGCCAGCTTTTTAAGTTCTTTACCTTAGCCTAAAATATTAAACATAGGAAAGAGTGAGTATATAAATATACTCAGTAAGGGACCCACTACTAGTTCCGCTAGATGATCTGTTAACTTTCTGTTAGAAACATAATCATAACGTTGTGTGTCCAATGGAGCACACCTGAGTGAGTGAGACCGTACGAACACCCTTAAATTGTGCGAGTGATCCTGTAGGAATACCCCTAGTCGTGCGAGTGATCGCAGGTACACACTCCATAAACATATATGTAATACGTAGGTACACCTCTAATCGTGCGAGTGGTCCCGTCGAAACATCCCTAGTCGTGCGAGTGACCCTGTATACACAATATAACTGTCCCCTAACCGTCCATGTGATCCATAGGTACACCCCTAAATCGTACAAGTGACCTCAAAGTTCATAGATACACCAAAGGTGGTAATCTCGAGGGACAACCAAGTGGGTACGACTCTAATAGACAAAGTTAACAAAATGTCCATCCATAGCATGTAGCATATCATAATAAACATCATAACATGACATGAATATTAATCATAATGTCCTTATTCATGTGATCAATATATCATGTATCATAAACATCATAAACATACTCGTCATCATCGTCATTCATATACCAGTCATCATCATCAATTATTATATCAATCATCATCAACACAATATCAATCATCATCTATGGCATCACATTATGTATTTTAGCTACCATCAATGCATAATCATAAATACATGCAGTTTCTTAAATTTAGTTTGAAGGTCCAGTAGTAGAATCTCTTACCTGAAGATTATCTAAAAATATTTCTTTGCTAACAGTAATTTCCCAATTAAAGCAGATCCTAAACAATAAAGAAAAATCAGTAACTTAATTAATAAAATTTACCAATGGCTAGTATCTAAACTTTTTCAATTTAACTTATCCAAAATTTAAGGTTGAAACCAATTCAACCTTGATTGAGGAAAAACTCAAGATTAAATCTAAAAAATTTAACCAACTGAACCTTTAAAGAAACCCCAATTAGATCCAAAATTAAATTAATAAATTATTAGTTTAATTACATTGGCTTACCAAACTTGACCAAATGGAGGTTGAAAAATTATCTAAACCTTTCTCATTAATTCATTAATTCATTAATTCTTCAAGCTTTGCCAAATGGACCAATCATAACTAAAGCTGGTGAAGTGACGGCGACAGAAGGTTATCTTAGTGAAGAAGATGAAGAACCTTTCTCTTTTTCCATTTCTTTTTAACTTAAGCATTCCAATGCTATTTATAAACCCAAATAATAACAATAATATTTATTATTATTATTATTATTCCTTTTAGGATATATATATATATTACCAAAATATACATATATCTTTATTCACATTATCTTTTCCCAAAATAATTAATTATCTTCCACAATAATTAATTATTATTTATCTTTCTCCACAATAATTAATTATTATTTATCTTTCTCCAAAATAATTAATTATCTTCCACAATAATTAATTATTATTTATTTTTCTCCAAAATAATTAATTATCTTCCACAATAATTAATTACTATTTATCTTCCTCCAAAATAATCAATTATCTTCCACAATAATTAATTATTATTTATCTTTTTCCAAAATAATTAATTATCTTCCACAATAATTAATTATTATTTATCTTCCTCCAAAATAATTAATTATTATTTGTCTTTCTCGAAAATAAATATTCTTTTATAAATAATTATATTTACCCAAAATATAATTATTTTCCTTTTTCTCCCTAAAAAATATCTTTTTCTCTAAAATCAAATTACCATTTCCTTAAATAATTATATTTCAACAAATCATTCATGTAAACCGTATCGTAGTCTTCTAACCTCTCAAATGCCTTTTTAAACTTTTCAGCTGCATCAAGCATCAAGTATGTAGCATACTCTTGCAAGATATGTTCTCCTCAATGCACTTCTTAAATTTAGCAAGCCTAGGAGGAGATCTAACAAACCTAATGACATTTTGAATTCAAATCAATGTATCATTCACATCATTCAGTCCGTCACACACAATTAAATTCAATATATGTGCACAACACCTAACATGCACGAAATCTCCATCCAACACAAATGCATGTTTAAAACGTTTCGTAGATAAGCAATAGTTGTATCATTTGATGAAGCATTATCAACGATTAAGGTCAAAACTCTATCAATACCCCAATGTTTCAAACATTTTTTCACCTCTTTTCCTATTGTTTCCCCTTTATGATTTTCAATATGAGAGAATTTAATTATTCTCTTATTAAGCTTCCAATTTCTATCAACAAAGTTTGCAGTTAAAATCATATAATTAACATTTGAATCGATGTCAAAGCATCAGTCGCAAATGAGACTCTATATCCTTCATTCATAAAAATATCCCTAAACTGTTCTCCCAAGCCATCATATATTCCTAAAATATCTCTAGCAATTATAGTTCGAGAAGGAATAACAAATCTTGGTTCTACTAACATCAAAGTCTCTTCCACAAACCTCCTAAATCCCTCATTCTCCACAAAATAAAGGACAACTCTTCAATTATGATCATCTCAGCAATTAGTCTTCGACCATTTTCAGTGGTAAATATCTTATAATTAACTTGTTTACTGCCCCATCATTGCCTTTATTCTGAAATACTAACTTTGTTTGAGTCATATCTACTTTATCGCCTTTCAATTGATAAGAATTTTTTTATAGTAATGTTCAACATGCGTTCTCACAATTGAATTTCCATTCCTTCTTAGATAACATGCATACACCACATCACAATAATTGCATTTAGCATGTGGATCATCATCACTATATTCAGAGCATTTAGTAAAATGATCTCATATCATAAACGTATTTTTCCTCTTCTTTCAAGATGGTTGAAGTTCTGGTGATGGCATGATAACCTCAACAACGACATCATTTTTGTTCACACTAGAACAGTTGTTGCTTTTGCTCATGGTGTCTAATTTAGTGTCTGTGTTACCATCATTATTGGTCAAACTTGTCGACATTCTGCTTAGCGCCTACAATAGGGATAAAAAAAAAGTCTTTATTTAGCATGAAAAAAAAAGTCTTCATTAGCATGAAAAATAAAAACTTCTTACAATTGAGTTATTTACACCAATGAAAAAGTTTCCACAGTCTGCACCAATGAAACAGTATCCACGCCTCTACACCTGCACTAGTGTAATATGATCGAAGGAGGGAGCACTTGTGTCGTCGATTGGAAGGAGGGAGCACTTGCATCGCTAGAGGGAGAACTTGCATGGTTTGCGTCGCACGCCAAAGGGAGAGTGCATTACCAAAGCATCCACTTGTTTCGTTTGCGTCTCTTCGTTTTCACTGTCTGCGTCTCTTCGTTTTTTTGTCTGGCTCGTCTTTGTGATATTGTATATGTTTTTCAAACTTCCAAACTTGACTTTTACCCTAGGGTAACTTATATATTTAATTAATTAATTAATTAATTATATACTTTTTTAAATGAAGCAGTTCAAATCGATTTTAGAATCAGTTTTAACATCTTCAATCAAACCGAATTACATATAAAATGGTTTATTTAAAATAGAAATCAAATCGAACCGCATGCATTCAATTTCGGTTCAGTTTTTAACTTCATTTTGAATACCCCTGACTCTTATTTCTGCAAATCATTTACGTTCAAGAAGTTTGATGAGTTTTTTTTCTAGTAGCTGCTCAACATATTAGATAAGTCAGAGTTTAAAAAGGGGTAAACCTTTTGTACCTTTCTTTCAACGTTGAACTTTTTTTTCACCCTCATCTTGGAGTTTTTAAATCTTTTTCTCCTTGGAGATAAACTTTAAGAGGGTCATATTAACGACTATAGCTTTTTTAGTAGCATCCTTCGATACCTTTTGGATGTTTTTCACTTCTTTCTTTTCCCTTCTTACTTCTAAGACCATTAGATCATTACTCCCCTTGTTAGCAATGCTTAGCTCCATATCATGAGCTCGGGTTGCTAACTCTTCAAAGATGCAAGGTTTTATCCCTTACAAAATGTACAAGTGCCCTTAATGCATTCCTTAAGTGCACATTCCACCGCTGACAATTCGATTAATCTATCTTTGCAATCAACTCACATTTTCATTGCTTGGTGGCAATTAGCTCTATCATGCTAACAATGTGTCGAGTGATGTAGAAGCGGTCGAGAAATTTCCTCTTAAGTTGCTCTAAACTATCAATGGTTTCGGGTTCGATGTCGGTGTATCAGTTGAAGACGTTTTCTTTCAAAGTTCAAATGAATTATTTGACCATCAAATCTCCTCGAGTACTAACACTTTCACATGTTTCAATGAAGTGAGCAACATGTTATTTTGGGTTGCCCTTTCTATTAAATCGTTGAAACTTAGGTGGTTGGTATCAATTTGGTATTCTTAGGTTGTCAATCATCTTTGCATATGACTTGCAATACAAAAGGGAAGTTTGAGTAGGTCTACCATGTTGAGTTTTGATGGAATTTGCTATCATCTCCTTCAACTGCTGAACGACAATGAAGCAATTGAGGATGAATTTTGTGATTGACTTTCTTGTGAAATTGTTTCTCCTTTGTCATTACTCTTAATTGTATGTGTATGACTTGATTAAGCAACATCACAACTCTCAATGTGATTCTTAAGAGATGCAATTTCACAATTCTTTTCTTTGATTGCCTTCATAAGCATGTTAATGTTCTTTTCGAGCTTTGTCATTCTCTCTTTACTTATGTCTATGTAAGCTATCATAACTGACACTATATTTGAATGAGGTGTCTTGTCACTTGATCGTTCAAGAGACGAAATATGTCCGTCAAGTACAAAGTTTTCTTTGATTATAATTCCACCTTTGGGTGGCTTTAACACTTATTCCGAGCGATTACGAGTATTTGGTCTTTTGCTAATGTCGTTTAAAGATTTAGAAGTGTTGCTTTAGATGTCATGACTTCTTTAGATATTTCTTGCAAAAGAGAAAGAGATGAAAGGTAGAGATGGTCCCACTAAGCGTGCCAAATTATTTACACAAGGTTTCCAAATAAATTTATTTCCTGGAATCTGAACTTTGTATTGATTTTAGTATAGTGTAGTGAATACAATCTCTAATATTTACTCCTTTGATGTTTTCTCTCGAATGTAGAGTAAAACTTAGAACTTTTAGCTCTTTGGTCTTCAAGAAGTTGTGAATATAAGTTAAATTGAGCTTCAATCTTCTGAAATTTAGGGAAGGTTTAATCCTTCAAGTTTTCAAAATGTGGTAATCTCGAGGTCCATAAGAACTTTCACGTTTTGATAGCTTCATAGGCTCGAATCTTCAAATTCTTTAGAGCTTTAATTCTTTGTCGTCCAAAAATCTCACTCAAGTGAATGAGAAAGCCTCTATTTATAGAGAATTTTCGTAGGCTTGGGTCCATTTTCTTTTTGAGTTGTGCTTGGGCTTGTGTTCATTTACTTGTTGGGCTTGGGCTAAAGCTTGGAGTCCTCATTATCTTCTTTGACCCAATTTCCCATCATGGGACTTGAATTGAATTGAGTATGAGAAAGTTTAATTACCCAAACCAAAAATCAAATTATAATTTTCACAATGGGCTCGGTTCTCGTTGTGATGACGTAACATAATTTAATGAACGAAAATTTCTCGTTCAACGATTTTTTCCCATTTTTATTTTTTTGTTAAATTTAAAAACATTATAACACCATGTCCATAAATCCATACATCTAAAAACATTAAATAAGTATAACATTAATACAATAATACTTAACAAAGTTTTAAAAATGTAGAATTACATGACGAAAATCAAATACGAACTAAACTTCTAAAATCCATAAATATTCCAAGCATCATCCATAAACATCCATGAAATACAACATTAATACAATGCACAACATGTCACGCCCTGTACCAAATTACTTAACACACCTTAAATTATACTTAAGTAAATACCATGCAACGAAAATAAAATAAGAAATCTTCTCTTATTAACTCAAATCCAACAATTTCTACAATAGTACTGGACATGATACAAATTCTTACAACAAAATCTAACAAAGAAATACCAAAAGTCTTCAAAGTCTTCAACCCTTTCAACGATCGTTTAGGTTCCTACTCCGATCGTGTAGCTCCTAAACCGATCGCTTAGCCTTGATCGCTTACTCTTCAAACACGATCTCTTAGCTACCTGAATGATCACTTACCTATCTACCCGATCGCTTACCTTTTTAAACGATTGTCTACCTCTTACAACTTGGGGAGGGAAAACTTAAAATGTAAGGAAAAAAACATAGTGAATGATGCTTTTGAAAACCTTTTAGAAATACAATTCATAAAACATTTCCATTTCATAACATAGGCTCAACACTTTTTTTTTTTTCCATAGATCATAGTAAGTAAAACACACACTAGTCATCCTCTTCCTTTCCACCAAGAACATGAAACCATCCCTTACATGGACTATATTATGATGTCTTTTCACAATCTTCAGCATCCCTTGGGATTTCCTTAGTTTTTTTCTTGTTTCTCAAGCCGTTAAGCTCAATACGCTCTTTTCAATGTATTAGCCAGCTTCTCACCGACATGTGGTCCTTTCACCCCTGGTTGCCTTGACTTATTACATGCATATAAATAGTTAGCTCATTGATAGGAATATGACTAATGGTTTGAACATACTTTAACATTCATTTGAAACACATTAACATAAAGCATAACATAAGCTTTCTTTCAAATCATACTTTTTTTGTAAATGTAAACATGCATTACATTACCCATGAAACATAAGATTTAGAAAGGAAAACTTTTGAAAACCATAATCATTTAGAAAATCACTCACAGTCAAACTTCCTTTCTCAAAATGTCCAGCCTTCCTCTACAACGTGTCCGTTCACTTAGCTTTTCTTAAGAAGATCTCAGAATAATCCTTTTAAATAATCGTTTTCTTCTTATACGATTGTCTAGCTTATCTTACACGATTGTTTAATCCCCTGCACAATCGTTTAAGTCATAACATAACAACAAAGTTCTTAAACATCTAGAATTACATAACAAGATTCAAGTATTTAACCATAAAACTTAATGTCGTCGTCCATTCCTATTAACTTAAAATTTAATATAAATCACACATATATATTGATAATTATTGGGTTCGGTTGAGTTGCACCAAACTTTTAAAATCTCCACCGAAGACCCAATCCGATCCATAAGAAAACAAAAAAAAGACAATCCGATTCAACTCTTATAAACAAATTGAATAGCTCAGGTTATTCAGGTTTTCGGTTATTTCTTACACCCTTCACTACACGTCTCATTGGCCCTATTTTTTTTCTCTCAATATTATAATAAAGTAAAAAAGCAAAAACCCTAAAAATAAAGTTATTCCTTCCGTTTAGCGGACAGCCTCTCTTCATCTTCTCTTATTCTTCGCGATCTCTCTGCCTCTCGTGACTCACTGACTCGTCTCTTCCAGTCTTCCTCTTTGCCGTCGACTACCCCTCAGCTCAAAGTTCGTCTTTCCGCCGGCGACGGTCAGTTTCAATCCCCAGGCTCTCTGTTCGTCTTTTCCCTTTTTCATTCTTTGTCATAGATCCCTCTCTACCCCTAACCAATTTTGTGCTCGTAACTTGTTTAATTTTCTGGCTTTCAGTATTGATAAATTGTGACCATCTGGATTATTATTATTATTATTATTATTTTAGTTGATGTTTGTATTTGATTCAGGCGGATGGACTGTTCGCGGATTTAACTTTTTCTATTTAGATTATTTGAGAGGCGTTGGTTGCTAACTTTTAGCTAATCACATTATTTTAGTAGGTTCTTTCTCTCTCGCTACAAAGGTATCTGTGGCATTGAAGAAGAAATGGGGAGGGGATAGAGTGGTTCTCTGGTTAAGTTTATTTTTCCATGTTTCAAGTTTGGAATTGAGTAATTGTTTCCACGAATTTGAGAATTTCGAGGGTTAACGTTCGGGTTGGACAGAAGAGGAGAGGGGATAGAATGGAAAAGAGAGAGTGGCAGTTTACCATAAATAATCTACAATCTCAATATATAGACATATGATTGCTAACTGAGCATCTACAAGACCCAGATTATCAATAGGCTTTCCCCATACTTGGAACGATGTTGCTAGGATTATTGTTTTTACTTTTTCTAAGCTTCTAGGGTTTGAATGTCACATGAAAACCTGGGGAATTTGAGTCGCTTCTCAAACCTCAGCCGCTTTTCCATTTTAGTTTTTAATGTATTTGAAATGGTAGAAGATTCTTTCAGCAAGAGTTAGTTTTGTTAGATTCACAAAATTAGCTAGCAGTTAAAAGGCATGACCACCTTCTCTGGTTGCTCCTATTTTCTCTCACTTGTTCTAAGTGCCTATTTAAAAGGTATTTGTTTGTTATCGTTATTGTTCATGCTTTAGCATTGCAGTATGAATAATCCATTTTGGATCCTGGCTTCCACCTTTCCTTCTATATTTTCTGTTATGCAAAAAAGGTTAGAGATTGCTGCAATTTGTTTGCATCCATCTAGATAGAGTCCTTGTTCTTGGATGTGACATTTTTGATAGGTTCCAGTTCAATGGGAAGGAACCGGATGGTCATAGAAAAGCCATGGGATGAGATCCTTGAACATGAGAATGGGTATGGTCAAAAGTATATTTTGGTACAATTGTGGTGAGTTTCTCTTGGAAACACACTCTAACTTTGAAAGTTTGAGCATTCTCCTTTAGATAAGTGGTGGAAAAAGTATAAAGGCAAAGCACAAATATTTGCATTCATTGGTGAGCAGATTCTTCATGTGGATTGATTTTTATTGCTAATCATGTGTCAACCACCCCAAATTTAATTTGTCCACTTGTATGATTAAACTTCTTGCAAACATGTTTTAACTTGGTAAAATTAACCCTCCTATACATTTTTGCAGGAACCATGGCGGACGAAGTTCAGAATGATGTGACCGATCAGGTGGCAGATGTGAGTTTTTTTGTTTCTTATCTATTATCACCATGCACATATATTTGCATTAAAAATTTCACATATTGTGGGTCTTTCCATTTTGTCTTTTCCTTTACAATTATTCATCTAAGGAAACCAAAGTCTTTGAGTTGTAATTTGGTGGACCAAACACTTCTGTGTTTCAACACCTAGGGGGAAATTCATTTTTACATGACAGCTGAAGGTGTATATTAATATTTAATATATTATAACCCAATGCTATGCTTATGGTTGTGTGGTCTTGATTTGCAAACATTCTGGAAAGCCAAGGAATAACTCGTAACTTGTGATATTTGTGTGGTCTTGTTTCTGTCGGGAGTTTGGTTTTCAGTTTTCTGGTCAAAGAACGATCCGTGCTATGATCAAGGAGTTTCTGTTGCATCCGCCTTTTAGAGAGAAAGGCCGGTTTTTGTGGCTTGCAGGGGTGTGTGTTGTGGTTTAGGATATTTGGGGTGGAAGGAACAAGAGAGTTTTTAGAGGTTGACTTTAGGGGATTTGGTTCTTTATGAGATTACATGCTTCTCTTTGGGCTTTGGTTTCAAAGTTTTTTTTTGTAATTATATCCTTGGTAACATTTCGCTGAGTTGGAAACCTTTCTTGTAGTGGACTTGTTTTTGGTGGGTTTTTTTTGTATGCCCTTGTATCCTTTCATTCTTTCTTAATGAAAGTTGTCTAGTTTCATTAAAAAGAAAAAATCGTAACCCATGAGGTAGCAGTCATTACTCATTGATGATTAGACTGGTTAACTTAAAGGCTGTACTATTAGTTGTCTGGTCTTGTTTAAGATTACAGAATCCGATTCAATTCTTGATGTATTTTCTATTGGATTTTTTACTGGTGCTTAAGCATCGAAGCTGCATTTTTTCTGTGGAGTTGCTCAGGCTGGTATCTTACTGTGGCTCTTTATACAAACATTTAAGTAATTGTAATCTACTGCAGTTTCTGAACCGTTGTTCAAGTGTGGGCATTGATGCAGTATCATGATGCATGTGTATGGTTTATTTCTTGCAGATTGCCCCCTTTGATCCAACTAAGAAGAAGAAGAAGAAGAAAGTTGTACTTCAGGATCCTACTGATGAGATTGTTGACAAGTTAGCAGAGAAAACTGAAAGTTTGTCAGGTATGAAAAGTTGACATTCTGTTCCATGTTTCATTATATTTTCATTTTGTTGGTGATAAGAGGATTGTTGATTGATTTTCTTTTTATCTTGTAGTTTCTGATGGTTTGGAGACTACAACATTTTCTGGACTTAAAAAGAAGAAGAAAAAACCAGTACGTTCTTACTTTTCTTTGTTCAAGCTCTGTTTCGTGACTGATTTCATTTGTTTTAATTTTAGGTAGAGGCGAGCTCCTTGAATGAAGATAGTGCAGATGCTACGGAAGATTTGGAAGGTTAGGAATGGATATTTAAACTTTGCCGTGCCTTAACCTTTTCCTTTCCATTTTCATACAATTACATTTACTTTCTAAGTCATGTTAATAATTGAGACAAACGAAGGGGTATAGTTTTTCTAAGTAATATCTTTTGAAGTGTTGGGGACAGTAGATTTTATCATCATTGTAGTCATTTGGGGCTTAAATGTGGGCTGCAAAGAATTTGCTAATACATTTTTCTATACTTGTGAAAATAGTTTTATAAACCATAAGGTAATAAAAACTTTAAGAAATTGAAGCTTTTGTAAGCGCACACGGTCTGACTCTTGCCCCTCACGTCAAATAATCGATTCTATACATATTTATATGGATAGCTATATAATTGTTTATCATAATTTTGTAATTGGTATTGCTTAATCTAAATATTATATATCAATGTGTTTAAAATTATATTTATGTGTGTTAAAACACAATTTTAGTCCCTTCATTTTCAAACTTTAGTTTCATGTCTTTTAAACTTTAAAATTTCTGTTTAATGGGTCAATGTGACTAATTGATTTGGGAACTTTCAATTTGTATCAAATTGTTCCTTCACATATTTAAAATTTTAAAATTCCAAGTATACGTATATTTTTATTTTATGTCTAATTGAACATTAAACACCAATTTTATAACTAGTAGATACAATAAATAAGCATCTAAAAGGGACCTACTAGACAAAAAATCAGATTTTATGTCTAACACAACGTTTAGTTTATAAATATTTTGAATGTGTAGCAGACCTTTCATTATCATTAAGCAAGTCTTAGACCCCGAATTGAGAATTTAGTGATCTATTAGACGGTTAACTAAAATACAAATCTTAAAGTTTATTGGCTAAACTTATTTGACCTTATATGAATTTTTATCTCCTCTAACATGAAGTTCTTGATTCGCCATGGTGAAGAAAAACAAGCACTTTTAACATTCATTTTTACGACCACTGACCATATACACATGAAGCTAAAGTTTATTTGCTAAACTTGTTCAACTTTATATGAATTTGTATGCTGTATCTCCTCTAATGTAGAGTTCTCGATTTGCCACAATGGAGAAACATGGATATTTTAAACGTTCAGCAACCGTAGACACAAATTTGAAAGTTCATCAGCTAAACTTATTTAGCTTCATATGTATTGTATCCCTTTTGACACTAATTTAAAAGTTGATTAGCTAGACTTGTTTATTACATCCCCTCTGACTCAATGTTCTGGATTTTCCATGGGGGAGAAAGATGAACACTTCTAGAGTATGCCTTTTAAAAACTTCAAAAAAAATTAAAAGGGAAAACAAAGGTTTCACATGGCTCGACATCACCTCAAGCTTGTTTCATAAAGAGGGTGACTTGCTTTAGAAGCATGACACTTAGGGTGTGCTTTTCTGAAAATCTGTACTACTTAAAGAACTGTCTGAATAGCCTTGTATTGTATGGAGTTTCTTATTGAAAAAGAGTTGTGTATGTAATACGTTTTTTGTTCATCATCTCCTTTTCAACTGTAGCCACTTTTTTGACTGAAAACTGATTATCATGCCTATCAGATCAAGCGGGGGAAATTGAAGATCGTGAGGGAATTGTTCTACAGTATCGTTATCCTTGGGAGGGAACTGATCGCGATTATGAATACGAGGAGGTATTGCTATATTTGAAATTGTGAGATTTTACATTACTTTAGCACTTGATTAGTATAATGATTATGTTTTGTACGAAATGGATCTTTTCTTGGGTTCTATGCAGTCATTGTTATAGTTGGTGTGACTATCTTTTTCCCATTATTATGTAGTTCATCAGTTGTGATACGTACTTTTTATGATGAGAAATAGCTAAATGAATATGGTCTTAAATCGACGGAGCCACAGAGGTAGCAATAAATGCTTATAATAGAATCCAGAAGAGTTGGAAGGTGTTAAGCCACCAATGTTTTTCACATATAACCGTAGAAATAAGGGGAAGTTGGCATGTGAGATGAAGGAGGGAAATGCGGGATTAGGGGAATTGATTGGTGGGCCCAACAGTTAGTTAGTATAGGGGGGTTTAACAGGGATGATTCAGAGAGAAAGGGGGGTCGAATTTTGTGGAGGAAAAACAGGACTATCTCTTGAGAGATGGGAGAAGTAGCAGTATCAGGTTCCATCGTTCTGGTTTATTTTTCTGTAATTACGTTTCTGTTTTGATTTTGTTTCATTGCATTGTTGGAAGTCTTGTGTTCTGGTTAGGGAAGGATTGCTATCCTAGTAGTGTTCTTTGATTTTCTTTTCATCTTCCTATTGTAATTAAGTTTGAATATCAATAAAGTAGAGTCACCATACTGGTGATCTATCAAACTGGTATTAGAGCAACTGAATTTGGGCAAAAGCAAGGAGATGGCTAAGAGGAGCGAAGAAAGGTTGCATTTTGTTGAGTAAGAGATTCTGGGATGAGGACAGAGATGAAGAAGTTACCTGCAATAGAGGAGAATATGTCCTTGATCTCAAAGAGCATTGAGAATATTAACGTGCAGATGGAGAAACAACAATTACAACAAGCTATTCTGAAATATATTGAGAGAATCATCCGGGAAAAGGCAATCACAACGATCGAAACACAACGATCGAAATAGAAGGTTCTTCGAGTGTGGTAATGGGGACTGATTCAGCGACTGAGATGATAAAGGGGGAGCCGAAAACTGATTGGAGGAATGATGACGATAAGACGTTTGATCGGAGCAAATTTAAGAAGGTCGAAATGCCGATCTTCAATGGAACGGATCCCGATTCTTGGTTATTTAGAGCAGACCGTTATTTCAAAATCCATAACCTCATCGAATCCGAGAAAATGCCAGTAGCCATTATAAGCTTCGACGATCCGACCCTTGATTGGTATTGATCACAGGATGAGCGGGAATCGTTTAAGAGTTGGGATGACTTGAAGCAGAAGATGTTGACAAGGTTTCAAACGATTAGGGATGGCACGTTGGTGGGAAGGTTCCTGACGATCAAACAGGAAACCACGGTGGAGGAATACCGGAATAGGTTCGGCAAGTACTTAGCTCCGGTGGCTTTTCTACAGACGGTGGTGTTAGAAGAGACGTTTATGAATGGGCTTAGCCCATGGTTAAAGGCTGAAGTAGAAGTGTTGGAACCTCGTGGGCTAGTCCAAATGATGAAACTAGCCTTAAAGATTGAGAAGCGGGAGAGAGTAAGGAGGGAATGTGGGCTTATTAGTGTGTATGGAAGTAAATTCCAATATAATCTGCCTAAAGCCAAGGAAAATACAGAAACCAAATCACTAACAGCCAAAACTGGTGGAACCACTCCAATGAGGACGATCACCCTTAGGGGAGTAACGGTGACAGATAACAGGAGAGAGGGTCCTTCAAAACGTCTGTTGGATGCTGAATTTCAGGCTAGGAGGGAAAAAGGGTTGTGCTTTAAATGCAAAGAGAAATATTATGCAGGGCATCATTGTAAGGCTAAAGAAAACAAGGAATTGAGGATGCCGGTAGTTCGAGATGATGGAGAAGAGTTTGAGATAATTGAGGAAGAAGTGGATGGCGAAGTAGCTGAAGAAAACACCATTGAGGTAGGTACCGTGGAGAATTTAAATATTGAATTATCCATTAATTCAGTAGTGGGACTGACAAATCCAGGTACTATGAAGGTGAAGGGTAAGGTGAAGAATAAAGATGTGGTAATATTGATAGACTATGGGGCCACCTACAATTTTATATATGAGAAATTAGTTTCTGTCCTAAATCTGCCATTGAAATCTACATCTAACTATGGAGTTATTCTGGTGTCGGGGGCAGCCATCAAAGGAAAGGGAATTTGTGGAAAGGTAGAAGTCTTGTTGGGAGACTGGAAGTTCGTGGATATCTTCTTACCATTGGAGCTTGGGGGAGTTGATGTGATTCTCGGAATGCATTGGTTACATTCCCTTGGGGGTAATGGAGGTGGATTGGAAACATGTAATAATGACATTCCAGCATGAGGGAAGAAAGGTGATAATTAGAGGGGATCCTAACCTCACCAAGAAAGGGGTCAGTTTAAAGACCATGATACAATCATGGGCGGGTGAAGACCAAGGATTTTTGGTGAAATGCCGAGCAATTGAAGGGAATGTAGCAATGGAAGAGTTGTACAAGGAAGGGAGTGAACTTACAGTTGACAATTCTATTTCTCCTTTGTTGAGAAAGTTTGAAGATGTATTTGAATGGCCTGAGACTTTGCCTCCCAGAAGAGGAATTGGACACCATATACATTTAAAACAAGGGACAATCTAGTCAACGTGAGACCCTATCGTTATGCATATCAACAAAAGGAGGAGATGGAAAGGTTAGTTGATGAGTTGTTGGCTTCGGGAATTATTCAACCCAGCACCAGCAGATACTTGAGTCCTGTATTGTTGGTAAGGAAGAAAGACAGAAGTTGGCGGTTTTGTGTCGATTATAGGGCACTTAACAATGTCACTATGTCGGACAAGTTTCCTATACCAATAATTGAAGATTTGTTTAATGAATTGAATGGTGCCAATATGTTTTTCAAGATCGACTTGAAGGCAGGCTATCATCAAATCAGAATGAACCAAGTGGATGTGGAAAAGACAGCCTTTCACACTCATGAAGGGCATTACAAGTTCTTAGTCATGCCTTTCAGTTTGACTAATGCCCCCTTCTACATTCCAAGCTTTGATGAATGCGGTTTTTAGACAATATATGAGAAGATTTGTATTAGTTTTCTTTGATGACATCTTAGTCTACAGCAAGGGATTGGAGGAACATATGCAACATCTGGAATTGGTGTTGGAAATTTTGAGAGCAAATGAGTTATATGCGAACCTAGCCAAATGTAGTTTTGCTAAAGAGAGGGTCGGTTAAACATATCATATCTGAATAAGCAGTGGAGGTGGATCCCGAGAAGATTAGAGCCATTAAAGAATGGCCAACTCCTACCAACATGTGAAAGGTAAGAGGTTTCTTGGGTTTGATTGGGTATTATCGCTGGTTTGTGCAAAATTATGGCAGTACAGTAGGCCCGCTTACCCAACTGTTGAAGAATGGAGCTTCCAAGTGGCATGAAGAAGCAAATGAATCCTTTGAGAAATTGAAAACAGCCACGATGACTTTACCCGTGTTGGCCATGCCTGATCTTAACTTACCATTTGAAATCGAAACAAATGTGTCTGGATATGGAGTTAGGGCTGTTCTAACACAAGCTAAGCGACCTATTGTATACTTTAGCCGAACTTTGAGCACAAGAGATAGGGCCAGACCAGTATATGAGCGGGAACTGATTGCTGTGGTGTTTGCCATGCAGAGATGGAGACCGTATTTATTGGAAAGGAAGTTCATCGTGAAAACTGATCAGAGGTCTCTTAAGTTCTTGCTAGAACAATGTGTAATTCAGCTACAATACCAGAAATGGATAGCCAAGCGTTGGGTTATTCTTTTGAAGTGGTTTTGTAGGCTCGGGTTAGAGAACAAGGCAGCCGATGCACTGTCAAGGGTGTCACCTACTGTACATCTAAATCAGATTACAGCTCCTGCCCTCCTAGACTTGGCTATTATACGAGAAGAAGTGGAGAATGATCCTAGACTAAAGGAGATCAAAAGCATAGTGGAGCAATATCTAGATGACATACCCAACTTCAATTCAAGGGCAGGTTAGTTATATCCAAGACTTCCTCTTTATTACCAACTATTTTACATACATATCATGACTTGGTGTTTGGTGGACATTCGGGATTTTTGAGAACTTATAAGAGGATTACTGAAGAATTGTACTCGGACGGAATGAAGAAAGACATTAAGAAGTATCGCGAGGAGTGTTCGATTTGCCAAAGGAATAAGGCATTGGCTTTGTCACCCGCAGGATTGCTCACACCCCTAGAGATACTAGATACTATATGGATTGACATATCTATAGATTTCATAGATGGTTTACCTAAGTCAGCTGGATATGAAGTAATATTTGTAGTAGTGGATAGGATGAGTAAGTATGCCCATTTCATATCCCTGAAACATCCGTACACGGCTAAATCAGTAGCTGAAGTGTTTGTAAAGGAAATTGTTCGATTACATGGATACTCGAGATCAATTGTATCAAGCCGAGATAGGGTATTTGTTCGACATACCATCTGCAAACTGATGGCAAATCGGGTGGTGAATAGAGGGGTTGAGGCTTATCTCAGATGTTTTTGTGGAGAAAGGCCGAGAGAGTAGATAAATTGGTTGCACTGGGCTGGATATTGGTATAGCACCACTTTCAACAGCTTTATTGGCATCACACCTTTCTAAGCGGTATATGGAAGGTTACCACCTCCCTTGATTTATTATGGGACATGGAAACACCCAATTCGGCATTAGACTAGCAGCTGAAAGACAGAGACATAGCTTTGGGAGCCCTGAAAGAACACCTACGCATGGCTCAGGAGAAAATGAAGAAGAATGCTGATTTGAAGAGGAGGGCTGTTGATTTTCAAGTTGGTGACATGATTTTTCTGAAACTGAGACCCTACCGACAGGTATCCTTAAGAAGAAAATGCAATGCGAAGCTATCAACCAAATATTTTGGGCTTTACAAGATATTGGAGAAGTATGGGCCAGTAGCATACAAGCTGGAGTTGATGAGCACAGCTGCCATTCACCCAGTTTTTCATGTGTCTTAACTGAAGAAGGCTTTAGGGGACATACTCAAGTCCAGCCAATTGAACCTTACTTGACTGAAACCCATGAATGGATGACACAACCAGAAGAAGTGTATGGCTACAGGAAGAATCTTAAGACAATGGATTGGGAGGTGCTCATCAGTTGGAAAGGTTTACCCCCACACGAAGCCACTTGGGAAGTTTGTGATGACTTCAAGCAGCAGTTTCCTGACTTTCACCTTGAGGACAAGGTGGATTTGGAGGAGGAAAGTAGTGTTAAGCCACCAATGCTTTTCACATATAATCGTAGAAATAAGAGGAAGTTGGCACGTGAGATGAAGGAGGGAAATGCGGGATTAGGGGAACTGAATGGTGGGCCCAACAGTTAGTTAGTATTGGGGGGAGTTTTAACAGGGAAGATTAAGAGAGAAAGGGGGCAGAATTTTGTGGAGGGAAAACAGGACTATCTCACTCGTTGAGAGAGGAGTAGCAGTATCAGGTTCCATCGTTCTGATTTACTTTTTTGTAATTATGTTTCTGTTTTGATTTTGTTTCATTGCTTTGTTGGAAGTCTTGTGTTCTGGTTAGGGAATGATTGCTATCCTAGTAGTGTTCTTTGATTTTCTTTTCATCTTCTTATTGTAATTAAGTTTGAATATCAATAAAGTAGATTCACCATACTGCCCTTCTGTCAAAAGGGCAACATCCTTAAGATTAGGGGTGTAAGGATGAACCAAAAAGACTAGAAAATCAATAGGAACCACCATCAGTTTGGGTTTGAATGGGTGTGGTTTGCGGTTTCTTTCTTTTATAATAAAAATTGGTCACTTTTAGTCAGCCTCGGGTTTTGCAAGGTTGGTGCAATTATAACTTGAGTCAACTGAAGGTAATATGTATAATAAAATTTGAAATATTATCGATAGAAATGTGTGAAGTGTTGGTGGTGTTAACAACCTAGCATGCATGTTGGCCTGTGTTCGAGGCCTATGGTGAACGTTTCTCCTCTTTTTTCTAACATATTATCATGTTTGTACTCAAATGTGCGAGACAAGTCGAATAACTTTCAATTCAGCATGTCTGGGTGTGCTTCTTAATCCTTGGTTCCTTTGCTCATCGTAGAATCTTCTTGTACTTTGAGCTTTAGTTTGTCAATATATTATTTAAAGAGACTTTCCTCAAAAAAAATAAAAAAAAAATAAAAGAACTTTTGTTTCAGCTCACTCATTTGATCAAATGATGAAATATCGGACTGAACTGATAAAGCTGTCCGTCAATTGATTTGGGTGGTTTGGTTCCTTTTTATTGGCAGCTTGGTTACTTTTTCATCTTTTGTCAAATAAAGTTTGGTTCTTCATTAACGAAAAGGATAAATTGCACAATGCACTCCTGAACTATGAGGGTTGTTACAATTAAATCAACCCTGTTGTTACCATTACACTGCTAAATCTTTGATATGATCAATTAGCTTCTAGTTTGTTATTTGTTGCAATCAACCTTTATTCTATTATTGATATCAATATATTTGTAAAATTAGAAGTTCTATATCAGTATTGACATCAATTCATTTTGTCAATTTTTTTTTCAAACTTTAAATTCCACGAATGTCCCAAGTTATTAAAGGCTATCCCTCACCTTTGATGGGTGAACGGAGTCAAAGCAATTCTCTCAGAAACTTTGTTTGAAAGGAACCAACGTATTTTTCAAGAGAAGTTCCTTCCTTGGTTTGATTGTTAAGAGATTTGCTTGAGTTAGAGCTTCTTAATGGTGCTCTCATTCCAAATTATTTGCTAAATACTCTATTCAAGAAACTTTTTTGAATTGGAGTGCATTTATTTTGTCTTAGCTATGTTTGTTTGTTTTACTATATAACTAGTCTATTGATGTCATTGTATTTTCATTTGTTGCTAAGACTCCTTTTGTTTCCTATGATATACTTTGTGCATTAGACTTATTTTATCATTTCAATGAAAAGTCTTGTTTTTGTTTCTAAAAAAAATTCCATTGAATGTCACTTCAATAAAAATAAATAAAAAATATATTTGTAATTTCATGAACAAAGTAAATGCAAAATTTTGATCTTCATTTCTAAATGGTTTTTTTTTAAATTGTTATTTTTTAGAAATTTCCTTTAATTTTTACATTCTAGTTCAATTCATTCTATTAGTTAATATATACATATTATTAGAATTCATTTCAAACTTTAATTACTACTGGTTCGTTTTGGACCTTGGCTTTTTGCTAACATTAGATAATGGATGCTTTATTGTTGTCTTGCTGTGCAGCTTCTTGGACGGGTATTTAACATTCTTAGAGAGAATAATCCAGAGCTTGCAGGTGATAGGCGTAGAACAGTTATGAGGCCTCCTCAAGTTCTTCGTGAAGGCACAAAGAAAACTGTTTTTGTTAATTTCATGGATCTATGTAAGACGTATGTGTTCATTAACCTTATATAACCATGTTTTTTGTTTTTACTAGATTTATCATACTATGGCGGAAGATTTTTGGCTGTTTGCACTTTAGATTATTATTATTATTATTCTGTGTTATTCAATTCAACAAATAAGCATATATGATTATTCCATTATATGACATGTTATAACACCTACGCATGCTGTCTGTTTGAATACTCGAACTTTTATGAGTTTTTTTTTTTTTTTTTTTTTGTGTATGTGGCAGTGCTTTGTATTCTTTCATTTTCTCAATTATTGTTGGTTTTTTTGAAAAAGAAAAAAAGTATTGACATGTCATTCTCAGGTAGAATTTGTGCTCTATTATTTTCCTTGTAGTATATGACATGTATCCCTATCACATGGTTAGTTCTGGAGGTCTCATTGATTTATAAAAACCTATGACCTATATGATTCTTGAAAGAATGAGTTTGGATGGTTGTTGCATTAAGCACATTCTTCACTAGTACAGATGGGAAGGCACATTTGGATAGGAAAGTTGCTTGTTTATCACTATTACAAGTGAATATGATCAACACTGCAATCATCATTTATGTGTCCAGTGCTGAGTATCGCTCCTTGCACCTTTGTTCTGTTCTTAATTTTTAACTGACAGTTGACCTGTAATTTCTAGTTTCAGATCTGGCACAGATAGTTCCCCGGAAGGGGGGGGGGGGGGTGTTAATTTCATTTATCCTCACGCACTGTTAGTTATGGTTATTTCTATATTTCTGGTACATGCTGAGTTTTGGAACTTGTCTCTCTCTGCAAATGAAATAAAATAGGATGCATCGGCAGCCAGACCATGTTATGGCTTTCTTACTAGCTGAACTGGGAACCAGTGGCTCTCTTGATGGACAGCAGAGACTAGTTGTTAAAGGAAGGTTTGCACCAAAGAACTTTGAAGGAATTCTGCGTCGATATGTCAGTAAGTGGCCTCTCATTGATTACCTCATGCTATTTGTCTACCAAATGGGATCTTAATTCAGAATGGACGTTCTCTCTGTTGCCAATTGTTTCAACTGGCTGGTCAAGGAGATTGGAGTTTTATTGAGTATTAACAAATCTGTTGATTGTCTTACTTCTCCATTATCATTTTCATGTTTTTACTTCTAACAAATCTATTGATTGTCTTGCATAATTTATTTGTAATTAGTCCAATAGGGAGTAGTTGGATGTTGCTTTTTGCTTTCTTTCTTTGCTTGAGAATCACTCTTTTAGCATCAGAGAAGGGATGTGAGGGTTTAAAGACCCAATTAAGATTCCTAGGAAAGTGAAATTCTTCACCTCAGAAGTGTTACATGGTCATGGAAACACGAAGGATTGTTCTCTAGGAAGCTCTCCTCACTTGTTGGGCCGTTCTGTTGTGTCCTTTGTTGGAAGGCGGAGGAAAATATGGATCATACTTTTGGTGTTGTAAGTTTGTTAGTATTGTTTGGGAGATTTTCTTCCAGGGGTTTGGCTTTTCGTTCACTTGTCAGTGGAGACTTGTCAGTGGAGAGTTATTGTTATGATCGAGTAGTTCCTCCTCAGTCCGCCTAGGGGAAGGAGATGTTTAATGTGGCTTACGGGGACATGTGCAATAGTGTGGGTTTTGTGGGGGGATTGAAATAGTAGGACTTTTAGTGGAGTGGATAAAGACCCTAGTGAGGTTTGGTTTGTGGTTCGTTTTCATGTTTCTTTTTGTGCTTCGGTTTAGAAGACCTATGGGTGTTATTTTGCAAAGTTAGACTCCCTTATGAAGGGGTTGCTTTTGTGGGCAGGGTTATTTTGTTGACATTCTATTTTTTTGTTTTTTCTTAGAAACTTGATATTCTTATAAAAAGTAATAAATCTATGGAATTAGTGGACTTGTTTCTAGAGGAGATAGGGAGAAACTGTAAATGACTGTTATAGCATTGAAAAAGACGGTCCATAGTTATGCAAATTTTTGTTGATCTTTATGCATTGGTGAGGGGGATCATCAATTTTAAGAAACGGACTTGTTTGAATATGTTGTCGTTCTTTTAAAGCTTAATGGTTGGGGAGTGTAAAAATAGAATCCTTGGAGCGTTTGAGAGATCTCAAGTGAATGTTTGGTCAGCTTTTAGGTTCTGTGAGCTATGTGATGAAGCCTATTCGTAATTATTAGTTAGGACTAGTTTAACCTGATTGGGAGCTGTTTTGGTAGTTTGCTACCTCTCCCTTTGGTGGGCTCTTTTCTGTATGCCCTTGTATTCTTCAAAAAAAAATTTTTCAGTGAAAACTCAGTTATTCATTTGAAAAAGTCTTAATTACTGTTGGTCTCCACTGGAGTTGCATCTTGTTATCAATTGTGTGATTTGATTCACTTCTAATTTCTACCTCATTATAGTTTCCACCCTTCCCTCATTTATTTCTTTCGTTCAGATGAATATGTGATTTGCATTGGGTGCAAGAGTCCAGATACTATCCTTTCAAAGGAGAACCGGCTTTTCTTTCTCAGATGCGAGAAGGTAAGGTTTTTTCTTTTCTTTTACTTTTTTTTTCCAGTCTGGATGCATGCTTATTGCATATTTGTGATTTTTGTGTAAAGCTTGTTTGTCGCTAATCTATGCAACGGTCGTAGGGGCATAGTGGTCTACATAGTTATAAATTTGCGGTGGTTCTTTTGAGTGCATCGTTGGGGGAAATGATGAATTGGAATATTTGTGTTCACTGTTAAATTTACTTTATCTGAGATCTTATATTTGAATAGATTATTTTTTTATTTATCCTTTGCTTCTTCTTACTAGAATGACAGCCTAGGATCTGAGCTGAGCCTTTTCATGTGCTCGGAAATTATTAAGGCTTATGGTGTTTTGTTTTTAATCAACAGTGTGGTTCTGGACGGTCAGTTGCTCCAATTAAAGCTGGGTTTGTCGCACGTGTTGGGCGGAGGAACACTGGGACATGATATGTGCTTGTTCCTTTATATTGAAGCTCGATGTTTTGAGTAGTAATAATCTCGTGTTAAAACTTTATGACCACAAGTGAATTTTGAAGTGAATGCTATATTGTAGTTGGGAGTCTAGAATTTAAGATAATGAGGAGCTATGAGAATTGAGGTCTCTTTATTTTCTCTCTATATCCACGTGGCATGCTAGTTGCTCATACTGAGCCTTTCTAATATTCCACTTCTTTTTCCCCCCTCTTAATCATGGTTGATTTGTGATGTCTACTTCTCGTTTTCCATTAATCTCATGCACGATTTAATTGTGGAAGAGTAAATGAACTTCCCATCGTAATGGCTGTGGGTTGCGCGTTTTAGGGTTTAGGTTTGGGATGGAGATGGGAGAAGCGAATGCTGAAGGGTCATTCTTCACCATTCCCTTCACCATTCGGATCCACAATTTGTTTTGAGAGGAAAAACAGAACAATATAATCCGTAAGGTTGAAAGATTGAAGGAAACTAAAATAAAAATGATAATCACTATCTGCATGTTTTATTTAAAATATCTTAGTTCTGATCTGACTTTGTGGCGTGGAATCCGTGGGAAGCATGTTAAGTCAGCATGGTTGGGGAAATGGAGGAAACAGAGCAGACAAACGTCAATTAGACCTCCAACGACCCCACTTTGGTGTATGTGCTTCATACATTTGCACCTTCTCTCTTTTTTTTCCCTTCCCCCGTCCCTTGTTTTGCTGCAGTTGCACTACATTCTTTTACATAACTGAGCACAGAGGTTTGGTTTACACTCATTTTCCATGACTCCGATCTCAGTCGATCTTAGTTTGCGGTTCAAACAAATAAAGAGTATATTTAAAATATAAATAGAGATACATTAATTGTCTAAGTTCATCCAAAGTTCCAAATTATGATGCAAATACAAAATCCTAAATAAAGATCACACTTTCATCCACGACAAAAAAGTAAAAACTAAACTAGAAGCTTAAAACGACATTCTCGAACTTCCATAACATCTCCATCCTCGCAACTATTAGTCTCATTTCCACTAGGACTACTACCATTTAATGTGGTTCATTTAATGATAAATTGGTACTTCAATCATCCCAACTTCGTCAAAAGAATCGACAACAATATTCCATAATTTCATCTCCTTTTATCAATATTTTGGAGTTCTTGACAAAAGACAAATTACTGTGAACATATACTAGATCATTTGCACATTGGGGTAGCAACTTGCTTCGCGTAACTTAGTTGATGAACGGAATACGTGCTCCAATTCCTCACAACATGAAGATGAGAAATATTGACTTAATAGCTTAAACGCAATTGATTGAAGCATTGATGCATAAACACCATGTATGTATCCTCATTATACTTGGGCCGTGTCACTATTTTTATGTTGAGGTACTCAATTAAAATATTCTTGAAGCCATTACTCACTATAGTACTTAGAGACAAGTTAACAAATTTCGAACGAAAATTATAAGACAAACAAAATAGGATTATAATAGAATAGAAAGATGTAATTATTATAAAGTACAATGGGTTCAAAGAAAGCCAAACAGTGAAGAGTATAATTCTTGTTTCAACAATCAATGAGGATATTATGGAAAACATCATAAAAGGAAGAGTTTTCATTTTTATGTTTTCCTTCATGCCTATAGATTATCCTACAATGTCATAAACCAAATGAAGGGTAGGTGCATCCATATTACATATCCGAATCATGTCATATATAGGTTCAGTAAAAAAAAGGATGTAATCAGTTTTATCCTACCAAATATGATCCAAGACCAATCCTTTCACATATCTTGCTTTTGCCAAGTCATTCTCTCAATTAACATGTCTATTAGTCATTAATAAGCTTGAATCTTTTAAGCATGATAATGATTGATGCAAAACGTGTTTTTGCTACATTAAGTAATTTAAAAACAAGAACTGGTTAAAGATAGCAAGCCTATTGGGTGATTCATTATAAAATTATTCACCGTCATCACATCAATAGCAATATTAGAAATCCAACTATATTCCTTATAGACAAGTACATTATTTTCAACATTTTTCGCTTCAGATATAGTCTTCAACTCAAGATTAAGAGTATGTACTACACATGACACCCATATAATTGTTGGAAACTGTGATTCAATAAATTGGCCTACACCTTAGCAGTAAGGAGTAATATCAGTAATCACTGATATCACATTATGAGAGCCAATTCATTAATCACAACTTTCAGCAAATTTGTAATAAAATATTTTCTTTGACCTTAATTGAGAAATCCACCGTTTCTAAAAACATTGTTTTACTATCTGAAATTGCCATAAAATTTCTCAAAGGTCTCCCTTGCGAGTCACTCCAACCATTACTCACAAGTTTTCCATGTGTCTCTAATAGGCCGAGAAATAAACATGAGTAAGGTGTTGAAAACATAACTTGAATAACGAAACTTACCATTAAAATTTGTAACCAAACATGGACATACTATTTATGGATTACTCAATATATATTGCACAGTAGACGAAGCGTTGAATAAATCCAAGGTAAATAGCACATAAACATAGTTGTACGTGCATGTAGAGCTGTCTCCAAAAAGCAAAACACCTTGACACACGACCAAAGCTTCTGTGTATGCCGATGCAGGTCCAAGGACCTTATGTATATCATAACCACGAATGTTGGATCTTATGTCTTGAAACTCGTGATTTGTAAATGAAAAACACATTTTTATTTACAATAATATTGATGTTGAAGTTTATTCAATAGAATTGTTTAATATGTAAATTGCTTATTTCGTATTACAAAATCCAAAATCCAATAAACTAAGATCTACGGAGCACTTGAATTTTACTCAAGGACATAAAAGTTAGTCAAGTTTGAGTAGCTAGCCAAAATGATTAATAGTATATAAATAAACTAGGTAACTTAGATGCAGCTCGTTTTGTAATTCTTACAAGAACTGTCTTGTAAAGTATTACAAACAATGTGATTCTAAATCGTTCATGTGAATAACATGTGAATGAGGGCATCCTTATACAAAGAGTTAGCATAAAATATGACAAAAAAATTTGTCACTCTTACTTTATAACGTTGTCTACTGTTTAAAACTGATTTTTTCAATATGATAAATTAGGTAACTCGACCTTAATACTGAACTCACTATAAACTCTTGTTTATTTGATATTATTCTTTGATCTGCTTGGGTGACAGGAGTTGGACGTCACTGTCTCAACAAACCTTCCATTTTAGAGGTAAGCCTGGGTGGATAATTGAGAACATAGAGTGCAAGACAAAACTCACTCATACCCGCTTCTAGAGTTAGTAGAGAGGTTGCTCTCTTAAGTGCTCACTCTGGGACTTAAACAAAGGCCCCACCCTCTTATTGGCCCGAGAAGAATTTTGTTTAATGTTGAATCATAAATCAATTGTTCATTAGAGAATCAAATCAGACTTAAGGAATACCATCTAATCTCTAGAACGAAAAGATATTTTGACCTAGCCGAGATTACAAACAACCTGGATGTGAAAGGTGTTACTGATGATTGTTATATTGAATGGATAGAAATTTAACTATAGTGAGGAGAGTGCAAGTAGGGGCTATAATGGATAGTCTCGTAGTTAACGAATGTTGGTTAGCTAGGTTGAAGAATTTAACCAATTAATCTCAAATTGTTGGAGCTTATGATCTGTAGGTGATAACTTGTAGAAATACAAGTTATTATAGTATTTTATATAGAATAATTAAGCATAAACACAACATAAAGAAGAATAACGCATAACAAAATAGGTTGAAATAGGATAAATGTGTTATTCAAGTCTCAAAAGGAAAAATGCCTGTTTATCACGGTTTTTATTGTTTGAACACAAGTTTTTAATGAAAAGAAGTGGATAAGGAAATGAAGAAGTTACATCAGGCGATTAGTGCTTGTGTCAACCAATCAAGAGATGAAAGGAAAGGATGCTAGGCGATATGAATCGCTAGAAGACAAGAACGGTTGGTGAGATTGTCAGCTAAAGAAAGAAAAGACGTCTTTGGCGCCACATAGCAGTATTTAGAAGTTAGAGAATTAATGATGCATCAAACCATGTGATGTCCTATCGATCTACACCTCTGAATACAAGTACATCTCTTTCATTTTGCGTGTGTGAAATTTCGATGAAAGAGCAACTTCATCCCTAACCTTTTCTTCTCATGCTTTATGCGAGAGCTTAGAGTGAGAAATGTGAAGATCCAAATCTCATTCCCCTCAGTTAGGTAATAAGCATAAATGAAACCGAATAACACAAGAGATTGTGTTATGAAACTTGACTCATTTTACTTTTTTTTTTTTTTTTTCCATTTGTAATGCTTACATGTATTGTATTTGTATTTTGAGCCCCACATTTTACATTATTATTTATGAAGTAAAAGTAATTATATATGGTAAATTGTTTTATTTAGGATATAGGTCTTGGACCGAATATATGACTTAATCTAGTCGTGGATCCTGTAAACGACTTCATTATTTTTTACATGACTTTTTAAAATATCATTATTTAAAAAAAAATCAAATTTCCAATTTAAATTATGATCAAGATGAAGTCGAATGTGACCTATTGAGAAATCCATGTTGTCGTTGAAGGCTAATGAAAATATTCATACAACAATAGTCAAAGTATTTTGTAAGTTGTTAACTTGCTACTATTATTTATTTATTTATATTATTATAATCGTTTTTTTTAAATGTTAAGCTATGATAAACACTATAGACATCATCTACATGGCCTGTATGGGAAAGAAATACATAGTTTTTTTTTTTTCTTTTTTTAAATTTGATATAACAAATCTAAAATGGGTTGTGTTTAATAGATTATTGATTTTTTTTTTGTTTAGTTAAGTTAATAAATCCTAAATTTTGTAGGCTAGGTACAACATACCCTTATAATTTTAAATTAGGTATAATCATGTGTTTTAAAATTTAATTATGTATAAAATATATTCAAAATTTTAAGCTTATGAAATTTTCTGGGTGATGGGATTATATTTTTAATTTCCCATACCAAAAGTGCTGAAAAAGAAAGTTATGATCCCTTCATTTATTTTGGGTAAACAAAATATATCTTTTTTTTTTTTGTTTTTCTTTTTCTCTTACATATCACTAAAAAAGGAAAAAGAAAAAAAAAAAAAAATCATCTTAGAGTTGACCACAACCGCTCAGGAAAAGAAAGGGTTTTGGGACTCAGAGAATGAGAAAGGGACATATGAGATGACCAGATTCTTGGTTTGTGGTTTTCTTAATTTAATGATTTGGTTTTTAAATTTTTATTTCTTTTTTCACAAGCTTTACAAATTTCTATTTGATACATAATTTACTCCCATTTTAATTAATCCAAATTTTCAATACTATTGCATTCATCAATGTTTCAAACACAACTATTCATACACTAAAATTTTCTTGTAATTTAGATCATTTTTACCGTAACCAAAATCAGCTTAATCGGAATGAGATATTTTAGTGGGTGGATGAATTGTAATAGATAATTGAATTATTATTTTTTATCCCATTTACTTATAATTATAAACTTGTCACATTTTATGTAACTGAATTAAATTTGACATTTGATAATTATTGCTTAAGAAATATATATTATTGTATTACAATTTATTTTATTTTCAAATAAATTTAACATTTAATTAAGTATGTTGTAAGTAGCTACTCTTTTTTTTCAAATTTGAGTATTCATTTTTAAATATAATTTTTTATTTAAAATGTTACGAAATTAAAATGTGAGAGAGAATATCAAATGGTGAAATTCAAAATCTAGTCATAATATATTATTCAAATTATGATGATGTGAATAATGTAAGTTATAAAGTTGGTTAATCCCATATAATTAACTTTTTGGTTAATGGAGTTATGTCTACGGCCTATTAACTAAACTAACAATGATTTTTGTATTTGGTCCTCTCCCCTATTAACTTAAGGGATTTGTAAGGTGACCCCTTGTTTTAGATGAATATATATATATATATTTCATATTTGTGTGGTTGGATGTGTGTTGTAAACAAAGAGAAAATTTGTCACTGTTTGTTTATTTTGAAGTTTGAAAAACACTTCAACCATCAAATAAAAGATTTCCATTCATTCTTCAACTAAACACATAGAAAATTCCATTAATTCAAGTTAACATTTTGACTTTGTTAGTTGATTTCCATTTTCCATTTAATTAAATGATTTCCACAATACACACAAATCCATGCCTTCATCTTTGCGTTGTCAACATAATTTCCAATTTAAGTTGATGATCAAGACCCACTTGTTGAAGGTTGTGCTAATAAAATATTCATTTTTTGTTTTAGAAAATCTATATAAGACTATATTAGTTTTTTCAAGATAGTATAAAATCAAGATCTGGTGCAAAAATTAGCTACAATTTAATTGAAAACCAGTTAAGGGCATCTCAGTATTTCAGAAAATTAGATTCACGAGATATCTATATAGGCATTTTGCTATAATACAAAAGAATCCCATCTTTTGCCGTTCGTCCAAATGATACTTTAATTGATGCTAATATAGTTGAATATCACTTTGTTTTCCATGTGGCTTCAGCCTATCTTCCACAGTGAGACCTTGATTTGCAACCCCAAAATGAATTGTTATTTTAATGAATTGATATTTCCCTAAAAAAAATAATTAATGTCACCTCTTGTGAATACCATAGAGTAAACAAAAATTATCAAACCACGTAATTCAATAAAATTAGATTAATTGTGTTTCATTGTTGCGTTTCAAATAAACATATTTTCAGGTTTTTTAGGATACTTTTTATTATTTTTTCAATTGGCTTTTGTGATTAATCTACGTATAAACTAATACAGTGTAACACCCAAAAATTAAGATAATTTATTGGGCGTTATTTTGAATCCATTTAATGAGAATTATTTGATTTAGGTGGAAATTGAAATTAATTAAATATTTCTTGGATGAATATTTAATTAATTAGAGGTTTTGACATGTGATGTTTGTTAAGTTTTTGTTTAAATGGTAGGTTAAGAGGATTAAGTAAAGTTGTGGATTTTTAGTGTTGTTGAAGTTGAATTTAATTAAACAATTATGGATGTTATTTAATTAAATTGTCGGGTGAAAAGTTTGTTGGAGATTTAATAATTATATGTATATGTGGAAATATATATACAATTATTATGTTAATAGAAAAGATAATTATATTTGTTGAAATATAATTATTTAAGGAAAATATAATTATTTTGAAGAAAGAATATTTAGTAAGGAGAAAAAGTAAAATAATTATATTTTGAAAAAATACAATTATTTGTAAAAGAATAATTACTTTGAGAAAGATAAACAATAATTAATTATTGTGGAAGATAATTAATTATTTTGGAGAAAGATAAATAATAGTTAATTATTGTGGAAGATAATTAATTATTTTGGAGAAAGATAAATAATAATTAATTATTGTGGAAGATAATTAATTATTTTGGAGAAAGATAAATAATAATTAATTATTGTAGAAGATAATTAATTATTTTTTTGGAAGAAAGGTAAATAATAATTAATTATTGTGGATGATAATTAATTATTCTGCAGAAAGATAAATATTGATTTTGGAGTGAAGTTGTTATGGTTGGGTTAAAATAATTTATGTTGGAAGTTATAAGTGATTTATTGGAAAAGATTTGATTGATTAAAAAAATTGAGGATTTAAGTTAATTTGAGATTTTGGAGGGAAAAGTTAGTTTTGGTGGAATTGTAATTAATTGAGTATATATATATATATATATATATATATATATATATTTAATTAATAATATGGAAAAGTGAAGTTAATTATATGATGGAATATAATTATATTTGTTTGGAAAAGAACATAATCCATCAGGAGAGAGAGATGGTTGATTTGATTGGACGAAAAACATATATATTTATTTATAAGAGAGAATAATGGTTTAAATAAATATATATTTATTGTAGATTTTGGTGAGAGAAAAATAATAATAATAAAGAATTATTATTATTATTACTAATGGTTATAAATGCCTAAGATTAAGACATTTATTTAGGAAAGATAATGAGAATAAAGATATATGTGTATTTTTTTGGTATTATATATATATATCCTAAAAGGAAAAGGAAAAGGAAATAATAATAATTATTAATATTATTGTTATTATTTGGATCTAGCATTGGAATGCTTAAGATGGAAATAAAAGAAAAAGAAAAAGGTTCTTTAATCTTCTTCTCTAAGATAACCTTGAAGTTAAAATTGGTCTATTTGGAAGCTTGAGGATTTAAAGTGATGAATTTTTGATCAAGGATAGGAGGATTTTCCAACCTCCATCTGAATAACCTTGGTAAGCCAATAAAATTAAATTAATATTTTATTAATTTAATTTTGGATCTATTTGGAGTTTCTGTAAAAGTTCAATTGGCTAAACTTTTTAAGATTTAAATCTTGGATTTTTCCCAATCAATGTTGAATTGGTTTCAACTTTTTTTTAGAAACTTAATTAATTTGGGAGAATTTTTGGATGTTAGCCAATTGCTAATTTCATTAATTAAGATACTAAGTTTTTCTTTTATGATTAGAATTGGAGAATTTTTACTGTCAACTAGGGAGTACCTTGTTTGGCTAAAATCTCCAGCTAAGAGATTCTCCTACTAGATCTTCGAACTGAATTTAAGAGAACACATGTAATTATGATTATGCATTGATGGTAGCTAAAATGCATAACTTGATGCTACTGATAATGGCTGTCATTGTATTGATGTTGATGATGATGATTGAGATTATTATGTTGATGATTGATGATGATGACTGATGTTATGTTAATGACCGGTAGATTGATGTTGATGATTGTTAATGCATGATATATTAATCACATGATTAAGGACGTTAAGATTAATACTTATGCCATGTTATGATGTTATGTTATGCTACATGCTATGGATAGGGTGTTTTGTTAACTTTGTCTATTAGAGTTGTACCTGCATGGGTGTCCTTCGGGATCACCACCTATTTAGGACTGTGTGGTCCGACGGGACGCCAGTCTAGCATGGATATAGATATGATTCGAGTGATTCGACGGGGTCCTCGCATCCCGATTGTCTTAGTGTTACCCCCGGGTTCACTACAGACCAACATGTCCTAGGTGCTCCCCCGGGACACCGAAGACCAGATTTTCGTTCCTATGGGAGCGCATGTTGCACGTGTTCAGGAACGTGCCAAAGATTGGGTACCATTTACAAGACTGTAATGGAAAGTTAACAGACACCTAGCGGGACTAGTAGTAGGTCCCGTACTGAGTATATGTTTATACTCACTCTTTCTATGTTTAACATTTCAAGCGAAGGTAAAGGTAGAGGAAAGCTGGCGAGCAACAGAGAAGAATCCATGACATGTCATATGGGGACTCAGTTTTACTTCCGCATTTATATTTCAGTGTTTTAATATTTCGTTTTTAATGAAAATTTATTATTCCCTCGTTTCAAAAAGTGTCTCTTGTCATTGTTTCTTTTTAGTAATGACCTCAGCTTAGTATAAAGAGTTGGATCGTTACATATAGATTCATTTAAAAATATATACACAACTTAACAAAGAAGTCAGGAAACTTAATTATTTTTTTTTATTTTTCTAAAGAAACAATATTGATTATAAAACGCAGGCTATCTCATTTGTTTTGTCTTTTTTCTTCTTCTTATGTTGCTTTTGTTCCATTATTCACTCAAAGTCGATCTTTACAACATGTTTCGTGTATTACCGCCGTTTAAAGCTCCTTTTCAACCCAAAATCAACAAACTCACCGATGCTCAATGTGTATTTTTTAAAGATGTTTTTGCCAACCAAGGGAAATTGAATTCATAAAGGAGATCGAGATCGAGACCAAGGGGATGATCTGACTTGTTGATTGTAAGCCAATGCATGTGACTAATTAGCCTCTCGGAATAGGAAATAATATATATTTTTTTGGGAATAAAGGATTGATTTCCTATTATTTATGTCGGTCATTCATTTGTTTATATATATTTAGGTTATAAAAATAGACCACTATAACATTATATTCCCAAGCAGTGAACCCATTTTAACTCCATAGCCTGGGATGCTAAACATTTTTTTTTTTTTTTTGATACACAGGCTAAGAAGATTAAATTATAACATAGTTTCATATGTATTTTAACTCTACACAGAGAGTTTATCATGACCCATTTGGAAAACGCATCAATCATTCAATATTAACTGTTGGCTATACGTTCCAGACTACACTTTTAAGAACTCGTGGCGAGCTGAACGAGGGAAAACAAGTTTTGTAGTATTTCTAGAGGCAATAAAAGTTGCTAAACTCAGGAAAAAAATTGTATATCCGATCATAAATAATTAGGATGAGTGGTAGTTTATGAGTTTTAAATTTTCCAAATAATTAATCAAGGCCAGTACTTATGTTTTTTTAGATAACTATTTCTATATACGAACTCTTTTAATAAGCAAAAACAGAGTCTACAAAAACATAACAAAATGAGAGATGCAAAGCCCACACAGCCCTTGATTAATTGCAATGAAAATAAAAAACCCATAAACATTATCACACAAAACGGAGTATTGGCGAAAGATCTTATCAAATCTGATTCACTACGATTTTAAAGTTGTCTATTTTCATAACCTAAATAAATAAATATATAAATAAATTAACACAGGCATAAATAAATAATATATAATTTGATTAAACAAATTTAAAAAAATGTTTTGGGAGAAATGAAATATTACACATCGTCCCACTTTTAAAAAAATTCTACTTTTCATTGTATCATACAAAACAATTTCCAAACATTCTCCAGCCTCCAAATCCAAACGTTGCGTTGCACAATTTCCTTTCTGATAGGCTAATTCGTGGTCTTGTCTTTATTTGATTAATAACTTCAGTGGTGTTACATCGACCTGAAACCAACTGTGTGCTTATTAAGGTAGCACTAGAGTGTCCTTATTCAATTTTGTCGAATATCTCATGTTATGAAATTAGCATGACCGATTGACAATAGCACAAACAAATCGTGGAAAAACAAGTACAATTAAGTATCAAATCGTTGAAAAATATTACAAGATTTAACTGAGTAACACATGTAGATAATTACTAAATAACTTCATGCATCATTTTATAACATTATAACTATTACGAAACTGAACAAAGAAAATTATGATTCACAAAACAAGTTTTCGACATCTCTTTCAGACTTATAAAATATGTAACCCTCCAGACTACAATTCTAATTTATTGGCCTTGACACTTTCCTTTGATTTAATGTTTGTGATTTGGGATCAATTTTCTTCTTGCACTATTAATCATTTTGATTTTCATGGTTAGTTAAACCATACAAGTTTACACGATTCACCAATATCAATTTTGAAATGTATATTTTTTTGGCTATAGTCATACGTATATTTTACTTAATTGATAGTGGTTAACTCCTTCTTTGATCATAAGAAATATTTGGATGTTCATATCTTCACGAGAGTCTCTCATTTTAAAACAAAAAATTAGATTGAAATCTTCTGCCTGCCTCCCTTCATGTAGCCAACCTTCCTCTACGAATTTTTCAAGATGTAGTGAGGTATACACCACAACCATATTGTGGCCTATTTCCTTCCCAAATAGATTTCCTATATATGGTATTAATCAATTGTAAATCAACTAGTATATCTAATGTTAACTTATTTAAAGGACAGTTTTGACTAAGACAATCAAAGGTTGGTTTTTTAAACTCTCGATAAAGTTTCACTTATTCATCTTAGGTAAATTGTCTATTTTAATAGCATGAATAATTGTTAGTTGATATAAAATATTGTATTTTTATTATATATAAAATATATACTTTTTTCTTTTTATTACCTTAAATGTCCTTCTAGCAAAAAAAGAAAGCCTATGAAGTTCTATACCCACCATCATGAAAAACAATGAAGAAGAACATCTTCCTTAGACAATTTGATTAGTTTTTCGGTTCGTATTTTGTAAATCCTTTCTATCTAACCACAACGGCATACACGACACAAGTGTCTACAAAAAAAGATTTAAAATATTAATTAACAAAATGTTAATTAACAACTTTAAATTTTCAAATATTAGAGAAAGACCTATCTAATAGTTTATTAGACGGAGTAACTATTCCTTTAGTTCTACAATAACTACTACAATACATATCTATCTCCTGGACTAGACCATATCATGTATGGTAAAAGTTAGATAGAACTGAAGAAACAGCTACTTTAATCCAACAACTATCCGATATGTCTTTTTCTAATATTTTAAAATTTTAAATTGATAATTGATATTTTGCTAATTAATATTTTAAATTTTGTTTTTGTAGTCACTTGTGTCGTATATGCAACTGTGACTAGGTAGAAAGATTCTACAAAATACAAATCGAAAAGCTAGTCAAATTGTTAGAAGATGTTATTCTTCATTTTCACCCACAAAGATCGTGAGTATAGAACTTATGCTAAAGAAAAGAGTTTTTTTTTTCTCGCTAAAGGGTAAGGTCAAAAAATAAGATAAATATTTCATGTATAATAAAAATACAATATTTTATATCAACTAACAATTGTATTTACATACTTGGGCTATCAAAATAGACAATTTACCTAGGATGAATAAGTAACATTTATCGAAATTTTAAAAAGTCAAACCTTGAATTGTCTTAGTCAACTGCCAGTGAAATTTAACATTATATATATTCGTTGATCTACAATTGATTAACACCATATAATTGATTTTCAGGAAATCCATTTGAGGAGATAGGCCATGATATGGCGTGGTTCGGTGTACGTCCCACTATATTTTAAAAAATTCGTGAAGAATCGATTGGAAATAATGTAGCTACATGTAGCTATCTAAAGATGAAGTAACAAGAGATTTCAATTTATACGAATGTGTCGCCATTCCAACAATGTGAACAAAAGATAATGACACTCTCATGACTAATTTTTAGTGTCAGAGTCATGACTAATTCTTAGTCTCAAAGTAAGAGATATAGTTAGAGAAATGTGAATATGTTGATTAAGTTGGGAAGACATCGACATCCAAATATTTCTTACATTTAAAAAAAATCAATAACCAAATGAGTTAACCGCTATTAATAAGGATCATAAACAAAAAACATATATATTTATATATATATATATATATATCATCATTAAAGCCAAAAAGTATACTTTTCATGCTGATGATGGTGAATCGAGTAAAGACTTTTTGTTTCTCTAACCAGAATGTTAGTGAATCGGGTAAAGTCTTTTTGTTCACTAACCACATAATCAAAATGATTAACTAGTGCAAAATGAAAATTGTCCTAAATCACAAACATTAAATCAAATAAAAGGAAAGTGTCAAGACCATAAATTACAACCGTACCCAACAAGAATAAAGAAGGAAAAGCAAGAGGGTTATATATTTTATAAGTCTGAACAAGAGCCAATGACTTGTTTTGTTAATCATATTTTTTCTTGTATAGTTTTGTTCGGTATCTTAGTAATGATACAAAATGAAGGCCGAAGTTATTTAACTATTATCAATATGTTATAATAATTAGAAGCTTAATTTTACTTGTTTTTCATTGATTTGTTTATATTATTGTCAATTGGTCATGATAATTTCATAACATGTCCACGAGGTGAGGTGACGATCTGCAGGGGATCGATTCCCCACGAATAAATATTCCCTGCTTTTGTTTTTTATTTTATAAATAAACATAAATATAAATAAATAATAATAATAAGTTTGTGGAGTAGTAACATTAGTGCAATTCAGAACTTCAATAAATATATATTTTAATAGAAAATAAATATTGTAAGACAAAAGATTAAAGTCACCAACCACTCCATCCCAAAATCCTGACTTCTTCAATGGAGTCAATATGTCTACTGGATAAACAAGATCATATTCATCTATTTCCTAAGGAACTGACAATTGAAGCGTATCAGTTTTTCTTTTCTTTTTTTTTCCCCGAAAAGAAAATGAAACTGTGAAAGGGAAAATAGCAAAATAATCAAAAAATGAAGTGTATTAGAGTGTTAGAAGCCTGTGATTAATAAATAATGTGAAGCAATCCAATTCAAATTTTCTGGAGTACTCATTTTCAGAAATAAGCCTCTAAACAAAACATTTGGTAAGTGATAATTTAAAAAAAAAACATATTCAAAATTACACACGATCAGAAACCTCGAACGAAAGAGAAAAAAAAAAAAAAAAAAAAAAAAAGAGAACAAAAAGAAAACTACGCTCCAGAAACCTTGCTTCTTGCTCGAGCCGCTTCACTTCAGCTTGAATCCGATGCTTTCCTCTGGTATCAATCGAAGAAGAAGAAACTGAACCTGTTGGGTTATTGGGCTAGGGGATTGGGACATACCCTAAACCCTAAACTTGTTATCGCGTTGCTCCGAATACCAAACAGCCTCAAACCCTACAACCCGCTACAATATTTTCCCTTATTTACTTTTTATTATTACTTTACTTTATTTTTTAAAATTAGCCTCAAATTAGAAATAATGACATGTAACCAAATTAAGCAGGCAAAAATAGGTGACCGCAGAATTCATATAAAATGGTAGTATAAGAGAGATATATATGGATATAATTAGTCAATTAATTAATTTTTATAGATATAAGAAATCCGATACTCTTTAAAAACGCCAACATGAGTTCAGCTGACATCGTATGTACCGGGTTCAAGTTCCCACCCTCAAGTTGTATTACAATACGTGGGGACATGAGCGTGAGGGAAGTCTTAAAGAAAAAGGTAGTCTTCTATGAAAGGAAAGTCCAAATTCGAATAGTCTACGGAGAGAAATAGAGATATTAAGTGCCGAAAATGTCAAGGGTTAGGTCATGTCGCTAGAGATTGTCCACATAAAAGAACAATGACAATTCAAGATGGTGAGGTAGTAACTGAGGGAGAGAAGAGTGAAAATGAAGAGGGTAAGGAAGAAATTGTTGAAGTATGAGAGGCTAGTGAGGGAAGTTTCGAAGAACCGATAGTTGGAGATGTGTTGGTAACTAGAAGAGCTTTAAGTACTCAAGTTTACGAAGATCTAGTTGAGGAGCAAAGGGAAACATTGTTTCATACTCGATGCCATGAGAATGGAAAGACATGTTATGTAACCATTGATGGTGAGAATTGTAACGCCTCAAAAATTAAGATAATTTATTGAACGTTATTTTGAATTCATTTAATGAGAATTATTTGATTTATGTGAAAATTGAAATTAATTAAATATTTCTTGAATGAATATTTAATTAATTAAAGGTTTTGGCATGTGGTGTTTGTTGAGTTTTTGATTAAATGGTAAGTTAATAGAATTAAGTAAAGTTGTGAATTTTTAGTGTTGTTGAAGTTGAATTGAATTACATAATTATGTAAGTTATTTAATTAAATTGTGGGGTGGAAAGTTTGTTGGAGATTTAATAATTATATGTATACGTGGAAATATATATATAATTATTATGTTAAAGGAAAAGATAATTATATTCGTTGAAATATAATTATTTAAGGAAAATATAATTGTATTTTGGAGAAATGATATTTAGTAAGGGAGAAAAAGTAAAATAATTATATTTTGGGAAAATATAATTATTTGTAAAAGGATTATTATTTTGGAGGAAGATAAATAATAATTAATTATTGTGGAAGATAATTAATTATTTTTGGAAAAAAATAAATAATAATTAATTATTGTGGAAGATAATTAATTATTGTGCAGAAAGTTAAATCTTGATTCTGGAGTGAAGTAGTTATGGTTGGATAAGATAATTCATGTTGGAAGTTATAAGTGATTTATTGGAAAATATTTGATTGATTAAAATAATTGAGGATTTAAGTTAATTTGAGTTTTGGAGGGAAAAGTTGGTTTTGGTGGAATTGGATTTAATTGAGTATATATATATATGGATATATATATATTATATATATATATATATATATTCAATTAATAATTTGGAAAAGTGTAGTTAATTATATTATGGAATATAATTACATTTGTTTGGAAAAGAAGATAATCCATGAGAAGAGAGATAGTTGATTTGATTGGACGAAAAAGATATATAAGAGAGAATAATGGTTTAAATAAATATATTTATTGTAGATTTTTGGTGAGAGAAAAATAATAATAATAAAGAAGTATTGTTATTATTACTAATGATTATAAATGCCTAGATTTTGTGCATTTAAGGCATTTATTTAGGAAAGATAATGGAAATAAAGATATATATATATATATAAGGAAAAGGAAAAGGAAATAATAATAATAAATTTTATTGTTATTATTTGGGTCTATAAATAGCATTGGAATGCTTAACTTACAGAGTAAAGGAAAAAGAAAAAGGTTCTTCATCTTCTTCTCCAAGAGAACCCTATGTTGTCGCCGTCTCATCAGTTAAAGTTAAGATTGGTCTCTTTGGAAAGCTTTAAAGTGACGAATTTTTCTATGAAGGATAAGAGAATTTTTTCAACCTCCATTTAAGTAACCTTGGTAAGCTAATGAAATTAAATTAATATTTTATTAATTCAATTTTGGATCTTTTGGGGGTTTCTTTAAAGGTTCAAATGACTAATTTTTTTGAAGATTTAAATCTTGGATTTTTTCCCAATCAAGGTTAAATTGGTTTCAACTCCTTTTGTTTGAGAAGTTAATTATTTTGGAGAATTTTTGGATGTTAGCCAATTGCTAATTTTATTAATTAAAATACTGAGTTTTTCTTTTATGATTAGGATCAAGTTAATTGGAGAGTTTTTACTGTCAGCTAAGAAGTACTTTGTTTGGCTAAAATCTCCAGGTAAGAGATTCTCCTACTAGACCTTCGAACTGAATTCAAAAGACTGCATGTAATTATGATTATGCACTGATGGTAGCTAAAATGCATAATTTGATGCTATTGATAATGATTGTCATTATATTGAGATTATGATGGTGACTGATATTATGTTGATGACTGATGTTATGTTAATGACCGGTAGTATGTTGTTGACGACTGTTAATGTTGATGATTTTTGATGCATGATATATTAATCACATGATTAAGGACGTTAAGATTAATATTCATGCCATGCTATGAAGTTATGTTATGCTACATGCTATGGATAAGGTGTTCTGTTAACTTTGTCTATTAGAGTCGTATCTGCATGGGTGTCCTTCGGGATCACCACCTTTTTAGAACTGCGTAGTACGACGAGACCGCCAGTCTGACATTGACATAAACATGATTCGGGTGATTCGACGGGATCACTCGCAGTCCGATTGTCTTAGTGTTTCCTTTGGGTACACTAAAGACCAGATTGTCTTAGGTGTTCCTTTGTGTTCACCGAAGACCAGATATGTTCCTATGAGATCACAGATTGCACGTGTTCGGGTGTAACGACCCAACTTTCCGGACTAAGCTGAGGTCATTACTCAATACTACGACTCGACCACACAACACAAAGTTTATAATGAACCAGCTACAATTTCTTAAAACGTTAGGAATATAACAACAAAACGGTATCGGGCCCTGTTTCAAAACACAGTTGCAAAAGTTTTGAATAAAATCTCAAGTCATCAAATCCAAAATTCACAAAGGTTTCAAATAAAATTTGTAAGTTATCAACAGAAAATCACCAAAACAGATATTCTGACAAAATACATCAGCGGAAGCGAAAATAAAATCAGACACGTCCATATGGCCTTCACGCATCCTTTCTGCCCCTCGTCGGTCTGCCCCTAGCCGTGCCCTTACCTGAAAGTTAAGAAGAAAAAGGGTGAGTATAAACATACCCAGTAAGGGACCCACTACTAGGCCCGTTAGGGAACAACAGTTAACTTCCTATTCGGGGGTGCCCTACATAACAGTCTAGTGGTTCCGTAGAACGCACATATCAGTCCAGTGTTCCCGAAGGATGCACATATCAGTCTAGTGCTCCCGAAGGATGCACACATCAGTCTAGTGCTCCCGGAGGATGCACCTATCAGTCTAGTGCTCTCGAAGGATGCACATATCAGTCTAGTGCTCCCGAAGGATGCACATATCCGTAAGGCACACTACCCCATAGATGAAGCTAACCGTTACCTCTCAGTCCATACTAAACCGTCCACAACAGTCACACCCCAACGACATTCATATTACGGTTCCGCCATAGGCTTTGTCAGTCAGATAGTATAGGTTTAAACAATTACACCCTCAGTTACTATACGCGTCACTAATTCGCACACCATTAGGGAAAACCCTAGACCCAATCAACTAACCAACCAAAACCGGACTCGCTGTCCTTCCCCGTCCAAACTCCATGATCAACATCCAGACCAATGATTACTACATACTGAACCGTAACTTCAAGGTCCATCAATATAGAATCCCAATCTACAATTAGCAGTCACAGTACCTTTACATCAGACAAAATATAATAACAGTGCTTAATAGTCAACACACATACAGTTATTCAGTACAGTCACTAACGTGTAATCCCCTGTGGATTACTACATTTTCAGCCTCGATCCGAGGTCCAGTAGTAGGAAAACCCTTACCTGAAACTTGGTTATGCCCCTCGATCGAATCCACGCTCAACAGATCCACCTAAACGAAACACGAAGGTTTTAGTTGATGACTTTAGTAGAAGTCGTTTTAAAAAGGCCAGAAGCGACATCCGTTGACTTACCCAAGGAAAGGAAAACTACCTCCAAACAAGCCTACCGCGGGACCCGAGAACTCAAGCGTCAACTCTGTACTACCTTCAAGGGAGAAAAGTAGGGCCACATCTTATTCCAATATTCAAACTCTAATCGGATGTAGCAACATTAGGGAATTCATCGAAAAAAATCCTTACCGAAGACTCACCGTGACCCGGAGCGGAGGAAGGAAGGCTTAGGTGGCTTGGTGAAACAAGGAGCTCAGCTCGGCTTGAAGGCGTTCGGCTCGGCTCGGCTCGGCTCCACCTCGGCTCGGCTCGGCTTGGCCTCGGCTCGGCTCGGCTTGGCCTTGGCTCACAGCTCGGCTTGTGGCTCGGCTCCACTCGGCTCGCGGCTCGGCTCACTCGGCTCGCGGCTCGGCTCACTCGGCTCGCGGCTCGGCTAACTCGGCTCGCGGCTCGGCTCGTGGCTCGGCTCACTCGGCTCACTCGGCTCGGCTCACCCGGATTCGTGTGTGGCTCGGACTGGAAGCGGGTCTTGGGTCGGGTCAGCTTGGAACCGGGTCGGGTTTGATGAAAACGGCAGCCACGGTGATCGATTTTCCCTCGGCGAGCGATGGCGGCGGCGATTCGCGGACGACGCACGAGGAACGCAGCTGGCTGTTTCGTGGAGCGGCGACGAGCGGCGGCAGATCTGCTGTTGTGTGAGGCCGAGAAGGAATCGGAAATGGATGGGGAGCCGCGGCGGACGACGGTGGAGAACTGTAAAGAAGAAGAAGAAGAAGAAGAAGAAGAAGAGATGGGCTGGCGTGCGTGTCGGGCGGCGGTTGTCGGGAGAAGAAGGAAAGGCTGTCGGGAAAGGAAGAAGAAGAAGAAGAAGAAGAAGAAGAAGAAGAAGAAGAAGAAAGGAAAATCGGGGGGGGGGGGGGGGGGGGGCGGCGCGCGGGAGGGGGCTAGGGTTTCTCTCTTTTTTTTTTTGAAAATATATATATATATATATATATATATATATATAATAATAATAATGATAATATATGTAATAGAAATAAATAATAATAATAATAATAATAATAATATTATTAAATATAATAAAAATAAATAATGATATATATATATATATTGAATAAAATTAATATAAATTTATAATAGAATATTAATATTAATTAATTATAATAATATTAAATAAAAATATTAATATTTATTTTAAATAAATAAAAAGAAAATATTAACATTAAAAATTGTAATAATAATTCCCGATAATAATAATCTAATCAATATTATATTATTATTTTATCGTTTTACCAAAACTCAAATTTCCGAACAATTCACTTAAAATGCTAAAATTTTTACCTCGAACTTCGGGGCGTTACATCGGGAACGTGCCAGTTCTTGGGTACTACTTTTCAGGACTCTAATGGGAAGTTAACAGACACCAATCGAGACTAGTAGTAGGTCCCTTACTGAGTATATGTTTAGACTCACTCTTTCTATGTTTAATATTTCAAGCGAAGGTAAGGGTAGAGGAAAGCTGGCGAGCGACAGGGAAGGATCCGTGACATGCCATATGGGGACTCAGTGTTGCTTCCGCGTCTATGTTTCAGTATTCCATTTTTAATGAAAATGTAGTTTTCCTCCTTTTAAAAAAAAGTATCTCTTGCCATTGTTTCTTTTTAGTAATGACCTCAGCTTAGTATAAAAAGTTGGGTTGTTACAAGAATTGTACTAATGTTATTAGTACATTACTTGTCAAAAGATTAGGTTTGTCAACAACACCACATCCTAGACCTTACAGACTTCAATGACTGAACAATAGTGGGAAAGTACGAGTTAATAGACAATGTTTTGTGATTTTTTCGATTGGAAGATACAATGATAGTATCTTATGTGATGTTGCACCTACGCACGTTGAAGAAATTTTGTTGGGAAGGCCATGACAATTTGATAGAAAAGCTATTCATGATGGTTATCTTAACCGATACAAATTCACTAAAGATGGTAGAAAAACCATTCTTCTTCCTTTGTCCACTATATGATGTGTATGATGAGCAATGCAAGTTAGAGAAAATGAGAGTGGAATTTGAAAAAAATAAGAAAGAGGAAAAAAATACTTTGAGTGGAAAAAGCAAGAGAGAAAATAGTTTTCTTGATGAATATGTGAAAATAAGTGTGCAGAAAAAGAAATGAGTGGAAAAAAAGAAAAACATCCAAGAGAGAGAATAGAAAGAATAGAGAGTCTAATAGCTAGAAATAGAGAGGTTAGAAAAGCTTTCTTTTCCACAAAAACAGTCTTTGTAATTTTGCACAAAGGCCCTTGTTTTCTAACTAATGACTCAAATACTTCTTTGTCCAGTGTTTTTCTTAATTTGTTGATGGAATTTAAGGACATTTTTCCTGAAGATATACCAAGTGGGTTGCCACCACTTAGGGGAACTAAGCACCAAATTGATATCCTTCCAAGAGTTGTCATTCCAAATAGGCCAGCTTATCGAGCTAATCCTACCGAGACAAAAGAAATTCAAAAACAAGTGGATGAATTGCTTGCAAAAGGATATGTGAGGGAAAGTCTAAGCCCTTGTTCCATTCCCCTAATCTTGGTTCCAAAGAAGGATGGGGCTTGGAGAATGTGTGTGGATTGTAGAGCCATCAACAAGATTATGGTAAAATATCGCCACCCTATACCTAGACTTGATGATATGTTAGATGAATTGCATGGATCTATTTTATTTACTAAAATTGATCTTAAGTCTGGATATCATCAGATTAAGATGAAAGTTGGAGATGAATGGAAAACTGCATTTAAGACTAAGCATGGATTGTATGAGTGGTTAGTTATGCCTTTTGGTCTTACCAATGCATCTAGTACATTAATGCGTCTCATGAATCATGTTTTGGGTGAGTACATAGGAAAATTTGTGGTCGTTTACTTTAATGATATTTTGATTTATTCACTATCTTTAGAAATGCATGTGGAACATGTTAAATAAGTTGGGTGCTTTGAGAAAAGCTCAGTTGTTGCCAATATGAAAAAGTGTGCATTTTGTCTAGATAAGATTAACTTTTTTGGGTTTGTTATTTCTGCAAATGGCATTGAAGTTGATAATGAGAAAGTTAAAGCTATCCAAGAATTTAGATCTTTTCATCGCTTAGCTAGTTTTTATAGGAGGTTCATCAAGGACTTTAACACCATTGTTGCACCACTAACTGAGATGGTTAAAAAACATGTTGTTTTCCAATGAGGAGAACCTAAAAAAAAAGACATTTAATATTTTGAAAGAAAAATTAAGTTCTGCACCTTTGTGGGTATTACCTAACTTTGAAAATACATTTGAAATTGAGTGTGATGCTAGTGGAATAGGGATTGGAGCTGTTTTAATGCAGAAACAAAAACCTATTATGTACTTTAGCGAGAAGTTGAATGGTGCTGCTTTGAACTATCCAACTTATGACAAGGAGTTGTATGCTTTAGTAAGAGCATAACAAACTTGGCAACAATATTTATGACCAAAGGAATTTGTCATCCATACTGATCATGAGAGTTTGAAGCATCTCAAAGGACAAGATAAGTTAAATTGTCGTCATGCTAAGTGGGTGGAATTCCTTGAATCATTTCTCTATGTGATAAGGTATAAAAGTGGTAAGGAAAATGTTGTTGCCGATGAATTATCTAGGAGATATAGTTTGCTATCCACTTTATCTTCTAAATTAATGGGATTTGAGTTTTTTAAAGAAATGTATGAAAATGATGATGAAGATTTTGGCAATTTGTTTTCCAAATGTGTGAGTGGAACAACAATAAATAATTTTTATGTTTTTGATGGATTTTTGTTTAGGAAAGATAAACTTTGCATTCCAAATGTTTCATATAGAGAATTGCTTGTAAAGGAAGCACATAGGGGTGATTTAATGGGTTATTTTTCTGAATTTGAAATATATGAAACACTCAAGTGTCATTTTTATTGGCCACAGACGCAGCATGATGTTCACAAAATTTGTCGTACATGCATTACATGTCGAGAAGCTAAATCTAAATGTAGGCCACATGGATTATACACACCTTTGCCTGTCCCTAATGCACCTTGGGCTGATTTGTCTATGAATTTTATTCTTGGTCTTCCTAGTTCTAGGAAAGGACATGATAGTATCTTTGTTGTTGTTGATCGTTTTAGCAAAATGTCACATTTCATTGCCTGTCATAGAACTGATGATGCCAAGAATGTTGCTGATTTATTCTTTAGGGAAGTTGTAAGGTTGTATGGCATTCCAAGTTCAATAGTTAGTGATCGGGATGTCTTCTTCTTAAGTCATTTTTGGAAAGTTTTGTGGGGAAAGTTGGGAATTATTGTTTTGTACCACATGTCACCCGCAAACTGATGGCCAAACTGAGGTTGTCAAGCGAACGTTAATAACTTTTCTTAGGACAATTCTTGAAAAGAATCTTCGCATGTGGGAGAAAATTTTGCCTTTTGTTGAGTTTGCTTATAATAGGGCTATCCATAGTACAACTAAACGTTCTCCTTTTGAAATAGTCTATGGTTTTAACCTTAAGACACCTCTTGATTTATTACCATTGGCAACTAACAAGTTTGTACATTCTAGATGTTAAATCAAAAGCTGAATTTGTCAAGAAGCTTCATAAGCAAGTACAAGAGAGAATTGAAAAACACAATGACAAGGTGGCCAAACGAGTGAATCAAGGAAGAATACCGCTCATTTTAAAATCAGGAGATTGGGTTTGGGTTCATTTTCGAAAGGAGCATTTTCCAAACCGAAGTCCAAGTTATATCCAAGGAGAGATGGACCATTTCAAGTATTAGAAAAGGTCAACGATAATGCATACAAAGCTGATCTTCGGGGTAAGTATCATGTGAGTGCTACATTTAATGTCTTTGACTTATCCTTGTTTGATGTAGGTAACTTTGATTCGAGGACGAATCCTTTCGAAGAGGGGGAGAATGATAAGATGTTGAACAATGAAGCTCACACCAACTCAAATAAAGAGGAAAATGAAACACATGCTGAAAATTCATGGGGGAACATTCAAAGTCAAACCAATCAAGAGACAATCATTATGACTCAAGGCTCAATGACAAAAGCTAGAGCTAAAAGATTTCAAGATGAATTAAATGCTTGTTTACAAGCTAGATTTTCAGTCTTCAATAAAAAGCTGGAACTTCAAGAGTCACTTGGACACCCAAGGCTCATAATGAATTTAGAAATTAAGATTCATTCACATCTTTAATACATTTCTAGATTCATTCACATTTTTAATGCATTTTAGGTTTATTCACATCTTTAATATGTACCTATTTAATGGAATGTACTTTCATTTATTAGGGTAGTTGAAAGGACATAAAATTAAATGTTGTGTCCTTTCATATATCATTTGTAACTAGTATAAATAGGGTTGTAGTTTCCACATTGGGAGACAACTTGAATTTGAATGAAATTTTCTCATAGAGTGTTTCTCTCCAGCTTTATGTTTTCCTTTATATTCTTGTGTTAGAATGCATGCTTAGGACTTTCAGTCTAGTTTGATTAATTATATGGTGGAGAGTTCGAAATCTTGAAGTAAGAAACAAGTTCTTCTTTCTTCTTAATCTTTGATCAATCTTTCCAAGCCAAATCTGTTTAGCTTTCTTGGGGTTGTTAACTAATTGTTTAATCGGGGTTATTCTTATTATTATTGTGAGGGTTCACCTAGGATAAGGGGAGTTCTCAAACGTGATTGAGGTAGTTCTGTTTATCATCCAAAACCTAAGTACTCTAATCGTCCACCCATATTTCCTGATGATGGTTGTGATTTCAATTATTGGCTCCTTATCATGGATAGTCCAGAGGCTAAACTCATGAGGGATGAGATTATCGACATTGATATCAAAAACCCTCGCAATATGTTGGAAGGTGAAATCCTTATTTTTTTTTTACTTAATTTCTCTTTTTAATCGTGTCTCTTTTGATTTTGTAGTTAGATATTTAGAACAGACTGAACATAAATTGGTTTATTTTAATGACTGTTGAAGAAAAATGTGCATAAAAGAAAGGTTTAGTGATTTTTCGTATTTTAATTTACTTTTCTCTGATGTTTGAGATATTTTAAACTACTAGAAAAAAAATTGCTAAAATAATAGAAAGGTATAAGAATGATAGATTAATTATTAAAGATTTCTTTTATATCATTGAATATCGAAGAAAAAATATAAAGAAGAAAAACAAAATAAGCATAAACTTCAAAATAAGAAAGAAGAACCAAGTCAATAATGAAAATATCATAACAAATAAAACATCCATATTGATGGTTTACAAATACACAAGAAGAATCTTCTAACATGCAAATTCATTCCACAAACATTTGCTAGCATTAATGGAAAGAGATACATAATTATTAAAAACCCTTGAAGTGCAACGGAAATCCTTAATTTTTTGTCCTTATCTGTCAATCATATAAAAAAGAATTTGCTAGAGGAAAAAGTGTAGATGAATGAACAAAAAAAATGTCCTTATCTATCATTTTTTAAATTTAAAAATGAATTTTGATAGAGATTGAGTTGTGTGCAAAAGAAACCAAGAGAAGGCTCATTTTATAGTAACAAGAATGATATTGCAAAACTACTAAAATTCCAAAAGTTTTGAAACCAATGTAATTATAAATTAAAGGTAAAGTCATAAAATTTGGATTGGTTTTCTTTTTTAAAAATAAATAGATAAAAGACATTTCAAATTCTGTTCTTGACCTTTGATTACATTTAATGATAATTGATAATTAGAAATCATTTTTATTAATAAAATTCAATTAAAAGGGTAATGATAAAAAGAAAAGCTAAAAAAATGATTTGATTTAAATTGACAAAATTATCCTTCAAATTAATAATAAAAATAGTTATAAAGGAAGGATAAAATAGGAAGAAAAAGTTTCTCCATGTCACGGAGCTTTTATATATATAGTATAAATTATTACTTATTTCAGAACCTTAATTTTATGTCCATTTGTATGCTCTTAATTTCAGAATTATGAATGCAATTCCGGATCCCAATCGGTAATAATTTGGTATTGGTATAGTCATTCTTTGTGTCTTATTATTGTTGTAGTGGGGAAGAAGCTATGATGAAACTCTCTTTCACCAAAATTCACCTTTTCATTTGGGTGCCGTGTTTCTAAAGAACTTTCTAACAAGGTTTACATATATATATCATCGTTATGTCTATTTCTTTACCTCTTGTATTTTTTATTGTGTGAAGTTGTAACTTTTCCTTCTCAAAGTTGCTTTGATATTGAGAAAAAAAAATGGAGGTAATTGATTCTTAGTTATATTTATTTCGGACATCCTCGACCAATTATTTATAAGTTTATCTTAATGTGTATAATGGTTTATGTCACATCCCGTTCTAGGTTTTCCACTCTAACTTAGATTGTGGTTTGATTCTACTCTTAAAAAAAGATTTATTTTCCAATGTAAGATTAGTAAAACACTTTTCAAGAAAATTCTATAAAAATTTCGACAAAGTCTCCCCTATAAAACGGACTAACCACAATTGGAAAATAGAAGAAAATTACACTTCTATGCTTTTCAAACTTAAAATAACATCAAGTGTGTCTCACCATACACACTCATCTAGACAATTCCAGAGTTTCATTCAGAATTTATATCCAAACTAGATATTAGTTATAAAATAATTACAGTCCAAAAGGGGTCTCAAAACAAGTGACCTTGGTGTGACCCTCGCTATTTCTAACCACCCCATTATACAGTACAAAACTTAAGTAAATACATACAATAAGAATGACAATTTACAATGAATGACGGGGAGCTCAACGATGGCTTGGTCCTTGATCGATACTTGGGGGGTGGGGGGAAGAAAACATTGAAAACGTGAGCTAAAACTCAGTGAGTGACAAGTATTTAAAAGTAAAAGCTCATAAAACATACTTTCTGTAACGCCTCGAATTTTCGAGGTAAACTTTTCTTACGTTTTATATAATTGTTCGGGAATGTTAAATTTTGGATTAATTTCTGAAATTCTGAATTTATATTTGTAAATTTATATAATAATAATATAATAGTAATTATATTATTATTATTATTAGTATTTATTATTATTTATTTATTTTTAAAAGTTAATATATATATATGTATATAATAATATTTTATATATTATTATTATTAATTAAAATTTAAAAATTAATATATATATATAAATATATATAATAATATTCTATTTATTATTATTATTAAAAGGTTATATATATATATATAATAATAAATTTTTTAAAAAAAAAAGAGAGAAAGAAACCCTAAGGTTGTCGCGCGCCTACCCCCCCCCCCCTCGGCTTCTTCTTCTTCTTCCTCTGCTCCCAGCCTTCACGCCGCCGCCCATCTCCAACATCCTCTCCTCCATCCGACAGCACCACCACCATTCTCCTTAATCTTCTTCTTCTTTTCCGACGGCACTAGCACGACCGTCTCCATCTCCGTTGGTATCCATCTCTCAACGGCATAGAACAGCCATCGCGACCGCCCCCTTTCCGATCCACCTCCCTGTCTCACGCAACCACAGATCTGTCGGCCGTCTCTGTCTCTACCGTAAGTTACATTCCTTCTTTTGTATGCCGTCCGGTGCAGCCCAAAAGATTCAGGTTAAATCGCAGATAGTCGCCGCCGTCGCCGTGTGAGTTTTCATCTGTCGTCGCGAGCAGCCAAGACTAGCCGTTCGCGTGTGCGCCGGGTACTTCGAGCAAGCCGTGAGCCCCAAGCCGAGTCAAACCGCGAGCCAAAAACTGAGCCGAGCCGCGAGTTGAACCGAGCCGCGAGCTAAGCCGAGCCGAGCCGCGAGCCGAGCCGCGAGCCGAGGGAGCCGAGCCGCGAGCCGAGTGAGCCGAGCCGCGAGCCGAGTGAGCCGAGCCGCGAGCCGAGTGAGCCGAGCCGCGAGCCGAGTGAGCCGAGCCGCAAGCCGAGCCGAGCCGAGGCCAAGCCGAGCCGAGCCGAGCCGAGCCGAGCCGAGCCGAGCCGAACGCCTTCAAGCCGAGCCGAGCTCCTTGTTTCACCAAGCCACCTAAGCCTTCCTTCCTCCGCTCCGGGTCACGGTGAGTCTTCGGTAAGGATTGTTTTCGATGAATTCCCTAATGTTGCTACATCCGATTAGAGTTTGAATATTGGAATGAGTTGTGGCCCTACTTTTCTCCCTTGAAGGTAGTACAGGGTTGACGTTTGAGTTCTCGGGTCTCGCAGTAGGCTTGTTTGGAGGTAGTTTTCCTTTCCTTGGGTAAGTCAACGGATGTCGCTTCTGACCTTTTTAAAACGACTCCTACTAAAGTCATCAAGTAAAACCTTCGTGTTTTCGTTTTAGGTTGAGCTGTTGAGCGTGGATTCGATCGAGGGGCATAACCAAGTTTCAGGTAAGGGTTTTCCTACTACTGGACCTCGGGTCGAGGCCGGAAACGTAGTAATCCACAGGGGATTACACGTTAGTGATTATACTGGATAAGTGTATCTATGTTGACTGTTAAGCACTGTTATTATGTTTCTGTCTGATGTAACTGAACCGCAACCGCCAATTGTAGATTGAAATTTTAGATTGATGGATGTTGATCATGGGATTAGACGGGGAAGGACAGTGAGTTCAGTTGGTTATTTAGCTGTTCGAGACTTGGGGCTCTTCCATAATGGTATACGAATAGTTGACGCGTATAGCAACTGAGGGTGTAATGGTTTAAGCTTATACTACCTGGCCAGTAAAGCCCTTAGGGGAAATGTAAATGATTGATGATTGTGGTATGACTGTGGTAGACGATTGAGTATAGACCGAGTGGTAACGGTTAGCTTCATCTATGGGGTAGTGTGCCTTACTTATATGTGCATCCTTCGGGAGCACTAGACTGATGTGTGCATCCTCCGGGAGCACTAGACTGATATGTGCATCCTTCGGGAGCACTAGACTGATATGTGCGTCCTTCGGGAGCACTAGACTGATGTGTGCATCCTTCGGGAGCACTAGACTGAGATGTGCATCCTTCGGGAGCACTAGACTGATGTGTGCATCCTCCGGGAGCACTAGACTGATATGTGCATCCTTCGGGAGCACTAGACTGATATGTGCGTCCTTCGGGAGCACTAGACTGATGTGTGCATCCTTCGGGAGCACTAGACTGAGATGTGCATCCTTCGGGAGCACTAGACTGATATGTGCGTCCTACGGGACCACTAGACTGTTATGTAGGGTACCCCCGAATAGGAAGTTAGCTGTTGTCCCCTAACGAGCCTAGTAGTGGGTCCCTTACTGGGTATGTTTATACTCACCCTTTTCTCTTTTTAAACTTTTCAGGTAAGGGCATCGCGAGGGGCAGACCGACGAGAGGCAGGAAGGACGCGTGAAGGCCATATGGACGCGTCTGTTTTCTTATCGCTTCCGCTATGTATTTTGTCAGAATATTTGACTTGTGCTTTTGGAACTGATGACTTGAGTTTTTGTTTGAGACTTTTTATGATTTAATTTAAAATAGGGCCCGAAACTGTCTTTTTGTAATGTTTCTAATGCTTTTAATGAATCGTAACTGGTCCGTTTTAAATTTTATGTTGAATGGTCGAGTTTTGGTATTTGGTAGTGACCTCAGCTTAGTCCGGAAAGTTGGGTCGTTACAGTTGGTATCAGAGCCTAAGTTTTAGGTTCTGTAGACTGGCTTATAATGTGAGTCTGTGTTTTGTGTCCTTATGGCTGAAACAATCCTTGCCGCTCGTCAGGTACGCTCCCATGAAAGTATATGTATAACTCTACATGCATTACCTTACCTAAGTTAAACTGCAAATTCAATTACCTTTTATGCCTAAAGGGATCGTTGGTGGTTGTTAGGGAAATGCCGCCAAGGAGAGGTGCACGTAGGGGTGGCCGAGGAGGCCGAGGAAGGGGAGCAGGACGCGTTCAATCTGGGGTGCAGCCTGTAGCCCAAGCCCCTGACCCGGCTGCGCCAGTTACTCATGCGGACCTAGCCGCCATGGAGCAGAGGTTTAGAGATTTGATTATGCAAATGCGGGAGCAGCAGAAGCCTGCCTCGCCAACTCCGGCGCCAGCTCCAGCGCCAGCCCCAGCACCAGCTCCTGCTCCAGCTCCGGCCCCAGTACCAGTTGCGCCCCAGTTTGTGCCGGATCAGTTGTCAGCAGAGGCTAAGCACCTGAGGGATTTCAGGAAGTATAATCCCACGACGTTCGATGGGTCTTTGGAGGACCCCACCAGGGCTCAGATGTGGTTATCGTCCTTGGAGACCATATTCCGTTACATGAAATGCCCTGAGGATCAGAAGGTTCAGTGTGCTGTTTTTATGTTGACTGACAGAGGTACTGCATGGTGGGAGACTACAGAGAGAATGCTAGGTGGTGATGTGAGTCAGATCACGTGGCAGCAGTTTAAGGAGAGTTTCTATGCGAAATTCTTCTCTGCTAGTCTGAGAGACGCCAAGCGGCAGGAGTTCCTGAACTTAGAGCAGGGTGACATGACAGTGGAGCAGTACGATGCGGAGTTTGACATGTTGTCCCGCTTCGCTCCCGAGATGATAGAGACCGAGGCGGCCAGAGCTGATAAGTTTGTTAGAGGCCTCCGACTGGACATTCAGGGTTTGGTCCGAGCTTTCCGACCCGCTACTCATGCCGATGCACTGCGCCTGGCAGTGGATCTCAGTTTACAGGAGAGGGCTAACTCGTCTAAGACCGCTGGTAGAGGTTTGACATCGGGACAGAAGAGGAAGGCTGAGCAGCAGCCTGTTCCAGTGCCACAGCGGAATTTCAGATCAGGTGGTGAGTTTCGCCGCTTCCAGCAGAAACCTTTTGAGGCAGGGGAGGCTGCCAGAGGGAAGCCGTTGTGTACCACTTGTGGGAAGCACCATCTGGGCCGTTGCTTATTCGGGACCAGGACTTGCTTTAAGTGCAGGCAAGAGGGTCATACAGCTGATAGATGCCCGTTGAGACTCACGGGGAACGCGCAGAATCAGGGAGCAGGCGCTCCACATCAGGGTAGAGTCTTTGCTACCAACAAGACTGAGGCTGAGAAGACAGGCACGGTAGTGACAGGTACGCTCCCAGTGTTGGGGCATTACGCCTTAGTTTTGTTTGATTCGGGTTCGTCGCATTCTTTTATCTCGTCCACATTTGTGTTGCATGCCCGCTTAGAGGTAGAGCCCTTACAACATGTTCTATCAGTATCTACTCCGTCCGGGGAGTGTATGTTGTCGAAGGAAAAGGTGAAAACATGCCAGATTGAGATAGCAGGCCATGTGATTGAGGTAACACTGTTAGTTCTGGATATGCTCGACTTTGATGTAATTCTGGGTATGGATTGGTTGGCCGCTAACCACGCCAGCATAGATTGTTCCCGTAAGGAGGTAACGTTTAACCCTCCTTCGAGGGCCGGTTTTAAATTTAAAGGAGAAGGGTCAAGGTCGTTGCCTCAGGTAATCTCAGCCATCAGGGCCAGTAAACTGCTCAGTCAGGGTACTTGGGGTATCTTAGCGAGCGTGGTGGATACTAGAGAGGCCGATGTATCCCTGTCATCAGAACCAGTAGTGAGGGACTATCCGGATGTCTTTCCTGAGGAACTTCCAGGGTTACCACCGCACAGGGAGGTTGAGTTTGCCATAGAGTTGGAGCCGGGCACGGTTCCTATATCCAGGGCCCCTTACAGAATGGCCCCTGCAGAGCTGAAAGAACTGAAGGTGCAGTTGCAAGAATTGCTTGATAAGGGATTCATTCGACCGAGCGTGTCACCTTGGGGTGCGCCAGTTTTATTTGTTAAGAAGAAGGACGGATCGATGCGTCTATGCATTGACTATAGGGAGTTGAACAAGGTAACCGTAAAGAACAGATATCCCTTGCCCAGGATTGACGATCTATTCGACCAGTTACAGGGAGCCACAGTGTTCTCTAAGATTGATCTTCGGTTGGGATACCATCAGCTGAGGATTAAGGATGAGGATGTACCGAAGACAGCATTTCGTTCCAGATACGGACACTACGAGTTTATTGTGATGTCTTTTGGTTTGACGAATGCTCCAGCAGTGTTTATGGACTTGATGAACAGAGTGTTTAGGGAGTTCCTAGATACTTTTGTGATCGTGTTTATCGACGACATCTTGATATACTCCAAGACGGAGGCCGAACACGAGAAGCACTTACGTATGGTTTTGCAAACACTTCGGGATAATAAGTTGTATGCAAAGTTCTCGAAATGTGAGTTTTGGCTGAAGCAGGTGTCCTTTCTGGGTCACGTGGTTTCTAAGGCTGGGGTCTCTGTGGATCCAGCTAAGATAGAGGCAGTCACCGGTTGGAACCGACCTTCCACTGTCAGTGAGGTTCGTAGCTTTCTGGGTTTAGCAGGTTATTATTGACGGTTTGTGGAGAACTTTTCTCGTATAGCTACTTCTCTCACTCAGTTGACCAGGAAGGGAGCTCCTTTTGTTTGGAGCAAGGCATGTGAGGACAGTTTCCAGAACCTTAAACAGAAGCTAGTTACCGCACCGGTTCTTACTGTACCTGATGGTTCTGGCAGTTTTGTGATTTATAGTGATGCTTCCAAGAAGGGTTTGGGTTGTGTTTTGATGCAGCAGGGTAAGGTGGTTGCTTATGCGTCTCGTCAGTTGAAGAGTCATGAGCAGAACTACCCTACACATGATCTAGAATTGGCAGCAGTGGTTTTTGCTTTGAAAATATGGAGGCATTACTTATATGGTGAAAAGATACAGATATTCACGGATCATAAGAGCTTGAAATACTTCTTTACTCAGAAGGAATTGAATATGAGACAGCGAAGGTGGCTTGAGTTAGTGAAGGATTACGATTGTGAGATACTGTATCATCCAGGCAAGGCGAATGTGGTAGCTGATGCTCTTAGTAGAAAGGTATCACATTCGACAGCACTTATTACCCGACAGGCCCCATTGCATCGGGATCTTGAGCGGGCTGAGATTGCAGTGTCAGTGGGTGCAGTTACTATGCAGTTAGCCCAGTTGACAGTACAGCCAACTTTGAGGCAAAGGATCATTGATGCTCAGAGTAACGATCCTTATCTGGTTGAGAAACGTGGCCTAGCAGAAGCAGGGCAAGCGGTTGAGTTCTCATTATCCTCGGATGGTGGACTTTTGTTTGAGAGACGCCTCTGTGTGCCGTCAGATAGTGCGATTAAGACAGAATTATTATCTGAGGCTCACAGTTCCCCATTTTCCATGCACCCAGGTAGTACGAAGATGTATCAGGACCTGAAGCGGGTTTATTGGTGGCGTAACATGAAGAGGGAGGTAGCAGAATTTGTTAGTAGATGCTTGGTGTGTCAGCATGTTAAGGCACCAAGGCAGAAACCAGCGGGTTTGTTACAACCCTTGAGTATACCGGAATGGAAATGGGAAAACGTGTCCATGGATTTCATTACGGGACTGCCGAGGACTCTGAGGGGTTTTACAGTGATTTGGGTTGTGGTGGATAGGCTTACCAAGTCAGCACACTTTGTTCCGGGTAAATCCACCTATACTGCTAGTAAGTGGGCACAGTTGTACATGTCCGAGATAGTGAGGTTGCATGGGGTGCCAGTGTCGATTGTTTCTGATAGAGATGCCCGTTTCACTTCCAAATTCTGGAAGGGTTTGCAGACTGCTATGGGCACGAGGTTGGACTTTAGTACGGCTTTCCATCCACAGACTGACGGTCAGACTGAGCGTCTGAACCAGGTTTTAGAGGATATGTTGCGAGCGTGTGCATTGGAATTTCCAGGTAGCTGGGACTCCCACTTACATTTGATGGAATTTGCCTATAATAACAGCTATCAGGCTACCATCGGCATGGCACCATTTGAGGCCTTGTATGGCAAATGTTGTAGATCCCCGGTTTGCTGGGGTGAAGTGGGTGAGCAAAGATTGATGGGTCCTGAGTTAGTTCAGTCTACTAACGAAGCGATGCAGAAGATTAGATCACGCATGCATACTGCTCAGAGTAGGCAGAAGAGTTATGCAGATGTGAGGCGGAAGGATCTTGAGTTTGAGGTAGGGGACAAGGTGTTCTTAAAGGTAGCACCTATGAGAGGCGTCGTGCGTTTTGAAAGGAGGGGAAAGCTGAGTCCCCGTTTTGTTGGGCCGTTTGAGATTCTGGAGCGGATTGGCCCTGTAGCTTATCGTTTGGCGTTGCCACCATCACTCTCGACAGTTCATGATGTGTTTCATGTTTCTATGTTGAGGAAGTACGTGCCAGATCCATCCCATGTAGTGGATTATGAGCCACTAGAGATCGATGAAAACTTGAGCTATACTGAACAGCCCGTCGAGGTGCTTGCTAGAGAGGTGAAGACGTTGAGGAATAAGGAAATCCCTCTGGTTAAAGTCTTATGGCGGAATCACCGGATAGAAGAGGCTACGTGGGAGCGAGAAGATGACATGAGGTCCCGATATCCCGAACTGTTCGAGGAATAAAACTTTCGAGGACGAAAGTCCCCTAAGGAGGGAAGAATGTAACGCCTCGAATTTTCGAGGTAAACTTTTCTTACGTTTTATATAATTGTTCGGGAATGTTAAATTTTGGATTAATTTCTGAAATTCTGAATTTATATTTGTAAATTTATATAATAATAATATAATAGTAATTATATTATTATTATTATTAGTATTTATTATTATTTATTTATTTTTAAAAGTTAATATATATATATATATATGTATATAATAATATTTTATATATTATTATTATTAATTAAAATTTAAAAATTAATATATATATATATAAATATATATAATAATATTCTATTTATTATTATTATTAAAAGGTTATATATATATATATATATAATAATAAATTTAAAAAAAAAAAAGAGAGAAAGAAACCCTAAGGTTGTCGCGCGCCTACCCCCCCTCGGCTTCTTCTTCTTCTTCCTCTGCTCCCAGCCTTCACGCCGCCGCCCATCTCCAACATCCTCTCCTCCATCCGACAGCACCACCACCATTCTCCTTAATCTTCTTCTTCTTTTCCGACGGCACTAGCACGACCGTCTCCATCTCCGTTGGTATCCATCTCTCAACGGCATAGAACAGCCATCGCGACCGCCCCCTTTCCGATCCACCTCCCTGTCTCACGCAACCACAGATCTGTCGGCCGTCTCTGTCTCTACCGTAAGTTACATTCCTTCTTTTATATGCCGTCCGGTGCAGCCCAAAAGATTCAGGCTAAATCGCAGATAGTCGCCGCCGTCGCCGTGTGAGTTTTCATCTGTCGTCGCGAGCAGCCAAGACTAGCCGTTCGCGTGTGCGCCGGGTACTTCGAGCAAGGCGTGAGCCGCAAGCCGAGTCAAACCGCGAGCCAAAAACTGAGCCGAGCCGCGAGTTGAACCGAGCCGCGAGCTAAGCCGAGCCAAGCCGCGAGCCGAGTGAGCCGAACCGCGAGCCGAGCCGCGAGCCGAGCCGCGAGCCGAGTGAGCCGAGCCGCGAGCCGAGTGAGCCGAGCCGCGAGCCGAGTGAGCCGAGCCGCGAGCCGAGTGAGCCGAGCCGCGAGCCGAGTGAGCCGAGCCGCGAGCCGAGTGAGCCGAGCCGCAAGCCGAGCCGAGCCGAGGCCAAGCCGAGCCGAGCCGAGCCGAGCCGAACGCCTTCAAGCCGAGCCGAGCTCCTTGTTTCACCAAGCCACCTAAGCCTTCCTTCCTCCGCTCCGGGTCACGGTGAGTCTTCGGTAAGGATTGTTTTCGATGAATTCCCTAATGTTGCTACATCCGATTAGAGTTTGAATATTGGAATGAGTTGTGGCCCTACTTTTCTCCCTTGAAGGTAGTACAGGGTTGACGTTTGAGTTCTCGGGTCTCGCAGTAGGCTTGTTTGGAGGTAGTTTTCCTTTCCTTGGGTAAGTCAACGGATGTCGCTTCTGACCTTTTTAAAACGACTCCTACTAAAGTCATCAAGTAAAACCTTCGTGTTTTCGTTTTAGGTTGAGCTGTTGAGCGTGGATTCGATCGAGGGGCATAACCAAGTTTCAGGTAAGGGTTTTCCTACTACTGGACCTCGGGTCGAGGCCGGAAACGTAGTAATCCACAGGGGATTACACGTTAGTGATTATACTGGATAAGTGTATCTATGTTGACTGTTAAGCACTGTTATTATGTTTCTGTCTGATGTAACTGAACCGCAACCGCCAATTGTAGATTGAAATTTTAGATTGATGGATGTTGATCATGGGATTAGACGGGGAAGGACAGTGAGTTCAGTTGGTTATTTAGCTGTTCGAGACTTGGGGCTCTTCCATAATGGTATACGAATAGTTGACGCGTATAGCAACTGAGGGTGTAATGGTTTAAGCTTATACTACCTGGCCAGTAAAGCCCTTAGGGGAAATGTAAATGATTGATGATTGTGGTATGACTGTGGTAGACGATTGAGTATAGACCGAGGGGTAACGGTTAGCTTCATCTATGGGGTAGTGTGCCTTACTTATATGTGCATCCTTCGGGAGCACTAGACTAATGTGTGCATCCTCCGGGAGCACTAGACTGATATGTGCATCCTTCGGGAGCACTAGACTGATATGTGCATCCTTCGGGAGCACTAGACTGATATGTGCGTCCTTCGGGAGCACTAGACTGATGTGTGCATCCTTCGGGAGCACTAGACTGAGATGTGCATCCTTCGGGAGCACTAGACTGATATGTGCGTCCTACGGGACCACTAGACTGTTATGTAGGGTACCCCCGAATAGGAAGTTAGCTGTTGTCCCCTAACGGGCCCAGTAGTGGGTCCCTTACTGGGTATGTTTATACTCACCCTTTTCTCTTTTTAAACTTTTCAGGTAAGGGCACCGCGAGGGGCAGACCGACGAGAGGCAGGAAGGACGCGTGAAGGCCATATGGACGCGTCTGTTTTCTTATCGCTTCCGCTATGTATTTTGTCAGAATATTTGACTTGTGCTTTTGGAACTGATGACTTGAGTTTTTGTTTGAGACTTTTTATGATTTAATTTAAAATAGGGCCCGAAACTTTCTTTTTGTAATGTTTCTAATGCTTTTAATGAATCGTAACTGGTCCGTTTTAAATTTTATGTTGAATGGTCGAGTTTTGGTATTTGGTAGTGACCTCAGCTTAGTCCGGAAAGTTGGGTCGTTACACTTTCGAATTGTTTAAATAAGACATCAATAACGAAATAGTAATTAAAACGTTAACATCATATATTACCATAAACCGCAAGTAAGGCCAACAAACATGTATTCAATCCAACCATGGCAAGACGTCTAATTATACGCCAAAGATAGCTCGCACATGACCAAGGAATCATGCGACCAAAACTAACTCAAACATATTTAGTACTTGCCACGATAGCAACCTCCATCCAATCCAACCATGATAGCATACTAAATATACGTCCCGGAATAGCTCACACGTGATCTATATCCACAAGGAAACACGCGATCAAATGAAGCTCATGCATACTTAGCACCTACTATAGTAACAACATCCATACCGCTCTTATGTGCACATAGAGCCACCCACCATGGGTTAAGCTAGGCCCGAAGTCATATCACAATCCTCCATCCACATCCTCACCTAGGGCTAGGTTCTCAGATCTTCGGTCACGACCTCTTTCAGCCTCGAAAGCCCTTGACAACCATAGGTGGCGCTACAGAAACACATTCATGTAACCTTAGGGAAATCACCTTCTCATTCACCATAAACATCGGTTAATCATATTTTAAAACCAAGTATAATCCAAAACTTGAAACGCGATTTTATAGAGTTCAAGCCATATGCATTCTTAAAATCGTAATGAATACACAAATCATTTAATTATAAATGAAAATAGGAACTTGAAACCCGTTTTTATAAAACCCAAGTCATACACATTCTTAAAATCACGATGTGTAAACACATTACTTAAACATAAATGAAAACGTAGTCATAACAAGTTTAAGTCATGGTAATTTCCAAACGATATCATAAAATTAAATAACATGTATAAGTATAAAGAATGCTTCAAAATGAGCCACGCACTATCAATACTCGATCCCCTGGGACTATACACCTTCCCCATTTCAAGTTGGCCTGACACAGAGTTTAAGGTCTCTCAGTTATCTTTACTTAGCAAGACAACATAATAATCTCTAAAATCTCTTCGAGCTATTTTACATTTCTAGAGTCCTTATATTCTCGAATCTCCTTAGGCTAGACTAAAAATCCACTTCCAAACCTTTAAACCTCAAATTTAGATCCTTAGTGAAATACATGTCCAAACTTGTGTCAAACTTACTGGGTCTTTCGCTTCAATACGCTTTTATCCCTATTATTAATGATGTTTTAGGATTTATATCCATTATATCAACATGGACCAACAACCTTAAGCACTTCCTAAGATTTAGATTGAACTATCCCAAAATGGTTTAATTTAGGTTATTAGGACCCTTAAACTTCAACTTAAACTCTTAACGCCACAAGCACCCAAACTTAAGTCGTTTTTTAAATCCATCACTCTTATATCTAATATCCATAACTTGGAAGTTTTAGATCGATTAACAACTTCAACATCAGTCTAACAGGTCAATAACTTAGAAACCTACCCCAACTCATCTAAAACAACCTCAACCGTGTTGGTCAATGCTTCAGAGTTCTCTAAATCTTCAATTCCTCATACAAAATAATATGCGTAAAATTAAGTTTACGCTAAAACTAAATGGATATTTACGAAATATGGGAGAACCCAATAAATTTATCCAAAACCCTATTGATACCTTGTCAAAATCACCTTGATAGCACATTAACGGCTTTGTAAATTCTAATATAGTACCTAAAATCATTGAATGATTCGAAGGTTATATATGTAACACCCAAGCAAACTCCAAAGTTAATGGAAAGTCCATTTTCAACCTTTAACATTCAACTCAAGGACCCAAGTATAATAGGTAATTCAATTTTGATGCTTAAACTTAATGGGCATTCAAGAACTCTAGGAAAACTCAACAAAATCAATTTAAATCTTACCAAGAACTTAGCAAAGTAGCCTAACCCCAATAGACAATCCTATAACAACCTTCAACTTTCGAATCCCAAATTTGTGCCAACACCCAATTTCGAGTCTTGTCGCGGTTGGACAGTGGCTAAAATCTCCTAATACTCCAAATTCAAATAAAATGCAGTTGCATGATTGCAAACTGCAACGACGCGATGATGCCCACGTTCAACAATTGGCTAGAGCAGCGGTGAAGATGGGTCGGACAATGGCAACATTCGTGGGGTGGAGCACTGGAGGAGGGTCGTGATCGTCGGTGAGTTACGTCGCAGGTGGCATGCTTCGTCGAGGGAGGTAGTAACTAGCCAGCGCACCAGAGAGAGAGATGGCTCACGTTCAGAAAATCGAGAGAGAGGGCGGGGCTGCGCATGCGACGAACAACCGACGTGGTTGAGTTTGACAGCCAAGGCGAGACGAATGGTGGCGACTCGACGATCGGCGTCAAAAAAGACGTCAGGATTGGCAGGAAGGAGAGGAGAGAGGTTCGGGTGTGAGAAAATTCGAGAGAGAAGCTATGCGTTGTTTAGAAAGGAGAAGAAGAAATATCTTCTTTTTCTTTTTTTATAAAACTAATAATATAAAAATGACCATACTGTCCCTCACTTTAAAATAAACTTACCTTTTTGCCCTTAGTTTCATTCTTTCAACATTCACATTTCCAAGTATTATTCCATACTAAATTTGTTTCAATTTCGTTACTAAAACAAATCACCCTTAAAGAATTGACAATTAGATTTAAACTTGTTTTTCACAACTTACGAAATATTAATATAAAAGTTGGAGAATGAAAAGATCACTTACCATTTATTTGGTGTTTGATAAGGTGCCTTTATAAACGGACAAATTGTTCCATATGACCCGAAGTCTATACCAGCGGTACTATGAGGAAATTAATAGACTTTGAGATTGCTGATCATGTAAGTAGCAATACCTGAGGAGTAAAGGACTGAAAATAGACTAAACTCATATATTAGACTTTTATATATTGCATATTCTTATTCTCATAGTTTCTTCTAATTTCATCTCTTTTTCTTTTTAGTTTTATTATAACTCTTAATTATTTAATGAAATGTCTATTTTACCCTTTAAATGATTTGAATTTTCATTTTGCCCTCAACTATCCATCTATTCAATTTATTATTATTTTTTCCAAAACAGTTTTTTTTAATCACTTTCATCTTTTCAGTTTATGTCCCTAGAACCTATATCCACCTGATAATCTAGCGAAGGTCTGAAAATCCATTGCCTTCCAATGCTTATTAAATTTTAACTCTAACTTTATAGGTTTCACCGTAACAAAAGAAAGCTGACAAAGCTCTCAAATCCTAAAGAATTTAAAATTAAGTTCGTAGATCATAGACTAAACTGATCAAAGTTTAATTTGTCAAAGTCGTCAAACTGCATCTCTTCGAATCAAGTTTGAAGTAAATTGTTTGTACACTATAGTTGCAAGCAAGAAGAGGAGGAGCATCAACTCATTCACTCTTTCTGGCTTTATATCAAGTGTAGAGATAAAGATCCTTCCACCGAGAAGGGTTATTCGGTCGGTCCATTGTTAGTTGATGCGATCACACACGGCACAACTGACAAATTTGTAACAAACCCAAGTACAATAGCCAAGGTATTTAATGAATTTAAAGCTTCATGTAAAATTCTTGCTCTCGAATACTTGCTCTTGTTCGATGATCTCGATTCTAGCTTTCATTATGTTCATTAACTTGTTGAGCCAATTTTCGTTCATTGCAATTAAAAACTATTCCGATCTCACTTTGTGCTCTTGTTTGCCCATCTTGACTCTCTCTCGTAATATTACTTAGCTCGTGTAGTAATTTTTCACTTAATGTGTAATCAAGAATTATGTTGCTCATACTACTCCCCCTTGTTTGATGATATTAAATAACAATAAATTAGTATTGGAGACTAAAATTAAGATCCGTTAGAAAGTAATGAAAAAAACATACAATCAAAACCCAGGTGGAAAAACAACATTTTGTGTGAAAAATAAAAATCCAATTGCATAACTCGAGAACCCTAGAAACGGTGTTTGCATGGTGAGTGTAGATTATCGAAGAAAAGTCAGCAAAAGATAAGGTTTTAGAGTTCTATTTCCACGACCACATTTGGTAACAATTCTATTTTTTAAAATTAAGTCTATTTTCTATGTCTTAAAAATTAAGTTAATTGTAACTTTTAATAATACTAGTACTTAACACGTGCGATGCTCCATGATATTTCAAACTTTTTTCTCTATCATGATCTATCACACTAATCTTTGAATTATTTTTTTCTTTTTAGATTCTCTTTAAAAATTTAGGCAAAAAATAATTGAAGAAAATAAAAAAAAATTTGCTAAACTAATAGAATGAGCATAGGAATCGTAGATTAATTATTAAAGATTTATTTCTATATCAATAAATATAGAAGAAAAAATACAAAGAGGAAAAAGAAACATAAAATTCAAAATAAAGAAAAATAAACAAAACATAGTTGTCATATATATATATAGTAATTAATTGTAAGAGTTAGAATTTTAATTAGTTTTCAAAAACTTCTTATTACAAACTAAAAATTTTCTACCACAAATTAATAAACATTTAAATAAAAAAATTAACCTAAAAGGAAAAAGGGGAAGTATGAAAATGTTAAGATTTTTGTATTTGAAAGCTAAAATATTCAAGTTTAATGAGTTATGTAAAACATAATGTTTAAGAAAAGAGAGGTTGTAATTAATACAAAATTTCTTAAATTATAACAAATATTTTTCTTTAAAAGTAGGTTACATTGATTTTAAAATATATCATAAAATAAAGAACTACTTCACATTATTTATTATTATTGTAGCAAGAAGAAAAGTATATCAACTAAAAGAAAATGAAAAATATAAAAGATATATTTGCAGTTACCAAGTGTAACGACCTAAACTTTAAAACTATGTTAAGGTCATTACTAAAAAGACGAATAACAAATTACACTTTCTTGAAGAGACAAACGACTGAAATTTTATAAAATCAAGATTTTCACAAAATATAAGGTTATCAAAACCAATAAAAATAATTTGAAAATGTGACCTGCATGCTCCAACAATTTTAAATAAAATCAAATAAATAGGACAAAATCTTAGGTAAAATGTTTAACATTTAAAAATACTGAAAAACATATAAATAGACGCGGAAGCTAATTGTGTCCCCATATGACATGTCACGAATCCCGTTCAGTCATTCGCCAGCTTCTCAAGTTCTTTACCTTCGCCTGAAATGTTAAACATAGAAAAGAGTGAGTATATAAATATACTCAGTAAGAGACCCACTACTAGTCCCGCTAGGTGTTCTATTAACTTTCCATTAGAAACATAATCATAACGTCGTGTGTCCAATGGAGCACAGCTGAGTGAGTGAGACCGTACGAATACCCTTAAATCATGCGAGTGATCCCGTGGGAACACCCTAGTCGTGCGAGTGATCGCAGGTACACACTCCATAAACATATATGTTATATAAAGGTATGGTCCATGGATTAGACCAGACCCAAATCCATAAAAACCAATAGGGGAACTCTATAAATAGAGGAGTTTTGGGGAGGAAAATTTTTAACTTCAGAAGGTCTAGAGAGAATTTTCACAAGACATAGAAGACTCTTCAACTCCTGAAGTCGAATATCCTCGAAGATTGAAGGTCCTTTGAAGATACAAGCTTTCTTCCAACACTCCAACTTCAAGAACACCCTCGAAGATTGAAGCTCCTTTGAAGATACAAGCTTTCTTCCAACACTCCAACTCCAAGAACATCACGTGCTTCACTTCCTCAAATCAAGCGTAAGCATCTATCGAGAGAAAATCAGAGGATCAAATTCTAGAGATCAAACCACATCGGAAATCTCCACGAACCAAATTTCTCCAAAAATCTCGTGTGAACAATCATATTTCACCAAAAATTTAAATTATTAAATAAATATATATATCCATACATATATACTCAATTAAATTCAATTCCACCAAAACCAACTTTTCCCTCCAAAATCTCAAACTAACTTAAATCCTCAATTCTTTTAATCAATCAAATCTGTTCCAATAAATCACTCATAAAATTCCAATATGAATTATCTTAACCCAACCATTAAATTCTGACTCCAATCCTTAATATAACACCCAAATAATTTAACATAATTAATAAAACTCCTTAAAGATTTGGGATGTTACATTCCTTTTTCCCAATAATTATATTTCAATATATAATTATTAATTTTCTTTTATATAAATCCAATTTCTTCTCTTTCCTTATTTACCCAATCATAACAACTTCTCTCCTGAATCAATATTTATCTTTATCTAAAATAATTATTTATCTTCCACAATAATTAATTATTATTTATCTTTTTCCAAAATAATTAATTATCTTCCACAATAATTAATTATTATTTATCTTTCTCCAAAGTAATTAATTATTAATAATTAATTATCTTCCACAATAATTAATTATTATTTATCTTTCTCCAAAATAATTAATTATCTTCCACAATAATTAATTGTTATTTGTCTTTTTCCAAAATAATTAATTATCTTCCACAACAATTAATTATTATTTATCTTTTCCTTAAATAATTATATTTCAACAAATATAATTATCTTTTCCTTTAACATAACAATTTTATATATATTTCCACATATACATATAATTATCAAATCTCCAACAAACTTTCTGCTCTACAATTTAATTAAATAACATCCATAATTATTTAATTTAATTCAACTTCAAAAACACTAAAAATCTACAACTTTACTTAATCCTCTTAACCTACAATTTAATCAAAAACTCAACAAACACCACATGTTAAAACCTTTAATTAATTAAATATTTATCCAATAAATATTTAATTAATTTCAATTCCCACAAAAATCAAATAATTCTCATTAAATGAATTCAAGAGAACACCCAATAAATTAAATCTAATTAAACAAAATTAAGATAATTAACTCCAAAATTATCCTAATTTTTTGGGGCGTTACATATTGTGTACTTGTTCTTATCACTACTTCAATTAGAAAAAAATGAGAGACAAACAAAAGAAGTCGCTCTACTATGAAGTTCAACCATCTCACTGTGGTGAAGTCATTCCTCTAAGTTTAACATGAATTGGTATGATGCATTGTAATTATCTTTTATACTATTGTATTAGTCTTTTTTTAGTAATATTAATTGCATTCTTTTTATAGGAAAAGAAAAAAAAAAGTTGTGATTGTTGATGAGGTAGAGGTATTTCATGAAATGCAGTTTTGTGAGAAGAAGGATGGATCAATGATAAGGCAAAAGATGCATACGTAAGTTTGTTTTTATCATGACTAAGTAAATTAATGTGTTATTAAAGATATTTAATCTAATTAGATCTTTCATATAGTTATACATGCAATAAATCATTGCAGAGTCAATTGAAGCTGGTGTACAGACGATCTCTAGTGCAAAGGCATGCAAAATTGTATTAGGGAGTCGCTCAATGCAAACTATCAGCCGAAAAGTGGTGAATCATTAGGTAGTAATGTGTCATTTGCACGTGAGAAAGAGAAGATTGAGATGATATACCTTAAAGAAGCAAATGAAAAGTTAACCAATGAACTTGAAAAATGGGAACAAAGGTGGGCTAATATAAAAAAAAAAGTTGGATCTAGGAGAGGAAGAGGAAGAGAATGCACCTTCAAACACTTAAGTATTTTTCTAAACTAAAAATTAAAAAATTATATTGCAAAAGCATGTCGCAATATTATATGTGACTATCATGCAGTTACGGTAGCCTAGTGGTATTTCACAATTAGGTTTTTATATGGTTTGTAGAAGTATCACTTAGACAATTTTAAGATTTATTGTAGTTGGTTTTGTGTTTTGTGATCAGACTTAGGCATTTAAAAGTATATGATATTTTTAGGTCTTTGGATTCTTTGAAACATATATGGCATTTGAAAGTATATTACATTTTTTTAGTTTTTTTATTGGTTTGTAGAAGTATCACTTAGAAAATTTTAAATTTATTGTAGTTTGGTTTTGTGTTTTGTGATTACACTTAGGCATTTGAAAGTTAAGACACTTTTTAGCACATTTTTTAGTTAGACTTTAGTTTCAAAGTCACATTTAGGTTGATCTTGGGTTTGAAAGTCACACTTAGGCCATTTGAATTTTGTTATAACATTTTTAGGACATTCTTTTGGGTTTTTGGATGGTTTGAAATATACGAGGATTTTTTTGTCTTAAAGTACGTATGTCATTTTTTTTTGGATGTTTTTATACTTGATTCATTTGAAACAAGTAGTTAAGATTTAACATGTTCTTATTCATTTCAATGTACCTTTTTAGGTTTATGTTGTTTGAAGGAGTGGGAATGGCTATTTTTTTTGAAAACTTTCTAACTGAGTTAACTATTTTTTGTGTATTTAATATATTTTTTTGTTCATTTTGGTATGCCAAAATGAAATTTAATATAGCTTAGGTTTATATATTTTGCTATTGTAACTAAAGAATTATGGTTTGTCATATTTTGATAAAGTATTAATGGCTGGAAATATTTTCATTTTAAAATCTTTTGTTCCAATGTTCGATATATTTTGTTATAGCAAGAAAATTCATTCCATATTTGAAAATTAATTTAGAAGCATACAACATTAATAATAAATGTAAAAAAAATTTAAAATCATTTTTGCCACGGTCTTTATTGTGTGGCTAAAAATATCTTAGCAGTTAAAAAACTATAGCGACGTTTTGTGCGTGGGCAAAAAAAGAAACAAAATTATATATTGACGCATCATTTGAGGCCAACAATCAAAACTTTTATCTAAAAAATGTATTTGACACATATCTGCCGACAAATGTAGCGTAGGGAGAAATTTTCTTTTGGCCCACAAAACAAACGTGGCCATAAAGTCTATTTTTACCGACGTGATGATGATCGTTGGTAAAAAGACCTTTCTACTGACTTTTTTTGTGGCCAGAAAATCTATTTTTGCCGACATGATGATGATCGTGAGCACAAGTACCTTTCGACCTGTTAGGTTTTAACTTCTAAAATTCATAGATAATAAATATAATCCATTGATCGTTATTAATAAAGTGTTATTATTATAATTTCAATAAGTGTTATTGATTATATTATTAGCTTTGTCTAAATAACCTAAATCCAATAAACTAATATTCTAAGCTGTTTGATGAGCCTTGAACAGTATGTACAGACATACAGTGATCAATGTTCAAGATTAGCTTAAAGGGTCTATAGTATAGGGTTAAGGTTGGGTACCTTATCTTGGTAACACTATGGATACGACTCACTTTGTATTTGATACAAATGCAGAGATCCAATGCGTTCATGTAGGCGACATGCGAATGTGGGTATCCTATGCAACGAGTTTGCATAAGATCGAACTATGAAATAGTAACCACTAGATGTAACTCCGTTAACTAGTTGAGTTTCTATTTCATTAGAATGACCTAGGTAACTTAGTCTTAATTCTGAGTGTATTATGAACTCTTGTTCACGAGAGATTGTCCTTTAATTTGTACGGGTGAGAGTGGTCAGATTGTCGACTCAATATGGTTATCATTTGAGGGACAAGACCGAGTGGGAAGCTGGAAACATAATCACACAAGATGGAATTCACTCCTTCTCGACTTTAAGGTAAGTAGATAAATGTTCCCTTAAATGGTGTCTTCAAAACTTGAACAAAGGGTTCTACCCTCTCTATGGTACGAGAGGGGTTTCTGTTTAGTGGTTGGACCATAAACAGGTTGTTCATTGGAGGAACACTAGTATTTAAGGACTAGAAGTAAACTAGGGGTAAAACGGTAATTTGTCCTAGTTGATGTTACGAACACTTGTGAAAGACTAACTTACTGGTATTAGTCTATATCCGTTGACATAGAAATATATCTATAGTGAGAAGAGTTTAGTTGTGAGTCTTTAGTATAATGTACACATAGTTAACGAATATTGATTAATGTGGTTAATGAGTTTAGCCAATTAATCTCATATCGTTGTAGCTTCTGATTTGTAGGTCCATTAGATCTCCTTCATAGCTTGTAAAGGGTAATGAGATTTAATTGTATTGGTTGTAATTTGAAATGTTCAAATTTACTTTGGGAATTAATATAATGTATGTTGATACATTATAATATAAAGTTTATATTTTAATTATACTTTATTATATAAATTTAATTTTGGATATGATTCAAAATTAAATTATGAGAGAATAAAATATTTGAATGAGTTCAAATATTAATTAATGTGAATTAGATTCATATTAAAACTATAGGTTAAAATTTAATGTGTATATGATGCATATTAAAATTATAAGTTGCGAGAAAAATTTATATTTCAATATGATTAAAGTTTGGCTTAAATTAAATATAAGATATTTAATTTAAAAATTAATTATTTGGAGAATTAATTAATAGTAGAGTTTAGTTTAAATATGATTTAAATGAAATATTAATTAATTATTAACTTAATTAATTATTTAATTTAATATTAATTTATTAAATTAATAAGGAACATGGGTGGTTTTTCCACGTTCCCATTTTTTTCTCAGCTTCCCACTTCTTTAGTCTGAAGAAGAGGGAAGTTTATATGTAACAAAAGAGAAGGAGAGTTCTGAGATTCTGTAGATGCTTCCAATTTTCTCTCTGAAAAAAAAAAAACTCTCTCGCTCTCCTAAAAGAATTTTCTTCCCTTCCAATTGGTTCCCACAAACCAAATAACCCTGAGAATAGAAAAGTTTTCAAGTGGTGGTGTCTCCAAATTTGGTGGTTTGTAGATTCAGAGTCATCCACGATTGTAAGTTTCCTTTTCTTTGTATTTCTCTGTATTTTATTTTTAGAAGCATGCTTAACCTAATTAATAAATTAGATTTTGCCAATGTACTGGTATTTTTAGGTTTCTAATTAAATTGAGTTAAGGTCTCTGTTATTTTTTCGCTGCGTAGGGCTTTAATCCCTTCTCGATCGACGTTTTTTCGTGGCCAGAAATGTCTTTTTTTACCACGATTTTAATTGGCGTGGGCAGTTCTGCCGATGCAACATCAACAACGTCGGCTAAGAAAAAGACGACGGGGTTTCGACCATAAAACATGTTTGTGCAAAAAAACTGTCGGCAAAAGCTCTGCCAACATTTTTCTACATCGACGAAGATGGAAATTCTTGTAGTGATAAAACTCCACGAAGAACTTGATCTCGTACGAAATGAACATCAATTTCTATATGTTTAGTTCTAGCATGGAACATGGGATTTGTAGAAAGATCCCCGACACTAAGATTATCATACCATAAGACTGGTTTCCGAGACTGAGTGATATGTAATTCCTTGAGAAGTTGTTTCAACCAAATTATTTTAGATGCAGCTTAGGCAAGTGCATGGTACTCAGATTCCGTGCTAGAACAAGCAACAACAGTTTGTTTCTTTGAAGACTATAAAACTAAGTTAGCTCCAAGAAATATATAGTAAGCGACAACAGATTTTACGTCATCAATATTGGCTGCCCAATCAACAGCAGAATAAGAGTGAGAGAGATCATTACTAGGCTGGAACAGAAGACCAAATGACATCGTGCCACTAAGATAATGAAGGACTCATTTTACTGCTTGCCAGTGAATATTAGTAGGACACTAAAGGAATTGACTGAGATGTTAACTATATAAACAATGTCTAGGCGGGTGTGAGTGAGATATTGTAGGGCTTCAATGGTACTCAGATTTATAAAGGGATCAGTAAGAGAAATTCCATCAAAGGTTGAGAGTTATTTGCCGACAACACTGGGTGAGGGAGCATGTTTTAAATCATTAAGTTTAAGTTTATGAAGTAGATCAATAACATATTTTTCTTGATTCAAAACAAAACCAGAATCTAAATAGTTGACTTGGAACCTAAGAAAATAACTAAGACACCCCAAATCCTTCAATGCAAATTATTTGTTCAATGAGGTAATTAAGTCTTGAATCAGCTAGTTGTCATTACCAGTAAGGATCACATCATCAACATAGACCAATAGTAAAATTACAGAAGTTTGTTGTCGAAAAATAAATAAAGATTAGTCTGAACGTGAATTTACAAATCTCCATTTTAGTAATGCTTGACATAAAGTTGCATTCTAGGCTCTTGGAGCTTGTTTCAAATCATATATAGCCATATTCGACTTGCAAATGTAATCACGATAGGAAGAATTTTCATACCAGGGAGGTTGGGTCATGTATACTGTTTCATCTAGAATGCATTGTTGAAGTCTAGTTGCTGAATAGACCAATTTTTGGCAAGTGTAACCCTTAATACAAAATGATTGTTGAAGCTTTTACCACCGGTCTGAAAGTCTCAAAGAAACCCGTTTCGAGATTTTGATGAAATAGCTTCACAACTAGATGCACTTTATATCGTTAAATAGACCCATCTGAATTTTTTTTTAGTCGAAACACCGATTTGCAGTTGATTACGTTAGAGGATGAGGTCGATGGCACTAACGACCATGTTTTGTTCTGAAGGAGTGTTGTGTATTCAACATCCATTACTTGTTTCCATTAAGGTGTGGCTATGGCATCTTGAACCTTGGTTGGTTCAATAATAGCCTAATTGAAAGAAAAAGAGTGTACTCAGGCTTTTGGTTTGAAGATGCCAGGCTTGGCTCTAGTAACCATGGGATGGAAAGCAACAATCGCTTTTGGTTGAGATGGTGGGATCGTCAGAGAGGTGCCATCAGAAAGGGGTGGGTTATTTTGGCTAGAAGATGAAGATTGATTTTCATATGAGAGAGAAGTAATGGGGGAAGAAGGAAGAGACGGTGAAGGTAGAGAGGTATTGGTAAGTTGATTGCAAGGGACATTTGGAGTAATTGATGGGACAAGTGGTTGTTGATGGGATTGGTCATTTGGAGTAGTTGAATTATGGCTAGGATTAAGTGGGCTATATGTGAGGCTTGGTTGGGCTAAAGAAGAAGTATTGAGCCAAGGGATAAAAACTGGAGGGGGTTGAATGGATGTGGGTCGAAAAGTAGGCTAAGTCATGGTTTGGGCTGGGCTAAAAATTTGGGCAAAAGGAAATTCATTCTCATTGAATTTCAAGTGACAAGAGATGAATATTTTTCCAGTATTTGATAGACATTTAAAACCTTTGTGAAGATGGCTTGGGCCTAGGTACACACATTTTGGGGTGTGGTATTGGAACTTATTTGTTTGATAGGGCCTTAGACAAGGAAAACAAGCACACCCAAATACTTTTAAGGTAGAAAAATTCAACTTTTTGTGAAACAACAATTCAATGTGCGATTTACCTTTTAGGGTGTTTGTAGGCATACCATTAATAAGAATAATGGTAATTAGAAAAGCATCTCACCAGTAATTTAATGTAATATTTGCTTGAGCAAGTAGTGTGAGTCCAGTTTCAACCAAGTGTTTATGTTTTCTTTCTACCCTTCCAGTTTGAGCCAAAGTATAAAGAAGAGATAATCTACTACTGATTCCCATATTTGAGCATTTGATGTATCTTTTTATACTCACCACCGTTATTTGATTGGAATTCCTTAATAGATTTGTTAAATTGATTTTTGATGTATCTAACGAAGTGCTTAAAAGCTTCAATAGCAGTACTCTTCTATTTGAGAGGATAAATCCATGAATACCTGCTGTAGTCATTAACAAACAATATATAATAACGAAACCCATAAGTAGAGCACATTGGGGCTGGCCCCCACAAATCATAATAAACAAGATTAAATGGAGCAGTAGCATGAGACTGAGAATTAGGAAAAGAAAGGTTATGAGTTTTCCCCAATTTATAGGAATCACAAAATTCAATATCAAAATTGTCATTAACAAACAAGTTACAACTCTTTATAACTGAGTTCAAAATTTTTTATGAAGGATGTCCTAAACGTTTGTGCCAAACAGTCTTAGGCACAACCACACAAGAATTGACAAGATTTGTTCCTCCTGATAATACAAATGTAGATGAACCTTTATTTTTGTGCATTGACTGTTTCTTTTTACTGCTATTGTAATCTAGATCTTCTACTCTTTTTTCTTTCTTGACTGTGTCCAAATGAGACAACCCATCCTTAATTGTTTCGTTCAGCAGAGTTCGTCCTGTGGCTTTTTCCTTAATAAAATAGTAACACCCATGAAACTCAATATTGACATTATTATCTTGTTCAAGTTTAGAAACACTCACAAGATTTTTAGTGATATCAGACACACACAGAACATTTTTAGACTTAAACTATCTCCATTTCCAACCATAATCTTTTCAATACCTGAGTATTCTGATGGATATTTGAGTATTTGATAGTGATGTGGTTAATTGCTCTACTGTCAATATACCAATTCAGTTTTATCACCGTATCTGCTGTAGCAAATTGATTCACACTCTGCCCAGTAACAAGATCTATAAAGATTTGAAGGTCTTGAGAAATTTGATGATTGTCCTCCACGGTCTTGGGCAAGGGGACTTAAGAACTCCTTATTGAACCTATTATAACAAACAAGAGCAGAATGACCGTATTTTTCACATACCTAACAAGTTGGTTTATTGCCACGACCCCTACCACATCCTCCACCATTGTTAAAACCATCCCGTTGCCCTTGAGAATTATTTCTGTTATTACCATGAAATTGATGGTTGCCATAATTTCTGAAATCATTGTTGTTTCGATTTTGTGCTACATTTACAATAGCATTTTGGATGATATTTTTGGTTTTCTTCTGCGTATTTTGATGTTCCAACCTCTTTTCAAATGTAAGAAGCTCTGATTGCATATCAATCCATGAAATCTTTGGCTTCCCTTGAATAACAACTATGACAAGATTGTAGACTTCATCCAATCCTAGTAGAACCTGAGAAATATGGGCATGTCTCGGAATAGGACTTATGGCTTGGCCAAGTTTTCAGCGTTAGTTTTCATAATTTTAGACAATCTTCCATTTTGGAATTACCTTTTCTGGTAGTTTGGAACATTTGGCGAAGGAAATCCTCTGTAGCTCTAGATTGAACACCATAGAAATCCTACATAGCTTCCTATATGTCTTTGGTGTTTATGAACCCTATCAACTAAATGGTTACTTCAAGCATCATCGATTTTTACAACCAATCAAGTAAAAGTAAATCAATAGTTAGCCATTTTTCAAACTCAGAATTCACGACTACAGGTGCCGAAGAACTTGATAAAGCTCTTTGTTGTGCACTATCTCTCTGTTGAGCGTCATTTCTTTCTTCCGCGCTTGAAGCACCAGATCCATGAGATGTGGTTATGAACTTGGGAGTACAGGGTTTCTCACTCGTTAAGTGTTTGTACCCTCTTAAAATAGGGAAAGCCAGCGTCTGCCATAGCAAAAAATTGCTTTGTTCTAATTTTGTTGTCATTAGTTGATTCAAGATTTGATTTAGCAGAGGATTGGAGGAATGTGGAGGTTATGCCGAGAATAGAGGAGCTGAGAACGACATTTGCCATTTAATGGCTCTGATACCAAATCACGATGGAGAGAAGATAAGGTTGAAGAAATCTAAATTTGAGAAAAATAAATTCATTGATTTTTTTGCTTTTTATTAGGTGTTGATGAGACACATATATACACTTAAAATCCCTCCATTTATGGGATAAAAATAAATCAATAAACAAATAGAAATAAGAAATTTAATTTCTATAATGGACACATGTCAAGGAATGATTTGCATGAGCCTAACCAAAATATAACTTCTACAAAGAAAGAGTAATGAACTAGAGATAATTTGAGAATTTCATTTTCCATTTGAATCATCTTCCAGCATGGCAGTTATTTGATGATGTGGATGCTTCATCATTTTCATCTTTTCTTCTAACAAAACATAATAATTGAATATATATTAAAATTATCTCCTAACACCTTTAGTGTGTCGAGAATGATACCCTTTCCCCTATGTCGTAAACAAAGCGTTTAGAGTACATTTCTCTCGACGTAGGATGGGGACGTCGATAGTCACCTATTGTCGATGTGCTCTATCTGTCGGCATAAGTCATTCTGATGCCTTTTCATTTGCGCGTCGAGAATTCCTCTCGCGACGCACTACTCCAGATTTTCTTCCGACGTCGCTATGTACATCGGGAAATCCTTTCAGATGCTTTTAGGTATATATGTTGATGCTTAACGGAGTCAGGAGACCCTCGATTTCTTTAGTGAGAAAAATGATATTTAAATAGATTTAAATATCGTAGAACTCGTATAGATATTCTAAATTGGTCAATTGGATTGACGAAAGTTAGTGGAGTCTAATATTGGATTTTAAAATAATAATTAATTAAAATTTTTAATTAATTATTTGAATTAATTTTGATTTTAAAATGTTAAAATAACATTTTATCAAAAAGTTGCCAAAAAAAGTCAAATGTTAAACTTTTTACTTAAGAAAGTGAAAATTTGACCGAGACTATTCTTCGGTGGAAAATCTCAAACTAGGTTGGGATTATCTCATTTTTAGTGAAACCTTGACTATGATAAAGACAGATTGCCACAAAATCTACTAATTTCGAATTGATTAAGTGTCAAATTAATATGCAAAGGGAGTTTGCATGTAAATTGAGTATTTAAACTTGAGTTTTAGTATGATAAAGACTTGATGAATACTTTGTGTGTTTGCTGGAAAATGCTTGGTGTTCATAAAAAAAACACCCTAAATTGACCACTAATTTGGTTCTGCAACCAAGTTTTAAGTATAGAGGATGGTAGAGAAGACTTGACAGTGGTTCTTAATTGACTTTATGATCAAATTTAACATCAAATTCATGGAGATTTGAGTTAAGTAAATTATGTATTTTTTAAATTGTTTTAAATTTAAGTATAAGCATGTTTAACCTTTTAAATTCAAGGATAATGTTAGATCCAATTAATCCCGCTGTATGATTACATAATCTTTTAATAGAAACGTGAGTGAAGTGGGCAATCAACATGGACACACACAAAACTTAAGTGAATTAAAAATAAAATCTTGTAACATGCCTGCAACACTTTTGAAAAAAAAAACGAAAATCATCAGTCAATATTTCACAACGAACTTAAAAATTCTACATGTACAAAAGAAAACTTATAGTCAAAATCATGAAAATCACATAAAAATCGTATCATAAATCTTGAAACCATGTATAATAATAATTTTTCATATCGAACTTGTAATTCTAATATCAACTAAATGTTAATATTTTTTTTAAATAAACCATTCTCACATTAATTAAAACATATAATTTAAAATGGAAAATATTTGGACTAGAAGAATTTTGGCCTTTAATGTCGGTTTAAAACTGACATTAAAGGCCTTTAATGTCACTTGGCAACCGACATCTTTGTGAGCGTTATTAAAGGCCTTTAATGTCGGTTGGGCTTTAATGTCGGTTTAAAAACGACATTAAAGGCCTCTTTAATGTCGGGTTAAAAACGACATTAAAGGCCTTTAATGTCAGTTTTCAACCGACATATTTGATGGTGTTATTGAAGTCCTTTAATGTCGGTTGGGCTTTAATGTCGGTTTAAAAACGACATTAAAGGCCTCTTTAATGTCGGTTTGTCAGTTTTCAACAAACATCTTTGATAGTGTTATTGAAGCCCTTTAATGTCGGTTGAACTCTGATGTCGGTTTAAAACCGACATTAAAGCCTAGTTTTTGGATTCATTTTTACAAATTTATTTTTATTTAATTGTTACATTATTGTCCTATAGACCGACAATGGGTCAATGTAGATAAATATGTTTTTCACACGCCAACAAATCAATGAAATTCATATTATGTTAGAAACTATAATATTCGTCTTTTACATTTGAATACACAAAATAAAATCTTAATATTATGTTTATATATACATTCTACAATAGTACATGAAAAAAGATTCTAATACAAGAATTAAATAATTAAAAATCCTAAATGCCTTCTCAATCTTCAATTTTCAACGGTCGCTTGGCCATCTCTGCACAATCGCTTAGCTTTCAACCCCATATGACTTCAATTATCTACAAACAATATCCAAATAAACCATTTATATAGAATAACAAAGCAGCTAAACTAGTACCTAATTCTCAAGCAGCCTCTCTAAAAAACACATCATCTTGAGATCCAACATCACGAGCAAGTCTAATATCAAGCAAGTTTATAAGGGAACTCAAATTTGATTTTCCAAGTTTATAAGGGAACTCAAATCACAAAAGAGTAAACTATACATAAACAAACTTGTAATTTAAGACTACAAACTTGGGTTTCTATAACAATTATGGAAACAACTTTTTCTGCTGCTGCAACAAGCATTCTTCCATTATTTGGACTTTGTCGCACCACCCTAATTTAGTTGTTAAACATATTAGTACATTACGATGCAGAGGTGATGTTTTATAAATAATACCAGGTGCAGTTTAATATGAAGAAATCAAAATTAAAGCATGAGTTTGAGTTTATACCTTAAAAATGCCAACACAACTACCACTTTTAATGCTCCAATACCTGATCTCGATACTAATATCAGAAAAGCACAAATAAGATCATCTTTACTAGTGAAAGTCTGAAGTGATTGGCCATGCTGTAAAATATCTCAGAGCTAAGTAGAAAGACCTCACTTTAAAAGACTTTGTGTACTATATTGTAGCCTGCACCATAAAATTGTTAAGAAATGTCCTAGAAACTAAACATACTGCATACATACTTAAAGGTATCAACTTACAACACACAAAACCATTGTTGTTGAGTAAAGTCAAGCCCCCCTAATAGGATTGACTGCATTTGTGAATCATGGATGACTCTCTTAGAGCAACCATCAAAAATTCATTTGACAAATAAATAACAAAGCAATAACTAAACATGCAACCACACTAAAACTGATGAGTAATCAAATGTTTTTAAACTAAATATTTTGATGGTGTGTATAATAATGCAAAGCTGAATTAGAAAATGGGCTTGTATCATTAACAAGAAAACGTGAAACCTTCATCAAATGCCAAGTGAAATGTTGGATACTAAACAAACACCTGTGCAATTTGGTTAACTTCACTGTTTGAACATTGAGAATTGAGAAAAACTTTATATATGGTGCAAAATATCAAGTTTTAGAGAAATGAGATGTATAGTTGCACCCGAAGAAGGAGAAGAAGAAAATGGTGAAATTGTTTTCAAAAACCTGGAAGAAATCGAAATATATGCCTTACCAAGACTAGCTTGCTTTCACAATGGAAAATGTACGATTAAGTTTCCATCGGAGATATTGTATACAGTTGGATCGTGTGACATGGAGACATTTTCACATAGAATACTAAGCTTGCCCAAATTGAAATACATGGGGATAGAAAAATGTGAATTTCAAATCTCGCCAGGCCAAGACATAAATGTCATTATCCGAACACGTTTTCAAATAATCCTTACAACGAAAAAATACTCATACATTCAACAAAACAACATAGTGTAAAGGTAACTACGATTGGAGAGGAGAGAACTAGAGATCATGGTAATTAGAGAGGAGAGCACAAAATAACATATAAATTTGAAATATATACGATTGTGCAGAACCAACAATGCTACCTTGAGATTGATCCGTTAAGTTCTAGTTTCTGACAACATAACACATCTTTAACCGTTTACTTAAACTATGTTGTGAAAGAGTTTTATTTTCTCATAATAATCTACACAATATACTCTCGAATAATGAGGCAGTATGATTTAATGCGACATAGCTGATGTGGTTTCCTTTTCTCATGGATGATATAGCTTATATGGATTTTAATTCAGGAGATTCAAGTCTCTTCATCTTACATTATGTTTGCCATACAATGTGGATTCTATTTTTTTTTTCTCTACATTAATCTTCAGATTCAACGAATAATCATGGGACAGATTTGTTTCCTAAAACTGTTATTTGACTTATGTGACAAGAAATATTATCAAATAGTAGAAGAAATAATCTTACATCAGGTTTGAGCACTCCGTTGCACTTTTGGCAGATTGGAATACAGAAATCATGCTCCCAATATTTTTCATCGATTTCAATATCACCATCTGGCCTTTGCTTCATGCCAAAGCTCTTATCCGATCCTGGGACTCCATCATCCAAACTTTCGATTGCTTCTGCCCACTGTAGCAAAATATATTTGCTGAAAGCTCAACCAGAAGTCATTCATAATCCACAAATTTTCACCTCTGATTGAAAATAAATGATATAAAATATGGAGTGAGGAACCGAAAGATGCTTTCTCTCAGGCCCCGTTTGGTAAACATTTTGTTTTTTGTTTTTGTTTTTGAAAAGTTAAGCCTCTAGGCACTCATTCTACCTCCAACTTTCTTCCTTTGTTATCTACACTCTACCAATGGTTTAAAAAACCAAGCCAAAACTTGAAAACTAAAAAAAAAAAGTAGCTTTCAAAATGTTGTTTTTGTTTGTGAAAATTGGCAAACATATCTGAAAAGGATCAACAAACATTTCATTTCGTACTTTTTGAGTTGGAAAGATAAGTAAATCAGATGATCGTTACTCAAAGACCAAACAGAACAAAAACAAACCTTTGGGTTGAGAGCTTTCATTGAGATGAAAATGAAAGAAATCTGACCTTTGGGTTGAGAGCTTTTATTAAGGTCTATTTTTTTTAATAATGATGACAACTTGCATTGAGATGAAAATGAAAGAACAAAACCAGCCGACAAAAATCTAGTATAAGGTCTCAGTTTTTTGCAAATGCATACCTTTAGTCCATCCAACTCGATCACATATGCACACTCGACCACCTCAAGGCCAACTTGCACTGCCATTTTATCCGCCAATGAATTATTAAATCGCCTAGAAGGTAATGAATTACTCTAATTTCAATCTGATTATAATGTATTTGCTTAAGAATGGTAGAATCATGAATTAATACCTGGATTTGTCCTTCGAAGGCAATTTTTGCAAGCAGTGGCTAAGAGCATGATAATTTTATAATTGTACAATATTCTTCTTGGTAGAAGCAAAAAGACCTGCAAATACTAATTCTAAACCATCACTTTCCTGTAAAAATACAAGTACATTCAAATAGAAGTCAAAAACCTATTTAACAAAAAATAAACTGTAATATCAATGACTAGCCAGATATTTACCTTCAAAAATTTATCAAACAATCGAACTTTATAGGACATCATGATGTATATAAAGACGAGGAATTAAACTAGCAAATCAATCGTCCTCAAAATAAAGAACTAGCAAATCAGGTAAATATAAGGTAGAAATACATTTTTGGAGCCAAAGAAGTCGTCCTCATCGTCTTTGAGATTGCCAAAACCTCTCTTATTCCCTACATTTTTCATAAACATAGCATTAAATCAGTATACACATGCCAATCTCAAACCAATGATTTATTTCAAATAATGCCAAATTTCACCTGAATGCCTATATGCATTCCATTAAAATTGACTCCAAAATCATCATATTTGGAACTAAATTTTCACCGAAAATTGAAGGAGCTGTTAAAATGAATACATTACCAATTCGTAGATGTACACCAACAATCGGAGGAAAAAGGACTAGCAATTTTCTCCCATGAGTTAAAATATACAAGTTAATAGTCCAAATGGAAAATGCACAACACAAAATGGAAGACACATCAAAACAAGATTTGATATTAGTTAGCTCCTCTGATAACTTGAGCTTATTGTACTCCAGGAATTTCAATTAAGCTCCTAAGATTTGATATTAGGTAGCAAAACTGTATTGCATTTACAAAATGCATTCAACCTAATATCTTATAAAAGACAACTCACTATTTACTTCAAATACAATTAATCCAGATTTAACTATCCACAAAATTCAACAAGAAAATAATGTAACAAGCTAAAAGAACAAAACATAAATCAATTCCACAAAATGGATGCACACACAAACAGAAAAAATCCAAAAGAAAAAACACAACCCAGTATGCATAATCAACCACAAATAGACTGATGTTCCAAATTTCACATAAGTCGAGCCTAAGTACAAATTTGAATCCAGAATGCTTCAAATGACATAACACAACACATTATTACCAAAACTTTAACTCATTTGACCATAGTAATTGAGCTTTTGGACTATACTAAAAGTTAAATAAAACTGAAAAAATTCCATCCGAAGTACAAATTGAAGCAAAGGAAACTAACAAACTTCTAAGCTCAAAGTTCATTACTGATAAAGAACGTCAGAAATCCTTTTTCTATTTAATGAGAATTAGAGAAAAGAACACAAACAATACTGACCTTTGCAAATGTGCTCTTTCCAGAACCATTCTTTCCCATGATGGCGTGAACCTACTAGGGTCAGAAAAAATAATTCCAAATGAACAAAAGATCAATGAAAAATTCAAAATGTGAGAATCCACTCCTAAAACAATACTAAAGATTAATTTTGAGCTAACCTCTCCTTCGTAAACAACAAGATTAACACCCTTGAGAATCTCTTGCTCGGTTTCTGCAATTACAACAATGGGAAACTTTATCGAGTAGATGGTGTGCGCGTAGAAGGAAAAAGAAATATAAGAACAATATGTAGAGGGGGCAGATTTCATTTTAGAAAGCGACGTTACACAGAATTGCTTATGTACTTTGAAGTTCCACAAAATTGCTTTATCACTCAACTTCTCACTCTCCACATTTCAAATGCATGAATCTTTCTATTTATTATACTGTACAAAAGCATTTTAAAAAGTAGCAAGAAATAAAAGAAATTTTTGAAGTTACATAGTGAGCAAGTGAAACTCACATTGCCAACTTCGGAATCGTTCAAGGCGTTCAATGGCTGGTGCTTCGAATGCAGATCTAGCCACGAGTAGACCAAATCTGAGCTTACGAGACAGACGCAACTGGGCACAGTGGTTGCAACAACTAGGTACAGACGTAGTGTTCAAAGAAAATGACTTACCTGACGGTGGTTGAAGAAGGATTGTTCAACAATGACAAGGTACGAGCTTAGAACGAGGGACGACAGTATTGGATTCAATGACGACTAAGCATGAGTTGGGCACGAGAGATTTCTTCTAGTGGTGATGGCGATGGCTGTTCGAAGAAGAAAGGAAAGAAAGTGAGATGAGATTAAGAAGAGAAGGAAAGAAATCGACAAAAAGTGGAAGAAAAATCGTGTGGTTAGGGAAAGAGGTGCAATGGTTGTCGCGCGACTTGGTTAGGCAGATCTTGGTAGTCGGTCTTCAGAGTTGGAGATTCGTGGATGGTGGTGAAGACTGAGCACGGTGGTGGTGAGGACTGAACAAGAGGACGGTGGTCATAAGGTCTGGGCACGATTGGTGTGGCCGCATCTGTTTTTCTCCGAGGGTGTGAGATGCGCAATTGAGAAGAGAAGGAAAAGAAATTGAAAAACTAGAGAGAAAGAAAAAGATGTGTGGGAAAGATTAGTAAAGTAAGAGAGAGGAAAACTTGATTTTTTACCAAATTAAAAAAATAAAAAAAAATTACAAAGGGGCTTTAATGTCGGTTTTCAAAAGGTGGTCGTTTAATGTCGGTTTTAAACCGACATTAAAGCTCCTTCTTTAATGTCAGTTTAAAACCGACATTAAACGTTCGCCTTTTGAAAATCGACATTAAAGCTCATTTTTCATTTTTTCGACCCGACATTAAAGGCCAGATTTCTTGTAGTGTTGACAATATCCACCCCTCGAGCTTCTGGGGTGTAAAATTCTATTTGGTTTGACTGACAAGATTATACACTTCGTTTTGGCTAGGACCAAATTGGCGTTGTTGCAGAGGAGGATTTCTTTTTCTTTTATGGACTTGTAGCTTTCTTGCCTACTAATCGGTATTACTTCTGATGCATGTCTGATTCAGTTGTGAAGATTTTGGACGTCTAATATACTTTTATGAGATTACGGGAGAAAGTAAGAAATTAGAAGAGAATGAAAGAGACAAACTTAGTTTAGCAAAAATAATAATATGTGTAGAAGACACACATGAGGAGAATTATAAAGAAGAAACAAAAATACAATTGATGGCTCAATCGATGGCTAAACAAGAGAAGACTCCCTGAGAGCACTTGAGTCCGACACAACTTAACAACTGCCATGCATAACGTACCAGCAGTGCAAAAGCATGAGATAATTAAATTATCCTTTAGCTAATTCTAAAGCACATAACTGAAAGAATAGCTAAAGATATATAGTAGAAGTAAAAAACACAGAAAGCTTTGGTAACCCAGTTCGATGAATGCTACCTACGTCTAGGGAGCTTTCTTAGCTTAGATAAGTAATATTATTAATATTCAATGAAGTCAATAAACTAATAATACAATAAGGAACTTTCTTCTTATATAATGACTCTATTTAAGTTTATAAAGCTATAGAACTTAAACACATTCAGGCTCCCCTGAATTCGTGAGTGAATCTTTTTTAAGATAGAATCATGCTTCCCCTGAGCTCAATGACTGTTCGTTATAAACAATATCTTCATTCATATTACTTATCAGTAATCTCATCAAGTGATCATCACAGAGATGCGATAAACAAGAAGATAAACTACCATCTACACACCGCTTCAGTTTTTCTTATGTTGAAGAATGATAAACTAGCTTACCTCATCCATAAACTCAACGAAAATATCTAAAAAAAGATATCAATAAAAGATCCCTAGGAACATGGAAGATCTTCTATCTTTTTTAATTTAAATACCAATAATTAATTTAATTTTTAAATAATAGAAAGAATTTCATTAATTATTTTTTATAAAAATACCAACAAACTCTCTTTTTTGTCAAAAAGAGGAGAATTATTTGTATGTTCAACCAGATGCTTCAAAGGAGGAAGATAATACAAGAGATCTCATGATTCATCAATCCAAACCATCATATGTATATAGCAGAACTTCATTATAAAGAATCTGCTAAAAACAAATATAGTTATGGGCAAAATATGGTACCCAATTAACAAGCCATCATTAATAGGTATTAGTTAACCAATGGATGAATTCACAAAATATTGAATACTAACAAAATACATCATCTATCATTCATTTCATCATTATCTTCCACACCTGCTAACTTAGCAACTCTACTCCCCTTTTAAACCTAAAAAAGGAAAATAATAATTACTTATGTGCTTGATTAGCCAAGCTGGAGGAAGGAATGAGAGCCTTCAAATGACTAACAAGAGTATGTACCTCCAGTCTTCTTTCAGATAAAAGATTGCTAGATGTTGAGAGAGCGTAAGATTCAACCGTAAAAATATCGACGATTCTCGTGGCTAAGTCATGGGGAACAGTAAGCTCTTTAGAAGAAATGTTAACATCTTCAGTATCAAAGGTACGAGGATTCCTAGAAGGCCTCATGTCATGATCCAAGTCAAGAACATGAATACCCTGAAATGATCTGTAGCTGAGTGATAGAGTCTTTGGTTCAAGACCAGGGGCATCAAGTTCAGTGAGAATATCGGTTTAGGTGAAGCAACAAACTGGAGAAAAACTGAGGCAGGGCAATGGGAATCTTTACACCAAAGGTACCCACATGTCTTAATAACTGTATATATATAAATATCCCAACATCCACAGAGGTATGATGACATATTTGATAGAGAAATGTAACCAAAGTAGCAAATACACTCGAAGCATGAGATGAAGGAAACCAATTTACAATGCCTATCTTATGAAGGATTGTAAATTTTACACTTAGTGATACTGCAGGAATCCCATTAACAGGTCAGACTGATAAAGTTCTACTAGACAAGACAGAAGTCAATTCATCATTAGAGGAATGTGAAACATGAGATTCAAAGGAAATAAAATTTCCAAGGAAACTATTAATGACAGATGGGGAGATTTTAAACTTGGCTCCTTTAATATAGATAGTCTGATAATTAGGGCTATTTGGGACATTAAACTCTGAAGGCAAGTTCACAGTGAATTCCCTAATTAATCTGGGATAAAAAGGATCAACATTTAAAATGGTCTTAGACAAACCAACCTTGACAACCATATCCATAATACTCAAACATGAGTAGTGTTTATCAGAAATGTTGACTTCATCAGCAATTCTCCTTTGTACTACATACTTCCAGCATTGAACACTCTCCTCGAGATGAAATGAAATTTCATCAATAGGGGCAGATGGAATGTTTGGAGGAAGTTTCCTTCGGCTAGTCTTAGAGGTGACCACACGAGGACCTTTCGCGAGCTGTTTTTACTTCTTTTTAGTATTGGTAGGAGTAGGATCAGACTCAGTACAAGGATCATTAGCATTAGGACTAGGTTGTTGATTAGCATCACCAGTATTAGCATAAGTAAGTTGACGAACAGGTTCAGAATCAGGTTGATTTTGAAAACCAGGAGCTGGCTCTTGATGAGTGTTTAAGGGGTTTAAAGCATTAGGGTAGTGAACTACATGTTCATCAGTAAGGATTCACATTATATGTTTGAGACTGAATAGGGGCAGGAACAAAATAATTTTGGATGAACTACTGGATGAATGCACAGATGTAACATGAGAAGAAATGTAAGCAGCAAACGACTCAGGAACATTTTCAGAAGGATGGGAACATTTTCAAATATAAAATATCTATTTTTTCCAACTTTTATTTAGTTATTCACAAGGTCGTGTACTAAATAATAATAATAATAGTAACAAGAATAATAACAACAACAATAATAATAATAATAATAAATACATAATAATAATGATAATAAAAAATACATAATAATATTAATGATGATGATGATAAAAAAATACATAATAATAATAATAATGATAATGATAATAATAATTGGGGTGACGTATTTTTTATGGAGGTATTCATATTTAAAGAGCTCCCGTATTGGTTGAGTGTCGTTGTACATTATAATCCAGAAACTCGAGTTGATTGGTTTTTTCTTCCTTCTGATGTACAAGGGATAACCATTTTGGGAAGAGTTTTCTGGGCATTTGGTCCTGCAATAGAAGGGTTCAAATATTGTAGACCATTAATTCAGATCGACGGAACCCATTTGTATGGAAAATATAAAGGAAAAATATCAATTAATTGCTTCTATGTAAATTATTTGATGTAATTTTAGGAGATTTGTTGTTTTAGGATGTATTATAGGATTTTATGATGTAATTGTTTGATGTAATTGCTTTTATGTAATTTCAGGAAGGTTTACTGAACTACTTTTTTATTTTTATATATACGTTTGAGTATACTTTGATAATAAACGTAAACATTGTGACTAAAATTGTAGTGGATTCATGTATACTAAATTAGGGTTTAATGTATACTTTTGTCTTAGTGCAATTATATAATTATATAATGGCTTACTTTTCTTATTTATGTAATTAATTAAATCTTTTTATATTATTTGTAGAATGGATCCTGGTCTAGTTGATGATAGCCATCTATATCTACAGGCGACTCATAGATCACAAACCATATAGGATACCTCCTCCATCATCGTGTTAAGTTGTTTAAGGAAAAAGGCAGCGTCTCAGCGCACCATCCCCTTCGATCAGTGTATTGCACCATACTTAGAGGCTGTTGGATTCCTAGGGGTTTTCCAGGTTGGATTCATGCAATTAGATTGACATTTGATTACTACACTAGTCGAGCGTTGGAAACCAGAGACCCATACATTTCACATGTCTTGTAGGGAGTACACAATCACGTTGCAGGACGTTGCAGTGCAGTTGTGGTTGTTAATGGATGGGGAGCCTCTGACAAGATCACTAAAGTATAACTGGAAGGTTATCTACGAGGATTTCTTGGGAGTTGTACCACCTGACATGAAAGGTCAGTGGTTGAGTCTTCCATGGTTGGCAGAACAGTTTGAAGAATTTTCACCAGATGCTGACGTTGTGAGTGTTCAGAGATACGCTCGTGCATACATCATGCAATTGATTGGGGGCTTTCTTTTTGTTGATAAATCAAACACCCTGGTCCATTGTATGTTTCTCCAATTCATATTTGATTTTGACCAGGCTGGTACGTATGCGTGAGGCGCTGCGACCCTCACATGGTTGTATAGGGAACTCTATCGAGCAAGTCATGCACAGTCCTTAGAGATTGCTGGCCCATTAATGTTGCTACAAATATGGACATATGATAGATTTCCCATTGTAGCACCACAGAGAACGCTGCAGCATTCAGATGGTCAACTTTTGAGTTTCAGGTACTATTTCATATACATGTTTTTTTAATAGACAGTGTTAATTAATTACTTAAATGTCTAACTTTTTTAAAAGTATGGTAGTTTTTTACTAATAAATTAGATCCTAATAATTATAATGAGTTTCAAAAGAAAAAAAAAAACATACACTCATTCAAAATTAAAACTCTGGATAACTTACACCTTTAGTACACAAACAATTTCTCTCAATCCAATTGAAATTTAGAACATATCTTTTATGGACTTCTCGATGCATCTATTACATAAAGATTATTTTTACAGATTTTTTCTTCTTCTTTTTCTTCGTTTTTTCTTCTTGTTTTTTTTTCCTTCTTGTTTTCTTCTTTTCATTTTTCGTTTTTCCATTTTGTGTCGTCGTCAACATCTTCTTCTTTCATTTTTATACTTTATTTCTTCTTCTCGTGTCTCTTATTCTCCATTCTCCAAACTCCTCTTTGTTATGTAGAAGCTAGAAACAGAACGAAGAATTTGAACCAAGAAAGAAAAAACCAAAGAGAAACAAAAAATAGTTACTTGGAATGAGAAAGAGAAACAAGAAGTTGTTCACGAGTGAGAAATAGTATTTAGGTACGAGAATAAAAAATAAGAAATAAGTACTTGGAACGAGAAAGAGAAATGAGAAAGAGGAACAAGAAGTTATTCACGAGCGAAAAAAATGGTAAGTGGTGCAAAATTTGAGTATTGTGTTGGGCAGAACAAGAAGCGAGAAATAGGAATGAGAAGTTAGTATCAGATCGATCTCATGTGCAGATGGATTATTTTGGTAAATTCGCAGGCAACTAAAGTCATCATAAGATCATTACTCATTAGAATTTGAATTATGGACCAGATTTCATTTGGGCCTCTATTTGCTAGCCATCCGTATAAAACCCCCTAAAATCACAGTGTAATTATAATAGGTAGCAATTTTAGAAATAATAATCAAGTATATAACAATATTTAAAAGAATTGTAAATATAACAAAGTCTATTAGTGATAGACTTCTATCGATGATACCCTTATAGTCTATCAGTGGTAGACCAATATTTGCAACATGAACCATCAGTGATAGGTTTATTATACATATATTAAAATTTTAATCAAGTCCCACATTAGTTAGATGAGGGGATAATCATTGGGTATATAAGAGATGACAACTATTTCTAGTAGTTTCAAGCCTTTGGAGTGAAACCAAAAGTAGAATCAAGAGAGTTTATACTTGAGGAAGGTAATATCATATCATCACGAAGATATTTGGATGTTGGTTGTCCCTAATAAGTGATATAAGAGCTAGTCATATTGGTAGAAACTTGCTGAACAAATAAGTATTATTCAAATGGATAACTATGTGGTTGAGCTTGCAACGTGCTTGAGTGTCATTAAGAGAAATGAGATATTAAAAAAAAATGATTTTCAGTTAAACATTAAAAATATTTAAAATAAAAATACAAATGTGTTTGATTACATTTCCTGACAAGTGTTTTTGTACACATGTTTGTTTGTTTTGGCTAGACTTTCCATTAATGTTGAATTATGGTATTAGGCAACTATTAAACATTACGAACTAATAATTTCAATGTTGTATTTGAAATCACTTTCACGTACCATGTTTGTTTGTCTTTGTTAAAAATATGAAGTGAGATGATTGCTAAGTTGGACAACAGAGGTGATCATAAAAGTTGTGCACAAAAGTGGTAGACATGCAGAGTTGAATGTCAAAGGAGGTTATAAGAGTTTGGTTGTCAAAATGAGGCAATGTCAAAGGAGGTTATAAGAGTTTGGTTGTCAAAACGAAGCAATGTGATCACTGATGGTGGTTACCAGAATTAGACATTAGGAATAATCATCCAAGCTTGTTGCTAGAGTTGGTTGTTAACGATGACCAACAAATGGAATCATAAAAATTATTGGAAGGAGGGAGAGATAAATTAGTGAAGAAGTTTTTGGACAAGTGTAGGAGCTTCAACAATGAATTAAATTATTTGACACCAACTTTGATCAAACTCCCACTTGAGTTAGGAATCCAATTCAAGTCAATGTCTCAAGCACCAACTGTACACAAATGTCTAAGAAATTGATTATTAATTTTCAACCTCCAAATTTAAAGTATGTTTTCCATGTAACTTCATTTTGTCATTCGTTTGACATCACTTTAACCACACATTGAAAGATTGATGAGCCATAACATATATTGAAAGAATTATAATATAAGGATTATAATTTGTACTTTGTTCCTTGCCATCTGCAAAATCTCCAAGTATACAGCCCAATAAACATATCATTCTTTGTGTTCTAATACATTAACAAACCCAAATTATAGCTATAAATTCCCTCATTTATACACAATTGGTTTAAATAAATCTATTAATTTTCAGCAAGCTCTTTGCCTTTACACTAAAAACATGTTGGAAAGAAACAAAAAGAACTACTTGAGCCAAATTTTACAGGCCTACCCCTACGGTGTCGGACAACAAAATCTGTTGGCCTGCATAAGAATAGCTTTAGGCTGATTCATTTCTCTGGTCATTCCATTAGCCAACAGCTTCAAGGCCAAATGACAGCCCATTATAAAACAACAACCATTATGCATTTACTGTATCAAGTAAAAAGCATCTTCAATTCTTCAATTCGTGCACTTCGAACTTCTTGATCTGTCAAGGCACCCGAAATTAATCGTTGTTTTCTTGCTTGTACTGCCTCCATCCTTTCCTCCACAGTACCCTGACAGATAATGTTACATTTCAGACCATATCATGTTTAAATGAAACTATCAAACAACCTGACACGTTCTTTTGGAATGAATTTTTTGGTGTTTCGTTCAAAAACACTTCAAGTATTTTTTTAAATTTTCAAAATAACTTCTGGCAATTCAGATTAGTATTTTGAACTAGCTAAAACCCTTTCCAAGTTTTAACCTTTAACCATAATCTGAAATGTCTACGGCAGGTACTAAATTCTAGTTTATCAGTACATCATACTTCACAAATTGTCTGCTATTAGTTGGAGAAGAGATTGCACCTTTACGATAAAGCGTTTTATTTTTACACTCTTAGTTTGCCCGATGCGATGAATGCGCATAACTGCTTGTTCTTCAACTGCTGGATTCCACCATGGGTCCTACAACGATTATTTAACCATAGACCATAAATTATGCCATTGAATTACTGCTAGAATATTACAAAACTCTCTTCCAAATAGTAGAGAATGAAATGACCAGGCAGGGTCTTCATGTTTAGACAATGAGAAGTAGTTAGCAAGCATTAAAACGCTGAACAAAAAGGCATTACAAAGAAAGAATAATAATAGATGCAAAGTATACACATTTAGCAAATTTTTCTTTCGTTGCTGTCAGGCATCCCTGAGGAAGATTAAGAACAGATTGAACTTCAGAAAAGCTTTAAATAGTGAAAGTCTAGTAAAACTACACAATAAATATGGATCAATACCACCGTCAACGGCAAAATATCTTTCAACCTTTACATGTTTCCAAAGGGAAGGCTAAAGGATGGAGTAAGAAAAACTACATCTGATTGAGTTCTTGGCCTCTAGATAGATAATAGACAAAAATTGTGAATGGCTTTTGGGAAAACCCAATACGAGAAATAGCATCTAAATAAGTACCCTACAAAAGTTATAACAGGAGGATCATGCACAAAGAGACTATCAATATCTTTCCCTAAAAGATCACATATTCCACCTACTTAAAAATAAAGAACCATGGAGTTATTTGTGCTGATTTCTCCTGAAGCTTCTAACCAAGAGAGAATTCATGTTCTTTTTTTTAAAATAAGAACCAGTGCATTGAAGCACCAAAAGAAGTGAATTGATGAGGTAGGATAGTCTTATCCAAAAACAAAGAGTTTTGAGAATCCTCAATTAAAATGACATGCAGGCTCCCCAATTGGTTTGCATCAAACATGAAGAAATGTTATAACTTCCAAAAGCATTTAGGCAGAATAGATCAGCTAGAAACAAGAAACATAATTATCAATTGTTTCCTCTGTTGCTATACCCATCTTAAAAATGTATTCCTCTTTAACCAAAGCATCTAGAAAGAAGCCATTAGCACATAAAAGATGATCCAAACAACCTTTGGATTGCTCATAAAACTTTGACCAAGGAGCACTTTTAAATATAGAGCATGTATCAAGAAGCAATCAGCTATATGGTTTGATTCCATTAGGCATACCAATACGAAGGCATTTGAAGCAGCTGTCAAATTTATTCCAACTCCACCAGCCTTGAGCGACATCAACAACACCTAAAGTCACAACAAATCCATAATGTTACCATTAAATTGCTTCCCACACAAAGCTGAAGAAAATAAAATTGCATACCAGAATTCCATTATCCTCTGAAAACTCTTTTATAACTTTTTCTCTCTGTTGTTGACTTAAAGTCCCATCCAAACGAAGAAAAGGAATATTACTCCTGTGATGAAAAGAAAGGTAATTACAAAAACCTTATATGCAAGAAATTAAAGAGAATGAAACGCTACACACAACAATAGAATGTGATACAGAAATGTGAGAAACAAGTAACAACTGGATGAGGACTTTGGATCATGATTAGTATAATACATTCCAAGAGTATCAGCACCTAAATACTTTGAAACAAAAGAAAATGATCACAATATCATTCAATAACCCATTACTTCTGTCAATATGCACATCTTTTTGCATCCCATGGCAATATATAGATGTTCCTACATGCTTTGTTAGACAGTTCTTTCATTACGGATCCAAAAACTTACACTTGCATGGAGTTAATTGTAGATAGATTTAAGTATTAAAATAACAAGAAATCTGAGCCAATACATAAGTAATTGGTATTCCATTTTGTAATCAATTACAAAGAGGAAGCTCCACCCTTTAACACTCTTTGTACAATTTTTTTTCAATTAGTACATAATCAAAACCAATGCACTTATGGGCATGTGTCAGCTCATCACAGAAAAGGAACTTTAAGATGACGTACCGAGAGAGAGGAACTTGTAAAAGATCAAGAAAGGCTGTCCACTGGCTGAACAAAATACTTTTTGAACCTGACAAACGAATAGTTTCAAGTTCATTCATCAAAGCCACAACTTTGGATGATTCGACCCAATTTTTCTCAATATCAATCTGGAAACGACTGTCAGTTGGAGCAGTTATAAGATCCTGTCTATTGATCGCTTTCCTATAAAGCAATTGTAGGGTTAACACTTGAGATGAAGTGGAGACATGCAAGTCAAGGAGATCCAGTTACTCTTTTTTAAAAGACAAAGAAAAGAACTAAAAAATAAGATAAGTACCTGCATACTGGACATAAACCAGAACTAGAATTTTTCCAACTCGCCAAAAGGCACTCTCGGCACATACGGTGAGCACATGATGTCAATACTGCATCTTCAAATACCTCGAGACATATTGGACATTCTCCATGTTCGCCGCTGCGAAGCTCTTCCATAACTTCTTGGACATAAGCATGAGAAGGCAGATCTCTCCCTTCTCCTACCTGTGTGTTTGGAGTGCCTTTAAGAAAACGTTTTGCTAGCTTATTTAGATCAGAGTATTCTTGGGTATCACCTCGACTGTACAAACCAAAACCATCAATTAGCCTTCTCTCAGAATATGAGAATAATAGGCAACAAGACAGTAAGCCATGGCCAGGAACTAATTTACTACTTTCTTAGAAAGACCACTTAATTTTTCACACCCCTGAATCATGCATATATTTGTGTTCAAACGATGCTCACGATTATGTATTCACTAAACAGTAAGAAAATTAAAGGGAAAAAAAAAAAAGAAAATGGGTTATGGAACGTCCTCCATAAACTATTTCTTCAATGATAATTTCTCAAAAAGCAACCATTATATAAATGGCTTTTTTAGTGGTGATCTTCCAGAAACCATTTCATTCTGAAGCACACCCTTCAGGCATCTCAACACCATGGGAAAAGAATCCAGAGATTCAGCCCTTCTTTAGTTCTCTATCCTAATTTGTGACCTCTTACACAGACAGAGCTCTGGAGACTGCAAGTCCTCTCTTCTGCTATTGTAGTTTAGGCTACTGAAAGAGTTTAATAAAGTGTAGGTACAGTGTAGTTTAGTTAAGTCTTGTGCTTTAAAGGTCATCAATAGTCCAAAGTTCAGTCTTACAACTTGAACTCTTTTGTTGATATGGTTAGAGAAGAATTCAAGAGTCTTACATGGACAAAGGAAAATATTTGGAATGATGTTTTTATTTTCTTGTACTTCTGGGCTCTCAAATCTAAGTACTTCAGTAATTACTTCAGTAATTTCCCTTTTAGTTTCGTTAAACAATTGAGACTTTACAAGATTCCCAGTTTCCAGATGCCTCAAAACCATTTCATTCCCACCTCCGGTAGAGGAATGGAAAAAACCTAAAGAAAAAAAGTTACAGAAGAGACGGAGGAATAGAAGGCACCTCATCACAAGAAAGGGATGATCACAACATTGGCGAAGACGTAAAAGTAACTCCAATATTGATGCATAATTGTGAAGGACACGCCCTTGCTCAACAAATTGGTCAAATTTCACCTATTATTTTTGGATATCTTGTTACTCAAGGTAATAAGTCAAACAAAAACAAGCAAGACACATTTGTGCAAGCAGAGCTGGGTTACCTTGGATCTCTTGAAAAGTGCCTCATAGAAATCTTTTTCAGCATCTGTAAGTCCACAGTAAATCACCTGAACATCAGCTGGAGGAAGAACTAAAATTGGCCTGCAAGTTGCAGCACCCACAAGTTATTATCAAAATGTACATTGGCATAAATCAAATAATAAGTCAAGGCAACCACTAACCTGCCTTCTCGATCCTTACTATATTTAGTCCTCCTCAGCATGATTGGCTTTAAGATGGATTGAACCAATTTTAGCCCTCTCTCATCACCTTCTTCAAATGGTTTTTGAATGATTTTATTCCACCTAAATCAGAAAGTAAAATTGATCGATGCTAAAAAGGATATGCTACGCCAAAGCATGCAGGCAAAATAATTCAATAGAGCATAATGAAGTGGAAACATTTGAAATGCCAAGTATATGTAAAAGTAACTGACCATGCCCAATTTCCCCAAGGTTCAATTCGCAAGAATCGAAGAAGACTGAAGATATCCTCCAGGTTGTTCTGAGTCAATTATAATTAATGGAAGGCAACCATAAATGACATTAGTATTGATAATTCTCATCAAGAAGTTGCCCATAATGAAAATACAGCACTGTTCTTGAAAGTAGTTGAGAACAAAATCCACAAATACAAGGTATTATACAAGAACAAACGACCAAAGTTGACAAAGTTTAATACAAGGTATCAAGTAAGCTCTATGAGAAGCTTTAGTTGTTGATCGTGATCCCAGTGCAAGAAATAAATACTTTTGACACCATGCAATATTACCTTGATAAATATGGCTCTAAATTTGACCTAAAAGACAAGATTGACAATAATTCATATTTTCCATTGCTTAAAAATGATTTTTCACAGTCTAGGTTCTTATTATAAAGGGACTCTATGAACTGCAGCCCCCCCCCCCCCCCTAAAAGTACACACAAAAAGAAAGAATGCAAAAAAGAACAAAAGGAACAGATCCAGTGATCAAATTAGAAAGAAAGAACTTCACATAGATGTTACCTGGATAGGAGTACCAGTAAGACACCAGCGACGATCAGCAACTAGTGCAGTAGCAGCAATGGAAATTTGGCTTTTAGAGGACTTAATATTGTGAGCCTCGTCCAGAACAACTCTGAACCACCTTACTGAATAAAGTCCACCTTCTTCAGTATTCTACAAGCAAATACAAAAATAAATGAAAACACAACTCAGCAAATGTGAGTTTAAAATCACTGACTTATAAATTAGAATGAAGTTTGCAACTACCTCTGCAGAAAATTCTGAGGCTAAAACCCCATAGGTAGTGATTACAACATCATTTTGTGCCAAAACTCTAGCATCCTTGGATCTAGTCTGTCCATAATGAACATGTAGAGACAGATATCCAGGTCGCACATGAGCTTCAATTTCTGCCTGAAAAACAAAGAAACCATTCAAAGGAATTCTCAAATACGATTAGCCATCTTACTAAGCATGATCCATGGAACAAATTGAAGTTACGGAAGTTTAAGTAAGCAATATGATTTACTGAATGACAGAGAGGAATAATACCTTCCACTGTCCCAAAAGGGTCATGGGACAAATTATCAGATTGCCGCCACTTGCTAAGGTGTTCCTCTGCTGCTGCAACAACTTTTCAAAACCTGTAATTTTAGCCTTCTTCAAAGGATTCAAAGATTCGCCAATACTTCCATCATCACCTTCAGTAGAGGAATGTTTCAGCTGACCATTGGATACTCCACCCCTTTCTGAATGAGCAAGAAGAAGTGATATGGTCATGATGGTCTTCCCGAGGCCCATGGCATCAGCCAGAATCTTTCATTAATCAACCTATGTGTCAGTAAACACAAAAGTAGAACGAACAACACAAGCAGGAATGTAACTACAATTATGGTTCATTATTTAAGAGTTTACCCCTCCTCTGGCTATTTGCAGAGTGCTTGGGAACTCTGTCGTAGCCTCACCAGAAAAAGAATTTAAATAGATGACAGGTTCCCTCCTACAAAAGGAACATAAAGTCAAGACATAGAGAACTATGAGAACAATAGATCATGAAACCAGAAAAAATACCAATAACAAAACAAAAAACTAGCATACTTATCCGCAAGACGATAACCTTCCCAACATGGATGAAGGGTTGTTGCAGCCTCATCCATGAACTTTCCTTTCTCCAGATGGATCATCCAATGAAGAGCTTGCTTTTGGTATGGCCGAAGTTCACATAGCAGGGCACTAGGTGGATCCATTTCCTAAGGACATATTTCTAAAAATTAAAAGTCTGTGCACCACTAGTCCAAGATATTTTAACAAAAATATTGCTACCTCCAGCTCCGAAGTATCCCCAGCACCAACAATATTCTCCAGATCAATATCTGAGATTGACTCTTCATTTTCAGTCCCATTATCATTTTGAGAACAATTCTTCAAGGTACGTGCTAATGAGGATGGCAGACTACAATTAACCTGCTATATAAAATGTTTTGAGTACAAACCTATCTTACGTAATCAGCTATGATTCATATGAAAAAAAATTATCTGCTCAGACCTTTGAGTCCAGCAGCCGTTTTCTTCCACTCAAGTCCTCTGGAGTAAACTCAGCCTGATTGCATTCATTCGCATTACATCATTTAAAACTGTCATGTATAGAATTGTATAATTACACTTACACATATCCAGAGAACAAAAATGAGTGTATCCACTAAATCAACCTAGCTCTTAAATCACGCGCAACAAAAAACAAAAAAAAAAGAAAAAAAACAAGAAGAGCAACAACAACAACAACATATGAATGTAACAAAGTGGTAATTGCATTGAACAAGAGATCGCACCTTCTTGAAAGATGTTAAACCAAGAAGCCGAAACAAAGTAGGGAGAGGATGAATAACTGATTCTGCAGCTGCACTGCTAGCTGCTTTAAGGGAGGTTTGTTGGTGCTTACGAAGCAAAGAACTGTTAAGGTATACACTGCATTCCAGTCACATATAGCTTCATTAGTTAATAGAAGCTGCACATCATACATGGGAAGCTTTTTACCTCATTGTAAACAAGACACAGGCTTGTAGGCCAGTGTTGTACTATGGCCCATCAAACAAAGTATACTACCGAAAAAACATCACTACATATGAAAGAGAGATCATATTGGTAACAACACAAACGTGTGATGCTGATGATGTTGGTAAGCTTACCTTATAGTTAAAAGAATCGTATCCATTAAAGCCAGCACTTCTGGTGCAGATTTACACGAACCCTCTATTCTAACCTTTTTATCCCTCACCAATGGCAGAAGGCATCGAGCCCATTCATTAGGTATTCGACCGATCTACCAAAAATCCATAAATTTTAATATAATAAGAACAAAACATATCACTAACGAAAGGAGGAAAAGGCACAAATGATAGACAACACATACACATCTGTCTAAACCAAGGGAAAATTATACAAAAAGTTTTCCAATTGTAGACCATTTGAAAAGAAAATCCCATGTATTTGCATAAACAATATCAAAACATAAACTGAAATAGCAGAATTGAAGCAATACCTCCCCAGAATCTTTTGTAGAAAACCTCACAATCTCCGAAATATTGGCCATGTGTCTTCCCTTCCCGAAAACCTTAGCCGGTGAAGGTGTTTTACACCCATTCCTCGAAGGAAATGTGAACACCACTCCATCTCCAGGCTTCACCTTCCTCCCCTTAGACGTAGACAGCCCAGCCACTTCAGCACAGCCAACAAGCCACCACTCACTCCCAATCGAACTCGAACATGGACTGGAGGTTTCCACAACGACATCCTTGATGACACCAACGTTACACGGACTCCCAGTAGACGTTTCCTCTTCAGGCGAAGGGAAATTAGCACCTTCATCAAGAACCCTCTTCGAAGTAGAGGTAACAGCCTTGCTCTCAGAACTCGAGACGCAAGGAACATGAACAACATCACAATTCTCCTGAACTCGTGGTTTATCCCTCGTTCCAAAACTAGGGGTATCGTAGATTATATTAATGGCGGCGGTGACGTCGTTCTTGGCCAAGTGGAGGGCTCTAATAACATCCATATAGGAGAAGTCGGGACCGACAATGGAGCGTACAGTGGATACAAGTTCGTCGTTGATCTTGCTTCCCATTTGGGGATTGAAGGATTGAAACCCTAAACCCTGATGGGCGTAGAAGTGAAGAAGTTGTGAAGATCTATTGATTTTTTTGAATGGGGCGAGAAGAATTTGAATGGATGAAGATATGATCAAAGGGGTTGAAAATGGCGGGGAAGAGAATTGAAAAAGAGATAAAGAGAAGAGTGAAGAGGCGAGTGAGACGATCTTTGGCTATGGCGTTTCCCGCCATGTGATGCTGGAAACTATTGTGTCACCGTGGCCAAAATGTGACCGTCACCATATGTATTTTAGATTTTTGTTTCAAATAAAATTTAATAATATTAGCGAAAATGTTAATTTTGAACCTCAACTTGTTCGAGGGAATTTTATGCAGAGTACACAATTTTGTATTCACATAAATATAGTTCTATATCGCTATAATATTAACTAAAGTACCCATTTGATCCTTAAACTTTAGGATTAAAGGTTATTTGGTGTCTGAAATTTTAAAATAGTCACTTATAGTTTGAGTCTTGAATTGATTAGACGGTTAGTTGACTAATAGAAATATTAAGTACCAACGACTATTTTGTTGACTTGGACATATTGTACTGATTTTATATTTTTTAGTGCAACTTGGAGCTTTTGGAAAACATGTAACCTCTTAGTTCTCGGTACATACTGAAGTCAGTTAATTTAAGTTTTTGTTTACAATGTTATATTAGTTACTGATGATTGGAAATGTGACTATACAATTTTTTCTCTCATTATCTCTCCATCTTTTTCTACCTTCGTTTGGGAAGCTTTGCCAAAACCAATTGAAAATCTCTCAAACTCCTTCTCTCCTCGTCAATGTTTACTACCTTATGAAATTTTAAACTTTAAGAACCATTTAAAAGTTTTCTTCGTACTAAATGCAAGTGTCTATTTCAAAACTTCAAAGACCAAATAAGCAAACTCCAAAGACCAAATAAGCAAACTCCAAACTTCTAAGACAAAAAAATGTATCTTGCCCTATAATATTTGATATATATATATATATAATAGTCAAAGCAAGTATAGCATTTAGATTTCCCAGTTTTTGCATTGTATTTTCTATCATTGTTTTGGCTTGTAACTTAAGTAGCTAGCCTTAGTTTCATATGCTTTGTACACTAAAAATTGCATACTTTCTCTCATTAAATCTTTGTCATGAGGTGGGAGTGTTGTAATATGGATTTTACTAAAAAGTGTGGTGGGACACGTTTAGTGAATTGATTTGAAACAAATATTTCAGGGAATGTCTATTTTTTTTTCAGGTTTGGTTTATCCAATTTCATGAAAACTATGTTGAAATTTTGGTAGAATTTGAATTAGTAAATTTTATTTTCGATGGTATCTACAATGAAAATGTTTTGCTAGTGACTTGATTTGAAAACCATTTTGAATACTTGATGATGGGTATCATAATTTCCATGGAATCTATTGTCATCATGTCACGTCCTAGGTTTGGTAGGATAACTTATGGTGGGGTGTGACAATATGGGAAACAAAGTTGTAAAACATATACTTTTTTGTGTTTTCCCTAATATTGCCCCATGCAAATGCCTTCTACAAAGTGATATAGATGTCGAAAATAGCTATTATTATGTCTCTAATTTCATTTGTTTGGCATGTTTAGTGTGATAAATTGATTATATTGGTACAAAGTCGAATAATACACGCATTTTGAAAAGTTACAAGCCATTCAAGGTTAATCTAGAGCTACTAGAAGTGATTTGAGGCTTCTCTTGCTTAAAATGGAAGAAAAATGACAAAATAACCCCCAAGTAAGAGCGTAACGATGTCATGGTAGGCGCCACCCTCAATGCTTTTCACAAAAAGTTGAAACACATGGTAAAGTGTCGCAATATTGCCTTGTAGTGCTAGAGCGCTTTGGCGCGATATAAAATATTGTAACACCCGTTTGAAGTAGGTATGTTGAGAGTAGGTTTTGGAAAAAAGTGAAAAATAGGTTGGGAAAAGGCAGGGAAGAATGAAGAGTTGGAAGTTGGTCACTTAACTCACGACGTTCAGTGGAGAGGGGGCATTAGAAGTTGGCACCAAGGACGAAGTGATAGGGTAAGTAATGAGATGGTGAAGTCAAAGATGAGGTCGGAAAGGTTGGTAGTGTTGGCTTTTTTTATTTTTAATCTCAATTTAATTTAATTAATTAATTAATTAATATTTTAATGATAACAAATTTGAATTTTTTATTGACATGATCCATAACATAGATATTGGAACAATGATTCTAACGCCTCTTAAATCACTCAAATCAGAATTCAAACGAATAAAATATTGTTGAAAGAAGCTTAACAGAAAAATACCAAGATGGTGACATGACGGCCAAGTAATCAATTTGAACCTATTAGAGAAAGTTACTTGGAGCAACCAAGGAGTAAAGCATGTGGCTTTTGTTTTGCTTTAGTTTTTTTTATTGGCTTTTAAAAAGAAAATGAATTTATAAATAAAATAAATTTAATATTATTATTTATCTTTGTGTCTAACGGCTAGTTTTTTTTAAAAAATGTTGAACTTGTTTATTAGGTCTTAAACAAATTATTTTAAAAAGGACATATTATTATATTATTTTTATTTGTGTTTAACGGCTAATTGAGTTTAAATTTCAATCATTCAATTTTATTCTACTCACATCCAATAACCCAAAATGATTTTGGATTTCAATTTTTTTTCTTTTTAAATACTTCATTTTCCCCAAGTTCTGAAGAACTTTTGTTTTACCTTTACAATTCTCAAAAAGTGCAAAAGCTAACATTGTTATTCTCTCTAAAAGCTTCCAATTTATTTCTTTTTATTTTGTTTTTTAGAGAATTCTTATTGTATTGTGAGGATTATTTATTGTGATCTTAAAATTATATACTCACTCTTTTAAAGAGTTTTCTTTTGTGTGATTTAAAACTTCAACATTTTGTGACTTGAATCCTAACCTATGGAAAGGATCGAGTTTACTCTTGAACCCGAAAAAGGAGCAAGTGGGGGTTTGACTCTAATCCGTAGAAAGAGTCAAAAGAAAGATTTTTCAATTAAATTCCCAAGAGGTGCTTGGGAAAGTGGATGTAGGTCGAGTTTGACCGAACCACTATAAAATTACGCTGTATTCTTCTCTAATTCTTTCCACATTTAATTTTAGTTGCACATTTTTTGTAGTTGAGATTGATTGCATACTCTATTACATACTTTTTATCATTGTTATTTAACATAATTTAGTTAAAGTTTTTTTTTTAAAAAAAAATGGTGTGAGATAATCAAATAATCCTTTAATTAGTTAAATCTAAAGTAAACAACTATTGTAATAGCTAGAGGGAAAGTAGAAGAAGATAACACAATAACTTTGGTAACCTAGTTCGGCTAATGTAGCCTACGTCTGGGGGGCTGCACACAGCCCTTGATGAGTAATATTATTATGAATCACGCTTAGTCAATACACATCGATACAACATATAACTTATGTTCAACTATATGACTATTTAACACGCACATTAGCTTCAGACTTCAGGTTCTCCCTGAATACATGTGTAAACCTTCTCAACAATGTCTAACTTCAGGCTCCCCTTGAATGCATGAGTGAATCTCTTGGACAATATCTTCATCTTCATTTAAAGTTTTCTGTGACTACTTGAATCACTATGGAGTTGTGCCTTACTCCTCATAATAACCATCTTAGATCAACATACTAATGTCATAGATAAAAGATCACACTACCTTTTCTATACGTGTAGCTTTTGTGATCAGTCTTCCGCAGTGAAGTACTTATTCAGTGGATCCAACCTCAAAATCTACTTTCTTTCGGCACCCACCTATATATATATATGTATGTATGTATATATGCCCTATATATATTTTTATTTTCACGAAGATATTAATGCAAGATTCCTAAAATAAATGAGAATCCTTTTATCTTTTAGAAACTAATTATCTTTTTATTTAAAAAGATAATCTTATAATATCTTTTAGGCAAAATTCCAACATATTTAATTTAAAAATTACCTAATTAGTTTAATTTAGACTTATTTGTTAAAATTTTTAATTAAACCCTATTCATCCCTCTAGGGTTGCCATACTGGTCCAACAATTGGTATCAGAGAGAGTTTGCTCACCTTGAAATTTTAATTTCTTGATCAACTTTACTGTTAGAGCATTATGGCAAGCCTATTGACAGACGGGATTGTTGAAGGTCAATCTACTTCTAGACCTCCTTATTTTGATGGTTCAAATTATACATATTGGAAAGCTATGATGAAAATTTATTTGCAATCTACTGACTATAATTTGTGGTTAATTGTTGCTAAAGGTCCTTATGTATCCATGAAAAAGGTTGATAATGTTGATAAGCCTAAATTAGAAGAAGAGTATGATGAAAATGAAATAAAAAAAATGTTCTTTTAATGCTAAGGCTTTTAACTGTTTATATTGTGTTTTGAGTAAAGATAAATTTAATAGAATAACCATGTGTTCTTTCGCTCGAAATTTGGAATGCTCTTGAAATTACTCATGAAGGAACAAATCAAGTTAAAGAGCCTAATATTAGCATGCTTATGCATAATTATGAATTGTTTAAGATGGATGCTAATAAGATTATCACCAATATGTGTTTACTAGATTTACTAACATTATAAATGCTTTGAAGGATCTTGGTAAAGTCTGTACGACTTCCAAAAATGTTAGAAAAATTCTAAGGTCTCTACCTAAGACTTGGGAAGCTAAGGTAACGGTAATCCAAGAAGCAAAGCATCCCAGAAAACTTCCACTAGAGGAGCTCATTGGCTCACTCATGGCTCATGAGATCATTATGAAGGAGCACTTGGAGGATAGGTCCAAAAAGAAGAAGAGCATTGCATTAAAGACCATCTATCTCTTGAAAGTTGATCCCGAAGATGAGGATAGCCTTGATGAAGATGACATTGCTTATTTTTCACTTAAGTACAAAAATTTCATAAAAAATAAGAAATATTTCAAGAAACACCTATCAACCCAAAAAGAGTCAAAAGGTGAGAAAGCAAAAAGAATGAGAAATTGAAGAATTAAATGTCTCTTGTAATAAGCATATTTGTGATTGTAATGAGAAAGATGTTTTACTTGATAAAGTTAGATTTCTTGAGCATGATGGTTGTGAAAAAGATAACTTGATTAAAGTGCTTAAATAAAATGAACTAAATGTTTTACAATATCTTGATAAAGCTAACAAGACTATTAAAAAGTTGACAATAACTGCTCAAAAATTGAACAAAATTATTGAAGTGAGAAAATCTTATGGTGATAAGAGAGGTTTAGGTTATATTGATGAATCATCTACTCTTTCAAGTTCTAAAACTACTTGTTAAAGCATCTCCTATTGTGCCTAAGCTAAATATGTCTAATGATGTGTCTAATCATGTTAAATCTAGCTTTGTACCTATATGTCATAATTGTGGTGTTGGAGGTCACATTAGACCAAAATATAAGGTCTTGATCAGGAAAAAGAGTTCCTATTGGGGCAAGCCTTGTTGGAAAGTTGTTAGGTAAGTGTTGAGACATCCCGCAAGAAAGTAAACGTCTTGTCAAGCGACATGACAACTCGTTATGGGAAAAGAGACGTCGGTAGCTTCTTCGGGAAGAGAAAAGGAACAGTCAGACAATTAAAAGTTTGGATTCTCAATGAGATAAGGTATGCATCCAAGGGAAAGTCAAATCGTTGCTGACAGACAGGCAATGTGTCAAGTTTGAATTGGTAACATAACACGGTGCGTGCTAAGACAACACGTGTAGGGCACAGAAGTGACCCTTGGATGTGAAAAAGGAGACGAATGTTGAATGGACAAATCCTCCAGCCGTCGGACGAAAAGAGAAAGCTGGAAGCCGGGAAGGGAGAAACCAAGGCTAAGTATTTTATGTGAGTGACACCTTGTTTTTAAAAGCTGTTACTTAAGCATAGTTTCCAGTTACTCAAGCAATAGCTTGTAAGTGACAAAAATGATTTACATATGTATTGTGAATAACGTTATAATGTTTTGTTTTACGAGCATTCTTCGAAAGAAATGAATGTGGTTTATTATCCTTCTTTGAATGATCAAGTATATTTTATGAATCCTATTTATGCGACTGTTAAGATACGTTTTTTTTTTTTGTTTTTTTAAAGTAAGGTGAAAGGGGTAAATGTTTCCACAAACCTTCTTTGAAAGATGGAAAAACGTGTTTTATAAGTAGTGGTAAACAACTTCGAATATGATTTCTAAATCACTGGTGGACCTTTGGTCTGAAAAGTAATGTTTATAGATGATGCATGTTGAATATTCTTTCTCTGTGTTGATGATTATGAAATGCATTATTGACTGTGTTGATCTGTGTTATGAGTAAGTAGTGATACTGTGTTGTATGGTTGTGGCTTGATCTATCGCACGATGCTGGATGGAATCCCAGGTAACTCATATGATACTGACGAGAGTGAATCCTAGGTTAGTGAGGGGAGAATTCCCAGGTCGGGCGAGTTATGAGAAAGATGTGGCGAAACACTATTGGATATCCCAGTAACTCATGCGAGAACGAATCCCAAGTCAGCAAGAGAAGACTCCTAGGTCTCAGGATAGGCTTATTATAAAATGATTCCAACGTATGGCATCGTAGCGCTTGCTATGAGAAAGATGTTGATGAGACACTGGTGGGGTGTAACTTCCAGGTCTAAGAATGTGAATGTGGCGATAAACTATTGGATATCCCAGGTAACTCACGTGATACTAGCGAGAGCGAATCCCATGCCAGTAGGGGAGATTCCTATGTCTCAGAATGACCTTGCAACTGTAATCGTTGTATAGTTGGTAACTCATTGTGTGGTTATTGAATTGTGGTGGTTATGAAATATGTGTTAACTTCCCATTGCAACGAACTTCATGTGTTATGACTTACTGCTTATTTTATTATAAATTCCTTGTGATTTTTTCAAAAAAGTTTTCTTAAATCCTGTTGCTCACTATGTTCGTTTGACTTGTGTTTTAAGTGTTTCCTCTCCCTAGGTTATTAAGCGATGAGACCATGCGAATGTTAGTTATGAGGTTCCGTAACCAAGCAAAGGAGGGAAGGCAGAGTGTTTCTGCAATCTTATAGGGTGCGTTAGCCAATGAAATTTCTATTACACCTAAGGAGTCGGTTAGTAAGTAGATTGCTCCTTAGTGTGGATGGTCTGACTTAGAAGACAGGCAAGTGAAATACCCAAGTTGGTGAAGGCCTAACCTGGTGAGCCAGAGAGCTAAGGAGCTGAGTCAAGGGAAAAGTAGCCCTAACGCGATTTGCTAAGAGAGGTTGTTGGGCAACCTAGGCGGAGGAGGAAGTGTCACCTTTACATCTTTAGGCACCCTTTACAAAGAGCATGGCGAAAAGCAAGAAAGAAGACTATGAAGAATGTCCTTGGGGTGAACTATTAAGGACTAGATCAAGCAAAAGGGTTGAGATTTGAAGTCTTATACTTCGAACACGTTGGTGCAAAAGAGGCACCTTGGTGAAAGAAGAAGGATGCGAGAAGACCAAAGGACTTAGTCTATACAAAGTAAAATGTAATTTATATATGTAATTTGTAAGTCTTAAGTTAATAAAGGAAGGAGTTCAAATTTTTTACTGTGTTACATATGTGTGTTGTTTTCTTAAGTTGATTCCATTGTAAAAAAAGTGAAAGTTTCAAGGCTCAAGTGAAAGAGCTTCACTAAGAGATAAGAGAAAAGAGTTGTTTTGCTTACTAGGCATTCAACGCATTACCTCACGAGAAGTACACGATGAATGTCTAGACAGCACGCCCTCCATTTAGTCGCGGGACGTGGCATTTGAGGCAAAGTGTGACAGTTGGATACCTTATTCTGGTGACACTACGAATATGACTTATTTTGTAGTTGTTACAATTATTCTAAAGTGCTAAAAATAATTTGATCTTGATCATTCATGTCGAGACATTAGGGCAGAGGTATTCTATAAAAATAGGTTGTATAAGACCGGACCATGAATGAATAGTCTCTTTTATTAACACTGTTACTAGTTGAGACCACATTTCACCATGATGACCATAGTTGACTTGACCTGAATCCTAAATGAGTTATGAACTCTTGCCTATGAAGACGGTCCTTTAATCTACATTGGTGAGAGTCGCCTATGTCGCTGACTTAATATGCTTATCATTTTGAGGATTCGTCTAATTGAGGAGCTGAAAACACAGTTGCACAAGAAAGAATTCACTCATTCTCTATAGATAGAGTAAGTAGAGAAATTACTCTCTTAAGGGCTGATTCTAGGGCTCGAATAGTGTGGTGCCATACCCTCTTTTGGCTCGAGAGAAGTTCAGTTATAGTGAGACTATAACTTATTGTTCATTAGAGGGATCAATGGTACTTAAATAAGTTAGATGTAACTACAGGGACAAAACAATAATTTTTGGCTTATTTGTACTTGCGAGCAATTTGTGAAGGGTCATTGCACTGTTGATTAGTTATATCTAATGGAGACAAAAATATATCGATACTAAGAAGAGTGCAACTGTTAGTCTTTAGTGGAGTGACTGATAGTTAATCAATGGAGATTAATTTAATTAATTTAATTTAAGAATTTAATCAATTAATCTCATATCATTGGAACTTCAATTTGTAGGTCCATAAGATCCCCTTGTTAGCTTAATAAGGACAAATGAGAATCAAATTTATTTTGGTTTAATTTGAATTGTTCAAATTGATTAAAGGGAATAAATTGTATATGATATAACTAATATAATGTATTTGATACATTATAATATAAAGTTTTTACGAGAGAAATTAATATTTGAATATGATCCAAATAATAATAATAATAATAATATTCATAAATAAACTATATTTTAAAATTAATATGAATTTGATTCATATTAGAACTATAAGTCATATGAGAGAAATAAATCATTGGTTATATTATATATGATATAATATAAAGTTTATATTATATGAGATATAATGTGGTTTAAATTTATATTAATTTTATTTTAATTAATATAAGTTTAGTTAATAGAACAACTCCCTTGGAAGTTATTCCACGTTAGTGAAGAGAGGGAGTTATTCGATAACTTCCCCTTCCATTCTTCTTAAATGGTTAAGATTAGAGAGAAATTACTCTTATTCCTCTTCAGTTATTTCATTATCTCTATGCTCTGAAAATCTCTCCTTAAAAAATTAGAAAATTTTTCCTTCACTAAATCAATATCATAGAAGCCCACACCTTTCCGTGTGATTCTCACCTTGAGAATAACATTAAAGACTCTGATGGTGTTCTTAGGAGCAATCTACAGATGTTAATTTTTTTTCTCTCTTTTTCCTCCTAAGAAAAGCATGTTAAGATTTAATTTTTTTCATTATCTCTAAATTTTGTGGTTTTCCAAATTGAATTCCATTTGCATGGTGTTCATACACTTCCACTATGGGAATTCCATTCCTTCAATTGCTCTCAGAGCCAAATCATGCAATTGTTCTTTCAATTTTTGAAACAAAATTTAGAGAAAAGGTGGGTGTATTTTTTTTTTTTTTGCATTGTTAATGTGGGTTTGCAAAATAGATGTTTTTGACTTTGACACCTTCGATTACAGTTTTTCATTAATTTGATTGATGTAAAGGCCTAGTGTTTTGGACATTTTAATTATGTAATCGAGTATGTAAAGTCTGTGTCGTTTGATTGTAAGTCTTGCTGAGAAATTGATGATTTTTGAAAGATTTTCTTTTCAATTATGTATAGAGAGAAGCAACAACGTGTAAAAAAAAGGATATAAAAAAGAAATATATTATTCGTGCATGCATTTGAGTACCATGATCTAGTTTCTAGTGCAGTGGTGATTTGTCTACCATTGTTTTCTGTTAGAGAGATTGGAACGTCTACTATTGAACTTAAAAAAATAAAGGGAAAAAAATCTACAATCTCTTCAAAATTGTCACTTTTTATTTGAATTGAGATCCTTTGATTTTCTCAAACTTTCTTTCTTAATCTCTTTAAAATCATTGTCGTTTTATCTTCACCCTCACAAATGAGAAACAACTTCCCTTTTCTTCCTTCAATAAGTTCACTATTATGTTGTATATTTACAGAACTCTATTAGGACCCTCCCCTGAAACTTAGAAAATCCCCAACAATGATAGAGAAATAGAGTCGGTACTATGCTATATCTTTATATTAGTGAAAAAAATACTCCAAAGTTTACAAATAGAAAAATAACTATAAACCAAATAACAACAAAAAAGCATAAATATAAATAAGAAAGCAGATAGCATGAACTTCGCCACCAGCTCCTTCGAGAAGGCTGGTTTCTTCTCCCAAAAAGCTCTCAACAGCTTTTCCCTAAATATGGTATGCCTCCACAATCCCTAAAAACATTTTTTTATATATATTTCTCTTTGGTGGGCCCCACCCAAATCTTCACCTCCACCTATCTTTTGTGTAGTTCTCACTATACCCCCTCCCGTCTTCTTCTTCTATATGTATGAATGATTGGGGGCCTAACAATACCACTTGCTTCAAACTGCACCTTGGCCTTAAGGTGGAATAGAGGAAACTGCTTATTCATCAAGTAGACGGACTTCGAAGTTGCTTTACTGTCGACAAAACCCTTCCATTTCACTAACCCCTTGTTTGCGCATCTTACTGTTCCAACAAATTAGCAAGATTGTTTCCGATGTTACCTGCAACTCGAAGTCTCCAATCAAGGCCAGAGGGATATCTTGTAGTCTTTGAGATTGTTCCAAATTATGTTTTAGTTGGGAAACATGGAATACATTACGGATCGAAGTCCTAGGGGTAATTCCAACCTATATGACACTTCACCTATAACTTTTATAACTTTGTAAGGCTCATAGAATTTTAAAGCCAATTTCTCACTTCTCTTCCTTGCTAGACATCTGTAACAACCCAACTCTTTATACTAAGTTAAGATCATTACTCAAAATACAAATAACAATAGACAATTTCTTGAAAAGAGGAGAACTAACATTTTTATGAAATTAATATCAAATAAATGTTCGAATGACGTAAAATTTGTAAATTCAGTAAAATATTGTGAAAACATGACTCGTAGGTTCTAACAATTTTTTAAATAAAGTAAAGTTTTAAAAAATAGGATAAAAATATTTAAATTAAAATATCTAAAAAAATGTTGAAAAATTGATACATAGATGCGAAAGCAAAACTTAGTCCTCATATGGTATGTCACGGGCCCTCCTGACGCTTGCTAGCTTCCAGATTTTTTACCCTTGCTTAAAATATCAAATATAGAAAAGAGTGAGTATATAAAATATACCTAGTAAAGGACCCACCACTAGTCCCGCTAGGCATCTGTTAACTTTCCATTAGAATAGCGTGAGGAGGTACCCAAAACTATCGTGTGTCCGATGGAACACACAAAATCTAGTAATCCCAAAGAAACGCATTTGGTGATCCCGAAGGAACACTCTTATTTGTTGGTGAACCCGAAGGAACATCTATGATATTGGGGTGTAGTGATCCCGTCAGACCATTTATAAACATGGCATGACAACCTAGTGGTCGATGCACACAATCATAAATCGTGAAAAGTGGTAATTCCGAGGGACACCCATGTAGGTACAATCCTAATTGCCAAAGTTAACAGAACACCACAATCCATAACATGTGGAAACATCATAAACTTCATAAATATGGCAAGAATATACATCATAACGTCCTTAATCATTAATGCATCATCATTAACATAATATCAGTCATCATCTACAACACCACATTATGCATTTTAGCTATCATCAATACATAACCGTAAATATATGTGAGCTCTTAACTCATGTTTGAAGGCCTAGTAGTAGAATCTCATACCTCAAGATTAGCCAAAAGTTTAATTCCTAGCTGACAGTCGAAACTTTCCAATGAATAAATCCTAAAGAGTAAGGGAAAAATCCATAGCTTAATTAATAAAATCAACAGTTGGCTTTTGACAAAAAAATCCTCTTAAGCCAACTTACGCAAAGTTGAGGTTGAAACCAATCCAACCTTGATTGGGGAAAATTTCAAAGTTTAATTTCTCCAACTTAATTTAGCCAATTGAACCTAAGAAAAGATAATCTAACTTTAAGATAATTCAACTTGATCAAAAAAAGTAATTTACTTAGATAAAAAATTTAGTATTTGATGGACATACCTAAAACCCAATCAAAACTCACCAAGGAAAATACAAAGTGACACAAATGGCTAAATGACTTAAGAAAAGAGCAGTGACTTGGCTAGGAAAGGGATTAGCTAACACACAATTGGAACAACTTCACTACTCAGAGATAGACACTACTACAAATTTAGGTTTCAACGACACTAGTAATCAAATTATTGTGTCGTTAAAAATAAAAAAGGGTGGGGTAGAAGTAAAATGTGTCGTTAAAAATAACAAATGCAGAATTTTTAACGACACATTTTTTGCGTCGTTATTTAATGTGTCTTGATAAAAATTTTGCGTCGCTAATTAACGACATAATTATTGTGTCATTAAAAAGTTATTCAAATAAAAAAATGTCTTTATTATTTCTTGACACAAATTTCCTTGACAAAAATTCTGCGTCGCTAATTAACGACACAATTAAAGTGTCATTAAAAAGTTACTCAAATAAAAAAAAATTATTATTTCTTGACACAAATTACAAGTGTCGAAACAAATCCCTAACTAGTTCGCCATTTGCGCCGCCTCCCTGCCCTCCGACGCCGTCTCTCTCAATCCAATCTCCGCCGTTGTCTCCCGCCGCCCTCCACCACTCGCATACCTTAGCCGTCGCTCCGTCTGCCACCCACCACTCACAGCCCTCCGACCTCAGCCGTATACAATTTTCTCCCTCCACCAACTGATCGTTGTCGTTTTCTCCCTCCACTATCCACCACTCGCATTTGATTTTCGACCGTTGACGTCGTCTCTCTCAATCCAATCTCTGCCATCGTTCAGCGAGGTAATTCCGTCGTCTGCCTACTGATTCTGTGTTTTTGTTTTTGTTCAATTTATGGTGTTTTGGGATATGGGTATTGTTCTTTGACCTCTCTTTTTGGTCTTATGATATGATACCATTTTTTGGGAATTCTAACATGAATTTGATAGAGATGTTTTCCTAATCTATTGGGTTTCTTCTTCCCCTTTGTTGGATTATTGGGAATTCTGTTGGTTGTTATTCAGCTGTTTTTTGGCCCCCTTGTTCAAAAAAATACTATTGGGTGTAAACTGAAGTTGGTGACTGATCTTGGTTTTTTCTATTTCTTGTTTTGATAGTTTTTCTTCTGTTTATTGAGCTTTTTTTAATCCCTTCAATCATGGAGCTATTTTGTTATATAACTACAAAGGAGTGAGCTTAATGTCTATGGAACAATGAAGAATCACTTGGAACCTACACAATTTAGAATTATAGACAGAAAAATTTCAATGTATAATTGAAAAGTGATTGATACTTTTGAAATACAAACTCTTCAAGTGAGGGAAAAAAGAACTTAATGGAACGCAATAAGAGAACCATAAAAAAAGTTGTCTAGTGGAATTGAGAGCTAAGACATTTTTGTGGTGGCCTTTTTTCTCTCGTTGAACTTGTTGGGTTTTTTTTTTAATTTAAGACTGATAGTGTTTGTTTATTTTGGTTGTAACTTTGGGGTTCTTCTCGTTCGAGTTGTTTTTGAAATCTTGTAGATTTGTGTGTATTTACTGCACATTGAGCTGTTAAGGCTTCCTTGGAATGCAGAGTGTTTGGTTGCATTAGATCATCACTCATATTTAGTGGATCAATTGTGGTTGTCATCTCTTATTTTGGCTTCATCCTTTGGGTCTGTTATTTTGTTTTCTATGATCCAAGTTCGAAGATTATGCTAAAGCTTTGTCACAGATTCGTTGTATTTTGGTTTAATGTGTTATTGAATTTACCATCACCAAAAAGGCGAAAATTTACTTGGTTGTTACATTTGTCAAAGATCTTGAGATGGATATAGTTTTTCTGCTTATCTGGTGTTCAAAAGGGTGTATAGTAATATGATAGCTTGGTTCCTAGCTATAAACTGAAATATTCTCGGTTTAAACTTGTATAGTTAACTTAACCATCACTTATTAACCGTATGAACTACGCTAATACGGGGTTTTGTTTTCAGTTTTAAATTTACCCTATACTTCTTTGGGAACTTTCTTTTTATAGTTTCTTATAGTTTCCCAGCATCCAAGGAAACTCTAATTTTCCATCCAAGAGAAAGTAACTGCCAAGATCATGCGCATCAGCTCATGCATTAGACACATTTTTTTATTTGATGTTATATTGAACTTACCATCTTGGAAACTAATGTGATTGATGCATGCAAAGATTATCTTCTCTTTTGTATGAAGAATAAGACTATTGAAACTTTTCTAAACTTTGGTGCTTCAGTGTGAACTTTTCATAGTATTCTAAAATGCGTGTTTTATTTTTCCTTTCATTTTTAAAAGTAAGATGGCAATATGTAAATGTATAATTGCTATCTTTTAACTTCCTCGCGCTTCATAATCTCATTTGATCTTCCATGTCCAGCTCGTGTTGTGGCGTTTCAGCATTATTCTCGCTATTTTCTTGTTACCTACAGTCCATTTGACTCGTTTTATTTACATATGGTACTGTGTCTTAAGATTCGAGTTATCGAGTTTTGAATGGTGTTAGTATATTGTCCTGGTTAAGGTTCAATTAGTAAATTCTCGGTGAGTATCGAGACTTTGATCCCTTTCGAGTTTATTGTTGATGTGGTTTTCGGTCCAACTTTTAAACTTTTGTTGTGTTTAGGTTCGTATTATAAGAATGAGGTTTGAGATGGTTTCAGAGTAAATGATAGCTCCGGTAAACTCTTTGATACTTGTTTTGTGTAACTTAGAAAATGTTATTGGGTCTTAGACGTGGGTATCAATTTAAGTTTATGATTTATGATTGATTTGAGATGGTTGAAAGTCAAAAGAGGTTTTTTTTTATTTGTCATTGTGCTCTCAAAGAATTTGTTTTTGGAAACTCAATCTCGAGTTTTGAGTTTCTTTATTATCTAATGTGGAAGGTGAATGATAATTACACTTGATTTTAATAAATGTACTGTTCTTTTCTGTGAAAAATATAATTTCTCTTTAACCTTTCAAGAACCGTACTCTTTGAAGCATATTGTATATTAAACTCTTCATTAAGAAGAACCTTCGCTTTCTGTTCTTACTCGAGTAATTATTAAAACCCTCTTTATGAGAGAAAGATGTCTTGGTTGGAACTTCTTCTTGAACCTGAAATGCTAGTTGACCTTGACAGGACAGAAATTGGATTAGTACTTTCAGAGAGACAATTGAGATGGTTAGAAATTAAACCCTTTTAATGGTTTCACTTACCAAGCCTGCAGTGTAGAGAAAAAAGCAAAAGCCAGAAGACATTATCTCCAATAATAGCTAGATGGAAGTGTTGCACCAACATTGAGGTTGTAGGTCCACATTATTTCCTCTAGTCATTTCTGGTCGGTATCCAAATCCCATTATCGCTACTTGGTCAGAGCTCTAAAGAAAAATCAGAAATAAGATTTAGAGTGGGGGAAAGGTTTGGGTTGTATCACATCAGATGCAATGGCAAAGCTATAGATTTAAGAAGGAATGGTAATGGAAAATGGAATCATGATCTCAGAAATGAAGGCTATCCAATTGCATTGTTTCATCATTCTGTTGTTACTTAATGAATAACCATAATGTTTCTAATACGAACACTAAGGAAGGTTGTTCTAATAGTTGAAGAAATGCATACACCCAAAACTAGCTGCTATTCCAGAATGTGTGAATAGACTATTTGATTTAGAAACCATTGGTGTCTAATAGCCATTGGTGTCTAATAGCCATCGATTTTTCAAGAGGCACTGCATATTGGATGGATCCTTTGAGAAATCGAATTAACAATGATGCCTCTGATGTCGTCCGGATGTATGTTGGAACTTTTATCTATGATAAAACAATAATGAGTTAATATGTTGCATATGAGACAATGATTGTATAACTTACGTTGTTTGATATGCATTCTTAGGGCTTTCGACATTTCGAACAAGAAGAAGCCTGTTTGGAGGATAATCAAGGTATGAGGAATGGGGATTTAGTAGAAGAAATAGGTAAACATACTTTATGTTTTGCAACTGTATCATGGGTATTTTGTTCTTTTTCTCTGATGGATAGTGTTCGAAGCAAGGTGGCATTGTGGAGTGCGGGTATTATGTGATGCGATTCATGCGTGATATAATATTGTCAAGCAACAGAACAATCATTGAAGTAGTAAGTATTTCATTTTACCTTTTTGAACTACTTATGTTATGTACAATTGTTGCATATTAAATCATTTTTAAATGATGAATAGATGGAAGGATCAACCTCAACATACTCACAGGACGATTTAGATGTCATAAGAACGGAGTGGGCTGAATTCGTTAACAAATATATTTTCTGTTCCCAATCTCAAAGGTAAAATTTGTAAACGAGACAACTTTATATGAATTTTTGTGTGGATTTTATTACAACACGTGTTGTTGCGTCGACTATCCTGCAGTTATGGTAGTCATTGAAATGCTATTTTGTTGATTTTTAGACATATGTTTGAGGAATCATGTTGACATGTACTCTGGATCTCTGTTCATAGTTGTGTTGACTATCCTGCAGTTATGGTAGTCATTGATAAGCTAGCTATTTTGTTGGTTCTGCTTACACATGTTTTAGGAACCGTGTTCACATTGTTTTGTTTTGTTAATTTCTCCTTCACTTTGTTTACTTGTAAAGTTTTATTCGTAGCATAGATGTTTGTGGAATGGAGGAGGCATGTTGTAAGTTTAGGTTTATTAATGACCTTGGAAGTGGGGAGCGGGACGGTGGGAGTGCTAAGTTCATGTTTAAGCTCAACTTTGACTTTAGAAGGGGTGAGGGAGTGGGAAATTGGGGGGGGGGGGGAGATACATTTATGTTTAATAATGACCTTGGAAGGAGGGAGTGAGTTGCTAAGATTAGAAATGACTTGGGGGGCGGGTTGGGACTAGGGGTACGTTTATGCTTAAGTTGTTCTTTGATGCAAACTGAAACATTGTTGGGTCTGTAAAGAATGAATCAAAACAAATTATTGCATTGCTTATATATTATGCTTATGCTTATGAAGTTGGTGTTTTTATTTCTCTTTTGCTTCCCTTATGAATCTTTTACTAAGAAACTTGGTTGTATGACTTGGGTGGGAGGGGAGTGATACATTTATTTTTGATAATGACCTTGGAAGGAGTGAGTGAGATGCTAAGTTAATGTTTAAGTTTATAAATGACTTTGAAGGGGGGCTAAGGATACGTGTATTCATGTGTTATTGAATTTAAATCAGAATATTGTTAGGTCTTTAAAGATTGAATTGAAACATATTTATTTGATTCTGTGTTTATGCTTATGCTTATGCTTATGTAATCCGTGTTTTTCTTATATCTTTTGTGTTTTTTATGGGTCTTTTATAAAGAACCTTGGTTGTATGAACTTTGGACGTTTATGTTAAAAAGTTCCTATTTGAAATGTACTTAATGTTTATGCTTATGCTTATGCTTATGCTTATGCATTTTCCGTAATGAAAGTTGACTAAGGTTCATTTTCTTCAACTTTGTAGGTAATTGAAGAATAGTGGATCATGGTATCGATCAAGTTCATTCCTACATTAGTTTGATTAGATTGGGTCGTACATATATTACAGTTAATTTATCTTTTGGATTATTGGAAAACCTTTACCGACAATGTAATTTACATTTTTTATTATCAATATAAATATCTTTCCAAACAAATGTGCATAATGTTAAATTGTAGTAATTAATTTTTTTGAAAGAAGAAATATATGACAGGAAATACGTGCAGCGAAAAAGAATAATAACGACACCAAACATGTGTCGACATATAAGCCTTTAGTAAATAGCAACAGTGTCGTCAAAGCACATTTCTTGGCAAGAACTATGTGTAACGAAACATTTACAATGACAATATATTAGTGTCGTTATAAAGATATTAATGATAATATATTCGGGTCAAGGTATAGATAACGGTGACACATTTGAAGCAACGAAATAAGGGTATTAATGACAATATATTCGTGTCGAGGTATAGATAACGATGACACATTTAAAGCGTCAATAAAATGGTATTAATGACAATATATTCGTGTCGAGGTATAGATAATGGTGACACAATTAAAGCGTCAATGTAAGAGTATTAATGACAGTATATTAGTGTCGAGATATAGATAACGGTGACACTTGATTTACGTCAATGTAAGTGTATTAATGACAATATATTTGTGTCAATGTATAGATTACGATGACACAATTACAGCGTCAATGTAATTGTATTAATGACAGTATATTAGTGTTGAGGTATAGATAACGGCGACACTTGATTTGCGTCAATGTAAGTGTATTAATGACAATATATTTTTGTCAAGGTATAGATAACGGTGACACATAATTTGCGTCAATGTAAGAGTATTAATGACACTATATTGGTGTCGTTTTATAGATGACAGCGACATATTTATTGCGTCAAGGTGAAGGTATTAATGACACAATTTTAGTGTCATCGAATCATATTTAACGACACATTATCCAAAGTGTCGTTAAAGAGCTTTTCTTGACAGTGGCTTCAATGACGCGAAAAGTGTGTCGTTGAAACTCTTTATGACACATATTTTGCGTCGTTGAAACCCACATTTGTTGTAGTGAGAGATCGACTGGAAGGAAGGTGGCTCGGGTGCAGACTACTTTACAACTAGCTTCAACGGAGGTTGAGGGGATGATCGACTTCGTTCTGCTTTTCGTCAATGAAAACAAAACAGACCGATGCAGCTCGCGATGTTTGAAGATGGAGCTTGTGCAAAACAGGAGGATATGTTAGAATGCTCAGCTTCAACAGATGGCGACGACTCGGCTTCGCCTGGGCGGGCGAAGATGGACGCTAATGAGGTTGCAGCAGTGAGGAGTGTGACGGTAACAGTGGCGACGATAGGGTTTTGCCAAGGAAGAAGATGACCTTTCAATTTTTTTTCTTTTTCTTTTAATGCATGTGAACCGAGAACCCTTTTATTAATAAATACATTTTTCCTTTTCTTTTTCCAACTAAATAAATTAAATTCTCTCTCCTAAATTAATTCCCTATCAAGTCATCTTTTTATCTTCTTCCCAAAATAAATATTTCTTTACTAATAATTATATTTTATCACAATATATTTGTGTCAAGGTATAGATAACAGTGACACAATTAAAGCGTCAATGTAAAAGTATTAATGACATTATATTAGTGTCAAGGTATAGATAACGGTGACATCTGATTTGCGTCAATGTAAGTGTATTAATGACAATATATTTGTGTCAAGGTATAGATAACGGTGACACAATTAAAGCGTCAATGTAAGAATATTAATGACACTATATTGGTGTCGTTTTATAGATAACAGTGACATATTTATTGCATCAAGGTACAGGTATTAATGACACAATTTTAGTGTCATTGAATCATATTTAACGACACTTTTTCCAAAGTGTCGTTAAAGAGCATTTCTTGATAGTGGCTTTAATGACGCGGAAAGTGTGTCGTTGAAACTCTTTATGACACATACTTTGCGTCGTTAAAACCCAAACTTGTAGTAGTGATACTACAAGAAATTGACCTTTTGCAATGACAAAATTCGTCGACATATCTTTAAATACGCGTCGGCTTCTCTTATGCTGACGACATTTAGCCGTGGACACAAATCGTCAGTGTAGGTCCATCGAAAGAGCATTTACCGACGATGAAAAAGAGAACATCGACATATACTAAAACTACCAACGGAAGTGAACAAATGGAACTTTGCCAATGTTAGAAATTAACCGTCGGTGAAAGGTATATTCACCGACGATGAAAATGTTTTGTGGACATTTTTTTGCTGACGGTGTATGAATGTCGTTGGCACATCCATGTATTATCGACAACATTTATTGTCGACGTTGTAGATCTACTATACCAACAGTTATAGTTTTCATTGGTATATCCATGAAATGTCATCGCCTTAAAATAGTGGTGTGGGAATAAGCCTGTTTTATTAAAAAAAAAATTATATTTGTATTGTTTTTTACCAACGTGCTTTTGGTTTGTACTTAAACATAATTCAAAATATAGCAAATACTAAAATTCATTTGATGTTTCAATAAAAGTTATAATCGTTTCTTTCAAAATTAACATAAATTCGTCCAAAGTAACAAGCATTATATAAACAATACATAAACGTTACATAAACTTCTAATTTGCTTACCATGAAGTGATCTCAATTGAAAGTTGAACCTGAAAAACAAATACAAAGAAAACAATAGAAACGTATTCAATAAACTAGTATATATATTTTGCACTTTACGTGTGTATATATATATCTATAAGTCACAACCTACAATTTATCTCACATTATAAAAAAAACATATAGACTCACATTTCATACTACATCTAAACTTAAAATCTAAACTTACAATCACGAACTTTTCTCTACAACCAAAACAATGACAACTTACAAAACATAACTAAATAAGTCAACTAGTAAACCTACAAATATGAATATAGAACATAAGTCTCAACCTATATTTCATCCCACATCCAAGAAAATAAATCTACATTTACATTTCATCCTACATTTTAGAAAAACTTGCATAATAAATGAGAACATCTCTTCAAAAAACATTTCATCCTACAACTGGACATTCAACTCTTTCAGCTCTGCTAGGGCCATTCTGTAAGGAGCTCTAGATATTGGAGTAGTGCCTGGCTCCAGCTCAATAGAAAAATCGATCTCCCTGTGAGGTGAAAGTCTTAAAAGCTCTTCAGGAAAAACGTCGGAGTATTCTTTCACCACCGACTCAGATGACAAGGAATCTTCAGGCTCTCTAGTGTCCATTACGCTAGCCAAGATACTCCAAGTACCCTGGCTGAGTAGCTTACTAGCTTTCATAGCTGAGATGACTTTGGGTAGGACCATAGTCCTTGCCCCCTTAAACTTGAAAATAGCTGCTGAAAGATGATTAAAAACTACCTCTTTGCGGGAACAGTCTATACTTGCATGGTTGGCAAACAACCAATCCATGCCTAAAATTACATCAAAATCGCACATGTCTAAAACTAGCAAAGTTACATCTAACACCTAGTTTGCTATCTTTACTTGACATGCCTTTATCTTATCTTTAGACAACATGACTTCTCCTAATGGAGTAGAAACAGATAGTGTACTACCCAATGGTTCTACTTCTAAACACATTTACTGAACAAAAATTGAGGATATGAAAGAATGGGATGACCCAGAGTCAAACAATACAAATGCGAAGTCCCTCAAGATTGAGAGCGTACATGTCACCATAGTATCAGCTTGCTCGACCTTTTGATGAGTAGCGGCAAAAACTCTTCCCTATTGGGAAGTGGGAGTCTGCTTCGAAGTGGTCTCCAGCAGTTTTTAGGACAAAATTTGGCTGTATGCCCTGGTTACTTGCACTTGAAACACACTCCATTTCCTGCCAAGCAACGACCCCCATGAGATCTCCCACAGCTACGACAAGTAAATAGCTCTCTTAAAGTCTTTCCTACAGTAGCAAGCTCCTGACGATGCTGCTGAAAAAGACCTCTTGACCTCAGGTTCTTCTGGCGTTATAGTAAGTTGCAACTCGACCTTCCTCTTCTAACTTGGAGTTGACCCTCTTCCTGCAGTCTTGGACAGATTAGCTTTCTCGTGCAGACTCATATCCACTGCCAGGCGCAATGCATCAGCATGGGTGGTTGGCCTGAAGGCTCAAACAAAACCCTGGAGATCTAGTCTGAGACCTCTAACGAACTTCTCGGTCTTGGTAGCCTCATCCTTCACTACATCGGGAGAAAAACGGGATAGTATATCGAACTCTACGTCATATTGCTCTACAGTCATGTCACTTTGCTTCAGGTTCAGGAACCCTTGCTGCTTAGCGTACCTCAGGTTGGCAGAGAAGAATTTGGCATAGAAGCTCTCCTTGAACTGCTCCCAGTTTATCTTGCTGACATCACCACTCAGCATCCTCTCACAGTCTCCCACCAGGTGGTACCTCTATCTTCCAAGAAGAAAACTGCGCATTGAACCTTCTGGTCATTAGGACACTTCATGTACCGGAAGATGGTCTTCATAGAAGTCAACCACATCTGGACCTTTGTGGGGTTATCCATGGATCCATCAAATGTCTTACGATTATACTTCCTAAAGTTTCTCAGATGTTTAGCCTCGACTGACAGTTGGTCTGGCATGAGCTGAGATTCCACTGGGCGATCTGGGTCGGCTGGGCAGCATGAAACGGTGCTAAAGCATCTCTAAAAATATCTTGGTATCTCTTCTCCATTGTAGTGAGGTCTACCTAAGTGATGGGTACAATAGGGTTGGCAGCTTGTACGGCTAGCTGCTCTTCAGGCTAGGTACGTCCAGCTCCTCTGCCTCCCCTACCACTTCTACGTGCACCTCTACGTGGCGGCATTTTTCCTAAATTCCACCAGTAGAAGTTTTTCACAAAATAATCATAACATTCATACATTAACTTGTTTAAATCAGGCAAAGTTATAAACATAACATCATCTTAGTCACAAAACATACTTGGCGAGTGATGAAGGACCGTATTAGCCATAGGGGTAAAAACAAAACAAAGACTTACATCATAAGTCAGTTTGCAGAACCTAAAAACTTAGGCTCTGATACCAACTGTAATGACCCAACTCCTTATACAAAGCCGAAGTCATTACTAATTTAAAAGATAAGTAAAATTTCTTAAATTTAAAAATAGAAAATAAAACAAAACCTCAAATACTCATTAAAAATCATATACAAATGTACGTAAAGATAAAATTAAATAATATTCTAACTTGGGTCTTATCTAGTTTTTAAAATAAATAAATAAATAAAATAAAATAAAGAAAAAGTGCATACGATCAATGTCATAAGGCGGAAACAAAAAGATCCCTGTGGCTCGCCACGGTCACTTCTTGTCATCACTAGCTTCCCTCTGTCATTACCTCTACCTCTACCTGAAAAATTAAACAAGAAAGAGTGAGTATAAAAATATACTCAGTAAGGGACCTACTGCTAGTCCCGCTAGGTGCCTGTTAACTTTCTATTAGAGTCTTGTAAAGTGGTATCACTAAGCTAGCACGTTTCCGAACACATGCAATCTGTGATGCCGTAGGAACATATCTGATCTTCGGTGAACCCAAAGGAACACTTAGGACAATTGGTTTTTAGTGTACCCGAAGGAAACACTAAGACAATTGAGCTGTGAGTGACCCCTCGAGTCGCTCATAATCATGTCATACTGAATTGGTGATTCTATCGGACTACACGGTCATAAAAGGGTGGTGATCCCGAAGGACACCCATGTAGGTACGACTCTAATAGCTAAAGCTAACAACACAACCTAACCATAGCATGTAACATAACATACATTATCATAAGCATGACATAAGTATCGATCATGTCATTTTCATCACACATAGTCATCAAAGACATAACATAGTCGTCGTCATCAATATACTAACAGTAATAAACATCTTAACAACTATCATTATCAAACACCTATATAATGATAGTCATTATTAATAGCATCTAGTTATACATTTTAGCTGTCATTAATGCATAACTATAAATACATGCGGTCTCTTAAATTCAGTTTGAGGGTCTAGTTTACCTGGAGATTAGTTAAAACTTAGATTTTCCTAACAGTCGTGGTCAAGCTTCTCAAGAGAAAAATCCTAAGCAACAAGGGAACCCATAACTAAAGTAAATAAATTACTTAACAGTCGCTTAAGGATTAAAATTCCAGTTGTTTCAACTTATCCAAAGTTGATGTCGAATCCAACTCAACCTTAACTTAGGACAACGCTCCACAGTTCACTTCCAAATCTTTAAGAAAGATAATTCAATTTAATCCAAAATTAACTTGTTTGGGGTTCAAAACTAATCTTCGTTGGGCATGCCAAAGCCCAATCAACTTACCAAAGTAGGTGGGAAGAAGGACAAAAAAAAAAAAAAATCCTTACCTAATTATATTATCCACATAATATAATTATTTTAACTTCAAAATTGAATTAATTATACACTTAAATATATAATTAATCAAATTTTCTCAAATACAAACAATTAAAACATAAACTCCAAAAACTAAAACAATTAGATATTTTCTTAATATCCAATAAAATCCAATTTTCATAAATCAAATAATTCAACCAATTAACCAAATAACACCCAAAATTACAAATTTTTAAAAATTAGACTTAAAATAATTACAATTAAATTACCTTAAATTTTGGGGCGTTACAAGTAACTATCTTGGGGTTTCTAAGTTCTATACATTCTTTTTCTTTTCCATTCTCTTGATGAGTATTAATAGAAAATAATGAGAATAATAAACTTTAACCGCATCCCCAACATCTCGAATCTTTCTGTAATTATACAAATGAGTCTTTTTGTAATTATATAAATTAGGAACAATTCATCCAAAAAAAAAAAATCTAATAATCATATACTTGTCCTCAAATCATTCCATTATTTGCTTTATTCCTAATAATCTAATAATCATATCCTTAAATTACAAAAATGAAACTAATAAAAATTCATTCCAAACAATAATGTCACACCATGTCCTCAATCATTCCATTATTTGCTTTATTCCTTCTAACATTTACATCTCAAAACTATTTACAATGATGCATTCACTACTACAAATTTTGGTTTTATGACACAAGTTTTGCGTCATAAAGACTTTCAACGACACAATTTTCGCGTCATTGAAGCCACTGTCAAGAAAGGCTATTCAACGACACTTTGGAAAACGTGTCATTAAATATGCTTAGATGACACCAAATTGTGTCATTGATACCTTTACCTTGATGCAATAAATATGTCATTGTTATCTATAATTCGACACCAATATATTGTCATCAATTCCTTATATTCTAATTTTTTTATGTATATCTCATATAAACCAAAACTTCGACATAATCTATTATAATTTCGAGCACAAAACATATACGAACTAGATCTTAAAACAATCTATTATAATTTCGATCTCAAAACATGTAAGAACTAGATCTATCATATTTTCATTGAAGAAAAAAACAATAGACCAAGTTAAACTTACTTATAGGAGGACAACAACGAATGGGGCGATGCAACGAAAGGTTCCGCAAGCTCCTAAGGGGTTTAACAAGCTTCCTAGAGAGGGAGGGAGGAGGATAGCGTGATGAGCAATATGAAAATGGGGAAGGGACGGAGGCGGCACAGAGTCTTAGGCACAAGGAGGAGACTGTGATGAGAAAAATTGTAGGGGCGATGGATGTCCGTTCGTGGCAAGAAAAATTGGGGGGGCGGTGGCATCCGTTCGTGGCAGGGAGGAGAAATCGAGAAGGGGAAGGGGGTCCTTGTGTGGGAGGGAGAAAAGGGAATGGAGAAAAAAAGAGATTAGGGTTTTTTGTTTTCAAAGAATCGTTGACGGTCTATTAAAAGCCATCGGCGTTGGTCCACTTAACTCGACAGTAATAATAAACCATCGACATATGTCTACTTTTGCCAATGCTCTAATTTCTACAAAAATAAGTTGTTGGCAAAGACTCGTCCATGCTAATCCTCTAATTTCTACTGTTGGTGACTCCATTTATTACTGACGATTAAAAAATTCGTGGGAAATATCACTTTTATCAACGAAATTTAGGGGCGTCAGCATGTTTGTCGTCAATAGAGGCAAAATTTATTGTAGATAATTATTTTCCTTTTTCTCCCCTAATAAAATCTTTTCTCATAATTTTACTTAACAAATACTTAAATCTTCTCTTTCCTCCAACAGAACACATCTTTTCTTCTAAAAATGCAATTATCTTTTCCTTAAATAATCATATTTTCATAAATAACAAAATTATTCACTTTTATAAATAGTTTATATATACTTATAAACAATTAACCAAAATTCCTTAAAATCCACAAATTTAATTAAACCAATAACACACCACTTAAATCAATTTTAACAACACCAAAATTCCAAATCCTCTAATTAATTAATTATTCATCCAACAAATACTTAATTCTAACTTTCACAAAATCAAATAATTCTTGATTTCAAAATAACGCCCAATAAATAAAACCTAATTAAGCAAAACTAAGTTAGTGGGCAATGTGGCAGCCTATTGTGAATTAGAAGCCACTTAGATTCAGTCCTTAAGGGAACAATCTATCTACTATCCCAGAAGTGGGTAGGAGTGAATTCCGTCTTGCACCCTATGTCTCTAGCTATCTACTCGGTCTTATCCCTGAAATGGGAGGCTTATTGGGCCAGCGATGATGAGTTGCCCTCATCTATGCAAATCTAAGGATACCATCGAATGAACAGAAGTTCATAGTTAGCTCAAGATTAAGATCAAGTTACCTAGGCCATCATAATTGAAATAGTCAGTTTATAGTTTACGGTGTTATAACTAAAAGTGACTTATTTCGTGGTTCCAGTCTTATGTAAACTATTTACATAGGACGCCCCCACTCCCATGTCTCTACATGAACTATTCAGGATTACATCGTTTGTACTAACTACGGAGCAGGTCGTATCCATAGTGTTTTTCCAGAATAAGGCGCCCAACCTTATTCATACACTATAAACTATTTAGGCTATTAACTTAAACTTAATCCATGTTTATGTCTTCACATAAAGTTCAAGTGTATTGACAAACTCAGTAAAATAGCCCCGAGACCTTAATTTATTGATTTTAAGATTATAGCATTCAATAATAAATTTTATTGAATCAAATAACAAAGTACGAGTTTTAGGACACAAATTCCAACAAGTACAACCTTAGTTTCAAGTAAACTTCACTCTCCACCTCAAACTTCAACTCCCTCATATGAAGATTAGCTTGTTTCTTCATTTGGTTTTGGGTTAGAGTCAAGTTTTGTTTCAAAGTGTTTATCACCAAATCCCGATCCATTAAAATCTATTCCACACTATTATTGGCAAATTTTCTACTCTCATATGATACGAGCAGAGGTGGACCTCCCAAACACACTTGAAAATGGTGTAGCTTTGGGCGAAGTGTGGAATGTGATATTATACCATAAATCAACCCAAGGTATTATTCCACTTTATAGGTTGTTCATTATAAAAGCAATGGAGGTAAGTTTCCACACATCGGTTGTCTCTATTTGTTTGTCCATTCGTTTGGGGGTGAAAAGTCGTGCTTCTCTCTAAAAAGGTACCCATTGAAGAAAACAACTCCTTTCAGAAGTTGCTCTGGAATATTTTATCACAATCCATGATGATAGACTTTGGTACCCCATACTTACTTACCACTCTTATCAATAAAGATTTTTGTGACTTATTTAATTGTAAATAGATGTTTCAGCACAAAATGAAGTAAGCGTATTTATTAAGCCTATCTTCTATGACCATCATTAAATCGAACCCCTCGCCTTCAGAAGTCTTTCGACAAAATCCATGGTCCAGTCTTCCAAGATCACCTCTGGAATGGGTAATGGTTACAAAACCCCGATGGATATGTCGCATCCATTATGTTTTGCTGGCAAATTTCGCACTATTTAACATATTTCTTGATATCACTCTTCATTTCTATCCCATGGAATTCCCCACTCATCCTCTTATAAGTCCGAAGGAAGCCCGTCTGTCGTTAGAATTTATGTCCTAAAACTCATAGTTTATAATTTAAAATCACATTATATTCAATAAAGTTGTTATTGGGATTTTGGTTAGTAAAATTGACTACTATAATCTCAAATTCAATAAACTAAGGTCTCAAGGCTATCTTGAGTAAACTTGAACTTTATGTATAAACATAAACATGGATCAAATTCGAGTATATAGCCTAAACGATCTATAATATTTAAATAAAGGTTGGACACCTTATTCTAGAGACACTATAGATGCAGCCTGCTTTGTATTTTATACAAACAAAGTGATCCTAAATTGTTCATGTAGGGACATGAAAGTGGGGGCATCCTATGTAAAGAGTTTACATAAGACTAAACCATAAAATATTCACTTTTACGTTATAACACCATTTACCTTAATCTTACTCCTAACTTAACTATGAACTTCTTTTCACACAAGATTATCGTTAAATTTGCATAGATGAGGGCAGCTCATCAACGTTGGCTTAATAAGCCTCCCATTTCAGGAGTAAAATTGGTTGGATAGTTAGGGACATAGGATTCAAGATAGAACTCACTCCTACTTGTTTTAGGGTTAGTAGATAGGTTGTTCCTTTAAGGACTACTGAATCCAAGTCTTGAACAAGGGGCCCTACCCTCTAATTGACCCAAGAGGGATTCAGTTTATAGGTTGGAACTTAAACCAATTATTCAATAGTGAGTTTAGTGGAACTTAAGGAGCAAGTGTAGTTTCGGGAGTAGAACGATAATTTGACCTAACCGAGGTTATGAATGACTTATAAATAATTAACTTACCGATCATGGTTATATTAGATGGAAACAAATATATCTATAGTGAGGGAAGTGCAACTACGAGACTTTAGTGGAATGACCCGTTAGTTAATGAATGTTGATTAGTTTAGTCTAAAAAGGTTTAGCCAGTTAATCTTGGATCGTTAGAGCTCACATGATCTATAGGTCCATTGAGTTTGTTTGCTTGCTCATAAGGAATTAATTTAGAACAATATGATTGATTAGTTCAAATAGTTCGAATTTGGTAAGGAAAGAGAAACTGACAAACATAAGTGATATAATTGTTGGTTATTAGTTTAGAGATAGAGCTTTATGTTTAAATAGGATCTAAATATAAAAAATATAAATACAATTCTTACTTGAAAGCTCGAAAATGATGGAAGTAGTCAAATTTGAGAAAGTCAAAATATTGACTATTTTACTTTGAAAAGTTAAACTTTAACCGCCTATGTATTTAAATGTGATTTGAATTTTAGAAAAATGAATGTGGATTGTCAAGATGGATAAAATGGTAAAAAGTCAAAATATTGACTTTTGACTTGAAAATGTCACTTTGACCTTGACTTGAATGGTCAAATGACCATTTTACCCTTTTGACTAAAGTTAGTGGAAAAATTCAATATTTTATTTGATAATCCCATTAACTCATAGTGGGATATGTAATTGCATAAGATGTTGACAGTAAGAGCTCATTAAAGCCCATTGATGGTTAGTGGATTGTGAAGTGTTAGGCTTTGGTGAATCAATTACATGCAAACTTGCATATAATTTGTTTATAAAATGAGTGTATTTTCAAAGTTTAAAAAACTTTTGGCCTTTGTCATTTTTTTTCTAAAAAATCTTATTCACCAAAAAGTTATCGCAAAATTTGTCACAAAAAATACCTCAAAATCCTTCAATTTTCATCTCTTTCTCTCTCCCAATTTCTTCACTCGTTGGGTCCCACAACCCGATTCTATATTTGAAGAATAGCGGGTCAACACTCGTGGTGGTCCGAGTTCATGATCAAGGAGTAGACGAGCAATTCGAAAGCTACAAAAGTACTCTTTTAAAACCCTATTTCATGTAGTTTATGTTTATGCATGTTAGCTAGAAGCAATTAAAGTAAAATCTCGATTCTAAATTTCACTGTGGATGTCTAATTTCCTTCAAATGTCTTCCTAAAACTGAGTGATAGAATGTATGCAATATAGAAGAGATCAAAACTGATTTATTAAAAAGCAGTAACCTCCTTATGTATAATAGTCGTGGGTTCACCCATTGGTAGTTCGGTTTTTCTTCTGGGTTCTTTTCTAATTATTTCACTATTTTCTATAGCTCATCATCTTTCTTCACTTTTTTTAGAATAGTTTCCACATCAACAATTAATACTCGTGCCTGTCAATACTGCTAATTCAAAAAGGTGGGATATTTTGGAAAGTACATATGCCACCTTGTTTTGCAACCCAAGTTGATATAGGATCTCAAAGTCATACCCCAACAACTTTGTTAAATATTTTCAAAACCGTGCTTGCACTTCTCTCTTCTTTATAAGAAACTTTAAGGCCTTATGATCAGATATGTCATGCCCCATCTCACACGCATACTTAAACTTGTCGTATGAAACGAAACATAACTTAAGCAATCCTAACACCTCTAATGCAAAATGCCAGAATGCTTGCTTAAGTCCTATAACACCACTAACGATAAAGAACACAACCATAAAGCAAGGGAAAACAACACAACTTCACTTTTAATAACTTAATAACATGTTTTCTACAACAGTACATGAAATAAGATCTTAATACAAGACTTAAATAAGAAATCCTAAACACCTTCAGAGTCATAAACCTTCAACAATTGCTTAGTTCTTCAACTTGTTTGCTTAGCTCCTTGACCAATCGTTTAGCTTCAATCACTTACCTTTTAACTCGATCGCATAGCTCCCTAACTGATCATTTAGCTCTTTACAACCTGGGATAGGGAAAGCTTAAAACGTAAGTCTATAACTTAGTGAGTGATAATTTTTTAAAACCTTTTTGGAAATACAAAGCATTCACGTAAAACATTTCCTTTTCATAAATACAGGCTCAACGCCTTATTTCAATAAATCATAATCACAAAATACACATTATAGTCATCCACATTCCTTTCCACCAAGAACAGGAACCATTCCCGTGCATAGACCACTATGATGTCCTTTTCATCAATAATATCCTGAGAATTTCCTGGTTCATTTCTTGTTGCTTAGGCTACCAAACAAAATACACATCTTTTCATTGTCCCACCTCAATCCACCATGCATGTCTTTTCTACATGGCTACCTTTACTCTTTATGTGTACATAATAGCTAGGTCATTGATAAACATATGACTGACAATTTACTCTCAAACAAAACATACACTACAACCAATAAAACATGAAACAATAACTTGGAAACGTAACATTAGAGCTTTCTGTATCCCATGCTTGTCATAAACGTAAACGTGCAACACATGATAAATGAAAGTATGACCCTTAGAAAGGAAAGCTTTAGAAATTTGTAATCATTTTGAAAATCACTCATTGTTCTAAGTTTCCCTTTTTTTATCAAAACTCTTCTCATTTAGCGATCTCTGGTCTTTCTCTTAGTAAAATCCTAGAATAACACTCATTCCTTCCAATCTCTTCTCTTAGTAATACTAACCCTAAGTTGGATTAGTCATTTCTTAAACTCCTATAATATTGCTAGCTCCTGCTTAATTAAATTCTGAATCTTCACATGTCACGACACCTGGAATCCAACTCTACTGATCTGTAATTACAAAGCTTTCAACCGAAGTAACCCTAAGGACTTCTTTAAATTTCCTTTTCTGCCTACAACCTCCTACACAATCATTTAGCTTTCTACATGATCGTTCAACCTCTTACACGATCGTTTAGCTTTAATTTATAATGATCTTTCAACTTCCTACGTAATCGTTTACTTTCTTACATAATCGTTTAGCTTTCAAACGATCGTTTAACTTCCTTCACGATCGTTTAACTTTCTTACATGATCATTCAGATTTTCACACAATCATTTAGTTTTCTTACACGATTCAACAAAACACTTCTTCAAAAACCTTCTTCAAAACTCTTGCTTACCAAAAAAATAACCTTCTACTTAGGTGCGGGTCTTACAAGATATCACTATGAATCTCCTGTCGAATAGATAATGTCACCATTTCTACACTGCCATCATCACAGCCATAAGCTCCCTCTCATAAATTAATTTCATTTGAGCTATAAAAGATAGCTTCTGACTGTAATACGACGAGTTTTGCATTTTAGGAAAGCACTGCCCCTAACCCCACTCCCGATGCATCCATTTCAATGGTGAATAGAAGGGTAAAATCTGGTTAGGCCAGCACCGGGACTTTCACGATGGCATGTTTCAATTGCTCCAAGCCTCAGTTTCCTCATCACACCAATTGAATGCATTTTTTCGTAATAATTTTGTTAAGGGAGCTACAATATCTCTATATCCCTTCACAAACCTCCTGTAATTCTGTCATATTTTTTTTGTCGTGGCCAATTGACCATTGCTTTTCCTTCTTACCGTCGGCCTCCACCCCTCCTTCTCATATCCAATGGCTTAGGTATTGGATCCTTGGGTGCTCAAAACACATTTCTTTCGATTATAAACAATTTATTATCCTTAAAGATGTTAAATACTACCCCCAAATGTCTTTTGTGCTCTGTTATATTTGAAACCAATATTTCATTGAAGAATACAAGCATAAATAGTCGTAGGAATGACCTAAAAACTGGATTCATCATATATTGAAAGATGTTGGTCAATTTGAACTACATAACCAAAAACTTGAAATGTCCTTCGTGAGATCTAAAGGTAGTTTTCTCTATGTCGCTCTCTTTCATCCATATTTGACGGTAGCTAGAACACAAATCCAACTTAGGGAAGGCAATTGTCTCATGCAATTCATCAAATAATTCTTTTATTACTGGTATCAAAATTTTATCTTCCACAGTGGCTTGGTTGAGTTTATGGTAGTTATTTAGAATCTTCATCCCCCATCATTCTTTTTTACTAACAGGATTGGGCTCGAGTAGGGGCTTTGACTTGGCCGAATGATCGACACTTGCATCATTTCCATTACTAATTTCTCAATTGGCTTTTTGAATGTACCAGTATTTGTATGGCCTAAAATTTATTGGTTGTTGTCCCTCTACAATCAAGATGCGATGGTCAATAGTTCTTTTAGGTGGCAACTCGTTAGGCAGGCAGCTCAAAGACGGACGCATTATGTTCTAACAATTCTCTCATTAATGGCAACTCTTTGCCTTCTCCCATTTTATAAAGATCTTCCATTTCTTCCCATTCTGTTTCAATTTCCAAATTTTGGAATTTGATTAAGAAATTTTGATCCTTTATTTCCCAAGTATTGGTCATTGTTTTCAGAGATATTTCGCGTTGGTTAACGATGGACGCCCTCTGAGAGTCACTTGTTTTCTTCCTACCCGATACATCATTATCATGCCCATGAACCCTGTCGTAAGTAACCATTTCATTTCCAATATCATGTATATATTCCTCAATTTAATTGCCAGAAAATCAGCTACAATTGTTATCTTCATCAATACTACTTCAACTCTCTTACAAATACCCTTTCCTTCCCATGCGGTCCCATCCCCAATGGTTACTTCGAATCTTGATTCTTTAGCTTAATTCCTTCGTTAAACATTGATGGATGAAGTTGTGGGTCGCTCCGGTATCAATCACGACCACTATGTTTTACCCTTTTTCTTCTTCCAACTTTGCTAATACCTTCGTCTTTTCTTCTTCATTCATGATGAAGAGCATTAGTTCATGATTCTCCCCGACTTTTTGTTAGAAATTAAATATTGGGTTTAGGTCATGTTGAAAGCCCAAGGTAGTTGAGATTTACTTTGCCCTAATTTTTTATTATTTTAATTAGTTGGCTCATGTTGATTATAAATATTTTTCCTTTGTACCTTTATTATCATAAGAAAAGAATAAGAAATACTAGCATTGTGGTTTTTCTCATAGTATATGGTTTTCACGTAAATTTGTGTTTGTTCTACATCTCTGTTTTCAATATGGTATCAGAGTGGGATATTGAAGAAACCCTAAACAATGAAACACTATATGGAACCCTAGCAGAAAGGATAGTCGTCGACATCAATACAGCTGTCACCATCGTAGTTGATGCTCGGATTAATGCCGCTACAGATGAGAGGTTTCGACATCTTCAAAACATACATGCCAGTCTTCCTACCCATCGCAACCGTCCAACAACCAGTAGCCTTCAGCCACATATGTCCCTCACGCACCATTGGTTCGAATTCCCTCATATGCACTGCTTGGCCCTTATAAACTATTGTTCGCGCCTACATCTTCATTCTAAGTACCGCCGTACGCACCTTCGCACACGTTGGCACATAAGCCATCATCCTGATCTGCTCAGCCGTCAACCTTGGTTCAATCTTTTGCTGCTAGTGTGATTACGCAGCCTCTTGCTGGGTTAGCCATAAACCCTAGTGACTGTCCTAAGGATGGAAATCCAGCCCACTTGACTTTTGAGGTAGGTGAGTCCTCAATGTAGTTAAGGGCCTATGAGCAGGGTTCGTCTCCTGGTATTTCTCAACATCATCTTTAGACATGCTACGACAGCAAATTACAATGATTAAGGTAATGCTAGGGTCTCCATCCAACAATCATTTGATCTCACTAATATATTTTGAAAATCTGGTAACCTCGCTCCTTGCTTTGTCCTCTTCTTATGTGTCTAATCCAGCGGCATAATCTACAAGATATTTTTTAAGGGAGAAATTGAGTGGTCAAAACTATTTTTCGTGGTCATAGTCTATTAAAATGTTCCTTAAAAGGTGCCATAAGTTTGATTTCTTGACAGAGGAGATACCTCATCCTACTCTGAGAGACCCTCATGAACGATACTAGAAAGGGGAGGACTCTCTTATTTGATCCACATTAATCAACAGTATGAAACCACAGATCGACAAACCTTTACTATATGCTACAACAACTTAGGAGATTTGGGATACAACTCAGCAATTGTATGCTGAGCATTAGAATGGCTTGGTTTATACACTACAAAAACAAGTTCATGAATGCAAACAAGGGATAATGGATGTGATATCCTTCTTTAAAGATTTTCCCTTATCTAGCAGGGAATGGACCTATATAGAGAAATTGTCTGGAATTGTCCTAGCAATGACATACAGTACTCTAGGATTAAGGAGGTTGATAGGATATATGTTTTTCTGGTAGGTCTCAACTGTAAGTTCAATATTGTTCACAGATGTATATTGAGCAAGAGACCTATACTCTCCCTCATGGAGGTTTGTTCTGAGGTTCACCTTTAGAAAGATCGTACCAGTGTGAGGTTTCCTAGTCATAACAGTGAGAAGCAAAGTGGAAAACCAATCCTCGTCAGTGAACACTACAGGAAACAGTGGCATACTAAGAAGTACTATTGAAAGCTACATGGTCGTCCCCTAGGACGTAAGAAACACCCCTTCAACGACAAATAAAACACGGGGCGAGTATGTAAGTGAGTATGCTAGCCCTTCTTAGCTACTTGGGGATCCCTATTCGACTACACTAGGAGGTATTGTCCAGTCAAGTATACCTCAGTTTTAGTCGTATTAGTGTTGATTTGAAGAATCTCTGAATTTTGGACTTTGGTGCCATTGATCATTTGACAGGATCCTTAGAACACTTTGTGTCTTACATTCCGTTTGCTGGTAATGAGAAAATAAAGATTGCAGATGGTTCCTTGGCTCCCATTGTTGGGAAGGGGCTGATTTTTACTTTTGAAGGATTGACTTTACATCATGTGTTTGTATGTGCCCCAAGTTTTTTATAAGAAAGCTTACTTGTGAATAAAATTGCAAAGCGATATTCTTATCTGATTCTATTTCGTTTTAGGACTTGAGCTCAGGGAGGGTGATTGACACTGCTCACCACAGTAGGGGACTCTACCTACTTGATATGATGCCTCCTTTAGTAGCATTTTTAGAACTGGTCTTTTATCTACATATTTTACTACTTCAAAAAAAGACTGTATGTTATGATATTTTCGTTTAGGCCACCATAGGTTTCGATAAATGAAATACTTATCTCCTCGTCTTTTTTCTAAAGTTGATATTTCTACCGTGTCTTGTGATGTGCGTATTCGGGCTAAACAACATCGAGTCTTCTTTTCCTCATACCATATAAGTCAACTCAACCTTTTGCTTTTGTCCATAGTTATGTTTGGAGATCGTCCAAGGTCACTACCTCCTTAGGAAAAAGGTTGTTTGTTACCTTCACTAATGATCACACCCGCCTTACTTGGACTTTCCTCATCTCCAAAAAATTCGAAGTTACATCCATATTTCAGAACTTCTATCTCACCATAGAAACGCAATTCAATGGAAAGATTTTAATCCTATACAGTGATAATGGTGGCGAGTTTCAAAACCACACCCTTAACGAGTCTTAACGAGTTTTTCTTCTTTAAGGGAATTGTCCATCAGAGTTCTTGTGTTTACATCTCTAAACAAAATGAGATTTATGTTTTTACTTCTCTTCCTTCCTATCAATGGGGTGATGTTCTCACTGCAACTCATCTCATCAACCAAATGCCTTCCTATATTCTACACTGTCAAACCTCCTTAGAATGTCTTAAAGAATTCTATCCCTCAACTCGTCTCATTTCAGATGTCCCCCTTTGGGTGCATAACCTATATTCATAGGCATGATTCTAACCAAACTAAATTCACCCCTCAGGCTTCAACTTGCGTGTTTGTTGGGTACTCTATATACCAAGGAGGTTATAAATGCCTTCACCTATCCTCACATAAATACTCTATCTCCATGGATGTCACCTTTCTTGAGGATCGTCCATTCTTTCCTGTTAACCTAATTTAGGGGGAAAGTGTGAGTAAAGAGTCTAACTATGTGGTTCCCTTAGAGTTTACCTATCCTACTCTTGTTATCTTACTTGACCCAACTTCTTAAACTACAGTCCTACCTACAAACCAAGTTCCCTAGAAAACCTACTATAAGAGGAATCTTAGAAAGCAAGTTGGGTCTCTTGCTATTCAGCCAGCTCTAGTCCTAGGTTATAAACCTTTACAAGATCAAAGTATGACTAATTTCATTGACTCACATATTAATAATAGAATTAGTGAGAATATCAGGTCTCAGACAAATTCCACTAGCACACATATTGATAGTAAGCTAGGTGGGTATGTCGGGTTTGAAAATAACGAGTTCGAAGCAGTTGTCCCTAAAGATATGGTTGAGAAGAGTAGTGTTGATGTGGTAATTATAAATAGAGAGGTTATGATTGATGAGAATGAGGTCATTGTAGAATCTACAGAAAACGAAACCAAGTAGGACCATTCAGAAAACATCAGTAAGTATAATCCTTATTTGGATCTTCTTATACAAAGTATACACTGAGGAAAGTTGCCAATAAGTATGTGTCGAGGAAAGGTACTAGGTCCTGTACAAAGCATTCTATTTCTAACTATGTTTCATATGAGAACCTTTCAACCCAATTCAGAGCCTTCACTGTTAGCCTTGACTTTATTACAATATATCCAAGAATATCCACCTTGCATTAGAGTGCCCTGAGTGGAAGATTGTTGTCATGGAAGAAATGAGAGCCTTGGAAAAACATAATACCTGGGATATTTGCACACTCTCCAAGGGACATAAGACTATATAATGCAAATGGATTTTTACACTCAAGTATAGATCAGATGGTGCCTTTGATAGACATAAGACTAGATTAGATGGAAAAGGGTTCACTCAAACTTCTGGGGTTGACTATTCTGAGACATTTTCCTCTGTTGCAAAGATAAACACTATTAGAGTCTTGTTGTCAGTTGTTGTAAATAAAGGTTGGCCTCTATATCAACTTAATGTTAACAATGCATTTTTGAATGAAGATTTAGAAAAGGAAGTATATATAAGTCCTCCTCTAAGATTTGCAACTCAATTTGATATTTAGGTTTGCAAGCTTTAGAAGTTTTTGTATAGGTTGAAATAATCACTGAGAGCTTGGTTTGATAGGTTTACCACTTTCATCAAGTCTCAGAGATACAATTAAGCGCACTTCGATCACACTTTATTCACAAAAGTCTCTAAAACTTGGAAAATTGTAGAATTAATTGTCTATGTTGATGACATTGTGCTATATGAAGATGATGTTGTTGAGATCATCCAATTAAAAAAGACGATGGGGGATGAGCTTGAAATTAAAGACTTAGGTAATCTAAAGTACTTCCTTGGGATTAAGGTTACTAGGTCTAGAGAGGGCAGCTCTACGTCTTAGAGAAAGTACACCTTTGATTTATTAGTTGAAACATGCATGATGGGATGTTGTCCTGCTGATACGCTCATTGAGTTAAATGTCAAACTCAGAAATTTAGGTGACATAATTCCTGTTGATAAAGAGAAATATCAACATCTTATAGGAGAGCTGATTTACTTGTCTCACACTAGGCCAGACATCTCTTATGCTATGAATACTGTCAGTCAATTCATGCAAGCTTCTTATGAAGATTATATGAAGGCAGTTAATAAAATTCTTAAGTATTTAAAAGCAACTCTTGGTATAGGATCGAGGTTGAAGAAGATTGACAGAAGGTATATTGAGGTCTATACTGACTCTAACTAGGCAATGTTTCTATTGATGATAGAAGATCCACCTCGGGATACTGCACCTTTGCATGGGGCAATCTTGTTACTTGAAGAAGTAAGAAGTAAGGAGTTGTGGCTCAAAGCAGCGCTAAAGCCGTATACAGGGATATGGGTTTGGGAATCTGTGAGGAAATTTGGCTCTAGAAGGTATTGTCTGGTCCTATTCGCGACAATAAGGTGTCTATTGAAGGGATAAAAACCATTTACAGTGGAATAGTTTAACAGAAACTTAAACTCAAATTTAATTGGAAACTTAAAAATACTAGTACATTGGAAAGAAAAATACAGAAACTAATTTACTATAAGGGGTGTTTTTAAAAATTGAAAAAAATTAACAAACTATCTACACTCCATAGAACAAAACCACTAAAAGACAAAAAAATATTACACTTGATTTTTCTATGAAGTGTAAATATTTTGCCCAATGTTCTATTTTTGACAATTTCCCTATAATCTAAAGGCTAAGCATCCTTTTACAGAAAATAAATGAGAAATTACAGAGAAAAGGAAAACTTACGTACGTTGAAGTCTCTATATTTGCTAAATGCCAATTTTGAGACACCACCACTTGCAAACTTTCCTAGTCTCTAAGCTTGATATTTTAGTTTGTGAGAACCAAAATTGGAATGAAAATTTTCCAGAGAGAATTATATTTTCCTTGAGAGAATACACACAATCACTTTTCCTTTCAGAATCACCTGTTTTTATCTATCGTACTCTTACCCCCACTTCTTCATTTTGTAAAAGAAAGAGTTACAGAGATTTTTTGGTTACGTGGGAGAACTACCTACGTTTCCTATTAATTTAAATTAAATTAATATTGAATCAAATCATATTTAACTAAAATTTCAATTAAATCATATTTAAATGAATATCAATCACATAATCTATAGTTTTAATTAAATTAATTTAATTTAATAAAATTAAACTTAACTATTAATTAATTCTTCAATTAATTAATTGTTAAATTAAATATATTATTGTTGATTTAATCTAAATTTAAATCATATTCAAATATAAATTTTCTCTTTAACCTATAATTTTAATATGTATCATATACACATTAAAATTTAACATATGGTTTTAATATAAATCTAATTCACATTAAATTAATATTTGAACTCACTCAAACATTTTATTCTCACATAAATCAATTAATTTTGAATCATATCCAAAATTTAGTTTATATAATAAAGTTTAATTAAAATATATACTTTATATTATAATGTATATCACCATATATTATATTAATTTTCAAAGTAAATTTGAACATTTCAAATTACAACCAATATATATTACCATTTACAAGCTAAAAAGGGGACCTAATGGACCTACAGATCATAAACTACAACGATATGAGATTAATTGCCTAAACTCATTAACCTCATTAATCAATATTCGTTAGTTGTATGTGTACACTTCACTAAAGACTCACAGTTGAGCTCTTCTCACTGTAGATATATTTATGTGTCCATGTATATAGACCAATAACAATAAGTTAGTCCTTCACAATTGTTCGTAACACCAGTTGGATTAAATTACCGTTTTACACCTAGGTTACTTCTAGTCCTTAAATACCAGTGTTCCTCTAATGAACAACAATGTTTATGGTTCAACAATATTTATTCATGTCACGCCCCGCCCCAAAAGTCACTTCATGCAACCAGACGAAGGTGTTCCGTCTAGACACTCAACGCCTATTATACCGTGTGACAAACGTTGAATGCCTAGTAAGCTGAACAACTTCTCTACCAATCTCAACACAGAGCTCCAACTTTTGAACTTTAGAGACTTTCTCAACTTAATGCAGTAGAATTAAACAACTTAAGCAATCAACTTAGAAACTCACTTAGCTTTTTGTTAACCATCTTTTATTACTTAGACCTATGCTTTCCATTACACTTCTCCTTGACTTAGTGCAGAGGTAAATCTTAAATCTTGAACGTCTATCCTAGCCTTCACATAACTTTGGCAACCCTCAATGTTCAAGGTGTTTTAAAGTATAATCCCTCTCGTACTACGAGGAAATACAAAAGTAACACCGCTTTCTCGCTTAGTTTCCATGCGTCAACTCATCTTACCTTTTTTACTTGGCTTCAATACGCTTGAACACCTAGGGAAAGAGAAACTTAACACATAAGTCAAATACTTAGTGAGTGAAACTTTTAGAAATACTTTTTGAGGAATACAATACAATCACATAAACTCGCTTTCATATTGCAAATACAAGCTCGCATTGCCTTATTTTACAAATCTCATAAATCACACATTAACTACTTATTTCTTTCTACCAAGATCATGAATCGTTCCTTGCCTCAAGACTATTGGGATCACTCTTTCCAGCATCCCGTGTTTAGACTACTGTGATGTTCACTCCATCTACAGCATCTTGAAAATTTTCTTATTCACTTCTCGTTATACAGGTCGTTCATATGACTTGCATGACGTTGGTTGAGGGTGAATCCCAAGGTTAGACGAAGGGAGAATCCCAGATCTCAATGTTGAAATAAAATTGTGAGAGGATCTAAGCACGTGGTGTCGGGCGCTGTTTGTACTAATGATTGAGGTGCTTGTGGCTGGATGCGATGAGATTATTATACGATGCGATTTGACTACTTTATTATTAATTCTGTTGTGCTCTCCAGAAAGGTTTTCTCAAAATCATCGCTTACTAAGTTCATTTGACTTACATTTTAAGTTTTTTTCCTCCTTAGGTTCTCAGGCGACGTAGCCAAGTGAAGGATGGTTCAAGCGTCGTAGCCTAGTTAAGGAAAAAGGACAGAGATCAAAGTCTTACACCTTTAAATACCTTGGCGCCTGAAGAGAAGCACCTTAGTAAGAAAAAGAAGGATGGTGCAAGAAGTTCAGACTAGGTTTCATTTTATGCAAAGTAAACTTTAAGGGTTATAATTTGTAATGTATGAACTCTGTAAGTGTTAAGTTAATGAAGAGAAGAAGTTCAGTTATTTTTGTTGTCTTGTTGTTATCTCTTTAAGTTGTTGTCTAAGAGTTAAAGTTACGTTGTTCTATGTAAAAGTACTAGGCGACGGAGTAAAGTCAAAGGTTGTAAATTATTTTTCTGTTGTGTATGTCCTTTTGCTTATCGCTTACAAGTTGGTGAGTTAAGCAATAAGAGCTAGGCGACAAAGCTAACTTGAAGAGTTGTTTTCCGCTGCAGAAAGTTGTGAATGTCTTTAAGACTAAATGGAAGAGCTTTGCGGAAGAGACAAGAGTAAGAGTTGTTCTGCTTCCTAGGCGTTCAGAGCGTTATCTCATGGAGAGATACATAATGAATGCCTAGGTGGCACACCTCATCTGGTCACAAGGAGTGGCCTTTGGGGTGGGGTGTGACACTAATAGTGTTGCAGGCTCTAATACTAATTTATTAGGATGACCCTCTCCTGAAACTTTTTTTTCTTTTTTATCATGATCAACATGTTGTTTCCACTTTTAGATGAACTTCTTGGAATATGTAAATTAATTTATAATAGAGTTAGGGAATAGGGGTGGATGGGGAAATCGTAGAAATCGAAATGATTGTCAAAACCGAACCGATTTGTGTACAAAATCGAAAAATGAGGTTTGTTGCGGTCTTAAATAGTTCTAAGTTGAATTCAAGCGATTTTGAAACCGAACCAAACCGTTTTTAATAAATAAAATTATATATATATAGTTCTATTTATTAAAAAAATTATATGTTTAGTTTAGGGTTGTGCTTTTTTTTTTTTTTTTTTTTTTTTTTTTTTTTTTTTTTTTGTTTAACCCACTGCCAGCCGCTCCATCTCTCTCATCTCTCATCTGGCATCTCCTCTTCCTACTTCGTCTTTCTGTCTCCTCTTTTTCCATCTTTCGTCTCCTCGTCTTCCATCTCTTGAATCTCCACCGCCACGCAGGCCAGCCGTCTCCATCTATTTCTATTCGATCTCCTTTGCCTCGCCAGTCGCCACTCACCGTCGGTCACTATTTACAGTTAACCACAAACAAAACATAACTGGAAACTCTCAAGACACTACTCAATATCAATCATTCTCAACATCAATCCAAAATCAAACTGGCACAAGGCATGAACTTGAAGAAATGCAAAATTGAAAGATCATAGAACTTCAATCTTACGAATTTGAAGAGGAGAGGGGAAAAACTCCAGCAGGCGTACGAGAGCTGACTACGGAGGGCAGGCGGGAGGTTAGTACCCACGCACGATGCTGGAAGTTTGAAACATTTACTGAAATTAGGGCTGGGTATAGTCTTATTAGAGAAATTATGATGAATCGGTATAGGTTGGGGTTTCATTTGGCGAGAATGAATGCTGAAGCCTTTTGGAGAGAATTGTATTATCAATTCAGTTGCATATGTTGATTTGACTGATCCAATTTTGTTTGAATATTTATGTGGAAGTTTTTGTTAATTATCCTATCTGCCAATTTATGCCATCCTTATTGTGCTTAAAATTCATGCATCTTTGACAATGCATTTTGATTTCTTCAATATAAATTTTTTAGATTACCTTTTGAATAGGGAGACATGGAAGGAGTAGAGAATATAACAACTGAGAAACAGAACAACTCCATGGGACCGAAGAGGCGGCTGTCCTGCACAACCTGCTTTGATGCTCTGTGGTTCTGCTATTGTATGCAACTTTATGTTCAACTTTATGATATTATTTTCATAATTTCATGTTATTTTCCTTTTACTTTTGCAATATGCCCCCTAATCATTAGCATATGTGTATTGTTCGCCATCTTGTTGTTTATAGTCGAGAATAATAAAATAGAGCTAGCAAACGAGGAATCGTTAGTTGTTTGGTTGGCGGACGTAGTATAGTACGATAATGTATAAGCCAAGTCCATGAATGAATTTGCTTGCCTTTTGGTACTATTAGTGGTTCTCCATGCTCTGTCGTATCTACTAAAAACTGGTTCATCAATCTACTAATATAGTTTTTTTTTTTTGTTAGGCCAACAGTTACTTTACAGAGCCAATTTTATTATTTTTTGCACGGTGTTTTTGCAACCACCCTTTGGTCTAACGGTGTTCTTGCCCTTCTTTGGAGGCTTTGGTTTTGAGGAAATGCTATGATTTTTTGGTGTTCAAGATTCTAACTTGGATAGTTTTTGGGATTCATTCATACTTTTTTGCTTCTTCCGAGTCCTCTACTTTATTTATTTATTTATTGTAACTACAGCCTACCTAACTCAGATTTACACCAGTTGAGCCTCTTTTTTGTAACTTCTTGGTGTGGAGATTGGAGATATCGTATCTCCTCTCTTTTTAGTTGATAAAATGGAAGTTAGTTTCTTACTAAAAACAAGAGAATTATTTGCACACTAGTTCTGGGTTTATTCCTTGGATTGTGATAATTGGATTTTAAACTTACAATTTAATGATTTTTACTTTTATCCTTTAATTGGAGAGTTGTTTTTTGAAATTTCATATCAATTAAGAGGATTAATATTTTTTAACTTTTTACCTGAAATGTTTTTATGTTCTTCATTTTTCCAACTAGTTCGCATGTCCCTTCTTCTCCAAACCAGTTCAATTTTTTTCTTATTATTATTAATTTTTTTATAAATTGTCTTATCGTTGCTGAAACTATCTGATACTCATATTCGCACCTAATTTTTGCTAATCGTAGACCTCCTTTTCCATATTGACGAGGTCATCTTTGGACCTAATTGTCAACTTGTAAATCTAATGGTTACATTTACTGGCAGCTCCGGTTCATCAGATGCAGCAATACTACAGGGTTGGAGTTTTTGATAACTGTTCTAGCAAATGGACAGCTCTTCTCGACTGTTTAAATCTAAAGACGAAAAGAGCTTCTGAGGTTCAGGTATTTATCTAATACAAAAATACATTCAGGTCCATATAGTTTATATATTTTAAGAATGCTGAAATCCTGCGGTTCTTCATTCTATGTTGGATTAAAAAAAATCAAACAGCTCGGATCTGTGAATGGTGGGGGAGCTTTCAAATGACCAAAAGCTTTTACACTTCTGTGATTGGAGGGTCTATCAGCCCTCCTAGGAATTCTTTTGTGGCCCATGTTATGACTTTTTTTATCACATCGAGGTTCAGTCTTAATTAACAAAATATAATAAACCAATTCCAGTAGGCGAAGGTCTCCCTATGTGATGTACTAACCACAGTACAACTCACAAAAGCCTCCCCCGAAAATACACTTGAAGCCAACTAAATAACCAAACTAAAAAGGCAAAGTAAACAGTAAACAAGTACAGCACTTAAGTGGGGGGATTCTCATTTCTCTACCCCTACTAACATACGTATTAACAGTTGAAGGACTGAAATACTTGTCTATAATAATAAGTTAATGACAACAAAGATGTTGAGGTGGTTTTTTATGTGACGAGAACGCTAAGTGGGTGTCAACCTAGTTGAGATGCCCGGGTGCGCCTGTTGATCCCCTTTATTGCTCTTTGTGTAACCCTCATGTATGTTGAGCTTTGTCTCTATTTTTCAATATTAATAATAGTGAGACTCATATCCTTTTCAAAAAAGATGTTGAGGTGGTTGTTTCCTTAGTTTAGTTGGATGGATTCTTAATGAGGAATAGTAACCATTCATGTTTTACATACATACCAATAGGAACTTTTTTTTTTCACCTGAAAAGAAGGAAGAAAGAGAAAGAAAGAAGTACACATACATATAGTTTGTTTTTAGATATAGGAAAGTGAATTAAAATATTTACAAATACGACAAAATATCACGTCATATAGACGTTGATACACATTAATAGAGTACTATCATTTATTAGTGATAAATGTAAATTCTGATCAACACAGATAGATGGCCATCGGTGTCTATTACTAATTGAGCGAAATTTTGCTATATTTGTAAATAGTTTAAGCAGTTGCCATTTAAAAAACAATGGACCAATTGGTAGTCCGTTAGCTAGCTTACACGGGTCTTATTTTTTCCCAATCAGACATTACTTTTATAATCTACTTAACAAGTACTTGGAATGCCTTTTTTTTTTTTTTCCCTTAAAGAAAATGTACTTGGAATGCAGGAAATTCTTGAAAGCAGAGAAAAAGCAAAATCTCACATCTGGACTTTTCGAACCCCAGAAGAAGCATCATCACATTGGAAGGAACTATTTGGACATTTAGAGGAAATAGAATGAAAATGATTCTATTTGTCTTTTGTTCCGATCCTCGTGAGTTACTATTTTGTAAGACTGTTTTTGATAGAAAATTTGATATTGTTATTATTATCATTATTATCTTTTAAAATACATTTAGGTGGAGAAATTAGCCATCACGATGTGTTAATAGGACAAATAAGATATGTTGTTTATCCAGAAATTTAGGACCGTTTTGGTCAGAAAATCATTCCTTACGCATTCTAAATGTCCAAATAGAATGAAAATGATTCTCCATCCTTGTGTTCAAATATCACCTTGTGGTGATGATTTTCCTATCATATATTTGAGTTCAATTTACAAAAGTTGAGAATATAAGTTTGAGATGGTTGTTGGTTGACTTGTTTGATAGACATAATAAACACTATTCAATAGCTAACATAAATATAGGGTAGATTAGTTTAAAGCAAAGTTTAAATTTTAGTTATAGAAGGAAGAGTATGCTAGAATTTCTTGAACAAGGACTCTGTTTCATGACTTCCTCTAGTTGCAGTCAAAGTGACATTGTTAACGACCTTGCAAAGCATTTGGATGCCAAGATACTTTGGTCATTTAATAAGTCCTTTTATTTTCAAATACAAATACAAGAAATTTTGTTGAAATAGATTTTTAAAATTTGCGAAGGATTTTAGTGTTGTGTTGAGATTGACAGAAAAATAAAATTACGAGTTTTCTAAAATTGTGCTATTTTTGAAATGTAAAATAAATATATGCTATTTTTCAAAATTTCTTGAAAATTGGTGTAGTTGTAATAAGATTTATCGATAGATTAATTGTAATGACCATAATATAGACTATTTGAATTATTTTTTATCATATTTATTCGGAACTATGTATTTACCACATCTATTGTGATTAATCGGCTTGAAAATGTATCGACCTCCATATTAATTTCTTGAGAAACCGATTTGGTTGGATTGTCAAACTCTTTGTTGATAATGTCTGTCTTGTTATTCCATTCCAAATTGCATTATAATCTTAATCGAAATGGCTAGAATCAATGTAGTCAAATTAGTTTTCTTATGAATCACTTGAATTAGAGTTTTGATATTTGCATTTTAGAGTGAATTTTACTTTCTTGCTTATACCAATTGCTATATTTTTTTCTTTGTTGTCTTCTTTCAGCGGTAATAGTCCATCCTTCCAACTTTTTTATGGTATTTTTTAATTTTAAGAGTTCCCCTTATTAGACGTGTGTTGTTCGACAATGAGCACAACTCACAAAGCTCCCTCTTATGATCGACGTCATAGAATCAATGACAGCTAACGTTGGCTTAGACAATTGCTCTGAAACCAATTTGATATATACCAAATGAGAGAATTTTATTAATGTTTAAAAGTTATGAATATAAGAAGACAAGTACTCTATTCATAATTGAAAAACAAACTAATCTCAATCTTAATTAATAAAAAAAAAACTAATTCTAACCTTGATAAATAAAAGAAATTAATTCTAATCGTAACAAATTAACCGATATGGTATTCCTCGTCGCATCGTGACCGATCATAGAAGAAAATTTGCTAACACCCTGATGCACAAATTGTGTGAAAAGTTTAACTTCAAATAGTACAAGTCTTCTATGTACGATGCCGCAACAAATGGATTGCTATAAATATTCAACAAAACTCTATGCAATCTTTAAAAAATGTGCTCTCCAAAATAAAAAAGAGATGAGAAAACTGTCAAAATAGTAAAATCTTGGATAGAAAAAAGAAAAATAGCAGATCCCAAAAATATTTTGAATTATGGGAAAACTGCCTGTCAAATTATTTTTTTAATTTTTTTTGCCCGAGTATATCCCTTTACGAAGGACAATTGCTTACATACAGTATATTTGTATAAGTCAAAAAATCAAATAAAATATCACAGAACACGAATACAATGTATCTGTAAACACATTTACTTGTGACAAATCTTAACTAAATAAAAAAAATATTATATTGTTACAGAAGATTGAACTAACATCAGCTAAAGATATGACTTTAGTTTTAACATCCGCTAAAGATATGACTTTAGTTCTAACATCCCCTAATTATTAAGATTTAAATCAACTAATTCATGATTTTTTATATTTCATATAATTTATAAAAAGTTTGTTAAATAATATATATTACAAATTTTTAATAACAATTTCAATCTACATTTTATATCATTCTCTAAAATCGTTAATTTGAATTAAAATTTTACTACGTATCACTAAAATAACTCCAAAGATAAATTCAACTATTTCGTATTTTTTATTCTTCAAACTATTTTTAAAAAAATAGACATAAATAATACGTAATACATATATGATATTTTAACATTATTTCCACCCTAAACCGTTAGTTTTAATTCAAATTTTTAACTTTATTTTAAATTCAAATTTTACACATTAATTTTATATTGTTAGTTTGAATCTCTAATTATGCCAAAGATAATATTTGATATTTATCCCACCCTAATTTTTTAGGTTAGTTTTAATTCAAATTTTTAACATTATTTTTATATCCAAAATTTACACCTTAATTTTAGATTGTTAGTTTGAATCCCTAAAATTATGCCAAAGATAGTATTTGATATATATCAAACCATAATTTTACACGTTTGTTTTAATTCAAATTTTTAACATTATTTTTAAATCCAAGTTTTACACTTAATTTTAGATTGTTAGTTTGAATCCTTAAAAATATGCCAAAGATAATATTTGATATATTTCTAATATATATCTCACCCTAAAGCGTTAGTTTTAATTCAAAATTTTAACATTATTTTGTATTATTTATGAAACAATAATTTAAGATAAAATGGTAGGGATGATTCAAATTGATTCTGCAATTATCCTACAAATTGTGCAGAAAATTAGATCTTGCTAATTTAATAAAATTTTAGCATAATATTTTTCAGTTAATTAGTTTCACACATTTTGAATAATTTTTCCAATTTAATAATATATTGGACTACTTAGTAAACATGTTCCCTTCGTAGACTGTAACAGTTTTTGGACTATTCAGTACATCCCTTTGAATTTTTTGCAATGTCTTTACAACGAGTGAAGACTGTGTTGGATGGTAGATGGATTGAATCTTCTCGATATATGGATGTCGCATTTTTGATGTATATGTTCTAGTTTCATCGTCGTTTCAAGAATTTGTAAACTGCATTCAAGGTAGACTTTTTTCAACTTCAGAATTTCATGTCTCTCGGTTGATCGTTTACTAGAATGGTTGCAACAATTCAAACCTCATTCAGATTGTTGACGATAAGGATGTGTCTTGGCTTATATTAGTCATGTCGAAATTTCTCGACAATGCTTTACTTGTTTTCGTTGACTTTGTATCTGTTGGTGATGTTGGAAATACCCTGTATTTGAGTAGCGAATTACCTAGAGCTTAAGACTCACATAATGAAACGGGGATCATTGACCTTGATGCATTTGAACAAATATAATTTCTACAAAATCAAATAATTTCAACAATTAATTCAAAAAACACCCAAAATAATTTCAACAATTAATTCAAATAACACCCAAAATAATTTCAACATGGTCAAAATTAATTAAACTTAAGATAATTAATATTAAAATTATTTTATTTTAGGGCGTTATATTTGACACTACCTTTTCACCGACCCACTAAGAAGGCTCAAGGTGGCCTACTATTTACTTCTTAGAAGTGTCTAAAGGTGGCTCATAAATCTTGAGAGGAGCATGTTAGAATATGACCTTCTCTAAAGGCGCTTTAGGATAGACATCTCCTTTGGATGGAGGATTCTCGATGACTTTTCCATTCACTTTCATCTTGTCTTGACGAATCTGCTCGAGAAGAGCAGAAGGACGTAAAGATTGTTCAGTTGGTGGGCAACTAGTGTCTTTGAGGTACCAACTTCCTCAATGGCTGAATCAAGTGCATGAGGCCCTATCAAAGATTCATTACTGCCTAGCTCTCTAAGTTCTTAAAGTTGATTGTCCAAAAGTGACTATAGAAATAAGTAATAAAAATATCACTCACGAAGAAAATGAACAATAAAAAAAAATTTAAGGAAAGAAAATGTGTGAACCAGTGGTGTTGAAACATTAGAGATTCCCATTGCACTAGAGCCCCTTCCACAAGAATCATCACCTGATAACTTCACTTTCTTTAAAGGTCTCTTTCAATGATGATCGCTTTTGCTACTATCACTTTCATCTTTATGCTCCTTTACCTATCTCTCAAGGATAGAAGTCATCGCTTCAACCAAGCGAATTTGTTTACCACCCAGGTTACTCTTTTGATTCTTGGGTAGTTTGGGTTGTAATGGGGGAGGAATGACACTACTTACCAAATGGTTCTGTTATCCTTAAAATAGGTCTCGTGCTTTGTAACCCACTAATTTCTAAATTTCTGTGTCACATGCTTGCAAGGCTTTAACGAACGTGTAGACAAGTATAACTCAGATAAAGTATTTTCCTTCATACATATCCTCTATTGATGTAATATATTCTTCAATGTGATCGCATGTAGCATGCCTCCTATATCAATAGGGATATCTTGGAAAAAGCCAAATTGTTGCCTAAATCAATCCACTGTATGATGTTATGATCCAAACGTTTTCACAACGAGATGATAAGTAGCAGAAGCGCATACTCACATAATAGGAAGACTGCAGTAACGATGAATCATGAGTATCAACTATGCGTTCATGTTTATTCAGGTTCTGAAGGTTGGTGTGCCATTGAATTCTTGCACCATTATGGATTAGTTCCCATGCCTCTTATTCTCCAAAATAAATATACCCACCTTCCCTGAAAAAGTTAGCTATCTTGGAACCTCAAACTTCTATCGAAAGTGGGTAGTGTGTGCCAAAATAATGGGCTAACCAGCCATGCACGTAATGCATAAGAAAATGAAATTCCATGCGTCCTATGAGATTCGAGGCTTAGTTATCAAACCTAACCCATGATATATGTTGGCTAAAATTTGGACTGCAAGACTATGGATAGCTCCATCGACCATTAAGCTTGCAATCTTAAAGACTCTAGGGCGAAGAAATGACACCTTCTACAGAAACACAAAAAGGTACAACAACAAGATAAAAAGGCAGCTAAATACGGTTCATCCTTCAAATCGTCCCTTATTTTGAGTTTTGCAAAGAACTTTTTCTCTCTAGAGGACCATTCTCGAAGCCTGATCTTTAAGCCATTAGAGTTTTTGATAAATTTGGAACGTGATGCCTTTTTTTACTTTTGTGTAATTGGCTTATCATAGCTTTTGGACCCAAGGTACCAGAATGAAATCCAGGAGCCAATAGTCACTTGGAATTCATTCTTGGAAGATATCGTGGGGTCATTCCTTTGCATACAAACTATTGAATAATACGCCTGGAAAAGATATTGACATGTCATCGAAAGACATTTCGTCTTATCTCGCGAAGCGGTTAACTCTTTAAAGGCATGAATACTTTCCTAGTAGAAATCTCCTTTAATTAGAAGACCCTCAAATGACCACAACAATAACAATAATATATCTTTGAATCATTCTTTTAGAATCTAAAAAAAAGATGTACGAGAAATTAATACAATAACAATTTTTTTTTACTGAAAAAGGAAGTAAGAGTAAATGGCTTACCTCCAGAATATATATAGAGTTCATCATCTTCAATATCTTGTTTCAAAAATTAAAATAGTAAATTTCCTAATAAAAAAGTCTTAGTTTCGTTTTTATTGTGAAGTATTTCTATTTATTATTAATTACTATTATTTTTATGTGATTCAATAATAATTAGAAAAATATACCTCTAAAGTGAAAAACACTGATTTTTTTACCAAAAAATATATATAATAAATGAAAACAAATAATAAAATCAGTACACTAAACGGTTTGTAAACCGTTGTATGGTTAATGACACCGATAATCATCTGAATCAACTAGATCTAAATTGAAAAATACCAAACTTCTAACAAAATGAAAAGCAAAATGGAGTTTGAGATTTTTGCAAAGAAGAAGATGAAGATCACCGAAGAAGGTAAAGGAATGCCCTGCAAAGATGGTTTGAGATTTTTTTTTTTTATTTTTTCATTTTTTTTTATTTTTATAGGATTTGAAAATATTTTTGAGTGTGCCAGAAGAATATAAATGACTTTTTCTTACAGTCAAACTACTCAAAAGTTAGGGCTATTACCTAAACTACTCAAAACTAGTACCTATATTATGCTAACAATTTTCTTACTTTAATTCTTATTTTGGTTGCCTATTTAGTTGACGATTATTACTGTTTTCAAAGCATGTGAGAATTTATTATTAATTTATAGGTATAATATTGTTTGCTGGTATTTTTAACTCTCATTCTTTTATGAATATTATGAGAAATACCAAATACTTAAGAGTGACTAAAACATTCTATCTCATCTTTTTAATTCATTTGTCGGAAAATCACTATATTTATAATCTTAGTTAATACTAATATAACAATCGATATATATACACTAAGGGTATACGTACAAAACCAATAATTAGAACCAAAGTCAAGGCCACCACTTGCAGACCACCAGGGATCAAATAGGTTTTTCTCTTCTTCATCTGACTTAGAGACATCAAGAAGATCTTATGCACAAGTTCTTTAGAGGAATACCCAAGTGACTCATTATCAGATAGAGAAAGAAGTCTCTCTGCAAGTCCAACAAGAGAGATAATCGAAGAAGACAACACTATCATCATAACAAGAAGGTTCTTCCATTATGACTGGCTAAAAATCATGAACACCCTGAGAAAACAAATGGAAACTTCTTTCTCTTTCTCTCCGTTTCATGCAGACAAAGCCATTGTCACTTTCAAAGATCCAACACAAGCAACCCTTCTATGCAACAACAATGAATGGTCCACAATAGGAAGTTTTTATGTCATATTTGAAAAATGGTCATTCAAAAAACACGCGGCCCCAAGACTGGTTCTTAGCTACGGTGGATGGGTAAGCTTTAGAGGCATTCCTCTTTCAGCTTGGAAGACGGATACTTTCATCCAAATTGGGAATGCTTGTAGGGGCTTTCTGGATGTGGCTAAGGAAACAAAGACTAGAAAAAATCTTGTGGAAGCCAGAATCAAAATCAGATACAATTATTCTAGCTTCATACCAGCAAATATAAGCATCAAAGACGACAACGGACACCCCTTCTTTGTTCAAACTTTTACTCATGAAAATGGAAAGTGACTCGCTGAAAGGGATGTAAAAATCCATGGTTCTTTCCAAAGACAAGCTGCAATTGATTTTGATGGTTTTAATCCTAAAGCGGAACAGTACTATTTCATCGGAAACACAGCAGTTCCACCGAAAAAAATCAAATTGAAAAGCAAGATAGTAATAAATGAGGCGTCACATTCAAGTGAAAATCTCACAATGGCCAAGATTATTGATGACAAAGGATCTAAAGGATCCAAAGATTCGGATGGGGAGGTGGCAAACAAGAAAGAGAAAAGAAAAGGCAAAAAGATATGCTTATTACAGAGCATTAATGAAGATATGGAAGGGGATTCTCATTCAATGCAAACAAAAGTGGGCCACGTCAGCTCAAGAAATGTTTCAAAAAGGAAAGTTAGTTTTCCTTCTCCAAAAGAAAAAACATTTTATTATAATCTTAGCAGTGTGCCCACGAGGAAGACAAGACACATCATTAATGAGGAAAGTTCAAAAAAGAGCAACCTAAGAAAGAAACGCACATCGAGGAGAAAATCTCAGCAAAAAACCTACAAAATCAAATCAAAATCCAATGCAGATCTCGATATCATTCCATACAAATGGTGGTCAAAGGAGAAAAAGACAGAGAATGCAATCTATCCGTTGATCTTGGCTACATTTCTCCAGGAGAAATTCAAATAAATTGTGATAATGAAGACGAGATCATGCACACAGGCCCAGAAGCTGTACCAGAAACTCCAACACAAATACAGTTTGAACAACAGGCCCAGAAGCACACAGACCCATAATGCAATCTATTAGATACTGCAGAGCCAGAAAACACCACAAAAAATGCAAAGCAAGACTCAAGAAACAAAAGGGATGCAAAAGAAAGGAGGAGAGCCAAATTGAAAACTCAGACTTCAAAAAACAGTTAGTGATATGGCTAAAAGAGAAAAATTTGAAGCTAGCTCCAACAAACCTTCTAAACTTGCCAAGTACATCAAACAACTTGTATGGGGATGATTTCTTGGATTTGGGGAATGCATCAAACAAAACGTTTCAAGGGAATGATCATGTTAAATGAAAGTGCTAACGTGGAATGTAAGGGGGTTAAGCTCCCCATAAAAGAGCTTAAATAAAAATATTATTACTAGCTATGATCCTGGTGTTGTAGTTTTAACCGAAACAAAGCTGAAAGACTCTAAGAAATTGTAACGACCCAACTCCTTATACTGAATCGAAGTCATTACTAAATATAGAACAAGTGGTTTAAGTCATGAAATTTATTAAAGACGCATAAGGTTTAAGAAATTTTATTTATGAAAATTTAAACAAGGTAGTTATGCAAAAAAAGTGTAATGCATTTTAAAGTCCTACTCGGGCCCTGTCTACATAAAAAGATGCTAAGTAAGGAAAAGTACTCAAACTCGAACACGAAAGTCTAAAATAAGGATAAGCGGAAGCAGTAGTCCCTATGGCCCTCCACGGTCACTTCGGGTCGCTCGCTAGCTTGCCCTTGCCCTTGCCTCGTCCTCTACCTGAAAACATAAAATGAAGAGAGTGAGTATAAAATACTCAGTAAGGGACCCACTACTAGTCCCACTAGGTGCCTGTTAACATCCTGTCAGAGTCCTGTAACTGGTACCCAATCTCTGGCACGTTCCCGAACACGTGCAACGTGCGCTCCCGTAGGAACGTATCTCTGGTCTTCGGAGCCCCCGGGGGACACCTAGGACAGTCGGGATGCGAGGACCCCGTCGAGTCACTCGAGTCATATCTATATCCATGCTAGACTGGCGTCCCGTCGGACCACACAGTCCTCAATAGGTGGTGATCCCGAAGGACACCCATGCAGGTACGACTCTAACAGATTCAGCTAACAGGTACCCTAATTGCAGTATACATACACATGGCATCAGCATATAACATATCACATAAATCATCTCTGCCCTCTCCGTCTCGGCATTCGTCGTATAGCTATAACAGCTCTCGCCACACATAACAGGCTATAGTATAACCATACCGTCATTTACATCATACTAACATTGATTTCAGGCATCGTACCATCTAATCCTCAACATGCAAAATTGGAGTATACATCATCTCATATTTCTAAGCATAGAGCTGGTAGTAGAATCTCTTACCTGGAGATTTACTTGTAGAGTCCTAACCGCGAGGCAGTACGCTTCCCAAGCGACGAGGTCCTAACTGTTTAATATGCCAAAATTCGTAATTAGGTCGCCAACGATTAACGGTTCAAGACTCATTCGAAATGACTTACCCTAGAAGGAGATTGCAGTGCTCAAGCCCCTACTGAAGAAGTCCCCCGCTGCAGCAGTTACTTGGTCCAAGACGTCCCTTAAGGAAAAAATGATCTAATTTAATTCCAAATTAAATTATCTAGTGCCCAAAATATTGAATCTTACTAGATAATGCCAAGATAATTGATTTAATTACCAAAAATTAGGTGGAAGGAGCCAAATTAGGCTTGGCGGCTCGGCTGGAAGGAGAACAGAGGTCGGCTCGGCTCGGCATGGCGCAAGGATCTTGCGCGTGCGGCTCGGCTCGCGTCAGCAAGGAGGCGCGGCTCGGCTTGCAGTGCAGGCGGCGCGGCGCGGCTTGCACGCGGGGAGAGCTAGGCACGTGTGGGCACGGACGCGGGTTCGGTTTCGGGTTCGGGCGAGCGGGCGCGGGGCGATTCCGGGTTCGGGTTCGACGGCTGGAGGCGCGCGAGGCTTAGCTGCTGGATTTCAGTCGGCGTGACGGCTGGCTGGCAAACGTTCCGGCTGCGCTGCGTCGGATCTAAGCGGCGCGGCGTGGCTGGGCGTGTGAACGACGGCGTTGCGGACACGGCTTGGCTGACGAATCGGCTGCGGCTCCTCAGCGTTGGATCGGGGCGTCGCGACGCGGCTGGCTGCCCTTCCTCAGATCGACGCGGCGCGGCTAGTTCCGGCTGCAAACACGGCTGGCGTGCGTAGCTGGTCCTCGGCGTGCGGTGGCTTGACTTGGTTTGCAGTCTCCGGCGCGGCTGGGCGTGTGGCGTGGGTAGGCGGCTAGGGTTTCGGCGGCGGCTTAATTGTTTTCTTTCTTCTTTTCTTTTTTTTTTTTTATTTTCTTATGCGCGTCCCGAGGCTGCTTTAAAGAGAAAATTTATCTTTTTTTTTTTCCAATTCCTTTAATTAATTAGAAAACAACCACCTCCTATATCTCCAAATCTTTTGAAATTTACCTAATTAACCTCAACTAGTCCCCACATTTCTCCCTTAACCAACCAACCTTAGTTTTATAAAACTTCCCCAATTATTTCCAAAAATACTTATTATCATAAGCCAAATAAAGATTCTCAACCTTAATTACTCGAGAAATAAAATGACAAGGTTCTTCCAATAAGTTTAAAAATTCCCATAACCACACTTAATATTGATGACAATGGACAAAACAAAAAGGAAATATCGAATTTGTTGGGCGTTACAATCTTCCCTCCTAAAAAAACTTTCGTCCTCGAAAGTTCTAATCCTCGAACAGCTCGGGGTACTGGGCTCTCATGTCCTCTTCTTTCTCCCACGTGGCCTCTTCCACTCCATGGTTCTGCCAAAGGATTTTGACCAGTGGAATTTCTCGACTGCGAAGCTTCTTGACCTCCCTTGCCAGGACCTCGACAGGCTGCTCCTCGTAGCTCAAGTTCTCGCTAATCTGCAGTGGCTCGAAGTCCACCACATGTGTTGGGTCTGCGACATATTTCCTCAGCATGGAGATATGGAATACGTCGTGCACTGCAGCAAAAGATGGGGGTAGCGCCAAGCGGTAAGCCACGGGGCCAATCCGCTCCAATATCTCGAACGGCCCTACGAAGCGTGGACTCAGCTTCCCCTTCTTCGCGAACCTCAGAACACCCTTCATGGATGCGACCTTCAGAAAGACCATATCTCCCACTTCAAACTCGAGATCCTTACGCCGTACATCAGCGTAACTCTTCTGTCTGCTCTGGGCGGTCAGCATACGAGCTCGGATCTTCTGTATGGCTGCGTTGGTAGTCTGCACTAACTCGGGGCCTAGCATCCTCTGCTCTCCAACCTCGCCCCAGCAGACAGGGGATCTACAGCACTTGCCATACAGAGCCTCGAACGGTGCCATACCGATAGTGGCCTGGTAGCTATTGTTATAGGCGAACTCCATCAGATGCAAATGGGAGTCCCAACTTCCTGAAAACTCTAGCACGCAGGCCCGCAGCATATCTTCCAAAATCTGGTTCAATCTCTCTGTCTGACCGTCAGTCTGAGGGTGGAACGCCGTGCTGAAGTCCAGCCTCGTACCTAATGCAAGTTGAAGTCCTTTCCAGAACTTCGATGTGAAGCGAGCGTCTCTGTCTGAAATGATGGATACGGGTACTCCATGTAGTCTCACAATCTCTGTCATATATAACTGCCCCCACTTACTGGCAGTGTAAGTGGATTTCCCTGGCACGAAATGGGCCGACTTCGTGAGTCTGTCGACCACAACCCAGATCACCGTGTAGCCCTTTAGGGTCTTGGGCAGTCCCGTAATAAAATCCATCGACACACTCTCCCACTTCCACCCTGGCACACTCAAGGGTTGCAACAACCCTGCTGGATGCTGCCTAGGTGCCTTCACCTGCTGGCACACCAAACACCTACTGACAAAGTCTGCCACTTCCCTCTTCATGCCCCTCCACCAATAGACATTCCTTAAGTCCTGGTACATCTTCGTACTCCCAGGGTGCATGGTAAACGGAGAACTGTGAGCCTCAGTCAAAAGCTCCGTCTTAACTGCGGTGTCTTCCGGCACACACAGGCGTCTCTCAAACATAAGGCCACCGTCAGAGGATATGGAGAAGTCTTCACCTTGCTCTGTCTCTACCACGCGACGCTTGTCAGTCAAGTAAGGATCATTCAGCTGAGCAGCAATGATATTTTGCCTCAAGGTTGGCTGAACTGTCAACTGAGCCAACTGTGCGGTAACCTCACCTACTGAGACTGCAATCTCCGCTCTCTCAAAGTCCCTGAGTAAGGGGGTCTGCTTGGTGATTAGCGCTGCTGAATGTGCAACTTTCCTACTCAGCGCATCAGCCACTACATTTGCTTTACCTGGGTGGTATAGGATCTCGCAGTCGTAGTCTTTCACCAACTCAAGCCACCTCCTCTGCCTCATGTTCAACTCCTTCTGGGTGAAGAAGTACTTCAGGCTCTTATGGTCGGTGTAAATCTGAATCTTCTCACCGTACAGATAGTGCCTCCATATCTTCAGTGCAAAGACTACAGCTGCCAACTCCAAGTCATGGGTAGGGTAGTTCTGCTCATGGATCTTCAACTGGCGGGAGGCATAAGCAACTACCTTACCCTGCTGCATCAGGACGCAGCCTAGTCCCTTCTTGGAGGCGTCACTATAGATTACAAAGTTTCCCGAACCATCGGGCACTGTCAGGACCGGTGCAGTCACTAGCTTCTGTTTGAGCTCCTGAAAGCTCCTCTCGCATGCTGGGCTCCAGACAAAAGGGGTTCCCTTTCTGGTCAACTGGGTCAACGGGCTGGCTATACGTGAGAAGTCTTCCACGAACCTCCTGTAGTAACCTGCCAAGCCCAGAAAACTTCGAATTTCACTAACCGTGGACGGTCGAGTCCAGTTGGTCACCGCTTCAATCTTTGCGGGATCTACTGAAACTCCCTCACTGGAAACCACGTGGCCAAGAAACGTCACCTTCCTTAACCAGAATTCACACTTGGAGAATTTGGCATACAACTTGTTGGCTCGAAGGGTCTCCAAAACCTGGTGTAAGTGCTTCTCGTGCTCCGCCTCAGTTTTTGAGTAAATGAGGATGTCGTCAATGAAGACTATGACGAACGAGTCTAGAAAGTCCTTAAACACCTTGTTCATCAAATCCATGAATACTGCAGGAGCGTTAGTCAGGCCGAAAGACATCACAACGAATTCGTAATGTCCGTACCTCGATCGAAAGGCCGTCTTGGGAATGTCACCGTCCCTAATCCTCAACTGGTGATAGCCTGATCGCAGGTCGATCTTGGAAAAGACAGTGGCTCCCTGCAACTGATCGAACAGGTCGTCAATCCTGGGCAAGGGGTAGCGATTTTTTACCGTCACCTTGTTCAGCTCTCGGTAGTCAATACAAAGGCGCATCGACCCATCCTTCTTCTTCACGAACAATACTGGGGCTCCCCAAGGCGACACGCTGGGCCGGATGAAGCCTTTGTCCAGCAACTCCTGTAACTGGACCTTCAACTCCTTTAGCTCGGCTGGAGCCATTCTTTAAGGGGCCCTCGAGATAGGGGCAGTGCCCGGCTCTAACTCGATGGCGAAGTCTACTTCTCTGGGAGGCGGAAGTCCTGGGAGTTCGTCTGGGAAAACGTCGGGGTACTCCCTCACCACTGGTTCAGACGATAGGGAAACTTCTGGCTCTCTAATATCCACTACGCTTGCCAAGATGCCCCAAGTTCCCTGGCTGAGTAGTTTACTAGCCTTCATGGCTGAGATGACCTTGGGTATACATACCATGCCTGCCCCCCTGAACTTGAAGCTAGCCTCGGAGGGAGGGTTAAAGAAACCTTCCTTGCCAAAACAGTCTATATTTGCATGGTTGGCTGACAGCCAATCCATGCCTAGTATCACGTCAAAGTCCTGCATGTCTAACACTAGTAAGGTCACGTCTAACATACGATTCGCTATCTCTACCCGACATGCCTTTATTTGTTCTTTGGACAACAGGACCTCCCCAGATGGAGTAGAAACCGACAAAACACTACCCAAAGGCTCTACCTCCAAACCCACATGCTGAACGAAAACGGAGGATATAAACGAGTGGGATGACCCAGAGTCAAATAGCACAAAAGCATAATGCCCCAAAATTGGGAGCGTACCTGTCACCACTGTGCCAGCTCGCTCGGCCTCCTGCCGGGTGGTGGCGAAAACTCTCCCCTGCTGGGACGCAGAAGGCTGGGGCGGTGTCGTCTCAAAGGGTTTCTGAGGACACACATCAGCAGTGTGCCCCGGTTGTCTACATCTGAAGCAGACTCCACTTCCAGCTAAGCAACGACCTCCGTGGACTCTCCCGCAGGTAGTACAAGCGGGTAGCTCTCTCAGAGTCCTCCCGGCTGCTGCAAGCTCCCGTCGGTGTCTCTGGAAGACACCTCCTGACCTCAGTGTTCGCTGCGGTACTACGTCAGGCTGCGTCTCAACCTTTCTCTTCTGTCCCAAGGCTGACCCTCTGCCGGCAGCCTTAGACGGATCGGCTCTCTCAGGCAGGCTCAAATCCAGTGCTATACGTAGTGCATCAGCATGCGTGGCTGGCCGGAGAGCTCTGACAATGCCCTGAAGGTCTAGCCTGAGTCCTCTAACGAATTTCTCCGTCCTGGCAGCCTCATCCCTTACCATATCGGGAGCAAAGCGGGACAGCATATCGAACTCGGCGTCGTACTGCTCCACCGTCATGTCGCCTTGCTCCAAGTTTAGGAACTCTTGCAGCTTGGCGTGCTTCACATTGGCAAAGAAGAACTTAGCATAGAAGTTCTCCTTGAACTGCTCCCAAGTTATTTTGCTGACATCGCCCCCCAGCATTCTCTCAGCGGTCTCCCACCAGGCGGTGCCCCTGTCCTCCAAGAAGAAGACTGCACACTGCACCTTCTGGTCTTCTGGGCACTTCATGTACCGGAAAATAGTCTCTATGGACGTCAACCACATTTGGGCCTTTGTGGGGTTGTCCATGGATCCGTCAAAGGTCTTGGGATTATACTTCCTGAAATCCCGTAAGTGTTTCGCCTCGACCGACAGTTGAACTGGTACTGGTTGAGCTTCCTCAGGGGCTGGAGGAGCGACGGCCTGAGCCTGAACAAGGGCGGCCTGGGCCTGAGCAGGGGCGGCCTGGGCCTGAACAGGGGCGGCCTGGTTCTGCTGGGCGGCAAGGAAAGGCGCCAAAGCAGCTTGCAGCATGTCCTGATAACGCTGCTCCATCGCGGCGAGATCCGCCTGGGTGACCGGTGCGTTTGGGTCGACTGCCGGTGCAACAGGTGGCGCCTCCGGCTGGCCACGACCGGCTCCTCTGCCTCCCCTACCACCTCCTCGGCGTGCACCCCTACGTGGCGGCATTCTCCCTAAAATTCACCAACAAAACTTTTCACCACAAGAACTGAACACCCTATCTCTAGGTCTTAGACTATTCAGGCAAAATCGTAATCTTAACATTAGCAAGGCTTTAGACATACCTGGCGAGTGCCGAAGGACCGTATAGCCATAGGGTGAAGTAAAACCAAAACAAAATGACTTACATCGTAGGTCAGTCTACAGAACCTAAAACACTGTGCTCTGATACCAACTGTAACGACCCAACTCCTTATACTGAATCGAAGTCATTACTAAATATAGAACAAGTGGTTTAAGTCATGAAATTTATTAAAGACGCATAAGGTTTAAGAAATTTTATTTATGAAAATTTAAACAAGGTAGTTATGCAAAAAAAGTGTAATGCATTTTAAAGTCCTACTCGGGCCCTGTCTACATAAAAAGATGCTAAGTAAGGAAAAGTACTCAAACTCAAACACGAAAGTCTAAAATAAGGATAAGCGGAAGCAGTAGTCCCTATGGCCCTCCACGGTCACTTCGGGTCGCTCGCCAGCTTGCCCTTGCCCTTGCCTCGTCCTCTACCTGAAAACATAAAATGAAGAGAGTGAGTATAAAATACTCAGTAAGGGACCCACTACTAGTCCCACTAGGTGCCTGTTAACTTCCTGTCAGAGTCCTGTAACTGGTACCCAATCTCTGGCACGTTCCCGAACACGTGCAACGTGCGCTCCCGTAGGAACGTATCTCTGGTCTTCGGAGCCCCCGGGGGACACCTAGGACAGTCGGGATGTGAGGACCCCGTCGAGTCACTCGAGTCATATCTATATCCATGCTAGACTGGCGTCCCGTCGGACCACACAGTCCTCAATAGGTGGTGATCCCGAAGGACACCCATGCAGGTACGACTCTAACAGATTAAGCTAACAGGTACCCTAATTGCAGTATACATACACATGGCATCAGCATATAACATATCACATAAATCATCTCTGCCCTCTCCGTCTCGGCATTCGTCGTATAGCTATAACAGCTCTCGCCACACATAACAGGCTATAGTATAACCATACCGTCATTTACATCATACTAACATTGATTTCAGGCATCGTACCATCTAATCCTCAACATGCAAAATTGGAGTATACATCATCTCATATTTCTAAGCATAGAGCTGGTAGTAGAATCTCTTACCTGGAGATTTACTTGTAGAGTCCTAACCGCGAGGCAGTACGCTTCCCAAGCGACGAGGTCCTAACTGTTTAATATGCCAAAATTCGTAATTAGGTCGCCAACGATTAACGGTTCAAGACTCATTCGAAATGACTTACCCTAGAAGGAGATTGCAGTGCTCAAGCCCCTACTGAAGAAGTCCCCCGCTGCAGCAGTTACTTGGTCCAAGACGTCCCTTAAGGAAAAAATGATCTAATTTAATTCCAAATTAAATTATCTAGTGCCCAAAATATTGAATCTTACTAGATAATGCCAAGATAATTGATTTAATTACCAAAAATTAGGTGGAAGGAGCCAAATTAGGCTTGACGGCTCGGCTGGAAGGAGAACAGAGGTCGGCTCGGCTCGGCTTGGCGCAAGGATCTTGCGCGTGCGGCTCGGCTCGCGTCAGCAAGGAGGCGCGGCTCGGCTTGCAGTGCAGGCGGCGCGGCGCGGCTTGCACGCGGGGAGAGCTAGGCACGTGTGGGCACGGACGCGGGTTCGGTTTCGGGTTCGGGCGAGCGGGCGCGGGGCGATTCCGGGTTCGGGTTCGACGGCTGGAGGCGCGCGAGGCTTAGCTGCTGGATTTTAGTCGGCGCGACGGCTGGCTGGCAAACGTTCCGGCTGCGCTGCGTCGGATCTAAGCGGCGCGGCGTGGCTGGGCGTGTGAACGACGGCGTTGCGGACACGGCTTGGCTGACGAATCGGCTGCGGCTCCTCAGCGTTGGATCGGGGCGTCGCGACGCGGCTGGCTGCCCTTCCTCAGATCGACGCGGCGCGGCTAGTTCCGGCTGCAAACACGGCTGGCGTGCGTAGCTGGTCCTCGGCGTGCGGTGGCTTGACTTGGTTTGCAGTCTCCGGCGCGGCTGGGCGTGTGGCGTGGGTAGGCGGCTAGGGTTTCGGCGGCGGCTTAATTGTTTTCTTTCTTCTTTTCTTTTTTTTTTTGATTTTCTTATGCGCGTCCCGAGGCTGCTTTAAAGAGAAAATTTATCTTTTTTTTTTCCAATTCCTTTAATTAATTAGAAAACAACCACCTCCTATATCTCCAAATCTTTTGAAATTTACCTAATTAACCTCAACTAGTCCCCACATTTCTCCCTTAACCAACCAACCTTAGTTTTATAAAACTTCCCCAATTATTTCCAAAAATACTTATTATCATAAGCCAAATAAAGATTCTCAACCTTAATTACTCGAGAAATAAAATGACAAGGTTCTTCCAATAAGTTTAAAAATTCCCATAACCACACTTAATATTGATGACAATGGACAAAACAAAAAGGAAATATCGAATTTGTTGGGCGTTACAGAAATTCACAATCAAATCTTTGTGGGGTATAAAAAGTCTTAAGTGGATTGCAAAAAACTCATCCGGAAACTCAGGAGGAATTTTGATAATTTGGAATGATCTTAGATTCAATATCATCAACTCAAAGGAAGAGTTGCTAACAGTAACGACAAACTTCAAAGGAAATAATGCAACCTGGTGGCTAACAGCTGTCTATGGGCCTGCAAAAAGAAGACTCAGAAATGATTTCTGGAAGGAATTAGACAGTCTCTCATCCCTCAATTCGCAAAATTGGACTTTGGTATGAGACTTCAATGTTATCAGATGGAGGAGTGAATCAAATGTCACTAGCATTGCAGAGCACAACATGAGCATGTTCAATACTTTCATCCAAAGAACAAGTCTCATTAACCCCCCTCTTCCAAACAACTTATACACGTGGTCCAACCTCAGGCAGAAGCCAATTTGCTCAAGACTCGATCGTTTCCTATATACTCCCTCTTGGGAAAATACTTACGAGACTCATCTCTCAAGATCCCTGCCTAGAGTCACATCTGATCATTTTCCAATTGTCTTGGAATGCTCTGAAATTCGATGGGGGTCATCCCCCTTCAGACTAAATAACATTTCCTTAAAGGAAAAGGATTTCAAAAATAAATTTTTGCGTTGGTGGCCAGACACCAGTCATGAGGGACACCCGGGCCATGCATTCATAGAAAGGCTGAAGCAACTCTCAAGGTCTATCAAGTTTTGGCAAAGAAACAAATTAAACCAGTTTGCTACCCAAAAAAGGATCTTACACTGGAAATTGAAAACATTCACAAAAAGGAATTTCAAAACCAGTTGAGCCTTGAAAACAGTGAAAGAAGAACAGCTATAAAGACAGACCTTTGTAATATTGAATTCAAAGAGGCTCAGCTATGGGCTCAACATGCAAAAAGCAAATGGAACCATGAAGGGGACAAAAACACTTCCTATTTTCACAAAGTTTGCACAGTAAAACAGAAAAAAGCCCCATCACTAAATTAGAAGATGACAAAGGTTTGGTCCATGATACAGAAGAAAAAATAATAGAGACAATAATCCAGCACTTCAAGACTATTTACGTTGGGGAAAAAAGGAGCTTCTTCTCATAGAAAATCTTGACCGAAATCCAATTGATTCATCTCTACATGATGTTTTATGTGCTGATTTCAAAGACACTGAGATCAAAGATGCTTTATTCTCTTTCTTTGGTAACAAAGCTCCCGGACCCGAGTGATATACAATGGATTTCTACAAAAAGTACTGGACATATCTTAAAAGGGACGCTGTGGAAGTCTTCAAAGATTTTCATGAAAAAAGTATTATTAACAAGAGTGTTAACAATACTTACATTGCTCTCATTGCCAAAAAGTCAAATTGTTCGAATCCAAAGGATTATAGACCTATCAGCCTTACAACTTCACTATACAAAATCATGGCAAAGGCAATTGCAAATAGATTGAAATCCACCCTCCCTATTACTATCTCCCCCAACCAACTTGCCTTTGTCAAAGGAAGGCAAATCACGGACGTCATCCTTATGGCTAATGAAGCTGTGATTTCTGGCTTACAAGTAAGATCAAAGGGTACGTCCTAAAACTTGACATTGAAAAAGCTTTTGACAAAGTTAGATGAGATTTCATTGACTACATGCTTAAGGTGAAAAACTACCCTTTAAAATGGAGAAGCTGGATCAAGGCCTGTATCAGCAATGTACAATATTCCATTTTGATAAATGGAAGACCAAAAGGCAGAATTCTCCCAAATAGGGGCCTAAGACAGGGTGACCCTATATCACCTTTCATCTTTGTCATAGCTATGGATTACCTAAGCAGACTCCTAACACAATTGCAGAAAAATGGAGTCATCAAAGGAGTTGTTTTTGACAAAATTGTGAGCTAAATCACCTTCTGTTTGCAGATGATATCCTAGTTTTCATAGAGAATGACAATAGAGCTATCAAAAGCCTACTATTTTCCTCTTTGAAGCCGCCTCTGGATTAACAATCAACAGAAGCAAATCTTCGATTACTTTTGTCAATATCCCCACTAACAGATCAGCTGAAGTAGCAAATCTCTGGAACTTTCCTACTAGGCCTTTTCCTATAGACTACCTTGGAGTTCCTTTGGGGGGAAAACCAAACTCTAAAGGTTTCTGGACTAACATTGTTGACAAAATACAAAAGAAGCTAAATGGATGGAAATACTCGCAACTTTCTAAAGGAGGAAAATTAACATTAATACAAGCATCTCTATCCAGTCTTCCTACATACCAACTATCAGTCTTCAAAGCACCGAATGGAGTAGGAAAATCAATTGAAAAATGCTGGAGAGATTTCCTTTGGAAAAATAAAAATGACTCAAAATGCACAAACCTGGACCGATGGTCCATTGTTACCACCCCAAAATGCAAAGGAGGTCTGGGCATAACAAATGTTAAAGACACCAATATAGCTCTCCTTTGCAAGTGGCTTTGGCGCTTCCAAGAGGAGAAAGACTCCCTCTGGGTGAAACTCATCTCTGCAAAATATAAGGGTCATCACATTGGGGATATTCCAACAAAAGGAAAATACAGCAGCATGAAAGCCCCTTGGAGACAAATCATTAAAGGGATTGGGTGGTTTGAAAATCACTGCAGATGGAAAATAAACGAAGGAAAAAACCTATCTTTTTGGCACAGCAATTGGACTGCTTCTGGCCCTCTCTCAAGCAGATATCCAAGGTTATACGCCTTTGATGTGCAAAAAGTTTGTGGACAGTTTGGCTGGAACGAAATAGCAAGGTTTTTAGAGATGTGCAAAAAAGTTTGGTCAACATGTGGGAAGATATTGGAACTCTAGTTGGTATGTGGTCTAGCAAAAACCCAATGTTCAAAGACTACAACCAAACAACTATATCTCTAAACTATAAGGTCTTGTTAAAGTAATGTTTGTAATATGGTTCCTCGCCAATATAAACATATGTAACTTTGCCTCTTATTAATGAATTGTGATATAGTGTGTGCTCACTATACCTCTCCGTTTCCTTTTCAAAAAAAAAAAAAGTTAACATGAGGAGTTGCTATATTCCTATATTCATACTTAGTTTCATAGTTCATTTTTAAATAATTCCCAATAGAAAATGAGGAAGGATCATAAAAGGAAAGCAAATCAAATATATTAATTTTATAGATAACTTCTTTGTCAAATAAATTTATCTATATAATTGGCTAAGTTACATGATGATGTTGTTAATTTTCAAATAAACCCTTCAAAATTATCTTATAGATTTGTAAACTAATTATTGTATCCAATATGTTTTCAGATTTTAATAAATCTTCTATTTTTTCTAAAAAAATATCACATCTAGTAGATTTTGTATCTAATAAATTTGTAAACTAATTTTATTAAACATGAAACTTAAATTTATATCTTATATATATGTATGGGTTAAATAGTCCTGTTAGGCACAAAAATATTCTTTTATGAACTAATTTGGGTAAGAAATTTCCAAAATGAAGTGATATATACATATAAATAGAATAGATGATTATAAAGGAAGTGTTAAATATATACATGTGTAGGGTATTTACAGTGTGTGTGGGTGAATTTGATGTTAATTAAATGATATCATATAACAAATCATCAATAATTCCAATATTCTATGTCGTTTATTAACAAAGATCTTTTAAAAAGTATAAAAAAACGGCAAAATATTTATACTTTATAGAACAATTTCAAAAACGGAAAAAACTCAAAGGTCCACCGGATAAAATATAAAAAATGTCTCGTCAACTACGCCGTCAATAACGCGCGCGTAATATATTTGCGATCATTTAGATATGGCTGCAATTTATACGCGATCGTTTAGATATGACTACAATTTATACGCGATCGTTTAGATATGACTACAATTTATACACGATCTTTTAGATATGACTACAATTTATACGCGATCGTTTAGATATGGCTACAATTTATCTTTTTAATTCCATCGTTTAATTTTGTTACCATCGTTTAATTTTGTTACACGATCGTTTAATTTTGTTACATTTAAATTTGGTTACATGACCGTTTAGATTTGATCGTTTAGATTTGGGGACCCAAATCTAAATGATTTTTTTTTCAAAATTTGGAACACGATTTTTTTAATTCTTTTGGTACACAATCGTTTAGATTTCTTTACACGATCGTTTACTTTTTTTACACGATCGTTTACTTTTTTTTACACGATCGTTCATTTGGCTACTCAAATCTAAATGATTTTTCTTCAAGATTCTTTATTCACGATCTTTTATTTTTTTTACACGATCGTTTACCTTTTTTAAAACGATCGTTTACATTTGGCTACTCCAATCTTAATGATTTTTTTCAAGATTTTTTATACACCATCTTTTATTTTTTTTACACAATCGTCTACTTTTTTTAACATGATCGTTTATATTTAGCTACACCAATCTAAATGATTTTTTTTCAAAATTTTTTATACACGATCTTTTATTTTTTTACACGATAGTTTACATTTGGCTATTCAAATCTAAATGATTTTTTTTCTAGATTCTTTATATACGATCTTTTAGATTTTTCTACTTTTTGTACACGACGTAAGAAAAAGGAAAAGAAGAAAGACGATGGAAATAAATTGCAGAGAGAAAAAAAGAAGAGGAAAAGTAGAAAGATGATGGAAAAACGAAAAAAAAAAGAAGAGGAAAAGAAAAAAATGATAAAAAGATTAAACGACGTAAATAAAGAATTGAAAAATAAGAAAGATGATGGAAAGAAATTGCAGAAAAAAATAGGAAAGAAGAAAGACGAAATCGCTGGAGGAAGACGAATCACAAAACAGAAATGGAAGGACAAACCTGGAATATTTAAAAAATGGCTAACTTTATGCGCTTTGTTATACGTGATGTTTTGTTACCTTTACATAAGTTTCCTATTAACAATTCATTTCTATAAATACTCAAAATTATAATTAATTAAATTAGTTCATCCTAACAACAAAATATATTTACTTACTCCATCTTAACCATTAGGAGATTCACAATTGACACAACTTCTCTAATAATTTAGATAATTTTTTTTGAAAAATATTTACCTTAGTTTGGTTTAATGAGGTTTCAAATAATGGATGTTATTTTAAAGATTTATTTGTTCTTTCATAGAAATTGGAGTTTAATTAAATAATTTTGGATGCTTATTTAATTAAATTGGAGAAGTGGTTTCTTTAGATATTTGGAAATTTTATGTATATATGAATTTATATACATATAACTATTATGGAAAATGAAAATGATAATTATATAATTTGTTAAGGGAAAGATATGGTCTTTTGGAAAGAAAAAGATTAAGATAATTATATTTGGTGAAATATAATTATTTTAGGAAATATATTGTATTGTTGAAAGAAGATAAAGAGATTAATTTGAAAAGTAATATTTTGGAGAAAGATATTAGGGAGAAAGAAAAAGAAATTTAAAATAATAATTATATAATGAAAAATATAATTATTATTATGATAAGAAATAGATAGTTGATTGGATGAGGATTTAATTGAAGAGAGAGAATATTTGTTTTGAAAAAGAGATTTGATGAGTTTTAAATGAAGAGAGAGTGTGTGAGATTTATTTCGGGATGAAAATAAAGAAAAAAGAAGAGAGATAAAAAATAAAAATAAAAATAAAATTATTTTTATTTATAAAAGCCTCGTTTTCCGTGATCTACTATTCATTCATCTTCATCATCTTTAAGAAATCATCACATAACCCTAACCCTAGCTGCCGCCCCCCCCTCCGATCGACTGCCGCCGCTGTCGCTTACGTTTCCCTTCTCCGTAATCGACTGCCGTAAAGCTCCGCCCCAAACAGGTGCTGTTGCCGTCGTCGAAGCTCTTCGTTTCAAAAGTTGCCGTTCATCGAGCCGTCGAAGCCTCCTCTGTGCATCGTTGGTCACTGCCAATCACTGCCACGTAGTTTCGTCATCATCGAAGCGTCATTCGATCTGCATCAGTCGTCCAAACTGCGATAGCCGTCCGAGTCGTTTCTTCGTGAACCGCGCATCCGAGCAACACGTAAACGAGCGAGCCAAATACCTGGTCAGCGATCCACTCTCTGCATCCGAGCCGTGCTGTGAGCCAAATCTCCTAGTAAGCCGCCGACCCGAGCTGCCACTCCCTTTAACTGCGCGCGCCCAGCCAAGTCTTTAGCCGAGCCGTCCAACAATTTCTTTTACACTTATTTTAACCTATTTTGACCTATTTTGGTAAGTTTTAATGGGTTTTGGGTAATACCCATTAAATGAAATTTTTTTAGACTCTAATTAATTTAATTTGAATTTAATTTAGATTTTTTCCTTTAAGGTTCAGTTGGATAACACGTTGGAAAAATAATATGTGGAATTCTGCCAATAAGGTTTCAACCTTAACTTTGGGATTTGTTTATTGGAAAGCTTCGACTGTGCTAGATAGGGAATAAACGTTTAACAAATCTCGAGGTAAGAGACTCTACTACTGGACCTTCAAACTAAATTTAAGAGACTGCATGTATTTATGATAATGCAATTGATGGTACCTAAGATGCATGATACGATGCTATAGATTATGATTGAGGTTAAGTTGATGGCGATGACTGATGATATGTTGTTAATGATGACTGTTATGTTTATGATTATTATGATACATGATATGTTAATCACATGCTTAAGGACGTTATAATTAAAATTCATGCTATGTTATGATGCTTATGATGATGTCACATGCTTTCGGTTTGTGGTGTGTCTGTTAACTTTATATGGTAAGTTTCTTACCCCACCTATATCGTGATCCTATCTATGGGGGTCACTCGCACAACTAGGGGTGTTCCCGCGGGATCACTCGCATGATTAGGGGTGTACCTATGGATCACGTGCATGGTTAGGGGACAGTTATATTATGTATATGGGGTCACTCGCACGACTAAGGGTGTTCCGACAGGACCACTCGCATGATTAAGGGTGTACCTATGTATTACATATATATTATGGAGTGTATACCTGCGATCACTCGCACGACTAGGGGTGTCCCCATGGGATCGCTCGCACGATATAGGGGTGTTCATACGGTCTCACTCACATAGGTGTGGTCCGTTGAACACACGATGCTACGTTTATGTTTCTAATGAAAAGTTGACAGATCATTTAGTGGGACTAGTAGTGGGTCTCTTATTGAGTATATTTATATTCTCACTCTTTCTTATGTTTAATATTTCAAGCTAAGATAAAGAACTTAAGAAGCTGGCAAGCGACAGCGAGGGATCCGTGGCATGCTATATAGGGACACAGTTCAGCTTCCGCACTTATTTATATGTCTTTCAGTACTTTTAAATTTTAACCATTTTACTTAAGATTTTGTCCTATTTATTTATTTTTAGTTCTTTAAAATTGTTAGAACCCGCGGGTCATATTTTCAAATTATTTTTGTTAATTTTGATAACCTTATGTTTTTTTTTTAACATTTTGATATTAATTTTATAAAGATTTTAGTTAATCTCTTTTTTTAAAATAAAGTGTCTTTTGATGTTTATCTTTTGAGTAACGACCTTAACTTAATTTAAAAGTTCGGGTCATTACACCAACAAAAAGTATCTATGCAATTGAACATAATATATATGTTTTTGAAGAAGTTGAATAATGATGGACAAATTTGGAATAATAAGACATACAAAATTAGGTAACAATTATACACCCCTCAAATTTATATAACATTCATTTTTAATTTTTGGTAAAAGAAAGAGGTTAGTTTGGGAATCTTATATTTTCCTAAATTAGATAATAATTATGATTTTGATTCTAATTCTCTTCTATGATAAAATTACACTCTTTATATTTCACAAACTTTCTTGTGTCCTATACATGTTCTTTTGATTTTCTTTTCTATGGAGATAATTAATAATTATTCCTTACCTTAAGTACTTTGACAATAACTACAACTGGTAATATATAATGAGTAAGGACATAATATGTGTATATTAGCCTTCAAAAATATTTTGCTATATATGAGCATATAAAAATAATCTCACGGTTTCCTCAATTAGCTAACCAATTAATAATTAAATAGTAGTATCAATTAATCACTGTCCAAACTTCTTTACTTAAATAAAAGAAGTTGTTTTAATGGCCAACTTAATTAATTTTTTGTATTTTTGTTTTTTTGAATTTGTATCATTATTAAGTTAAGCATTGGAGTTGTAGGGTGAGAAAGGAAAGACAAGAAGTGGTTATATATTCAAAATAATTTCTTAATTATTGGTGTATTCTATTAACGATCATTTATCAACTATTAAATAAATGTATTTGATGATTTCACAAATTGGTTTAATGGAGCTTCATTGAAGTTACAATTTCATAAAAAAAAAAAAAATCGTTAATATTGAAAAAGAAAATGAAAGCTCACCAGTAACGCCCCAAACTAAGATAATTTAATTTTAATTATATTAAGTGTAATTTTAAAAATTTTGGGTGTAAATTTTATTTCAATTATTGGAATATTAGATTGTGGAGATTGGAACTTATTAGATATTTTGGAAAATATCTAATTGTTTAAAGTTGGAATTTTGATTAAGATCGTTTGTTTTAAGAGATTTGTATTCGAGAGAAATTTGACTAATTATATGTGATTATTAATTAATTAAATTTGATGTTGAAATAATTATATTATATAGATAATATAATTATGTAAGGGTATTTATTTTGGGAAAGATAAAAGTGAATTGATTGGAGAGAAATTTGAGTTTAAAAAGAATATTTGGTGGGTTTTAACAAAGAGAGAGTTGGAGATTTTTTTGGGAAAAGAATTAGGGAAAAAGAAAAGACAATAATAATAATTTACCCAGAAGGTATCGAAGCGTGCTACCAAGGAAGTTATGGTCGTTAACACAGCTCCTTTAAAGTTTGTCTCCAGGGACAAGAAAAAATTTACCCTTTTCTAGACTCTAATTAACTTACCTGATATGTTAGACCAACTACTATCAAAGCAACTCATTCAACTTCCTGAATGTAAACGACCTACAGAAATGGGGATAGTAATTGATCCCAATTACTGCAAATATCATTGGTTCGTCAGCCATTCTATTAAAAAATGTTTTGTATTGAAGGAGTTGATCCTAAAGTTAGCTTTGGACAAAAAGATTGAGCTAGATCTTGATGATGTGACACAAACAAATCATGCGCCAATAATCATTTAGCCAGATAGTCGATTGCCTACCATAAGGAGTCTAATCCAATTTGGATTGTTGGAGTCTGTTGTTATATATTCTTCACCGGAGGCCTTACAAAATAATGACTTCCAGTTTGTTTGCTCCAAGGAAGAAGAAAAGCATTGGGAAAAGCACTATTGATCATCTTCCTCAAGAAACCCCAATCTCACTCAACCAAGAAACCCTAGCCATCCCTTGCGCTGCCACTGTCGCCTCTGCCGCGCACGTCCTCTGCCTCTGTTAGATAGTTGCATCGTTTCGTTGAGCGTCCGCATGTCACAACCGTTCGCGCCGCGTCATCGTCTGTCGTGTAGCAGTGTCGTTAGCGAGCCATCATCGGTCGACGATCGTCGCGTAGCCGAGCCGTCTCCATCAGTCGTCGCATTTTTTTGTAAGCCAGTCGATCGCCCGACCCTCACCCTACCGTCTTCGTCCATTGACAGTGTCTCCGTCTCCATTCGTCTCCATCCCCATCTGTCTCCATTTTTAAGCCATCTTCGTCAGTCGATCGTCGTCCGTCGCTTCTTCGTCAGTCGCTCGTCAGCCGTCGCAGTCGGTCGCCTCCCGCTGCATCATTCCATCCGAGTCGACCCGTCAGTGAGCCACCCCCAGCCGCTCGAGTCATCCATCATGATTATATCAGGTAGACAAAAATATATCTATAGTGAGGGGAGTACAACTAAGAGTCTTTGGTGGAAATGACTCATTAGTTAACAAATGTTGATTAAGCTTGGTCTAAAAGAGTTTAGCCAGTTAATCTCGAATCATTGGAGCCCATGATCTATAGGTCCATTAGGTTCCCCTACTAGCTCATATAGATTTAACTAAGAACAAATATGTTGAAGTAACCCGAATTGTTCGAATTAGGAAAAGAGAGAGAAACCGACAAATATATAAGATATAAGTCGGTAGATATAAACTTTAAGCTTTGTGTTTAAATATGATTTAAATAAATATGAATATAGATTCATATTTAGAAGCTCGAAAAGTTTTGAAACAGTCAAAGTTGTAAAAGTCAACATGTTGATTTTTAACTTTGAACTTTGACCGAATTTATATTCAAATATGATTTGAATTTTAGAAAAATGAATGCAGATTCATACTCAGGAGGTTAGAATTAGTCAAGACGGGTAAAATAGCAAAAAGTCAAAAAGTTGACTTTTGACTGAGAAAAGTCAAAGTTTGACTTTGACTTAATTGGTCAAATGACCAAAATGCCCCTTTGACTAATTACTTAATTAACTAAAAGTTAGTGGGCAATGTGGAAGCCTAGTGTGAATTAGAAGCCACTAATCTCATTAAAGAGTTAATGGATTAATTAGGTGTTCAGATTATATGAAATAATTTGCATCCAATTTGCATGTAAATTTTATATATAAACTTCTCATTACAGAATGAGAAAAGAATGATGTTTTTCTAAAAAATTACCTAAACGATACACTACCTCCTTCCTTCTCTTAAAGTTTTACTTCACAAACCGAGTTCCACAACTTCGTTCTTGGTCCTGAGATTAGTAGGTCAACTTAGTGGTTGTCCTTGCTCGTGATTTTCAGGTAAAGAAGAAGCTTTGGATCGAAGAAGAAGTTCAGAACTATAAAAGGTAAGTTCATCGTTTACCTTTTATGCTCTTCTTTTAGGTCCATCGCATAACATATCCATGTTAATTTCTAAATCGTTTAGATCCCACTACAAGAGACGGGAGTACTCCCGACACTCAAAAACGTCGGCAGAAATGAAAAATACGTCGAGAAAGGATATGTCGACGTACATCACAGCGTCGGGAAGAACGTCGGAAGAACCGCGTCGGGAAGAACGTCGGGAGAACCGCGTCGGGAAGAACGTCGGGAGAACCGCGTCGGGAAGAACGTCGGGAGAACCGCGTCGGAAAGAACGTCGGGAGAACCGCGTCGGAAAGAACGTCGGGAGAACCGCGTCGGAAAGAACGTCGGGAGAACCGCGTCGGAAAGAACGTCGGGAGAACCGCGTCGGGAGAGGCTTTCTCGATGCCGTGTTGGTACGGCATCGGGAAAGCCTCTCCCGACGCCTAAACAAACATCGGGAAAGGTGGCGTCGGGAATACCTCTTTCCCGAGGGACCTTATGCCGACGCACCTCGCGGAGTCGGGAATGCCTTTTTTCCGACGTATTTTTCCCGACGTTTCATTGCATGGGAAATTCCTTTTTATATATTTTTTATTATTTTATTTCTATTTTTTCTTTAAAATATTTTGCTCAAACATTCACAATGATGTTTGAATTGCTCAAATATTTTTCCCGACGTTTTGGATTAAATTAAAGAAACAATGCATGAGTGGGTTTATGGGATAAAAGTTAAGGGTCTCTAGTGTTAGGGCGCTTCCCTAACCATCCAAAGTGACTTAGAGTCTCATGATTACAAAACTAGCTCCCTCTCAACTTCTTGAAAGCTCATAGAAAGGAAAAAAACAAAGCCTCAACCAACAACAACAACTCGTACAACATCAGTCCATCAACCTTCAACAAATATCATTAATACCAATTCTCTAACATCCTCAATCAAGCCGGCCTCAAAAGTAATTAACAATGGACAAAAACAAGTTATTATCTTCTTTTTTTTTTATTATATTTACATTTGCAACATTTTATTTATTTTTGTTCTGTGAATTTTCTTATGATATTGGAAATGTCAATTAAACTATTGATGAAAAAGTTGACTTGTGGACAAAATTTAATGCCATGGTTAAGTAAAAAGCAATACATAACCCAAAAAAATGGAAAGAAAAGAAAAGATGAAGTGCAATTATATGGCTGTGTGTATATATATATATATATTGAAACGAAACGAAATCGATGGAAAACGCAAATCAGACTTTGACAAACAAAATTGAATGATTTAATTTGCTATAAATATATAATATCCATATGGTTATTTGCTCAAACAGTGAAGCAAGAAAAAGAAATTAGTAGAGAGATTGAAAAACATGGCTTCTCAACAATTATTCCTTGTGTTTGCTTTGTATTTTGAGTGTCTGCATGTTAACTAAAGCAGATCAAAATACATCCATTAATGAATTTTTTCGTTATACTTGCAACCGAATTCATGAACCCAAAAACTTGTGTCTCTCACAGATAAGTTCTAAACCTCGCAATGATTTGAAGTCAAATTTGACAGGTCTTCTAATGATATATATTTGTGAATCATAACATCAGTGATTTGAAGAAATGACATTTCGTTTCTTGAAAAAGAGATAAATTAAACTCAAACAAGATTAGTCGTCACAAAAAAGATATGTTGGAGGCTTGCTTAGAAAACTTTCAAATGGGGTTGGTGAATCTGCGAGAAACAATGGAGATACTACAAACAAAAACAGGCTATGATGTAGAACAATTGCCAATCGCCAACATTGTCAACCTCGCAGTTGAGTGTTTTGATGATTTTGAAAGTAACTCTTGTCCTTCTTGAGTGACAATTTCGTTACAATGCCTCTTATGCATTATTAGAATAATCTCTTTTTGGCAATGATAAATCTTATTATTTGTAATCAATCTAATGCTTGTATTCCATAAGTTGTTAGTTAAATAAAGCAATAACTATTGTTACTTGAAACATGTTTTTATTTCTAAATGTATTTGGTTAGAGAATGATGTTATAATAAAGACACAATTGTTTCTCTTTATTCTATATCTATTACTTTTTATTTAGATTCCAATGTTATATTTAAATTAAATTAATTTGATAAGAGATTTGTATTTTTAATATAAATAATGGATGAAAGAATTTGGTCTTTGGGATATTAATATTTGGAGTTAAAGACAGATAAGGGAAGAAAATAAAAGTGTTATCAAATTAATTATCTTATTAATTAATTATTCCAATAATCCCCTGAAATAATCAAAAACTTTGAATACTTAATTCCAACATATATAATTAACTCAAAATTTACCTAAAACTGGAGTTGTTATAGTCATGTAGTCCTTACATTTCACCATATCCATTTAATTTCCTATGTGAATTTTTTGGGATTTTTTTTTTCTTTTTCTGGAGAAAATGCAGCTCTTGCTGGGGAAATATATATTTACCATTTTTCTTGGTTTTTATTCCTTTTCCAAAATGGTATTTAATGGTAATCTTTTTTTATTTTCACAATATATAAAAATGATGTAAATACGTTCATACTACTTCTCTCCATCACTTTTATCCGGAGATGTGGATATGGCCACCTTCAATAACTAACTTTAACAAATAATAATATTCCTAAATCTAAATCAATAGCATCATTTTAAAAACAAATCATAGTTGGGATGGAATCTTCAACGAATAAATTGCTATACACTTAAGTTCGAATTGTCTTAAAAGCAAATTGTGATGCCACAACACCATTTTCAAACAGGCCCTTGCGTCATAAAAGAATTAGAATCAATAGAAATTTTTGATTTCGATAAGAAAGACATTAAAAAAAATCCTCCTTCAAAAATGTTTTTCAATCTTTAAATGATCATTCTGTCTAGATCTTAATGGATTAAACACTTGTAAATCTTGGATTATAGAAAAATTAAATTTATTACAAGTCATTTCAAATCATGTCTAATATTTTTCATATTCACAATCCCTCAGTGCAACTAATCCCTAGACTGGAATTAAAATTGTAATTGTATTATAATTTGAATTAATATAATTAAATTTGTTTTCCTAACAAAATGAAAGCTTAATTAGAGAATCCATTAGTTTTCCACTTACTTTTGTATACTCTGTCATTATATACTATAAACACTCCATTTCTCTTCGCTTTTACTCTATCATTATTTATTTTCAAACCCACCAATATGTTAGCCAAATGCAGATCAGATCAATACCAAAAACAATTTTAAGATCTAAAGTAGCTAAAGTAGTATAATTTCCAGTGTACTTGTTTTTGAGAAACTACATCACAATTTCATATCATCTTTACATATCAACCTAGCTATAATTAACAAACTATATAATTTTTAATATGTAAAAAATCCACGCCTAAACAGAGTGTCCATTTTAGGTAACTATTTAGATTCATTAACAAAGTTATTTACCATAAAACGAATGGTTGATTCCTTATCTAATAAATGATAGTCAGTCTAATTAACTCTTTGGAAACGTTAGCCCCAAGATCATAGTTGTTGAACTCTCCATAAGACAAGTTGTTAATTGGTGCACCTTTCCATTCCATTCCATCCACCCTTCTGAGTCTCTGACACCACCACATCATCAAGAAATGATTCCATAAACACAACGTTTGAATACTGTTTCCATGGACGACCCAAAAAGATTTTAGCGTTCTGTTTATTTGAAGACATTTCAGTTGAAACTGTGACAGTACAGTTTTGAAATGAAAAACCGCTGATAGACTGTAAATCATCTTTGGATTGTGCTGTGACTGTGATAGAATTGTTCGGCATCCGAGCATATATATGGCAATCTTGAAACATTACTCGCTCATGTCCAAAGATGAAATCAATGCTTCCATATATGTCGGACTCCTTAAAAAATTGATACTTTCCGTTGACATATAACGTACGTGTCTTGAAAACCCAGATACCTACGCTTATTGGCAATGTGGTCGGCTTTGTCAAAGACCGCTACTGTCTAACCGCTTTGAGGTCCGACTGAGTTTTCAAACGTCGAAGATTCTGCCATAAAGTTGTCACCTTTGACGGCTACCTCAAATAAAAATAAAATCAGCAAAAAAAAAAAAAAACATCAATAATGTATATAATAATTCTTTAAACCAATACATTTGTCCAAGTTTGTAGATTGAAAACCCTTTAATCATACTATTTATCTTACTCCAAAATTAAAACATAATTGGCTGAAATTCCATTACCTCAATTACTGTACTACTCATTTTAAAAAAAAAAAAAAAAAAAAAAAAAGATAAAACTTATGTCTATTTATTTTTATTGTATATTTATTTTGAAATATAACTAATAAAACACTGACTTAAAATAAACAACATCTCAAGTTTACCCTTAAAAAAGAATATTGAGACCTTAAGATGTTTAAAAGTTTGGTGTGCATATCAATGGACATAGACCCTAATTTAAAAATGAGATATAGGAATTAGAAGCTTACTAAGGGTTGCAGAGTTGTTGGTCTTGAATCCTGTTCCATTACTTTGATTGTCTACGATAACGGTGGTGAATACATATCGCCTGTCAAAGTAATGAACTTTTTAATCTTTGGAATTTGAAGAGCTTCATGGTAAGTGTCTCGGGGCTACATAAATATAAAATCGCGTATTGGAATTGTCAAGGACGGCTGCAATTGCATCACTAATGCGTTTGAAATTGTTTGATCCGTCCATCTAACGATACTGTTAGATTAAAACTTATGGAATGAACGAGAAGTATGGGGTTAAAGAAGCAGAAGAGAGAACATGAAACACCAAAGAAAAACGACATTTTCCAAGTTGAATTAGAAGAAAAAACAAACAAGTAAATAAAAAAAGGGAAAATGCTTGAAAACTGATCTCATGTTGCTAGCTAATGCAGAACTACATAAAGAAAAAATAAAATGAACAGGACATCGAACTTTTGTAAAAGAAGCTATGTAAATGAATGTGCTCTTTTGCTATCAATTGAACAACATTTTATAGAGGAGATGAAGGCGAATTTGGAGCTAATTAATCTCCCATCCTCAAGTTTTCTAATGTATGCTTAGTTGAAGTTTCATTATTTTTTTTAGTAGTTGACAACTTTGTATGGATGAACAAAATTGGAAAGGAAAGTATTTGCAAGAAACACACAAATATAACTTTATTATACTTTCCCCAACTACACTCTCTCATCTGCTCTCTTCTTTTGCTTCTTCAGAATCCCATCTGCTCTCTTCTTTTGCTTTTACTTAATTTAAATTTTATGTCAAGTAAATTTATGAATATTTATGTCATTATTCATTTTTAATTAATTTCCAAGCGAGGTTGGAAGAAAAAAAGAAATAAAACAAAATAATTTTTATTTATAAATAAATACATTAATTTTATGGTAACTTCTTTATCAAATAAATTTAATTGCTAAGTTACAAGTTGTTATTAATCCATAAAGTTTCAAATAAATCTTTCAAAATTATCCAATAAATTTGTAAACTAAATTTTGTGTTCAATAAGTTTTTAGATTTCTAATTTAATGTTCAATAAATTTCTTCTTTAAAAGATCATGTCTTATAATTAAATTTTGTATCTAATAAATTTAGAAACTAGTTTTATTTGACATAAAACTTAAATTTATATCTAACATATATATTAACATTAGCAAGTTTTGGATGTGTTAAGGACTCTAATCCAAAGTTTAATAATATTACATTTTTCACAATGGTGAGTTGTGCAAGAATGTTTAAAAAATTAAATAATATATATATATATATATATATATATATATATATATATATATATATATATATATATATATATATAAATATAACATGTGATTAGAAGGGAAGTGCTAAATATATGTTTAGGTATCTATAGTGTGTGGGTGAAGCTGATGGTAATTAAAGGATAACAATCATCAATTCTTCTAACAACAAATTAAATATGGATTCAGTAACATAACTTAATAATAATTAAACTCATAATTAAATAAATTAAAAGATTCATATCCATTACTTAGTGCATGTGGTTTGAATAATAATTATGTAATTGAGATTATTTAACCATCAACAAAATGTTTATCCAATTGATCACAAAATGTATGTTTTGATGAAGTTAAATAATGATGGACCAATTTGGAATAATAAGACATGAAAAAATAAGGTGAGAATTATACCCTCAAATTATAACATCCCATCTTAGAAGTAAGAAATACCCCTTTTCAATTTTTGGTAAAAGAGGTTAGTTTGAGGAATCATATATTTTCCTAAATTAGATAATAAATATGATTTTGATAATGTTGATTCTTAATTATATGATAAAAGTGTGCTCTCTATATCTCACCAACTCTTTTCTATCTCATACATGTGCTTCTGATTTTCTTTTGCAGGAATATAATTACTAATTATTTCTTTTAATAACTAATTCCGAATATACATAAACATCTTTTGATTTCTTAATTAAATAATTAAGGACTTTGATAATGATTAACAATTGTAATATAGAACGAAGGAAGGACACTGCAGTAGGTATATATTTAGCCACCTTCAAAAGTTTTTTGCTATACATACATATAAAAAAATATATATATATATATATTCTTACAATTAATTTCCTTAATTAGCTCATTAATTAATAATTGAAGAGTAGTGTAAATTAATCACAAAGAATCAATTAGATCAGTTTATATGCCACTTTCTTCATCTCATTTCTTCTTTCTCCAGCTTGAAAGGAAAATGGAAAGTTTGACAGTAATGGCAATTATACTTTGTTGTGCTTCTTCAACCTTATCATACATATTCATCCATTCAATTTCAATGCAACCGTGTGTCTTTAGATGGTTCTATAGATCATTTTAACACTATTAGTGATGCAATTGCAGCAGCTCCGGATAACTCGCACAATTTTACATTTGTGTAACTCCTACTACTTACCATGAGCATCTTCAAATCCCATAAACCAAGATTCTTCATTTGTCGATAATGGACTTACCACCATTATTGTCGACGATAGAAGTAATGCTCGTGGATTTAAGACAAGTGTGACTGACTCTGCATCTTCATCTTCTTTAGTGATTGAGTCGTTCTATTTTTATTTTTATTTTTATTTTTATATTATGGCATTTCTTATCACTCAATATCCACACTCGTGACTCATACATTGTTGTTCTTATAATTTATTTGAGCAATAACATTTAATTTAGCGGAGAATTAGAAGTAACCCAAAAACAGAGAGCTTATACAAAAAATCCCAACTTAAAACCTTAAACTCTATTCTAAATCATATGCTTTCATCACAATCCGCATTATATACTAAAAAATTTTGATAAATAATAGTAATTAAGGGACTTGCGAAGCAAAATTAGAAAAGAAAATACAAAAATGATAATAAAGGACTGACGACTAATCATGTAAAGTTTCTAACTTTCTATGCCACGAGTTATTTTTTCTCTTACACTAAACATCAAATTATATTCTCAAAAGAATCAAACATGAAAAAGAAAGCGAAGAAATTACCAAAAGAAAAAAGAAAAAAGAAATTGAAATTGAAATTAGAAGATTGAAAAAAGCAGTGTATCAGTCATGAGTGTGAACATTGAGTGATAAGAGAGGCCATAAAATATAAGAATAAAAAGTTGGAGAAAAAAAAAATAGAACAAAGGGTCACTTTGTCTTCAATCCACAACCATTACCTCTATCATCAACAATAATGATGGTGAGTGCATTATCGACAATCAAAGCAATGAAGGTTTTGGTCTCTTGGATTTGAAGATGTTCAGTTTCAGGAGTTACAGGAATGTAAAATTGTGTTTTGGAGTTATCTGGGACTGCTACAATTGCATCAGTAATAGTCTTAAAATGATATTTGGATCCATCCATAGTTGCATTGAAAGTGAAGGGATGAATGCGTATGGTAAGGCTGAAGAAGCAAAAGAAGAGAGGAGATGGGATTGATCTGAAGAAGCAAAAGAAGAGAGCAGATGGGATTCTCTGAAGAAGCAAAAGAAGAGAGGAGATGAGATTTTAAAATGATGAGAATATCAACACAATTATATAGAGGGAGGAGATCAACTTTCATTTTCTTTTCCAATATCAACAATAATTTCTTTTGTATGAAATTGTAACTACAATTAAGTTACATTAAACCCATTTGTGGAATCATCAAATACATATATTTATTTAGTAGTTGATAAATGATTATTTATAGAAACACACAAATAATTAAGCAATTATATAACAAAAAAATAATAATAAAAAAAAGTTAATCAGAATTGGCTAATATATACACATAATGCGTCCTTGCTCATTGATCTATATTACAATTGTTGAGCATTATAATCAAAGTCCTTAATTAATCAAGAAATAATCAGAAGTTTATGTATTCAGTATCTGTTGTGGAATTATAGTAAATGAAATAATCAGCGATTATTGAAAATATTGAAAGTGCATTCTATCATATAAAAATGAGAATCAAAATCAAATATATGATTCCCCAAACTAACCTCTTTTACCAAAAATGAAAAATGGGTATTTCTTACTTTTGAGATGGATGTTATAATTTGAGAGTTTAATTCTCACCTACTTTTTCTCTTGTCTTATTATTCCAAATTTGTCCATCATTATTTTACTTTTTCAAACATACATCATGTTCAATTGGATAAACACTTTTTTGTTGGTTAAATAATCTTAATTACATAATTATTTTTCAAATCACTAAATAACGAAATATGAATCTTCTTGTTTGAGTTAATGAGTAATTATTATTATTATTATTATTATTATTATTATTATTATTATTATTATTATTATTATTTAAGTGTTTTTTCAAAAAATAATTTTTTTATCAACTATTAACAAAACCACTAAAAACAAAATTTATTATAAATCATTTGGACAAGTATTCTATTTTTGAAAAATTTTCATAATTTTTAAATATTTAAATTTTAAATTTTAAATATAAAATCTGCCGTGCAAAATAGATGAAAAAATGGATCAAATATGAAAAAAATATTATAAATAAATGTTATATTATATTTGCATTAGGATGACATTTTGTTGTTTAGTTTTTATGTTTGATGGATTTTAAATATCACTTCATTCTTTTACCAATGAAGTTAAAAATGTGAAAACATCAATACGTCAGAAAAAAAATTAATACAACAGAAGAAAAAAAGTGAAGTTCTGTTTTTGGCAAGACTACATATTATTGTATTAAAAACAAGAAAATCGTCGAAGAAGTCCAATAATGTCAAGTGTCATCGGTCTTCTAGTTTGATTCTTCAAAAATTAAAATTTGCCACAATAATTCCTCTTATTTTTATAAAATGACATTTTTTTTTTAACATGAACTGTAGGAAGTAAAAATTAACGATCGTCATAAACTAATTTGGAAATTGGCTATATTCTCTTTGTAGATGTAAAAATTTCTTCATGAAACGTTTATTGTCAAAATTAAACAGTCGAAAAATGCAGTAAATATAGTTAATAATTTTAGAATATGTGTTATAATGTATAATACCTTTTTTCAAAAACAGTAACGGATTAAAGTTTAAGATTACTTTTTATTCCCTATACTCAATTTTAGGGTCTCTTCTCAAAAGAAAAAAAATAATGGAGGATAAAGCCTATATCACCGTTTGAAGAAATTTTTTAATTTTTGAATTCGTTTTTTCTAAAAAAAGATGGAAAGTTGTCCATTCACTTTATACGAGGAAGGTGAGTCAATTTTTTCTTTCAATTGATACCAAATGGAATTAATATATGGAAATTGGTTGATGTACGTAAATATTTTAACCAACTCCCATATAATACGACCCTTTCGTTGTAAAAAAAATTACCAGCATGATGTTAAATTGACTTAGATTTATTTCTCTTCATTTTTTAATTTTCTTCTCTTTAATATACGATTTTATTCATCCTTAAAACCTCATCTTCTCTGGTTAAGTTTATATATGTTCTCAAATAAGAATAATAATGGACTTAGGGAAAATATTAGGTAAGTTTTTATTTCTCTATCAAAGTTGAAAGAAAATGTATAATAAAATCATGAAATTGTAATAAATTTTGGAGGGTTAAACGTAAGTATCACAACCCATGTGACTGTTTCCATAAGTTGAATTTTACATAATCTTCTTTTAGTATATATCAGTGTCATAAAATGAATGAGTATAACTCCTAGCTAGCTAAAATTGCTTTGATCACATGGGATCATCAAGGTGCCACCTTCCTATATAAGTATTGGTTTCCAAAAAGAGCTTAGAAAAAACACATAAACCCATGCAAAGAAATTATTTGATTTTTGATCCTTTTCTTCATAATAACTTTACTGTACCCGTTAGCAGCTTTATTATGTTTAATGCTACTGTATCATTAGATGGAAGTGGAGACTTTATAAGCATTGGTGCGGCGATTGCTGCTGCACCAAATAATTAATAGCAAGTCGAGGTTTTACATTTATGTGAAACCAGGAACGTATAGGGAGGACGTTGAATTAGAAAGTTACAAAACTTTTATAGCATTAATTGGGGATGATACAGCCATTACTATGATGATAGAAGCAATGCCACTGGTTTTGCAATTTCCGAATCTGCCACTTTTGGTATGCTTGAATTACTCATCATTTTTCCTTCTTTTTCTATTTGTTCTCTTCATGTGAGAAAGAAAAATGCTCTCTTTTAAGTTCATATGATTTTGAATAGTTGGTCTTAGGCTTCAAATTGCTACATCCATTTTCATTTTCCTCTTAATTACTATTTTGAGTTTAATTTGCAGTCGTGAAGGGCAACTACTTTATGGCACAACACATGACATTTCAAAATTCAAGTACATCTTAAAATTGTTGGAAGTATGTGATGGACACCACAAATAAATAATCACTAAATAAAATATTTGAGAGGAAATAAAAACTTTTTGGAAGAGTTTTTGTGTGTGTATTCTACTCACACTTGGATGAATAGATTACAACATTTCAATCCTATATTTATAGGATTGTCATGAGCATAAATCATACTACAATTAAACACAACAATTTAAATTCTATATTTAACTAACTCTAACATTTTAACTCTCACATCGTTTAATTTTTTAACTCTCATAAATCAATGTCCATATAACCTATCTATTTAAAACATGTTTAATTTTCAACATCCTCCCTTAAACATGTTTTCTGAAAATCTCCAAGCAAAATTCTTAACTTGTTAAACACGTTAACTTTGAGTGGCTTCGTGAAAATATCTGCAACTTGATCTTCAATCTTCACATATTCAACTTGAACTTTTTTCATTGAAATGCAATCTCTAATGTAGTCAAATCTTGTATCAATGTGTTTGCTACGAGCATGGAACATAGGATTCTTTGCTAGAGCAATTGTTGACTTATTATCTACATGGATCATAGTTGGATCATCTTGCAAAACTCCCACTGTCTTTAACAAATTTCTTAACCAAACTATGTGACGACACTTGTAGTTGTAGCAACATATTCTGCCTCACAAATGAATAACGTCACAATAGGTTGCTTCTTAGAACTCCAAGTAAATGCAATATTACCAACGAATAAAACATATCCACTAGTTCTCTTTCGATCATTAGTATCTTTAGCCCAGTCACTATCACAATAGCCTTCAAGCTTGAATTCTTTAGATGAAGAATAAAATAACTCGTGATCAAGTGTCCTTTGAGGTAACGAAGAATTCTCTTTGTCACTTTCAAATGAGTTGTTGTAGGAGATTCCATAAATCAACCCACTAATCCAATGCTGTGAAGTATGGGATTCACAAAGGAAGATGACATCGGTGTTTGGTGTACGGTTCTGGCAAAGTTATGCAAGAGCTTGGTGAAGTGGGCAACCCATCAGAGCTATGCAGGCATTACCAGACATGAACGAAGATCTTCTTTTTGTCTTCAACCACTTACGAAGTAGGTGGTTGAGGACAAAGTAATTCATTACAGAACTGGTAGACAGAAAGGGAGTAAATGCCTAAATGTTTATTGCAATGAATACAAGCTTACGAAGCTTTGTGAAAATAATGTATTACATTATCGCTTACGTGATGTAAAATGATCGTTTAAAAGAATTAATATTATCGGTTATATGTTTTAAACGATGCTTTAAAGTAATAAACATTATCCACTGGATGTTATTAAACGAATGTTTACATCTAATTACCACATTGTGCACCTTAATTAAGAGCAATCGTTTACAGACAGACAAAACCATTTACCATTAAGGGTCTGATGTTAATCTTTTACATGTATTTAAACAATGTTTTGATTTCAATAAACAATCGCGTAGATTAATCAGTATGATCGTTTTGATATTATTGGAAGTTCTTACCTGACGATCGTTTTGAGTGTATCGTTTACATAGAACAATGGGATCATTTACATCTCTTAAAAGATCGTTTTAATTAAATTACACGATCGTTTATACATATTCAATAATAAACGTAAATGATCGTTTACATATATCGTTTAAAAATACACACTGACATGTTAATGAATGAGAATCAACATTTTAAAAAACCATGTGAATTTACAATATTGTCCCTTTGGTAAAAACCAACAATATTGTACCGCCTTCTTCGTTTTCGGTCACTTCATTTCAAACACACTGATCACTTAGCTTCAAGTCTGAAACATTTCCTATTCCCTTACTCCTTTCCTCTCAAACGTCCATTTCTCTCTTCAACGTCAAAAGGTATGTTTCAGTATAACTCTAAATTTTTGTTGCTGATCTATGTTATCACTGTCGTACAATAATGCTACGTTTCATATTCTTCATATTTCTATGTTTCCACTTCCATCTTGAACAAGATCGTTATGTTGTTAAATTCTTATTTTCAAACATTTTCGATTAGATTAAACTTTTATTCTCGATATTATTAAACGTTTCAATTTATCATTACTTACCGATTAATTGTATTACAAATATCAATCTGTTTGGATTAAACAATATGTTACGTCAAGTACAGATACTTTAACCTAGACTAGATGATCGTGTATATTGAACTGAACGATACAGTACATAAATTAAATGATATTTAGTGCTTACATATTAATTTTAGTTTTTAGGGTTTAGTGCTTTATAAACTAACGAAAATATATGACTATATTTGGCAACAAATACTTTTCTGCCACTGTCTCATGTCAAGTGCACAAGATTCGCACTCTTATTAAAGAAAAACTGACTAAAGAACAGCTGCAAATGTTCCATAAAACAATTTTTGGTCAATTACTAAATATCAACATAGTCTTCAACGGTCAGTTGATCCATCACTTCTTGCTGAGGAAGATACCTGAAGAAGCCAACACAAATGGAATATGTTTTTCTATTTTAGGGAAAATGTCTATTTCACCCAAAACGAATTTAATATCATAACTAGTTTATGGCCAACCAATGTAACATTGGATAAAAATTACGACAATAAGCGCCTATAAAGTCTCCTATTTGGATCGTCACAAACAAGAAGATAATAACATGCTTGGAAGTTGAGGAACTTTTAAAAAAATTTGACTTTACAAATGATGATGATGCTGTGAATGTTGCCTTGACACTTTTTATTGAAACAGTGATGGTCAAAAAAGATAAAAAAAAAAAAACACAGTTTGATATGGATGGTTTTGGAAGAGTTGATGATGAAGAAGTTTTTAAGAACTTTGATTGGTCAACTTTATTCTACACTCATTTGCTAAATAGTTTGAAGACAATTCTACAAGGAAAAAAAAAAGAAACACACGAGTTAAAGAAGGCAGGGAGTTCCAAAGCAGTGGCATACTACAACATCAAAGGCTACGTACTTGCTTTTCAGGTGATTTTTATTTGTTTATACACTTTAATTAAATACAAACTAAACATCAAAGATTAACATATTTGTTTAAATGTTTTAGGTTTAGGCTTATGAAACACTCTCAACTGCAAGTGAGCACCTGACCACAAAAAACAGTAAGGGATCAATCCCTAGAATATTAAGATGGAATCTGTACACAAGCTCTATCTTACAAAATGTTGCAGAAGAACATATTCGACAAAAAAATGTAAGTAAAACTTGTTAGCGATCATTTAAAACAATTGCATGATTGTTTACATTGGAACAGATCGATCTTGTATCATTTTATATACGATCCTCTAGCTTAATGCAATATTTTTTATATTGAATATCGTATCGAGTATCATATTATTTTATAAACGATCATTTAGTATCTTAGTTTGATATACAACGTATTAACAATTCTTTGGTTATAACATTGCAAACTGTTGTTCAATCTAAACTGAAGCTATCAACCTAATAGAAAGCTTTCATGGAGAGTCGAATTCGAGGGGATGATAACACGAAAATGGAGGACGATGAATCCATGTCAAATATTAACAACAGTAATACCAATACTCCTGCTGATACAATGAACAATCAATCATTGGATAACAATAACTTTAATAACTTGCAATCAACCTCATCTCCACTACTTCAGTATAATGAAAATGTCAGTGGGCTTAATTCTGCTGTGCAACTATCACCATGAAGAAAACAAAGACAAACAGTGGTTGACCAGTCTGAAAGGTATCCAATAACCAACAAGAAACGTTTCAGATCCAATGACAAAGCACAACAAAGTCAATCGAAATCCTACAAAAAACTAAAAAATGACATCAACAAAGTTCGTAACGATGTATCCACATTAAGTTTTATAGTCTGTAGGATGGATGACGAAATTAGAAAGCCGTCGTTGGAGCTGTCTGAAATAAAGCACATGCTGGAGAGATTGGTCCAGGTAAACTTTGGTTTTAGAAAGTATTTCGTTTATCAGTTGTTTAAATAAACGATCGTTTAACTGAAATATCTAATTGGCTATCACATTTCAACGATCGTTTAGATAGGATACATCATCGTTTGCTTTTGTATACATGATTGTTTAGCAATCTATTTTTTAATTTTAATTTCATTTTTATTTATTTATTAGAATTTGAATCAGAATCAAGGGAATGATGATACTCATCATTTCCAAAATGATCTTCATGAAGATTTTAATCATGACAATATGAAGAAAAATAATAAACATCAGAATAGAGAAGACATGATCAACAATGAGCAACCATATGTTGAAGAACAACATACTCAAGAACTTACCATGGAAACTCAAAGGTTAACATTTCATTCATTATTTACTGCAGACTTGTTATTAACTAAAAGCAATATATCAGATAATATGAATGCTCAAAGTCAGAAAGAAAAAGACCTGCCATAAATGATTACTATTCTTCCACTTGTGAGCCAACTACTTCCATTTTGAGAGATACTACCATTAAGTACTCCTAAAGATCTTGCATTAGCTTCATTGGAACAAATTTTACAAATTCACGAAGTGTCACCATCAATTTCAGATGTAAATCAAGAATGTCAACTGGTATGTATAGACAACAATTGTGTAGTCCTTTGAATTAAGAGTTTGTTTCTTATCTAATATTATGCATTGTAGGAAATAAAAAAAATGATCAAACAATTATTTTAGTTGAGATACAAAAAGAAAATCAACAGTAACTGAGGAACAAATTCACGAAGTGCCACCATCAATTTTAGATGTAAATGAAGAATGCCAACAGGTACGTATAAACAACAACTGTGTAGTCCTTTGAATTAAGAGTTTGTTTCTTATCAAATATTAAGCATTGTAGGAAATACAAAAAAAGAATGAAGCAGTTACTTTGCTTGAAAATGAACAAGTAACTGAGAAACAAAGTTCTACAATTGACTCAGAATCTGTATTGGTAGGTATATATAAGAAATATGAAGTACTTTGCATTAACTTTTTTTTTTGTTATTTAATATTGTGCATTATAGGGAATGAAGAAATAACAAAAACCAATAAAAAGAAAGAAGTTATGTAAAATAGAAGATAAAAAAGTGTCTCATCAACAAGTTAATCCACCCACAACATCTACTGAGGTCATATTAAAACCTACAATACCTGTCTTAGAGGTGAAATTGAGACATGTAGGTAGTTATGATTCCGTGTGGCCAGTGGATCCAAAATTGTGGAAGGTATTTTGGAAGAGATCTAGAAAAACAAATAATAAAGAGAGGAAAGTACTGTTTACAACCAAAACGAAGGAATTTTTCAAAACCCTTGAACAAAACACATGGATACTGAGAGACGTAAGTACTCTTTCCAAATTTCATTTTATATATAAAACTACATGATCGAGTACAATATTCTTTATCTAACTAAACGATCGTTTATATATAATACATGATCGTCTGATTGGATAAGGGAACAAAAAATGTTGTACACGATCGCTTAGTATAAAAAAGAATGTTGTAAACGATCACTTGTATTTGCTAAACGATGGCTTGATTTTTGACAAACTATCGCTTCTATTCACTAAACGATGGCTTGATTTTTTTTGTAAACCATGGATTTGTTATTCTACCACTTGCAGAATAAGATGTTCCATATCAAGAATCTTTGCAAATATACTTTTACAGCATTAGATTCGTCATTTATTGTAAGTTATTAGTCTTTAATTTTTTTTTTTTTTTGTATAGAAGTTAAACTGCATAATTATATTTTGACTAAATTTTTTTATTTGTTCTTCAAAACTGGCATAATCAAAGAACCCGTAATTAGGCAACGACTTTTTGATAATCATCTGCTGACAGCAGACAATAAGGAAGCTAAATGGACAGACACAACAACACACTTACCACTATGGTCAGAACTAGATTTAGATTACTATTTTACTTCAGCTATTGGTGCAATCGAAGATAAAGTAGGTTGGGCAGATGTCAACTACTTGATTGGTTGCATCAACATAAAAGAACACTGGATGGCTGTTGCAGCTGATATGAAGAAATGCAAGATCTATGAGTTTGACTCAATGCCAAACTATGTTGAACAAAAACTCGTTGATGAAGCTGTTGCAATACTTGCACGATGCATCCCCTCATTGACAATTGCTATTGGAATACCTGTGCAAAGAAAACATTTCAAGTATGGCCATTGGCTAGTAGTAAGATCGAATACCACATTACAAAAAGGTGGTTCATTAGATTGTGGGATTTTTTGTGCCAAATTTGTTGAATGTCTTGTAACAAATGTAGATCATGATTCTCTCTAAATATGGATAACATGAAACTGTTTAGATAGTATGTACTAGAATTTTGGGCAAATAAATTCTATTGATAAATAAAATATTTTTTCGGTTGATGTACATGTACAGTTTTTACTTTTCAATTTTAATCAACTTTTGAATGAATGTTTGTATTCGTTTAGATAAATATCAGAAAACAATTGTATAAAGATATAAAAACATTTGTGTAGAGAAATGTAAAAGATCGTGCATATAGCTTTAAACGATCGTTTATATATACCACACTAATGTCTAAAGGATCGCGTATTTTCCAATTAGTCGAAACGATGATTTAGTAAAGTATATATGTAAACGTACAATTATAAAGCATAAACAATCAAGCGATGCAAATCACACAATCATATAGTAAAGTCTAAACGATCTTCTTAATACATGTAAACAATATTAAACGATCATTTATATATACCACACTAATGTCTAAAGAATCACGTATTTTTCGATTAATCTAAACGATCATTTAAGACATAATACACCACCACGTACTTAAGTCAAACCGATTTCATAAACTTTATGTAAACGTACAATTATCAAGCATAAATGATCATATAATAAAGTCTAAACGACCTTCTTAATACATTGTAAACGATATTAAACGATTGTTTATATATAACAAACTAATGTATAAACGATATTAAATCTCCACCAACTTTATACATGATAATGAAAGGAAGAGATTACACATTGTCATTAATTGTTCAAACTTTGCTTACAAGTCCTACTATTATGTCCTTTACGATTAAAATTGGAACATCTCGTTGAACTATTAAATTCACCAACAGACGGAATTCTTTGTTTGCTTGGTATTCCAGCTTGTCGGTTAAAGTCTGGAGGTAATATTTTCATCACAAAATCTACAACTCTCCAATCGAAATAAGATCCAACAGGTTGAATACAACCATTATATGTTGTTGATAGTGTTTCTCTGTAATAAAACTCAGATACATAAGAATAGGTATTTAAATTAAGCATTCGTAGAACTGCAATAGCATGCGCATAAAGAATTTCTTCAACATCCCATACGCGACAACTACAACATCCCATATTTAACTTCACAATAAACTGTTGATTTCCATTCGTTACTTGGTATTCAATCGTACTAATTGGATCAACATAATATATAAGACAAATAAGGAAAATTAATAAAATAATAAAAAATAGATTTTAATCCCTGTATAGATCAGGTATACATAGATAACAATCTATCTGTGCCTATCTCAGACAGGAAAACATAAATTGCTATCTTTATCTATCGAATAGACAGAGATAACAGTCTATCTCTAACTGTTCGAAATAAAAAAAAAATCTTACCAATAATCTTCTTGACTTTTCATGTTCTAAACACAGAACATTCTCAGCTCAAGAAGTCAAACGACTCTTCATTGTAGAAGCAGATTTATTTTGTTCATAAAACCACTTTTGCAATACATCCCTAATTGAACTAAACATCATAGCCACAGGTAGTTCTCTAAGATCTTTAAACACTGAATTTATACTTTCTATACAATTTGATGTCATCATTCTATACCTTCGTCTACGTGAATATGTCTGAGACCACTTCTCAAAACGAACACTACTAAGATAATCTCTGATATTTGGACAAACTGACTTCATGCACATGTGGTACTCAAATTCATCAACGGTGTAGATATAAGCACAACTAAATAAATATTTATCAAGTAGTGGATCCTTAAAACTGAGTTCCGAATTACTTAAAAGATGTTTTGTGCACACACAATACTCAACATCAAGAAACACTCTTAAAACTCCTTTAGGGATGCTAAGATGCCCATCAGAAACAATGACTAAATTAGCCCACTTTGAAAAACTACTTCGTATCTTCTAAAAAAAACCATGTCCATGATACATAATTTTCAAAACCTACAATGGCAAAAGTAAGAGGGAATATCTGCCATCTTGTGATGATGTTGTTAATAGAATGTCGTCAAACTTTCACTTCAAAAATGTCCCATTAACAGATATAATAGGTCTACAATTTTTTCACCCCTCAATTGATGCACCAAAAGCCATAAAACAAAACTTGAAATGACCACTATCATCCATTTTTAAAGTAGTGCATGTACCTAATAATAATTACAAAGACATTTATATCAGGACAAACAAAAAAGAACAAAAAGAATGTGAAAGATGCTAATATTGGTCTATCTAGATAGACTGTGATATTAGTCTATCCACATCTATCTGCAAATGAATTTAAATTTAATACACAAAAGAGATCATATCTGGGTCAGATTCAACAAATTTATCAAAGAATCTTGGAATCAATGCATACGATTCAACTGCATCATCATGTAATATCTTTACCATGTGTTCTTTTGCCTTCCAAGCTTTTTGGTAACTTATGTTAACTCCAAGATTTGTACGAGTCTTATGCACAATCTCTTTAAAAATGGAACGATCAGTAGACATGAATCTAAAATCATCTATCAAACAACTGTCAATTAATGTTGAAAAAGCTTGCAAGCGATAACTTTAGGCAGTACTCAATGAACAATCATGGTCAGAAGTATATTTTCGTAGGATCTACAAATCACTCTTCTTATAACGAAATGCCCGAACATACCACTTACAACCTTCTTGCAGACACCTAAATTCAAGAGAAGTCAAATTAGATACTGTCGTCCTAAATTGAAAGTTGGTCTTCACTACTATTATATAAAAACACTTTGAAAGCACTTCTTTATATTCAAATAAACATTTTTCCTTCAAATCAGAATAATAATAAGAGATATCTCTTATATCTTCATCATTTGAAACAGAAGAAGAATTTGTATTTAGTGATATATCAACATTCTCCCGTACACTACTAGATGAAGAAGACATTCTCAAAGAATTAACACTTACATAGGCAACTAATGGATGTCTACTAGTTGGATCTTTAGCAAAAGCTAAATGCCGGACAACATCATTGTCTTTCTTTATTGGCATGACAGTTTAAACATTGCTTTTACCAAAATCAATTAAAACAAATAATTCTACTGATTCATCCAATTCAATTTATTCACATGTCAAAGCAACCAAATAATTAAAGCTAACTCGCATATCTACCAAAATTTCGAATACCAAGTATATCTCGTAAACATTGCAATCATTCCATTGATCTCCATAAAAAACAACAATAGGAATAGACATTCTAATCTGAAAACAAAGAAAATATAATTAAGTATTTAATAATGAAAGAAAGAATTAGATAGATATCTATCACAAAACAAGAGAACAAAATGTACTAAATGATCGTGCAAAAAAGATAATAAATACTAAACGATCATTTAACAACAATAGACGATCGTATAAAATAAATCAAACCATCATATAAAATAAACTAAAAGATCGTTCAAAGACGCTAATCGTTTAAACTATCTATCGACTTAGATACACGATCGTTTAAAGACACTAATAAAAAAAATTGAAAATTTTGGTGTTCATAAAGATAAATGATCGTGTTCATATAGCAAAACAATTGTCTCTATATTGATAAACGATGATGTTAATAGAGGTAAACAATCAAGTAATTCAATCAAAATTATCATAAAAAACTTCAAACTATCGATCTTCATAATGAAATACACAATTCTTAAAGTGGTTCTTAAAAATTCTAAACGAAAAAAAAAATAATTTTTACAAACAACAAAAAAAAAAAACAAAAATGACATTCCTACTAAAATATAAATTCTTATTTCGACGTAAAGAATCATTAAAATCTTCAAAAAATTTCATAACGAAATACATAATGGCTTACATTAATACCTACATATTCTAAACATTCTACCTTGACACCATAATATATAATTCTTCACGCAATTTTCTAATCAACTAAATAGTTCAAACAAAAAACAATATTTCAACATACCGAAACAAAAATCATTAAGACGATATCAACAGAGCAATATAGAAGATCTTGATTGTCCAAGATGACAAGAAGAGAAACGATGTTACAGAAGATGATGAATATGAGAGCGAATGTTGTCAAAAAATTACAAAAAAGGCAAAGAAAGATATGTAAAAGACGAGATGAATAACTCAGAAACGACGATCGTGAAAAAATTGGGAAGAAGAAGAACTATTAGATTTAAAAGATTGTTAGAAAAGAGTAAGGGCAAATAAGAAATTCTAGAAAAATAATTTACCTTAATAGGCTTGTTATATAGGCTGTAGATAGTTTTCAGTTTTGTGATATCCATGAAAATTTTCCTAACTTTATTGTTTAAAATTAACATTTATTTTAAACACTTATTTAACTGTAGCTTTTGAAAATATAGAAAAATTGGTTAGACTATTTACAAGTGGTAGCAAAATTTTTTAGGTTCTTCATAGTCAACATAGACGTTGATAAAAGTATCAATCATATCAACGACATGTATCGGTTATAGAAATTGATAAAGTCTATCGATGGCAAAAATTGGTAGAAGTCTATCAATTAATATTATCAGTGATAAAAATTAATATAGGTTTTCATTAATAGAGGTTGATAAAAGTTTACCTAACATTGTTTTTAGCTAATTTTGTAAATAGTTTATCAGTTAAATTTTTTCAGTTTTAATAATTATAAATTGATAAATTAATATTAGATCTATTTTTGTTATTATATATATAAAAGATAATTTAATATTTATTTACCAAACACTTGCAAACAGTTGATATTTACTAAACACTAATACACCGGGTATAGCTAAGTTCACAAAAAGTACAGCAATTACATCCATTTCTTATTCATTTATATTTTGGATTTTAGTTTTTTAAAATTATTATGTAGTGTTATCTCAATTTCTTTTGATAGTTTCCATCTTTTTTTATATAAAAATGTTAGATTTGGAGTTAAATTTAAAAACCAAAAACAAGTTTAATACACTATGTATATATATATATTTTTTTTAGTTCTGAAAATTTAGCTTAATTTTATAAAACAGTAACAATAAAAAAAGAAATTAGAAAGGTAAATATTTATAATCTTAATTTTTAAAAGCTAAGTTAATGAATGAAATAAAATAAGGTTGTGTATGTTAGAAATTAGATTCCATAGGATCAGAATAGTTAAAGAATAAATGAAAGAAAGGCCTTCTAGTGAAGCTCTTCCAATTATCCAATATGAATTGTATTCTTCCAAAGATCTAAAACAAAAGGAGTGTATGTGTAACTCTCCTTTGATTGGAGACACCCAAATTTCCTATCCAAATTACATACACATATTTTGCATGCCACCTTAAGTTGTGTGGTTAAGCTTTAGCCCAACTCGTAGCCTTCAAAAACGTCAAGATATCTTTTCAATCTTCACTTTAAAATTCAATTTTTTTTTCTTTATAATTTTTGCTCCTCTACTTTAAAATATCCATTAATTTAGTTATTAAAATTGCCTAAATAACAAGGTTATTAGGTGAATATATTTCCAAATTTTATTGATTCATTGCGTGATATTAGTTAACAGCTAGCTGGCACGTCTCACAAATATGAAAATCTATATTTTTTTAACAAATTAAAGTAGTAACTAATCTGAGAGGGATGAGCCAAAGTAGGGCTTTGGTACAACCTCCAAGTGAGCTTTTCTATGCATTGTCACACCAACAACTTCAGTCATATCTAAATCCTTAACTTCAATCCCACTTGGAAGCTCCCAATCAAAGCTATGCAAAATCTGAGCAAATGCTATCTCAATCATGGCGATCCCCATAGTAATACCCGGACAAATCCTTCTTCCTCCTCCAAACGGAATGAACTCAAAATCCAGCCCTCTGTAATCAACTTCATTCTCTATAAATCTCTCTGCCTCAAAACTTTCTGGGTTCTTCCACGATTCTGGGTCTCTCCCAATTCCCCAAACATTCACAAAAACCCTTGTTTTAGCTGGAATATCGTAACCTTCAATCCTCACATCATCTGTAGTTTCTCTTGGAAGTGCAAGCGGCGCTGGTGGATGCAATCGGAGCACCTCTTTAACCACAGCTTTCAAATAATGCATTTCTAAAACATCACCCTCTGTTACAATTTTTCTCTCACCAACAATGCTTCGAATTTCGTTTTGTGCTCTTTCCATGGCTTTTGGGTGTGTTATTAGCTCCGTCATCCCCCAATCAAGAGCTGTAAAAGTCGTTTCAGTCCCTGCAGTAAACATGTCCTACAAAAATTTTCCAAATAGGTCAGTCAGTTTCAATCATAACAGAAGAAAACAAAGTAATTTATGGAGTTATACCAAAAGAATGGCTTTAACATTATCCATAGTTAGGGGAAATCCATCATCAGATCCATTCTTTTGTATATCAAGCAAAACATCAACAAGATCCTTAGATTCTCCAAGTTTCTCTCCCTCCAGACTCTGATGTTCAACTATTACTTGATCAAGCAACTTATCGAACCTTTTGAACGTCCTTACAAGCCTCGATTTCATCCCTGTTAGCTTACTAATAAATGACAAGGAAGGGAACAAATCCCCAAAACAGAACCCACGAAGCAAAAGCTGATACTCTTCGAGTAACTCTTGAATCCCGTGAAGATGGTACGCACCACCGGCGGAAAATTCCCTTCCAAGCGCCATCCGACAGATCACATCATTACCATACAACGCTAACAAGTTGGACAAATCGACCGGATTGTTGGAGTGGGAGATTCTGTTTACCAAACGGGCAACTTCTTGTTGTCGAATGAAGGCGAAGGATTGGACCCTTTTGGTGCTAAGGAGTTGGAGGATGCAGATTTTTCTGACTCGACGCCAGTAAGAGCCGTAAGGGGAAAAAGCAATGTCTGTGCAGTTGTAGAAGGTGTGTTGGGCGGAGAAGAGAAGGGGGCGGCTTGAGAAGGAGAGGTCGTGGGTTTTGAAGGCTTCTTTGGCGATTTTTGGTGATGAGATAATGAGAGTTGGGATTTGTCCGAGTTGAAGGAGGATGATGGGGCCGAACTTTTGGGAGAGGCGGTGGAAACAGAGGTGGGGGTGGTGATTTAGGTGGTGGAGGTTGCCGATTAGAGGAAGTTTTGGTGGGGATGGTGGGAGATTTTGGTTGGGTTTTGATTTGAGTTTGGGGATAAGAAGGAGAATGAAAAGAGAAATGAAGAAGATGAATGTGGAGAATGAGGTGAGGGATTCAGTGAGAGATGGAAAGATGACCATTGTGTACGATCCTTTCTTCCTTCTCCTTCTTTATCAATCTCACATGTAAATTTGATAACGCTGTTCCAATGTTTATAAAAAGTTGGTTTTGAATATGTAGCTCTTTTTCTTCTATAGGCTTCTCTTTTGCCCAATAAAAACTCTCTTTCAATGTGGAACCCACATTGTTTATAAAGAAAACAATAATAATAATAATAATAATAATAATCATCATCATCATCATTTTGGTGTATGCCCCATTTTTAAGATAATTTGAAATTTCTCTCCAAAATGTAAATGGACAAAAAATAAAGACAAAATAATGATAACGCAAGTCGTCGATCGTTGGCTCGCCGTCATAGTCGTCGCTCAGTGTCGCCAGCAAGCGTCTCCGCCGGTCGACACGTCGCCTACCCAGCTGCACACAGCCGAGTCGTTCGCCCTCGCCCTCTACTCTAACCGTACCCGACCTGTAAGCCTCCAGCCGTTTCCCGCCGCGAGCCGTACCCGAACCCGCACCTGCACCCACGCCTGCCTCCCAGCCGAGCGGTGCCTGGAGCCTGTCCGAGCCGGTCTACCTGTTTTAGCCAAGCGAGTCCCTGTCTTCCAAGCCATTTAGCCACCAAGCCTATTTTGAGTCCTTTTTCACCTGTTTTGGTAAGTTTTGATTGGATCTTGGAATACCCAACTAAGATTAAAAATTATGGATCTTAAATAATTTAATTTTGGGTTAAATTAAATTATTTCTCTTAAAGGACAGTTTGGATCAGGTGATTTTGAAGCGTGGGATTTCTCCCGTTAAGGGCTTATTCGTTGCAACCTCGACCTCGGGTAAGTTATTTCGGCTAAATTCTTGGGTCCTTGGTCGTTTAATGGTTAAGTTACGTAAATTGGTGTCTTCTGACTATTAAGGACGTTGCTGCTTGGGAAGCGTGATTTTACTGCTAGAATTCATTTGAGCAAATCTCCAGGTAAGAGATTCTTCTACTAGACCTATGAGTGATATTTAGAGGTCGCATGTATTCATAGTTATGCTTGGATGGTGGCTAAATTGCATAACGCCATGATATTGATGATGATTGATGCTGTGTTGATTACTGATGTTGAGAATTGATTGTTATGTTATGACTAGTAGTATGTTAATGAGGATGATTGCGTTGTGTTCATGTTTACGGTACTGGTTAAGTATGCTATGTGTTTGTAATGATACGCCATGTTTACGATGATGTTATGGCATGTTACATGCTATGCATATGGTGTATGTTAGCTTTAGCTATTAGAGTCGTACCGCATGGGTGTCCTTCGGGATCACCACCTTTTTAGGACTGCGTAGTCCGACAGGATCACCAGTCTGACATTGACATTGACATAAACATGATTCGAGTGATTCAACAGGGTCACTCGCAGCCCGATTGTCTTAGTGTTTCCTTCGGGTACACTAAGGTTCACCGAAGAACAGATATATTCTTATGGGATCACAGGTTGCACGCGTTCGGGCACGTGCCAGTTCAGGGGTACCACTTTTTAGGACTCTAATAGAAAGTTAACAGGCACCTAGCGGGACTAGGAGTTGGTCCCTTACTGAGTATTTTTGTACTCACTCTTTCCATTTCTATTTTTCAGGTAGAGGCAGAGGTAAGAGCAAAGGCAAGCTGGCGAATAACCAGAAGTGACCGTGGCGAGCCATAGGGATACGTTTGCTTCCGATTTATGTCATAGTTTGAATTTTAGTATTTGCATTTTTATTTTATTCTTTATTTGTCATTTTACTTCTTTAAAATTAGATAGGGCCCAAGTTATGATTTTATTTTTGATTTATTTCTAAATGCATTTGTTTATATTTTAATAAAAAATTCGAGGTTGTTTTATTTTTCTATTTTAAATTTTACGAATTTTATTTATCTTTTAAATTAGTAATGACTTCGGCTTAGTATAAGCAGTTGGGTCGTTACACTAAGGAGGTTTATACAAACAGAAAATTTTTGGGAAATTGCTAAATATAGTCTATTTTTAAGGGGTTGTGGGATTTTAGGATTGATTGGAAGAAATAGACTCTTAGAACAAATTATGAGTGAAAGGTCCAATTTACTCTTAAATGAAATTTGTTAGAATAAAATACTTTAAATCTATATAATAGATTATCCCAAGATCATTTATGCCAAATTGTCAAAATAAGTTACATACCAGATTCTATTGTCAATAATAAATTACATACATGAATCCATCTATTGATGATGGCTATAAAATGACTATTGTCTTTCTCAACCAAAACCTTAAATGTCATTAGTGGAATCTTTCTCTTGATAAGATAAAGGACAAACAAAGTGCTTATTGTTTTGGTATATTGGGGACTATAGCCTTAAGGTTCTTTATATACTAGTCTAATTAGAATCCCCATTAAATCCTAATTAGTCTAGAAATAAGCTTCTACCCATTTAGTCCATACTCAATTAGGAATCTTGGACCTTAATTAAATAGATCACATAATAGGTCCAATTAAATAAAATAACCTAATGTGATAAATTATTAATTTACATACATAGCCCATTTAATTATATGATTTATTTAAATACATCTAACAATCTCCAACTTGTGCTATGTTTGTATTCCATATATAATTAAATCACATAAACCTTGAGCGTGCATAAACAAGTTATTTTAATAGTAGAATTCCTCTTTAGTTCAATCTGGTCCATCTCTTGTATCAACATGGAACCAAGGTGACTTTTGTCACTATCCTTGTAACTAAACCTTCATTGATCACCAATTTCAATATATTCAATGACATAGATCAAGTATGGATGGATAACATGGAAACTACATGCAAAGTGATCTGGATCATGCCTATTTCCAAATGATCCAAATTCTTTAGTGAGATTATTCTTAAAAAACTTTATGCCCAACCGTATTTGCAAAATTGCATGCATGATAACCAAGTTCAGATTATAAAACATAAACTATCAACTTTATTCTATATAGAAAATAAACAAATTAAAGTCAAAAGAACATCCTTAATAACAAACTCCCACTAAACCATGGAATCAGAAAATTAACTAACACCAATATGATCTATATACTCAAGGAAAACTTTAGTGGTGTACTTTTTGTTAATGGATCTGTCACCATCAAGTTTGTTCTTTATGTGTTCTATCAAAAATTTAACCATTCTGAACTTTTTCTTTCGCAACTAGAAGCTTTACGTCTACATGTTTTGACTTTGTATTGCTTTAGTTGTTATTGAAATACATTACTACTGAGTTATTGTCACAAAATAATTTTGTTGGTCTTTATCAACTACTATTTGCAGCCTAGTGACAAAATTTCACAACCATATTCCATGACTAGATGTTTCATAACATGCTATAAACTTCACATTTATAGTAGAAGAAGCCATCAGTGTTTGTTTAGCACTTTTCCAAAATATAACTCCTTTAACCAACGTGAAGTTACAGCCTAAAGTGGATCACGAACTGTATTGGCATTAAACATAATCGAAATCATAATACCAAATGATCTGCAAAATTTCTGATCTCCAATAAGTGAGCACATAACCTTTTGTTCTTTGTAAATACCTTATAACCCGATTAGCTGCTCTCTAATGATCCATCGTTGCTCAAATATTTGTCTAACACTCCAACTATGAACACATTAGGCTTCCAACAACTGATGCATAGGGAACCTTATGCATCTCCTTAATCTCAAGTGTGCTCTCGAGGCATTGACCTAAATGAAATTTATCACCTTTAGTAACGAGGTATCTACTGGTGCACAATCTTTCATGTCAAATCTACTCAAAAAATTTTAATGTAGTTCTTTTGTGATAATCTCAAAATACTATAGCAATCTCGCAGTATTTCTATTCCTAATACAAAAGAAGCATCACTAAGATCCTTCATCTCAAAATTCCTTTTGAGAAACCTCTTAATGTCATGCAATAAACCTACATCATTACTTACTATGAGTATGTCATCAACATATAACACTAGGAAAATAGATTTACTCCCACTAAATTTGTGATATACACAATCTTCTATTATATTCACCTTAAAACCAAAAGAAGTAATTACTTCATGAAATTTGCGATACCATTGACAAAAGGCTTGTTTGAGACTATACATGGATTTCTTCATATTTGCACACCATAGACTTCAAATTATTAGTTACAAAGTTTTCTAGTTGTATCATATAAATCGTCTCAACAATGTTTCCATTGAGAAACACAGTTTTCCCGTCCATTTGATGTAGCTTTAAATCTAAGTGAGCTACTAATGCCACGATTACCTAAAAAGAGTCTTTCGATGAAATCGGAGAGAAATAAAGTCTTTTTGTAATAATGCCTTCCTTTTGAGTAAAACCCTTTGCGACAAGACAAGCTTTATATCTTTCGATTTTGCCTTGTGAGTCCCTTTTTAGTTTTAAATGTTCATTAACAACCTATGGGTTTCACTTTTGATGACAATTCAACAAGTTCCCAAACGTCATTGTCTTTCATAGATTTTATTTTCTCTTCCATAGTATTTATCCCCTTTCAAGAGTTAGAACTTTGTAGAGCTTATTGGAAGTTGATTGGATCATCTTCCATTATGCCCATGTCATCCTGAAGTTCAACTTCAGCTTTAAAAGACTTGAAAACGTCCAAAGATTGAGACTTCTCATGAATTAAATATAAGTACCCATATCTTGAATAATCGTCTATGAACATAATAAAGTATTGTTGTCCTTCCAAGAAGCCATAGGGAATGAGCCACAAATGCCTGTATGTATTAGTTCTAATTAGAAGAAATTTGGTCTTTAATGTCGGTTTAAAACTGACATTAAAGGCCTTTAATGCCGGTTGGCAACTGACATCTTTGCTAGTGTTATTAAAGGCCTTTAATGTCGGTTTAAAATCGATATTAGATTTTCAACTGACATCTTTGATAGTGTTATTGAAGCCCTTTAATGTCGGTTGGGCTTTGAGGTCTATTTAAAATCGACATTAAAGAGGCCAACAATGTCAATTATAAACCGACATTATAGATCCCCAATAATGTCGGTTAAAAACCGACATTAAAGCCTTTTTTTGGGTCCATTTTTAAAAATTTATTTTTATTTAATTGTTGCATTATTGTCCATTTTTTATAAACAGACAATGGATCCGTGTAGATAATTTTTTTTCTTACACCAACAAATCAATAAAATTAATATTATTTTAGAAACTATAATATTTGTCTTTTGCATTTGTATACACAAAATGAAATCTTAATATTGTGTTTATATATACATTCTACAATAGTACATGAAAAAAAATCCTAATACAAGACTTGAATAAGAAATCCAAAATGATTTCTCCGTCTTCAACCTTTAACAGTCGTCTGGCTATCTACACAATTGCTTAGTTTTCAACTCGATATGACTTCACTCATTCTACAAATAAAATCAAAATAAACCATTTAATCTTTAAAATTCTGAGAAGGCAGCTTTGAGAAAAAAATTGTGACATCCTAGCAACTTCAATGCACAATCTTCCTTATAATGATCTTATCACCAAAACCTGCAGGAGCACACCTTACAATGAAATGTGTAAAACAATCTTACAATCATCTCCCAACAGCAAAGGAGAAGATTTATATGGCCTTGCACAAATTGTAATGAACATCGCAGCAGATGATGTTGGCAACATATATGAAAGCATAAACCAATCACAAAATGGCACATCAGTAGACAGTTTCTTGGATTCGTGTTTGACAGATTGTTTGGAGAGCTATTAGGATGCTATTGATCAAATTGGAGATTCAGTAACAACATTGGAATTCAAAGCCTATAATGATGTTAAGATATGGGTTTCAGCTGCCATGAGTGATGCAGCTACATGTGATATAGGGTCCAAATAAAAACAAGGCTATCAATCTCCAATTGCAATATGAGATGGTTAAAAGTAGCGAGAGTCATACTATGGGCATGTATTTTGAGGAATCTCTCTTTAGACTATAATTATTTTGTAACTAATATTTAGTTTGGATATAATGTAACGACCCAACTTTTTATACTAAGCTGAGGTCATTACTAAAAAGAAACAATAACAAGAGACACTTTTTTTTAAAGGAGGGAAACTAAATTTTCATTAAAAATAGAATGCTAAAACACTGATACATAATCGCGGAAGCAAAACTGAGTCTCTATATGGCATGTCACGGATCGTTCTCTGTCGCTCGCCAGCTTTCCTCTACCTTTACCTTCGCCTGAAATGTTAAACATAAAAAGAGTGAGTATAAATATATACTCGGTAAGGGACCTACTGCTAGTCCCACTAGGTGTCTGTTAACTTCCCATTAGAGTCCTATAAAAAAGTACCCCTGAACTGGCACGTTCCCGAACACGTGCAATCTGTGATCCCGTAGGAACAAGCTGGTCTCTGGTGGACCCAAGGGAACACCTAAGATGATCGGGCTGTGAGTGATCTCGTCGAATCACTTAAATCATGTCTATGTGAATGTCAATGTCAGTCCGGCGGTCCTGTCGGACTACGCAGTCATAAGTGTGAGCGATCCCGTCGGATCTCTCAAATCATGTCTGTGTCAATGTCAATGCCAGACTGGTGGTCCTGTCGGACTACGCAGTCCTAAAAAGGTGGTGATCTCGAAGGACACCCATGTGGGTACGACTCTAATAGATAAAGTTAATAGAACACCCTATCCATAGCATGTAGCACAACATAACATCATAATATAGCATGAATATTAATCTTAACGTCCTTAATCATGTGACTAATATATCATGCATCAACAATCATCAACATCAATCTACCAGTTATTAACATAACATCAGTCATCATCATTAATTATCCATAAAATGACAGTCATTATCAATAGCATCAAGTTATGTATTTTAGCTACCATCAATGCATAATCATAATTACATGCGGTCTCTAAATTCAGTTCGAAGGTCTAGTAGGAGAATCTCTTACCTGGAGATTTTAGCCAAACAAGGTACTCCTTAGCTGACAGTAAAAATTCTCCAATTAACTTAATCCTAATCATAAAAGGAAAACTCATATCTTAATTAATGAAATTAGCAATTGGCTAACATCCAAAATCCTCCCAAATAAATTAACTTCTCAAACAAAAGGGGTTGAAACCAATTCAACCTTGATTGGGAAAAATTCAAGATTTAAATCTTAAAAAAATTAGTCAATTGAACCTTTAAAGAATCTCCAAATAGATTCAAAATTAAATTAATAAAATAGTAATTTAATTTCATTGGCTTACCAAGGTTACTCAAATGGAGGTTGAAAAATCCTCTTATCCTTAATGGAAAAATTCATCACTTTGAATCCTCAAGCTTTCCAAAGAGACCAATCTTAACTACAACTGGTGAGGCGGCGACAGTAGAGAGTTATTTTAGAGAAGAAGAACCTTTTTCTTTTTCCTTTACTTTCTAACTTAAACATTCCAATACTATTTATAGACCCAAATAATAACAATAATATTTATTATTATTATTTTCTTTTCCTTTTAGAATATATATATAATACTAAAAATATACATATATCTTTATTTCCATTATATTTCCTAAATAAATGTCTTAAATGCACAAAATCTTAGGCATTTATAACCATTAATAATAATAATAATACTTATTTATTATTATTATTTTTCTCTCACCAAAATCTACAATAAACATATATATTTATTTAAACCATTATTCTCTCTTTTAAATAAATATATATCTTTTTTGTCCAATCAAATCAATCATCTCTCTCCTTATGGATTATCTTCTTTTCCAAACAATTATAATTATATTCCATCATATAATTAACTTCACTTTTCCAAATTATTAATTAAATATATATATCCATATATATATACTCAATTAATTCCAATTCCACCAAAACCAACTTTTCCCTCCAAAATAATTAATTATCTTCCACAATAATTAATTATTATTTACCTTTCTTCCAAAATAATTATCCTTTTATATATAATAATTATCCTTTTACATATAATTATATTTTCTCAAAATATAATTATTTTACTTTTTCTCCCTTACTAAATATATTTTCTCCAAAATACTATTATTTTTTCCTTAAATAATTATATTTCAACAAATATAATTATCTTTTATTTCACATAATAATTATATATATATTTCCACATATGCATATAATTATCAAATCTCCAACAAACTTTTCACCTCACAATTTAATTAAATAACATCCATGATTATTTAATTAAATTCAACCTCAACAACACTAAAAATCCACAACTTTACTCAATTCTCTTAACTTATCATTTAATCAAAAACTCAACAAACACCACATTCCAAAACCTTTAATTAATTAAATATTCATCCAAGAAATATTTAATTAATTTCAATTCCCACATAAATCAAATAATTCTCATTAAATGAATTCAAAATAACGCTCAATAAATTGAATCTAATTAAACAAAATTAAGATAATTAACTCCAAAATTATCTTAATTTTTGGGGCGTTACATATAAACTCTGTTTGGAACTTCGAAATAGTTTGGATGAGTGTGTGGTGATACACACAAGAGATTTTGTGTTTGAAGATCTCATATGTGTATAGAAGTGTAATTTTCACCTCTTTTCAGGTTTGCCTAACCCATATTTTAGAGGAGATGCTACCAAAATTTCTAAAGAAATTCATAATGGTTTACATAGAAGCTAAGTTGAAAAAAAGTTGTTTTAAAAGTGTTTTCATGCCACGATCTAGGTTAGAGAGGAAAACGTAGAACGGGGTGTGATATTATCAGTTTCCTTATCTAATGTGAGACTTTTGTCATATTCCCAACAATCCTCCACTCGAACAAAGTTTCAACTGAACCTCCCCTAAAATAGACATCCATCCATTTTAAGTCTTATCTAGGCTAACTCCTCTCTAAAGCATATTGCTTATTCAATAGAGTTCAACCACATGGATAATATCGTGATTAATTTTTAAGGTTCCACTACATCTTCATTCGACCTAGGATTATATTAACAAGGCTAAACCAAGGACGACATGACTCTGATACCACTTTTAGAAACAACTTAGGGTATAAGTCTCCATGTCTTATAAAAGATCACATATTCGTTTAGTTTTGACAATATCTTAAACTTTCATAAAATCCCATGAGTTTCATAAATAATGAATTTACATATATTCATACTACTAGCAAACTTTAGTAATATGTAAATAATATGGTACGACCAAACGTAATTAAAAGTAATAGTAATACTTTCAATTTCTTGAAAATTAATAACCAAATTAAGTGACAATTCATGACATAAGTCATGCATAACTTTGTCAAATGTGACGTACATGAAATATTATTTCTACTTATGCTAACGTGCTAATAGACATGCTCAAGTAGATCACAATAGCATCTCAATATTCATAAACTGATTTAAATATATAAATCTATATGCAACACTATTATGAGTATAATCAATAAATATAGTCAAAGGTTTTCGATCATACTAAAGATTTCTTGAACACAAGATATGTTACCTTAATTAGACACCCTCACACTTCTAAATATTGATGCATAACGTATTCAAAGTTCAACAATACTGTTTTGTTGAGGGGAATAAATTTCATGAATAAATCCATTTAGTTCACAAGACTCTATTTTAAGGTATTTATGATTAGAACTTTTCCTTCTAGTTTTATGCACGATTCATGTTATAAATTATTTTTATCTAAGAATGCATTGACCAATTCAAATAATCCCAATAGCATTCATTACTATAAAATAAAATTTGTCAAACTATATCAAATATTATAGTATATGCTCATCAAATATATATATAAAATATCATCCTCAAACATCACATATAAATAAACTAGCTAAATTCTTAGACCATATATACAAATTAAATTTGTGGAATACAAACCTATGTAAAGTTCATTCAAACTTAACTACAAAAAGCTCAATTGTATTAACTCATACTAAAATATTGTGCCAATCAAAACATCTTCACAAGAAAAGTCTCAATACCATTTATATGCAAATTAACAATAATTGGAAAAATTATATATATTGTAAGTCGAAAACTTTCCATCCCGAAGTGAAAACTCAAATGATAAGTTGTTCACTAAATTATTTGGGTCATTAATTTCTAATTTATTATGTCAAATATTCACCAATTAAATGTGCCACATAATACCAATTAATCAAATCTTCACTCTAGAGATTTGCTAGGCATAATATTTTCCAATTGTGGGTAATATGTGGCCATTTGTACTTTTATTTTATTTACTTATTTCATATTATTCATTAAGATTTTCTAATTTTAGAAATCTAGTCAAATAAATAAGAGAAAATTTCTCCAAAAATTTAGCCTAAAAGTATCAGACACATTAGAAAAATTCTTCCTTCTGTTCCCACGTTAATCAACCAACAAAACATAATCATCCTTTCTACACTTTTTTTTGTTGTTAATCTTTGATGATCGGATGCGCGGATGGTTAACTACGTAAGCCAAAAATAATTACATATTCACCACATGCTAAACACTGTGTTTGGTTTTGGTCCTTTACAGATTAATTAAGTAATCAAATGAACGAGTTAAACATATAATCATCCCTCAAATTTTAAAGCCAAGAATTCAAATACCATAGGAGATTTGATTCAAACATCATTCAGCACGTCATCAAATAATAAACGTAAAGACATTTGAATAGGGAGAAAGAGAATCACTGTCCATGAGAGCGAGAGATATTGTGAAGTAGTGATGGAAATGGAACCTTGGCTTCGAAAATCAAGCATAATGGAGATTGAGAAAACGGAAAAAAAAAGTGATTTTTGCCAACAAAAAAATATTACGTGAAATTTAAGGTAGGTGGCGTCACTCACTTGTCAGCCAACTGGCTCAAGCAATTCAACACGACTTGATCTCCAAAAGATTTTCCAAACTTGATCAACATTTGGAATTTCGCTTTCAAATTGTTGGAAAAAACAAAGGTCGACCATTGATGCGACCTTGATGCTAAATCACTTATGTTGGTTGCTCCTACAATCAAAAGAAAAATTGCTATAGAATTTTTCGTCCGATCCAAAATCTTTTCTTTGAAATATATATATATATATATAAAGAAATAATGATATTAGAATTATAAAATATATTAAATAATAATTATTCTCTTTACTTTTAGCATGTAAAGGCATTACAGTATGTATGTGAGAATCAAAGAAACAAATGATGCAACCAAATAGAAATGTAAACTAAAAAGAGAAGGAGAATAATGCTGGCTGTGGGGTTCGAACCCACGCGCACTTATGTGCAGAAGATCTTAAGTCTTCCCCCTTAACCTCTCGGGCAAACCAGCTTTGACGACACTTTAATTAATTCACTTTATATTTCTATAATGCAATTGAACTAAATACCAATGAATCTTCTAGACGACCCCAAGGCTTTCCCATGAACATTCTAGAGAAACAGATAAAATAAAGCTTCATCATCATTTTCTTCTTCTCCTCCATTATCGTATCTTTCCAATTTCTTCTCTCTCCTCTCATCTTTCAATTTTCTGTCTCTTTCGGCCTCTGAGATCCGACGGGTGGAAATGGCGGAGCATTTGGCATCCATATTCGGAACGGAGAAGGACAGAGTTAACTGTCCCTTCTACTTCAAGATCGGGGCCTGCCGCCACGGTGATAGGTGTTCACGGTTGCACACCAAGCCCAGTATAAGCCCCACCCTCTTGCTTTCCAATATGTATCAGAGACCTGACATGATTACTCCTGGTGTCGACGCCCAAGGGAATCCAATTGACCCCCGCAAGATCCAGGACCATTTTGAGGTACATCTTCTCTTGTTTACTACTATTTTATCATGAATTTTCATTTTTTTTTTCCAACGGGGGTCGGGGTGGATCTTGGCTTTCTTTGAGGTTGGATTGCTATTATCTGATTGGTTTTTATCGTAATTTTAGACGTGCTTTTGTTTAGTTGATTTTCTAGTGATCGTGTTATCATGGATAGAGTAAGATATCTTTTTCGTGTCCTGATTAACTTCCTTACGCTCTTGGCGTGGCTTGTAAATTTTGTTATCTTGAATCATCATTTGCGCGTGGAAGAATTGTAGCTTTATTGTTGATCTGTTTACATTTCAGGAGTTCTATGAAGATCTATTTCAGGAACTGAACAAGTACGGGGAGATTGAAAGTTTGAATGTTTGTGACAATCTAGCTGACCATATGGTAATACTCTCCCCTTTGCTCATTGTTTGAAGGGAAATGATTTTACAAATCTGCATTTCAACTTTGATGTATGCTATTTCATTGTAGAATTAGCTAATGATTAGTTATCTAATGATGAGTTTGATTAGGTGGGCAATGTTTATGTTCAATTTCGAGAGGAGGAGCAAGCCGCAAATGCTCTTCGGAATCTTAGTGGGAGATTCTATGCTGGTCAGTTGGAGTTCCTGTCTCCTCCTGTCCCTTTGTTTTTCCCTTTTGTCATTTTTTTCATATTATCTATCAACTATCGAGTTTATACTATTTGTTTGCAGCTTTTGATTTTAGAATCTGGTGAAATTGGATTTGTAATCTATGTATTGTATAACTATTTCTTTGCAGGACGCCCGATCATTGTCGACTTCTCTCCAGTTACAGACTTTAGAGAAGCTACATGTAGGCAATATGAAGAAAACATGTGTAATCGCGGTGGGTATTGCAATTTCATGCATTTGAAGAGGATTGGCAGGTATAGTATCTTCACCAACCTCTGTCCTTTCACTCTGAGATGTATTATGCTTCCTGTTGATGTTGTATTGTCACTTCTTGTATGTGTACTTTATTTGAGAGCCATGATAATATCTTGTCTTTCAGAGAGCTGAGGCATGAACTCTTTGCAATGTATCGTCGAAGGCGTAGTCATAGTAGGAGCAGAAGCCGCAGCCCCTATAGGCATCGAAGTTATGAAGAACGCTCTTATGGCAGGCATGGTCATAGTCGAAGGTATGATGAGAGAGATGCTTATCATGAAAATCGGAGTAGGAGGCGTAGGACTACAAGCCCTGGTCATAGAAGCAGGAGCCGTAGTCCACGTGGAAGGAAGAACCGAAGTCCAGCTAGAGAAGGGAGTGAAGAGAGGCGTGCTAAAATTGAGCAGTGGAACAGGGAAAGAGAACAAGGAAATGATAATAATGCCAAATCTGATGACAACAGAAATAGCCATGAGAAAAGCTACGACAGTGAGGTGAAGTATGCAAATCAAACCTGTGGCTATGAGGAGCAGCAACAGCGGCAGCCTCCTGAGCAAGGCTATGGTTACTGATCTGTTTACTTGAACTTAGGTACTACTTCCAAGGTTTCTGTTTGAGGTCTTGCATTCATTTCTTCAAATTTCCGTAGTATTCTTATCCCAATACGTAAGAAGTTGCTGGTTCTAGTTAATCTGATCTCCCCAATCTCTCTTTGATCTGTTTTTAGCCATCGGAGTAGGTAACAACATTTTTTAAACTAGTGGATTTTGGTTAGGAACATGTCCAGCTTAGGGAGCTTAAAAGAAAAAAATAGTGAAAGGGAAGGGGAAACTGTTTACGAGATAGAACACATTAAACAGTGCTAAAAGATGCAAGAAATGATGGTTAAAAACTAAGTTCTTTTTCCCTATTTGATGTCAACCAGTCTGTTCCCTTTGATTTGTGGAAAGTTAGAAAATGTGTAGAAGGAAACCCCCTATCTTACCAGAAGATTCTTGAGTTAACCCTGTTGGGAGTACATCTAGAAAGCAGCATAGTCACAGAAAAAAAAATTGAAATAGATCTTTGACAACCTCTTTTTCTTGACAGCGATTAGTTTTTGTCATTTTATCCTATTTAAATTTAATTAACATGTACCAATTGCACTCATGCATACTTATAATATCCTTAATTCTATAGCAAATGAATAAATTTGATTTTACAGTCAGGGATTAAGACTGCTGCCCATGACGACTTGTGAACGATCCCGTTATCATATTACGGTTTCTTTCCCTTATGAACTTTTTTGCATTACTTTTGTTGATATTAAGAAAAAATGTGATCTCATCATTATCTAAGTTTTTGCAGGTTCAGGTTGTTTCCCTGCTTCTAAACTCTAAATTTTCAAGCTAAGATGTGACCATGAAATTTTTGTACAGGTTAATATGGTCCACTATGTAGGGTGATTGGGTTTACAGGATGTGCAGGTTTTGGCTCTAGAAGAGCATAACGAAGATGAGGCATTCGTGTCGATGGCTGAAGACTGAAGGCAGCATCGACTCACTTTGGTTTCTTAACATTGATGTTGTGGGCCGCAATTGCAGGTTAGGGATGATGGATGCTACAAACATTTTGTATTTGTTTCATAAATTGTTGTTAAAAGGAAGAAAACCTGGGGGGGTGTTTGGTGATGAAGTGAATAGCCTTAAGATATATCTGATGGTGATGTTCTTTGAAAGTTGACAAGTTCTGTTCATTATCTGATGTGAAAATTTATTTGAACGTTATAATGTTTGAGTTATGGAAAATTATTGAAACACATTTTAATAGTCAGCAATGGTCGTCGTTTTTTTCTTTCTTTTTTTTTTTTTTAATTTAAAAAATGGACTTTTTATTATTGAGTGGTATGGAAAGCTTTATATATATTATATGATTTACGAGGAGATGGGATGTTAGAATATCAATGACCATTTACACGCATTTTGTTTACATTTTATGGTCCGTAGGAAGTTTTATATTATATGATATAATAGGAAATATTATTCATCCTTTCTATATATGTTGAATTCATGAAAATGATAGTAATTTAATAGGATGATATCTTGGAACCGTGGTAGATCCCAATATGATTTAAATAAAATGAGAGGCCATTCTGAATAATATTTACAAGTTCAGGGGAACTCATATTTCATTCAATCAACGCATACAACATAACTTTTACAAACTTCTTGCATTTTATCCTTCCAAAACTCTTCCATTATTTAATTTTCATATTTTATTTAATCGAGCGTGTGAAATAAGTCGGTTTTCAAGGGCTTGTAATCATTTAAAATAGTTAAAAGGTAAACTAGTTTAAAATAAACACTTGAAGTTAACTTAAAATGATTTTTTAGTGTTCAATATTTAATTTCTCTTTAATGTGTATAGTTCTTATTTGTTCTAATCAATGGTGCTATAAAAAATCTCCAACTTCTATTGAATCACAAATCTTTTCAATTATTTTGTTAATACTTTAAAAGATGCATGTGACTTATTTGTTGTTGTTTGTCTTCTTCAAGGGTTATGTGTGAAGAGTTAATATCAAACACATCATAACTGAGGCTGATTTTTTTCCTTTTCTTCAATGAATGGCCCCAGAAATATCAATAATTATTATATTACGAAAAGATTTTAGGTAAATTGTAAAAAAAAAAAAAAAAAAAAAAAAAATTGATACAATATTTAAACCTCATAGATTAAAATTTTTCATTCTTTTAATGGTTTTGTTTTATGTAGAGTAAATATTTTGTTAAATTTTATTTATTTTTTATTTTTGAAACAAATCTAATTGATATATTAATATCAATTTTAAAAGATAAATATTTACTGATTAAAAAATATTTAATAGTAAAATTAATATTTAAAAGATATAAGAGAAATGATACTATTATCATGTTTATTTTTGTTATAGATAAATATGTTTGGATAACTTTTAAATTTCAATATTTTGTCTCAACTCAATTTTGAACTTATTTCTTGAGCTAAGCTTACTGTAGCATATACTCACCAGGATGAAGATATGTAAAGAGAGATAGTAAACTAAATGTTTAGGATCGTCAAAAACATCTTTCAAACTTATTTTTATAATGATTGAAAGGTAACCACATAGATTTTGACTTAAGGGATCAGATTCTGCACGGAAGCATTTTATCATTTTTGTTTTTTGATTTGATAGATGGAAAACAATAATTAAGAAAAAAACGTCCAGAACATTAGATGCTATATATATGTGTGTGTATGTATATTACTTGTATGTTAAGCATATAGTTGAGAATAGAATATTACCTTTTGGAGACTGTCTTCCATTTCTTCTCCAAATATTTTCTCCTTCTTGGGAACTTCTCCAAAAGATCTGACAAAGCACTACCTTAGCTATAAAAGGGAAGGAAGAAGAATTCTCAAGTTGGGGTAAACTTCGTCTGTCCATATATTTCCCCACTAAATACATATACTTTGTATTAAGTAGATGCAGGGATTAATTAACTACTTCCACACACCTGTTGGAATTTATGCCCTAAAGTCTCCTAGTTAATTAGTTATTTGATATAATAGTTGAATATCTTAAATATACAATAATTAGTTATCCATTAGAGAAAAAACCAAAGGTTAAATTATTTCAGGAGATTTGGACAATATGTTATGGATATATAGTTTGATCATGTTTCAAGTAACAACTTAAAAGTCTGTAATGTACGGATAAGGTTGGGGTGCCTTATCCTGATAATGCTATAAATACGACGCACTTTGTAAGCGTTACTAATGTTGTAAATGTTGTGTTGCAAAATATGTGATCCAAAATGTTCTTTGTGAAGACATACGAGTTGAGGTTTCCTATATAATGACTTTGTATACGCCAAGATTGTGATGACTTAATCTCTCACTGTCACACTGTTGAAAGAGGAGATTAATATTTCATTAGATAATCAAGTAACTTGATCTCAATCTTGAGTGAACTCACGCCCGTGAGGACTTGCCTTTTGGTATATATAGGTGAAAGTGGCAAGAGCTATCAAACTCACCGAGTGACGAGCTGAGAACATAGCTATACAAGATGGAATGCCCTTCTTCCTACTTTTAGGAGAAGTAGATGAGTTGTTCCCTCAGGTGCCGATTTTGAGTCTTGAACAAAGAATACCCACCACTCACAAGCTCATGAGAGACTTGGTTTGGGGTAGGATTAATTATAAACATGTTGTTCATTATAGAGATCAATGGGACTCAAGGAGTAAAAGGTAATTATAATTGTAATTACAAAAGTAAAAGGGTAATTCGATCCAACTATAATAAAAACAACCAATGAATGATCAACTTACTGGTAATTGTAAAGTTGCAACATATTCTACGGTGCAAAGAATGCTACTATATATGAGTCTTTGGTGAAGTGATCCGTAGTAATGGATGTTGGTTCATTTAATTAAAAAGTTTAATTAATTAACTTCGAATAATTAGAGCTTCTAATGTAACGCCTCAAAGTAAGTAATTTTAAGTTTAATTATCTTAAGTTAAATTTTGGCAATTGTTGAAATTATTTTTTTTGGGTGTTATATGATTTAATTGTGAAAATCCTTGATTTATAGAAATTAGAATTAATTAGATATTTTGAGATTGAATTTGAAATTTATGTTTGAATTGGTTGTTTAAATAAAAGTGGTTGGTGGAATTGTATGTAAAGGAATTTTGATTAATTATAGTTATGGTTATGTAATTAATTGAAATTGAAGTTAAAATAATTATATTATGAAGATAATATAATTATTTAAGAATATATTGTTTTGGAAAAATAAAAAGAAGATTTTGGGTGTGTTTTAAATGAAGAGAGAGGAGTTGGTTATTAGGAAAAGAAAAGATAATAATAATAATAATTTTATTATTATTATTATTTTGTTCAAATAGGCTTCGTAGTGCGTGCTTTTACTATTCATCATCCCCTTTCTCAAGCAAAACCTTTACTATTCCGCCCCCACCCATCTCCAATTGACGACCGTCGTGCAAGCCTACCCGATTCGAGGGTCGCCGTTTGTCCCAAGCTACGTCAGTCGTCCGTCTCCATCTCCGTCGCAAGCGTCGTCGCGCCGTCAACGAATCGTTTTCTTTTCGTTGCTACTCTATCGTTCGCGAACCACCACAAGCGTCGTTGATTATCGCAAGCCTTCGCGTTGACCACCTCGTGCACCGAGCAGCAACTATCGTCAACCAGCGTACGAAGGAGTCAATCGTGTACACAGTCTAAGACGGGTTTTCTCTCAACCCGAGTCGTGAACCTCAACACGCGCCGCACGTCCGTTGGATCCGAGCCTCCTCTGTGCGTGCCTGCCTCCTCTAGCCGTGAGCCACGCACCTGCCTCCTCCAACCGTGAGCCGCTCTGTCTTCCAAGCCGAGTCGCCTAGCTGGTTCCTCCTTAACCAAGCCATTTTGAGCCGTCAGTCTTAATTTTTGCCCTTTTTCACCTATTTTGGTAAGTTGGATTTTGGTTTTAGTTAATGCCCAAGAAAGTTTCGGTTGGATCTTAAATAATTTAATTTTAGATTAAATTGAATTATTTTCTTTAAGGACTGGTCAGATCAATTGGAAGTTTGAGCTGTGGAATTTTCTCAACTAAGGGTAAATCAGATTCGACCTCAACTTTGGGTAAGTTGAATTAATTGGATTTTTTATCCTTAAGCAACTGTTAATTAAGTTATTAAACTTAGTTATTTACCCTTACTATTTAGGATTTTTCCTTGGGAAGTTTGACCTTTCTGTTAGGATTAAATTTGGTTTAAGCTAATCTCCAGGTAAGAAATTCTCCTACTAGACCTTCGAATTGAAGTATGAGCTTGCATGTAACTTTTTCCATTATGCAGTAAAGTAGCTAATATGCATAATGTGTTTACGATTTATGACGATTGGTGGTCATGACTAATCTATGCTTATGATGACAGTTAGTTCTGACTAAGTTATGTTGATGATCACAGTTGATATTGATGTTATGCATGAATTATTAATCTCATGATTAGGAATGCTATGGTTAATATTCCTGCCATGATTATGATGTTATATTATGCTACATGCTATGGATAGGTCGTACTGTTAGCTTTATCTATTAGAATTGTGCCTACATGGGTGTCCCTCGAGATCACCACTTTTTTATGATTGTGTAGTTCGATGGGATCACTAGTTCAGTATGAGATGATATGTTACGAGTGACTCGATGGGGTCACTCACAACCCAATTTTCTTAGTGTTTCTTTCGAGATTCACTAAAGACCAGTTTGTCCAAGGTGTTCCTTGTGTTCACCGAAGACCAGTTTTGTTCTAGGTGTTCCTTTGAGTTCGCCAAAGACCAGAGATAATCCTACGGGATCACAGATTTCGCGTGTTCGGAAACGTGCCAGTTTAGGGGTACCACTTTATAGGACTCTAATAGGAAGTTAACAGACACCTAGCGGGACTAGTGAGTCCCTTACTGAGTATATTTTTATACTCACTCTTTTATATTTAATTTTTTAGGCAGAGGTAAAGGTAAAAGCATAGGAAAGCTGGCGAATGATAAGAAGTGACAGTGACATGTCATAGAGGAACACTTTTACTTCCGCCTTGTGTTATTAGATTTTGATTTCAGTATTTATGCACTTTTATTTATTTTACTTTTTTAAAACGAGATATGGCCCGAGCTAGGAACTTACTTTTAAATTTATTTCTACTTATTTTAGTTTATTTATGATTTTAATGAATATTTAAGATTTTAAATTATGAAAATTTGATATTTTCTATTTAACTTAAAAAAAATTATTTTCTTTTGAGTAGTAATGATCGCAACTTAGTATAAAGAGTTGAGTCGTTATATCTAATGTATAGGTTCATTAGGTTGTATGTTAGTTCACAATGGGTAACACAGAGAGTTTGCATTGTTTAAATTACTTATTAAATGTATATGGTAATGTGTATAGATATAAATTATAGTATAAGGTTAATTTGGAATGAAATTAAAACTTAAACTACATAATAACTAAGAGAATGAATATATTTGAATAAGATTTAAATATTAAATTAATGTTAATTCGATTCATGTTAACATTAGCGGCAGAAAGTTAATAGGATTGTGATTTATATCAAAACTAAAGTTTATATAAGTGATAAAATATTGGAATAAGATTGAAATATTATATTTAGTTAATTAAAGTAAAAAAGAATGAAATATTCACATTTGGGTGGTTACGACTCAGGAGTCCCACTTCAGTACGTATTCTAATTAGAGAGAGAGAGAGTGTGTGTGTGTGTTGAAGAAAGATGTATGAGATTCTTGACCTCTCTCCCTTTTCATCCATCTCAACCCTCATTCCTAAAGAAAGAAGTTTAGAGTGAATTTTCTCCCTAAAACAAAATTCCCTTCCCACAGACCCATCTCCCAGGGAAGACTCCATAACCAACCCGATGTATGAGAAGAAAGAGTGGGTGAAACTCAAGCTGATCGTTGCAGAACCTGGACAAGATTGAAAATGGTTTCATCAAAGCAATAAACCAACACTCACTCCCCCACTCCCTTCTATAACACCACAGCTTTTTTTTTTTTTTTTCTTTTTTTTTTTTTTTTTTTTTTTTTTAATTTAACATCTAATTATATTTAGTTTCATCAAAAATGGTATCATAATATATATTTTGTAACGCCCCAACAATTTGGAATTTAATTTTATTATCTTGAAGGTGGTTATTGAAATTTGGGTTGTAATGGAAGAAACTTGATTAAGTATATTTTTGACGGTGTAATTCATTAAGTTTTGAGGACAATATAATTATTTTATTTAGATAATAAAATTAGTAAAGATATTTGTTGGAGATAAAGAAAATTGGGTCGAGGAGAGAGAAAATTAAATTAATTGGTTAAAGATAATGGTGATATTTTATTTGAAGAAAGGTAGTTGTGATTGGTGGAATTATTTGTTTAAAAAAAGGAGAATTTGTGTGCTTTAGATGAAAGAGAGAGAAGATTTGATGGTTTTAGAATAAAATAAGGAATAGGAAAAAGGGAAAATAATAATAAGTGTATTATTATTATTTTGGGTTAAATGGGGTCAACACTATTCATTATCTCCCCCAAATAAACCCTAATCCCAAACTTCTCAAACCCTAGCCGCCGCCGCCGTCCTCCTCCAAGCGTTGTCATCGAGCGTCCGTCGCAGGTCAACCCGAGCCAATAGCCATCCTTCCAGCCGTGCGTTAGGGAGTCGTTCGTGTCAAGCTTGCTGAGCCGTCGTTCTCCATCGTGCGTGTTACGTCAGCCACCACCAACCACCGCGCCTCTAATCGTTTCCATCGCTGGTCGCCTGAAGGCCATCGATTTTGTCGAGTCGTCTTCGAAGCCCAGCGAAAATAGACGTCGAAGCCAGCCGTGCTGTCGTCGAGCGTCAGCCGCAAGCAACCCGAGTCGATTCACCTCAACTCGAACCGTGTGAGTTCGACCCGCGCCCGCTCCAGCCGCTCTGCGTCGCCGTCCGACTCGCGCTCGCATCCAGCCGCTCCGCGTAGCCGCCCAACTCGCGCCTGCGTGCGCCCTCTCCACGCCGCAAGCCGCGCCTACGTGCACCCGCTCCACGCCGCAAGTCGCGCCCGCGTGCACCCGCTCCACGCTGCAAGCCACGCCCGCGCTTGCGCCCTTCTTCGTGAGCCGAATTTCCAGCCGAGCCGCTAGTCGATTTTCGTCTCTTCAGCCGAGCCAGCTGAGCCGCCAAGCTCTCTTTTAGCCCTGTTTTGACCCACATTTTTTGGTAAGCCTCGGTAGGTTGATTTTGGTTTTAATCTATCCAACTAAGGTTATTTTGATCCTAACTAAGTTGGTTGTTGGATTAAATTGACTTAGTTAATTGGAAGCCGAGTTGGGGATTTGTCCAACTAAGTCCAAACCGAGTCCGACCTTGATCTTGGGTAAGTCACTTCAAGTGAGTTTTTGGACCTAATTTATTTGAGGGTTAAATTATTAAATTGTGGTTTCCTGACCATTTAGAACTTTCACCGGTTGGGGAGCGTGTTGTTACTCCTAGGACTTGTTGAGTAACCTCCAGGTAAGAGATCTTCCTACTAGACCTTCGATTTACATTAAAGAGACCGCATGTTTGAATTTATGGTTACGTATGAATGGTAGTTAAGTACCTAACTCAACGTTGTTGAGAGAGAGAGAGATTGATATTGACATTGTGCCTGCTGATTGACTCTGTGGTTAGCATTTGTATGTCGATGCTACCGTCTTCGTTCTAACGACATAGTGTAGTTGAGGATGACTGATATGATATGTTAGGGTTGGTACGTTATGGTCTGATATGTTATAGCATGAATTGACGTAATTATGACATGTATGATAACTTAGATGTGATTGATGAGATGTTGTGTACATGCTATGTGTAGGGTGTATGTTAGCTTCTTATTAGAGTCGTACCCACATGGGTGTCCTTCGGGATCACCACTATTGTGACACAGACATGATGGAGAGACCCGATGGGGTCGCTCACACTTATGACTGCGTAGTCTGACGGGATTATGACATGTATGATAACTTAGATCCGACGGGACCGCTCACAGCCTGATCGTCTTAGGTATTCCCTTGGAAATCACCAAAGACCAGCTTGTTCCTACGGAGGCACAGATTGCACGTGTTCGGGGACGTGCCAGTTCAGGAGTACCACTTTTCAGGACTCTAATAGGAAGTTAACAGGCATCTAGTGGGACTGGTAGTGGGTCCTTTACTGAGTATTTTTATGCTCACTCTTTCCACTTCCATTTTTCAGGCAGAGGCAGAGGTAAGAACAAGGGCAAGCTGGCCAGTGACCAGAAGTGATCGTGGCGGACCATAGGGATACGTTTGCTTCCGCTTATGTCAAAATTTGGATTTTAGTATTGCATTTCCAGTTCATTCTCTATTGGTTAATTTATTTCTTTAAAACTAGATAGGGCCCAAGTTAGGACTTTATTTTGTTTCACATTTTCCTTGTTTATTTTTTTAGTATTTGAAAATTTGAGGTTTGTGTCTTATTCTATTTTTGAAACTTTGTAAACTTATTTACCCTTTTTAATTAGTAATGGCTTCGACTTAGTATAAGAAGTTGGTTCGTTACATATTTCCTAACTTATATATTTTTAAATGAATTTCATCTACATTAATTAATGTGTAACTCAAATATTATATTAATTTAATATTTGAACCAAATTCAAACACATTAGTTCTTCCAAATATATAGTTTTCATAATAAATCATATTTACAACTATCTATATATCTATATATATTATAACATAGTTTCCTAAGGTAATCTAAACAATTCAAATTATTCTTTCAAACAATTGTATAACCTAGGAGGGGAACCTAATAAATCTATAAATTATAAACTCTAATAATAATTCAAGATTAAACTCTTTAATTAACTAATCAATATTCATTAGTTATGAAGCAAATTACTATATATTCATAGTTATATTCGTATGCACTTAGGACATAGTGTATCCAAGCATATAATCATTTTATATAAGTCGTTCCCTCGCAAGTTTTTCACAAGTACAAATGAGTCAAAAGACCAATTCACCAGTGTAATTATCTCTACATTCTTAAGTATCACTAATCCATTAGTAAACAATATGTTTATGGTTAAACCATTAACAAAGTTCCTCTTGAATAGTGAGAGGGTGGAGGTTCATTGCTTAAATCCTAGAATCAACAATAAATGAAACTACTCACCTGTTTTCTTAAATGAGAAAAAGTGTACTCTATTTGTTAAATTACATTCCAAACTCATTATTCATCAAGTCTCCAAAATAGTTAGCTACTTGATTAAAAAATTAAGCCAGTTTCACCGATACAAAATCATAAAGGCGAGTTTCTTAATATTTTAGATAGTTTGACCTAATAAATTCACAACTTCAATCTTATATTATTTGAACATTTAAAGAGCTTCATCAAACTTAGATTGTAATAGGTAAAATTACTCAAATCTCTTAATAGTCATTTATGAGAGAGAAGAAGTTTCCATACCATCCTCTTGCTTTAATATCACCAAAGTCGTCTTAAAGTATATGAAAGGCTCAAAAGCTAAATACTTGAGAGATAGTTAAAAACGAAATAAAATATTATGTTGAGAGTGGGATTTGAACCCACGCCCTTTCGGACCAGAACCTTAATCTGGCGCCTTAGACCAACTCGGCCATCTCAACGTTGATGTAATAAAGGAAACATTTAATTAATTATTTAATTACATGAACTTGCAGTCTTGTGTGCTAATAAGTTTTTAAAATTTTATTTTTCTACCTATTAAGTCCTCCAACTTTAAAAGTGGCAAGAACGTAGTCTGCAAAAGAAAATTTTCACATTGATACAGTGCTTACCATACACACTTCGATGTTTAAGTCCGAAAATGAAAAAATGTGGAAGCTAGAGAGTTTGAGAGTAGAACTCAGATTATCTCCTATAAAGTTAATGTATTTATTGAGAAAGTAGGTCTAGGGTGTCTTTTAGGGTTTCTGAGTCACTCGATGATAAATTCATAACATATTGATTAAAGAGCATGCTCGGCTTTGTCTTCGACTAAGATCTACCTCAAGCTTAGCCCAAGGTTAAGCATCCCCCTTAAAACCATATGTTAGGCCTAAAATGTCACTATGGGTTAGGGTATGCATAAAGTATGTCATGTCACACATTTGACAAGGGTCAACATCGACTCCAAGTCAAGGTCATACAAATATGCAATTTAATCAATGAGAAAATTGCAATTCCAAACAACTAACATCCCCCCTCCCTTGATTACCTTTGATGAAAAAATTATTTAGTTTGAGAAATTAACATGCTCCTTGATCAGTTCAACCCATATTTACTACTAAAACTAGTATTTGGTGTGTGATTATGTACTTTATTTGACACAAATTTGGACATGAAACCCATCTATTAACAAGTCAATAAGTGATAAGAGGGATCTGTGATCGTATGCTTGCTCATTTTTGTTCTATGATTTTTGAACGCTATAAACTTTTGGATTGGATAATATTTTGGTTTTGAAAACACATGTTTCTTTTATGATGTTATTTAGGGGACTTTATTTAAATAATTTTAATTAATTATTTGTATTAATTTATGTTCACCCAAGGATGTCTCTGCACTTTCTTTAATAAAATGATCTAAAGTTCATCTAATTTTAATTTTAATTTTTTTTATATGAGTAATTACTTTGACTTATCTTTGAGAAGGTAATATAACTTGAACTACACTCAGATTATTTCATCAATTTAAACCTTAAACTTAAAGAAACAGTACATTTTTAGTGTAATGAACATCTTTAAGTTATTGTCTTTTATTTATTCAAAGGTATTGAATTACAAAAACGAAGAGATAGCCTCATCAGTCTGAGATCGTGACACATAACCAAACACCATGAATTACAATAAAATGACAAATTTCACCCAAAGACATCAAACAAATATAACTCAAGATAAAAATTCCCATGGAAAAGCGCCAACATCACATTTTGCAAATAGAAGTCTCAAACTAAGTATAACAATAAAAGAATACCTTCAAAATTAGTGATCAGATTTAATTAATTAATTAAATCTGATAAGTTCTATAGTAGGCTTATCTCCCAAAATAGTCTAGCCAAAGGGTAATAAAACAATAAATATTGGTATCAAGACTCAAACGAATCTTTTAAAATTTTGGAAACAAGAAAACACGTTCTCTGAAAACAAGCTAAGAAAATACCTAAATTACTAATAATACCAATGTGTTGAAATAAACCCTAAACCCTAATGCATAATAATGTGTTGGAATCAAATGTTGATTGTTGTTGTATCGTGTCGAACGACTACCTTGAAAGCAAAATTCGACATGACCTCGATGATAAATCGCATTTGTCGGATGTTCTCTAAGGTTAATACTGTTGGGTTTTATGTCCTAAAACTCGTAGATAGTAAATATATAATCAATTGACCATTATTAATAAAGTGTTTTATTATTATAATTACAATAAGTGTTATTGATTATATTATTAATTTTATTTTAATAACCTAAATCCAATAAACTAACATTCTAAACTGTTTGATGAGTCTTGAATAGTATGTAGAGACATACGGGGATCAATGTTCAAGATCAGCTTAAAGGGTCTATAGTATAGGGTTAAGGTTGGGTACCTTATCCTGTTAACACTATGGATACGGCTCACTTTGTATTTGATACAAACACATTGATCCAATGCGTTCATGTATGCGACGTGCAAGTGAGGGTATCATATGCAATGAGTTTGCATAAGACTGGACCACGAAATAATAATCACTAGATGTAACTCCGTTAACTAGTTGGATTTCTATTTCATTAGGATGACCTAGGTGACTTAGTCTTAATCCTGAGTGTATTATGAACTCCTGTTTGCGAGGGATTGTCCTTTGATTTGTACGGATGAGAGTGGCCAAATTTCTGACTCAATATGCTTATCATTTTGGGGACAAGGCCGAGTAGGGAGCTGGGAACATAATCACACAAGATGGAATTCGCACCTTCCCACCTTTAGGGTAAGTAGATAAGTGTTCCCTTAAATGGTGTCTCCGAGACTTGAATAAAGGGCCCTACCCTCTCTATGGCATGAGAGGGGTTTCTGTTTAGTGGTTGGACCATAAACAGGTTGTTCATTAGAGGAGCACTGGTATTTAAGGACTATAAGTAACCCATGGGTAAAACGCTAATTTGACCCAGCTGGTGTTACGAACACTTGTGAATGACTAACTTACTGGTATTGGCCTATATCCGTGGACACATAAATATATCTATAGTGAGAAGAGTTCAGCTGTGAGTCTTTAGTGGAGTGTATACACAGTTAACGAATATTGATTAATGTGGTTAATGAGTTTAGCTAATTAATCTCATATCGTTGTAGCTTCTGATATGTAGGTCCATTAGGTCCCCTTCCTAGCTCATAAAGAGTAATGAGATTTATTTATATTGGTTGTAATTTGAAATGTTCAAATTTACTTTGGCAATTAATATAATGTATATTAATATATCATAATATAAAGTTTATATTTTAATAGACTTTATTATATAAATTTAATTTTGGATATGATTCAAAATTAGATTACGAGAAAATAAAATATTTGAATAAGTTCAAATATTAGTTTAATGTGAATTAGATTCATATTAAAACTATATGTTAAAATTTAATGTGTATGTGATACATATTAAAACTATAGGTTATGAGAGAAATTTAAATTTGAATATGATTCAAATTTTGGATTAAATTAAATTTAAGATATTTAATTTAGAAATTAATTAATTAGAGAATTAATTAATAGTTTAGTTTAATTTGGTTTAATTAAATTTGATTTAATTAAATTAATTAAATTAAAACTATAGATTATGCTAGAGATATTCATTTAAATCAATTTAAATGAAATATTAATTAAATATGACTTAATTAATTAATTAATTAATTAATTATTTATTTATTTATTTATTTATTTTAATATATATTAATTTAATATTTATTTATTAAATTAATAAGGAACGTGGGTGGTTTTCCCACATTCCCATTTATTCTCTCTAACTTCCGAAGAAGAGGGAATTCTTTGCGTAACAAAAACACATAAGGCGTTCTGTGATTTTTTGCAGAAAAAAGGATCATCGTATTCTCTCAACTTTTTCTCTCTAAAAAAATTCCCTCAATCCAATTTTGGTTCCCACAAACCATCTGAATCAGAGAATAGGAAGGTTTCCAAATGGTGGTGCCCCAAGTTGGTGTTTGGTAGATTCAAAGTCGTCAACGAGAGTAAGTTCTTCTTCTTTATATTTTCTTCACAGCATGTTTAACCATAATAAAAAATTAGCTTTGTAATTTTTCAATGTATTGGTATTTTTAAGGTTCTAATTAAAATTGGATCTCTGTAATTCTTCCGCTGTAAAAGGTTTTCATCCCTTCAAACACAATCTCCCAACTCAAGCATGCACTTGCAAGAGTAAGGAATGGAATCAAAGAAAATCTTGCTTAGAGAAAAGGGTTTTTGGAAAGAAGAAGAATGATACCACTCCCCAAACAATTACCCAAAAACTTTTCTTTAAAATATATATATATATATATATATATATATATATATATATATATATATATATATATATATATATATATATATATATATAAAAGAATAATAGTTTGAGAACTATAAAATGTATTAAGTATATCATTATAACCATAAAGCGGTTACAATATTTATAACCGTCAAAATAATAATAATAATTATTATTAATTTCCAATTGAAACATTAAATATAAATCAATGCAATGATAGTCATTTCAACAATCCCCTATTTATAAATCAGTACAATGATAGTCATTCCCAACAATCCCACACGAATGACTACCATTGCATTTTAGTTAAAATAGTAATAAAGCATTTTCTATGAGCAAAGAAAGAAGTAGTATAAAATTAAACATCAATATCTTTCAATTTGAATTGAGTAGTGAGGCAGAGCGACAATCTAATTAAAGAAATTAAAGTAAGTTACCTTTTGAACTTTCGATAACTAAGGTTGAGACCCTCACAACACATTTTACTTCTTAGATTTTCATCGATTCCGCAATAAATTCTATCATAATAGACCACTCAAAATTGTGCTCTTTAAAGCCATGCACATAGAACCTCGTGTCAACATTAAAGCTCTAGAAAAAAATCCTTAAACTTTTTCATAGAAGGCAATTACACCTTCACAATCACGTTTATTACTTCATCAAGTCTATCGCAATAGACCACTTAAAACTGAGCTATGAAGAGATTACATCTAGTTTATACCAAGAGCAACTTCATCAAGCCTTTCAAGGACAAACCACTCAAAACTAAGCTATGAAGATTTTACAGTTATCCATCAAGTCCATACCAGGACCACCCAAAGAAGGGCTATGGAAATTTCTAAGTTTTTGGTTTCATCAATCAAATCCATTTAAGGACTACCCACATGTGGCTATGGATCATCAAGTCTACCGCATGCAATAGACCACCCAGAAAAAGGCTATGGACCATCAAGTCTATAGCAATAGACCACCAAAATAAAGGGCTATGGACCATCAAATGTTTTAGTTTCGTACTCGTTGAAAATCCTAGAATTACTCTCCTTATTAGGCCTTTGGAGAGATGTTCTACAAAATTTCTCTCAGACCTCACGTACTTTAAGAAGATAATTCTTTCATTTAACTATAATTTCATAGCTACATTTTTCAGACGAATATGCCTTTTTCGCCATAACATACTATTCTTAGATACCTATGATAGCGTATGAATCTCAATAAAGATATACTAGTATAGAGGCCCTCCAAAATAATGCATCTCCCATTAGACTTCTATGTCATTTATACTAATGTCCCCATATAATGGTACATTTCTCATTAAGAACACATATCCACTAGTCAAGCTTACTTCGTCATTCTATGTTACCCAGTTTGAATACACTACCTTTCTAGTGTGGTAGAAAGTTATTAGAATGCAAACCAAGATCTATTGTATCCTTAAGATATCTTAATAAATGATGAAGAGCAATAAACTAATCTTAATCTAAGAGTATGTGTATGTATATACTTAATCTTCTCACAACATATGCAATAACAAGTCTTGTAAACAGTTTATCAAAAACATAACACTTCTTATAATCTTTGCATATTTAGATTGAGAAGCACTATCTCATTTGTTTTCCTTAAGGCTCATACTAGCATCAGCATCATAATGTGTTCCTACAAGAGCATCATTAAGCTATCAAATCTCTTTAATAGTATTCAATGTGTGATCAAAATATTCTCAGAAGTACTAAGTGTCACAATCATAACTTCTCAACACGATTGTGCGGCACTTGCTTAGCTCAATCAGCAAGTCAGCCGTTCGATAATCGGAATCCGCGGACAAACTCGCGGTATGACGTAGCCTCCCTCCCCGTTCTTGGAAAAATGTTTTTATAAAACGGGAGAGAGAAAGTAAATAGTTGAAAACGTCATAAAGAAAGCATTGAAGACTGTCAATTGCAAGGAAAATAACTCAGCCTGCAAAGTGTGCGACAAGGCTTGGGCGGGGGTCGGACAGTTCATGTACCCCCTATAGTACATATTGAGAATTTTGGCCTTGGCAGGCTTACATATGAAAAAGCCGAAATGTCACACTATGACTCGGCGACACCTAAACGAAAGAATTAACCTAAACTACTTTCAAGACATAAAGATAAAGTAATTTGGGAGTATTCGGGCATACGACCAACGGTAAATAATACGTTGGACAATTATGCCCCTGACATTCTCCACCACTCAAATGGTTGACGTCCTCGTCAACTGGCGAAGCTGGAGCTCTTTGGTCTTCTGCACCCACGCTTCAAAGTCTTCGACAGGTCTTCTGCTGGTTACCTCCACGAGGGCTTCTTCCGCTTCACCAGGAATTTATGTATCTCCCTCGTGGGCCTTCTACAAGTCCTTACTCTGTCAGCAAGGGCTTCCTCGGCTTCTCCGTCTTCCTCCAGGTCCAGGTTGACAGATAATCATACGGTGTTGTTGCACCGTCAATTGGAAGCTTGGTCCTCCCCTCGAACTCGAGAGGGCATCGCTTTTGATCTCCCCTCTCCTCCATCAGCCTTGAAGCTTCTTCTAGGCACACTAGAGCGATGTTGGCCATCTGTTCACATTCTTCTCCAACTCGATGGACTTGAGGGCGGTCCCGTAGATAAGGGCCATCAGCGACGGGCGGCAATACAGAATGCCTCTTATCTTCAATCTCAAACGGACTTCTCTTGATCAGCGAGTCGGTCTGAGCACTATAACCGAATTGGGTTACCTTCGGCAGTTGAACCCAATTCTTTTGTCTGCCATCAACACAATGATGCAGGTATTCTTCGAGCACACAGCTGAGTTGCTCGGCTTCGACTTCAGGAGTCTTGGTCGCATCGACGACCCCAAGACTTGGCCCCTCGATCATGGCTTGCTTCGAACCATTGAAGGCGACCTGACACTCGAGGTTCTCGCTCCACTGAGTGTCTTCTTCTCTCGACGACCCACCTTGGTGGCACTCCCCTACATGAATCGGCATGCTCACCCGACCCTGCACAGAACAACACTTTCCTCCCTTGGCATCAGTAAGACCCAGCGGCACCACGGGGAACTCGCAGGCTTCATGCTTAGTGACACAATTTTTCTCGAGTCTCTTTGCCTCTGTTGTTCTTACTCGACATTGCCTCGGTCGGCCGTCTGACTTTGGGAGATGCTTCACTCCACGTGAGTAGTCCCCCCCGCCTCGTGAGCATGGGGAGTGGACATTTACGCCGGACCGTGAGCTTACTCTGGGTACGACGGTCAATATGCTGTTGTGGGCTTTTGTCCCTCTCCTTCAGGGCAGGGACATGGGCTCCATAAGGAGCTTGTACAGATCTACAAAATCCTGTATTCCACAGCATCTTTGATGGTTTCCGAAGTCTGGCTAACTCCAGCGGCGCCATGCGATAAGCATTCTTCGCATGTGCTTTTGCCTCTGACGGCGGCTCTATCCCATGGTCGGTCCTCCTTCGCCTCGACGAGGACTTGGGCCAATTACTTGGCATCACACCATGGCACTTCTCTGGAACACCCAGAGTGTCCTTGGGGACTGTCTCCCCCGGCTTCTCCAACGCCCCAAGCAGGATCTCCACCGATGGTGGTTCCTCTTGGGCGCGACTCTTGTCTAGTTGCATGGCCGATAACATTTTAAACCCGTTGGGCTGACGAATCTCTACTGGCACTACCGTGGGGAAAGATCCGGTAATCGCTAGACAATTGGCTGAGGGCATTGGAATAACTTGATGTTCAAGAAGGAACTCCATCCCCAGTACTACATCAAAGTCGTCCATCTTTACAACCACAAGGTCTACGGGGCCTTTCCATCCTCCCAACCTTATCGTCGTTCGCTTCACTAATCCGACGATAGGTAGGGCAATGGAATTCACGGCCTTCATCTTTCCTGAATTCTTCTCCCAACGGAGCCTTAGACGTCTAGCTTCCGCCTCAGTTATGAAGTTATGGGTTGCACCCGTATCAACCATTGTGCTCTTGGTCTGTTTTTGGTTGACCCAGGTGTCAACATACATTAGGCCCCCTTTTGTTGGTACGTGTCTCTCCCCTGACTTTTTCTGAAGAGATGACATGTACCTTATGGCTCCAATCCGAGTCTTTTCGCCCCTTCTATCGGGTCCGCTTCATCTTTGGCTTGATTTGGCTTGTCACCTGAGTCCGCGATTAAAGAGGCCTGAAACGCATGGAAGTCGACTTTATTCGGGCATTCTCTTGCCATATGTGGCTTACCACATATGTAACAACTCAGGCGACGCTTGGGTGGGCTTTGATTATTCGGCCTTTGCCATGTGTTCTCTGTGTTTGACTGGTGAGATCTTCGGTCTTTACCAGTGTATTCGTCTCTCCTGACAGTTTTGGGAGAGCTCGGGCGACCATCCCTGTTCCTTCTTGGTGAGGAACTTTGGTTACGTCTCGCATCTTGAGAGTCACTTGTCAGATCGAACAACCGTTCGGCTGCTGCATATGCTGACGTGAGGTCTTGGACCCTTTGTTCATACAACTTGGCCCTCGCCCACGGTTTCATCCCTTCGACAAAATAGAAAACTTTGTCTTTCTCTGACATATCCCGGATGTCTAGCATTAACCCTGCGAACTGTTTCATGTACTCCCGAATCTCGCCAGTGTGTCTTAGATCGCGCAATTTTCGCCGAGCCAGGATTTCCACATTCTCGGGGAAAAATTGCGAGCGGAGTTCTCTCTTCAGGGCGTCCCAAGTATCTACAGTGCAACGTCCTTCCTGTATGTCTGCGTATCGGGACCTCCACCACAACTTTGCATCTTCAGACAGATGCATCGTTGCCAATGTCACTTTGGCTTCTTCGGTGACAGTGTTTGTAGCCTTGAAGTTCAAGGTCGAAAATGTAGTTCTCCAGGGCCTTTGCATCTCTTACCCCACAGTAGGGCTTTGGTTCTGGGACTTTCACTTTACTAACCGAAATTGCTCCTCCAGCTGAAGCTTGGTTTGCCATTGCTCGCATCGTGAGACTCAGTCTTGCGTTCACGTCTGCGATTTCATTTCTAACAACATCGAGGGTGACTCTAAAATCCTCCGACATGCCGTTTATCATCTCTAATAGTGTCTTCTGAGCGCTATCAAGCTCGCCGACACGTTCTTCCATGTGGGCAGCAAAGCTTGAGGAACTCTCCCCACGCTCGTAGTTAAGGGTTCTTCTGGCGTTGGTGTTTTCTTCTAGGGCATCAACCCTTGCCAACAACTCTTGTATTGGCAACCCTTCGACACGGCCAGCTACCGCATCGATCGTGTCAACTTTCTCAGAAATTTCGTCGACACGGGACTCCAAGTAGCGGATGGAGTCGGGAACTTCGACTAGGTAGAGCATCTGCTCTTCTATCTCTACTAGTCGGTCTCTCTGGGCCTTGCCCGATGGATTCGACGACGACATGTTTCGGTGTAATCGTCAATTAGCCAATTTGGCTCTGATACCACTTGTCACAATCATAACTTCTCAACACGATTGTGCGGCACTTGCTTAGCTCAATCAGCAAGTCAGCCGTTCGATAATCGGAATCCGCGGACAAACTCGCGGTATGACGTAGCCTCCCTCCCCGTTCTTGGAAAAATGTTTTTATAAAACGGGAGAGAGAAAGTAAATAGTTGAAAACGTCATAAAGAAAGCATTGAAGACTGTCAATTGCAAGGAAAATAACTCAGCCTGCAAAGTGTGCGACAAGGCTTGGGCGGGGGTCGGACAGTTCATGTACCCCCTATAGTACATATTGAGAATTTTGGCCTTGGCAGGCTTGCATATGAAAAAGCCAAAATGTCACACTATGACTCGGCGACACCTAAACGAAAGAATTAACCTAAACTACTTTCAAGACATAAAGATAAAGTAATTTGGGAGTATTCGGGCATACGACCAACGGTAAATAATACGTTGGACAATTATGCCCCTGACACTAAGCGCATCACATTAGTCTTATATAAATCTTTTACTTCAAAATGTGATAATTTTAGATCATTTACTAACATTTATGTTTGTATCAAGATCGGTATATTATCGAAATACAAACATATAATCACACAATCAACTCCAAACAACTTTTATTAAACACATATATCAACAATTCACTTTTAAAGGCATTGTTTACTAAAGTGTTGTTAAAAATTTTACTCATCAAACTTTCAAGAATGTTAAAGACCATAAAGAAATTTGACTCTTCCAAGTTACCATTGAAGAATATCATCTTTACATACACTTAATGTATTAGAATACCACATACAGCTACAAACGCTTTTAAGGCTCTATAGTGGCTAATTTAGTTATATGAAGATAAGAATCAAAACATTTCTTTCATAAATTGCACCTATGTACTTGTGATCATCTCCTTATCTAGTGTGCGACTATGGTCGCATTCCAACGATCCTCCCCTCAAACAAAGTTTTCCAAGTAAACTTCTCCTAATATAGACATCTATCCATTAAACTCTTATCTAGGAAAACTTCTCTTTAGAGTATACTGCCTATTCAATAGAGCTCAACCATGGATAATATCATGACTACTTTTAAGGTTCCACTACACCTTTGTTCGACCTGAGGGTTACATCAACAAGGCTAAATTACCAAGGATGACGTGACTCCGATATCACTTTTAAGGTCAACTTAGGGTATAAGTCCACATGCCTTATAAAATATCACATATTCGATAGTTTAGACAATATCTTAAACTTCCATAAAATCTTATGAGCTTCATATATAAATAACGAATTTCCATATATTATCATAAGTACTAGCAATCTTTAGCAATATGTCAATAATGTAATACAACCAAACTTTATTTTGAGTAATAGTAATCCTTTCAACTTCATGAAAATTAATAACCAAATTACGCGGTAATTCATGATGTAAATCATGCATAACTTTGTCAAATATAACATACATGAAATGTACTTCTACTCATGCTAACATACTAATATACATGTTCAAGTAGGTCACAATAGATTCTCAATATTCACAAACTGATTTATCATTTAAATATATAAACCTATATACAACACTATTATGAGCATAATCAATAAACATGGTCAAAGGTTTTCAATCATACCATAGATTTTTTGGACACAAGATATGCTACCTTTGTTAGACACCCCACTTCCAAATATTTAGGTGCATATAAGGTATTCATGGTTTTTTTTTAAATTGATTTTCTATTTATAATCTTATGCATGATTCATGTCATAAGTTATTTCTATCCAAGAAAGCACAGACTAAATCAAATTCATCACAATAGCATTCATAACTATAACATAAATTTTTCAAACTATACGAAATATTATATATATGTTCATAAAATCTATAATCTATAATCTATAGTATATATAAAAGCTTGAATGAGGAGAAATTTTTTTCCCATTTTTGACCTTTTTTTATAAGTAACTTCTATAATAAGATAGATGACAATGTTGTCTTTTTCCTTTCCTATTTTTATGGTAATTGAAGAAGAAATGATGTAGTTTTATGAATTGATTAGGCAAATTAATTGTAACTTAGGAAAAACTAATAGCTCAAAAAAACCGAAAATCTTTCCAACTTCTAGTAGCTCAAGAAAACCAAAAGTTGTAACTAATAAACAATTTTATAGCTAAGGAAATCCAAAAGTCTATCTTCTAAATGGAAATAATTAATAATCCATTTAATTATTAATTCTTACACAAAATAGAATGAATGAACCTTTAGGAATTCTTAAATATGGATGGCTATAAAACCCCCTTTTCTAGCTTGGAGTTTGCACACAATTTGGATAGTCTTCAAAATAAGAAGGAATATCTTAGTTACATGTCGTTTTCAGTCCTCTGTTGTTCATTTCCTTACTATTTTTTTTATGCTTTTCTAGATGTGTTTATTTTAAAAATATATCTCTTGAAAATCTTTTACATTTCATCAATGTTTCAAGTTGATACATAAAACATGCACTTTAGAATATCTCTATTAGTTGCTGAGTGTTCGATCGATCTACCAACTTAGGGGCTAGGCTGATCAAATCGAGAAGTTATTGGGTTTGATCTAATAAATTCATAAACATCACTAAAAATGAAAGCATATCCGAAGGCCAATACAAACAACGATAGAAAAAGATTCCACAAATAGAAAAAAATATATCCTTAATTGATAGTATGTGATTTATGAAGTTATTGTTCTTTTTTTTTAAAAAAAAATATCTCATCAATTGACATCTTTATGAATATCTATATGTACTTACATAAGAAAAAAAACTTTGGGTTTGTCACCCTCTCTTAATTTCTATTTTTCTATTCACCCATCAACTCTCTTTTTTAAAAGTTTCTAGAACTTAGAATGGTAAACCAATGTAGTATAGTTAATTTATTTTTCTAATAGCTACGCAAAGTAGAATTGTCAAGCAATCATCATAACATTTTATTTTAAGAACTATTTATGAGTTTAATCTTAAAGAACAATTGGGAGGAAAATTAATCAATTGAAAATGAAGATGCTTAACAAAAACAAATTTGTTGGAAGAAAAAATCAAGCTAGGCAATAAAATGAAAATGAAACACAAATGTCACATGCATGGCACGTGTTAAGAACTAGTTTATATGAAAGCCTCTATGTGGAGAAACTTTAAAGTATACACTACGTGAAAAGTTGAATGCAAATGGTTTTTCATTTACCCACTATCTTTTTAATTAATTATACTAAACTTTAGTGGAAATGTGAAAGGTTGGAATGCAAATAATTTTTCATTTACAATTTTAGAAATTAGTTACAAATTAAATATCTTATTAATTCTAATCAACAATACAATTTTAAAGACTTAAAAGTTCAAAACTTTTTGTATATAAAAGGCTTCCTTGATTTTTTTTCTACCAACGTTGTTATTGAAAAATTTAGATCCATCCAATGGATTGTGTAATGAGACAAGATTGGTCTGTCGATCATTTAGCAAAAATATTATACATGTTGAAATAGCAATGAGTGATCATGCAGGAAAACAAGTTTTTCTTCCACGAATACCATTAAGTCCACCAAATGACAATGAATATCCATTCAAGTTCAAGAGAAAACCATTCCCCATTCATTTATCCTTTGTAATGACAATTAACAAAGCACAAGGACAAAAAATTCTCAATATTGAAATATATCTTCATGAAAAATGTATTTTTTCATGGACAACTTTATATTGCACTATTTATATTTCAATGAAGAGAATGAAGACAACAGTTTGGATCAAGCCTATAGGTGACAATAAGTTACCTTCAAATTGTATAAAAAAATATTGTTTATAAAGAAGTCATTTTTTTGATATATGCAAGTCTTATATTTAAATTCTTATATTTTAATCTATTGTGTGTATGTGTGTGCGCGCGTGTGGAATATCATCATGAAATATAGCATAGAATATACTAGCTAAATTCTTATACCATATGTAAAGATTAAATTTGTAGAATAAATCACCAATCAAAGTATATTCAACTTATTTGAATCAAATTAAGAAAACCACCAAATCAAATCATGATTGTCCACTTTGTAACCATTTTAGTGACAAAGCCACTAAAACCACAATACATTTTATCACAATCATGTAAATTGGCAGGATTTGGAAGAGAATATAAAGAGAATGGGAGTGGAAAATTATCGAACACAAAATTATACAACACAAAGATCTAAATATGAAATAAATTCACAAAATCCCTTTTATGTGAACCCAACCGCCATATATGTGTCACATATATAAATTTTGGAAAATTTTCCTTTTTAACTTATTTGATCCAATACATGCATTATCGACTTTCCATTCATAACCATCAAACAAAGGGTTTCAGCGTTATGCTAACACCAATATTTATGACCAATATTTATCTCTCCAAGTTTTGTATCAATTAAAATAAACTATTAACTGTTTCTTCTATCTCTCTTAAATTCATTCCCAATAAACTATTCATTCTTAAAAGAAAAGTAAGCTACCAGAGCGATTAAAATTGAAATGCATACCTAGTAGATGGCCTAAGAGATATCCACAAGCTGATAGGCAGCTTCCTTTAAATTCAACAATGGCAGAATCGAAATCTTACAGCCCAAAAATGTGGATATCGACATCGTTCCCTCGTTGCCAATCCGAAGTCGTCTTTCATCCAAGACCCACTTTTAAATAACCGATCAGACTCAGAAATCGTCTTCAAGATTGCCATATTGGCCAGTCTAATTGCGGCGTCGGCGACATCGTCAGTCAATACATTGGGTGTATTAATAACCCTTATCCCCTTCTCCAAACATTTGAGCAAATCAATCTTGTCCAGTCTGATGCAAAAGGTGACTACAATTTCCAAATTGGGGAAGGTATCAATCAAATGATAAGCAGTGGTCAATTGGGTCAGAGCAATGCGATCCATCGGAGAGAGCAAAAAAGGCGATGGTTTTGGAATCTTTCCTTCGTCTACGATGGTTCTTCCTCTTAAAAGATTCTAAAGTTACCTTTAACGCAGCCCTCTGACATGGAAATGCAAGCACCCATGTCGAAAAACAACGAGAAATCACGAACCAAAAGATAACATAGGAGGAAAAAAAGCAGAGAAAGAAAGGTAGGACAGGGCAGAAGAAGCAGCGAAGGGGGAAATGTGTGTTCAGAGGGAATTTGGTGAATTTTCATTTTCCAAATGAGTACCAAAGTGGAAAACCCTAATTTTTGCAGTGGGTTATGGTTCTTTATCAACGACGATGATATCTTTTGCTGGAAATTACTTCGACAACAATGCAAGCCATGGATCGAGAAAGTAATCTACATTTAAAAAAGAGAATAAATCGATTAAAATCATGCTTTCAAATTGTTGGAATCAAATGTTGATTGTTAATTATAAATCAGAATAATGATTATCATTCTCAACCTAACTAAGTTGAAGCATTAGTTTATAACAACAAATACAACAACCCATAATTGAGTATTCAATGACCAAAAGAACAAATCTACAGGTAAAACATTATTTATACTAAAAGCACCATTTAATTCAAAGAAAATACAAATAAAAAAAGTAGAGATCAAATTAGTTAGACGTGTCTCGTTCCAATTGTATTTGTCACCATCTTGAGCTTCAAATATTTTATTTAGCTCAAAGAATATCTCCCAGTCTCTATACACTAAGAATAAATCGAAACGATAAATTATAATCCCCATCAAATGACCTTGCAAAAAAATTATAACGCTTAAACCATAGTAATATCGCAAGTGCATGGGTCAAATTATTATAATATAAAACGTTTTAAAAGTTATTATGATCTTCTTCCAACTACAAAACTCAAATCATTAATATCTATTACCTTAAATCTAAAGTCCATTGGGTCCATGAATGCCATGTGTAGTTAGTACACAAAATTTAAAAATATGTCGAATAAGATGAAGATCCATTATACAAAAAATGAAATGTCCAAAATACTTGTTTTTTGATGATATATAGTTCGCGATGTTGATAGTTTTTTCTAGTACAACGACTAGAAGTAGCTAGGGAGTTTTGAACTACTATAGTGTTTATGAGTATACATACTTAAATATTAGTTAAGTTAAGCTTTTGTTGGCTAAGCTCGTTGATAGGGTTAATGGAGCTATTATTAATCATAAAACTTTAGGAGGATAAGTAAGTAATAGAGTTAAGTTAGTTCACAAAATTGTTGAGATGGCCGAGTTGGTCTAAGGCGCCAGATTAAGGTTCTGGTCCGAAAGGGCGTGGGTTCAAATCCCACTCTCAACATAGAATAAGTTTATTTTGATATTATTTTTTTCATCCTTAGCAATGGGTGGTTTTATGGCCCATGGGCTTTCAACGGCCTGCCTCGTGGCTTTTTTCATTTTAATTTAAAAAGATTTATGAAATCATATTTCACAAATATCTAAAACAATTATATTATATGACTTTGGTTTCTCCAAACTTGCATAAGTTTTGAGACGGTTTTAACCCTTTTTTTTTAATATATATTTAATTTTAATATATTTTATAGTTAAAAATTTATGGAATCTAATATTTAATTACTTTAGTTTATTTTTATTCTTTAAATCAACATATAATAAAACAAATGTAGACTTCCCTAAGCTTCACAGTTGTTTTATTATTTTTAACCCTCATCTATGGAAATGCTTTAGGGATTCTCATGATCATGTTCACCATTCACCATTCACCTTCAACTTTCATTATTTATTTATTAATAATTGAATTTCTAATTCAATCGAATTTGTTTAGATTTGAAATTTGTTGAAATTGTCTATTTATTGAAATTTTCTTATAAATTTAAAAATTATTTGTTATTGTTCACACGAAATTTTATAAGAAATTTGATTCGTGGAGTTGAACTTGTGTTGATGTTGTATTTATGTTGATTCGATGCGATGTGGTTCGATCTCTAGAATTTGATCCTCTGATTCTCTCTCGGCTGGATGCTTACACTTGATTTGAGGAAGCGAAGCACGTGATGTTCTTGAAGTTGGAGTCTTGGAAGAAAGCTTGTATCTTCGAAGAAGCTTCAATCTTCGAGGATGGTCGAGACTTTTATCTCTTGGTAGAATTCTCTCTAGACCTTCTGGAGTAAAAAAATTTCAACCTCCACAAGAACTCCTCTATTTGTAGAGTTCCCTAGTGGACTTTTATGGACTTGAGCCTGTTCTGGTCCATGGACCATACCCATGGGCTCAATCACATGGATTTGGGTCATATTTTATTTTAGACTAAATCAAGCTTATTTTGTGGGCTCATTTGAATTTTAATCTAACTAATAATATTTAACTGAACCAAAATAATTAATTTGACCCAATTGTCATAATAAAGACACGTGACATCGTTAGAATTGTCCAATTTGTCTTTAAATTTAATATGGGACACATGCCAATTTTTAGTTAATCCCAAATATAATTATTTTAGTAAATGATGCGGCAATTTGTGATTGGTTCCAAAATTTCTTATTCAACAGTTATTCATTGTTGGTATTTGAAATTTGTTAGTATTTCTTAGATTTGAGATTTTTCTTAATCAACAAAGTATTTATTTATTTATTAATAATTTAATTTGTTATTCAATTGAAGCTGTTGGGATTTGAATTTGTTGTTTTTTTTTTTAATTTTTTTTGAAATTTGTCTTAATCAAATTGTAATTTAGTTTTTTATTGTGATGATATTTTCATTTTCTAATAATTTAAATTTTTATTAAAAATATCCTTTTTGGCATTTAAAATTTTTTTAGGTAGGTTGATAGTTTTTAGAGGAGAAAATCGAGATACTATCTCAACCAATTCATGGTGGTAAATGACTGTTTTGCATCGGTTTATCAAGAATTGAGGATGACGTCAAGGTAATTAGTCATGTTTTATTAACCATCAATTTAATTAAGTTGCAGGAACCGAATTTGAACAAAAGAAGAAGAAGCAAAACAAACTTTATTTTCGCAAAGATTAAAGGTGGAGGCCTTTCTTTCAATTGAGAGGATTTTTTATGAATGACTGCTGCTTTTTCGATGGTAAACGACAGTGGTGATGATAAAATTAGGAGATAGCAATCCTTACATCTCCTACTACTTGTGGGGTGACAGCTAGTTTTGGTATGTTTGGGGGATATCATTATTGTCGAACCGAATGCCTACGTCGCATTTGCGGGTACAATTATGGGGTATTTTGGGTTTTGGAATAATTATATTTGAGATGTGAGTTTCTTTTACAAGAGTAGGGGCATTTAAGACATTTTTGCAACAATCTTTTTTCCATTTTTTACGACTTTGCTATATTAACAATTTAAATTAACTTTTGTCTTTTGTCTAAAGTAAATCTGTAAATTTGCTATTTTTTTTGTCAACCCAAAATTAAACTAATATTTAGGCTCAATTGAACTTTAGCCAGAAAATAATATTTAATTGAATCAAAATAATTAATTTGATCTGACGGTCAACATGAAAACATATAACATCATTACAATTTATCTATTTTTAATTTTAATTTGAAAAACAAGTCAACTTTTAATTAGTTCTAAATTTAATTATTCATATTTTCATTATTAATTTGATAATTTTGTTGCAAATTATGATTAGTCGATAATTTCTGGATGAACACTAAATCAAGTTAAAAGGATAAAAACAAAAAATAAATAAAGTTAGATGCATGGTGATTTGATAAGTGTCAAAGGAAGACAAAACCTCAAGGAAACTTGCAAGAAAGAATTCTGCCAAAGCTCATAGCACAAAGGCTGAAATTCTTATGCTAACTACTTTTTCCAATTAATGGAAAAAATGTTGACTAAGAAAGCCTTGAAAATCTTTGGGACGTCAACATGGACCAACACTTCCAATTTTATTTTTTTTCAAGCAGAAACCACAATGGACATTGATAGAATGGAAATTGTTACTGTATTTTATAAATTGTTTCACTATTTTTTTCATTTAAAATAATTATCCTATAATAATTGCTATATTATATATTACATATTTAATTTAACAAAGGAAAACTTACATAAATGTAACAAAACTGTAAACTATTTACGGCCCTTATAACAAACCCATTAAGGTAAATTATTTTTTTCAGAATTCCTTATTTGCCTTTATTTTTTTATAACGATCTTTCAAATTTGATGTTCTTCTTCTTTTCGATTTTTTCACGATCGTCGTTTTCAAGTTATTCATCTCGTCTTTTATATATCTTTCATCTTGATCATTCTTTGCCTTTTTCGTAATTTTCGACAACATTCGCTCTCATATCCATTTTCTTCGATAACATCGTTTCACTTCTTGTCATCTTGGACAATCAAGTCATCTATATTGCTATATTAATATCGTCTTAGTGATTTTGGTTTCGGTGAATATTCTAAATATTGTTTTTTCTTTGAACTATTTAGTTGATTATAAAATTTTGTTCAAAATTACATATTTCGGCATCAAGATAGAATGTTTAGAATATGTTGGTATTACTGGAAGACATCCTGTATTTGGTTATGAAGATCATTGAAGATTTTGATTACTGTTTACGTCGATTTAAGAATTTATATTTCAGTATGAATGTCGTTTTTGTTTTTTGTTGTTTGTAAGAATTTAAAGATTTTTTTCTCGTTTTGAACTTTTAAGAATCACTGTAAGAACTGTGTATTTCAGTATGAAGATCAATAGTTTGAAGTTTTTTACGATAATTTTCATTGAATTACTTGATCGTTTACCTCTATCAATATCAACGTTTAGCAATATATAGGCAATCGTTTTGCTATATGAATACGATCATTCATCTTTATGAACACGGAAATTTTCAATATTTTGTATGATCAGCATCTTTAAACGATCGTGTATCAAAATCAATACGATGGTTTAAACGAGCAGCGTCTTTAAACGATCGCGTATCAAATTTAATATACTGTTTAAACGATCAATGTCTTTAAACGATCGTCTATAGCTTATTCTATACGATGATCTAATTTATTATATATGATCGTCTATTGATGTTAAACGATCGTTTAGTATTTATTAAATTATTTGCACGATCGTTTAGTATTCTCTTATTACATCAAAATACTTAATTATATTTTCTTTTTTTCCAGATTAGAATGTCTATTCTTATTTTTGTTTTTTATGGAGGTCAAATGGAATGGCTGCAATTGTAACGCCCCAAAAATTTCAAGGTATATTCTCAACATATTTACCTTATTTTATGAATTTTTTTTATTTTTTTCTTGTTTGTTGAATGTTATTTTATGTGATTTTGTTCGGAGAAAGAAAAGAAAAGAGAAAGGAAAATTTTATTGGTGATAAAATAAAATAATGATGCAATGAAATAATTATATTATATTATATTATTATTACTATTATTAGATTCTTATTTTCATTTATTCAAAACCTAAATGTCTCCTCTCTCTTCCTCATTCAGCCGCCAGCCCCCCCTTCATCTTCTCCTCCATTTTCACGTGAAGCAGTCGCCCCTCTCCCCATCGTCTTCTTTTTCTTCGTGCTTCCTCAACCGCCACTGCCTCCAGTCTCTTCTCCTTCTTCGTTGACCAGCAGTCTCTATCACCACCGTTAGCCGATGCCAGCCATGCACCATCTGTAGTCGAACACACGCTCCTCTGCGAGAATCGTCGGCCTTTTTCGTCCCTCTACGACGAGCTGCACGGCACTGCGATTTTCTCTTTGTTCGCCTCCCCCTCGCAAATGTCAATCGTCTCCGCTCGCCGAAGCTCCGTCGTCTTCCATGAAACTGACGGCCGCCACGTTTGCCTCCAAGCACACGTGAGCCAGCCGTCTTTCTCCAAGCAGATCCAAGCACCAGTTCGTCTTTCCCCGAGTCGAGCGAGCCAACCTCTGTTTTTCAGTCGAGCCTTACCTATTTCTTCTTGGTTCATCGTCGTTCGAATCACTCGATATTCTATCGCTTCTTGCCTCATTGTAAGTTTCGATGTAAGAACGAAATCATGAGTTTCTTAGCATTTTCCTAGCCGAGTTAAGTTTAATTTTTGATTAAAATGTCGGATTAATTGAGCCATTGTCATGGACGTTCTTCAAGGTTTGGAAGTCGTTTTCTTGGAACCTACGACGGCATTGTTTAGAGCTTGATTCTCCATTCTGCTTGGGTAAGTTGTGGAGTTTGTAAATTGAGAAGTTCGTTTGGGCAACTTGCTCGTTTTAGTATTTAAACTCCTTATGTTATGTTTAGGTTGATTCGTTAGATCCTAGTTAATTAAGGAACATAATTAAATCTCGAGGTAAGGGTTCTTACTACTGGACTCAAATTTAAGATTTGAACGTAGTGCATGGTGCAAAAGTATATGTTAGAAGTTGCATTAAACTGATGTTTACATGCTCACATAAAAGTAGTAATAATTTATTCTTAACTGGTTTTAGACGACACAATTGATAAGTGTAGTTTTGATTTACATTGATGGGTCGCTCTATTGGCTTATTATAGATGATGAGGAATTGATTGTTATTCGTAACTTGGGTTATTGTTGGTTTGTACTGTCATTAGATTAGTGTTACCTGGATGTTCTGTGTAACTTATGCATGCTGTTGAGTTTTATTGTTGATGGACTATAGATTTGGGACCGTCATGTGTAGGTTGTATATCTACTAGTGGACTGCACTGCAGACTGAATTAGACATTATGCATAGTGTAGACCACTTGTAGTTTGTGTTAGTGTTTGGGTTGAGGTGATGTGATTGTCAGGTGTAACTATTCGATGATTAGTTGACTTACTGGTAGACTGTCTGACTGATTATACTTAGAGACTGAACTGTTAGTTGAGATTGTTATGATATGATAGACTGTTTAGACTGAACTTGGGAATAACTGTTAGCTTTATCTATAGGGTAGTGTACCTTGCAGACACGGTGTCCTACGGGATCACTACATGTTGTGCATCCTTCGGGATCACTACATGTTCTGCATCCTTCGGGATCACTCGACTGATATGTGTATCCGACGGGATCACTAGACTGATATGTATGTCCTTCAGAATTACTAGACTGATTGATGTGTGCGTCTACGAGACCATGAGACTGTTATGTGTAGGGTATCCGTTAATAGGAAGCTAATCGTTATTACCCTATCGAGACCAGTAGTAGGTCTCTTACTAGGTATATTTTATACTTATCCTTTTCATGATTAACTCTTTTACAGGTAAAGATAATGTACGATGCAGATCGGCGAGGAGCAAGAAGGATGTGTGAAGGTCATACAGGGAATGTCGAGTTTTATTGCTTCTGCTAAATGTCTTTGTTATTTTCGTTTTGAGGATTTTAAATTTAAGTTTTGGTTAGAACATTTATTCGTTTGTTTCATTTGAAGTTTCGTAGACTATGTTTTGAAACTTTTGAAATTGATTTGAATTAGGGCCCGAGGACGGTTTTATTATATCTTGAGTTTTAATGAATTTTGAATAGGGTCTTTATTGAGTTTTTATGATTGGATGTCATCTCTTAGTAGTAAGTAATGACCTCAGCTTAGACTAAAGAGTTGGGTCGTTACAACAATGTTTATAAGAATTATTCAGTGTCCAAAATTTTGGTAGATATGCGAGTCAGCTTTAATTATTTGGTTGCTTTGACATGTGAACAATTTGAATTGGATGAATCAGTAAAATTATCTATTTTACTTGATTTTGGTAAAAGTAATGTTCAAACTGTGGTGTCAATAAAGACGAATAATGATGTTGCTTGGTATTTAGCTTTTGCTAAAGATGCAACTAGTAGACATCCATTAGTTGCCCATATAAGTGTTAATTATTTGGAAATATCTTCTTCATCTAGTAGTGTACGGGAGAATGTCGATATGTCACTGAATATAGGTTTTTCTTCTTCTGTTTCAAATGATGAAGTTATAAGAGACATCTCTTATTATTCTGATTTGAAGGAAAAAAGTTTATTTGAAAGTAAAGAAGTGCTTTCAAAGTGTTTTTGCATGATAGCAGTGAAGAACAACTTTCAATTTAGGACTACAGTATCAAATTTTGGATTTAATATAAGTTACCAAAAAGCTTGGAGGGCGAAAGAACATATGGTAAAGATATTACATGGTGACACAGTTGAATCGTATGCATTGATTCCAAGATTCTTTGATAAATTGGTTGAATCTAACCCAGGTATGATCAGTTTTGTATATCAAATTTAAATTCATTTGCAGATAGATGTGGATAGACAAATATCACAAGTCTATCTAGATAGACCAATATTAGCATCTTTCATATTCTTTCTGTTGTTTTTTGTTTGTGCTGATAGAAATGTGTTTTTAATTATTATAGGTACATGCACTGCTTTAGAAATGGATGATAGTGGTCATTTCAAGTTTTACTTTATGGCTTTTGGTGCATCAATTGAGGCGTGGAAATATTGTAGATCTATTATTTCTGTTGATGGGACATTTTTGAAGTGTAAGTTTGGTGGCATCCTATTAACAGTCTCATCACAAGATGGTAACAATCAAATCTTTCCTCTTGCTTTTGCCATTGTAGATTCTAAAAATGATTTATCATTGACATGGTTTTTTTTAGAAGATATGAGGTAGTTTTTTAGAGTGGGCTAATTTAGTTATTGTTTCTGATAGGCATCTTAGCATCCCCAAATGAGTTTTAAGAGTATTTTCTGATGTTGAGTATTGTGTGTGCAAAAAATATCTTTTAAGTAACTTGAAACTCCATTTTAAGGATCCACTACTTGATAAGTATTTCTTTAGCTGTGCTTATGCCTACACGGTTGAAGAATTTGAGTACCACATGAGATGCATGGAGTCTGTTTGTCCAAATATCAGAGATTATCTTAGTAGTATTGGTTTTGAGAAGTGGTCTCGGGCATATTCACGTAGACAAGGTGTAACACCTCATAAATTTAAGGAACTTATTATGGGTATTACATTAAGTGGAATTGGAAGTTATGGAATTTATTAGGTGTTAGATTAATTAAAATTCGAAGTTAAGAAATGCATTCGGTTGTTTTGTGTTGGATTAATTAAATATATATACATGGGTGTGTATATCATGTATATATTTAATTAAAGATTATGGAGTTTGGTAGAAATTGTTATTAATTAAGATATGAGAGCCCAGTATTTCAAGTTGTTCAAAGATTAGAACTTTCGAGAACGAAAGTTTCTTAAAGAAGGGAATATTGTAACGCCCAAAAATCAAGATAATTTTGGAGTTAATTATCTTAATTTTGTTTAATTAGATTTAATTTATTGCACGTTGTTTTGAATTCATTTAATGAGAATTATTTGATTTTTGTGGGAATTGAAATTAATTAAATATTTGTTGGATGAATATTTAATTAATTAGAGGTTTTGGCATGTGGTGTTTGTTATGTTTTTGATTAAATGGTAGGTTAAGAGAATTAAGTAAATTAGTCATAGATTTTTAGTGTTGTTGAAGTTGAATTAAATTAAATAATTATATTTTGTTGTTAAGAGAATTAAATTAAATTAAATTAAATAATTAAATAATTACATATACATATAATTATCAAATCTCCAGCAAACTTTCTACTCTACAATTTAATTAAATAACATCTATAATTATTTAATTTAATTCAACTTCAACAACACTAAAAATCCACAACTTTACTTAATCCTCATAACATACCATTTAATCAAAATCTCAACAACCACCACCTGCCAAAACCTCTAATTAATTAAATATTCATCCAACAAATATTTAATTAATTTCAATTCCCACAAAAATTAAATAATTCTCATTAAATTTAAAATAACACTCAATAAATTAAATCTAATTAAACAAAATTAAGATAATTAACTCCAAAATTATCTTAATTTTTTAGGCGTTACAGGTATAGAATGATGACATCAAATTGTGCAGAAAGTGTAAATTCAGTGTTTAAAGATCTTAGAGAACTATCTATGACTACGATGCTTTGTTCAATTAGAGATATTGTAAAAGTGGTTTTATGAACGAAGTAAAGCTACTTCTACAATGAATAGTCATTTGACTTCTTGGGCTGAGAACGTTTTGCGTTTAGAACATGAAAAGTCGAGAAGATTATTGGTAAAAAAAATTTTCAGCTCGGACAGTTAGAGATAGATTGCTTCTTTGTCTATCTGATAGATAAAGATAGCAATTTATTTGTTTCTGTCTCAGATAGACACTGATAGATTGATATCTATGTATATCTGATGTATACAGAGATTGAAATATTTTCTTATTATTTTATTAATTGTCATTATTTGTGTTATGTATTAGGTTGATCCAATAAGTACGATTGAATACTAAGTAACAGTTGGAAATCAACAGTTTATTGTGAAGCTAAACGTGAGATGTTGTAGTTGCTGAATATGGAATGTTGAAGAAATTTCTTGTGCACATGCTCTTGCTGTTCTACGAATGCGTAATTTAGATACCTATTCTTATGTATCCTAGTTTTATTATCGAGAAACACTATCAACAACATACAATGGTTGTATTCAACCTGTTGGATCTCGTTTTGATTGGAGAGTTGTAGATTATGTTATGAAAATATTACCTCCAGTATTTAAATGGCAAGCTGGAAGACTAAGAAAACAAAGAATTCCTTCTGTTGGCGAATTTAGTAGCTCAACCAGATGTTCCAATTGTAATTGTAAAGGACATAATAGTAGGACTTATAAGCAATGTTTGAACAATTAATGAAAATGCGTACTCTCTCTCTTTCATTATTATGTATACACATTTGATATTAAACGATCGCTTAATATTGTTTATGTGTATTAAGAAGATCGTTTAGACTTTATTAAACGATTGCTTAAAGAAATATGCACGATCTTTTACATTAGTGTGATACATATAAACGATCGCTTAATATTTTTTACATGTACGTTTAGGAAATCGCTTTGACTTAGTTGTATGGTGGTCTATGATATTTTACATGATCGTTTAGATTAATCGAAAAATTTATGATCGTTTAGATATTAGTGTAGTATATATAAATGATCGCTTAATATTGTTTATGTGTATTAAGAAGATCGTTTAGACTTTATTAAACGATTGCTTAAAGAAATATGCACGATCTTTTACATTAGTGTGATGCATATAAATGATTGCTTAATATTTTTCACATGTATGTTTAGGAAATCGATTTGACTTAAGTGCATGGTGGTCTATGATATTTTACATGATCGTTTAGATTAATCGAAAAATTTACGATTGTTTAGATATTAATGTAGTATATATAAACGATCGCTTAATATTGTTTATGTGTATTAAGAACTAAATGATCACTTAAAGATATATGCACGATCTTTTACATTTCTCTACTAATGTTTTTATATCTTTATACAATTGTTTTGTGATATCTATCTAAACGAATACAAACATTCTGTCAAAAGTTTATTAAAATTAAAAAGTAAAAACTAGACATGTACATGAACCAAATATACATTTATTTACCAAAAGAATTTATTTGCGCAAAGTTCTAGTACATATTGTTGTCTAAACAGTTTCATGTTATCCATTGTTAGACAATCATGGTCAGCATTTGTTACAAGGCATTCAATAAATTTGATACAAAAAATCCTGCAATCTAATGAACAACCTTTTTGTAGTGTGGTATTCGATCTCACTACTACCCAATGGCCATATTTGAAACGTTTTGAATGCACATGTATTCCAATTGCAATTGCCAGTGAGGGGATGTATCGTACAAGCATTTCAAGAGTTGCATCAACAAGTTTTTGTTTAATATATTTCAGTATTGAGTCGAACACATAGATCTTGCATTTCTTCATATTAGCTGCAACAGCCAACCAATGTTCTTTTATGTTGATGCAGTCAATCACGTAGTTGACATCTCCCCACCCTTCTTTATCATGGAAATCACCAACAGCTGAATTAAAATAGTAATCCAAATCTGGTTCTGTCCATAGTGCTAAGTGTGTTGTTGTGTTTGTCCATTCAGCTTCCTTATTGTCTATTGTCAGCACATGATTATCGAAAAGTCGTTGCCTAACCATGCAGTGTTCTTTATTGATTCCAGTCTTGAAGAACAAGTAAAAAAATTTAGTCAAAATATAATTATGAAGTTTAACTTCTATAGAAAAAAAATTAAAGAATAACAACTTACCATAAACGCCGAATCTAGTACTGTAAAAGTATATTTTCAAAGTTGCTTGATATGCAACATTTTATTCTGCAAGTGGTACAATAACAAATCCATAGTCTACAAAAGGAAATCAAATGATCGTTTAGTGAATAGAAGCGATAGTTTAAGCCATCGTTAGCAAATATAAGTGATCGTTTACAATATTATTTTCCTTACTAAGTGATCGTGTATTATATATAAACGATCGTTTGGTTAGATAAAGTATATTGTACTTGATCATGTAGTTTTATATGTAAAATGAAATTTGGAAAGAGTACTTACATCTCCTAGTATCCATGTGTTTTCTTCAAGCTTTTTGAAAAATTCCTTCTTTCTAGTTGTGAAGACTATTGTCCTCTCTTCACGAGTTATTTTTTTAGATCTCTTCCAAGATAAGTATGTCTTCCACAATTTTGGATCCACTTGCCACATGGGATCATATCTATTTACATCTCTGAATTTGACATCTGGGACATGTATTGTAGGTTGTAATATGACCTAAGTAGATGTTGTGGGTGGATTAACTTGTCGATCTTGATCAGGTACCTTTTTATCTGCTATTTTACACAGCTTCCTTCTTTTCATTGGTTTTTGTTGTTCATTTATTTTCTATAATGTACAATGTTAACTAAGGAAAAAATAAAAACAATAGTAATTGATGCAAAGTATTTCAGGGTTCTTTTATATACATATCAATATAGATTTTAAACCAATTGTAGAACTTTATTTCTCCATTAATGGTTCATTTTCAACTGAAGTAACTACTTCATCATTTTTTGAATCTCAACCTGTTGTTTTGGTCTTTCCTGTAATGTATGATATTAGACGAGTAAAAAACTCTTAATTGACTACACAATTGTTGTGTATAAATGCCAATTGAGATTTTCTTTTTTTAGTTGAAGTAGATTGCTGCACATTTCTAATTGGTAGACTTTGTTCCTCAGTTACTTGTTCATTTTCTTTTTCTATGTCAACCAAAGTAACTGCTTGATCATTTTTTTTATATTTCCTACAATGTATAATCTTAGATAAGATACAAACTCTTAACTCAAAGGACTAAACAGTTGTTGTGTATACATATCAGTTGACATTCTTCATTTACAATTGAAATTGATGGTGGCACTTCGTGAATTTGTAAAATTTGTTCCAATGGAGCTATTACTAGGTTTTTGAGAGTACTTGATGATGGTAGTATCTCACAAAGTAGAAGAGGTTGGCTCATAAGTGGAAGGGTAGTAATCATTTTTGGTAGGTCTTTTTCTTTCTGACTTTGAGCATTTATATTATTCGATATATCTCTTATAGTCAATAGCAAGTTTGCATCCCTACCGTCTATGCTAATATCACTACCTGATTCCTCTTGATGTTCTAGTAAAGTTTTTTGTTCCTTAAACAAAATGAGAAAAAAAATGAGAATAAGAAAAAATGTAAGTAATTTTCAACAATATAAAGCAGTCAACAATGAATAAAATATTAACCTTTGGGTTTCCACGTCAAGTTCTTGAGTATGTTGTTGTTCAACATATGGTTGGTCATTTCTGATCATATCTTCTCTATTATGATGATCATCATTGTCATTCTGATAAGTATCATCATTCCCTTGATTTTGATTTTGATTCTAATAAATAAATAAAAATGAAAATAAAATTTAAAAAAATCGATTGCTAAACAATCGTACATACAAAAGTAAATGATGATGTATCGTATCTAAACGATCGTGTAACTGTGATAAACGATCGTTTATTTAAATAACTGATAAACAAAATACTTTCTGAAAACTAAAATTAAATAAAAATGAAAATTAAATTAAATGATCGTGTATATAAAAGTAAACGATGATGTATCCTATCTAAACGATCGTGTAACTGTGATAAACAATCATTGAAATTTGATAGGCAATTTGATATTTTAGTTAAACGATCGTTTATTTAAACAACTGATAAATGAAATGCATTTTGAAAACAAACCAATCTCTCCAGCATCTGCTTCATTTCAAACAGCTCCAATGACTGCTTTCTAATTGCGTCATCCATCCTACAGACTATAGAAGTTAGTGTGGATAAATCCTTACGAACTTCTTTTATGTCCTTTTTCAATTTTTTTGTAGGATTTCGAATGACTTTGTTGTTTTTTGTCATTGGACTTCTTTGATTTGTAACGTTTCTTGTTGGTTATTGGATGCATTTCAGATTGGTCAGCCACTGTTTATCTTTGTTTCCTTCATGGCGACAGTTGTGGAGATGAGGTTGATTGCTTCAATGACTAATTGTTCATTGTATCATCAGAAGTACTGGTATCACTGTTATTAATATCTGGCATGGATTCACCGTCCTCCATTTCCATGTTATCATCCCCTCGAATTCGACTCTCAATGAAAGCTTTCTCTTGGGTTGATAGCTTCAGTTTAGGTTGAACAACAATCTGCAATGTTACAATAAAAAAATTGTTAATACGTTGTATATCAACCTAAGCTACTAAATGATCGTTTATAAAATAATATGATACGTGACATGGTATTCAATATAAACGATATTTCATTAAGCTAAACGATCGCATATGTAAAAATGTCAACGATCGTGCAATAGTATTAAACGATCGTGCAATTATTTTAAACGATCGCTGACAAGTTTTACTTACATTTTTTGTTGTCGAATATGTTCTTCTGCAACATTTTGTAAGATAGAGCTTGTGTACAATTCCATATTAATATTTTAGGGATTGATCTCTTACTGTTTTTTGTGGTCAAGTGCTCACTTGCAGTTGAGAGTATTTCATAAGCCCACACCTAAAACATTTAAACAAATATGTTAAACTTTGACGTTTAGTTTGTATTTAATTAAAGTGTATAAAAAAATAAAAATCACCTGAAAAGCAAGTACGTAGCCTTTGATGTTGTAGTATGCCACTGTTTTAGAACTTCTTACCTTCTTTAACTCGTATGCTTCTTTTTTCCTTGTAGAATTGTCTTCACACTGTTGAGCAAACGAGTGTAGAAGAAAGTTGACCAATCAAAGTTCTTAAAAACTTCTTCATCATCAACTCTTCCCAAAATATTCATATCAAACTGCTTTTTTTATCCTTCCCGACCATCACAGTTTGAATAAAAATAACCAAGGCAACCTTCACAACATCATCATCATTCGTAAACTTAAAAGTTTTGAAAATTTCCTTAACTTCCAAGCACATTATTATTTTCTTATTTTCTTATCCGAATAGAAGGCTTTGTAGGCGCTTATTATCGTAAATTTTCTCCAATGTTACATTGGTTGGCCAAAACAAAGTTATGATGTCGAATTCATTTTGGGTGAAACAAACATTTTTCCCCAAAACAGAAAAATAGATTCCATTTGGGTTGGTTTCTTCAGGTATCTACCTCAGTAAGAAATGATGGATCAACTGGCCTTTGAAGACCATGTTGACATTCAATAATGGATCAAAAATTGTTTTGTAGAACATCTGCAACTGTTCCTTGGTCAATTTATTCTTAATAAGACTACCAATCTTGTGCACTTAGCATGAGGTAGTGGTACGAAAGTATTTGTCGCTAAGTACAGCCATCCTGAAAATAACGATCATAATATATTTTCGTTATGTACACGATCGTTTATAAAACACTAAACCATAAACCGTAAAATTAAATTATCGTTTACTTGGTGTAATAGATCGTTTAATTCAAACAGAAAGACATTCGTAATATAATTAATCGGCAAGTAATGATAAATTGAAACATTTAACAATCTCTAAAATAAAAGTTTAAATGAATCCAAAATGCTTGAGAATAAGAATTTAATAGAACGATAGTTTTGAAGACAGAAGTCGAAACGTTTGAAATATAAAGAAGATGAAAAGAAACATTATAGTACGAAAAGTTCTGCAACATACCTTTTGACGTTGAAGAGAAAAATGGACTGAGAGAAAAATGGAATATGAAATCTTTGAGACAAAAAGCTAAGTGATTAATGCATTTGTATATTGCAATGTAACGGAAAACGAAGAAGACGGTACGTATATTGTTGGTTTTTACCAAAGGGACAATATTGTAAATTTGCGTGCCTTTTTTAAAATGTCGAATCGCATTCCTTACTATTTAATATATATAAAAAAATCGTGTAATTAAGTCAAAACGATCTTTTAAAAGATGTAATTGATCGCATTGTTAAACAATGGCAAAAAGATATAATGTTGAACGATGATGTTGTACAATTAAACGATCGGGTAGGATATCATTTATAAGATGTTGTTAAACGATGATGTTGTGCAATTTACACGATCGTGAAGTATATTATTTAAGCGACTATGTATTTATATGATTAAACGATAGTATTGTTGAATATGAACGATCGTGGTAATAAATGTAATTGATCCCTTTATACGTTTTACAAGATAATATAGGATATAAAAAGTGAAATGGAATACAGATTTCTCGAGTATAAAATAAAGAAATTTTCAAAAGTTAAATTTAAAGATTTGAAGCTTTACAAACACTATAAATCATCTCTAAAATATTGAGAAACTGTTAGATCGAATGATGGAGCAGAATCAATGTATTCTTGAGTTGACATTTTTCTTTCGTTTTTCTTGTTGTTTTCTTCTTGTGTTGAGATTGATTGTCTCCATATCAAATTTGAAACTTTTGTATTTTTTGCAGACCACCATTATTTTCCTTTTGCTTTTCTTTAATTTCTCTTTTGTTTCCTTTTGTTTCCCTTTCTTGTGGTGCATGCTCTTGACTACTATCAGTGTCAATTTCTTCTTCAGATTCGTTATTATCAACCTCATCCTGTTCAATCAACTTTTGTCTTCCTTTTGTTGTATCTTCCTTTTGTTGTATCTTTTGAATTTTCTTCCCCTTGATTTTTTATTTTTTTCTTCAATGATTACAATATTTCTCAATTGAATCTGGCTTCGTTTTGTTTTGTCTTCCTGGCTCCTATTTTCAACTTCTTCTTTTTCTCCATCTTTAACTTCAATTATCTGAATGTAAAAAGAGAATGTGTTGTCAAAATGATTGTGCAAGAAAATGTAGACAACCGTGCAATATAAAGATCGTTTAAATATGTATATACGATTGTGTAAAATACATAAACGATCGTATAACATATATACACGATCATGAAACTAGTTGAGTAGCAAAGAATTAAAATATGTGTAGACTAAACGAACAGTCGTGTGAAATATATAAACGATCGTTCAATATAAATAAAGGATCGTTCAATATAAATAAACGATCATTTAATATAAATAAACAAATTAAAACCTATGTGAATATGTGTGTTTTTGGTGTTCCTTAAATGAATAAACCAGTTGTTCTTTTCGTCTTCTTCATCTATCTGCAAGCACATAAAGTAAGAATGTTCAGAGACATCATAAAGAAAATACATTCAGACAGATAAATTATATTTGTTTATACGATATCAATTATATTTATTGTTTAAAAAAGAATTAAACCTGCAACAATATTTATGTTTTGGGTGTTTTTAAATCTGTATTTGCTATTGTTTCCAAATTACTTTGTGTTTCCAAAAATAACAGTTTCCTGTAAAGAAAAAGAAACAACATAATCATGTTTTATTTGGAAATTAAGGAACATTAAATAAAACAAAGGAGTGCAGAATGAATAAAGCACTAACCGTAGGGCAATGTGTTGTTGCATACGTCACTATTGTATTAACTTTTTCATCTTCATCAAGAAGATCAAGGTTAGAAGTAGGTGGTCTATTTTTCCCCCACGACTTTTGTATATGCAATTTCTTTCTCATTTGTTGTTGTTAAAGTTTGGCTGACGGTGGTGGAACATTCAAGCTTCTCATAACCATTGTCAACATGCTTTTTTATTTCTTTTATTTCTTGTCTTAATAATATTTGTTATGTTTATATTTTTTTCTTGATTTTTTTTATCTCTTATTTTATTTAAGGCTTTATTTGTTTCATTGTTTTTTTTTTCATTTTCTTCTCTTTTTTTCCTATTGCTCTGCCTTTTCTTTCATACTTCTCAATATTTTTGAAATATCTCAAAATTGTTTGAGACTCTGCTTCTGATGAGTCTAGAGGTGTAATGGAGAACTACAAATAAAATGATATTAGATTATTAGTGAAAAAATAGCAAATGTATTGATAAACAGTGATAGATTTATATCATCATTTATTCAAGATAGACATGGATAAAAATCTTTCATTGTCTATCTAGATAGACATAAGCATGCTCTAAATTTACTTACATTCTCATATTAAAAAATGTTGATGTTTCGAGTCTTCCGGTCACTTATTTCCGAACATTTCCATGTTACAATTGGTGGCCCTTCAATTGCAAGCTTTCTCCCAAACCAAGTCTTGATATTTTCTTAAAAGCCCAATAGACTAAAGTTAGAGGAAACCCTTCAAGGTATACAACATCCTTGTCACTGTAGGATGCTTTTTTCAAGAACCGATATGTTAGGATGTATGATAACCTTCCCCATGGATAGTCTTTGAAGATTTCTTCATTATCCAATATGTCTAGATGTAGGAGATTTATGTGGTTGTGTTGCTGCTTGGGAATTAAAAATGCTTCTAAGACATAGAGGTTAACTAGTTTTTCTTTCAATGAGTCTTCCTCGTTGCACAACGCTTTGGAAGTTCTTTCTATATCTCTTCTTGTTATAAAGTCATCATGACGGAAGATGGCATTTTTCAGATCATTTTTCTTTCTTTCTCTTAGATTTAACTCAGGAAAGTTGTGACCTTTTAGTCCAGTCACAAAATAAAATTCTTTCAGCCCAAATCTTGCTATATGTCCATTAAAGTTGAAAGCAAGGACATTAGTTTTTTTTGTATGACATTGTTTTCTTAATAGAAAATTCAGGAATTGTGTTGGTATTTTGGTCATTTTAATGTTAAGGAACTGGCAGAAGGACTGTTTGTCAAAATTCAAGAAAGAATTATTTTGTCTATTTTGGAGTTGATGTGATTTAATGTTTTTAAACTGTAGTATACAGTAATTCTAAGGTTTTCTTTGTTCATCTTCCATAATAATATCATTTGGATAGTGTTTCACCTATTGAATGACTAAATAAATAGTATGTTTCAAACACGGGTAGGTTTTAACAAATCTACAAATACAAAGCGCTAAAAAGAAAAAGATACACAAATATACAACGCTATACAGACAGATATTCACATTCTAGTTTGTTACCTTTATTCATTTTTCTTTCTTCTGTCTTTGCTTTACACTTTATTGATTTGCTACATGATGCTTGTTGATTCTTGCTCACCATCTATTTGTAAAAAAGAAGACTAATATAAATTATTGAATGAAATATATACAATCAATATAGAATCAGACGTCTTTGTATGCGGATAGATCGTGATAGATATAAATTGATCGAAATGAATATAGACTTAGATCTCTTCGCATGTGATATAGATGGTGGTAAATATATATAGATGATGAAGATCGATCGAAATGAATATAAATTCAGACCTCTTTGTATGCAAGTCAGATCGTCGATGACGAAAATTCTGTTGAAGTAGTTACCAGGATATAAACGATTGACGAGGAAGACAATGAACGAAAAAGTTTGAGCAAGTTCTTTCACCTTTTTATAGCCCCTTCATTTTGATGGCATTTTTGTAATTACGAGTTATTAGAGTTTCTGTAAATGTTCGTTTATACTTATATAAACGATCGTTGAAACTTCTCTACATGATCGTGTATACTTAAACTTTTTTGTCATCTTTTACTCTTTATTATCTTATCGTTTATATATATGGTAATGTACATAATCGTGTATGATTATCGTTTATATTTTCAAACATGATCAGACGCACATATGAGATAATCGTAAAAGATAATTTACACGATCATTTATATCTAAAGTATTTTGTTATCGTTTAGTGTTTATTTTTTATTCTTTATATATTTGGTAATTTACAAGGTCATGTATCAATTATATATTATTCTACACGATGCCGTCTAATAATCATTTATTAACATTAGTCAGGCACGCTCGGGTGTTTATTGGGGTATTTTTGGTATTTCACATTTTGGACCTATGAGCTTTTTTCGTTTTTGAAATTGTTCTACAGAGTGTAAATAATTTGCTGCTTTGTTAAATGAAATATTATTTTGAACTATTTTCATCATGATTTTTTTTTTGTAAAATAATGTTATTTTAATAGTTATTGGAAAATAAATAGGGTTAAGAAAAAGAACTGACAAAAATAAAGTAGTGAAGACGTACACTCAATACACGATTACTCAAAGTTGTGTACCAAGTCTACGATTTAAACCTAAATCATGTACGGGGTGTGTGACCTTGCTCTATGTCACCACATGGTTCAATTTTGTCTACTTCCATCCCAAAAATTTCTTATACCTTATCTTTTGGATGCATTGTTCATATACCATTTAACATTGGTTACTTTTAGAAATAATTTGACCATTTGAAATTTAATTTAAATAGATAAAATTCTTAGCTCAAGAACCTTGTTTTTTAAGTTGTATGATAGTGAAGGAAGAAAATGATTGTCCATAGATTTCTTATGCTTTTTCTTAATTTTTATTTTAACATTATCAAAATCAAATAGAGAAAAATTGAAATCTTTCAAATTTTCTTCAAGATTTTCCTTAGATATTAAATTTAAGGGTGGGTATGGATATGGATGAAAAATTTAACCTTTGTTTAGGATTAAAAGTTAAATTTGTTCTTTTTTTAAAAAGAATTATGATGGAGCTAGTTAAAAAAGGATACAAAATGGAGAAAAAAAAAAAGAACGAAAATGGATGATGAGAGTGGGAGTGAGGAGGTCGTTGGTGCGAGGTCGGAAGGGTGTGGAAGACAGACCAACGACAGAGGAAGAGAGGAGAGGAGTTGTGGTCACTCTGCGGGAAGAAAACCTTTATCATTCAACATTCATAATTTCTATTTAATTTTAATTTTATCGTCTAAATTTAAAATATTACGGTATTCTTATCATTCACATTTGAGTTTTGTTTCAATTCAATTCATAAATTCTAAGATTTTCAATTTTCACTTAAAAAATAACTCACTAAACATTTTCTTAAAATGATAAAATGAACATTCTTAAACTTAGAAACCAATATAGACAAAAAAGTTTAGGAAAATCGCATCAGATGATATCAAAATTTAGAAAAAAAAACTCATATTACCTATTTTTTTATATTCCAAATATGACAAATATAACATGTAATTAGATATATCATAGTTATGAGTGGACTCTTGGGAGTAATCCATTTTTAAATTTGCTAATTTTGTAATTTAGAAAATATAGTGATATATTATCATAAAATATTTTGATAATTTTGAAAACCACGACCCAATAACGTACCCTAATTTTATAATTTTATAATTTTATAATTTTTTTTTTTTACATTATTTCAAATTTTCTATTAGAAACAACTCTAATTTTGTAATTTTATCTTTAAAACCTACATTGGTATGAGCCCACTTGTATCCTTATAAACATTCTGAGTTTCCATTATATCATCCTAAACCCATTCAAATTTTGTGTCTTTTCTTTTTGTTTTTTTTTAAAAAAAAATTAATTTTGCGTCTATAGGTGTGAATGTAAAAAAGAAACAAAATGAAATTGGAGAACCAAATAAATACAAAGTTCAAATAACTAAGAGACAAATTTTGTAATCATATGTTAAAACAATAAAAGTGGTGTTGAAAAGAAATGTAGCTTTTGGGTTTTACATTTGACCATTGTATCATATCAAATGAAATCATAGTCATTCCTTACAAACAACATCAAAATAATCAGCAATGGATTGATTATGCGATGAACAACAAAATAATCTTACACTTCGATTTCAATCATTTTTGGTGGCCATGGCTACCTCCATTGGATAGCAACCCAACACCCTGAAGAACGAAGCATATTCCTTCAACTCCGCCATAGCTTCTTCACCTTTCCCTTCCTCCATTGACGCCTCAAAGTCCGCATAAAACACATACTCAAACCTCTTCACCGTCTCCGCCACTCTCATCGGACAGCTCCGGTGCGGCCTCGATTCGATCTTCGTCAAGCTAATGTTCCTCATCGCAAACGCCGCCAGCACCTTGAATAGAGCCGGCGTTCCTTTCTCCAATGCAAACACTACGCTCGTCTTTAACGGCAAATCCGGTTCCGGAATCACCGGATCTCGTGCTAGGACAACGAATCGCGTCACGTTTCTCGAATCGTCTTGGATTCCGTTCGCGAGGATTTCGAGCCCGTACAGCTCGGCGGCGCGTGCGCTAGCGATTGCGGCTGTATCGCGGAGATTGTTGAGGGCTATGTGTTCGGCGGCGCCGGCCGTGTCGTCGAAGGCTTCACGCGCGGCGTTGAGGCCGAGTTTGGTGAGAGTTTGTTCGCATTGCGATAGGGCTTGAGGATGGGAAATAATTCTTCGGATGGATTCCGATGGGACTCCTGGTAAGGCTAAGAGGCAATGGTGAACCGGTAATTGAACTTCGCCGATTATGTGGAGGCTATGGCGGAGGAGAAGATCGTAGTTACGATGAATAGAACCGCCGAGGGAGTTTTCGATTGGGAGAACGGCGAGATCGGCGATGCGATTCTCAACCGATTGAAAAGCAGTTTCGAATTGATGGCAGGGGATTGTTAGGGAGTTAGGGCAGGCTTTGCCGGCGGCGGCTTCGGAGTAAGCGCCGGGAACCCCTTGGTAAGCGACGTGAAGCTTTTGAAGGCCCATTGGAGCCGGAGAGTAGTTTCCGACAGTGGCGACGGCGTAGGCCTCGAGTTTTGTTATGTTATTGAGTTATTACAAGTTACAAAGTGGATGGACGGAAATGTTGAGCAGAGGCATATCTCGTTTTATAGTTGAAAAATACTACCAAACCTCTTTTGATTAAGGGTCAAATTCTTGACCTTATAAATAATTTTAAGAACAAAATAAATGTATTAAGTCATTTTAAACCCTAATATTATTTTGTAAATATTATCCCATACCTTTCCATCAACGTCTCTTTGCTTACTCAGTTTCAATAATATTCAATTTTAGTCCTTAAATTCATAATAATATATCTATCTCATTTTTTTTAATTTTTAACATATATCTTTTTAATGCTACATAATTTTTATAAATGTAACAAAACACTAAAATATTTACGGTCTACATAAAACAAAATAAAAACACTAATGATGTTGATAGAATTTTTTTATAAATTTTAGATTTTTCTTGATATTACAAACGATTCAAACACTTCTCTTTCTTATCTTTCTTTGCTATATATTCATCTTCTCTTCTACATTTTTTTGGTTCCTTCTTCTTCCATTTTTATTTTTATTCCATATTCTTCAGCTCCTCTATTCATCTTCTTTTGGGTAAATAAAATACAGATTTCTTCTATTTTTATTCATCTTCTTTTTATTTCTTTCTTTCTCATCTTCTCTTTTTTCTTACCACTCCTCTTCCAAAATATCAAGATCGTTTAAATATCACTTTAATATGATCTAAACAATCTTTTAAATTTAAAACATTTTTCTCATCGTTAAAAAAAACTACACGATCGTGTATCCTTTCTTACACGATCACGTATCATGATTGTTTAGAAGAAGAATTGCACAAAACATTTTTTCCATCATTAAAAAAACTACACGATCGTGTATAATTTCCTACATGATCGCATATCATCATCGTTTAGAAGAAAAATTATACAAGCGCGTTTGTGACCGATTAATCAGGTGTTGACCGGGACATTTTTGGTATTTTCTATTGTGAGCTTTTTTCGCTTTCAAAATTGTTCTATAGAGTATAAATATTTTGTTGATTTATTATATTTTTGAAAAAATCCCTTCTTAAAGATAAGTTTATAAGGTTCTATAAGTTTTCTTTTGTTTGATTATTTAAAAATAATTATATGACATTTAAAATTAAAAAAAAAAATGATTTTTTAGAAAATTATTGTTCTAATTTAAAATGTCATATAATTATTATAATAAAACTTTAAAATTACTTGGTGAGACTTTTTTAAATTTATTTTAAAAAACAATTGATTAAAAGGGTAGGTTATGAAAATTTGGAACCAAATGAACCTATCATTATAAACTTTGAGGTATATATTTAAAACTGAGGATGATGGATGTGTACGTATTATTCAAAACTTGAAAACTAAAGAAAGTAATTTTTAATTATTTATGAATAAATGGATGAAAAATACAACAAAAGAATATTTTGACATTTGTGATTCACATATATTAAAAATACAGCCTATTTTGTTGAAAGAAAAGAAGGATGTTGACCTAATTGCAAATAAAATAACATGGAAAAAGTTAAAAGAAAATTTGTTGGACGACTAAATAGAATATTGTCACAATGAACGACCATATCTCAACTTCACTCATAAATATGAATGATGTACTTTCAACACCCAAACAAACTAAAATTTTGTGATATTACTATGTACATATTGACTAGTACTATTGGTTAATTATTATTAGGTTAAAATATTACTTTCATCTTTATCGACGGATAAAAGCTATAAAATTTAACAAAATATTTTTTCAATATTAATTTGAAATTATGAAATACCTATACATTACCAAACTTACATACAAATACAAATTATTATAAAATAAATAAATCGGCCCAATATGCTTTCTAAAATAAAATTTATAGAAAAGAAAAAAAAAACTCACATTTCTATGGTTTTAAACTAAACTTTTAACTCATTCTCTGATCAATTAATTGCTAATATTTAATTTAATCTAAATTTGAATCATATTCGTTTATAAATTTCTCTCAAATATAACTTATAGTTTTAATATGTATTATATATGTATTATAGTTTTAATACGAACATAATCAGGTTAAATTAATATAAATTCATTCAAATATTTTATTCTTTCATAAATTAATTTTGAATCACATTTAATAAAATTTAATTAAAATATAAGTTTTATGTTATAACGTATCACTATACATAATATTAATTCTTTATGTAAGTTTCAACATTGCAAATTACATCAAATATATATTAACTTTGTTACCTTTTAGGAATCAAGAAGGGATCCTGATTAGAAGCTACAATAATATAAAATTAATTAACCAAACTCATTAACCACATTAATTAATATTTGTTAGTTGAGTCTACACTAATTTACTAATTAAAGACTCATGATTGAGTTTTTCTCAACGTAGATATATTTCTGTATCTACGAATATAAATCAATAACATTAATTTAGTCCACAATAGATTCAGAAGTAAGATATTCTAAAAAGTAAGTTATATATTTCATCATCAATATATATATCTTCATATTAATATTAATAAATGATATTTCCTTTTAGGTTTTATGGATATACATGTAAAAGATATTAGACAAATCAATTAAATCTTTAATATCAATGTTAAATTCTGTTTATAGATGTATCAATAAATCAAAATGGATATCATAATAATCCTTTGAAAGTTATATATGGGTAAAAATAAGATATAGGTTGTTATATCAAACATTGTAAAGAGAATCAAAATATTTATAAATATAGTAAAAATATTATTGATAGATCTTGATAAATAATATTAATAGATGTCTATCACTAATAAAATACACTAATTTTTTATATTTATAAATATTTAATAATTTTGCAATTATAAACAATAATTTTTGTTTGAATTGGCAGGTGTGTAGGTTAGAAGTTATAAGAATGTAAAAAGGTAGAGGAAATATTATTATAACAATACTAACAAAAAAATGTGCAAGTAGTAAATTATGATATGGAATCCACGTTTTTAGACCTTACAAATTAAATTTGAATATAAATGGACCACGTGTTGTCTCTTCACATTATTCTTAATTTAATTCTATCTACTTCATTGGTTAATTTAAGGAGGATTTGAGCCCAAACCAAAGTAAGTTGGAGTGAGTTTTATGATAACCCACTCCTTGTTTGGGGACTTTTGATTGTTTTCCATGTATATATTATTTGTTTTACATTTTTTTTCCCGATTTCTTGTTCTTTTCTATGTTGATCTTTTACTGCACGTTGGCCCCTCTGTTTCTGTTTTAGGGAATCCCTGAACTAAGTGTCCGTGCAGAAGTCGTGAGATAGTTGTAGAGAATTCCTGAACTGAGTACTTGTGATAGGGTGCGCCTTATGCGGATAATAATATACAATATCGACGACATGAAAGCATTCTTTGGAGGTACCCGAAGAGCTTAAATTGGACTATTGCATGGTCATTCTCGAAGATAGCACTTGAGTGATTATCCTTTTCATTAGTTTGTCTTGTCTGTCTATTGCTTCGTCTTCTTGAATGTATTTGCCGTAATTTCGACATCTATGGTAACAAACTATTGTGTAAACAATTTGTTGTATTAATGAAGTTATGTATGGAAAAATGCGTATTTGAAATATCTTTTGCATTGCTTTACTACCAAAATTAGGAATAGTATTGATGTATGCTTCAATTAGGATGGCGCACAATAACCTAAGTTGATGCTATAAGCAGTATGTCGGGATAGGTCGAAATTTAATGGAGTAAGTCTTGTATGAAGCAATTTTAATAATAGTGGTTTGTGTTTACATGTTTACGAGTTACATGTGTATGCAACAAAAAAAAAAAAAAAAAAAAAAACAAAGGTGGTGAAACGTAACGATTTAATAACAAATTTATGAATGAACATTGTAATTAAGAAAATTAAGGAAAATGATTTTAAGAAAAATATTGCATCTAATAATAAATATATATCCATAGAAAAACAAATTAGTGTAAACACAAGAACTTAAATTATTGATATGAACGTTCAATTTAGGAAGCTTCTTTTATTCGATGTACAATATATACACTTAAAAAACATGAAACATATCGATGGATTCGAAATTTATTAAACGAATATCATAAGTAAGATTATTTAATAAAATAAATTTATGAAATTTGTGTATTGGATCTACAATATATCTTTTAGAAGGAAAAAAGTTGTCAAAAACCCAAGTTGTAATAGTCTCCATCCTAAATATAGTTTGTAACAACATAAATTATGATATAGTTTGCGCTCCTAATGCAGACTATCATAACACATACTATCATACTTCTTTCCTCAAACCGTAACATTACCTATCATACTTTTTTTTTTCAAACACATACTAAGTTTTTAATACATTGTGAACCGGTTTTTAGAAAATTTATGAATTATTTGATTTAAAATTGAAAGTTTATATGTTTTATTATATCTAAAATTAAAATCTAATTTGTCTAATAAATTAATTAGCTTTTAAAAATTATTAGAAAAACGAAATTAAATATTAAAAATTGAGTTGAAATTCTCTACTGAAAAATACGAAAGGGCATAAGGTTTATTTTCAAGGATTTAATAGAAATAAAACAAATTAAAAACAATCTTATCTTTGAAAAAAGTAATCATGATCAATAATATTGGGAAAACTATATTTTGGAAAATCAATTGTAAAACTACTTTGACTATGCTTGACATCTAGCTTTTCTTTTTCTTTTAAATTTTATTATTTTATTATTTTGCAAGGTTTTCTATCTTTTAAAATTTCAAAAATATTTATTAGATGCGTTATAAACTGCATCCATCTTTGTACACAATTTGTCTAAATGTCTAATTAAAAGGGGAAACATGATTAAGTTTTTTTTTTCTTAGAAAAAATAATATATATATATATATATATATATATCAAGAATTATTAAAAATATTTAGAAAATATAATAAAATTTTAAATTTTATCAATAATATACAGAGAGACTTTAAGATTTAAACAATGATTGACTTCTTATATCAAAGATAGATCTAAAATTATCTTTGTAATTGAAAAGATATGACATGAAAATGAGTAGTAGTGCTACCAAAACATTATTGTTATTCTTAAATTTTAGCACATGAACGGTGGTTTCCTTTAATGTCAAACTAGTCTTCAACTTTGTAAAGGTGTCAGTTCAAATATTATATATATATATAAACCATCTATGTTTTATTAGAAAAGTCTTCAAACTTTGTTTTTGTTTTTTTTTTTTTTTATTATTTTCGATAAACACCTTTATGTACACATGAAAAAAAAAAAAGAATGAGTGCAATTTGGTAGACATGAAAAATTTTAGGATTGAAATGTATAGAACGGTAGAGGTTTAAGGTCAAAAGTAGTGTATGTTACCAAAACTTTTCATGAAAATTTGTAGTGAATTGAAATAGATGAGAGTAAATGAATCCCAAAATTAAATGAAAATTCTTGGAATATTGAATGCCATATTTAATTTCAATGGAAAATGAGGTAGGTAGGAAAATCTTTTTTTTTTTTTTTTAAAAAAAAGTAAATGTTAGTTGAGAAATTTCCCAAACCAAGTGGGAACAGAATACAATAGGAAAATATGAGAGATTCAAATTATTCCTTCTGGGATGCAAACTTTTCAATGATCCATTTCAATGTTTAAACAAAGAAAATTGGTAGTTTCTAAGAAAAAAAGTGGAATGATTTAAAACAAAACATTACAAAATGGAAAATAAGAAAGAGAGAGAGACATTTTTTAGTAGTAATGTTACCATATGAATACAATTATCAAAATATGCCTACATATATCTAAAAAGTATAAAAGACAAACACAGTTATCTAAAGATGGCAAATTTTGTGGATTTATAATCCTAAAGATTATGGTTATCTATATTCTAAAACATAAATGATTTCTAAAGGTGTGTTTGGATTGTCTTTTCAAGTAATTAAATTAAAAATAAATTGTTATAATATCGACAACCTTTTTCGATGAAAGCCGTCAACCAACTTTTAGTCATCGTTTTTCTACAACGATTTTTGCCCAACCTGCTATGACTGTTTTGTTGTGATTGTCGTTGGCCAACCTCCTAGTACTGACTACATTAACCTTTTTTCGATAACCGCTATCAACCAATATTTGGTGACTACTTTCTAACAACCTTCGATGGCCATTTTTCCAGCTTTCCAATGACCGTCATCAACAACTTCTAACAACTACTAATATTACCTCTGGTCATCATTTTTTTGGATCATCATTGAACAATTGTTGATGACCACTATTTGACAATCTTTGCTAGTTAAAATTTGACAATCGTTTCTAGTGACTAGCACCAGACATTTTTTAATGTCCTTTACTGACCAACCTTCAGTCACTACTTTCGGTGACCACCATCAACAAACTTATGACTATTTTTTGGAGATCATAATTGGTCAATCTTCGACTACCATTTTTTTGGCAACTGTTGTAACCACCTCGATTACTGTTTTTCGATCTTTCTGGCATCTATCGCCAACTAACTTTCAACGGTCGTTTTCTAGTGATCTGACGACCAACATCGATCAACCTTGGACCTCAATTTTTGGCATCTGTTGTTAGCCATCTTTAACAATTGTATTTTGGTGTCTGGCATTAGCAATTTCAACCACCAATGGCCAATTTTTTACGACCATTTTCTCCGCAACTGCTGCCACCAACCTCAATGATCTCTTTCTAGCATCTATTACCAACTAATACTTTCAACTTTCATTTTCTAGTGAATGACGATGACCAACATCGATCAACCTTTGACCACCATTTTTTAGCAACTGCTATCATCCACCTTTGACTATTATTTTTCAATGTCTGACGGTAGCCATATTCAACCACTAATGGCCAACTTCTAATGACCATTTTCTCAACAACCACTATAGGCCAACCTCTAGTGATCTCTTTCTGACATCCTTCGCTAGCAAACTTTTGACATTCGTTTTCTAGTGATAGATGGTGACCAACATTGGTCAACCTTTGACCTCCATTTTTTGGCAACCGCTATCAGCCATGTTTGACTACTATTTTCCGGTGTCAAACACTACGATAGCAATGTTCAACCACCAATGACTAACTTCTGACGACCAGTTTCTCAATAGCCATTGCCGCTCAACCACTGGCATCTATCGCTAGCTAAAGTTCGATTGTTGTTTTCCAATTACCAACAGCGACCAATTTTGGCAATTGTCATTGTCAACCTCTAATCATCATTTTCCAACTACAAACATCGTCTCCTTTGACCACCACCGACCACTTTCGACCAGTGGCTTCGACAAATATTTTTCGACAATCACCAACATACAACTACTTTTAATTGTTTTTCCAACAACTATCGTAGACAAACTTCTAATGATCATTTCTAGCGATTTTTGTCCGTCAATTTTCAAAGACCATTGTCATCAACCTCTGGTAACCATTTTCCTGTAAACACCGCAACCACTTGAGTAAGCTCAAGATCAATATACTTAAGCATAAATATAAAGTGATGCTCTAGTCTCATTTATTATCTTACAATAAATTATAATAGTTGACCACTTGATATATCAACATCAACAAATATGTTGTTTAAAGATTATTACAAGAAATCTTAATAATAGGTGTTATGTTTATGTGAATTGCACTAATGCTTAAGATTCAATGAAGGGGAACATTTCTTAGAAGGCAAGTTATTATTTCATATATTTGTCTTTTAACTTTTTTTTTCTTTTCTAGTTTTTCTTTCTTATCTTTCTCTCTCTTTAAATCTTTTTAAAAAAAATTAAAGGCATTCATGCTGAAATTGACAACCACAGACAAATAAACACCATTACTCCGTTGAAAATAAGAATTAAGAAAAGTAAAAACAGGAAAACATCTTTCCAAATCCATGAAAACCCTGAAGTAGTTATCAAAAATTTTAAATTATAAGTAACTTTGTTCTAAGATATTATACAGTCAAGAATGAAAGAAAACGAGACATGCGCAGGGGAATAAGGATCAATTCTATTCTAATTGCAAGTAAACATTTTAGTAATTAACATCCATAACTACCCTAATTGAGACAAAAATAGGGTTAATGGAAAACTTACCTTCGTAGCTTCCTAATTCTTTGATATCTCCTCATGAACTTCGGTTGTGGGACTCGATTAGATGAAAGAATTAAGAGAGAAAGTCATGGAAAAAGGAGATGGAACCAACTTTTGGTTAAGAGAGAGAGGTGGGAAAAAATTTGTGAAAAGATTTAATAATTTCAAAAGTTTATCAAAAGTTTATTGAAAATGAATTTTCAAACCAATTTTATAAAACAATTACATGCAAAATGCATGAAAAATGTTGGATTGGGCTATGTGTTTACATCCTATGTAGCCATTTGTCCCACTAAGTGTTAGTCGGATTATCCAACAAAATGTTGAATTTCTCCATTAACTTTAGTCCAAGGGCAATATGGTCATTTGACCATTCAAGTCAAAGTCAAACTTTGACTTTTTTACCATTTTGTTCGCCTTGACTAATTTTGTCCTCTCGAGCATGAATCCGCATTCATTTTTATGAAATTCAAATCATATTTGAATATAAAGTCGATCGAAGTTTGACTTTTCAAAGTCAAAAGTCAACATTTTGACTTTTTACAACTTTGATAATTTCCATCAATTTTGAGCTTTTGAATATAAATCCATATTCATTTTTTATATATTTAAATTAAACTTATAATCGACAATTATATCACATATATTTGTCGGTTTCTCTCTTTTTACCTAATTTGAACAATTCAAATTATAATTCCAACATATTGTTCTAAGTTAATTCCATATGAGCTAGCAGAGGAACTTAATGGACATATAGATCATGGACTCCAATAATTCGAGATTAACTAGCTAAATCATTTTAAATTGAGCTAATTAACATTCATTAACTAAAGGGTCATTCCACTAATGTTCCATAGTTGCACTCCTCTCACTATAGATATATTTGTATCCATTTGATATAACCATGATTAGTAAGTTAATCCTTCACAGATTGCTCGTAACCTCTGCTGGGTCAAAATTGAAGGGATAAGAGCCCTTGCACAACAGAAGAATAAAAGAACTATTACTCAATTTAATAGTGATTTAAAAATAACAATATAGAAACTAATTTCTATGGCTCTAAGGTTAAACATGCTTTCGAAATTAAAAGCAGACGTTACAAAGAAAAGCAACTTACTCTCGTTGACTACTCTGGATCTATCAATCATCAAATTGGGCACCACCACTCGAAAACCTTTATACTCTAAGAATGGATTTTGGTTTGTGGGAACAAAAAAAAAAAAAAGGAAAATTGAACTTTTTGGAAAGTTTTCTTCAAGAAAGAATATGTAGAGCAAAAGTTACAAAGCGCTTATGTTTTCTATTTTCCGTACATATAAAGTCTGAAGAAGAGGGAAGTTGGAGAGAATTTGAGAACATGGAAAAACCGCTCACGTTCTCTATTAATTTAATTAATTTAATAAATTAAATTAATAATATTATTAAATTAATCAATTAATTAATTAAATTAAAAATTAATTAAATCATATTTAATTAATATTTCATTTAAATCATATTTAAATGAATATCTCTCAAATAATCTATAGTTTTAATTAAATTAAATCAAATTTAATTAAATAAACTTAAACCAAACTATTAATTAACTCTCCAATTAATTAATTACTAAATTAGATATCTTATATTTAATTTTATCCAAATTTGAATTATATTCAAATATAATTTTCTCTCATAACCTATAGTTTTAATATGAATCTAATTCATATTAAATTAATATTTGAACTTATTCAAATATTTTATTCTCTCATAAATTAATTTTGAACCATATCCAAAATAAAATTTATATGATAAATTTTAACTAAAATGTAATCTTTATATTATAATGTATCATTATACATTTTATTAATTTCAAAGTACATTTGAACATTTCAAACTAGAACCAATATAAATAAATCTCATTACCCTTTAAGAGCTAAGAAGGGGACCTAATGGACCTACAAATCAGAAGTTATAACTATATGAGATTAATTGGCTAAACTTATTAACCACATTAATCAATATTTCTTAACTGTATGTATTGGGATTATGCCCTAGTTTATATATGTGTTTATTGTACTCATGTATATATATTTTTCTCTCATTATAAAATTCTAACTTACTTGGAGTTTTAGTCCAATTGGGAGTTTGTTGCTCTAAAAAAAACACCTAAACGATTGACTTTCATCTCTCTCAAAAAATCTCTTCGCATAATCGAGTCCCATAACTCAGTTCTTAGTCCTGAGCATAGTAGGTCAGCTTGGTGGTTGTCCTTGCTCGTGATTTTCAAGAAAAGAAGAAGTCTTGGACCAAGAAGAAGTTGAGAACTACAAAGGTAAGTACATCGTTTACCTTCCTCTCTCTTCGTTTAGGTTCATCGCATGGTAGATGCATGTTAACTTCTAAATCGTTTAGGTGAATATAGAGTAAAACATGATCCTTTATTTGTCGCTGCTACATGTCTCTACTTTGTTTTTTCCATCAGTATGTACACTCCAAGACTCACAACTGAACTCTTCTCACTGTAGATATATTTATATGTCCATAAATATAGACCAATACGAGTAAGTTAGTCCTTCACAAGTGTTCGTAACACCAGTTGGGTCAAATTACCGTTTATCCCTGAGTTACTTTTAGTCCTTAAATACCAGTGCTCTTCAAATGAATAACATGTTTATGGTTCAACCAATAAACAGAAACCCCTCTTGTGCCATAGAGAGGATATGACCCTTTGTTCAAGTCTCAAAGACACCATTTAAGGGAATACTCATCTACTTACCTTAAAGTCGGGAAGGAGTGAATTTCATCTTGGGTGATTATGTTCCTAGCTCTATACTTGGTCTTGTCCCCAAAATGATAAGCATATTGAGTCGGTAATCTGACAACTCTTATCCGTACAAATCAAAGGACAATTCCTCAAGAACAGAAGTTCATAATACACTCAGGAATAAGACTAAGTTACCTAGGTCATCGTAATGAAATAGAAAACTAACTAGTTAACGGAGTTACATCTAGTGATTACTATTTCATGGTTCGATCTTATGCAAACTCATTGTATAGGATACCCCCACTCGTATGTCACCTACATAAATGCACTAGATCATTATATTTGTATCAAATATAAAGTGAACCGTATCCATAGTGTTACCAGGATAAGGTACCCAACCTTATCCCTATATTGTAGACCTTTAAGTTGTATCTCAAACATTAATTAATGTATGTCTTTACATATTGTTCAAGACTCATCAAACAGCTTAGGATGTTAGTTTATTGAATTTAGCTTATTAAGGAAAAACCAATAATATAATAAATAACACTTATTGAAATTATAATAATAACATTTTATTAATAACGGTCCATGAATTATATTTACTATATATAAGTTTTAGGATATAAAATCCAACAAACTCTCATTTGGATTGAAACTCTAGTCTTTATGGGATGTACATAATAAAGTAATCCTCAAACTTGAAAATGGTAAAATATACAAGTATATTATATAAAACATGTATATACAAATACAATAAACTAGGCCATCCTCATATCCATTACACATCTCCCACTTGCCCTAGATTACCTAATGTACATATCTTGCAAACCTATACTTTCTAGATAACCCTCGAACACTTTAGCTGTGAGAATCTTCGTAAACGGATCAGCAATGTTGTGCTCCGAAGCGATCTTGGTGATGATCATATCCCCTCGTTGCACAATCTCTCGTATCAGGTGATACTTCCTCTCTATGTGCTTTCCTTGTTTTTGGCTGTGAGGTTCTTTAGAATTGGTTACTGTCCCACTTTATCACAATATAAAGTGATGGACATGTTCATGTTTGGAACAACTTCCAAATCGTGCAAGAACTTCCCGAGCCAAAAGGCTTATTTTGTTGCTTCGCAAGTAGTGACGTATTTAGCCTCCATAATAGAGTTTGCAATGCATCTTTGCTTGATGCTACACTATATCACAACTCTTTTGTTTAGGGTGAACACTGATCGACGTGGATTTCCTAGAATCCTTGTCGGTTTGGAAATCAAAGTCAGTGTATCCTGTAAGGATCAAATCCTTAGATCCATACATAAGCATATAGTCTCTCGTTCTCATAAGATACTTGAGAGTAATTTTTAACCATCATCCAGTGGTCTAACCCTAGGTTGGTCTGATACTAACTGACTATTCCTGATGCATAACAAATGTCTAGCCTAATGTAGAGCAAAACATACATTAAGCTACCCATAATTGAGGCATAAAGAATACATCTCATATTCTTAACTTCTTGAGGTATCCTAGTACACTATTCCTTAGACAAGTGAACCTTGTACCTGAAAGGTAATAAATCCTTCTTAGAGTCCTGCATCAAAATTGAACCAATATTTTGTCGATATCAGTTGCCTGAGACAGTGCTAATGTTTTGTTCTTACGATCCCTTATGATTTGGATCCCAATAATATATTATGCCCCTACCAAATCTTTCATTTGGAATTTGGCTGCTAGCCAAGTTTTTATGTCAGTTAGGTATCCTACATCATTCCCAATGAGAAGGATATCGTCCACATAAAGTACTAAGAAAACTACTTTACCTTTGTTGATTTTCTTGTATACACAAGATTCATCAACGTTTTGGTCAAAACCGTAGGATTTGGTCGCAATATCGGACCTGGATGCTTGTTTCAACCCATAGATAGATTGATTAAGCTTGCAAACTTTTTGCTTCTGACCTTGGGTTATGAACCCCTCGGGCTGAGACATAAAGATACTTTCTTTAAGATTGTCATTCAGAAAAGCAGTCTTGACATTCATTTGCCATATTTCATAATCATAAAATGTGGCTATGGAAAAGAGAATCTTTATAGACTATAACATAACAATAGAGGAAAAAGTTTCCTCATAGTCAACCCCTTCCTTTTGGGTATACTATTTTGTTACAAGCCTAACTTTGAAGGTCTCTACTTTCCCAGCTGAATCTCTCTTTCTCTTATAGATCCATTTGCACCCTATAGGTTTCACCCTTTCAAGAAGATCTATAAGCTCCTACACTAAATTGAAGTACATAAACTCCATTTCAAGGTCCATGGCTTTGACCCATTGGTCATTGTCTACATCATTCATTGCTTGTATATAGGACAATGGACCCTCAATGCCATCATCTAGTATGAAAACCTGAGTTTCAGTTAAACCAAAGTAACGGTTAGGTTGTGATACAATTCTCCCACTGCGTCGAGGCATTCTAAACGATTGAGAAGGATGAAACTGACTTGATGTGTTGGTTTCATCAACTCTTGATGACGGACCAGCTTCAGCAACAATCCTTGTCGATTCATCAGTAGCTTCATTTAATACTAATTTTCTTTGTGGTTTATGATCTCTCATGTGGTCTTCTTACAAGAAAATAGCATTTGTCGATACAAACACTCAATTTTCTTGTGGATTGAAGAATAGACCACCTCTCGTTTCTTTTGGGTAACCAACAAATTAGCATAACCTTGAACATGGTTCCAACTTCTTGGGATTTATCACTAACATGTGTGTTGAACAACCCTAGATTCTAAAATAACTTAAACTAGGTTTACGTCCGCTCCATAACTCGAAAGGCGTTACAAAAACACTTTTCGAGGGAACATTGTTCAAGATATGAACTCCAGTCTCTACTGCATATCCTTAAAACAAGCTAGGCAATTGAGTATAACACATAATTAAACGAACCATGTCTAACAGGGTTCTAATTCTCCTTTCAGATACATCATTTTGTTGAGGTGTACTAGGTGTTGAGAGTTGGGATTGAATTCCATGTTCTATCATATAGTCTTATAATCTTAAATCCATGTATTTTCTACCTCGATATTAGATAGAAATATTTTAATATTTCTACTTAATAGATTTTCAACTTCAGCCTTATACTCTGAACTTTTCAAGAGCTTCAGACTTATGCTCTATTAAGTATAAATAACCATATCTTGAATAATCAACTATAAAAGAGATGAAGTATTCAAAACCTCCTCTAGCTTTTATATTCATCAGACCATAGAGGTCTACAGACCATTAAGGTCTGAATGCATAAGTTCTAGGGGCTCTTTGGCACTATAACCTTTTCCACTAAAAGGTCTTTTAATCATTTTTCCTTCAAAACAAGATTCACATGGAGGTAATGAATCAATTCCTAACTCATTTAGAAGTCCATTCTTTATCGATCTCCCAATTCAATTGATATTAACGTGACATAATCTTAAATACCAAAGATAGGTATTGTTATTTGGAGAAATTCTTTGCCTTTTATTTTGAGTGTTAATGGTATTTTAAACATCTCATAATTCAAAACTGCTTTTGGTTTATTAGGTCTTAATACATATAAGTTGTTTTCAAGCTTAGCTGAACATATTTGTACACCATTCTTAGAAATCAACACTTCATTCAAAGAAAAGGTTACCTTATATGATTGTTCAATAAGACAAAAAATAGATATAAGATTCCTTTTAATCCTAGGACCTATGTATAAGTTTTCTAAAAACAGGAATCTATTTTTGCAAGACAACTTAGCATCTCACACTGCACGAGCTGAAATGACGTCTCCTGTTCCAACCTTGAGCATCACCTCACACTCCTTAAGCTGCTTAAAGGAACTAGTTTCCTATAAAGAAGAACAAACATGGTTAGTGACTTATGAGTCATATTTACCTTTTTTTCATTCTTCTTCTTCTCAGCAAGGTATTTGGGGAAAATTCTCTTACAATGTCCATTCACATTGCAAAGAAAATATTTTTCCTTATCGGCTACCTTAACCTTCCCTTTGCTCTTAACAGCAGCAGCAAAACGCTTCCTCTTCCATCCTTTCTTTTTCTGGATTTTCTTAAACCTAAAGGATGAAGGTGCAGACTTGGTTTTAGAGGATGAACCCTTCTGAAACCTATTGGAATGGGCAACATTTGCTATTCTTCTTTTTGTCCCTTAAGAGACTGAAAAGTTTGCAACTCATTTAGGAAACTAGTAATGTTGTACTCTATCTGGTTTATTTTCACATTGATGCAAAATTGAATAGAGCTCTTCGGAAGAGATTTCAAGATAAAGGACACTTGACTCTTCTCATCAAAGGCCGGTCGATTCATTTCTGCTACGTTGAAGTCGACTATCATGTTGAGAACATGTTCTCTAATAGATTGGCCCTCATTTATACGTGCATTATAAACGTATTTAATAGCCTCTTATTTGATCTGAATGGATGGTTGTCCAAACATCTCTCTAAGGGAGTCTATGATCTGACGTGCAAGGACTATGATCTCATGTTTCTTGCTCAGTATGTCAGACATACTAGCCAAGATATAGATGAGGGCCTTATCATTGGCCTTTGTCCAGCGGTCATATGCATCATTGACACTCTAGAATGCATATTGAGTAGGGAAAGTAGAACATCCCTCCATTAAGACGAAGTGTAGCTTAGCGATAACTAGAATCATATTCAGTTTTGATTTCCACGTCGCATAATTTTTACCGGTTATTGTTCTTTTTTTAAGCAGTGTGATAATTGAGGAAGACATGCTGAAATAACAAACAATTAACCATATTAGTTATCTTTGTCTTAACCCATTACACAAAATAATCCAATCAATTAAGCAAAAACAAACAATCAAAGAACCCTAATCAAACAAATGATTTGGTCTTTGCAACGATATTTCAGAAGTTTAGAGCAATAGTACATAAAAGGGCGATCAACTATACCTCTCCTGCATTGAGACAATCTCAGCTAATTACTAATACCAGAATAACTCTTATTCCTATAGTTCTTAGCTACCATTGTTTGGTCAATGATTCATTAACTATCATTGTTCGGTCAAGGATTCTTATTCCTATAGTTTTTAGCTACCGTTGTTCGATCAAGGATTCATTAACTTACTTAATTCATCTGTAAGCGTGACCCTACCATTTTCAGATCCTAGAGGTACGCTTCAATAAGTTCACATTAGGAAAAACAACTGTTGAAGATTGACCTAAGAAACCCTATCCATTTTTGTAATTGACGTTGTTCCGACTTAAATGATTAGGCTCTCATTCCAAGACGACACGCAAGCGAATCATAGAAATCTCACGGTGCAACCTAATATTGGAGATCATAGTATACGTTGACACACGTCCTTCTCCTACTTACTATGAACATTTTCCCTGTTCACCTTGTTATTGACCTATATAAACACTTTTCGAAGGGAGACCGTGCTCAGGGTGACTCATAGCCGAGTATGGATCATACGTGTGAACTCTCAGGGACATGAGAGCTCAAAATTGATATATCATATATACCATTTTTCTTCCACTAAAATGTTCTATTAATTTAGGGTTTGTTGTACTTAGCTAAATTTTAGCTAAATGAATCTAACTAAGTCTATTCTTATTATAACTCTTATAATAAAACTTTACTCTAAAGTTTCTAGGTGTATCAAACCATTTAATTTAGCTAGTGACATCTTATACTAATAAGAATAAGGTTAATTCAACGTCGATTCCGGGTCAGTTCCCAGTTAGGAGGTGTTCTGTAAATCATCAACTTAAGTGCCCAACCTTAGGCAGGAATTTACCAATGGAGTTCCCTTATAACCTTAAATCCTATTTGTCCTACTTAGTTTCATTAAAATAAAATAATACTTAATTCTAATTCTATTAGAATTAATGCAATCTTAGGTCTATTTAATTTTAAAAAATTTAAATTTAAATGAAATTAATCATAATATCCTATGTTTGGATGCAACTCTTTATTGTAGATTGACGGTTTCTAATTATCAAATTTTATAATTGTTATAAAATTAATTAATTAGTCCTATAATATGCATATTGTGGTTTAATTAATTAAAATCAAATTATAATTAAATAAAAATTCATGTTACATGTAAAACAGTATATTAATATAATATTATATTAAACTATGGATGTAATATGCTCAATGCAAATTGATTTTCATCTTAATTAATATAACACTTATATTAAAAACATACATGAAAATCAATCAAGCGTACACAAGACATTAATTTAAATATAACAAATTATACTTAACTAAGTAATTTCATGCATCATGCTTATCCAATTTTATATATTTAAAATATCAATATACTTTAAATAACTCATGAAATTTATAATGATGCATCAATATCATACATTATAACATTTATAATATATAAAAATGCATGAACATGCTTAAGCTAAGGTGGGATTTATCTAAATGACATCTACAAAGCATTTAAATAACAATTGAACCTGTAAAATTGGCCACTAGGATAAATAAAGCAACAATTACACTAATTAAGCTTTAAAATATCCTAAAACTAGCTTCTAAAGCTTCAACATCGATCCCAAAACCTTAAAAAAGTTTCAAACTTGGCCCAAAAACATTGAACTGGTCTAAAAATGAAAAAACCGACCCCAAACCAAGCTGAACCGATGTCAAATCATGGGCCAGATGAAGAATCAGAGTTAAACCATGCCAAACCACTGAACTAGCGCCAAACCGGAGTTGACCACAAAGAACCATGTGAACCGAAGCCAAGCCGTCTCTGAGCCATCAGCTGGACGGTGTACAAGTCGTCGGCCGTCCTTTGGTGCTTGCTGATGTCATTATGATGTCAGCTAGCCCTTCTTCAACCATTAGCTGTTGACGTTTTTTTTTCACATCTCGTTTTCTGTGCAATAGCGAAAAACACATCATTGAAGGCCTTCCAGTTGTCCGTTTTGGGCGAATTTGGTGTCAAAATTCTCAAAAAAGCATCCCGAATCTATATTTGGACTCTAAATTACTTGATTTTCAGTAACAAATACCCAAAAACGCAAGGACCTTTATAATTGATCATATCAAAAACTGTGAATCTATAGCCAAATTACAGTAAACATTCAATTGTAAAACCCCACATTCATAATGCAGAGATCCTCGCTAACCAATGCAAAATTTTAAAATCCCCAATTAAAATTGACAGGACTCTGATACCAATTGAAAATACCGTTTTACCATCGAGATTATATCTTGTTCCTTAAGTTCCATTATTGAACAATTGGTTTTAGGTCCAACCTATAAACTGAATATCTCTCTAGTGAATCAGAGGGTGGGGCCCCTTGTTCAAGACTTGGATTCGATCTTTAAGGGAACAACCTATCTAATAAACCTAAAGTAGGTAGAAGCGAATTTCGTCTTGCACCCTATGTCCTTAGCCATCAACCTAGTTTTACCCTTGAAATGGGAGGCTTATTAGGCTAGCAGTGTTGAGTGGTGGGAGGCTTATTAGGCCAGCGCTGAGCCATATTCATAATTTTTTTGGTCTCTTATGACTTGGTTGTTAATCTAAAGCTCCATTTGGTTGGTTTGAGCTCTGTTTTGCCTTAACAATCAATTTTGCCTGTTTTGAGGAAGCCCTGTTTTCGAATTCTTCTTTTAAGTTCCATATTATATTAATAGAATTAGACTATTTATTATGATATATAGAAATTTGTGAATATATTTCATTTCCGTAGGTTATTTCTTTTTGATCTTAGCAATTGGAGATTCACACTAAGAAAAGGCGGATCAGAGGGTTTCAACTTGTTTCCATCCACCCATAGCTCAAACTGGTACGTGGGAGGAGATTTCACCAAATAAAGGGGTAGTCTGAACATGAGAAGAATCCAAAGAAAGAAGGTCGTTGCCTTCATTGTCTATTGCAGTGGCTTTTCCTTTAGCCCTCAAATTCGAGTGGAAGTTGGATCCACTGTTACCCAACCCAAGTGGCCTTTTTCTTAATTGCCTGGTCACACCCACTCATTTTATTTTATTGATCACCTTATTAGATTTGAGGCTCAACATATCCTTTTGTTCGAGATTTAGAAAATCATGAAACAAACATGTAAAACCAAGACACAAATCCGAATTAAGTTGCATGAGATAACATATTTTAGGTGTATCAATGGACAATATTCTTTGATGTTGTAGTCCTGCTAGAATGTTTCTTTATTTTTATTTTCTTGAAAAATTGTCTTTAAGAGTTTAAGTATTTTTCTGACAATCGGTAAAATCGCTTTTTTGTTCACTCCAAAACTTCTAATTTCTAAACTACCAAACGGAAGAATAACTTCTCAATTTACAGAGTATTTTGGAGGTACGGTGGACTTTTAGTTTGGATGATATTTTGGGCTCAGTCAATTGGATTTGGACTAGCTACGTTGACTCTGGGCCAAATTAATTAATGAAAAAGAGTCCAATTGGATAATATGAGACATAACATTGAATAATTACAATGGATATTAATTTAGAAATAATAATGAATTGTATATGTATAACACCATTGTAAAAAAATTGTAAATATAGTAAAGCTATCCACGATAAAGTTCTATCGGTAAGTATTCTAATTATTCTTATAATTAGTCCCAAGTTCAAATTTTACAATTTCACCACACCAACTTTTTTGTTCAACTATTATAACATCCGTGCATCACTTGATCTATTTTCGTTCATAAACATTCAAGTACTTTGTATTAAATTATAACTTCTCAATAGTAATTATTTAATCTTGTGTTTTTTAAAATTTTAAATATTTAATTTTAGAAATAACTCATTTTAAATAAACTTAAAGTATTTGAAAACTACTCAAAATAACTTTTGAAAAACAAATCAAAAGTATATTTAGAATAAGTATTCTAATTTTAAAAAATAAATTTCGAGAAAGGGTATTTTTGTGGTTAAAGTACATCTTCAAATGTTTAATTTTAGAAAATGAGTGGATTCCGTAAAATTTATACACCAACATGGCTCAACAAATATCCAAATGCATAAAGATTGGAAGAAAATATCGACAAATATCCATTAAATAATATTATTTATAATATAAAAATCTAAAATCTATAATAAAATATTCTAAATTTGGGGAACAAAACGAGAGATATTTAGAACCATTTTAGAAAAAATAAAGGAAGAATTACTAAATTGGTTCTTATTAATATCGTCCACGTGTAAGAAGACAAAATAACCACTCAAACAGAAATACCACAAAATATTTGAAATTAATAATTTTGAAAAATATATACTTATATCCATTAAACTTTTAACTTACAGGGAAATTGTATTGGGTGGCGCAGTAAAAATCTAATTTAGCAATATTAGCATTAACATTTTCAATTCCGTAAATATAGCAACTTTTTAATTTAGGTTAATATTTTTTATTTTCATTTTCTCGTTATTCCAAAATAGCCCTTATATAAATCTCCACTTTTTTCTCTTCCTCTTCAATTTCTTTCTTTTATCGTTCTCCTTCATTCTTCGTTTTCTTCTCCTCTTTTCCACCGTTCTTCTTCACAGTTTGTCCTCTTCACCTACTTCTCTTCTCCTCATCTTCTTCTCTCTCTTCTCTACCGTCCTTCTCTTCTCTCTTTTATTATGTTCTTTTAGATTTCTCCTTTTTTGTCTGATTCTTTTTTTATTGTATTCTCCTCGTCTTCTTCTCCTATTCTCCTTAGTTTTCTCTAGGGAAAACAAGAATTATGTATGTATTTCTTTCCCTTTTTTAAAGCTCTAATATTCTTTCTTATACTTATTTACGTATTTTGGTGTCCGAAATTGGTAACGGAGTTTGATCATTAATTATCTTTTCCTTCTTCTTTCTGTGACTAGCTCATATTTATTATTTATTGAAATCAAGGTTACGATTTGTTCTTCCTCATCTCTTTTATTTATTCTTCATATCTTTTACCGAAAGGGGCTTTGCAGATCAGTTAGGTTTTATTTACGTTTGGTTCTATTTTTTTTTTAATTATTTGTATCAGTTTTTAAATCAGTGGTATGATGTACACTAATCTCTAGGGAAAACAATTATATGTGTTAGTTGACTAATACACTAATTACTACATGTTTTTTATATTTCCAAAATTGTTGCAGTTCATTGTAGTTATGGTTAAGCTTGCAGTAATTGTTTTTCATAGTGGTCAATGGGATGATCAACATTGCTACGTGGATTACAAAACAAATTGTGTTTTGATGGATGGAGTGTTATCATCATTTGATTCTTTTGTGAACTTAATGCATATTGAAATTTAGGTGAGTAATGTACTGAACTTTAAGTTTTAATTTGTTGCCTATAGGTAGTAATGATGTTCAACATGTTCTTAAGATTGTAAACATACCATAATAATTGTATCAACAATACATAAAGTGTATCATGCTTAGTGCATCAAGTGTATTTAATTGATTGATGAGTATGTCAACAGTTTAGTAACTGTATCAACAACATATCAAGTGTTTCCAAACTAATAATATATTTCAAGAAGTTTAGTAAGTGATTAAGTGTATTAAGTCTATCACGTGTATCAGCAAACCATAACAAGTGTATCAATATATAAAGTGTATCCACTACTACAGAAACTGACTCTTTTGACAGTTTTAAACTGTCAAGAATGATTATTCTTGAAGGTTTTAAAACCGTCGTTGAATCCAGTGTCAAGAAAGGCAAATTTCTTGACAGTTGTAAAAAACGTCAAGAATTGTTAACGTTGACAATTTATAACCGTCAAGTATTCAATTATTCATGACAGTTTAGAACCGTCAAGATTATAAGTTTTAATGTCAGTTTAGAACCGTCAAGAATGTCACTATGAATGACAAAAACCGTCAACAATACGAATATTAATTACATTTTAAAATCGTCAAGAATGATTTTTCATGACTCTTAATAACCGTCAAGAAAGTGATTGTTTATGACATTTTGTAACCGTCAAAAGTATTATTTTTCATGACATTTGGGAACCGTCAAGAGTATGCTTTTTAATGACATTTTGGAACCGTCAAGAATTTCGTTGTTTATGATATTTGCAAACCGTCAAGAAATTTTCCATTTTTTTAATTGTAATTTATTTATATTATTGTTCCTATATTATGCTCCCATTGGTCCAAGAATTCAACTACATATAAACGATAAGTATACATCAAATTTAGTTTTAAAACTCAAACATAAATATGCACTAGAACAATTCCAAAACTTTAACATATATTAACATTTTACCATATATGTATCAACATTTTGAAAACTTTACATATTTGTTCAATATTGTCATATACAAAACATTACTTCTATCAACCCAACTCAATGACCTTGAATGAAACTTGGCTTCAAATAAATTTGCATTCTGCATCCTCTACTACCTCCAATTCATGAGCTAAAATAAGTACCACCAAGAGCAGAGCCAATCTACAAGAAGTAGATAACATTACAACAACAAAGTATGTTCAAAACTTATTCAGTCAAAGAAATCAACTAACAACTATTAAGAGTAAGCTGATCATACTACACAAATAAAATCACAGTTTCTATTCTCCAACAACCATAATGAATGAACTTTGTAGAGTAATCTAGAGATTTTCAATGGTATTCAGAATCGAAGGTTGTAGAGTAATCTAGAGATTATCAATGATAATTAAGAATCGAAGGTTGAAATTCATAATAAGATCAAAAGGAAAAATAATGCCTTTAAATCACATCAATGGCTATACTCTCTATGAATGAACTTTGTAGAGTAATCTAGAGATTTTCAATGGTATTTAGATGGAATCTAACTAATATCAACATTGCTTGTTTTTCAATTATTCATTTTCAACATAATCTCAAGTGGACACAACAAAAAAGTGATTCCAATTTTCAACATGCCTTATAAAGGTTTACTATACTACAACCATGCCTTATATTGAACTAAGAAGGGTTGAATCACATTAGTACCTTGAAAAGTTGGCAGCAAGGACCCTAGTGTGAGTGTTTCAAATTCAACAGAATCGATCTTAAATTTGGGAATTTGCTCTGCATTTATAGGTTAGGTAATATTTCTTGTTGTTTTGCATATTGTCTGTGTCAAGAAAAATAAAAAAAAATTATAAACAAATGCATAAGAAATGGAGAAGCTACAAAAAGAGGGGGGAAATAAAAAAGTAAAGGAAAGGGCAAATAAAATATGTGGCAGCATGACAGGTGGAATTAACATAGTTAACCAACAAAAAAGTTGATAGAATGACTTAAGAATGGATACTGTTGATGAAATAGATAAACCTTATCAAGATAGGGCCACATATATTCAATAATCATAAGAAAGTCTAACACAAAAAAATTAAACAATATAGAAAGTACGTACATTATCAATGACCTATTTTTATGTTAGACACGTCCATCACTATCGATTCAAGCAGAAAAGAAGTTAGTTAAACTTTGAAACTACTCAAAGAAAACAAGTATTAAACAAAGTAAACTGTACCATTTGATACTATTGAAGAGTGTGGAGCACAACGACAATAACCAAGTCTTGTTCTTCACTATTTTTCACCTTTTTCTCTATTCACACATTTTATCAAACACCTTCTAGGCCCTCTATCTCCATAAAATTAAATAAAAAATTTAAAAATAAATCTTTTATGACTAGTATTTCATCCTTTATTTTCCATGAAAAATAAAGTAAAAGATGGATAAAACATGGGCAGAGTAGTAATCAAACCCCATCACAATATATACTTTACAAAATGTAATACTATCAAAATAATCCAATTGTTCCAACTTCTTCACATCTATGTCAAAACCCTTCTAGTTCTTCTTCCAATTCCAAGTTAAAATAAAATGAAGTTGATATTAAACTTACATAGAACATAACTATGCATTTACCCCTGTACATTCTTTTAAATCAATATGAAACTTTATATTCCACTTATGACCATTAATAACTTAAGTAAATATTACCACAGAGCAATAGAACATGGTAATCTTGACTAATAGAATGTGGCAATGATGAGAAAATAAAATCTACCTAATCTGCAATGAACATTATTGTGTGAATTTGAAGAAAAATTCATACCATAAAAGTGGAAAAGAAGAACATAAGACAAGATGAAAAAAGAACATTTCAATAATCATGTTTTCTACCTTCACTTTTATACACAAGAAAAAGTACATAACTTGAACTATGGAAATATCACCAACAAGTGAAAGTTGTTCTCTTGTAACATTACAATTTGAAATTTTGTAAAAGGAGAACATGTAAAAGAAAAATACCAACATTGTAGTGGCGGACTCTCTCAAATTGCCATCAATCTGGATATAGAAACTCGTTTGTGCAAACAAACTTGCAATTTCATTGAAGTCCAATAAGGATGGATCAAAAGTAGAAATAAACTCATTATAACCCAAACAATAGGTATAAAAAGAAAATCAACCATCAGTAGTGTAAAAAGATTTATGTCCAATCATACATACCCCTGCCTCTCCTAGAATAGGCTCAAACAAAAACCCAGCTATTCAGTCACGGTGCTTTACATTCCATAAGAATGGCAAGTAATAAGTTAAACCAGATGCCAAGTATATAAATCCCTATTGCGAAGCAATAAAAAAATATATAGGGCTGTTTTATAGTGGAAATACACAAACAAGATGATTTTTTTATGATTCTTTTAGTAACAGATTTCTTGACACATAAATTGCAAACACAAGGGTGACGATGTCTTTGAATAATATATTCTCCTAACCTTTAAAGATTTTCTAAAGGGCAACTGCATCACCAAAATCAACTTTAAGATGTCCAGGCAACAAGGGACCAAATTAGTCAAATGTAGATCTGTATCATTTCTACCATAGAAGTTTGAAACAAGCATCACCCATAAGCCAAACAAACCTTAAATTAAAACAAATAGTAAATTTCCTAAGGCTTAAGTTGAGCTATTAGGTATTTAATACAAAAACTAAACCAGTCCATCAGTGTAACAAACTTGAAGTTCATAGAGGAGAAGAGACATACCAGCAAAATGGTTGTGAGTTTGGGGTTTTTTAGTGTTTGTGTGGTCGGCGTCTGGAATGGCTATGCGTTTGAGTGGACCAAGAAGTTCTGTAGTTATCCTCAGCCGTGCGTCGTAGAGCGAAGTTGGGGCGGCCTAGATGTTAGAAAACCACCCATGCGCGAACGTTTATGGTGGAACATTTGCTATCCGTGGTGCGAGAACGTTCGGTAACCGGCCGTGGGGGAACGTCTGCAGTGCTCGAATGACTTTTGTCTGGAGCTTTGTGGAGCGAGGACTCGCATAGTGGTGGAGAATGGGGAGTGCGTGTGATTGGAAAAAATTGGGGAAGAGGAAGAAGATAGGGTTTGAGAGAAAAAATTGAGGAAGAGGAAGAAGGTATTTTCGTATATTGTGAGAGAAGAAAGGAAATTTAGGGGGGGAAAAAGGGGGAAAAGATTTGTTTAGAAAAGGGGGAAAAGAAAAATATTTAGATAGGGAGAAAGTAGGAGATAATGATTTTTTTTTATTAATTATTTAATGAAAAGTGGTGGGAAATTAGGAATAAATGAGGAAATTTTGGATGTTTGGTTGTCGTCGGGAGGGAATATGAAATTTGGGTTGTGTGTGGAGGGAAAGGGAAAAAGTAAAAAGAGAAGAGGAAATGTAGGTTTATTTTTTTAAAAAAATAGGTTTTTTTTATAAAACATTCTTGACGTTTTTAAAACGTCAAGAAACGTCAATAAATTTGAAAATGAATCTCCTCCGCTTTTCATAAAAAATCTTGACGTTTTAAAACGTCAAGAGTTTATCGATATTTCTTGACCGTTTTAAAACGTCAAGGATAAATATATACATTTGACGTTTTAAAAAACGTCAAGAATATCGAAATCATAAAAATTCTTGACGTTTTAAAAATGTCAAGAATGTAAAATAAACAACTTGACGGTTTCAAAACGTCAAGAAAGAATTGTATATTACTTGACGTTTCAAAACCGTCAAGAATTCTGTAAATTGCCTCCCCTCCGCCTTTTAATCAAAATTTTTGACGGTTTTCCCATTAAACCGCCCCTTTCTTGACGGTTTTTCAAGAATCCGTCAAGAAAAGAAAAAATCAACCGTCAAGAAAGGGTCTTTTTCTAGTAGTGATCATGTTTAGTGCATAAAGTGTATTTAACTAATTGAGTGTATCAACAGTTGAGCAAGTGTATCAATAACAAATCAAGTGTTTCAAACTAATAATACGTATCAATGAAGTTTAAAAAGCGATTAAGTGTATTAAATCTATCAAATGTATCGACAAACAATAACAAGTGTATCAACGATATATAAAGTGTATCATTCATAGTGCATGAAGTGTATTTAATTGATTGAGTGTATCAACAGTTGAGCAAGTGTATCAACAACATATCAAGTGTTTCAAACTAATAATATGTATTAGTGAAGTATTAGAGAGTAAAAAAAGTGTATGAGTAGAACATCAGTGAAACAAATCAAGTGTATCAACAGTATATATTAGTGTATCAACTATATATATTGGTATTAGTAATTACCCTAAATTTTGGGGAAGATGAAAAGTTAAAATGTGAAGGGAAGAAAAAGAACGTGAAATGATTTAAAGGTAGCTTCGTAATTTCGTATTTTTCCTTTCTTTTTGTAAAAGCTCCTTAATTTATCAACAATTAGCAAAGAGCTTAATTTTATTTTTTAAAACTTAACTTTAATATTATACCATCTAAAACAGATCATTAGTTAAATTTATATTTAAAAATGGTTAACACATTTAATTCTAACACACGTGTTAATCTTTTTCAAACTTCATGTCGACCGATCGAACCATTTTTTTTCCTATCGATGTATGACAATATTCAAAGAAGAATTAAATCAAATTGCTTATTAAAATTTTAGAAGTTTAATTGATAAAATTGTAAGTTTCACACCAAGTGTATTATCTTGTATTTCAATAAAATGCAATTTGGTCTTAAACTTTTTCAAAAGTAAAAGTTTAGTTTTTGAACTTTGATTTCTAAGAATTTGGTATACTTAATTGTTTAAATTTGTAATAATTTAGTCATTTAATTTGTTAAGCTTGTAACAGTTTAGCCTCTTATATGCTCAAATTTAGTAATAGTCTAGTTTCAACTTTGAAAATTCTCATCAAACTTAATTGCCAATTTTAATTCTATAATGTGAAACGAGTGTTTGGAGCGCTAAATTGGTTATTATAATGAACTGTTATAATATATAGTTATTGTTTGGGATCGTACCCTAGTTTAGTCTATTGTTGGGCATAGCAATTGTTGAGTTGGTTGAGAATAAAAGGAAAGGAAAGATGTAAAGGAAACAACTCTACTTCTTAAAAACAAAATAAAACATAAGAGAATGAAATGAAAATGGAGGAGTCAACATTATTATGAACCACACTAATCTTAATATCAATAAAATAAAGAAAAGAAAAAGATAATAGGGGTGAAAGATGAGAGAGAGAGAGAGAGAGAGAGAGAGAGAGAGAGAGAGAGAGAGAGAGAGAGAGAGGAGTTCTCCATTAGCTTCACCAAACCCCCACATCATCTGCCGTCCCTACCCAACTCCTGATTACATCTTAATGCTCTAATCTAATGCCCTCTCCATAATGATTAAATTCCTTATCATAACTCTTTCTTACAAATCTACTTTTTTAAATTCATTTATCATTTACTCACTTACTAATAACACTCAAACACACTATATTTTACTTTCTACAGCACTACTAACAAATTTTCTACTCCATCCTTTCTTTCTTACTTACGTTTTTTCTATTTTAATTTTACTCCTTTCAATGCCCCCAAATTTTATAACTATAACAAATATCTACCACTTCTCTAACAAAATTAAAAAAATCGACCATTTTTTTAAAATAGTTTAGGTTTACTCTTTTTTTTCATCGTTTTTCTTCTCTTTCTCTTGATCTGTGATTTTTTTCTTTCCTAAGAATCTTTAAACAAAACAAAAACGTTTAGATTTGAGTAAATAAACATACAGCAAAATCTAAATGATCGTGTACTAAAAATAAACGTGTAGCCAAATCAAAACAATCGTGCACCAAATCTAAGCGATATATGCCAAAGAATCTTAAAAAAAAAAGGTTTAGATTTGGATCCAAATCTAAACAATCAAATCTAAATAATCGTGTAACTAAATTAAAAGAATTTTGAAAAAAAAAACGTAAATGATCGTGTACCTTGTTGACGAGGATTTTTGGTATTTTTCATTGTGGACCTCTAGGCTTTTTTTCGTTTTCGAAATTGTTCTATAAAATTTAAATATCTAGCTGCTTTGTTATATTTTGGAATGAGTATTTGTCTAATTTTATCTCTTGTATCTTCAGAAAATCTTAAATTTATTACGCAAAAATTAAATTTTATTAGATTAGTTAAATAATGAAATACAACATGTGAAAATGTTTAAATATCAATAAAAAGTAGTTGTTACGACTAAATTTAAGATTTTATTGAAAATATTATAAGGACTAAAATTAAACAAACCTCGAGTTATATATATGTACCAAAATGTTATTTTAATGATATGTACTTGAATTCTTACTAATTACATCAGAACAGTTTAATTTGATTAAAGTTAATTTTCATAAATATACAAAACACCAAAATATTTACGGTCCGTATAACAAAATCAAAAAATCTAGGAAGTCGGTAAAATATTTTCACAAATTTGGAATTTATGAAAATATTTTACCGACTTCCTAGATTTTTTGACAGATGATTCGTCACTTCTCTTTCTTCTTCTTTGCGATTTATTAATCTTTTCTTCGAGATTTCTTCGACTCCTCTTCCAAATTATCTTTCTTCTATTTTAATTCATCTTCTTTTACTTTCTTTCTTTCTTTATCTTCACTTTCTTTCTTCCAATTCATCTTCTAGAATATCAAGATCGTTTAAATATTACTTTGATATGATCTAAACGATCACTTACCTAGTCAACACAATCGTTTAGTATGATCAACACGATTTTTTAGATTTGAATTCCTTTTCCCATCGTTAAATCGTTAAAAAGAATTACACGATCATGTTGATACTACTTACACGATCATGTAACATTTCCTACACGAATGCATATTATGATCGTTTAGAAAAGGAATTACATGAATGTATGTGGTCGTGTAATCGGATATTGACTGAGATAGTTTTGGTATTTTCCTTTGTGGGCCTGTAGATTTTTTTCGTTTTCAAAATTGTTCTATACAGTGTAAATATTCTGCCGATTTGTTGTATTTTTGAAACAACTCTTTGGATTAAGTTGTTTTCTTTGTTTTTTTTTTAAATAAAAGAACTATTATATTAAATACAATATAGTTGTGAATTGAAGTTTGTCTTTTGAATACTATTACCTTATATCATACTACAACAAAATATCGTCGAATCATAACAGTTAAAATAGACATAGTTTAATAATAATTGACATATTTTTTCTTTTGAAAAATGAAATGTTGAAAATAATATTTTAACATTAATTATTGTTATATATATTTATGGAAAACTAAAGACGTTATGGTGACAATTGAATGGATGCATAATTTAGAGCTAAATTGTGGAGGGAGGTTTAAGTAATGATGGATTTTGGGAAAGCAATAGATTGTGCAGTGGGTATAATATATTCTCAAGTCGGTAATGATAACGATCTTTGAAAACAATAGAAAATGAAATGTTGTTTGTAGGGTTGCAATATCCAACTCGTACTTGAAGATGATCAGCAATTAAATCAGTGGGGGTGGTTGATACATATAATTTATTATATATTATATTACATATCTTTCCGAACTACTTAGATCAAATGTTTTTAGATGGACTTAGAAATACTCTAGAGTTTGGTCGACTCCACGATTAAAATATATATCAACTTATAATTTATTAATTTTTAGGTGGTAGCTAACAAGAACTTTGTTCTTTTAGTATTGGTGAATATATCGTTGGATACCAAAAAGTTTGTAGTTCCAATCCTTCCAATTCTTATTTACTATAAAACTCTTTATACGCTACTCCACAACTAATAAATTTTCCAAGTAAAACAATTCAAGTACTACAAAACTAAATTACTTCTCTTCTCGTTCTAAATGTCTCGAAAGTGTTTTTGGTGCATGAAACATAACATAACATCTTTTATTACTTTATGTTATAAAACTCATATAGCATGAAAGAAAATAATATTGAAATTATGGACAATTTTTTAAATTTAGTAACAGAGTGAATTATTTTGTTTTTATGTTTTATAACTTTGAGACTTCGAAGAAGCCATTCAAATTTATGATATTGTTGGGTTTAAGCTAAGGTCATATATATATATATATATATACCAATACAAAATTTGTAATCTTAGAATTGTTAAAGAAGAAAATACAAGAGATAAATAAAAATTAAGAGGAAAATAGAAAAAATGGATAAAAATCAACAAATAAGAACTATATTTTAATTAATATTCATGTGTAATAATTACCCGAAGTGTAACACGTCATAAAATAATGTATAGTTTCTAACTACTAGAATACTTTTTAGGTTGAGAATAAGAAATTTAATGAGAAAAACATTATTTTTAAAAAAATCTTATTATTTAAACTTTTTAAAATAATTTTGAAAGTATTTCAAAAACTATTTTGTTCGGTTATCGAACATCGATCAACTTAATTTTCAAAATAAATTAAACACTTAAATGGTTCAACTAAACACACTCTTAATCTTTTGGTAAATGATATATATTATTTAAACCAATTCGACAATGTTTAGATTATTTGCTAACATATATCTATAGTTATTTCCTTCTTGAATATAGCTATAATTATATTGTCCATGACATGGTTATATATGGTATTATTCAACATTGCCATAAATCATATATAAAAATATTCAAATAATTGTTTAGGTATTTATAAATGGAAACCAATAAAAATCTCTCTTTATGTTTACTTATCTTTTTTCTAACAATATAAAATAGGAAGTTGGTTGGAATCAGAATAAACATCAAGTGGGAAAGGATTACTTTGAATTTTGACCACTAAATATTCTTCTTAAAATAGTTAAGAAATAATGTAACATCGGAAGAGGAAAAAAGATAAAAAAAAAAATGTTTTCTTTAGACCAATTCATAATTGTCACCAAAATAGTTGAATTGAAGCAGAGTTACCAAATTAAAGTGTTTTAATTAACAATGGGTTGGTGAGCTAAAATATGACAACACCATATATCCTTAATTAATAAATATATATATTTTTTAAACCCATAATGATTATTTAATTCTACATTTGAATGTGGTTTTCTTCTTCTTGAATTAAAACTAATTAAACAAATTATAACTTGAGAAATTCAACCTGATAAACACCTTCAAATATAGTAATAGATTAATGATAGTAATAGATGGAGATCGATAGATTTTTATAAATATTTAGTAATGATATTAATAAAAACTGATAAAAATCTATTAATATTCATGATTAATTGAGACTTTGAAATTTTGTTATATTTTATAAATATTTTCTAGTAATGTATCCTTTGCTATAATTTCTCAAATAATAACTATATTTTTCTTCTGTGCTCTTTTTAGCAATGGAAATAATCGACAAAACTAGCCAACAAATTTTTAAATTATAGGAAACATTACAAAAATATTGCATATATGGACAAATAGACTTTTTTTTCTTTCATATTTATGTTTTTTCTTAATTCTAATTTCATCTATCACGTTGGAACTAGGATTTGACAAGGTAGGAAAACTATAATTAGGCGTTTGAGTTTTGGATGCTTGAAATAGAAACTGTTTGGAACTTGTTTGCCTAATGTGATTGCCTAAATTGATTATCTGGATGAAGGGTCATCTAGACAAAAGCCTAGACTAGTTGCATGGATGATAATCACCTAGCCAGAATGTAAAGCCCTGATCGCATACTCCCCCAACTGCAGAAAAGGCCTTGCCATAAAAGCAGACATGAAATTAAGCTTAAATATATGGTGGTGGTTCTGTCCCCTGAACTCCTTCCACACGGTGAGCATTTGATGCTTAATAAACCGAGTAAGTGTTGGATAAGTGAAGTCCAGCACAAACCATTGTTGTAAAAGAAAAGTACACAAGGATTAGGATTGAGTCTATGTATATCGTATAGGTAACATATATATTACCTATATGTATATACATATATGTATATATGCAGCATTCCCAACATTTCATTATCTTCAGAAAATAGATTACAACTGGTTTTTTCAGTATGAAAGGGGTCACTGCTAGTTCCTTCATGGAAAAGGTCACTACTAGTTCATTCATCAAATCTTTCTATACCTCTATACAAGTTCTTGGCTCTCCGTGATACACTCATTCTATGTAGGAGGGGCACATTTCAATGGTTAATAAATGTCTCTCCACACCCTCTAATGAGTCCTAATTCGAGTTCATACATCTCTTTCATGAACACTTTATCTGTTCGTACTCATCGACGTGATACTTCGCAACGTCTAAGGATTTGAAAACTCCTTCTCTATACTTAATCGATAACTTATTCCTAATGTTCATCCAACACTTGTTCATCGTTAAACACCTATAGCATAAATACGTGTAATTATCTTACACTAAGGGCAACCATAATTCTAACTAAAGAAAATGACTCCTGCTTCTAACAAACAAGTTGTGTTCACAAATAATAAACTATAGGCTACCATAACTACAGGATAGCCACAAACACATCGATAAAAAGTTTCAAATTCTTCAATTTCATCAATATCATACATTTAAAAATTTCATCATTAACACAATTTGAATCATTATTATCACAATTTCAATAATAATCATTCCCTAACATATTACAATTGTTAAAATTTCATTCACACGTAGAATTTGGTTCTTAAACAATTAAATATACATTATAACTAAAAAACTCTAATAATTTCTATTTGGAATTTAAATTACAAAGATATTTACTTATTTAATCTACTAAATTTTATACATTCTACAATATATATTACTCCCTAACATATACAATATTTATACAATATACATTATTCCCCAACATACACATACAATATTTATTCAATATACAATATACAATTTATACATATAATTTAATTTATACATACAATATAATATATATTTTTTAGAAACGCAAAAAAGAACAAAATACACTATTTTTATCGGTAGAGACGACGACACAAGGATAGTGAGCGGCGGTTGGCGACGATAGCGACACGAAAGCAGCAAACGACGATCCCTCTCCTCTCTTTTCTTTCTTTCTCTTTTCTCTTTCTCTTCTCCTTGCGTGCCTCTGTGTTCTGTGAACAAAACTAAAATGAGAGGGATCTCCCAACACAGCTAAAAACATCGAAAGAACACCCCATTCACAACACTGTCACTTGTGGCATCGTCAGTTCTCTAAGAACTACCAATGGTGTCACTTATGTCATCATGAGAAGTCTGTCAAAAGTAATCAAAACGTCACACATCTCGCGATGTTACCTACCCCACATCGACAGAGGTACGACCTCTCACGACTCCATGCAATTTGGCGACATGATATGGTTGTCAAAATATTTTAAATGTTCAACCTTTGTCGACGTGGTCAAAGCAACGTTAACAAAAGGTTCACCTCTCACGACGCCTTGCATGCAACGCCGAAAATTATTTAGGCAATGACAACGTGTACATGCATAGCGTCATGAAAAGTCTATATTATTATTTAAATTAAATGTTCTCGTGACATCTCCTCGTTCGGCATAGTGGAAGCTGCACCTTGGATCGATGTTGTTTGTGTGATGTCTGCAGACCTCCATGCTTCTGACGCCTTCTTCACGGCATCGTGAAAATATTCTTCTTACGGCGTCACTTTTTCCAACCTCTTTTGGCATCGGTAAACCTCCGATTTTTTGTAGTGTGTAAGAGAGACTTTGACTTAAAAAGCTAGGCAAGGAGCTAGTTGACTGTGACCGTGAATGACTCTCCTTACAAACGTTTCTTTTTTTTTAAAAAAATAATTTTTAAAAGATATTTGAACCCTTAACATTAATTCTATGGAAACCATGAGAAAGAAAGGTTGAAAATCATTTCCTTTGGACCTCGTATGGTGATTGTGTGGTAACATGTGACTTGTGATGTATATTATTAATGAGATTAGTATTAATAAAAAAAATCAAGATGTTCGTGAGATATTAAACATCTAAGAGAATATCTTTGCACACTATGCGATGTGATTCTCTATTCTTGCTGTGTGATCTAGAATAGAATATGTTGGTATTTTTGTGAAAAAGAATTAATGAGATTATTTTTATTATTTTAAGATTATTTTTAAAGTGGATTAATGATATTTAAAAATAAAAAGATAAAAGATTTCACACCTTATTAGGAATCTTTTGAAGATATTTTCGTTGAAGTATTAAATACGGGCAACTTGACTTTACTTAGCTATCGAGCATAACTAGTATTCTTCAACGCAAAGAGAATTGATCTAAGTGTGCAAAAGGTAATTTTATTATCTTCTTGATTATGGTGTGCTTTTGAAGATCCATTTATGGAATTATTGTGTACGTAAGTGATATGAATGAAGAGATTCTGTTGATCGAACAACTATTAACCTCAAGGGGAGCCTGACTTCATCTTCAAGAAGATTCATTCACAAATTCAGGGGAAGCTTGAAACTGTTTAAGTTTTTGTTTTCTTTATAAACTTAAAGAGGGAGTCGCTACATAAGAAGGAAGTTCTTCGTTGTAATGTTGAATTAATGACTTCATTGAATCTTAAAATTATTACTTATCTGAGTTAAAAAGCTCCCCAAACTTAAGTGGTATTCACCGAACTGGGTTACCAAAGCTCTTTGTGTTATTTGCATCTGCTGTATCCTTAGTTATTTTTTTAGTTATCTAGTTTAAAATTAGCTAAAAGATATTCTGATTATCTTATGTTTTTCATAATGCTCTATTCATGTTGTGTGACCTTGAATAAGATGTCTCATACCTGTTGTGTGATCTAGTATGGGATGCCCTTTGCTTGTCGTGTGATATGGCATCAAAAGATGCTTCATGCGTGAGGGAATTTATGGTATTGCCAATGCGTTGAGACTTCTCCACTTGATCGTAACTTGGCAAGAGAGTGTGGTAAATGCTTGAGCCAAGGAGAGGGTACAAAGACATAACTAAAAATGTAGGATAAATCTGTGAGAGAAATGTTTAGTATGCGAGAGGCATACGACCAATAAACATTGTGAAAATTGATTTACTATAACACCTGGATTGAAAACTAATTTTGTTGAAATAAAACAAACTTGTTGGTATTTGAGTTGTTTGATAAAAGATCCCACTCACTAGGCGTTTTCATCTAACCTTTCAAATATGTTATTTTATTCCTCCTTAAGAAGCGAAGGGCATCCAACATTGAATTTGCAGTCTTGATCATCTACTATGCCTCCTTAATCCTATCATATTGGGTAGTGGTCACTATTTACTTACACAGCATATAGTAGCTAGGGAAGGAAAGTCCAAATCTTGTTGCGTCTTGTTTATTAGTTTTGTAATAGATGATGTAAAAGTACGAATGTACCTATCTTTGAATGATAATTGAAATTTACATCATCTTCATTCTGCGTTAAGCTTCTTATAATTGTCTCATTAATTCAACTTATTAGACATTCTTAGTGCTTTCTACGCAAAGAGCCTCGTAAAGGTTGTCTAGGCGGTCACGTCTTTATTCCATCGCATAGAGTGAATAGAAACATGCATGAGACACAAAAAGCTTAGATTGGTTGCCTGGTGGGTGGTCGCTGGACAAAACGTCTAAAAGAGGGTTGCCTAGATTGTCACGATTTCCTGGATAGAACGCCTAGATTGTGCAATTAGAATCTGCAAGATAAAAACTTATTAGGTAAATGGCTGAGTTGAGGAACACGTGCATTCTCTATAAGTTGTTTTGCGACTCTACTAAGAATGCAAACAGATCCTAATATTGTCATGTCGCCTTCAGGATAAAACAACCTAATGTTTGATTGGAGCTGCACTAGAATCGGTCACAATATACTTGTAAAGTCCAGAGTTTATGAGGGAGACCATGAATGAACCGATATCATACCTGAATGAGAGGGATCATGGGGACATGAAAGTAAGGTTAAGAAAGACTTAAGAATTAAAAGTTACTATCTAAACCAACAAGGTCCACCTTTCTTTTCGGTGGCTCTATCATAAGAATTCTAAAGTTAAGCTTGCTTAGTTTGTAATAATTCTATGTTGGGTGACCTCCTGGAAATTTTTCTAAGATGCATGTGAGTGAGGACAAAGCATATGAAAAGGACTTGTGTTGGTTTGTAGGGACAACTTAAATAAGCCTTTGAGACAAGTAAGAATAATGTTTCCAGGTCGTAGGGGATGCAGGGGAATGTCGAGGATTGGAATTCCAAATCCTAGTCTGAATCTAGGGCTTGGGGAGTTACAATACAAATACTAGTGAATGATTTTTCTCGGGTAATAAAATGACAAAGAAGAAGTTTTTGATAGAGTTCTATAAGAAAGATATTTTTTTGATGATTCAAATGAAACAAAGAGGAGAACTATATATAGTCCTAATAGTTGTTACTTTTCATGTAAATGTATAGGTGATAATACAAGTCGATCAATGATACTCTACGTGGCAAGTCAACTAGCATTTGTTATCATTAAGAGTCCCCCGTTATTACACTACTTCAATATGTATTAGTAGAAGTCTACCAATGATAATTAATGATAGAATTCTATATAAAAAAAGTTGTCTATTGATGTTATCATTGATAGACTCTTATTTTTATATGTATTTATACGAGTATATTAATTATTAATAGAATCTATATTATTTAAAAGTTAATATTTATTTGAACGTATTCATGAGTTACTTAATAATAAAAAAAAATCTAGTTGATATATCTATAATGTCATGCCCCTATAAATGAATACCTATTGAACTTTATACATTCTAGTACCATATATTAGATAATGTAGGTTCTATTGTAAAACTAATTCACAATGAGACAAATATAATACATCTATCTTATAAACATTTGGGTACAGGGTTTGGGTATAGGGTTTAAATATATATGAGTTTAGGTATAGGGTTTGGAAATCTGAGTTTCTAATGTCTGTGTTTAGGGTGCTGGGTTTGACTTCCTGAGTTTAGTTAATATGTTTAGTTTTTTGTTTTTAAATTGTACATCCTAAATTTATTATGTATCAATTTTTTAATTGATTGTTTTTCATATTTTATACCTCTAATTCAATTTCTTGATTGTATTAGATTTCATGACAATATAATGCAAAAACAAGAAATTTTAACATTCAATAATTATAATTTTGATGGGGTTCACAAATGTTCTAGTTAAGCAACATTCAAAAAGGTCTAATAAGTTTCAAAATAATCATAATCAAAAGTGTCAAACAAAGGCGAAAGTAAGTAGACTTACATTTAGCCATAATTAGTGCATTTTAAAACACTTTTATCAAAAAAGTTTAAATAAAAATGCGCTTTTTTAAAAAAATATTTTTTTGTTAAGTCAATCCAAATAAGTGCTAAGTCTTCTAGTTCAATTGACCAATGAAAAGAATGAAAAATGTTATTAAACTAAAAATAAATCATGGTATATGGTATATATATTTACAATTTCCTCTATAAAACTAATATATTAATATTTGATTTATACTTAAAGATCACGATATAGTCATCAATTTCCACCAGAAAAATATAACAACATAAACAAAATTTTCTAAAATGAAAGAAAGATTGATTTAAACAAATAAGAGAAGAGATAATTAAAAAGATTGTATAATAATAATTACTATTAAAAAAATCTCAAAAAAGAAAATAGAAGAATGAGAAAATGTGTATTTTTAAAAATATTATTATAATTAAATCAAAGGCATATTTGGAATGACTCAAAAAAAATATTTTCAAAAATTCATTTTTATTAATTTTTCAAGGTTTGTAGCAGTCGTCAGAGTTTGTGGTTGGAAGTTCGCTGACGGAGTTGTCAGAAATGACATACAGTAGTCGGCTGACAACCACTACAAGAAATCTAGACTCTCCTAATGTATAATCCGATGTCGACATAAGAAACGTAGGGAAATAGCACCGTCATCGATACTATAAGGTGCATGTTGGCCGAAACCATTATTTTCAACGTCGGAAATGGCCAACCCGTCCTCAACACGCCTTGCACGTACACGTTGGGGAAAAAGAAAGAATTAAAAATTATTTAGTTTTTTCGACTTGGTTAACTAGATGTACGGGAATGGCCACCACATTCCTGATGTTGATGTCTACGGCATTGGGAAAATGATATTCTTATTTAAGTCTTTCCTTTTCCCCAAAGACATACATGTAACCATCAGAATTATGGTGGTCATTTCCAACATCATAAGTAAAAATATCAGAAATATGGGGCATTAGTCGCGACGTTTTACTTATGGCGTCAGGACTAGGGGGATCTCCGACGTTTTTGATGTGCACTGGGAGATCCCCTAAATATTTTCAAATCTGTATTCACATAACACAAATTCAAAAAAGAGAAGAAATTTAAAGAGAAAGAGGTAGAGAGAGAGATCTGTCACTGTCGTTCGCGTCTGCCGTAGGTTTACCGTCGCCGCTGGTTTGCTCCGTTGCTCATCGTCCCCACTCATCATCCTATTCTGTCATCATCGCTATAGATTCCGGTAAGTTCTTTGTTGTTTTTTGCTTTTTAATTTAAATAAATGTATGCATAAAATGTATACTGAAATTGTTATAGGTTTAGAGTTGGAATTGTTGAAATGTATGTTTAAATGTGTTGAAATTGTTAGAGGTTTAGGGTTTTGAAATTGGTTAGATATTTAGGTTTGAAATTGTTTAAATATTTGAAATTGAAATTGATATTGTTTTAAATTGTTGAAATTGTGGAGGGGCTATAATGGATTAGGGCCTATACTAGATTGAGAAAATTGGTTGTTAGAAGTGTTAGTTAAAGCATTTTCATTGATTTGTTATGACTATACAGATGAACAAGAGATTTATGAAATCAAATTGGAACTTATTAGAGGATGTGAAGCGACACCTATTAACAATTGGAATATACCCCTCCTATACCCTGGTTGTATCTTGGAGAGCCAATGAACTTGCATAAAAGTATACAAAAATTTGATGAAGGAACTAACAGTAACCCTTTTGATGAAGGAACTAGCAGTAACCCTTTTCTCAAAGAAAATGAAATGTTGGTTCTACGTAGTGATTTACAAGCTTCAATTGAACATGGAGAAGAAACGGAGGAAGGTTTGGAGAATGAGATGTAGTTTAACATTGGTGTAGAACAAGAGACAACAAACATATTTTAGGAGTTATTGAATGAAGCACGAAATGAGCTATACCCATTTTCAAAATTTTCCTCCCTGAACTTTTTGGTTATGTTGATGCATATCAAGGTTCTCAACAGTTGGAGTAACAAGTTCTTCGATATGTTATTAGAACTGTTAAAAGTAGAGTTTCCAATGACTGCTATCCCTAGTTCATTCTATGAAGCCAAATGAAAACAGTGTGACTTAGGTCTGAGATACGAGACTATTCATGCGTGCAAGTACGACGGTGTATTGGACTTGAAGGAAATTGGCGATTTACAACATTGTCCAACATGTGGTGAGTCTTGGTATAAAGTTAGTCCTAACAAAGAAAAACATTTTGCATAAGGTATTGCACCACTTTTCATTGATACCAAGATTAAAGCGATTGATTGTATCGCAAGAAAGCTCGTCTAACATGAGATGGCATAAGGATAAACAAGTCGAAACATAAGATGTGTTGAGATATCCAACTAACGCAAAGAGATGGAAGCATTTTGATTGTGAATTTCCTGATTTCGTTTCAGATTCACAGAATGTTCCTTTATGATTAGCTTCAAATGGGTTTAATCCATTTGGGAATATGAGTACCTCGCAAAGTATGTGGCCTGTAATTGTTTGCATGTAGGAACAATCAAGGGCTAACAAGGCTGTTAGAGCGAAGTAGCCTTACAACCACAACAGCAAGTCCAAGTCGTTTCTACAAAGACAACATGAGTTCACTGAACAACAAGGTCACCCAATAGACCATGTAGAGTTGTTCAGAGAAACACACACTAGTAGGAGTGGCCAGTTCATTTCACAATGTTGGAGCAGAATCAAATGCAGGAACTCTAGTCTCAATCCATCCCAGAAGGTTCTCAACCCCTATCCAGGGACAAGATATGTGAGACTATTTTGGGTAGAAAATCGGGCTACTTAAAAGTTACCCCAAGCCCAAGTCCCAAAAGGGTGTTAGTAGTTGTTCGCCTTCACATGAGTATGAGATGCACTCAAAAGAGGTTAGCGAACTAAGAGCTAGCCTTGAAAATACTCAACGATTAATTGAAGAACAAAGACCGTCAGAGTTGCATGCCCAACAAATGAAAAAAAAGTGTCTGACAAATGGAAGGAATGAGGAAGATGATTGAGAAGAAGAGTCGGGCACAGAGAGGACCATGAACACTTAGGATACATATTTTTCAACTTTTAATTTATTTAATTTTTCATCAGTGATATATATCTAAATTTACTTTTATTTCATTGTAGGTTTGGACTTGTGGGAATGCGGCGTTCCCGGCGATTAAGAGATCTAGCATTTTTTCTTTTTTATGTAATTTTTTTCATGAATTTATGTAATTGTTGGATATTTGAATTTAGTATTTAATATAAATACAATTTGCTATTCTAATAGTTTTTTATTAACTTTTTGTTACTTGTCTTTTAGAATCCGATTAAATTTAAATCAAATCATACCTCACAAAAATAAAGATTATTAATAATTAAAAAATAAATTGAGCACTTACTCCCAACGCACAAAAGGCATCAGGAAGGAGGACCTCCCCACGTCGAGAGTAATCTATACCCGACACTCGAGGGACATGTTGGGCTATCCCTATTGTCGATGCATGAAGTGGACATCGGGAGTGTCCTATTGCCGACCCACGCCATCCGCCAATATGTAAGGCATCGGGAGTACGGCATTCCCGACGCCGTCCCATTTGTGTGTCAAGAATGTCTAAATGAACATACTACTACCAATGCTCTTACCGACGATACTATGTACGTTAGGAGAGTTGCGTCCGACGTCATTTGTTATATATTCTGATGCGCTCCAATGTTGGGATAGCCCCAATTCTTGTAGTGAATGGTTAAGTCGATCAATTTTTACGAATGATTAAACTATTTGTTGGTTGCCAACCATCAAGACAATCGGTTGCCAAGAGTCATGACTATTTGTCATTGGTCGTCACTATGACCGTTTATTAATAGACATGATGGTCGGTCATTAATGATAACAATTAATTAGTCGTCGACAATCAAGATGTTCACCCTACAATAGTGACGTCCAAAGTTGTAGGTCACCAATGATCAAAATGATTGATCACCGATGATCAAGATGATTAATAATCGATAGTCAAGATCACGATCCAAAGCCGACGGTTAAGATGATCCAAAGGCGACGATCAAGATGATTCAGAGTCGAAGGTCAAGATAATCGGTTATCGTGACTGTCGATCGATGATGATCGATTATCAATGGTTGATGGTGAAGTTGGCCAATATTTGTTCCCAATGGTTATGAATGATCATTATGACAGAGGTTGAAGTGAAATCTTTTTTAAACACATGACATGCAAAAGAAAAAACATATTCCAAACTCATGGGTTTGGTTTCTTAATCCTAAGAATTTTATTTCATGTGTCCAAACATGGGTTTGGCTTTAAATGTCAAAGCCCCCCAATTCCAAACCAATGGGCCAATCAAACCCCTGAAAATTTTGTATGTGGATGAATTGCATCTAGCATGTGAGTTGAGAAAATGAAGGTAGAATGACAATGGGCCAAAATTGTGATGATCAAAATTTTGAAGATAAAATGACTTTTTGAGTTTTCCAATGAAACATCAACTTAACCATCTAGCCTTTTAATTAAAAATTAAAACCTTAGATTGTAAGAGTGATTATCTTATTTGGTAGCCGAGTCATCCAAATGTAGAAGCACTACAAGAAATATCAGTTACGATAGCATCAAAAAAGCGCTATCATTGATTTTCAATAGCGTTTTTGAAATGCTGTCGTAGCCGATGTTATTGAAAGTCCATGACTTTTCATAGCGTTTTTTTGCCACTATGCAAAACGCTATAATATGTTCCCAGTGATAACACAAATATGATGCTATAAATACTTTTTGTAACGTGAGAAAAAACGCTATCGAAACACTTTGATAGCGTTTTTTATTGCGTTGGAAAAGCGATATAAAATGTTTAAATGGCATTTTCAATAACATTGGAAAAATGTTGTAAAAGACATTTTATAGTTTTTTTTTCTTTTTGCATTCGAAAAGCGTTATAAAAAAGTTTCACTAGCTATTTTAAAACCATTTGGCCTTATTAACATTTCATAATCACATTATTAATAGAAGAATTGCCATAGAACTATACATATAATATCTCATTGAATAATATATGTTATCTTCTAAGCATTACAATTTTGTTTATAAAGGAAAATAATCCTTTGAGAACAAACCTAAACAAAAACCAACTACCATGTTTTAGAAAGCTCAATACATCATAAGAAAACTGATAAACTGAAGCTTTTTTTCATACAACAAATTTCCCATGGAACCATTTCTCACAAATATCACAGCAAATCCAAAATTCATCTGAAGCATAGTTCTCACCGCATGCCCCACATATGGTGTCACTGTGCTCGTCTTCATCTTCTTCACACAACGTCTCTACCTCTTCCCTTGCCTGCGACTACCTTGCGTACATTCCTTGGATTTCAGCTTCCCTCTAAAAACATTATCATAACATTAGTAGAGCAACAAACATTATCATAACTAGTATCAGTACCTCAGCTTTATAAGGAACTTAAATCAATGGAGCTAAAGGGAAAAGAAATGATACCTTGCATACCAAAGTATAAATCATATAATCGAAATAATTGAACATACTCATTCCAAACAAGAGAAGAAATCAAGTAGGAAAATGCCACCAATTCTACACTAGTATAATGAACCAAAACCAACAAGAAATAAGGAAAGAAACAAAAACCAAATCTAAGGTGCTTAAGTTTATATAAACTTAAATGTACAATCCCACCAAGCAAAGAAACAAAAACCAACAACAAGAAGATACATACCAAAGTCTCATAATGTACGAGGAACCAAATTCTCAACTACTTGACAACTGTACCATGAATCAATTGAATGATAGATGAAAGATGACAACTATACCATGAATTATGGGGGGGAGGGGGAGGGGGAGGGGGGGGAGGGGGTTATTCCTCATTAACAATTGAAATACCAAGTTTTGTCAAAGAATATCATACATGCTATGGAAATATTGACAGTGAGATCCGGAGTAAGGTGGAAAAACAAGAGACCTTTATAACTAGATAATCTTATATCAAACTGTCTCAATATTAGACCCACCAACATAAATCAACAGTTAGTTGTATACTAGAATTAATTCTTCACTTGTAATTTGCAATTAGTAATTACGCCTTCAACCCTCAAAAGTTTTTCCCCAGCAAACATGAAAACTTTATTCGTACCTCGAAGAAAATGCTCGATAACTCATGCCTTATTGAAGCACTCACGACCGTTGCTTTCTCTGTGTTGGGCACTATGACCTTTTCAACCAATGAATCTAAGTAATTGATTCTCTTTGTCGTAGACTGAATTGCCTCAAAATGTATCAAGGCCTGGATGAATCATGGAGGCAAAAAGGTATACATTTGACCTCATGAAAACGACGCTTATGAGAGAAAATTTTAAATGATTCAAATAGAGAAAAAAGAGTACCTAAATAAGTGGTTTGGATAACTCACCATGATCAACTGCCTTATCCAGAATTTTCTTAGCTTTTCCTTCATTCTAACATACCTGTCAACACATTCGGTAAAAAAAAAACAGTTCAAAATTCAAGAAAGATGTCATTTCTAGCTGATCATATGCCCTAGAAGATTGTTCAATAGAAAATGAATAAGTACTAAAACTGCTTAAAATTTTAAGCATAGACCAAAGTGAAAATAGCCAACTTCCTTAATTTAGTATGAATGGAACTTATTGCTCAGCTATGGAATACTTCAATTAATAAGACATGCATCAGTATGAACAGAAAAATATCAATGGTCAGTAAAATAAAAGATTCTAAAAGCCACATTTGCAAATTTTACTAACTACTACTACAACTAGAATATTGAGTAGCCCAATTTCCTAAATGGAGAAGAAAATTGAGAATATTAATATTCATTAGTGAAAACTACTAAGAGTAGTAAGATAGTAATCACAAAAATATGAAGTGCATTTACACCAATGAGGTTACTAAAAATGTCTAATGATCATATGTTGTTATATGGAAGCCACTTAACTAGTCCATGTAAACCACATAGTAGCTTGATTCCTGGACCAATATATATACCACGCAAACTAAATGATCAAGTTTTGTACTGAGAAAAGACAACACTTACTTCTCTAAGGATAACTCCATCTTGAAAACACTAAACAAAGGAATTAGGCAAGAATTTTGTTTCAGAATTCCCACCCACAAAAGCACCACAGACGCATTTCAAACGAATATAATTTGTTAGATTGGAAACTATCAGTTTCCTCCACTAAAATCCTGTTATTTCCATAATATTATACATAAAGGTCGTAAAGTGCTTATTAACTTCTATGTACTCCAACTATCATTCGTATATAAAATAGTTAAACTTTATAAGAACAAATTCTAGTACCTTTGATAAAGAATAGACTCTGACCTCATAGGGGAATCCATAAGATTCTCTGGAGGGGGTCCCTCACCGTCAATTCAATCAAACTAGAAGCCATTATCGGTGCAAAATCATCATGAAAGAAGGGATGCAGGTTAGACACATAAATGACACACAGGCTTGAGACAATGATTAAATCTTCCTATATACTAAATTAGCACCCAAGTTTAGAGACAAAAAAATATATGATTTAGCCTTAACTTTCTGTTGTCCTTGTTTATCTAAGCAACTTTAATTATGAAAAACACAATTTTCTATCATATTTAACCTATAAAATCTTGATTGGAAAAACAATTATACCTTTAATTTCATAGAACCTTTGAGAGTGACCTTGACTTTATCAAAGTCTGAATTGATACATCTAAGAAAATGATCAGAAGGGTTCCTTAGAGCACGGTAGGGAAATCCAGCTTGAGCAAAGAATTGTACAGATCAACAATTCAATATCAAAACCTCCAACAATGGTAAAAAAAATTCACTTATGTAACTTGCATTAGCTCAAAAGTGGAAGAATTATCACCTTATAAGCCTCTGAAGCCAAGATAGTACAGAGACTATTGATATAGAACTTTTTCACTGATATTACATTCTAAATTTTTTTCTAAGAAACCTAACACTAGAACAAAAAATAAACCGCTACCACACTATACTTAATATCTAACAATCAAGAGCCTACCATCTTCAGTCGTGATTCGTAATTTTTATGGAAATGAAAAAACAACGAGCACCTATTCATATAAACCAACTTTTGGAGTTTTAATTCAATGCAGGGTCTCTCATGCTGGCTTCATTTGCAGCTCATTTTGGTTAAGAAGTCTAGTTTTAACTAATTTATATAAAATCAAGTCACAAGGTTACTTACTTCTCTTATCTATGTCAGAAATGTCGCTCCTTTCAGCTTTCTCCACAATCACCTGCATAGATAAATCACATTAATAGACAAGAATATGAGTGAACTCTGTGCCAAACACTGTAATGAAAGTTTAACATTCTTACGGGAATTCTATCTAGGTATTTCTCCCTGATGCGAGCAGCTTCAGCTTGTCTCCTTTCTATAATATAGGAAGAATATTTTAGAACAAAGTAAAAAACATACAAGGCTGGTGTTGAAATGTGAGTTTAAAAAATGTGAAACTGAAACATTATCGTAGAGTAGCTAAGAGAGTGCGAAAAAATAAGAAGACTCGTCTTTTAATTAACCCTGAAGATCAAATGGACAGCGAAAACATGTTTTCACCATGAAGATCCCTCTTTCACATCAAGATTTCCATGAAAAGAGGACAATAAAGAAAAAAATCCAATTACACAGTTGAAAGAAGCCCCTTTGCAATCATGAATTTTCCCTATTTAATTTCACTCATCAGCCAAGACAGTATAAAGACAATCAACAAAATGCCAGATTTCAAGATATATATTATTTCTTTAACAACTTCAAATTCCATCTGCAACATAAATACATATATAATATATATAATTATGTAAATTTAGTAACATATATACATATGTAAATTTAGTTAAACCTAGTAAATCAATTTAGATTACTGAAATGAGTATCAAGCAAATAACGTCTCCTTCGTCCTTCCAGCTTAATGTGTAACGACCCAACTCCTTATACTGAATCGAAGTCATTACTAAATATAGAACAAGTGGTTTAAGTCATAAAATTTATTAAAAACGCGTAACGTTTAAGAAATTTTATTTATGAAAATTCAAACAAGGTAGTTATGCAAAAAGGTGTAATGCGTTCAAATGTCCTACTCGGGCCCTATCTACATAAAAAGATGATAAGTAATGAAAAGCACTCAAACTCAAATAAGAAAGTCTAAAATAAGGATAAGCGGAAGCAGTAGCCCCTATGGCCCTCCACGGTCACTTCGGGTCGCTCGCCAGCTTGCCCTTGCCCTTGCCTCGTCCTCTACCTGAAAACACGAAATGGAGAGAGTGAGTATAAAATACTCAGTAAGGGACCCACTACTAGTTCCACTAGGTGCCTGTTAACTTCCTGTCAGAGTCCTGTAACTGGTACCCAATTTCTGGCACGTTCCCGAACACGTGCAACATGCGCTCCCGTAGGAACGTAACTCTGGTCTTCGGTGCCCCGGGGGACACCTAGGACAGTCGGGATGCGAGGACCCCGTCGAGTCACTCGAGTCATATCTATATCCATGCTAGACTAGTGTCCCGTCGGACCACACAGTCCTCAATAGGTGGTGATCCCGAAGGACACCCATGCAGGTACGACTCTAACAGATTAAGCTAACAGGTACCCTAATTGCAGTATACATACACATGGCATCAGCATATAGCATATCACATAAATCGTCTCTACACTCTCCGTCTCGACATTCGTCGTATAGCCATAACAGCTCTCGCCACACATAACAGGCTATAGCATAACCATATCGTCATTTACATCATACTAACATTGATTTCAGGCATCGTACCGTCTAATCCTCAACATGCAAAATTAAAGTATTCATAGTCTCATAATTCTAAGCATGGAGCTAGTAGTAGAATCTCTTACCTGGAGATTTACTTGACGAGTCCTAACCGCGAGGCAGTACGCTTTCCAAGCGACGAGGTCCTAACTGTGTAATGTGCCAAGATTCGTAATTAGGTCACCAACGACTAACGGTTCAAGACTCATTTGAAATGACTTACCCTAGAGAGAGGTTGCAGTGCTCAAGCCCCTACTGAAGAAATCCCCCGCTGCAGCAGTTACTAGGTCCAGGACGTCCCTTAAGGAGAAATAATCTAATTTAATTCCAAATTAAATCATTTAGTGCCCAAAAATATTGAATCTTACTGGATAATGCCAAAATAATTGATTTAATTACCAAAATTAGGTGGAAGGGGCCAAATTAGGCTTGGCGACTCGGCTGGAAGGAGAACAGGGATCGGCTCGACTTGGCTTGGCGCAAGGATCTTGCGCGTGCGGCTCGGCTCGCGACAGCAAGGAGGCGCGCGCGTGCGGCTCGGCTCGCGACAGCAAGGAGGCGTGGCTCGGCTTGCAGTGCAGGCGGCGCGGCGCGGCTTGCACGCGGGGAGAGCTGGGCACGTGTGGGCACGGACGCGGGTTCGGTTTCGGGTTCGGGCGAGCGGGCGTGGAGCGGTTCCGGGTTCGGGTTCGACGGCAGGAGGCGCGCGAGGCTTAGCTGCTGGATTTCAGTCGGCGCGACGGCTGGCTGACGAACGTTCCGGCTGCGCTGCGTCGGATCTAAGGGGCGCGGCGTGGCTGGGCGTGTGAGCGACGGCGTTGCGGACACGACTGGCTGGCGAATCGGCTGCGGCTCCTCAGCGCTGGATCGGAGCGACGCGACGCGGCTGGCTGCTCTTCCTCAGATCGACGCGGCGCGGCGAGTTTCGGCTACAGACACGGCGCTCGGCTGCGCGGACCGGCTTGGATAATTCTTCCGACGCGGCTGGAAGCTCGGCGACGGCTCGGTTTCGACTGCAGGCTCGGCTGCGCTGCTGAACAGAGAGGGGGGATGCTTGGCGGCTCATGTTCGCGGCGGCGTGCGGCGGCTAGGGTTTCAATAAAAAAAATTTTCCTTTTTCTTTTTCTTTTCCCCTCTTTCTTTCTTTGATTTTTTTTTTCTCTTCCTCTTTACGCACGAGTCCCAAGGCCTTTTTATAAGAAAAAATGACTCTTTTCTTTTCCTTTTAAAAGCCCAAAACAACCCCTCCTCTCTCTCCCCAAATCTCACCAAAAACAACCAACTTTAGTTTAATAAGGCTTCCCTAATTATTTCCAATAAAAATAAAATAATAAAATAAAAAGTAATACTTATTATCCTAAACAAATATGGATTCCCAACCTTAATTACTCGAGAAAATCAAAATGGTAAGGTTCTTCCAATAAATTTAAAAAAATTCCCATAACCACACTTAATATTGATGACAATGGCCAAAACAAAAAGAAATATCGAATTTGTTGGGCGTTACAATCTTCCCTCCTAACAAAGACTTTCGTCCTCGAAAGTTCTAATCCTCGAACAGCTCGGGGTACTGGGCTCTCATGTCCTCTTCTTTCTCCCACGTGGCCTCTTCCACTCCATGGTTCTGCCAAAGGATTTTGACCAGTGGAATTTCTCGACTGCGAAGTTTCTTGACCTCCCTCGCCAGGACCTCGACAGGCTGCTCCTCGTAGCTCAAGTTCTCGCTAATCTGTAGTGGCTCGAAGTCCACCACATGTGTTGGGTCTGCGACATATTTCCTCAGCATGGAGACATGGAATACGTCATGCACTGCCGCAAAAGATGGGGGTAGCGCCAAGCGATAAGCCACGGGGCCAATCCGCTCCAGTATCTCGAACGGCCCTACGAAGCGTGGACTCAGCTTCCCCTTCTTCGCGAACCTCAGAACACCCTTCATGGGTACTACCTTCAGAAAGACCATATCTCCCACTTCAAACTCGAGGTCCTTACGTCGTACATCAGCATAACTCTTCTATCTGCTCTGTGCTGTCAGCATACGAGCTCGGATCTTCTGTATGGCTGCGTTGGTAGTCTGCACTAACTCGGGGCCTAGCATCCTCTGCTCTCCAACCTCGCCCCAGCAGACAGGGGATCTACAGCACTTGCCATACAGAGCCTCGAACGGTGCCATACCGATAGTAGCCTGGTAGCTGTTGTTATAGGCAAACTCCATCAGATGCATATGGGAGTCCCAACTTCCTGAAAACTCTAGTACGCAGGCTCGCAGCATGTCTTCCAAAATCTGGTTCAACCTCTCTGTCTGGCCATCGGTCTGAGGGTGGAATGCTGTGCTGAAGTCCAACCTCGTACCTAAAGCAAGTTGAAGTCCTTTCCAGAACTTCGATGTGAAGCGAGCGTCTCTGTCTGAAATGATGGATACGGGTACTCCATGTAGTCTCACAATCTCTGTCATATATAACTGCCCCCACTTACTGGCAGTGTAAGTGGATTTCCCTGGCACGAAATGGGCCGACTTCGTGAGTCTGCCGACCACAACCCAGATCACCGTGTAGCCCTTTAGGGTCTTGGGCAGTCCCGTAATAAAGTCCATCGACACACTCTCCCACTTCCACCCTGGCACACTCAAGGGTTGCAACAACCCTGCTGGATGCTGCCTAGGTGCCTTCACCTGCTGGCACACCAAACACCTACTGACAAAGTCTGCCACTTCCCTCTTCATGCCCCTCCACCAATAGACACTCCTTAAGTCCTGGTACATCTTCGTACTCCCAGGGTGCATGGTAAACGGAGAACTGTGAGCCTCAGTCAAAAGCTCCGTCTTAACTGCGGTGTCTTCCGGCACACACAGGCGTCCCTCAAACATAAGGCCATCGTCAGCGGATATGGAGAAGTCTTCGCCTTGCCCTGTCTCCACCATACGACGCTTCTCGGCCAAGTAAGGATCATTCCACTGAGCAACGATGATCTTTTGCCTCAAGGTTGGCTGAACTGACAACTGAGCCAACTGTGCGGTAACCTCACCCACTGAGACTGCAATCTCGGCTCTCTCAAAATCCCTGAGTAAGGGGGTCTGCTTGGTGATTAGCGCTGCTGAATGTGCAACCTTCCTACTCAGCGCGTCAGCCACTACATTTGCTTTACCTGGGTGGTATAGGATCTCGCAGTCGTAGTCTTTCACCAACTCGAGCCACCTCCTCTGCCTCATGTTCAACTCCTTCTGAGTGAAGAAGTACTTCAGGCTCTTATGGTCGGTGTAAATCTGAATCTTCTCACCGTACAGATAGTGCCTCCATATCTTCAGTGCAAAGACTACAGCTGCCAACTCCAAGTCATGGGTAGGGTAGTTCTGCTCATGAATCTTCAACTGGCGAGAGGCATAAGCAACTACCTTACCTTGCTGCATCAGGACACAGCCTAGTCCCTTCTTGGAGGCATCACTATAGATCACAAAGTTTCCCGAACCATCGGGCACTGTCAGGACTGGTGCAGTCACTAGCTTCTGTTTAAGCTCCTGAAAGCTACGCTCGCATGCTGGGCTCCATACAAAAGTGGTTCCCTTCCTGGTCAACTGGGTCAACGGGCTGGCTATACGTGAGAAGTCTTCCACGAACCTCCTGTAGTAACCTGCCAAGCCCAGAAAACTTCGAATTTCACTAACCGTGGACGGTCGAGGCCAATTGGTCACCGCTTCAATCTTTGCAGGATCCACTGAAACTCCCTCACTGGAAACCACGTGGCCAAGAAACGTCACCTTCCTTAACCAGAATTCACACTTGGAGAACTTGGCATACAGCTTGTTGGCTTGAAGAGTCTCCAAAACCTGGTGCAAGTGCTCCTCGTGCTCAGCCTCAGTTTTTGAGTAAATCAGGATGTCGTCAATGAAGACTATGACGAACGAGTCTAGAAAGTCCTTAAACACCCTGTTCATCAAATCCATGAACACTGCAGGAGCGTTAGTCAAGCCGAAAGACATCACCACGAACTCGTAATGTCCGTACCTCGAACGAAAGGCCGTCTTGGGAATGTCACCGTCCCTAATCCTCAACTGGTGATAGCCTGATCGCAGGTCGATCTTGGAAAAGACAGTGGCTCCCTGCAACTGATCGAACAGGTCATCAATCCTGGGCAAGGGGTAGCGGTTTTTGACCGTCACCTTGTTCAGCTCTCGGTAGTCAATACAAAGGCGCATCGACCCATCCTTCTTCTTCACGAACAATACTGGGGCTCCCCAAGGCGACACACTGGGCCGGATGAAGCCTTTGTCCAGCAACTCCTGTAACTGGACCTTCAGCTCCTTTAGCTCGGCTGGAGCCATTCTGTAAGGGGCCCTCGAGATAGGGGCAGTGCCCGGCTCTAACTCGATGGCGAAGTCTACCTCTCTGGGGGGCGGAAGTCCTGGGAGTTCGTCTGGGAAAACGTCGGGGTAATTCCTTACCACTGGTTCGGTAGATAGGGAAACTTCTGGCTCTCTAATATCCACTACGCTTGCCAAGATGCCCCAAGTACCCTGGCTGAGTAGTTTACTAGCCTTCATGGCTGAGATGACCTTGGGTATACATACCATGCCTGCCCCCCTGAATTTGAAACTAGCTCCGGAGGGAGGGTTAAAGATAACTTCCTTGCCAAAACAGTCTATATTTGCATGGTTGGCTGACAGCCAATCCATGCCTAGTATCACATCAAAATCCTGCATGTCTAACACTAGCAAGGTCACGTCTAACATACGATTCGCTATCTCTACCCGACATGCCTTTATTTGTTCTTTGGACAACAGAACCTCCCCAGATGGAGTAGAAACCGACAAAACACTACCCAAGGGTTCAACCTCCAAACCCACATGCTGAACGAAAACAGAGGATATAAACGAGTGGGATGACCCAGAGTCAAATAGCACAAAAGCATAATGCCCCAAAATTGGGAGCGTACCTGTCACCACTGTACCAGCTCGCTCGGCCTCCTGCCGGGTAGTGGCGAAAACTCTCCCCTGCTGGGACGCAGAAGGCTGGGGCGGTGTCGTCTCAAAGGGTTTCCGAGGACACACATCAGCAGTGTGCCCCGGCTGTCTACATCTGAAGCAGACTCCACTTCCAGCCAAGCAACGACCTCCGTGGACTCTCCCACAGGTAGTACAAGTGGGTAGCTCTCTCAGAGTCCTCCCGGCTGCTGCAAGCTCCCGTCGGTGTCTCTGAAAGACACCTCCTGACCTCAGTGTTCGCTGCGGCACTACGTCAGGCTGCGTCTCCACCTTTCTCTTCTGCCCCAAGGCTGACCCTCTGCCGGCAGCCTTAGACGAATCGGCTCTCTCAGGTAGGCTCAAATCCAGTGCTATACGTAGTGCATCAGCATGCGTGGCTGGGCGGAGAGCTCTGACAATGCCCTGAAGGTCTAGTCTGAGTCCTCTAACGAATTTCTCCATCCTGGCAGCCTCATCCCTTACCATATCGGGAGCAAAGCGGGACAGCATATCGAATTCGGCGTCGTACTGTTCCACCGTCATGTCGCCTTGCTCCAAGTTTAGGAACTCTTGCAGCTTGGCGTGCTTCACATTGGCAGAGAAGAACTTAGCATAGAAGTTCTCCTTGAACTGCTCCCAAGTTATCTTGCTGACATCGCCCCCCAGCATTCTCTCAGCGGTCTCCCACCAGGCGGTGCCCCTGTCCTCCAAAAAGAAGACTGCACACTGCACCTTCTGGTCTTCTGGGCACTTCATGTACCGGAAAATAGTCTCTATGGACGTTAACCACATTTGGGCCTTTGTGGGGTTGTCCATGGATCCGTCAAAGGTCTTAGGATTATACTTCCTAAAGTCCCGTAAGTGTTTCGCCTCGGCCGACAGTTGAACTGGTACTGGTGGGGCTTCCTCAGGGGCTGGAGGAGCGACGGCCTGGGCCTGAACAGGGGCGGCCTGGTTCTGCTGGGCGGCAAGGAAGGGCGCCAAAGCAGCTTGCAGCATGTCCTGATAACGCTGCTCCATCGCGGCGAGATCCGTCTGGGTGACCGGTGCGTTTGGGTCGACTGCCGGTGCAGCAGGTGGCACCTCCGGCTGGCCACGACCGGCTCCTCTGCCTCCCCTACCACCTCCTCGGCGTGCACCTCTACGTGGCGGCATTCTCCCTAAAATTCACCAACAAACTTTTCACCACAAGAACTTAACACCCTATCTCTAGGTCTAGACTATTCAGGCAAAATCGTAATCTTAACATTAGCAAGGCTTTAGACATACCTGGCGAGTGCCGAAGAACCGTATAGCCATAGGGTGAAGTAAAACCAAAACAAAAATGACTTACATCGTAGGTCAGTCTACAGAACCTAAAACACTGTGCTCTGATACCAACTGTAACGACCCAACTCCTTATACTGAATCGAAGTCATTACTAAATATAGAACAAGTGGTTTAAGTCATAAAATTTATTAAAAACGCGTAACGTTTAAGAAATTTTATTTATGAAAATTCAAACAAGGTAGTTATGCAAAAAGGTGTAATGCGTTCAAATGTCCTACTCGGGCCCTATCTACATAAAAAGATGATAAGTAATGAAAAGCACTCAAACTCAAATAAGAAAGTCTAAAATAAGGATAAGCGGAAGCAGTAGCCCCTATGGCCCTCCACGGTCACTTCGGGTCGCTCGCCAGCTTGCCCTTGCCCTTGCCTCGTCCTCTACCTGAAAACACGAAATGGAGAGAGTGAGTATAAAATACACAGTAAGGGACCCACTACTAGTCCCACTAGGTGCCTGTTAACTTCCTGTCAGAGTCCTGTAACTGGTACCCAATTTCTGGCACGTTCCCGAACACGTGCAACATGCGCTCCCGTAGGAACGTAACTCTGGTCTTCGGTGCCCCGGGGGACACCTAGGACAGTCGGAATGCGAGGACCCTGTCGAGTCACTCGAGTCATATCTATATCCATGCTAGACTAGTGTCCCGTCGGACCACACAGTCCTCAATAGGTGGTGATCCCGAAGGACACCCATGCAGGTACGACTCTAACAGATTAAGCTAACAGGTACCCTAATTGCAGTATACATACACATGGCATCAGCATATAGCATATCACATAAATCGTCTCTACACTCTCCGTCTCGACATTCGTCGTATAGCCATAACAGCTCTCGCCACACATAACAGGCTATAGCATAACCATATCGTCATTTACATCATACTAACATTGATTTCAGGCATCGTACCGTCTAATCCTCAACATGCAAAATTGAAGTATTCATAGTCTCATAATTCTAAGCATGGAGCTAGTAGTAGAATCTCTTACCTGGAGATTTACTTGACGAGTCCTAACCGCGAGGCAGTACGCTTTCCAAGCGACGAGGTCCTAACTGTGTAATGTGCCAAGATTCGTAATTAGGTCACCAACGACTAACGGTTCAAGACTCATTTGAAATGACTTACCCTAGAGAGAGGTTGCAGTGCTCAAGCCCCTACTGAAGAAATCCCCCGCTGCAGCAGTTACTAGGTCCAGGACGTCCCTTAAGGAGAAATAATCTAATTTAATTCCAAATTAAATCATTTAGTGCCCAAAAATATTGAATCTTACTGGATAATGCCAAAATAGTTGATTTAATTACCAAAATTAGGTGGAAGGGGCCAAATTAGGCTTGGCGACTCGGCTGGAAGGAGAACAGGGATCGGCTCGGCTTGGCTTGGCGCAAGGATCTTGCGCGTGCGGCTCGGCTCGCGACAGCAAGGAGGCGCGGCTCGGCTTGCAGTGCAGGCGGCGCGGCGCGGCTTGCACGCGGGGAGAGCTGGGCACGTGCGGGCACGGACGCGGGTTCAGTTTCGGGTTCGGGCGAGCGGGCGTGGAGCGGTTCCGGGTTCGGGTTCGACGGCTGGAGGCGTGCGAGGCTTAGCTGCTGGATTTCAGTCGGCGCGACGGCTGGCTGACGAACGTTCCGGCTGCGCTGCGTCGGATCTAAGCGGCGCGGCGTGGCTGGGCGTGTGAGCAACGGCGTTGCGGACACGGCTGGCTGGCGAATCGGCTGCGGCTCCTCAGCGCTGGATCGGAGCGACGCGACGCGGCTGGCTGCTCTTCCTCAGATCGACGCGGCGCGGCGAGTTTCGGCTGCAGACACGGCGCTCGGCTGCGCGGACCGGCTTGGATAATTCTTCCGACGCGGCTGGAAGCTCGGCGACGGCTCGGTTTTGACTGCAGGCTCGGCTGCGCTGCTGAACAGAGAGGGGGGATGCTTGGCGGCTCGGGTTCGCGGCGGCGGCGGCGGCGGCGTGCGGCGGCTAGGGTTTCAATAAAAAAAAAAAATTTCCTTTTTCTTTTTCTTTTCCCCTCTTTCTTTCTTTGATTTTTTTTTTCTCTTCCTCTTTACGCACGAGTCCCAAGGCCTTTTTATAAGAAAAAATGACTCTTTTCTTTTCCTTTTAAAAGCCCAAAACAACCCCTCCTCTCTCTCCCCAAATCTCACCAAAAACAACCAACTTTAGTTTAATAAGGCTTCCCTAATTATTTCCAATAAAAATAAAATAATAAAATAAAAAGTAATACTTATTATCCTAAACAAATATGGATTCCCAACCTTAATTACTCGAGAAAATCAAAATGGTAAGGTTCTTCCAATAAATTTAAAAAAATTCCCATAACCACACTTAATATTGATGACAATGGCCAAAACAAAAAGAAATATCGAATTTGTTGGGCGTTACATAATGATTCTTATTGTTCACAAAAAAAATAATCTATTAAAATAACATCCACAATAGTTATAGAATGCAAAAGCACTACAACATCAGCTTAAATAAGCTAATAATAACAGAAACATAAGACATCAAATGAGAGTAACAAACATTAGTTCTTGATTAATCAACAAATTAAACAGATAGAGAGAAAAAGAATATCTAAGATTACGATTAGGGCAAGTTTCGTTGGAGTGAGCGGGATTCCATTTGAGCAACTCATCCTAGTTGGGACCGTCTTTCACCACAGCAACTAAGGAATTGAAGGAAGCCCAAAGTAAATGAAGATGATAGATTAATAAGAAGTGAAGTAGAAATTTGAATGAAGGAAGCCCTAAGTCATAGTAAGGAAGTAAGAGTTGGCCCGCAATTGGGAATACATCCGACCATCGTAAGTCACCAACTACGTGGGTCACTAACCGTCGTTCACCATAAGTCACCAACAGTCAACATTTAAGTTGGTATGGGTCAACATTCGCATAGGTCACTGAAGAACTTCTCTGTGTCGATCGAAACGTTATGGTCGGCCGTTAGGTTTTGTGGGTCATTGTCAACCAATGAAGAAATAAAGGGGTCTGACTAGCGAAACGAGCAAATGGAGAGGAACTGGGGGTTTTGGGATTTTTTTTTTTCGTGGTGATGGAGTGAAAGGGAAGGGGATTGTGTGGAAGCATAATGCCCAAAGAAAAAAAAATTTGGCGCTTTGAGTATTGTCGTTTTCCCCCTTTTTTTTCCACCTTCTATTTTTTATAACGTAATACAAGACATGCTATGGTTGGATGCTATTAAAAGTCACATTTGTTGTAGTGAAGCTACCTAATCATTTCATTAACTCTAAAAGTCCAGGAACTTTATCTTCACAATAGACACCTCATCATTTCATTAGAATTAATGGAATCTTGATGGCAAGGATCAAAATTTAAATATAATTTTTTTAGTTCAGGGACTAAAACATATGCATTTTTTTAAAGTTTAAAAACTAAAATATAATAAGGCATAAATTTTAAGGACCAAAGTAGGATTTAAATCTAAGTTTCTATCAATGTCTATCAATCATCGATGGAATTGATAGAATATAAAAATTTGTAATATTTTGTAAATATTTTCGATAGTTTTGTAATTTACAATAACTTTTTAAAATTTAAACTTTTTATTTTTCAAAAAGTTATAATTAAGGATTTCTTAAAATTTTAAACAACATGAAAACTAAACTTTTTGTTTTTAATTTTATTTTATGTTTGAAATTTTGGTAGTGTTAATTAACTCTAAAGAAGATTTTTCCAATTAACTTAGACAATAGATACAAGCTTAAAATCTTAACAAGTTTCTAATTATATATTGTGAGAAATAATCAAGATGTTAACATCAAGCACACCAACAAAGGTAAGTACTATTCAATATAATTTATTAGCAAATTTTGATTATTGTCACAAAGGATGGTGAGATAAATATTATGATCCAGCAGGCAACAAATTACTCTTCTAGTACAATGCATGTCTTTGATACTCCATTTACTTGCTAACACATGGCAGTATGAGATGGCATGCTGTATGTGACAATGTGATATTGATAATGCATGTGAGATACTGTGTTATACAAAAAATTGATTGTGAGAATGATGTCATATATCATTCTCGGAATACATTAATGCCGAAGGAGTCTTATCTTGGGAACCGATGGAGAGCCTACATGATGATCGAAGGCTATTCAAATAGCATTACTGATACCACAAAGAGAGGGTATCTAAGTCACACAAGTGTGTGAATAACATTTTAACAAAGATTCTTACTCATACACATACCTTAACAGACCTATGTGATATGTCTGTTGCTATTTGGGTCACTTCACTCTGTCTTATTGAGGCGAAATCCTATTCTCTTCTATTTCTCTTTAATACCAATCGAGCTTGCTTTAGAAGTCACCAATTACTTCCCACAAGAAAGTCACCAGTATAAGCAGCACGATGCTTATATTACTCTCGTACAACCTTGTTTTTACGAATTTTAGATGATTTAATCTTTTTAACCGTCGTTTAAGGTGTTTGAGAGTTTTGTAAATGAATGATTTTAAAATATTTTAATTCATAACAATTTTCAAATGAATTTCTTTATTGGAAGAGAGAATAATTTTAAAATTCAAGGTGAGGTGGTTTTTGAGTTTAGGTTTTTAATTTAGTTTCAAATCCTATATAATTTTAAATTTAGCTAGAATGCTTGAATTTGGTTGGATTTTATCAATTTTTTAAAAGTAAATTACATAATTAACCTTGTCCTATTCTAATTCATCAAAGTTAAAATCTATATTAGTAAAAAATTAACTTCTTGTTTTAGTTACCATCCAAAACCCAAAATATTTAAATGTATCCCTTTCAAAACTTTTCATTCCAAATAAAGTAATTAATTTAAAGTAAAATTGAAAAATATGTAACAAATCGCTAAAATATTTAAGATCCGTATAAAACAAACGAAAAGTCCATGAAGTCGATAAAATATTTTCATAAATTCTAGAGTTTCCTTTGTGGATGATTCATCACTTATTTTTCTTCTTTTTTGTGATTTATTCAACATTTCTTCCATATCCCTTCAGCTCCTCTTCCATAGTTTCTTTTTTCTACTTTTATTCATCTTTCTTTTTCTTTCTTTCTTCATTTTCTCTTTCTTTCTTCTAACTCCTTTTCCAGAATATCAAGATTGTTTAAATATCACTTTGATATGATCTAAACAATCGTTTACCTTAGTCAACACAATATTTTAGCATGATTAACACGATCACTTAAAGCCCTTTTTCCATTGTTTAAAAAGAATTACATTGTCCTCTGGATATGATCTAAATGATCGCTTACCATAGTCAACACGATCGTTTAGCATAGTTAACACGATCCTTTAGATTTGAATCATTTTTTTTATCGTTTAAAAGAACTACACGATCGTGTTGTACTGATACTACTTACACGATCATGTATCATTTTCTACATGATTGTATATCATGATCATTTAGAAGAAAAATTACAAGCTTATGTGCGGCTGATTAATCGTGTTTAACTGGGACATTTTTGGTATTTTTCATCGTGAGCCTATGGACTTTTTCCATTTTCAAAATTGTTCTATTCATTGTAAATATTTTGTCGATTTGTAATATTTTTTTAAAAAAAATCCGTAATTTAAAATCATTCCTCAAATTTCAAATTATATGATTTAAATCATTTCTTAAACATTTTTTAATCTTAGCTGTAAAAAAGTACAACCAAATAAAGAAAGTCTTAATTTAGTGGAAGTAAACTAATTTCAATTGTAATTAACATGCATTAATTATTCATAGCTAGGCGGAATTCTCTATCATTTCATTTATTTTAATATTAAAAAAAAGTGTAAAAGTCTACCCTAAAAATTAGAAAATGATCTATAAACCAAACCCTTTTTTAAATGAGTAAAAAAAAATGAAAGAAATTTTAATTAAATATGGAGTAAATTGAGAGAAGAGAATACATCAACTTAATTAATTATTAGATAGTCAAAATTATTATTAATAGTGAGAATTGGTTGACCTGAGTGCCGCCACTTTGACTTCTCGTTATGCGGCTCAACCGCTCGTGTCTATTTGTACCTTTCCCAATGCTTTACCTCATCATTCAAATGATACCCTTCTATTTTTATATTTAATTTCTCCTCTATTGAGTTTCTTCCTAAGTTTTAAGAACAAAACTTCATTTTTATTATAAATATTATTAAATAGATATCTATTATGCTTAGTGTCAAACCATATGTCACTCCTTCTACGTTCTATTTATGTTGTCATCTATCTTGGAGATACCAACTTTTAGGGTGTGTTTGGGGGAGGGAAAGAGTTATGGGAGAAAATGATTATGATAATCCTAGTATTATGATAATATGTGTTTGGGGGAAGAGTTATTATTGGTAGTGTTATGATAATATGTGTTTGGGGGAAGGGTTATTATTGGTAGTGTTATTATAATATGTGTTTGGGGGAAGAAATATGAAATGTAGTGTTATAATAGTATGTGTTTGGGAAAGGGATTATTATAGTAGTGTTATAATAATATGTGTTTGGGGAAAGAATTATTATAGTAGTATTATTATAATATGTGTTTGGGGGAAAGATTATTATTATAGTATTATTATAAAATGTGTTTGGAGTAAGAGTTATGATTGTAGTATTATTATAAAACTTGTTTGGGGCAAAGATTACGTTAATTAGATTTATATTATTTTTTTAAAATAAGAAATGTTAATATAAGAATAAAAAATATATAATTTTTTTTTCAGGATCAATATTCAATTATGTAATTAGAATAACCTAAACATAATTCTGTAAATAGTTTTTGAAAATATAATTCTCTTACGTTTTGTCGTCCAAAATTAATTCGTAAATCCGTAAATTCATTAGCGTATTTAAACCAAATTATTTTCACGTATACGCAACTTATAAATATTGTAAAAAAAAACTTCAACGAAAACACTACATTAATAGGATAATACAACAATTCATATCATTACATTTGAAAGCGAAACGAAAATACAAACTAATTAACTTCAACAGAATTTCAAGTTCGTTATATAATAATACATAACAAGTTAGAAGAAGAACATATAGTCCAAGTAAGAAAAGTTTAATTAATACAAATACAACAAACAAACTAGTCATCGGTTTTCTTGAAGAATGATGCTGCAGTACAGGTACTTCATATTGTCGGGAACTTCAAGAAAAGCTTTCATGTCATCGACGTTACGCATAATTATACGCATTAAGCGACACCTATCCATCAGTGTGAGCTCAGGGATGGCCTCCAACTGTCGAACAATCTCTTGACGTGTTTGGGTAGCATCTTGACGTTGTAGGATAGGCCATTCAGCAATGCGATGAAGTTGTTCATTTCCGTACTCAATGGCAGTACGAACTATGTCCCCACTATCTGTGGCATGTCCTGGACGTTTCCGCTTAGACCCGCTTGAAACATTCCTACGTTCACTGACCCTAGCGGTTCTTGTTTCCATCAAATCATCAGGCGACATGTTCAATCCCGGACTGTACATTGGCGGAAAGTCCGTATCTGGCACAGCATCAGCAGCAAATGCGTCATACCCAGTAGGATCGTTTGACCCAATGTCCGCAAAACTCTCAGCCCGGCCTCCTGTTGCACGATCTTTGTCAAACACGTACGACAGTTCGTCATAGTGGACAAACGACTTATTAAGAAGGCCTTTCGCCGCCGGATGACTCTGTATAAGTGCAATAATAAATTATTAGTCCTTGTATTCAAATAATCAAACAAGTGTTCAAATATCTAGTAACGCACCTTTACCCAATCGTCAAAGACTTCTTTCTCAGCGATGATGCATTTTTTTTCATCATTCCACCCAAAACCACTACAGTTTGGGCCACGCATCTCCGCAAGTGCATGAAACATTCTCTTCATCAATTTGATTCGGCTATCGATGGTTGAAGCATGGATATTACAACCTGGGATCTTGAAGGCCATCATTCTCGCCAGCTGATTTAAGTACCCGGGACGAAAGGTCCCATTGTCGGACCTCCACCCACCAGCATTGACCAACTCCACGAGGCACTCCACGAGGCCTGTCTCTTCCTCTTTAGTCCAAGTATGTTTAGGTAGTCTCGATGAACTTGTCATGCTAGACGTAAAACGCAAACATATTAGTTTCATTAAGTTTCTTATGATTAGATAACATACATATGATTAGTTTCATAGTACAATGAACTTCTACTGAAAAACAGTTTGACAGTAAGTTACTTGCGTAACCAATACATTCAAAATAATCATGTTACAAAAACTATGACAAAATAAGACTTATTGCAATCACTACTTAAGTATGAAAATGAACGGGAAACATTAATTTTTCTATTGGTTACGCAACTCCCATTCAGTAAACATTTCTTCTGCAAGGTCGTCCCTCCATTGACTCCACTCATTCGACGTCTCTATGTAATGTATGTCATCGGCGGCAGTAGTCGCGTGGGTGGAATCAACCTCATCTATGTTGTCTTCTATATCAAAGTTTGTCATCTCCCTATTGATAAGGTTGTGGAGGAGACAACATGCGAGTATTGTGCGACATTGAACTTCTACAGGATAGTATGACTTTCCCCGCAGTATCGCCCATCGACCCTTCAAGACACCGAATGCTCTTTCGATTATATTACGAGCAGAAGAATGTTTCATATTGAAGAACTCTTTCGACGTTGAAGGTGCATTTTCAGGGCCATGCCATTCTTGTAAGTGATAGCGTTGGCCTCTGTATGGTGCTAGGAAACCCTCCACATTTGGGTACTCGGCATCAACCAAGTAGTAACAGCCTGTGATCACAATGCACGATTAAAATGTCGCAGCTATTACTTGCAAAATTTCATTCATAGGTACAATGTCGTTGTTACTTACCCTTGGGCACCTTAAGCCCATTAGGTCTTGAAAGGGCATCACGAAGGATGCGTGAGTCCGCAGCTGATCCTTCCCAACCGGCAAGTACGTAAACGAAATCTCCTTTCCTGTCACACACGCCAAGTACATTTGTGGCCACCTCCCCCTTGCGTGTTCTATACCTAGCGCGGTCACTTGCTGGAACGTTGACTTTTATGTACGTTCCATCTAATGCACCTAGGCAATTCTGCAATGCATAACTACGAATTATTGATAAGAACTAACGTCGTTGTGTTGGAAGTACGTAGTTCGAGATAAATGTGTACCTCAAACCACCTCCATCTTTGATCTGTGCATTCATTAGGCACTGGTTGTGGTTTTTTCAAAAGCTCCTCATGAAGTCGAATGACGGCCAACAAGACCATGTTGAAATGGCGGGAAATTGTCTCACCCGACCGCATGAACTCTCGTTGAATGACACGATTTTTTACATCGTGCGCAAGAATGTGGAGGAACATTGCTACCATCTCCTCAACATCGACGACTTCCGTCGACGTTAGTCCAGCAATGGTCCTCAGTAGGTGACAGAGAATGGCGAAACATCTTCGGTCCATTCTCGTACTTTGGCGACAGACTAGGTCTGAGCCATGAATCATGCGAAAGTAAACTAACTGTCTAATCCTATGCCTAGTTTCATACGGGATGTGCGTTATCCTTTTTGTATCGTTCTTCCAGAGCTCCAACATTAGTAACAACAGTCGTTGGGATGCTATGAACGCATTTACAATAGATGCCAACTCGTGTTCGTCCATTATAAATTATAGATTGACACCCTGTTGGAAAATAATCCTAACAACGCGTTAATTTCGAATGTTGTTAACCTAATCACATAATACCAATGTTGGTTTTGAAATGTTGGAAATATCTTCAAAGGTAAACTAAGTTAATATGTTTACAAATTAAGTAATTGACTTCTACTACTTTTTTGAAAATACGTTTTTGTGCAAACTTGATTTATGTTTATGTTTCGATTTATGTATATATGGAAGTATACGTATTTAAATTTGCGAAATAAAACATATTGCTAATTATCAATTGAAATCTATCGTGATAATTAGTTTGCGAAATAAAACATATTGCTAAATAGTATCATCCATATAATTTTTCTAACGTGACATTTATATAAAAAAATTCAAAGTAATATAAATTATATTGCTTGTAGGAAACAGGCTTCTAAAATTAATATAAATTGTAGGATTCATGAAATCAATTCTTTTTTCTTTTTGTACTTTCCCTTATTCTCGTTATTATGCATCATCCACTCATATGTCTCCAATTTGACCACTCAATTTGTATTTTATAGCGTCTCATTGTTGGAACTTTTCTATATTCTTCAATGTACTCTAAATAATTCAAAATTACAAAAGTAATTAAATAACATTTTTTTTATAAAAATTCACAAAATTGAAAACTAGTCAAATTAGGCAAATTTTAATCTACCTCAAAATTAGATGTGACTACAACTTGTACAAATAATAGTTTTTTTCTTTCCAAAAGTAAACTAATATTTTATTTCGAAAATAATAAAATTTCAAGTTTAGGTTGAAAAAAAACAAACAGATTACAAAGAAATGGAAAATACTTATGTGGTTGGTTTCTTATTTTTTTTTAGAAGAATTGTTATTGGTCGAAACATACCCTAAATAAAATGAAATTATTGCCTGTTGCTTCATCCTTTATGAAGAAGGGGCACGTTGATTGTGATTTTAAAAATTTTAACACTCTTGTGGATTTTTAAAAACACTCGAGCAATGCTTTTTAATTAGTTAAAAACAATTTTATTTATAGTATTTAAAATGTATTTTATTTTTAGTACAAATTTAAAAAGTACTGATTTTGAAGACATGAGAAATGATTTTAAACTTCCAAACATGCAGTGGTTGGAAGACATGATCACTCACCAACACAAGAAAAAAGAAAAGAGAGGACTATTTGAAAATCTAGAAATGACACATTCCGTATGATGGTTTATTGGATATATATATATATATATAGACAGAGAGAGAGAGATAGAGAGAGAGTTAAACAAATGTAAACGTCTGAGGATTTATAACTCAAACAAAAATGTAATAAAACAACTAAGTACACGAATATATAGATCGACTTCGTCAAAGAAGGAGTTTTATAACCGTAGTACCTCGTTTACGAATGCTTCAACCTTTACAACCTGAAGATATAGACAAAAAATGAGTTTGTTATTACATATGCGTGCCGGTAAGGATAATGTATTGTAAAAAAATGAATGACAAAACAAAAATGAAACATACCTTAACCGAAACGAAAATTCACAAATCCATGGAACGGGTCAAAAAATCAAACAAAGTGTGAGTACATAATGTATGTAAAAGAAGGTAGCCTCAGAGTTAATTTGTTTACCGCAAAGACGTTCAAGAAGAACGCATTTACGGTACCATTTTTTGTGGTGGAGTTCATAACATCATATGTAAAACAGAAGCAACCAAATACAAACATAAAATACAGATCCTTCTAATATGTTTCATGGAGACATATTCAGAAAACAATCATCAGTGTCACAACATAGTACGGGAACAAAATGGAGCATTGAAAACAGCAAGCATTACATGTGACAGTGCAGAAGGAAACAAAGCATTACTTGTGACAGTGCAGAAGGAAACAAATTTACAGAAGCAGTCTTTTGTAAAATACAGACAAAGGCAAAGAAGGCGAAAAACAGGGGCTGAATTGAAAATAAAAATTAGCATAGTTGAAAAAATATCAATTGTCGTTGGAAATATGATAAACATACCATAGAACAAAGAATGGAATGCAAGTATAGCAATGGAATTTGAATAACATACCAAAGACAAATGCAAGTATACCAAAAAGAAAAGTTAGTTGAATATGGAATGGAAGGAGGAAGGCTCCATTATATACTAAAGGGAGTATGAACCAGCAGTAAAGAAACCGAACAAGAATCCCATAAAAAAGGGGATTTCACAAATTCAGTCAAACTTCAAGGAAGTAGGTAATTTTTTTCAACAGAAGTACACAGTAGCCATGACATTTTTTTGAACAGTAGGCATGACATTTTATTACATAGCCTAGAAGAATAGATATAATTGAGGATGTGAGAGCAATTGAATACAACAATTGAAATGGAAGATGTTGTAAAACAAATAAAAACATGTTCAACATATGGAATTACAACAAAAGTTAGCACAATAGGAGGCAGAAGAAGTTATGATCACATATGGAAAAAAAAAAAGGAATACATGTGAAAAACAGAGAGTCGGGATGAGTAAACAAATGCAGAATACATGTGAATAACAGAGAGTGCGGATGATAGAAGAAATTCGGAATACATGTGAAAAACAGAGAGCGTGGATGATTAATGAACTTCACAGACGAGGCATTAAACAAAATTTCAACATAAGGCCTAAATTAAACTCATCACCGCGAACAAGAATGAATATTGGACCGATAATAAGAACAAAAATTGCACAAAACAATCAGATTGACCACCACAATGCTCATCATCGGCTGACCATACCTTTGGTGCACACCGAGGACCCCTGCCGTGCTCCGCCATGCCCGTACTCGAATTCCTTTCACCGATTTAGTGTAGCATCTACCATAAATGGCTGTTCGGTATAAAAAAAGTGTAGTAAACTCGTTCTAGGACTGGCAAGTGTGGGGAGCGGCAAGGGTTTGTTCGGAATACGAAGGGTATGGAAATATGGAGAGAGGATGAGAAACGTTTCGGAGGTCACGCACGTTGTTGGTGGCAACCGATCAACGAAACAGAGAGATTAAGAAGGGTTTCGGGAAGAGTAGGGCAAAAAATGGAGGACGAAGAACACTGACATCTCCTTCGAATTCAACGAAGGAGATGTAAATTAATTTCAAGAGGGAAAGAGAAGAGATCGGTAAAAGGGAAGTAATCAGAGAAAAAAAGGGAAGATAATGAGGGGAAAACGTCACGAAAATCGCGAGAAGAACGACGGCATCAGATCGGAAAATGGTAGGGTTAGGAGAGGCGTACGACGGGTAAGGAAGTAGAGAAGATAGGTTAAAAGGGGGATTAGGATAACCCTAATCCCCTTTCAACAAAATACTTGGGCCAAACAAGGTTTGGCCCAAATTCTTTTTCCTTTTCCCCCTAAACCCGAGGCCCAAACACACCCTTAGTGTCTACTTAACTCCACCCAAAATTTCATTGTTTTTAATAACCGTATGATTTTGGAAGAATTTTGTATTTTCATATTTTCTTATTTTTCTTATTTATTTTAATATTATATTTTTTTGATATTTTTGTTTCAATTATGTTTCATTTTTACAACACGTTATCAAAAAAACTTTTATCATTTCGCCCCATTGAAAGGAGAGCATAAAGGAGTATCGATAGTTTTCTTATGCTTAATAACTAAAAACAAGCAATGAAGATTTATGTATGACATGTAGTGCAACTAAGCACAAAATATTTGCTAGTAACAAATTTTTTTTCAATTTGATGAAAAAGTTAATATAATATTAGATTTTGTAAACCCAATTGAAGAATTTCAAAAAGCAAATATTATTTTTCCTAGAGAAACAAAATTCACAATGTCTAGTCAATTAAAGAGAAATCCACTTAGTCTTGAAGATATATCTTGTAATGGTTATCATATTAAGATTGACTGACAGAATGAGATAGAATATCTTTATACTATATCTACTATCTCATATGAAAAACGTATACTGGAAAGTTGTTTACTTTATCTTTTGGATTATATTATATTCATATACAAGTAACAGAAACAAATGCAAAAAAGAACTTGTTCATGAACCCATACATATTTACAATTTGGCATGACTGATTAGATCGTTTAAGGTCTATTAATGATGAGAAAAATTATTGAAAATTCATATGGACATTCATTAAAAAGCTAGAACATTCTTCAATATAATGAATTATCATCTAATGCTAGCTCTCAAGTCAACTTAATACTTAAACTATCATTAGCTAAAGTAGGAATTGAATCACCTAGATTTTTATATAACAAATTCATGGTGATACATGTAGACCGATTAACCCACATATTGGACCACAATTTATGTATTTTATGGTATTAATCGATGCATTCAACAGATGGTCATACGTGAGCTTATTATCAAGTCAAAATCGTGCATTTGCAAGATTGCTTGCTCAATTAATTAAACTAAGAACATAATTTCATGATTATACAATTAAGAACATTTGACTTAATAATGTTGGTGGATTTACATCTCAAGCATTTGATAGTTATTGTATGTTAATTGAATAAGTGTTGAACATCTTATCAGCTAAAGTGGTTATATAAAAAATGGTTGGCGAATCATTGATAAAACGTTTGCAATTAATTACTAGATCATTGATCATGAGAGCTAAACTTCCTAGATTTGTATGGAGACATACTATTTTACATGTTGTGTCACTTGTGCATACTAGGCCAGCAACTTAACACAAGTACTCACTTTTAAAACTAACATATGACCATGAGTCAAATATTTCTCATATGAGAATTTTTTAGGTGTGTAGTATATGTTTTAATTGTTTCAAATGAGGCTAGAAATATATGTTGAATTTGAATTTCCATCCATTATTAAACATCTTGAACCATACCCACGATGGGTGAAGTATTTATTGCACAATTTACTAATTGTCATTTTAACGAGACAAATTAAAAAGAAATTACATCGGACGTATCATTAATGTCTCATTTAGATCCTCGTATAGATCATGTGAACATGAAGTAGTTTAGAAAATAATTTATTTACAAAATATAGCAAATAATTTATGTATAATATGCGAATAAAGTAACTAAGTTACGTTATACGAGCTGCTAAATGTCCCACAAAAATTGATACCCCAATACAAACAGTTGTCATTAATGAATCTAGAACACGCAAGAAGCGTGGTAGATTAGTGAGTTTCAAAGATAAAAATCCTTTAAAAAGAAAGAAATCAATAACTAGCTTAAGAATATAGATGTTTCAGAAGAAATCCAAAATTTGACCCCTAACAAGAATATCAAAGAAGATATATAAGACAACTACAGATAATAATGAGATTTCAATAAGCTATGTCATGACAGGAAAAAGATGGAATTGAACTAATATAGTTGTTGTCAACATTTTTTTCATATAATGTTGCTCTTGATATTATATCTAAAAATGAGGATCTTGAACCGAAGTCTGTTGAAAGATGTCAACAGAGAAAATATTGTTTCTTGTGGAAAGAAGAAATTGAGGCAAAATTAAATTCATCATTTTCAAAAAGAAAAGTTTTTGGATTAGTTAGTAGTCCAAACACCAGAAGGTGTCAAACTAGTGGGATACAAATAGGTAATTGTGAGAACACTACTACAAAAATAGACTCTATATACGTTTTTTAACAGTCAAGAAATCATGCTCTTGTCGGCTTTAAAATCATCCTTGAAGCTGGCATCAAGAAAGTCGAAGTTCATGACCGTTAATAAACGTCAAGAAAAATGAATGTTGACATTTTATAAACGTCAAAAGTATACAAATGTTCATGACATGTAAAAACCATCAAGTATGTTGATGTTCATGACCTTTAAAAAATGTCAAGTCCAAATGTTCTTAATACTTCTAAAAACATCGGATTGTGCATGTTCATGACATTTAAAATCGTTAAGAACTATTCTTTGCTTAATACAAAAAACTGTCAAGAAATTGGTTGTTTATGACATTTAAAGAACGTCAAGAATGTGAGTGTTTATGACCTTTAAAAAATGTAACGTCAAGTATACAAATATTCATGACATGTAAAAACGTCAAAATTGCGATGCTTCCTTTTGACACCTATAAACAACCCAAAGAAGTTCAACTAAATCTTTGCAAAGTTTATATATATATAATACATTTATATATATGATCGCAAAAAATGTCCCTAAATTTTCTAGCTTGGTCAAAAATACTCTTTATTAGTTTTAGATGAAAGTCGTTAAGGTTTTGTTTAAAAAAATACTTCTAAACTATTTAAAAGTTTCATGCATACCCTTCAGTTTAGAAAATGTTCAAAAATGTTCTCACTGATCCAAATTTTACACCAATTTTCTCACCTACCAAAATTTTAAGTTAAAACCATAGTTTTAAATTTATTTGACTTTTAACACAAAGTGTTAGATCACAAACACAATCAATATCAATAATTATTGTTGTAATTAACATACGGTTAATTGTCAAATATAAAAAAACGTATTTGACTATTAACACGTAGTGATAGTCGATCTCATAGTAATTTTTTATGGAACTTTTTGATGTATTACTTTTCCATAGTAATACATCTATGAGTGAGATTTTTTTGTATAATTTGACTATATATTGTTTTAGTATGTTTTAAGAAAAAAATCTTTATTTTGGATTTTTGTAAGATTTTGTAGAAATTTTTGTTTAAACCAAGGTTTAAATTATCGATGGTGGATATATCGAAATCTTAATTTTACAAAATCGAAAAATTCAAAAAAATAAATTTAAATCAGTAAATAAATATTTTATTATTTTCAAATAAGTAAACATTTTTATTATTTATATTACTGTTATTTTGATATTTATTTCTAGTGATTCATGGATTTTTCTACGATGTAATGTAAATCTTTATTCACCCCTTCTATCGATATCAAACAAATAAAATATAAAAATATCTATAGAAATATTGACATATCAATGTAAATGTAAAGTATGATTTTACCTTAAACTTTTGGTTTTTATTTTCCGTGCTAAAAGTTTGGTATAAAAATTAAATTAATAGAGCATTTTGGTAACACCAAAAAATTTAGGGTTTTTTTACGAATAGAACAAAGTGGCAAAATATTTACACTGTATAAAACAATTCCAAAAACGGAAAAAGCCCACAGGCCCATCGTGTAAAATACCAAAAATGCCCTCCAATGCGCACGTAATATATTTGGTACACGATCGTTTAGATTTGGCTATTGTTTGGTACACAATCGTTTAGATCTGGTCATTTAATTTGGCAATTATTTTTTTAATTCTATCGTTTAGTTTGGTTTCACAATCGTTTAATTTGGTTACGTTTAAAATTAGTTACACGATCATTTAGATTTGATCGTTTAGGTTTGGGTAGACAAATCGTTTTTCTTTTGGTACACGATCGTTTAGATTTGGCTAAACGATTTTTTAAAATTTTTTGTTGTATGCGATCGTTTACTTTTTTTACACGATCGTTTAGATTATTTTTTTTTACACAATTGTTTAAAAAATGGCTAATTTTATGGGTTTTGTTACATAAACCGTAAATAGTTTGGTGTTTTGTTACTTTCATGAAAATTTCCCAAAACTTTAAGGTAATTTTGTTGCTTAATTATCTTGAATAATTTATGATTTGGTTATCATGGGCATTAGATTAATTGGAAGTTAAGAAATTTTATTTTAGTTGCATGCCTTTGGAATGTCCATTTGACAAATTTTGAGAATTTAAATGGTGAATTTTCCCATCAAGATTTTGGAATTTAGTCCAATCCCAATTTGGGTAATTTGGGAAAGCTAAGGTTAATTAAATTGATAATTTTGTTGACAAAATTATTAATTTAACTTTGATTGTGTTTATTATAAATTGTGGTTTAATTAGAATCAAGAATTTTACCTAGGAATTTAATTCTTTTTTAGGTAAGGGATTTCTACTACTGGACCTTCGAATTAAGATTTAATTGTTTTAAATGGATTGACTAATTATGCATTGACGGTAATTAAAATGCACTGATAGACTTATATATGAGAGTTTGGCTAAAATTGAGTTGATTTAATTGTGTGACTGAATATGTAATTGTGGAGCTACTGGATGATGTTTGCATGTAATGACTATTATTGGTACTCAGTTTGATTGTTATATGCTATTTTGACTGATGGTAGCTGTTAGCTTTGGATATAGGTTGTGTAACCTACATGTATGGTATCCCTCTAGATCATCATTGTTACGTCGTGCCCCAAATGCCACTTTCTACAGCCAAATAAGGGCGTGTTGCCTAGATACCCATTGCGTACCTCACCGCGAGATGATGCTATGAACGCCTAGTAAGCAGAACAACTTCTTCCACCTGTCTCGTAGCAAAGCTCTTACTTTCAAACTTTAGAGAGCTTCACAAAACTTATCGTAGTGGAAAGCACTTAACCTTTAGATTTTACTTCGTCACCTAGTCCTCAAAACTTTGCTCGAATACATCTACTAAGCAACAGGTACGAGTAACAATGCATCGGAATAAACATAACTTCTCTTTATTAACTTAACACTTTACAGAGTTCACACTTTACAATTACATTCCTTTTCTCGCAAGGCACAAAAGTAAAACCTAAGTTCTATGCTTCACGCTTTCCTTCATCCACTGGGATGCTGCTCTTTGCATCAAGATATTTAGAAGTATAAGAACCTTGTTTTCATCCTTCTTTTTGATCACCCAACAATCCATCTGAAGGACAATCTTTAAGGCTTCCTTTACTTGGTTTAGTTTTTTCACTCATTGCCTTCGGCGTCACAAACTGCAACGCAGCGAGTGGCCTCTCTTTGGAACTGAGGTGCAACCTTTAGCATTAATGAGAAAAGTTCTTACCTACTAACACCTTAATCGCAATATGGAAAGACACAATTGGCATGTAGCACAAGTTTACATAACGGCCCACATTTCCCTCCTTTACTTGGCTTCCACCCTTGCATCCATTCTTTACTTGACTTCAACGCCCAACAACCTTGGGAGGGGAAAACATAAAGCGTAATTCAAAGACTTAGTGAGTGATGGGTTTAGAAAAAAAATACCTTTTTGGGAGAATTCAACAAATATAATACTATTAATAATAAGCAACATTTTTCATAAACATAAATTCTCATAAACTCAAGTTTTCATCGCATCAATTTACAACCACAGAAATAAATCAATTCCACGAGTTTCAATCATCCGGACATTTACACTCTTTGTCGAGACGTGGGATTCTCCCATCATCTAGACCTAGTATTCTTTTCACCTTCGCCTCACGATAGATTTGGGATTTCCTCAGATCTGGGATCCGCTTTCACCAGCTCCTCATTTCCTAAACCTAGTATTCACTTTCACCAGCATCTCGCAATACACCTAAGATTCATTGTCACTAGTGTCTCACAATTTATTTCTTCGTCTAAATCTGAGATTCACTTCCACCAGCATATAGTTATCAAGAACACATTTCTTTCTCAAACCTAAGATTTAGTTCACCAACATTTTCCCGTCATACCAGGGATTCACTTCACTAGCTCTCACGTTAAACTTGGGATTTCCACCAATGTCTTAGGATAGATCAATCCACACCACATCATACAATCATTACGATCAACAACAAGTATCAGCTCAAAAGCTTTCCATAGAGCACAACGCAATACATTATTAATAATTTTAAACAATCAATAGCAAGCATAGGATTATAAGGATTACAATTATTCATCCAACATTTCTTTCATTTATAAAGGATCAATCATTGATTTACAAGGTTACTTGCATAAATGCTCGTTTTACGCATGAAAAACGCTCACAGAAATGCTTGAGCTTCATACTTTCCTCCTTTGCTTTCAGCTTTCTCATCTTGCCTAACGATTTCCTTAACCGACCTTTTCAACACTTAAAACTCTCTCTTAACAAATTATCAGAACACTTGCATCTAATGTCTTCTCCTCTTCTGATCTTTGGTCTTGTTTATAGAGACCTTTCACCTCCATGAGTCCTTTATGTACTTTACACGTGTCACTTTACCACTTCGTCGCACTATTTAATCAACCCACGTTTGACAAGTAAGGCAGTCATCGCTTCACGATTAGACATTTTCCTTGAAATGCTAACCTTATCTTCTTGGAATGCTCAATTTGCCTGACACTCTTCTCGGAAAGCAACAGATGTTTAATTTCCTCCGAGGGTAGTCTAGTCTTTCCAATAGAACACCTACTTCACCGCAACACACATAGGGTACTTCTTCCGACATTAATTAATATCCCAAATGCCTAGTTCATAGCGTCAACGCCTGCCTCTTATTCACCATCAAATCTCATCATGTCGCTTACTTTAACTGGATAGCACATACGCTCAAATACTTCTCTTCACATCGCCTTATCTTTCCTCACATCCTTCTTTGCACAACACCTCTAATCTACACGTAACTATCACGACTCTTCTCCATAGGGCTCCTCTTTGACAGGACTCTCTTTTGGTTCTGGGCCTCACAACCACCATTCAATTGATATTTGATGACTGATTGACTGTTAAGTGTACCTTTAGGTTCACTTTATGACTGATGTGTGTTCTTATGGGGCCACACGGTATGCTACCTCCTAATGGGAAGTTAACGGTGCATCTAGCAGTAGTGGGTCCCTTACTAGGTATATTATTTATATTTACCCTTTTTCATATTTAAATTTTCGGGCAAATGTAAGAAGAAAGGCAAGTTGGTGAGCGACAAGAAGAATGACTTGTGACCATTCATATAGGAATTGCTTGGTTTATACTTCTGCTATTGTTTTTAGAAAGTTAAGATAATCAAATCAGTAATGACCACAACTTGGCTATGAAAAATTCGGGTCGTTACAAATTTTTAATTCACATTTTTTAAGTTTAAGGGTTTTTATGAAAATTTTCAATAGTTCGTGAGTATTGTTTAAACAAAGCTTTAATGCTTTCCATCCAAAACTAATGGTAAGGGTATTATTGAACCAATTTCAAAAGTTTAAGGGCTTTTTTGAAAATTTTGAAGCATAACGGCATTTTTTACACAAACGACAAAGTTTAGGGGATTTTTTTTTTTTTTTGTAATTTAACTTGTATGTAATCTATGTATGCATATATGTGTGTGTGAATTGAATACATATACTTATGTATGTATTTTTCCAAAAGCGAAAGTGTAGTTTAATTAGGATGTAGCAATGATCAAGAGTTTTGTGGTTCAAACATCTCATCCCATTATTATTGTAGACACATTTTATATTTAGGATTTTTTTCAGGTAGTGGGTAAAGAAATGATAAAAGTGAGGTGGATTGCGAAACTATTAACAAAAATAGGGTAGTTTTCTGAAACGAAGGAAGTCGTGTACTGAGTACACGACTTCCATTAATCTACGTCAGCCTATTGTTTAATTTCTTAAATACGTAACTAATCAAATATATAATTAAAAAAAATAATATTTATGCCCTTGTTATGATTATTATTGTTTAATTTCTTAGGAAAAAAAACTATCCTATTTTTAAAAAATTATACATTTAATTATTCAATCAATCAAGCCCTTATTATGATCATTATGTTTTATTAAAAACTTAATTAATCAATCCCTTATTTTTTTCCTAATCCAGCCAAAATTATTATGGTTATTATGATCCTTTACAAGGAACTTCAATTTCTATGTTTAAGCGCATTAGAAATTTTTCCACACATTTTTCTTTTTAACATAAACATTTAAAAGTCTCTCTCTCTACCTAATTTGCTTGCATTTCTTACTTTTGAAACCATAATGACAATTAAAGTAGTTAATTAGAAAGATTTGTATGGTCTAAATTTTGAAACCATAGTGACAACTCAATGCAAGCTTTGAATTAGTGAATTATATAAGACTTGTTATAAAGCTTTTAAGTTAAAAAAAATTGTATATTTTTAGGTAAGTTTTTTCTTTAAGCTTTAAAGGATTATTTTTTACCTTAAGTTTGTAGTATGACCATGGTTTTGGTGCAAATAAAAAATGCATTTTGATATAATTCTACATTTAAAATTGAAATTTATAAGCATTAAAAATTTCATTTACAAACTAAGTATTTTCTTGATCTCCCTCTACGACATCATCGCATTGTCGTTGTTATCTACATTGAATGCGTCTTCGATCAGTGTCGGCAACATTGAGTCGTCTGGTCTGCTGAATAATTTGTTCTCTATTTTTCAAGGTTTAATCACACTTTGAGCTCAAATCTTGTAAATTGTTTTCCATGGAGTAAACATGTAGGTCTTGAACAAATTTACTATGAATGATTATAAATAATATTATTAAATAATGTGCATGTATTAAATTTATAAAACAAACCATATTAAAATTATTACCATGCAATAATAGTAAGAGTCATCAGGTGTGATAAAGCATCTTCTAATTGACAAATACCAAGGAAAATAGTTATCTGATACTATTAGCATGTGTTGTTACTTCTTGTGCACGAAAATCATTTCACAAATGCCACATTGCAATATTCTCCACATATCCTATGCCAATCTTGATCATACTTGCCTTCTAAATCAATTTGGTGTAGGATCGGGTCTGTGAAGCTAAATGTTGGTGGCATTTGCAGCATACCAAATTGTTGCAATACACGATCCCCCTGATGCTTTTCAATGATATGAAAACAAATCCTATGACCTACGTAAGTCCAAACCACTTGACCACTATGACATTGATCAGGAAGCAAAGCAACAATGTTGGATGTGTATGGTGTCCAATTAATCTGTTATGACAAACATAAATAAACAACAAAAAACATACCTAGACAACATTCATATAATATTTTACTACCTGAGAGTGTATCAGTCGGTCAAATATAGGTAGGTACATCAACAACATATTTGTTGATGGTTCTGATGTAGGTAAAGTATTGCTCCATCTAATGCGTGAAAAAAATTAATAATAAGTTATAAATAGTGTAAATTTTATTAAAAAATAATATATAAATAAAATAATACTTGAAACTCAAAATCCAACTAACTGGAGCCTATAGTGCTACTTGTGGTACCATAATAGAGAATCTATCAAATGCTCATACTTGCAATAACCTTAATGGGCCAGCTATTTCTAAATACTGTGCATTACAAGCTTCACACAATTTCCTATACAACCATGTAAGGGATGCAGTGCCACAAGAATACATACCAGCCAAGTCAAAATCGCTTAAAAGCAGAAGAAACATACAGTGGACTAGGATATGTGAGTTATCGGCAAACAAAAAGCCTCCAATGAGTTGCATAATGTATGCACGAGTGTATCTCTGAACGCTCACAACATTAGCATCTGGTGGCAATTCTGTAAATTGTTCTGGCAACCATGGAAGACTCAACCATTGACCTTTCATGTCAGGCAGTAGAACTTCCAAAACATCTTCACATACTTGCTTTCAGTTATATGTTAACGATCTTACAATAGACTCACCATCCATCAGTAACCCTAATTAGATCATAACGTCCTATAATGTGATCATGCATTCCCCACAAGGCATATGAAAGGTGTGAGTCTCAAGTCTCCAACGTTCAACCAAAACAATGATCAAGTGTCAATCCAACTGCATTAATCCTACCTGAGAAACCTCAAGAAATCCATTAGCCTCTAAGTATGGCACAATCCGTTGATCGAAGAGAATTGAGTGTTGTAATGCTACCTCCCTCCTCTGACACATCAAAACAACTATGGAGAAGGTATCCAATACAAACTGTGAGTGATGAGACGACTATAGATATAGTTGGGTAGGATCAACCGAGCCAGGTTCCATTGTGCAAACTACTATAAAAAAGTAATTCATTAATAACATAGATGTATTGCAGTAATAACATGAAAAATGAAAGTTCAACTATATAAAAGTGATGAATTCAAAATATTACATGTCCAATTTATGAAACAAAATTACCAAAGCATAAAATTAAATCAAACACATTAATGTCTTGAAGAAGAAGCACGTTGAAGACCATATAAACATCTTCAGCTTTCTTATCGCATATTTTGTATAAACATCTCCTTGGTCCAATGCTTCAGATATCTCATGTCTTCAACATTCAAATATAGAATTGTGTGATAAAATATCAATCTTACCAAAAAAGCTACGGATAACATTTGGGCTCCTTTAAATACACCATTCATACATTCAGTTGCATTTTTTGTCATCCACCTATATCAATACCCATTATCATGTAACTGAGTTCATTTTTCTAGGTCAATATCTTAAAGTACTCAAGACACTCCATATTCAATTGTTCTCTCATGCACTTTATGAATTTGTAACTTTGGTGTTGATTACCTGTCTTAAACACCAAATCTTTCAATTGCTTCGATTTGTAGTTCGTATTAAAGTTGCTTGCAACATGACGAAGACAATATTGATGGCATGCTCAAGGTTCACTCCAACCTATCTCTTCATTGTTAATAGCAACAAAAATGCCTTTATGCCTATTGGAGATCAAGCAAATACCAGCTCGATTAGTGACGTATTGATACAGCACATGAAGAAACCATGACCAATTATAAGTGTTTTCCCCTTTCACAATAGCAAATGTAAGAGGAAATATATGACCATTTGCATCAATAGATAAGTTAGTTAACATTTTTCCCTTATACTTTACATACAATGGGTTCCATCAATCTGAATTAAATGCCTACAATATTTGAACCATTCTATTGCACGACCAAATGACTAGAAAACTCTTCCAAAAATAGTCGTACCTAATACCTCAAATGGAAGAAAAGACCAATCAACTTAGGTTGCAAGATTGTAGTGTACAACGACACTCAACCAGTATGGAAGCTCGTTATGTGATTTTTTTTCAAATCACAAAAAACAAAAATAAGTGCTTTTCTCTTCACTTATCATACTCGTATATATGTACTTGACACTGTAGTCGTACTGTTGTTTTATTATTTTCATGAACATCGACACATAAACACTAGCATCAACTCTAACCATGTTTTGAATTTCAACACTCTTAAAATTAGAATCGAGTTGTGAGTCATCTTGTGTTAACTCTGAGAGTGTTCTCCTTTGAGCCTAGTAATTTCAAACATTTTGTGGTTCTTATGTCTACTTTCATGTAACCTCGAGTTACAACCATTTTTTTGTTTGAATCGAACATTCCAAATATTTTGGTTAGGCTCAAGTACAACAATTCTGTAGTGTTCTTTGATACAATACTTTTTAACAGCCAACTGAAGATTTACCTTACACTTAAATAACATTCCCTTTTAAATTAAACAAGATGTATCTACAGATATGTTCCTATCTCCCAATGTAAATTCTTGTTCACAAACAGAATCCATAATGTCCCTATCTATTTGTGTAAACATCTCAGAAAGTATCATTTCATTTTCATGCTTTATATTTTCTTCATTACCAAATAATTCATCAACCTCTACATCTATATCATTATCTCCATCATTACTAGGTTCGAGAATAACTAAATCTTCAGGTTTCATCGATATATTTAATCAGCTATTAAATATGAAGATCATAATTAGAGATACTGTTGGATTTTATGTCCTAAAACTCGTAGATAGTAAATATAATTCATTGACCATTATTAATAAAGTGTTATTATTATAATTTCAATAAAATTTATTGATTATATTATTAGTTTTTGTCTTAATAACGTAAATCCAATAAACGAACATCCTAAGTTGTTTGATGAGTCTTGAACGGGATGTAGAGACATACATGGATCAATGTTCGAGATACAACTTAAAGGTTCTATAATCTAGGGATACGGCTCGAGACCTTATCCTGGTAACACTACGGAAAAGGCTCACTTTGTGTTTGATACAAACACAATGATCTAACGAGTTCGTGTAGGTGAAATGCAAGTGAGAATATCTTATGCAATGAGTTTGCATAAGACTGGATCGTAAAGAGTAACCACTAGATGTAACTCCGTCAACTAGTTAGGTTTCTATTTCATTAGGATGACGTAGGTAACTTAGACTTAATCCTAAGTGTATTATGAACTCCTGTTCGCGAGGAATTGTCCTTTGATTTGTACAGGTGAGAGTAGCCAAATTACCGACTCAATATGCTTATCGTTTTAGGGACAAGACCGAGTGAGGAGCTAGAAACATAATCACACAAGATGAAATTCACTCATTCCAAACTTTAGGGTATATAGAAGGACTAACTTACTGGTTTTGGTCTATATCTTGTGAACACATAAATATATTTACACAGAGAATAGTTCAGTTGTGAGTCTTTAGTGGAGTGTACACACAGTTAACAAATATTGATTAATGTGGTTAATGAGTTTAGCCAATTAATCTCATAACGCTGTAGCTTCTGATCTATAGGTCCATAAGGTCCCCTTTCTAGCTCATAAAGGGTAATGAGATTTATTTGTATTGGTTGTAATTTGAAATGTTATAATTTACTTTGGCAATTAATATAATGTGTGGTGATACATTATAATATAAAGCTTATATTTTAATTAAATTTTATTATATAAATTTAATTGTGGACATGATTCAAAATTAATTTATGAGAGAATAAAATATTCGAATGAGTTCAAATATTAATTTAATGTGAATTAGAGTCATATTAAAACTATAAGTTAAAGTTTAATGTGTATATATACACGTTCAAACTATATGCTATGAGCGAATTTTAGATTAGAATATAACTTAAATTTGGATTAAATTAAATATAACATATTTAATTTAGAAATAACTAATTGGAGAATAATTAATAGTTTAGTTTAATTTGATTTAATTAAATTTGATTTAATTAAATTAATTAAATTAAAACTATAGGTTATGTGAGAGATATTCATTTAAATATGATTTAAATGAAATATTACTTAAATATGATTTAATTAATTAATTAATTAATTAATTAATTTTATATTAGTATTATTTTAATTTATTAAATTAATAGGAAATGTGGGAGGTTTTTCCATGCTCCCAGATCCTCTCCAAATTCCCTCTTCTTTAGTGGAGTTATATGTACACCATAAAACACAAAGGGTTTTGTGAAAAATTTTGCGTACTGGTGTTCTTTAAAAAATTCTCTCTAACAAATTCTCTTCCAATTTTGGTTCACACAAACCAAAATCTCAACTCATATAAATAGGGAGGTTTGCAAGTGGTTATGTCTTTCATATTTGGTGATTTGTAGATCTACAGTTGTCAAATGTGGGTATGTATTTTGTCTCTTCTCTGTAATTTTCTGTATTTTTTTAATACAGCATGCTTAGCCTTTAAAAAATTTGTAATTTCTTTTGCCAATATATTTGTATTTTTAAGTTCCCAATTAAATTGAGTTTAAGGTCTATTTTAAGTCTTCCGCTATACAAGGGCTCTCATCCCTTCAGATACTTCACTCTAATTAAACAAAACCTAATAGTTCAAACTCTACATATTCCTAAATTACATTTAAACTCTATAATGTCTAATCAATACATAATTGAATCTTTTAAGTTTTACAAAGATGCAATCATTATATGAATCACATAACTTAACATAGGTTATTCAAACCTGAGATTGTAAATTTGTCACTCTATTTATGAGTGAACCCCACCATATTAAACAACATCTCACATACATTAACATTTAAAATATCCCTAATCTTCAAAATTCAAAATACCTCAAATCAAATTATTTTCAAAAAATTGTTTCCTTTATGCATTTTGATAAGATACCTCAAATCAACTACATTCTTTCCAAATTTAAACTCCCTAAACCAAATAATTTTTCTAAAATCAAATAAGGGATTTTTTTTCTAAAATATAACAAACTAGTAAAATATTTACACTGTATATAACAATTTCGAAAAAAAAAACACACGAGTCCAAAATAGAAAAATATCAAAAATGCACCAATCAACACCCGATTAATTGGCCACTCGCGTGCATAATAGATTTGGTATACGATCGTTTAGATTTTTGTCGTTCCATTATTTCAAAAAAATTCAAGATTTATGACCGATTGAAAAAAATTCATTATTTCAAAAAAAAATATAAAAGAAAAATTGTATAAGATGAGAAGAAAGACAATGAAAAGGAAGACCAAACATGGAATATTTAAAAAAAATGGTTAACTTCATGGATTTTTTGATTTTGTTACACGAACAGTAAATATTTTGTCGATTTGTTATCTTTATGAAAATTAACGAAGAAATAACATAACTAAAATCAAATATGTTTCCTAAAATCAAATAATTTGATTTAAACTCCCTGAACTATTAATCCCCTAAAACCACAATTCGAATAACATAACCAAAATCAAACTTTCCCTTAAATTAAATTATTCTCCCTAAATCAAATAACATGCTTAAAATTAAATAATTTCCCTAAAATCAAATCCTTTTCTTAAAATCAAATAACATACCTATAATCAAATATGTTTCCAAAAATCAAATAATATAACTAAAATCAAATAACAAACCTAAATTCAAATAATTTTAAAAAAAAATCAAAAAATATAACTAAAATCAATATAACTAAAATCAAACAATAAACATAAATTCAAATAATCTTACAACAAAATCAAATAATTTTTATTAGCATCAAAGAACAAACCTAAATTAAATTATTTTTATAATAAAATCACGTATCCAGTCTACGACTTAGTTAAATAATAAAATCATACAAGTAAATAAACATACCTTGTGACGAAAAAATCAAAAAGCAAAATAAAAAGGGAGGGACACTTTTTTTTGTGAGGATCGACTGTGAGGGAGGCTCTTGGTTGTTGATTTTTCATGAAGGGTGGAAGGATTGCTAAATGTTTGTATGAAGAATGGAAAATTGAAGAAAGATAGAAGGGAAATGGAAGATGGGAAGCAGAAGGCAGAATCAGAGATGAAAGCCAGAAGAGGTTCGGGCTAGGTTTTAAAAAAGACGAAGTCGTGTACCCGATACACGAGACCCTACATGTCGAACAAATGACAATCAACGCTATAGTTTACTACCAGAAAGGACACACGTGAACAAAGTCGTAGACCTGGTACACAACTCTAGTCACAAGTCGTGGATGATCAGGTCCACGTCTCCAGTCAGATTTCAGCTCGTAGATGTGTACTTAATACACGATTTCGCTACTCCATTTTTTTCATTACTTTTCCACCTACCTTTTTTTATCATTATTTAAAAAGAACATTATTAAAAAAAGTTCTTATACATATTTTAGCAAAATAAAGTAAATTATTTAAAAAAATATAACAATATTTGTCAACGATAATTCTTCATTACTATTTATTATTAATAGAATTTAAAATAGTGTTATATTATGATAATTTGAAATTAGAGCGTGGGCATCATAGACTATGATACTTTTGTGATTATACCTACCACATTGTCCACCAATAGAAACCAAAAAGGTGTAACCCTTTAGACCAATAATAAAATAGCATCTTTGAAAGATGCCTTTCATTTTAGATCTCATCTTCATTATTAAATGACAAACTCTTAATCATAATAATTGGATTTATTTATTTATTTATTTATTTATTTATTTATTTATTTATTTATTTATGATTTAACTAATTTAGACATGCATTTTCAACCCAAAGGTTAGTCATTCAAAATTTTACATAAGCATGTTCTTCTCTTTTTCTTAAAAAAAAAAAAATCATTTCCACTATAATATAGCATGGTAGATATGACTCATATTATTTATAAATTGATCATTCAATCTGCAGAGTTATTGAACTATGTTTAAATAAAATATTTTTTTCTTGTTTTAGTACAATACAAATGATTCGAGGTTCGAATCACAAACATTTTAATAAGAAGATTTGATTTTAGTTGAGCTAAACTAACAAATAAAATAACATTTTTCATGTATCTTTTTAATACAAAAAAAAATATATAAATGAACAAATAATAATAACGACAATCTCTTTTCTTATTAATGATTAGCGTATATGTTATCATAAACTATCCTTATTTAAAATGATAGGAAGTGTGAGATGTTAAGTCTTTTGTTTGAGGTTGAAAGAGAAGTTAAGATAAAAGTAAAAAATGTATAGTTGGTAATTAAATGCAAGAATATTGTTCAAACATAAATTTAACAAACCATAATATTAAAAGTTTAAACAAAAAAGAAAAAAAGATGTGACTCATGTTTATTTTTATAATAAGACAAAAAAAAACATGGTTATTAATTCTTTAATTATTATAGAAAGCCTAATATAATAATTGGATTGAACTAATTTTGGTTATTGATATTTTTGTTGTAAATATGGAATTGTTTAATTAGATAACCTCCAAAATCCTTTAATGTTCATTTTCATATTGCTATAATTAATTAAGTAGGGTTCTTATATTTAAAAGCACAACCACACAATATATATATATATATATATATATATATATATATATATATATATATATATAAGCTTTAAATATACCAAACACCCCTCAAACCTATTTCTATCAAAATCATTATTCATTGTTGGAAGATTGTGATGTGATTAAATGTGAGAGACAACCATATTTTCTATTCCTTCCCCCTATTATTATTTTTAAATTAACTACTAAATTATTATATTTAGTTTTCTATTTTTTACTTCCTTCCTTCCTAAAGTTTAGAAATATTTTTTGAAATTTTATTAGACCTTACTGAATTTGTGATTAAAAGATTTGACTTGGGAATTAGAACCTACTTGAGAATAATAATCCTCCACTTAAAGATGATAATTGTGGATTATGGGTTCCATGAGGTGATTTGTCAACATCAACTATCTCTTTATTACCAATAATTATTAATTTTATACTTAATGATTAATTATTGAATCATAGTAATTTGTATATTTTTTTTTTTTTTGTTAGTTTGGAGGGTTTAGGATATATACACTCCTATATATATATATATATATATATGTATGTATGTGTATATGAATTTGGTAAAATATTTTTACAATTTATAGATAATATAATATTACGAACGATTCATCTCTTCTCTTTCTTTTTCTTTTCTTGGCTATTTATTCATCTTGTCTTCCAGATTTCTTCACCTGCTCTCTCAGATTTTTCTTTCTTTTCTATTTTGAAACGATTTATTCTTCAGTTTAAATCTCCTATTTTATTTTCATCATTTTTGGCAAGATTCTATATAGCTACTTCATATTTCTCATATTCTATGAAGCTACTTCATATTCCTCATATTCGAAAATATTATGATTGTTTAAATATCATTTTGACATGATATAAACGATTGTTTATCATTGTTAGCACGATTGTTTACCATGATCAACACGATTGTCTAAATTTGAAGTCTTTTTTTCATCGTTTAAAACGAACTACATGATCGTTTAGAAGAATATTACTCACACGCGCGTATGGCTGATTAATCACGTGTTGACTGACATTTTTAGTATTTCTCATTGTGGGTCTATGGACTTTTTATGTTTTCAAAATTATTTCTATACAGTGTAAATATTTTATCAGTTTGTTATATTTTTAAAAAAATCCTAAAATTAAAATACATATTTTAAATTAAGAAAGAAACTTTTCATAATTTTTCTAAACAGGTTATGAAGTAGGTTTATATTAATCACGACAATATCAAACTTGTAGAAGTGTAAAAATATAAAGATAGAAAATATAGACACGTTAATGAAAACTTTACTTATACATATATATATATATATATATACACACGTACGTACGTGAATTGAATGAAAATCACTTTTTTTCCAACAAAGAATTTTAACGCTTTATTTTCTAATCTGACTACATATCGTAGAAATTTTAGGTAAACATCTCTTCTAGTTCTAATATGGTAAAGTTTAATGCATGTATACTTGTATCAATCTTGTCTTTTGAATTTAAAAATAAAATGATTTACTTATCTTATTATGTATGAATTATTGAACATTTTTTTAGTGCTTAAAAAAATGTTAAAAAGGTGGTAAAAGTAGATACATAGGACGCCATCTTTTGTTTGTTGTCAATATACAAACTGTAACGTGTCAAAAATTAAGATAATTTTGGAGTTAATTATCTTAATTTTGTTTAATTAGATTTAATTTATTGGGCGTTATTTTGAATTCATTTAATGAGAATTATTTGATTACGTGGGAATTGAAATTAATTAAATATTCGTTGAATGAATATTTAATTAATTAAAGGTTTTGACATGTGGTGTTTGTAGAGATTTTGATTAAATGGTAAGTTAAAAGGATTAAGTCAAGTTGTGGATTTGTAATGTTGTTGAAGTTGAATTAAATTAAATGATTATGGATATTATTTAATTAAATTGTAGAGTAGAAAGTTTATTGGAGATTTGATAATTATATGTATATGTGGAAATATATATATAATTATTATGTGAAAGGAAAATATAATTATATTTGTCAAAATATAATTACTTAAAAGTAAATATAATTGTATTTTGGAGAACGACAAATAATAATTAATTATTATTTATTTTTCTCCACAATAATTAATAATAATTATTATGGAAGATAATTAATTATTTTGGAGAAAGATAAATAATAATTAATTATTGTAGAAGATAATTAATTAATAAATAATAATTAATCATTATGGAAAATAATTGATTATTTTGAAGAAAGACAAATAATAATTAATTATTGTGCAAGATAATTAATTATTCCGTAGAAACATAAATATTGATTTTGAAGAGAAGTTGTTATGATTGGGTAAATAAGAAAAGAGAAGAAATTGGATTTATTTTAAGAAAATTGATAATTATATATTGAAATATAATTATTGGAAAAAAGAAATGCAACATCCAAAATCTTGAGTTTTTATTAATTAGGTTAAATTATTTGGGTGTTATATTAAGAATTGAAGCCAAAATTTAATGGTTGGGTTAAGATAATTCATGTTGGAATTTTATGAGTGATTTATTGGAAAAAAATTTGATTGATTAAAAAGAATTAAGAATTTAAGTTAAATTGAGATTTTGGAGGGAAAAATTGATTTTGGTGAAATTGGATTTAATTGAGTATATATATACAGATATATATACATATATTTAATTAATAATTAGAATTCTTGTGGAATACGATATTAATTATTTGATTTTGTCTAAATAATTAATATGGAAAAGTGAAGTTAATTATATGACGAAATATAATTGAAAAGAAAATATTCTATGAGGAGAGAGATAGTTGATATGATTGGACGAGAAAAGATATATTTATTTAGAAGAGAGAATGATGGTTTAAATAAATATATGTGTTTATCATAGCTTTTGGTAAGAGAAAAATAATAATAATAAAGAAGTATTATTATTATTATTATTATTATTATTAGTTATAAATGTTTAAGATTTTGTACATTTAAGAAATTTATTTAAGAAAGATAATAGGAATAAAGATATATGAAGAATTTTTACTATTAGATAGAGAGTACTTTGTTTGGCTAAAATTTGCAGGTAGGAGATCCTTCTACTAGTCGTACTGAATTTAATAGACCGCATGTAATTATGATTATGCATTGATGTTAGCTAAAATGATAATGAATGTCGTATGTTGATGATGATTGATGATGATAACTAATATTATGTTAATGACTGGTAGTATGTTGATGATGATGATGATTGTTGATGTTGATGTTGATGTTAATGCATATTAATCACATGATTGAGGATGTTAAGATTAATATTCATGTCTTGTTTACAATATTTATGATGTTTATGATATGCTACATGTTATGAATGAGCATTCTGTTAACTTTGTCTATTAGAGTCGTACCGAATATGACATATACATGATTACGAGTGATTTGACAGGGTCACTTACAGTCCGATTGTCTTATTGTTTCCTTTGGGTACATTAAAGACCAGTTTGTCTTAGGTGTTCCCTTAGGTTCACCAAAGACCAGGGATGTTCCTGCGATTACAGATTGCACGTGTTCGGGAACGTGTCAGTTTAGGATACCACTTTACAGGACTCTAATGGAAAGATAACAGATATCTAACGGGACTAATAGTGGGTACCTTAAGAGTATATGTTTGTATGCATTCTCAAAACTATAATTTTAATTTGAAACATTAACCTGTTTATATTTACAAGTATAGTAAAATATCACACAATCTATTTGTTTCATGATAAACACAACAAATAGAGTGTGATACTTTGGTTTTTTTGTAAATAATTTTAGGAATTTGGTTGAAAATGTAAAAGATAAAAAAAAAGAAGAAGAAATAGTTGCATAATTTGAAAGTAAAATAGTTATATATTTAGAAGAAAAACAATGTGGGTAACTAGTTAAAAGAAGAATAAAACAAAATTAAGAGAAGTGTAGAGTACAAAAGAAAAAAAGACCATTTGAAAGGAAAGAATAAGAATAAGATTTGTGATTTGGAGGTTTGGAGATTACGTATACATATACGTATACGGCTATACCTACCACGCGGTGTGAAAACAAACAACACCAACCAACAAAAGAATATCCAAATCGGCTAAAGTAGTAATTATGACGTAATAAATACTAAAATAGAGATGATATCAAAAGAAAGATTATATAGAATTTTGGAATATTACAAACAATTTTTATAAATCTCTGTTTTTGATGGATCCAAAAAATAGGAAGATAAATCAACGGTGGATAATTAAACAATGACAAAGAAAGAAACAAAAAAAAAAAAAAAAAATAATAATAATAATAATAATAAAAAGAAAAGAAAAGAAAAGAAAAGGCTAATCCTCATTCCTCAATACGAGAAGGACTCCATGGGGTCATATCCATAGGATAACTCCCCAATACCCTTAGGAAAGAAGTGAATTCCTGAACCTCCGCCAGTGCGTTCTGAGCCCTAGGCTCCGCCATTGAAGCTTCAAAATCCACATAAAACAGATACTCAAAATGCTTCGCCGTTCCCGCATCCGCCCCGTCCACCACTCTAATCGGATGGCTCCGGTGCGGCCTTGATTCTATCTTCGTCAAACTAATGTTCCTGAAAGCAAAAGCCGACAACACCTTGAACAGAACCGACGTCCCTTTCTCGTGTGCAAATACAATACTCGTCTTGAACGGCCGATCCGTCCGAGGAATTATCGGTTCCCTCGCTAACATCACAAATCTCGTCACGTTACCCGAATCATCCTGGATTCCATTCGCCAATATATCCAGACCGTAAAGCTCTGCAGCTCTAGCGCTAGCGATTGCGGCTGTGTCCCGGAGGTTATTGATGGCAACGAACTCCGCGGCACCGGCGGTATCGTCCACGGCTTCACGTGTGACGTTGAGGCCGAGTTTGGTGAGAGTGTGTTCGCATTGAGCTAGGGCTTGAGGATGAGAAATGACGCGAGTAAGATACTCTTTACGGACTCCAGGTAGAGCGAGAAGACAGTGATGAACTGGTAACTGAACTTCGCCAACAATATGAAGCTTATGACGCAGGAGGAGATCGTAATTCCTATGGATAGAACCGCCGAGGGAATTTTCTACAGGGAGAACAGCGCGATCGGCGATCCAGAGTTCAACAGATTGAAAGGCGACTTCGAATTGATCGCAAGGGATGGCGTCGCAGTTAGGGTAAGCCTTACCGGCGGCGGCTTCGGAGTATGCGCCAGGGACCCCTTGGTAAGCGACGCGAAGGTTGGAGCCGTGCATAGGGGCGGGAGCGAGGTCGGTGATGGTAAGGGGTTTGGGTTGGGGTTTGAGAGAGGTGGAGTCGGAGAGGTTAGAGATGGGGACAAGGTTGAGGTTCTCGATGGTGGAGTTGTGGCCATTGACGGAGGAGATGTGATCGGTAGAAGAAGAAGAAGGGTCATCTTGAGAGAGAAGTTGTTGGGATTGGCTGGAGAGGATGGCACAGGAACTTTGCCAATCGGCACGGGAGGAGCCGATGGCGTTGGGGTAGGTGACGGGGTCGTATCGGTAGACGGATTGGATAGGGAAGCGGACGGCAGCTGTGGTTGAGGTGGAGGTGGTGGTGGGGAAGTGGGGAATGGATTTGAGGAGGGAATGGGAAGAGGAAAGGGTGAGGGATTGCAAATGCATGATGGTGGTGAAGAGGGTAATTTGGGGAATTGGGTGTTTGAGAAATGGAACTTTTGGGTTTTGGAAAAGTGTGTGCCTTTAGGCTTTGCTTTGGTGAGTTTGAGGAGCAGCCTGATTTGGGAAAAGGAGGAGGTTGGTTTGGGTTTATATATTGAAGAGAAAGAAAGAGGAGAAGAGGGGTGTAAGGTGTTAGGAAGTTTCAGAAAATGGGATTGAAGGATGGATGGATGGATGGATGGATGGCTGCCTTATTCTTACTACTCTCTTCTTATGTGGTAGTTTGGTCAAATCTCACACCTACCCCCTTCTCTATTTCCTATTTTCTCTCTCTCTCTGCTGCTGCATTATTTTGTCTCTCTCCTCTCCATTTTGAATATAGGGGATTTACCATTGTCATTCATCCTTCGAATGATGTGGTTTGTCCAAACTCAAATGACTTTTGGTCAAATAATATTAACCTTACTTTGCTTTGGGAAGTTGAAAGTTCAATCCAAAGTCTCTTCTTGTTGGGATTATTTTTCCTTTTACAACACACAAACAAAGATTAAAAATAATTCTTATTTTGGAAAAGTTGTAGATTTTTATTTGATGATCCTTGAGATGCATTGTGCAATCTAGTGACCCCTACGTATTTCTGTTTAAAATAAAGTTGATGTAGTTAAGAATGAGGTTTTAGTTTTGAGTAACAACGGAGATGGTTCTTAGTCTCTTGATAAAAACATATCAAGAAAAATATTGATATATTTGACATTTGTGTTTTGTTTTATGTATAGCTGTTGAATTTTCTTTAGTAAACAATTTGTTTTTGAAAGTTCAGTTTAAAAAACACTTCTTCGATCTTTAATTTTTTTCGTTTTGTTATCTGATTTTACTATTTTTTTCAAAAGTCAAGCCAAATTTTAAAAGTTAAAACAGTAGTTTTAAAAAATTTGTTTTTGTTTTTTGGAGTTGATTAATGGTAAATTTTTATACTTCCATGAATTAAAATCTTGTAAGGAAATAGAAAGAAATGCTCAATTTTAAAAAAAAAAATAAAATAGTTACCAAGTAAGTTCTTACTGGTTCTACAAACATTAGATTGGATTGAATATGCACGGTAAATTAATCTCATTTAATAATTATTTGGGTATCATTATTATTGTCTAGTTGCTTGTAAACAATATATTTTAATTAAGTTGCCTAGGCCAGTAAGATGTACATTTTTTTTTGTGGTTCAGTCATGAAACATTTTATTGTTAGAAATAACATTTACGTGGTATTTGGGGCGAGAAGCAACTTATAATAGTGTAAGGATTAAAATAGTTTGGGTATTATAATAGTCTGCACCCGAACGCAAACTATTATCTCAGCTTTTGCCTGCATTACATCTATTTGTAGTTCACCTTTTGTCTACATTGCTTCCATTTGTAGTGGTTGTTACTAGGATTTTCGTTTTGGTTTGATTTTATGAGAACCAGTATTATCATAATACTAAGATTAGAAAAGTACTAATCGATAATACTAGGGCCAAACATTGAGTGGGCTAAAATAGCTCACTCCGATCTCTTAATCTTAGGGGCAAACAATACCTTACATTTTTTAATATTTTTTAGTTTTTTTGAATATAGCAAAATAAATCAAAATAGTTACAAATTTACCAAAATGTAAACGATAGATATACATAATTTGATAATTAATAGACACCAATATATATATCCATCAATGTCATTACTATCTCTTATTCATGGACAATAAACTTTTGCTATATTTGTAAATATTTTCAATAATTTTGTGATTTAAAAGAATTATTTTTCTTTGAAAATAACACTTTTTTTTGGATAATTTTTTGTAAGAAAAATTTTTGGAAGTGACAAAATTGTTGTACAAAATATAACAAAATTTTAAATTTTATCACTGATAGACATTGGTATACTTCTATGTGTCTATCAATTTTAGATTAGCATCTACTGTTTAGGGTTTAGGGTTTAGGGTTTAGGGTTTAAGGTTTATCCATATCCATCATTGATATCATATAAGATTGATAAAACTTTTATAGAATTCTATCAATATCTATTAGTATTTATTATCGATAAAATCTACAATTTTGCTCCATTTTGTAAATATTTTGGTCAATTTCGCCATATTTGAAAATGTCCCTTGTTTTAATATTTTGGTCAATATAAATTTTTTCTCCTCGCAAAATGCAAGCGTGTGAATCTTTTTATCCAAACTTAAAATAAGGAAATCTACTATCATCTCAACCATATGAGATTCTCAATTGGTTTGAGCATGGATTGTGACTGAAATAAAGACAAGTCATTAACGATGAACAAAAGAAAAGGATGCTATTTGTAATAGGTTGAACCGAAGCATTGAGTATTACTGTAGACAATTACTCCAATAAAAATTCAAAAATAATCGTGTTTGACTAGGAGCAATCTTAGGTGTGAGTAAGAACAAAAATATGCTAAAAAGATCAAAATTAATTGATTTAAGGGAATAATATTCTACATTGTAAATGCATGTGACTCGAAATTGAAAGTTTAATTTTAAATTTTAAAAATTTACGAGGCATATTTAAAATTTGAGTGCTTTTGACTAAAACTTGAACATCCATTATTAACATTATAATTTAATAAATAAATAACTAAAAACAAAATCATTATAATCTCAATAGACCTCAAAAATTTCAAAATTTTAAATATGATTCTTTTCTTCATCATCATCATCATCATCATCAGTGTCAACTAACCAAGTTATTCTTCTGGTGTATATATAGATATATAAAACCTCTAAATTTTGTCTTAAACTTAAGAATGATCAAATTTTGTTTTCAAAACTATTAAAATATCAAACAAAGCTTCTCATACTAAAAAAAGGTATGATAGTGACCTTAAAATGCATGACAATTAAATCTTCATTGTAGACAACTGCCATTTTACTGAGATTCTAAAAAAAAGGTAGTCCTTGAAATAATTATGAATGATTAAGATGAATGGTATTATAACTCTAAAAAAGAAGTATAAAAGTGATATTTATAAGGTAGGAAGGTGGTGTTAAGGTGAGTTTCAAAAGTAAAATAAAAAGAATATATAAAGAGAGAGAAATTAGGTGAGTGGGGAATGACAATGAAGCGTGCAATGCAGTGCAGTATGAATTGAATTCAACAAAACACAATCAATTTTAATTCATTAAATTTTCTGACTTAGCTTTTGAGGAAAAAAAAAAAGGTTATATTTCTACTTAATTACAACTTACACTATAATTAGAGCTTTTTAATTTAATTATGAATTAATTTCCAATTAGTTTTTTTTTTCTTTTTTGGTTTATAAAATAAATATGTGAGGACAAAAATGGAAGTTGAATTGGAGTTTCTGTTGATTTCAAAATGGTTTTTTTTGTGTGTGTGTGTGTGTTTGTGTGTTTGTGTTGACTGACTCACTCAATAAAGGTGTTCTCTAATATATAAACTATAACTCCAAGTTGGTTGAGAAATAATGGTATTTATGAAATATTTTAGGATAAGTGGGGGCTCTTTTTTTTTTTTTTTTTTTTTTTATATAACAAATTTAATTTTTCCCTTTACTCTAAAGTTTGTGTTAATTTTTTTTCTTTAACCCTTTCAAGTTTTGTGTACATATTTATGCTTTATTTTATTTATTTATTTTATCAAAGTAATCAAATATGGAGAGAGAGAGAGAGAGAGAGAGAGAGAGTTAACCACACAAATTCTTTTAATGGAAAACAATATAACAAAAAGGGGTAAATTTCCGATATTTGGAAAAATCTTTTTCTTATATACTTTTGCATTTTTTAAAAATGGACAAAATTTGAGATTTCTAACACTATTGTTGAACAAAAACATTGATGATTGTTGTAACACAATTGTTGTAGCATCATCTGTAAATACTATCAATTTTGAATTTTGAAATTCAACCATTATTTCTAGAATAACTTTTTGGTTCATAACGTTCTTATTTTTCCCTTTTTTTTTCATTTTTTAAGAAACATATGTGTTTCATAGTCGTTCCCATTTCTCGTTCTTAAAATTTGAGAAATTATAAAAATGTTTAATAACGTTCCTTGTTTTTCATTCTAAAAAAAAATAGAAACGTTTCCTATAAGGAATTATTGAGAACAAAAAAAAAATTCTTCCATTTCGTTTCTCAATTATTTCTATTGGTTTTCTTTTCCTTTTTCTTAATCATTTTTACTGGTTTCTTCGTCTTTTTCTCAATTATTTTTATTGGTTTTCTTTTCCTTTTTCTCAATTATATTTATTAGTTTCTATTTTTTTCAATTATATTTATTAGTTTATGTTTTTCTCAATTATTTTTCTATGGGTTTCCTTTTTCTTTTTCTCAATTATTTTTCTATTGGTTTCTTTTTCATTTTTCTCAATTATTTTTCTATTGGTTTCCTTTTCCTTTTCCATTTTCCTCTCCACGTGATTTTCTTTTTCTTCCTCTTATCTCCATTGTCTTTCCCAAATAATCATCCTCTTCCTCTTTCTCTCATCGTCTTTTTCTACACGTCGTATTCCTGTTCGCCTCTCATCATTTTCCTTTACAAGCCGAATTCTTCCTCTTCGCCAGATCTAAAGTTTTTGTTTGTCCTCTTCGCCGAATTCATAGCTTTCGTTTTTCTTTTTGCACGAATTTGGGTTTTCGTTGTGGATTTTTCTCTAAAGTATCATAGGTAGCAGAGTTAAAGATTAACTTTTGTTTTGTTTCTTTCAATTTCGAATATTGAGGACATAATAACTTACTTTAAAATTAATATTACATTCTAGATATTACAAATATCGATGAAGTTGTTGAAATTGATGGATTAAGAAGTGAGTTGACATCATCTAAGAGAAATGGTCCAACTCAAGTGATAATATTGCCAATCAAATTTGGGCAATATTTGAAGGATAGATACAATTTTATGTTTATGTTATTATTTTTATTTGTTCATTGGTAGTCTTTCGTTTTAAATCAATAAACTTTTGATAATTTTACTTTTATGTTTAATGGAAGACATATATTTTTGTTTAATGTAAATAAAATAACATAAATAAAATAAAAAAATATATCTCGAAGAAAATCAGGAAACAAGAAACATTTATCAAATACATTCTTGTTTCTTGTTCTACAAAAAGAAAAAAAATAGGAAATAGGAAACAAGGAATAAGAAATAAGAAACAGAGAATAAAAACGTAACTAAACGGGCCCTAAGTTTCTATTTAGTTTCTATTTGGTTTATATATTTCAAAATATATTATACTTTTAGCTGTTAAGTTTTGAATTTGAGAAACTTACATAAATGTGACAAACCACCAAACTATTTACGGCCCGTGTAACAAAGCCCATAAAGTTAGCCATTTTTTAAATATTCCAGGTTTGCCCTTCTCTTCCTCGCCATTTCTCTACGATTTCTTTCATCGTCTTCCTCTTCGATTTCTGTCATCGTCTTTCTTCTTTTCCTCTTTTTTTTTCTGCGATTTCTTTCCATTATCTTTCTTATTTTTCAATTGTTTTTTTACGTCGTTAAATCTTTCCATCGTATTTTTTTTTCACTGCGATTTCTTTCCATTGTATTTCTTCTTTTCTGATTTTGTGATTTCTTTCAACCGTCTTTCTTCTTCTTTTATTCTTTTTTACATCGTTTAATATTTACATCTTCTTCTTTATTCTTTTTTACGTCGTTTAATCTTTCCATCGTCTTTTTTTTACGCGTTTACATTTGGGTAACCAAATGTAAACGACTGTGTATAAGACAAAGAACCTTGAAAAAAGATCATTTAGATTGAAGTAGCCAAATGTAAACGATCATGTAAAAAAATAAAAGATTGTGTAAAAAGAATCTTGAAAAAAAAAATCATTTAGATTGGAGTAATCAAAATGTAAACGATCATTTAAAAAAGTAAATGATCATGTAAATAAAATAAAAGATTGTGTATAAAAAATCTTGAAAAAATTCATTTGGATTGGAGTAGCCAAATGTAAACGATCGTGTAAAAAAAAGTAAACGATCATGTAAAGAATTATAAACAATCGTGTACAAAAGAATTAAAAAAATGGTGCACCAATTTTTTTTTTAAAAAGTCATTTAGATTTGCGTCCCCAAATCTAAACGATGATATAACAAAATTAAATGATAAAATTAAAAATATAAATTGTAGCCATATCTAAACGATCGCGTATAAATTGTAACCATATCATTTCTAAATTTTTCTATACAGTGTAAATATTTGGTCGTTTTTTATATTTTTTGAAAAGAGCCATCTTGAATTTGATTTCAATATTTGAGTATATGTTTTACAATATTAACGTCTACTCAACATTTAAAGTAATTAATGAAGTGGTAATTTAAAATTAATTTTATAAGTGAGAGAAAGAAAATGAAAGTGAAGTTAATTATAATGATTTGAAATGGCATTAATACTAAAAAATTAAAATAAGTTTTAAAGTAAAAAGGAAAGAAAAAAGGAAAAGGAAAAATGAAGTTAAATGTCCCCAAATGAAGAGGGAAGGTCGTCATGATCAAAGGCATTTTCAAGGTTCTTTCACTCTCTTTTCAATGAGATTTTTTATTTCTGGTTGTAAATTATTTAACTAAATACTTCAAGATTTGAATAATTTTTATCTTTCTCTTTCTCTTTAAGGACTTTCCCTATGTTTCCAACTCTTTCTTCACTTAAACTTTTCATTCTATCATCACTCAACTTTTTGTATTTGGAAAAAAGACTAAAGGTAGAAACAAATTATCTGAGATCATAAATTAATTAAATTTCACATAAAAGCTTTTGAATTTTTTAAAAGTTGATACTAAAAATAGTGTGGTATTTTTCTAAGGCTTAATTATCTCTAATTAATCTATAGCTATTTGGTCAATTTTTTGCATATTAATTTAATTTTGCATTTGTTTTATTGAAACTGAACATTTAGATCAAAGGAAAAAAATAAATAAATTATTGAAAGAAAATCTAAACAATTGAACAAAGGTATGGGTATAAGAATAACTACTTGACTATCCTAACCCATAGTATAAGAATTGAGTTGGGGTTTAGCTTTTTTATGTTGATGTAATGTATGACTCAAAGTTATTGTAATTGTACTAAAGGCTATTCTCCAATTGTGATGATATATATATATATAAATAAAAGTTATCATTACTTTTTATTTAAAAAACAATCACATCTTTAGATTTAAACACTTTAAAATATAATCCAAACATTTTCTAATATTTGGTTGTTTATTGTTTATGAACGTGGCATAGCTACATTAATAATTCTTTCGGATAAATGTGATCATTATACTTTTTATAGTTTAATTAATTGGGTACTGCCCATTTAATGCTTATTTTTCATTGTACTTATTTGTTAATTTAATGCTTAAACTTGAATCTATTAATCACGGATTACTTTACTTGCATTTGTATCTTAATCTTACTCATGCTTGGGAGAGGTGGTTTATTAGATCAACCCTCAATTTTGTGAGTAAAGTATATTGCTTTACATATTCTTAAAAAGTAGATAGGAATATATTGGTTTTTAAACACTCGGATTGTGCTCGAAAGAGAGAAACAACCTTCGCCTTCTATTATTACCTAAATGTATTTTTTGTCTCTCAAGTTTGAAGTTGATATCTATTTAGTAAATGAGGTTTTAAAACAAACACTTTAGTCCCTCAGGTTTACAAAATGATTATAAATGGTCCTTAACTTAACTTTCAACTAACGGAATGTTAACTATATCATTAAATGCTGACATGAATAGGATGACATGGCTAGTTCAGTAAATTACATGACAAAAATCTATTTAATTATTTATAAAATGTATTAAAATTTCAACCTTTTGAAAACACACTAATATACAAAATTAAAAGGGATCGTTTAAAAGATATAACAAAGCGGCAAAGTATTTATACTGCATAGAAAAATTTTGAAAACGGAAAAACCAGAGGCCCACCATATAAAATATCAAAAATGCCCCATCAACCACGTTGACAACAACGTGTGCGTAAAATACATTTACAATCACTTAGATTTGGTTATTATTTGGTACGCGATCATTTAGATATGACTACAATTTATCTTTTCAATTCTATTGTTTAATTTTGTTACACGATCGTTTATATATGATTACACGATCGTTTATATTTGGTTACACGATCGTTTAGATTTGGGAACTCAAATCTAAACGATTTTTTCTCAAAATTTGGTACACGATTTTTTTAATTCTTTTAGTACACGATAGTTTAGATTTCTCTAAATGATTTTTTTAAGATTCTTTATACACGATCTTTTACTTTTTTTACATGATCGCTTACATTTGGCTACTCCAATCTAAATGATTTTTTTCAAAATTCTTTATACACGATCTTTTATTTTTTTTACACAATCGTTTACTTTTATTACACGATCGTTTACATTTAGCTACTCCAATCTAAATGATTATTTTTTTCAAAATTCTTTATACACGATCTTTTAGATTTTTCTATTTTTTGTATACGATTGTTTAGATTTAGTTATCCAAATTTAAATAACGTAAAAAAAAAAGAGAAAAAGAAGAAAGACAATGGAAAGGAATCACAACGAAAGAAAAAAAGAGGAAAAGAAGAAACACGACGAAAAGATTAAATGACGTAAAAAGAATCAGAAAAGAAGAAAGACGAAAAAAATCGTAGCAAAAAAAAAGAAGAATAAAAGAAGAAATATGATGGAAAGAAATCGCATAAAAAAAGAAGAGAAAAAAAAGAAAGATGATGGAAAGAAATCACAGCAAAAGAAAAATAAGAAAAGAAGAAAGACGATGAAAGAAATCGCAAGAGGAAGACGATGAAAGAAATTGCGAGGAAGAGAAGAAAGATGGAAAGGCAAACCTGCAATATTTAAAAAATGGCTAACTTTATAAGCTTTGTTACATGGGTCGTAAATAGTTTGGTGTTTTGTTACATTTATGAAAGTTTCCCAATATTAAAAAAAAATATAAACTAGATTTTCTCCACATTTTTCGCCTTCTAGCTTCTACACAAAAATTTTCATCTCCTGTCCTAATCTACACTGTACTTGAACCGTTAATGTGTGTCACCGTTCTCCTCCACCGATTTCTCAACTTGCAGCTTTCCCCTAGCGATCGTCATCTCTTCTTCACTGTGTTGTGTTTGTCGTTCATAGGTCGTCATCATCTCTTGTTTTCTTCCTCCTTCCCTATAATTAGTTAGTCTTCTATTTTTATACATCTTAGAATTTTAAATTTATTGTCCATCAATGATTAATCTTGTATTTTATATGTTTGCCCTCCACCGTTGTTCACCATTGATTGTCATATAATTATTTTCAAACACACAATTCTTTTACTTGGAAGGATAATGTTGATCTATAATATATAAAACCCCATCATGTTTATTATTTACGTTGATTCTTATCGATTTACTAAATCTCATAATTCTTTTTATTTACAGAGGATAACTTTAATCTTGTATCTCACTTCAGTGGTCAACTTGTTGTAGAAGATAATTATGAATATGTTGAAGGGACTGTGTAAAGACCCAACCTCTCACACTAAGTAGAGGACTTTACTTTAAAAGAAAAAAAATAAAGTTTATTTAAATTAAATAGAAACTAAAACAAAACAACAATTTGTTAATAAATTCATAAATAGAGTGTATGGGAATAAATTAAGACAAAATCCTACCTCGGGCCCTACTAGTTTTAAAGGGAAAAACAAAGAAATAAGTAAAATAGAAATGGAATGAAAGGAAATGTCAACACTGAAATCTGACACATGATGTAAGGGGAAGTAAACGTGTCCCTATGGTTCGCCACAGTCACTTTTGGTCATTTGCCAGCTTGCCTTTGCTCTTATCTTTGCCTCTGCCTCTGCCTGGAAAAATAGAAATAGAAAGAGTGAGTACAAAAATATACTCAATAAGGGACCCACTACTAGTCTCGCTAGGTGCCTATTAACTTTCTATTAGAGTCTTGAAGAGTGGTACCCATGAACTAGCACGTTCCCAAACACGTGCAATCTGTGATCCCGTAGGAACAAGTTGGTCTTTGGTGAACCCAAAAGAACACCTAAGACGATCGGACTGTGAGTGATCCCGTCGAATCACTCAAATCATGTCTATGTCTATGTCAATGTCAATGTCATCATAGACTGGTAATCCCGTCGGACTACACATTCATAAAAAGATGGTGACCCTGAGGGACACCTATGTGGGTACGACTCTAATAGGTAAAGCTAACATACACCCTATCCATAGCATGCACATAACATATCATCATCATATCATAACATGTCATATCATATAAAAAAAAAAACATAGGTGATAACATCACCATACTATCAGCTCTAGCCACAAGGTCAACCAGCAGTCATAAATACAATGTTAGTCTCTGTTGTAACCTTAAATTATGTATCTATCCATCATCGGTACATAGCCATGCATAGATGTGGTCTTCTTAATTAAAGCTCGAGGGTCTAGTAGTAGAATCTCTTACCTAGAGGTTAGCACGGTCGAATTTTAACAGCAAAACACGCTTTCCAAGCAACGAAGTCCTAAATAGTTAGAAAACACCGATTAATAACTTGACCTCCAAGAAATTAAAGGTCCAAAAACTCCAGTTGAATCAGCTTACCCAATATCAAGGTTGCAACAATTTCCTTTAACTAGAAAGAGTTCCACAACCCAAACTCCAATTGGTCCAATAGGTCCTTTAGGATAAATAATAATTTAATTTAATCCAAAATTAAATTCTTTAGGTTCAAAAATTAAACTTAGTTGGGCATACCAAAACCCAACCAAAACTTACCAAACACAGGTGGAAATGACCCAAAAACAGGCTTGTGGCTCACAAAAAGCTTGGCAGCTCAGCTGTGAGGCAGGCGCAGCTCGCAGAGGGGAGGCGCAACTCGACAAAGATGTGCGCACGGCTTGGCGCGCTGAGGATGAGGATCGCACGCATTGCACGGTGCGCGGCTGACGTGCACTGGCTTCAAACGACAGCTGATGAAGCGCGATGGAAAGTGACGGATACTTGGCAGACAATGCGACGGAAGCGACTGACGCAACTGGGCTTCGACCGCGACGCAAAAATGACAGATGACTTGCGATGGCTGACAGATCGCCAACGACGGCCAGCTGGACGGCGATGCACGAACGCTAAGGCGACTGGCGATGGCTGACAGAGACAGCTTGGCTGAGCTTCGGTTGACGGAGAAGATGGGGCGCTTCGAGTCGGGTCAGGTGGCGACGGCAGTTGAGAAGAAGAAATTAGGGTTTTTCTCTTTTTTTTTTTGGTTTGATTGAGGAAGATGATGAATGGTCACACATCCCAAGGCCTATTTAATGAAAATAATTTCTTTTATTTTTATTTTTCTCTTTTTCTCTTTCCCAAAAATCTTCACACTCTCTCTCTTCATTTAAATCCCACCAAATCCTTCCTTTAAACTTAAATTTCCCTCTTTTCAACCAATCATCTTTATCTTTCAAAAATAAAATACCCCCACTTAATTATATTATCCACTTAAATATAATTATCTTACCTTTAACATTTAAATTAATTATACAATCAACTATATAACTAATCAAATTTTCTCAAATACAACCAAATAACACCCAAAATTACAAAAATTAAACTTAAGATAATTAAAATAAAAATTACCTTAAATTTTGGGGTGTTAAAGGCTGAGATTACTAAGGTTGTTGACATGGACATGTTATCTATCATCGAGTTAAATACACTGATTTTAGAAGTAAACGTAATTGATGTGTAATGTTATTGGCATTTGAAACTACATCATGGTTTATGTTTAATTAGTTGTGATGAGGATATTTTGGGTATGGTAAATCTCATTCAAGAAGATAACAGTTTTCACAAATATATTCAACATAAACCAAATGAAGATGTAATGCATCTAGATTGGAACCTCACTCATACATCTAGTAATGACTCTTGAGGTTGAAAAGAATGATTTAATTTTGGATGGCTCAAATGATTGTTCTAGTGATATGAATTTAATAGATTTAGACATTGGAGAATGTGAATCGATCTATGCTTCATCTTCCAATTTAAGTTCTACATGTTTATCTGACAAAGATAAAGAGCTACATGACTTTCTAGAATTTAGATATCAAAATAATATGGATGATATTGAATTTCAAGTAGGAAGGAAATTTAGTACTAAAGAGGTGTTAAAGGAAGCTATTAAGGAACATGCTATGAAATGCCTTTATAATGTGAAAATGGTGAACAATGATACTAGGCGAATTAGGGATGCGAATGGAAATTACATGCATCTATGATTTCTAATGACTCAACCTTCCAAATAAAAATATATTTTAGTCATTACACATGTTTGTGTCGAGAGTTCCACAATAGAAATGTAAACTCTTTGTGGGTGGCAAAGAAATACTTAGAATGGTTTAGGTTGGACCTTAACATGAAGTTAAATGATGTTCAAGAACTAGTTAAAGCAGACTACCAAGTAAATATTTCAAACAGTCAAACACAGAGCTAGGAGGAAAGCAAATAAAAAATTAAATGGTTCAATAGCCCAACAATATAAAAGGTTAAGGGATTATAGTAAATAACTTATATGATTGAATGAGGGGAGTACAATTAAGATTGAATGTCATAAGATTGATGGGAGGAGTGATGCTATATTCAAGCGGCTATATATGTGTTTAGGACGTGCAAATATAGATTTGCTCATTGTCGACTTTTTGTATGTTTGGATGCGTGTCACCTAAAGGGGCATGTCAAGGACAACTTATGTCTGATGTAGGCGTGGATGAGAATAACTCCATTTATCCATTTGCATGAGCAGTTGTGGAAGCTGAGACAAAAGATAGTCGGACTTGGTTCCTTCAAATGCTAGAGAAAGTGATATTGGATCGTTCGTGACCAAAGGAATTACCTTCACGTTCGATCAACAAAAAGTACTATATATATCATTTATTTGAGATTATATTTGAAAACATGATTTGTGCTGATTTTATATTTTGTTTGATTTTATGTTATTCTTTCACCATTTTAATTAGGGTTTAGTTCCGACGTTTGATGACTTCTTTCGAAGTGTTAATCATAGATCTTGTGTTAGACATTTGTACGCTACTTTTCTAAAGATGTTGAAGGGATTCTTGTAACGAACCTACTTTTTGTACTAAGCTGAAGTTATTACCTAAAAGATAATTAACAATTTTGACACTTTCTTAAAAAGGGAAAAACTAAATCTTTATTAAAATAGTTTTTAAACAAATGTTCGTAAAAATTTTTTTAGCGAAATTCGTAAAATATCATGAAAAACATGCTTATAGATTGGGTTTATATATTTTTGAACGAAAGAAACAACATGAAATAGTTAAGGGTTTAAATAAACTTTTAAAATCAAAATACTAGAAACATAAAGTGAATAGCGGGAGAAAAACTGAGTAGTTACCATATGGCATGTCATGGGCCCTTCCTTTTGTTCGCCAGCTTTCCAGATCTTCTACCTTTTGCTTGAAATATTAAACATAGAAAATAGTGAGTATATAAAATATTGTAAGGAATCCACCACGGGTCTCGTTAGATGATCTATTAACTTTCCATTAGGAACATAATATTGTTAGGTTTTATGTCCTAAAACTCGTAGATAGTAAATATAATCAATTGACCGTTATTAATAAAGTGTTTTATTATTATAATTTCAATAAGTTTTATTGATTATATTATTAGTTTTGTCTTAATAACCTAAATCCAATAAACTAACATCCTAAGGTGTTTGATGAGTCTTGAACAGTATGTAGAGACATACGGGGATCAATGTTCAAGATCAGCTTAAAGGGTCTATAGTATAGGGTTAAGGTTGCCTGTTAACACTATGGATACGACTCACTTTGTATTTGATACAAATACATTGATCCAATGCATTCATGTATACGACATGCGAGTGAGGGTATCCTATGCAATGAGTTTGCATAAGACTGGACCACGAAATAGTAATCACTAGTTGTAACTCCGTTAACTAGTTGGATTTCTATTTCATTAGGATGACCTAGGTGACTTAGTCTTAATCTTGAGTATATTATGAACTCGTGTTTGCGAGGGATTGTCCTTTGATTTGTAGGGTGAGAGTGGTCAAATTGCGACTCAATATGCTTATCATTTTGGAGACAAGACCGAGTAGGGAGCTGGAAACATAATCACACAATATAGAATTCACTCCTTCCCACCTTTAGGGTAAGTAGATAAGTGTTCCTTAAATGGTGTCTTTGGGACTTGAACAAAGGGCTCTACCCTCTCTGTTGCACGAGAGGGGTTTCTGTTTAGTGGTTGGACCATAAACAGGTTGTTCATTAGAGGAGCATTGGTATTTAAGGACTAGAAGTAACCAAAGGGTAAAACGGTAATTTAACCCAGCTGGTGTTATGAACACTTGTGAAGGACTAACTTACTGGTATTGGTCTATATCCGTGGACACAAAAATATATCTATAGTGAGAAGAGTTCAGCTGTGAGTCTTTCGTGGAGTGTACACACAGTTAACGAATATTAATTAATATGGTTAATGAGTTTAGATAATTAATCTCATATCGTTGTAGCTTCTGATGTGTAGGTCCATTAGGTCCCCTTCCTAGCTCATAAAGAGTAATGAGATTTATTTATATTGGTTGTCATTTGAAATGTTCAAATTTACTTTGAGAATTAATATAATGTATATTGATACATTATAATATAAATTTATATTTTAATTAGACTTTATTATATAAATTTAATTTTGGTAATGATTCAAAATTAAATTACGAGAGAATAAAATATTTAGATGAGTTCAAATATTAGTTTAATGTGAATTAGATTCATATTAAAACTATAGGTTAAAATTTAATGTGTATGTGATACATATTAAAACTATAGGTTATGAGAGAAATTTATATTTGAATATGATTCAAATTTTGGATTAAATTAAGTATAAGATATTTAATTTAGAAATTAATTAATTAGAGAATTAATTAATAGTTTAGTTTATTTGATTTAATTAAATTTGATTTAATTAAATTAATTAAATTAAACTATAGGTTATGCGAGAGATATTCATTTAAATATGATTTAAAGGAAATATTAATTAAATATGATTTATTTAATTAATTATTTAATTAAATTAATTAATTAATTTAATATATATTAATTTAATATTTATTTATTAAATTAATAGGGAACGTGGGTGGTTTTCCCACGTCCCCATATTGTAACTCCCCAACAATTTAGATTTCCTTTTCATTATTATCTTAAGTGTGGATATGGAAATTTCGAATTTATTTGAGGAACTTGATTATTTTGACTTTGTGATTAATTAAGGTTTAGAGTTATAATTATTTTGATTTGGATAATAATTGTTTTATTTGGAAATAAATTTGGTAAAGTTATTTGTTGAAGATTAAGGATATTTGGGTTGAGGAGAGAGAGGATTGTTTTTAGTTAAAGGTGATGGTTAGATATTATTTGGAAAAAGAAAGAGAAAGAGAAGGGATTGATGTGATTGGTTGAAATTGAAAGAGGGAGATTTTGATGGGTTTAATTGAAGAAAGAGAGTTTGAGATTTTGGGGAAAGGGAGTAAAGTAATAAAATAAAGAAAAAATAAAATAAAATAAAAGGTTTTATTTTATTTAAATGAGGGCATTTGGATGTGCAATTAATGCACCATCATCATCTTCACCAAAAAAGAAAAAGCAAAACCCTAGCCCTAAACCGCCGCCGCCCCCTCTTCCTCATCCGCCAGCCGCTATCGTCGGGCGTTCGCCGAACAGATCGGCTCGAGCCGATCTCTTCATCGCAGCCGCGCTACCAGCCGCCCGAACTAGGAAGCCATGCGTCACGCCTCGTAACGCGTAACCCGACCCGATCGCGTCTCTGCCCCGCTCCCAAACGAAGCATCGTCGGACCGCGTCCCCTCTACCACGAAATCAGCCGTTGCCCAACCGCGATCGTCCGTCGGAACCGAGTGCCACCCGCTGAAACCGAGCGCCGTTGATTGAAGTTGCGAAGCAAAGCCGCGTCTCCCCGCTCCACGCCGCGCGCCCGCTCTACACGCGCCGCTCCACGCCGCGCCATCAGCCACGCCCGCGCACCTGCTCCATGCCTCAAGCCGCGCCTGCGCCGTGTTCGTGAGCCAAAATTATTCAAGCCGAGCTGATCCCTGCTTTTCCAACTGAGCCGCCAAGCCGATCCCTTCTTTTCCAGCCGAGCCGCCAAGCCCTTTTGAGCCACCTAGTTTTTGGTCCTTTCCCCACGTGTCATTGGTAAGTTTTTGGTAAGTTGGTTGGGTTTTTTGGCATACCCAACGAAGAGTAATTTTGGTGTTAAATAATTTAATTTTGGATTAAATTAAATTATTTTTCTGAAAGGGTCGGTTGGACCAATTGGAGTTGGAGCGTGGGATTTCTCGACTTAAAGGGAATTATTGCAACCTTGATCTTGGATAAGTTGCTTCGAACGACTCTTGGACTTCGTTTCCATGAAGGTTAGGTTACTAATTGTTGTTCCTAATCATTTAGGGTCTCGCTGCTTGGAAAACACATTTTTCTTGCTGTTAGGACTCGTCGAGCAAATCTCCAGGTAAGAGATTTCTACTACTACCTCTACGACTAGAACCATGAGACCGCATGCATTCCTAGTTATGCACTTGAGGACTAGACTGCATAACGATATGTTAAATATTGAGGGCATGATGTGACTGCTGATGTGAATTATTATGATGACATGGTATATTGTGTTGACGGCTGGTTATGACTTTATGTTTGGTTATTATGATGAGATGTGATATGATGATTAGACTGATATGATTACATGATGATGTTATGTGTATGTATGCTATGGTTAGGGTACCTATTAGCTTAGCCTATTAGAGTCATACCTGCATGGGTGTCCTTCGGGATCACCACCTATTTAGGACTGCGTAATCCGACGGGACGCCAGTCTAGCATGGATATAGATATGATTCGAGTGATTCGACGGGATCCTCGCAGCCCGATTATCTTAGTGTTTCCTCTGGGTTCGCTACAGACCAATATGTCCTAGGTGCTCCCCCGGGACACCGAAGACTAGATTTTCGTTCCTACGGGAGCGCATGTTGCACGTGTTCGGGAACGTGCCAGTTATTGGGTACCATTTTCAGGACTCTAATAGGAAGTTAACAGGCACCTAGTGGGACTAGTAGTGGGTCTCTTACTGAGTATTTTATACTCACTCTTTCCATGTTACATTTTTCAGGTAGAGGCAGGGGTAAGGGCAAGGGCAAGTTAGCGGGCGACCAGAAGTGACCGTGGCGAGCCATAGGGATTTATGCTTCTGCTTACACCCCGTTTTAAACATTTAGTACTTGAGTTTTTTTTCTTTTTTTTCCTCTTTATTTACTATTTCGTTTTCTTAAAAGTAGATAGGGCCTGAGTAGGATTTTAATATTTGTTTACATTTTGCACATTACCCTGATTTGGTTTTTTTTATATAAATAAAATTTTGAGGTTTTATTCATTTTAGCCAAACTTTATGACTTCAATTATGTTGTTTACATTTAGTAATCACTTCGGCTCAGTATAAGGAGTTGGGTCGTTACACATATATTCTCTCAACTTTCCAATTCTTCCGGAAGAGGGAATTTTTGCGTAAAGAAAAATTTTGAGAGGTGAGTTCTGCGAAGACTGAGTTGGTCTCCCGTTCTCTCTGAAAAAATTTTCTCTGTAAAGAAAAGTTTCCTCAATCCATTTTGGTTCCCACAGACCATCTCAATCAGAGTCGTCAACGAGAGTAAGTTCTTCTTCTCTGTATTTTCTTCAAAGTATGTTTAACCATAAAAAATTAGTTTTGTAATTTTTGCCAATGTATTGGTATTTTTTAAGGTTCCAATTGAAATTGGATCTCCGTAATTGTTCCGCTGTAAAGGGTTTTCATCCCTTCAAATATAATATCATGTCTCAAATGATGGAGCACACCTTGGTAAGTGAGATCGTACAAACACCCCTAATTGTGGAAGTTATCTTATAGAAACACCTTTAATCATGTGAGGGATGTCGTATGAACACAATATAACTGACCCTTAACCGTGCATGTGATCCGTAGGTGCACCCTTAATTGTGTGAGTGGTGTCGTAGGAATACCCTTAATCGTGTTAGTGACCCCCAAGATAGAAAGACAATATAGGTGTGGAATAGAACTTAACAACAAACGTTGACAGACACACCACAGTCCAAAAGCATATAAAATCAACGTAACCATGACATGAGTCATCAGTCATAACAGTTCATAAAACATAACAGTTCATAAACTATAGATTTCATAAATCATGCTTAATCAACATGTAACATCAATTAACATCTACAAAAAATCAACTATGCATTTAGTAATCAGTGCGTAATCCAGATACACACATGCAGTCCATTCAAAATTAATATATTTCTTAGCTTCTTCATTCAAAATTGGCTAAATGTACACTTAGGGTGTGTTTGGAGGAGGGAAAGAGTTATGGGGAAAAAGGATTATAATAATATTAATTTGGGGGAAGAGTTTTTATTAGTAGTGTTATTGTAATATGTGTTTGGGGGAAGGAATGTGAAAGGTAGTCTTATGATAATATGTGTTTGGGGGAGAGATTATTATAGTAGTATTATTATAATATGTGTTTGAGAGAAGGATTATTATTGTAATATTATTAAAAGATGTGTTTGGAGGAAGAGTTATGAGTGTAGTATTATGACAATACTTGTTTGGGGCAAGGATTACGTTAATTGAATTTATGATATTTTCTTTTTAATAAGGAATATAAATATAAGAATTAAAAAAATATAATTTTTTTTGTAAATTATCAATATTGATTTATTTATTAGAATAACCCAAAATAATTTTTACATACGTTTTGAAACATTTTTCAGACATACCCTGTGAGTAACAAAATATTTATTTTCTAAATTGTTATCATAAGTTCCATTTAATAATTTTTTCTTCTCTAATGTTCTGTCATGCAAAATTAACGCATAAATCTGTATTTCCGTTAGCGCATTTAAACAAATTATTTCTACGTGTATGCAATTGAGAAATAGTCTTTCAACAGAGCTTCAACGAAAACAGTACATTCACACGATAGTACAACAATATGATACGATTACATGGGAAAACAAAATAAAAATACAGACCATAAAGCTTGAACACAAATAGAAGTTCGTACGATAATAAGACAAAACACGTAATAAGAAAAACATATAGATGAAGTCAGAAAAGCCACTGATACAAATACAACAAACAAACTGGTCATCAATTTTCTTCAAGAATGATGTTGCAGTACATGTACTTCATATTGTCAAGAACGTCAAGGAAAGCTTTCATGTCGTCCATGTTACGCATCAGTATACGCATTAAGCGACACCTATCCATCAATGTCAGCTCAGGGATGACCTCCAACTGTTGGACGACCTATTGACGTGTTTGGCTTGCGTTTTGACATTGTAGGACAGGCCATTCAGCAATGCAGCTAAGTTGTTCGTTTTGTACTCAATCGCAGTGCAAATTACTTCCCCACTGTCTAAGGCTTATTCTCCACGTTGTCGCTTAAATCCGCTCGAAACATACCTACCATCACTTACAGGAGCGGTTCTTGTTCCCATCAATTCATCAGGCAACATGTTCAATCCCTGACTGTACATTGGCTAGAAGTCCATATCCGACGTAGCATCAGAGGCAAATGCCTCATACCTAGCAGGATCATTTGACCCAATGTCTGCAAAAGTCTTGGCCTGAGCTCCCGTCGCACGAACTTTGCCAAACACGTATGACAGTTCATCATAGTGAGGAAACAACTTATTAAGGAGACCCTTGGCCGCTGGATGACTTTGTACAAGTGCAATAATAAATGGTTAATCCTTTTTTAGATATAGTATAATAATTATTGAAATTCATAATAACGTACCTTGACCTAATCGTCGAACACTTCTTTCTCTGCGATGAAGCACTTTTGTTAATCGTTCCACCCAAATCCACTACAGGTCGGGTCACGCATCTCCGCTAGCGCATGGAACATTCTCTTCAACAATTTTATTCGGCTATCGATCATTCAAGCATAGACGTTATAATCTAAAATCTTGAAGGCCATCATTCTCGCTAGCTGATTTAGGTACCCGGGGCGAAAGGTCCCGTTTTCGGACCTACACCACCAGCATTTACTAACTCGACGAGGCCTGGCTCTTCCTCTTTCGCTCAACTGTGCTTAGGTAGTCTCGATGTATTTGCCATGCTATAAATCAAATGCAAACATATTAGTGTCATTAATTTTCCTACGATTACAATACAAATACATAGTACATTCATCTCCTACTGAAAAACAGTTTGTCATTAATTTACTTACATAATCAATACATTTGAAAAATATATTAGAAAAACTATGACAAAATAAGACCTAGTGCAATCACTACTTAAGTATGAAAATCAAGGTTGAACATTCAATTATTCTACTGGTTATGCAACTCCAAGTCACTAAACATTTCTTCTGCAAGCTAGTCCCTCCACTGACTCCACTCATTGGAGGTCTCTATGAAATGTATGTCATCACCGACAGTAGTCGCGTGGGTGGAATCAACCTTATCTATGTCGTTTGATATATCATAGTTTGTCATCTCCCTATTGGTAAGATTGTAGAGCAGACAACATGCGAGTATTGTGCGACATTGGACTTTTGCAGGATAGTACAACTTTCCCTGAAGTATTGCCCATCGACTCTTCAAGACACCGAAGGTTCTTTTGATTACATTATGCGCAAACGAATGCTTTATATTGAAGAACTCTTTTGACGATGAAGGTTCTTTTCAGCACCATGCCATTCCTGTAAGTGGTAGTGTTGGCCTTTGTAGGGTGTCAGGAAACCCTCTGCATTCGGGTACCCTACATCAATTAGGTAGTAATAGCTTGTGATCACATTACACGATTCAAATACCACAGCTGTTAATTTCAAAATTGCATTTATACGTGCAGTGTCATAGGTAGTTATCCTTGGGCACCTTCAGGCCATTAGGTCTTGAAATGGCATCATGAAGGATGCGTGAGTCTACAGCTGATCCTTCCCAACCGGTAAGTACGTAAACGAAATCTCCTTTCATGTCACACACGCCAAGGACATTTGTGACCACCTCCCCTTTGCGTGTTCTATACCTAGGCCGCTCACTTTTTGAAGCACTAACTTTGATATATGTGCCATTTAATGCACCAATACAGTTCTGCAATGCATAGCTCATGATTAATGACAAGATCCACTACAAGAAAAACCTCCGATTATGACAGTTGGTTCCATCCCAAACTGAAAAGATGGAACAAATAACTGTCATCAAATGTAAAAAAGTGGATTTTTAGCAAGAAAAGATGGTGATTTCGAAATGCCCAAATACATGACAGTTATTTCCTGTCATAATATGTAAGGACATTAAAAAAATTAATTAAATATTTTTTATTAAAATAAAAAAAATAAAGAAAAGGAAAAATCCCTCCCTTTCCTTATTCACGCACACTCCCCTTTTCTTCTTCAAAATCCTTCCCCTCACGAATGACAAATGACGCACGACGAAAACCCAACCTTAACCCCATTCTTCTCATCTCCACCTCCTTTCTTCTCGGTGAGGAGATCCACGACGAGGAGACCCATATCATCGCCAGTGAGTTCTTGATCTTTCTTTTTTCGTTTCTTCTCTCTCCATTTATCTCTCTCCCTATGCACAATCTCACAAATTACCTTGATAAATTCAAGAGAAAGTAGGGTTCTTATAGACATATAAAGAGCATCGATTTCTTGTCTTCTTTGCATCTCCCTTTCTCTCTATAACTTAACAACGCCTTTGTCCATTCCCTAAGGTATCGTAACTCAGAAACGCATTTTAACTATTTTGTGATTCTTTAAAGGTATATTGAGGTATATTGATGGTTTTGTGAAATATATTTTTGGCTATGTGATGAAGCATTTTGGTAGCTTATAATGTGTTTGATGAAATGTCTCAATGAAGTCTTTGGTTGATTTTTAATTGATTTTTGTTTTTTTGAATTAGGAAATCAAGGCCAAGGAAGATTTTATGGCTATGGGAGGAAGCTTTGAGAAAAAGAGAATGAAAATGAATTGTTAGATTTTAAACTTTGATGATGTGTAAGGCCTTTAAGCATTTTCTAGAGTTCAGTTGTTACGGTCATACATGTTTAGTGTTAGGTTTTATTTCTAGTAGTGCAGAAATTTCAATCTCCTCTATTATTGAAAATAATATTTAGTCTTAGGATGTATTTAAGATTGTTTCTCAAGTAATGAATTTTGGAATGAATGGAAAATTATTTAAATACTTGGTTCTATATCCTACTATGGTTTCTTACGTAGCATTTTAAGGTGCTTACATGTTTTTTTAAAACATGAAAGTTTTTAGAAGACTGTTGTCAAATACACTTTCAATTTCTTCTAAAACTTTGATGATGTGCTAAGCATTTTCTAGAGTTTAATTGTTAAAGTCATTGATGTTTAGTGTTTAGGTTTTATTACTTTGACAAATGTTGTGGTTGTTTCATAAGTTTCTTTTGATAAGTAAAGATTAACTTAAAAAAAATTTGGAAACTTTGTAGGTATTCTATTTTAGGTTTTGTTGGAAAGTGAAAGTATCACTAATCATAAATGTTGAGTTCCTAGAAAGATTTGTATCATGTACCTCCTTTTTAAATCATCAATGAGCTTTTAAATATCATGGATTTCATATAGTTCTTGTGGTTACTTGGAATCTAGTTGCTTAATAACGATACATGTTAAATGTGTATGCTTCATAGGAGAAACTAGATGCTTTATTTTTTAATGTTAGAACATCTCCAAGAATGCTCTAAATGAAGTAATTCAAAGAAGTGCAAAGTGTAGTTGAATCGTAATAAGCGACAATTGAACAATCCTAAGAAGGTTAACAAGTCAAGAAGCTATATCTAACATGGAAGGAAGCTCATAACAATCTAATGACAATCATTAGGTAATTTTTACAACTAAAGTAGGTGTTATGCTTGAAATTGTAGTTTGATATAAAGTGTTGGATTAGATTAGTATCTACAAACTTAGTATAAGTGAATCGCTATGATATTTTATCTTGCATTGTCCTATTTTAGAAATGCCAGTTGTAAATTCTTTGATGTTCCTATCATTCTTAAATCTTGTGAACATGTGTACTTAGTTGTTAGTTCTTCAACAAGCGTGTGGCTACTTAGACAAGTGTTCATGTTAATTGATAAAAGGCAAGAGTCCATGCATCGCTGTACATGCAAATACTATTGATTATATTTCTTGCTTTATAGATTTCTTTAGTAATGTAGCATATGATTATTCAAGAAATTGACTATTTAGGATTTCCTACAAATCCAGTTTGGTTAGATGGGAATTGTTTCAATTAAGTGTAATACTTTATTTATTTATACAAAAATAGGTCAGCCGGTTTTCACACTTCTTAGGACAGTTTTCTAGGTTTTTAAATGGTTTTTGAAACATATATGAGGATCTTTTGTAAAGTACATAGGTCATTTGTTTTGGGATGTTTTTACACTTTATGGGTCATTTGTCTTAAAGTATGAAATTTTACTTTATTTATTTTGATACTTGATTCATTTGAAACAAGTAGTTAAGATTTAGCATATTCTTATTCATTTTAATGTACCTTTTTTAGGTTTATGTAGTTTGAAGGAGCCAACAATGCCTTTTTTTTTAAAGACTTTTTTGACTTAGCTAATCATTTCTTGTGTATTTAATATTTTTTTGTTCATTTTGGTATGCCAAAATGAAAATCAATATAGCTCATGTTTTGGTTTTTCAACAAAATATTTTTGGCTCCTTAAATAGCTCATGTTTAGTCAGTGAAAATCAACACTAAAGAATTATGGTTTTTCATATTTTGACAAAGTATTAAATTATGGTTTGTCATATTTTGACAAAATATTAGTGGTTGAAATAATTTTAAATCTTTATGTTACATCGTATATTTGAATTTTCTATACAATATGGTCATTGTAAGCTCATTGGTTATCATCGTTGAGTATTAATCACTGGCTTGGTCTTGGCTAGATTTCATGTTTCCCTTTGGGCTTCAAATTTGAAGCAATTTTGTAGTTACTCTAGAGGTAACATTTTACTTAAATGGTCCCCCTTCTGTAGTTGGGATCTTTTGGTGGGCTGGTTTTTTTTTATGCCCTTGTATTCTTTCATTCTTTCTCAATGAAAATTGTTTGGTTAATAAAAAAAAAATATCACTGACTCGGCTATTCTTGCTGTGCAAAATCATTACTTATTATTTCCAAAATACATGCACATGATAAACCATATAGTTTCTAATTATGACATTTGAATTTAAAAAAAAAAAAAAAAAACCTGTCATGGAAATGGTTTTCTTGGCAGTTAATTAGAGTCATGGTAGGTGAAATGATGATAGTTAATAATTGTCATAAATTATAAATAATGACATTTATTATCCATCATAAAAGATAAATAATGACTATCATAAAATATAAACAATGACAATTATTATCTGTCATAAATATAAGTAAGGACAGTTATTATCCGTCATAAAATCTAAATAATGATAGTTATAATCTGTCATAAAATAAGAAATTTGTGACATTTATTCTTTGTCATGAAAAACACATTTCGTGACAGTTTTATAGAACTGTCATAAAATACTTTCCATGACTGCCGCATCAATGACTGCAAATAACTGTCACAAAATCTTTCTATGACAACATTTAACTGTCATTATAGGCCCTTTTTCTAATAGTGTTCTTAAGTCGAATGGTTAGAAGTACGTAGTTTGAGAAAATGACGAACCTCAAACCACCTTCATCTTTTGTCTGTGCAACCGCTCGGTTCTGGTTGTGATTTTTTCAAGAGCTCGTCTTGTAGTCGAATTACTACAACAACACCATGTTGAAATGACGGAAAATTGTCTCACTCGACCGCATGAACTCCCATTGAATGATATGATTTTTCACATCATGTTCAAGTATGTGGAGGAACATTGCGACCATCTCCTCAATATCAACGACTTTCGTCGACGTTAGTCCAGTAATGGTCCTAAGTAGGTGGCATAGAATGGCAAAACATCTTTGGTCCATTCTCGTACTTTGTTAACACACTAGGTTTGATGCATGAATCATGCAAAAAAAGGTTAACTGTCTAATCTTATGTCTAGTATCTGGTGGGATGTAGGGTATTCTCTTTGTGTCGTTATGTAACAACTCCAACATTAGTAGTAACTGACGTAGGCATGTTATGAACGCATTGAGTAGAGATGCAAACTTGTGTTCGTCCATTATAAATTAAAGATCGACACCCTATTGGAAAAGAACCTTAACAATGCGTTAAAAACGACTAAGGTTAACCTAATCACATACTATGAATTTTGGTTACGTTTAGAGATTTTGGAAATATGTTGAAATGTAGTTTTAAATTGAAAATATATTCAAATCCTCATTGCAACTATTTGATTAAAAAGACCAAAATTTACTATGTTTTCCAAATGTCCACATTTTTTCTAAAATCGAATTAGTTTTTTTTAGAAAGTGTAATATATTTTGAGATGCATTTTATACCAAAAAATGTATGGCACCTTCTAGTAATTAATCCATACTTTTAGGAAAAACAATAGTAGATGTAGTATGTTTCAACACATTTTTTTCTATAATTGTAGTCAAAATTGAGTGAGAAAATTTTTTATGTTCTTTTTATTTATAGTTTTAAGTAAATGAGAATGCACTCAACTTATGAAAAAGTAAAAAGAGTTATGGATTTGATTGAGTGGAAAAGAAATAAACATATGAAGTAAATCAAATTTCAAAGAATAAACTTGAAAAATAATTTTAAATTATATCTAAGTTTAAGAAAATCCATAATTTTAGAACATGCTTAAATTTTAGTAAAATTAATTTCAAATAAGTGAAAGTTACAACGATTCTCTAAAATGACTACATTGAAATTCCTATGTTTATGTTTTATTATATTTACGTTGCAGAAATTCGTTATTCATAAGATACATGAACATGTAAATAAAGTATCATTTAAATATTGAAAAAAATAATGACACCACAAGAAGTTGGAGAAATAGAGTGGTATATATATATATATATATATATATATATACATATATATACCTTAATCACTTTTTTTTAAAATCACTATAACAGAGTATGAACATCAAAAATATATATTTATGTATATATTTTTAAAAATCTAAACACAACTACTCATAAACAAGATTTTTTTCAACCAATAATAACGAAGTAACAAAGTGGTAGTTGGTCGCAAATTTTATGGCAATATGCAAAACAAGCAATGAATCAAACAATGTTTCCATAATGTTACAAAATGAATGCAATAAGCAAATGTCTCTTACATGACAGAACAAATCGTTAAAAACTATGAACAAAATAAAGGGAATTATCACAACATTCCATTACCAAAATGTGAATAGACGGAACTTGAAAAAGTACATAGTTATAATCGTAGTACCTCATAAATGAATTGTTAAACTGCTACAACTTGAATTAAGAAACCAAAAATTACAAAACATATCTAATACGAAACCAATGATTACAAAACATAACCAAGCTGGTCGTTATAGATTACATAATGGAAAAATAAAGAAAAGCTATGAGAACATAGCTTAATCGAAATTTGCCCTTACAAATCCATACAACGGTATAATAAAATATAAAAGCATTAGTAAATAGAGTTTAAGAAATTCACGCAAAGTCATTCAAGAAGAATTTCGTTGCGGTAGAATTTTGTGTGGTGGATATAATGACATCTTAAGTAAATGCAAAGCAAGCAATGACAAGAAGCGTGTGTATAAAGTTTTTTTTCGATAGTTTTCATGCTTTAAAACTACAACATAGGGACGGACCATAGGGACGACACATACAGATAAAGAACTTGAAATAACAGTAACTATTAATTCAAGCTAACATTATAATGAAGCATGGTAAACATACTCAATACACATAACAAAGGAATAAAAAAGGGACGACCCCAAACAAAGGGACAAAACATAAAGGGAGATCCTAGAGAAGTCAGTGTGTGTTAAACAATGAAAGCATACTTTTATTTAAACATACCAAAGAGGGAGAAGATAATGAAAATATATAACACAGAGATGCAATGAAATGGTAACCAGAGGCCATATATATAGTCAAGGAAAAATGGTAATAAATAGGACACCAAGCATTAAAGAAACAACAAGTATCCCAGAAAATAGGGGATATGGCAATTGAATGTGACAATGGAAATTGATAGTCAAACTTAAAGACCTAAACTAAAGAAATTAGGAAGTTAGGTATGCAAAACTATAGCAGCATAAGTACACAATACACAATAGACATGATAATATTGACACAAGCAGAGATAGCAATGGAATTAAGAAAGTTATGAAGAACCAACAAGCAGTAAGCAAATCATATTGGAACAATAAGAAAGAAAGGTAGTGAAACCAATTGATTCGATCGTAAACCATACATTAGATTAGGACAACATAGATAATTTGTGGGGTGTTGAAATAGAAAGGAACTCATTGATGAAGCATATAACTTGTAGAAAACATAATACAAAACATTTCATATGCAAACAAGTATCAGATAATGAAAAAAAGTAACAAAGAAAATTTAAAACCAATAGACCCCAAACAAGATCGAACAGAATGCGAATGGAAAAAAATAGTCGTTACAACAATTAATACCAAAAACGGAAGACATACATGTGGATAGGAAAAGATTAAAGTGGTGGTGGGGGGGGGGGGGTTCAAACACAAATGCATTATATTGAAAGGAAAAAGCAAACAAAATTGAATACAAAATAGAACGAAGCAAGAAATGAAGGAGTTGGGCAAAAAAATATATGTCAACAAACCGAAAACAACCAACCAGCAAAGATTTTTGATGATGTGAAAAAGGAATCAGAGAGTGCCCACCAGCAACTAACTCATCATGGGCTACACAAACCTTCGAGGGGAAAACAAAAATAGAACCGAAAATGAGGAATAATACGAAGAAAAGAGAAGGAAAATAGGACAAATTACAGAGGAATAGAGGAGGATTACGACCGGATTTCACTAGGGTTGAGGAGGGTTATACGAAAGGTTGTAGAGGATGACGATAGGGATACAAGAAGGGTTATGGGAATTAGGATAACCCTAATCCTTATTTATGCAAAACTTAGGCCCAAACAGGGATTGAGCTTTAGTCCCAATCCTAACCCCTCGTTATCCTTACCCCAAACATAGCCTTAGGGTGCTTCTTCACCTCAGCCTTCTAAGTTTCGATTTGCATTCAGATTTTTACCGATTATAGTTTTAGAAAGCTTATTTAATATCAATATATATATATATATATATATATATATATAATTCATAAGAGGCATTTTTAAAAATAACAAAAAAAACTAAAATATTTACAAGATATAACAAAACTTTGAATTCTACCAATATTAAAAACTGATAGACTTTTATCACTGTCTAGTAATGTCACTGATAAAAGCATATCAATGTCTATTGATAAAATTTGAAATATTCTATGTATTTGAAACGTCATATATATTTGACGATTCCTCTGCACATACATACATGTATGGATAATTTTGGCATGCGATAAAACAAGAGACTATTATTAGCAAGTGGATTATGAAAGAAAAAAGGACCAAATGTCCCTATCATTTTCTCAATACACAGTTCAACAAAGTGTGGGTCACCTACATGAACATGCCTTTTTCTTTTCTAATAATGATGATGATATTGGTGTTCATTTTATTTTATTTTAAGTAAGAGAAAAAAGGGTTTCCATGAGGCAGGGTCCTTAGATGTGACATTGCTTTTTGGTCTTTTCTTTCAAAAGCATCATATCCTTTTCTGAAAATTCAATTTCATAATGTGAACCTAAAGAATAATACATAAATCCCAAAATTATTATTATTATTATTATTATTATTATTATTATATATATATATATATATATATATATATATATATAAAAGGTCACCTTCAAGCTAAGGGGGTCACTACAATATTCATCTATGCTTTACAAAAAATTAGAAGGAAAAAAATAAGCAAACTAATAATGGAACGAATTTGAAAGAAAATTCCTAGTAATTTAAGAAACTTAATGATTTGGCTGACTTCAATTGTATTTTCACATAAAATACAAGAGACAAAACATTTTTGCATATTCAAAGTTAATAACCAACGAAAATAAAAATAAAACACTTTAATATTGAGAAGGATGGAAATAATAACAATAATACTTATCAGATTAAATCGCCATTTTTGCTCAAATTCTATTTTAGTTTATTTCTATTCTCAATAAATTTTAAATCTAGTCGCTATTTTTTTATCAAAATTAATTAAATAATAAATTTTATTAAATATTTTCAAAATTTATGACTAAAATAGCTAATAAGTAAAAAAACAATTAATGATTAATAATAAATTACAAACTAAGAATGCCTTTGAATTATCAATCTAAAAATGGTTTTAACGATGTATTTTAATCTTTTAAAATACTTTTTCTAAAATGAGTTTAAAATTTAAACACTTTTTACAAGTGTTTATATACGTAATTTTGTTTTAAAATTTATTTTCTCAAAATTTAGTTTTAAGTGTCTTTTTTAACGGATTATTTTCTATTTCATTTTCAAAAATATATTTTGAAAAGTAACCAAACACTACAATTTTTTTTAAAATGATTATTTTTAATTTAATCCAAACATACCATAAATTTAAAATTTATTGAAAATATAGAGAGTAAGCCTAAACATACTTCAAAATGTAAGAATCGAAATGGTATTTTGACCTAACAATAATGATTTACCGAAAGAAATTTCATAACCAATAATTTAAGTAACAAATTATATATTCAATACGTTTAAGTCCATAGAAAGTGTAACAAAATTTCCGTAAAGTTTCCATCCAAAGATCAATCAAATATGAAATGATTCCAATAAAAATTAGTAAAGAAAAAAAAAAGTCATGTTCTAATGCTTAAAAACTTTTGTATGGGGACATTTTGGAGAAAATCCACTGATGATCACATGCAATTACAAATATTTTATAATTTAACATAAGAAATATTTCATGCTTAATTATTTTATGTTCAACTCTAAGCTTCTAAATATTGTATTTTCAGTGCATCTTACTTTGTATTAAAAACTATTTTACTCATTATCAATAATTTTCTATATATTATTTAATAGAAACCAAAAAAGAAAAAAAAAGAAAAGTAAAGTTTGAGCATCAAATTATGAATTAAACCAAAACAAATTTAGTTAAAATACAATTTGGCCCTTATATATATTTTTGGGACTAATTCTATTTTAATATTTTTACTTTTTAATGTAAATTTTAGTTTAAATACTTCCAATATATTGTGAAATTACTCTTCTTGGTTATTTTTTGAAGTTAGTTTTTGTTAGTTCAATAAAATAAGAATAATACTTTTTATTTAAAAAGTACCATTCATACACGTTTCTAAAGTTTAATAGAGAAAAGACTAATAGAAAATAATTTTCTTTATAAAATGAAATTAAACAACTAACGTTCAAGATTAATTTTTATAAATAATACTAATAATTAAATTAAAAAATGAGAGTCATCATAAATAGTAATATAGAAAAACTATTTATAAAATTAAAGTATAATGAGATTTGTTTTTTAATATTATTTTTTTCCATAAAGGATAGATAGGTTGTATTATTTTTTAAAAATTTTTTTTGAAAGAAAATCATTTAAAACTAAACATATAAAAGTATAGAAATTATATAACAACCCAACATAATTTAATTGAGAAATTTCTAAACTAAGTTAGGGAAGTTGCTTGAATTCTTCTAAAGTATTTAATACAAATGTTATCTCTCACCATCCACACTACATGGGCTTAAAAAATATTGATATATATTTAAAGTTGTATGCTATTCAGAATTCCTTTGCTTTGAATTGACTTATCTGTGAGGTGGAGTAAATTTGAAGGGTAAATGAATAAATTTAGATTTAAAGATATTTTGGATGTTATATATATATACTAACAAACTATATCAACTGCACGACCATAAGATCTCTAAAGTTAAGTCTGTTTGAGTTGTGAAAATCTTAAATAAAAGATTTTTAGAGAAGTTTTCTAGAAAACAGACTAAAAGAAATTGTATTGATTTATAGAAAAGATACCCTCTTAGAAATCGTACACAATAAGTAGTAAAGACGATAGTATAAGATGACGACAAATATAGGAGAATGTATTAATTCCAACGAGTACCAAATGTAAAAGAAGAAATTGTTATTGAATAGCATATATTTTTTATGAATATTAAATTCATGAATGAGCATAAAAAACATGTGCTTTGCATCGGCTAATTTAAAAGGTAGAGGAAAATGGGAAAGATTTCTTTAGTCAATTCCTGTAGGATTGATGATGTTTATGTGACTTGATAAAGAGCTACGCGTTATAATTGTCAAATATATACACACACAATTTTGTAAGTATAAAGGGTGATTTTGTAATTTCATGTTGCCCTCAATTTACATTTAAGTATTTTTATTTTTTAACAATATTTTATTTTATTTATATCTTTAAAAAGATATTTGAATCTTTTGACCACTATTTAGTTCGTGATTCATTTTTTGTTTTTATGTTTCAAAAAACATAAATTACAACGAAAACAATTAAAATATGTTTGGTATACTTCTATTTTGATTTGAAGAACCATTCTTGAAATAACTCATTTTCAAAAATAATAAATTATCATTTCTTTTGTTTTAAAAAATTATAATCATGAGATACACTATTGCATTTTCAAATTCATATCCAAATAAAAATTTGGAATTTGGAATTCAAGTTATAAAATTTTAACATGGAACAAAACATCTATTCCAATACACAAGAAAAGAAGAATTTGTTTTTTTTTCTACTCCATCCTTTGTTTTCTAAAATAACTTTTGAATCCCGAACTAAATGATGCTTTAATCTTTGAACTTTCTGTTTTTATTATCCCAATCATTAAAAGCTTTGAAACATATTTCTATTTACAATCAAGTTATTATTGAATATTTGTATTGTTTATTTTGTATTAGAAAATCCTAAATTCCAATAAACTAAGATCTATGATTATAAGTACGAGTACTTGAACGGTATATAGAGTCATAAAAGTGGATCAAGTTCGAGTAGATATCCAAAACGGTTTATAGTATATAGATAAGGTTGTGTATATTATTCTAGGGAAGCCATTGGATGCTACCCATTTTGTAGTTAATATAAACTATGTGATTGTGAATCGTTTATTTAAAGATATGCGAGTGGAGACGTCCTTAAGCAAAAGAGTTTGTATGACATCAGACCAAGAAGTCAGTCACTTTTACTTTATAACACTACATACCTTAATCTTGAGCTAATTATGAATTCTTGTTTATTCGAGATTATCCTTTGCTTTCCAAGGGTGAGAGGGGATAGTCTTTTGTTGTCTCAACAAGCCTTCCATTTTAGAGTAAGACGGGGTAGATAGCTGGAGACAAAGGATCCAATGTCGAATTCACTCCTACCCACTATTAGGGCGATAATAAAGAGGTTGTTCACTTAAGTGTTGACTCTAGGTCTTGAACAAGAGGAGTTCTACCCTCTCCTTGGCTCGAGAGGAACTCGCTTTAGTGGTTAGACCATAAACCAATTGTTCATTAGAGAATCAACAGAACTTAAGGAACAAGATGTAATTATGAGGATAAAGCAGACATTTGACTTAGTTGTAATTTATGAACAACTTGTGAAAGTTTGATTACGATGATGTTTATATCAAGTGGACAAAAAATATGTCTACGGTGAGGAGAGTACAACTACATGCTTTAGTGGAGTGTCCTCGTAGTCAATGAATATTAGTTTGACTAAGTTAAAATAGTTTAGCTAATTAATCTCGAATAGTTGGAGCTCATGATTTGTAGGTCCAATGGGTCTCCCTGCTAGCTCATATTGGACTAAACCTTAGAACAGTGTAGTGAACGAGTTTGAAGTGTTTGAATCTGAATTAGGGAGTAAGCGCTGAATATGTATGATAATGTTTACAGTGTATCATTTGATTACAAATTAAACGAAAGAGAGAGTTAATGATATTTAAATATCAGAAATATGAATCCCTATTCATATTTATTCGATCAAGATCAAGAAAGATCAGAATTAGCATTAATTTAATATTGAATGTTGGCTCACAATGAATTAAATAGTTTAATTAACTATTTAAAATTAGTTTTATATAAAATTTAATTTACGAGATTAATTATTATATAAAAATATTTGAAAAAATAAAAAACTTGTTGAACTTGAGGGTTAAAACTTAAATTTGGCAACGTTAGCAAATTTCTCCAATATTGGACACTTGGATTATTCATATTAAGTGAATTGTGACTAATGGCTTTGTTGCTTGACATTGTGAAATGAATCACTCAAAATAAAAAGTTTTGGTGTTAATCACGTATGCAAATGAGTTTGCATGAGAATTTCTTTAAGGAGAATTCATTTCATGTGTTACTGTTTGTTTGGTTTTTTTTTGTTCCATGATACTTAAATGAATTCTGGAATTTTAATAAAATTTATGGCAAGAAGGTTAGATCATGGGAACATCTTGAACAAGAAGAAAGGTACGAAGTCCACCCCGTGTGCTCCTAGAGTTGACTTGGGGAAGTTAGTATTCTCTCTTGGAAAGAGTTAATCCTTTGTTTACGTACAAAGGGGTAGATTCTTGGTATGAGATTAGGATAAAATTCAATCAAGTGATTTGACACCATCCAGTTAAAGAGCTCTAACTCAAGACCTTTGACTTTGAAAAGTGAAGAGAATGAGAATAAGAAGTGAAAGAAGAAATTCGAACAATAAGAGACCTACTTCAAGTGAAAGGTTTTAGTGGTTCGAAGGACTCAGAAATCCACATTAACCAAGAAGAAAACTCATCCTCCTATGTCCTCCTACGCCTCTTACATCCTACGTCCTACTACGGGTGCGCGCCCGTCACAAGGGATTTTAGTCATTCTACGGAAAAGAGGTCTTCTTCTAAAAATGTAGTATTTCTAATTGCATTTCTCACCCACTCCGCGATAACCCCATGGGTTTAGTGGCTCGAAAGACAACCTACGACAAGGACTTTCAAAGTCCTTCAGACTAGTGGAAGGAAAAGAAAAGAGTTGTAAACATTGTCTTTTCCCATCAGTGGAAATAGGTGCACATCTCGGATGTTGAACTAAGTGTGGTTCGGTATTTCATGCATTGGCAGGAAGCAAGCTGTTGGCCAAGTCTCAATTGCGAGACAACACTCAACCCTTTCTACTGAGTTGGAAAGGTGTTCTCAGCCATAGCTGCTCAGAAGTAGAACCATTTCGACAAGACCATCCCTCATTTCTGGATAAGAGTTGACGAAGTGGGACAACTAAAGCCCACAGAGTGGGCATGAGAATCAGAATCAGTCACAGACCGACGGAGTGGGAGAAGTTTTCTCGTTTTTGCTTTTTATATAGCACTAGGTAAGGTAGTGCCGCTTGTAGTAATGGGTCAGCCTACAAAGCGGCGTTGACTTATTTCATTTCTGAAGGTTCAACCGCCAGAGCTCCCTCCCGATGAGGTCTGAGCCTATCTTGGAATGAAAGGTTTTCAGTTCAAGGAAGAAAAAGGTATAAGGAGGACTAAGGAGGACAAAGGAGACAAGATTCCTAACCTCTAATTTATGGGAGCCTTCGAAGCCGACTAAGACAAAGAAAACCTATCTTAAATTAGAGAACCTACTATTTGGAAGAAAGAGGAAAGGATAAAGAAACAGTCTGAAGAAAGAGAAAGCCTATGGCTCGCGTAGTAGGATGTAGAAGGAAACTTCAGTAAAGAAGCAGAGCGCCATCAAAAAAGAATATGATCCTCTTACTAGTACGTAAAAGGGTTTATATTCTATAAATGCTTTATTCAGTTTATTTGCTTACACATTTTATACTATACTTGTTTCTAAAACTTGATCACTCACTAGACTTTTTAGCTCACTCTTTTAAAATTGTTTACTACTTTCTAGATAGAAATCGTGTTCCAAGGGCCTATTATGTTGTTGTTTTCTGCTAGTGGGTCCCATCTTTTTTTCAGTATGTTGTTGGGTCACTTGTATTTATATGTACTTACAGCTTTGACAATATACCTAAGTTATAGTGAGTTTTGAGTTGTAGGTAGTAAGGGTTGGCTCTTGTAACTAAGGGATCTATGGTCCATATTAATAGCCTATGCAAGACTTATCTTGAAAATATCTTATAAAATATTTTCAAGTAAAGGGGTTAAAGGTTAGGGTCAACAGGTATTGTTGAGAAGAGAACGACGTCAGTTGACTTCATGTTGTTTCTCGGATCGAGAGGAAGTGGTCTAGGAGGGTATGTTGTTGGGTTTTATGTCCTAGAACTCATAGATATTAAATATAATCCATTGACCGTTATAAATAAAGTCTTTTAATTTCAATAAGTGTTATTGATTATATAATTAGTTTTGTCTTAATAACCTAAATCCAATAAACTAACATTCTAAGTTATTTGATAAGTCTTGAACAATATGTAGAGACATACGAGGATCAATGTTCAAGATCAGTTTAAAGGGTCTATAGTATAGGGTTAAGGTTGGGTAAATTGATTAAATTAAAACTATAGGTTATGCGAGAAATATTTATTTAAATATGATTTAAATAAAATATTAATTAAATATGATATTAAATTAATTAATTATTTATTTTAATATTATTATTAATTTATTAAATTAATAGGGAACGTGGGTGGTTTTCCCACATCCCCATTTTTCTCTCAACTTCCTTCTTCTTGAGACTGAAGAAGAGAGAGTTACTGGTACGAATACACAAAACTCTTTTGTGATTTTTAGGTACGTAAGATTCTCTCATTCTCTCTGAAAGTTTTTTTTTTCTCTGCAATAATTCCCTTCTTCCAATTTGGTTCCCACATACAAATTGGCGTTTGGTTGATTCAGAGTCATCAACGTGCGTAAGTTCTTCTTTGCTGTAATTTTTCCTTGAAAACATGTTTAGCCATAATTAAATTAAGTTTTACCAATGTACTGTTATTTTTAGGTTCCAATAAAAATTGGGTTAAGGTCTCTGCAATTCTTTCGCTATGCAGAGGGCTTTCATCCTTTTATATGTGACACTACAAGTAATGATAGAAATATGTAAACATTTTTTTTTTACAATTTAACTATCACGCCACACTCATCCTTAGACACATTCGCAAAACTACTCTCTTCAAAACATTGCTCAACCACTTCTTCCACTCCTTCCATTCCAAATCTTTCCTCCCCAATATCAACCTTCTCTCTTGATTCCCACCTCAACTTCTAGTGATCTTTCCTCTTCATCTCCTTAGTGCCAGAAACCTTCAATCCTCAACCTCGGTAGACTCTATCGTTGTCACAATCCAACAAAGACTCCACTACAAAAGATCTTGGTAGTCCTCGACAACGTGGATTAAATCGAACAAGCCAACAAGCTCATTAAAGATGAGAATGTTTTTGGAATTGGAAGTCAAATCGTAATCAGAATGCGAAACAAATAGATCTTTTAAACGTTTACAAGTTAGACAATGTTTGCAACGTGGAATCCAATCCACTAAACGATGAAGAATCACTAGAGCTTTTTAGCTATCACACATTCCAAAGAGTGAAATTTGTCGCACGAGTTTGATCAAAGAGCAGGATTTTGAATTATTAAAAAGCTAAAAAGAATTTGCCAAATGTAAAATACACTTGTGACAATTTTCAAATATAGCAAAATGACCAAAATATTTACAAAATGTCAAGGCTTATCTACAATTGATCGCAATAGACCAATGATGTGTTTGGATTACATTTTCAAGTGTTTAATTTTAAAAATAAGTTATTTTGAAAAAATTAGAGTGTTTGGAAGCTACTTAAAACTATTGTTTTAAGTGTATTTTAAACAATTTTTGCACAAAAAAGTTTAAACAAAAAAAGAGTTTCTTAAAAAAAATATTTTTTTCTTAAATCAATTCAAACGAACCCCAACATAGACTACTATTTGTGTCAATTTGTATCATGATAGATCAAGATAGAGAATAGTTTATCTTGATCTTATACCATGATATAGTGATATTTTATCATAAATATTTTCAAAAAATATGTAATTTAAAAAATAAAACCATACATTTTCCAAAATTGCTATTTGTGTAGAAAATCTAAAATATATTTTGCAATAGTTAGTTTACAACTTTACAAAACTGCAATTCGTATTACTTTAGTCTCTTCTAATGACTTCTAAAAAATTTTAAATTTTTTTTTTTACCACAGTTTAATGTTGCCCTTTGAAATAGTAATAATAATAAATAAATAAACTGCCTTTGAAGCTTCGCTTAGACTGGAAATCCACAAAATTGGTTGGTGAAATCTGAACACTCCAAGAGAGAGAGAGAGAGAGAGAGAGAGAGAGAGAGAGAGAGAAAGAAACAAAGAAATATCTCTTTATCCAACAACTCTTGGATGGGATATGCAATATTTTTTTGTGAAAGAAATAAATCTCATTTAAATGTATTTTAGTATACCACAACGAAAATATTTATAAAAATATTATTTTTTATTTTTTATTTTTTATTTTCTAATATTTAAATTTATGTATTATTTTAACCTTCAATTTTTAAATTTTCAATGAAATTTTTTTAATATAGAAAAATAATCAAAATATCACTATTTTGTATTTGTAAATAGTTTTTTAGCAATTTTTTAATTTAAGAAAATTTTCTTTATATTTGAGTTTTAAATTTTAAATTTTGTAATATTCATTTTTGTATATTTTTTAAATTTGTTGTTTTTATTTTTTACAAACAAAACCGGTTCTAATTTTACAATATTTAAACTTTATTTATCGGGAATTGAAGGTTGATTTTAATATTTTTACAACTATGACATTTACCCAATAATATGCCTGAGTTAGGTCTAAGTCTACATCATTTAAATTTTAAAACAAACTACTTTAGTGAGAAATAATATTGTAAATCAAACTTTAGCAAAATGTACATGATAAAAACAATTGTATTATTGTTATTAATTTAACATCGAAACTTATGTGTATTTGATAATTAACTTTTTATAATTTAATGCATGTTACTTTTATTTTATATAATTAGATTATATTTAAATTTATATAATTAAATTATATTTAAACTATAAAATATGAAATAAGAAGGTAATAGGAAAAAAATTAAAAAAAAAAACGGTTATCAAATAAAAACTATTATGTTTATTGTTCTAAACAAAAAGAAAAGAGAAGAGAAAGAAGAAAGACATTATTAAGTGTACTCTAAATGAGCGCAAAACTAAGTAATATAGCTATTCATGTGAGTCAGATTACAATTTAAAAACATATAGTATAATACTTGTAATTTTTAAATATAAAAACCAAACTACTACGTTTTAAAATAAAGTGCAACATCAGATGTTTTTTATTTTTCTTTTTCTAGAAAAAAAAAACTATTTTAATGAAAGCAATAATCCAATAATAATAAATAGAGAAATTTAACTCATAAAACACGTGCATTAATTTAAAATAGAGTATTTGTTGGAGTTGGTTTAACTTTAGTCATTGAATAACACCCTTTGACCATTTCTTACCTTTCCTACATCAATTCCTTCATCATTCCATTCAATGTCGTGCATCTCTTCTTCTTTTCTTTTTTCTTTTTTTCTTTTTTTTTTTTTCTTTTTTTCTTCCCTTTTCTCACCACAAGTGGATACACTAACACCCATTTACTCAACCAATCACCAACTATATATCAAATTTACTAATACCAAAAACATATCCAAATTCAACCAATTGATTTCCAAAGTTCAAATTAAATGGACCAAATAAATTGTTTCATCATAGTCAAATTAGTTTTTTTTTTTTTTTTTTTTTAATGTTGAGCATTGATTCTTCCGTTTCAACAACAATCTAATTAGTTTATTATTCTTATTTTCAACTTTAAGATATAACAATGCATTCTTTATATTTTATGGGTCATTTCGCCCACCAAATCTTCTTCTTTTTTTCTCTTTAACTCAAAGAGTCTGAAATATATTAAACACTCATCCCAACCATATCACACTCACTAGAGTGTGACAAAGCAAATCAAGGAAAACCCAAGTCCAATTACAAGAAGTAGAGAACTTAAATCATACCGAGCAAGACTATGAGCCACTACATTACAAGTTCTTGTTAGAATAAATACTTTAAGTCTATATAATAGATTAACCCAATATCATTTTTGTCAAATTGTTAACAATAAGTTACATACCATATTCTATTGTCAAGAATGAGTTACATACCGGAACCCATCTATTTGAATTAATGATGGTTGTAAAATGGCTATTGTCTCCCTCAACCAAAACCCTGAATGCCTTTACTGGGATTTTTCTCTTGATAGGACAAAAAAAAAAAGACTAAGTGCTTATTATTTTGGTATATCGGGGACCATAGCTCTAAGGTTGTTTAAATACTAGTTTAATTAGGATCCCATCAAATCCTAATCAATCTAAGAATATGTTTCTATCCTTTTATCCATTTAGTCCATACTCAATTAGGAATCTTGGGCCTTAATTAAATAGATCACATAATAAGCACAATTAAATAAAATAACCCAATGTGATAAATTATTAATTTACATATATAGCCCATGCTTTAATTATACGTATTATTTAAATACGTCTTACAGTTCTCACAACATAACAAAGACTCATAAAACTCAACCTTCTCAATAAAGACAGAACCTCAAAATAAATGACCCCAAATTTCAATTCAACCCCCTTCAAATTTTCAATTCAAGAACACCTTCAAAATCCAACTCAATACAAAGCTCTTCAAAGCTAAGGTCCTCACCAAGGCATAAACCATCAAACAAAGCTACAATCTCCTCTACCTCAACATCAAAAGTTTTCATGTGAAACAGAAACTAAGTAGCAACCATCCTCCCTCAAACATCACAAATCATGACACTCAAACCAACACCAGATTTCGTTGGGTGGCAGGCCGCGTCAGTATTGATTTTCAGACACCCTAGTCGGAGGCTTCCACCACTCCACACTCCAGACCAAATTCAGACTCATATTCACATTGGAAGCGACAGGACCAGGATCCTTATGAGCAGTGGCTGAAAAAAACCTTAGGATCTTCCTAGCGATTCAACTGATTTCCAACAAGACTAAACACATCCAGTTTAACTTATTTTGGTTGTCCCACAACTTCAACAATAAACCTAAAAAAGCACAAAGTCCTCATTGTTCAACTGATTTCCAACAAAACTAAACACATCCGAACAACACTTAAACAAAGAAATCGAGCTCAGAAATTTAGAAAACAACTCAACCCAAATCTTAGTCTCTCTTTTGTGTTCAAAGATAACACATAGTCCAGATTCATAGCATTTCTCACAACACATACACCACAAAAAATTAGAAATTTTCCTTCGAACGATAATAACTGGGAGAATACCATGAAATTAAAAACCCTCAAAATAAAGATTTTAATTTTAGAGGGGAGCCTTGAATACCAAAGCTTCTTCCACCACACCTTAGAAGGATTCACAGTTGAGGCCAAAGATGCACATTTATGGCAAGGAAAACGTTGTATGCACTTTGTAGAAAATTGTCCAATCTTAGAGTAATGCCAGCATAAAAAACTAGGGACAACAGAAAAAAAATAAGAATAGAAGGGATTTGTGCAACATCTTCCTCCCACAATAGCTGCCTCATTTTATCAACATCCACATCCTCCATACTTAGTAACAAAGTCATACACCTTAGTTAATTGAGCACTCACCATCATAAGAGTAAAAATTTTAAATGAAGTCTCTTATAGAACCCACAAATCGGAGAACACCAAAGTGTCTTCCATAGTACCAATATACCATTAGATACCTAACTCAAGAAGCTCACAACCTCATAGTATATACTACACCACAAATAAGAAGGACAATAACCTAAGCATGTATCAAGAGAGTCCTTATTCGCAAAGTATCTCCCTTTAAACACCCTAGCAAGCAAAACTTTCAAATTTTGAAGAACTCTTCATTCTTCTTTTAAAGAAGGTTCTTGGACCTCATACAACTACTTTCTTTAGGAGTACACATAAAGGATCAATTCGACCATTCGTTTTCCTATTGATAGAAGACGAACCCCACAAAAACTGTGCCATATATCTACTTATATCACACTACAAGAAATAAGGGTTTTATCGATGCATACATGTGTTGTCAAACATGGCCAACATGTAAACAATTGGGTAATGTTGACGTCTAGTCAGAGCGTCGCCAATAAGGTACTATCAATGTCCGGTCAACGCGTATTGTCGACGTCATCGTGTATGCCGACTTAAATGAAGGACCGAAGCGACATCGACATACCTTAGACAGATGTCGTACGGTAGAGGCATCCATTCTCGACGCGTTTGATGCGTCGGAAAAACCTTTTTATAATATATATATTTTTTAATTTTTATCATTTATTTTTATTATTATTATTATTATTATTTTGCTATTGGGATCCAATTTGATTTAAATTCATTCAGATTCTAAAAGTAATTAACATAAAATTTAGTAAAATACCAAATCGAATTTTTATTAAAATTAATTTAAATATACAAAAAATACACGTTTGTAGTTCGAAAAGTACATAAATAATGAAAACTAAAAACTAAAAACTAAAAACATAACCTACAATGACACGAAATTAAGTTTAAATATATATCACCAATAAAAAATTACAAAACGTAAAAGTTGAAAATTACGTACCTCTATGAATCAACTCTCATTGCCCGAGTAATTTCTTCAATCATCTTCTTCATTTCTTCCATCTGTCGAGCATTTTCTTTTTGCTTCTAGTTACTTTCTTCTTTTATTTCCTAAAGACGATCTTTTAGCTCGTTAATCACCCTAGCATGCATCTCTCGTTCGTGGGATGTAGACAAAAAACTACCAGCAGAGTGTCGGGACTTTGGCATGGAGCTCCAACTAAGACCTTTTAAGTAGCCTAGTTGTCTACCCAAGACTGTCTAACATATCTCATCCCCAAATAATGGTTCATAACCCTTTGGAGTAGGCTAGAACTAGAGTTTTAGCATTTGATTCTGCAATAAAAATTTTATTAATTAAGTAAAACGTGTAAATTAAATGTACGTACAAAAAATAAGACAAAAGTATCACAAAAACTTACATGAGTATCCGCAGCTACTGGCGAAATGAACTAGCCACCTTGAGAGTGTGTTTCCTTGAATAACTCTACACTATCGACTTAATGACCCCATTCTTCAGCGAGCCTGTGCTATCGTTGTAGAAACGACTTAGCGCCACTAATGTGGTTGTAAGGCTGCTTCGCTCTAGCAGCCCTATTCATCGTTGATTGCTCCTACATGCAAACAATCAAAATGTTACATTAAAAAAATGAACTACCATTTGAGAACATTAAAAGTTCTAAATCACCTAAAATTATCGAGTAAGACAATGGTCACATAGGAAGTGCTAATCTTGCACACGATTCTTCAAGTTAGGGGGTGGGTTGGCACGAGCTATTTTAGGATCACTGAACTTCTTAAAATGGCAGTGGTTCTACTCATTGAGCTCCTTCTAGGTGGTGAGCATTTGATACTCAACAAACCAAGTAAGTGTAGATCTGTGAAATCTAGCACGAACCATTGCTACAAAAGAAAAGTACACAGGGATTAGGATTCTATATATATATATATATATATATATATATATTTATATATATACGTAGGTAACATATATGTACGGGTGATTTAAAAACTTATCTGTAAACAGCCTTTTATGAGCTCGATGTACTCTGGTGTAATGTCAGTCCATTTAAGAAAGCAAACTGGAAAAGTATCCCATGATAATACGTCGATGGTACAACTGAAGTGAACGACATGTGGCAAGATCGATTTATCCTGTTCTAGAGCGATAGATATAGGGATCTTCCCATGTTGTATGACATATCGTTCCAACTCCAGGTTCCCCGAGTGCTCTCATCTCCTAGGAGTGCGAGCAGTAGGTTGAGAGCCGTATAAAAAAATATAATAATTTCATAAACAAAACTCCAGATTTATGCAATTTCAAGTTTATTTAATGGTGACTAACCTAACATGCCGCCTACCGACATTCAAAAAGAGAATCACTCTCATTAAAATCAAAAAGAGTATCACTCTCATTAAAACCGGTAGGAAAATTAAATATAGTACCTGAGGACATATAAACCAAAATTAATTAAACATATGAAAGTACTTGGAACTGAATATATAAAAAAATGAAGTATATGTGAATACGTGATTCGTCATTATTATTATTCGCGATCGCTAAATCTGCTTTGAACAGATAATTATTCATCATTATCGTTTATGAACTCGTTAACGATATGAGGCACAATCGATCTTTCCACCATTATAAAATCAATGTCGAGTATGCACAGGGTGTCATCCTCAATGTGATCATCCGCACGATGTCCGATAGCGATTTTGAGTACATTCAACTGTTGATTCTTCACATCATCCACTTCGGACACGTCCCATATATGTTTATTTGGGACCACTTGAACAACCTTCCAATTAGCACTATCTTTTGGGTTTTCGATGTAAAAGATTTGAAGTGCCTGGATTGCGAGAATGACTGGTTTCTCCGAAAACAGAAAACGGGACGTGTTGATTAATTTGTACCCCAATTCCACGTGTGTCCTATGGTTTTTGTTCTTATTCATGTCAAACCATCTACACTTGAATAGCTAAACACGTCATCTCATTGGATATTGAATAAAAAGAACTTCATCTAATACACCGTAAAAATTTTTGTCAGAAAGGAACATCGGGAAGACCATCGAAAGAAACGCATCGAGAGACAGATTCCCTACGCATCACCAACAAGGCATCGGGAATAACCTTCTTCTGACATCTTTAATGCATCAGTAATAAGTAATCCTCGATGTCCACAGTTCCAACGTCATCAATAGGTTGAAAATAACTACTCTCGACATGTTTATCTCTGACGTCGTCCATGTGTCGAGAATAACTATCCGCAACGTGACGTTTGCAGCATATTTTCGACGTTCGTACTGGGTCGGGAAATATTTTTAATATCTAACTTTATATTTTAAATATGTAATTTTTATTTTTTTCCTAAATATTTTCTTCTAATGTTTTTCAATCGAGTCTCTATTTCCTAAAATATTCACATTCCTTTTAGATTCAATTAAAGAAAATTTAAAACAAATTAGTAAATTATGAAATACAAACACAAATTCAACAAAAAAATTTAATGTTGATAATACTAAGAAGTTAAAAAATGTAACAGCGTTCATAATACAAATAAAAAATATTCCACATTAAAAAAGCGTAAAGAAAGTCATACGTCTCCTGACGAGCCTTGTACGTCATTCAACACCACAGGTTCTATAATGATACAAAAGTGGCTAAGTTTAGTACATATATATGTATATCATCAATGTATACTATCATTCCAAAAACTTAAGAATAATGGAAACTTATATACGTATCGCAAAGCTAGGGATCATGTGGTTGTCCTTGTTGTGACCTAGTTATGTCTTTTATCAGCTTCTGCATTCGTTCCACTTCTGAAACTAACGCTTCGTGACTTCTTGTCTATTCTTCAATCTGTTGCACAACTTGATCAAGCTTAACTTGTAATTGAAGCTCTACTGTGGACTGCAGACATGACGTCATGGAACTGCTCACACTAGTCGGCTTGTGGGCCTTTTGAGTAGTTTGGTCGTCTATCCAATACCGTCTCGCATACCTCATCCCCAGAGAGTGGCTAACTACCCTTTAGGGTAGGCTATGACTGGAGTTCTAGCATTTAATGCTCAACAAATTTAAAAACTATCTTAATAAGTAAAAAATATATATTATATATTAAAAAGGACAAATAAGAGTAGAAGTGTTGGTTAGATAACTTACATGTGTATCCTCCATAGCCTGGGACACGAACGTCCCGTCTCGAATGTGTGTTTGTCGAAATAACTCCACATGGCTGACCGACTCTCCTCTTTGCTTAGCAAGCTCGTGCTGTCGTTGTAGAAATGACTTTCACCCGTTACTGTGGTTGTAAGGCTGCTTCTGTTTAGTAGCCTTGTTTGTTCGTGATTGCTCTTGCATGAAAACAATTATATTGTTTATTTCTTATACATATTAAAATTTGAAATCATAATTAACCATGACAAAGGGTTCAGTTTCTCACTTGGAATGCACGACTCATGTAGTGGTCACAAAGGAAGTGTCAATCCTTATCACATCCCACTAATAGGTGTGACGGGTTGGTATGAGCCTCTTCGGGGTCGTTGTACCTTTTGAAGTACCTGTAACAGTCGTCCCGAAACTCTTTAAAGGTGCTAAGCATCTAATTCTCAACGAACCTTTCATTGCTTGATCATTGAAATCAAGCACAAAAAATCGGTACACATTCCAAAAATAATACATTAGCTTGGTTAACTTAAATATGATTCAAATGAAATCATAAATTTGTAGTGGACTTACTTGGAAGTCACCCTTGACGACTTCAATGTATTCTCTGTCTACATCCGCCCACTTAAGACAGTGGACGAAAAATATCTTTTTCACACACACGCCTATCGCCTGACTGAAGCGAACAACGTGTGGAGAAATAGGCTTCTCCACGCCAAGGGTGATCGTCATCGAAAACTGTCCATTGACTGCAACGTAGCACTCCAACTCTAAGAGTGCGCACGTTTCCTAGGAGTTGGAGTTGCAGATGGTTGAGAAGTACCTGCTCAATAAATTATAAAAACATATAATGTTAGAAAAACTTAAAATAATTCTAAGTTAAAAGGTATACCATTATTAGACAAACATATTATCTTCTTCATTAAACTGTCTATTACTAGTTTCTTCATCAAAAGGGTTACTACTAGTTCCTTCCTCAAAGTTTTCTGTACCTCTAAAGCTTAATGACTCTCCATGATACACCCATTATGTGTAGTAGGGGATATTCCAATAGTCAGTAGATGTCGTTCCACATCTTCTAGTGAGTTCCAATTTAAGTTCATACATTTCTTGCATGGACACCTTATTCGTCCATAGGCATCCACGCGAAACTTGGTAAATTCTAAAAATTGGGTCACACTCTCTCTATACTCAAGGGAAAACTTATTCCTAAGTTTCATCCAATTCTTGTTCATCGTTTAAGTCCCTAAAACATAAATATGTTTGATTAGAAACATATTCCTCTCCTGTCACACCCTAAACTACTCCCCTAAATATACAATTTCTCAAAATTTTCACTAAAACTAGCTTCAAACTACAGAGGCTACCATAACAGCAGGATAGCGAGAACAACTTAATTATTAACCACAAACAACTTCAATCTTCGCATCCTACCCACCCCTTCCAACAACGCTACCTAACAAGCTATCCTACTACCACCCCTTCAAACCCTCAGAAATACAAACAAATTCAAGACAAAAAAGGCTACCATAACTGCAGGATAGTCATCCCAAATCAACAACAAAGTTATTCAAAACTACAAAGAAATAAACTATTAGAATTGAACTAAAGACTACCATAACTGCTGGATAGCCAAAAAACAAATCTTAACACATATTATAGAATTTTTAACACAATAATATAGCCATTGCTGCCCTCCCCCCTCAAATTTTCAACCCTAGTCCCTTAAATTTTCAACTCAAACCTCACACCCTCTTCAAAATTTCAATTCAACCCCCCTTCAAATTTTCAATTCAACCCCCCATCCCCTCTAATTTTCAACCCACCCCTTTCAAATATTCAATTTAACCCAACTCCCCCTCTTTAAATTCAATCCACACATTCAAATTTTTAACTCTCCAAATCAATTTCTCAAATACCCCGCCCCATTTTCAACCAACATTCAAAATTCTCATTTCAAAAACCAAAATCTATGCCTAAACAATATCCTAAAACTAATTCATCATAAAATCCTAAAACTAATTTAAAAAAAAATAAACCTAAATTATTTAAATAAACCTAACCTAAACTAACTTTTTAAAGATTTAATATTTTAAACTTACCTCAAATAGGGATGAGCTGTAGCAGACGACGGCAGGCTCACACTGGCGAGGGCTAGGCATTTCTCTTATCTTCGTTTCACCAGTGGAATCGATCTCTTTTCCTTTTTCTCTTTCATTTCGGTTATGTGTTTCACGAAATTGAAACATCTATTTTATAGGGGAACTTCCGACGCAGCACAAAAACATCAGGAGATCTCCTTACTTCCGACGTCATTCCAACTAATCACTAATGGCATCGGAATCTTCCATTATTCCTAATGCCATTTCTGATGAACTAAAATAGCGTTAGAGCTCCCCTTACTCCCGACGACGTCCCTGACGCCATGCAAGATGCATCAGGGATATCTATCTGACATAATTAATGTTTGAAAATTTCTCACTGATAGTTTCTGACGCGTGCATGTCGCGTCGTCATAAGTTATTATTCCCATGTCCTACACCCAGATATTGGAAATGTTGTCCTCTTTCTCAATGACTCTATCACGACATCGAGAAAAGGTCATTCGTCCGACATGTGAAAAGTGGCATCGGGATAATGCATCTTTTCCGACGTTTGTTCTTCCGACGACTTTTTCTACGTGAGGAGAACCTCAATATCTCGTAGTAATAACTTACCAATGCCAACACCTCATTTACTGCTTCGTGAAAAGCATCTTCTTACGACGTTCTTTATCCTGACGCCTATTTCGACATTGGGATATCTTTGATTTCTTGTAGTGTCATCCCAGATTGAAGTTCGGAGTTTTAAATAGAACATGGTATATGTAGGTAAAGCTTGGATCACAACCTTAAGCAAAACTTCCTTACCACCAATATAAAAAAGGTCACCCCTCCATAAGCCAATGTTTTTTTACACCTTCTCCTTCAAATTACTCAGATCCTGGCTTTTCCTTTCAGGTAGGTGTTAGAAAAAACTCACATATTTACCCAGATCTATCACGACATTAACCCGTAACTTATTCCCCAAAAAAATTTGACAAGAGACAAAAGTTTTGGGGCTAAACAAGATGATTGACTAGGCCTACTCACATAAAAACGAAAATATCTTTCACATGATCACATGCCATAAGATTAGCTTTACAAAACAACAACTATCATTAGCAAAAAATAAATGGAAGATATTTGGACTTCTCCTCGCAACCTAACAACCAATGAGGTCACTTATTTTTTCTGCAACATTGATAAGGGAGGAAAGACTCTTTGCACAAAGACTAAACAGATAAGAGAAAATATGAGCATTTTGCTTAAGCCCCCTATGAAAAGCAAAGGTAGCGGAAGGCTAATCATTAATCATCACAGAGAACCGCACCGTAGAAACATGGTCCATTGTCTTATCCCCCCACATGGGCGAAGAAAGTCCATAGAAACATCAGTTTTTGCAAGAAGTACCACTCTACCCAATCATACACCTTACTCTTGTCTAGTTTAATCGCATCAATACAATGTTTCTTCTTAAGCTTGTTCATGATATAGTGCAAGCATTCCTAACCAATAAGAACATCAATAGTGATTAACCTGTCAGGCACAAATGCACTTTGAGGCTCAGACACAATTTAAGAAAGAATCACCTTTAATCTGTTGGCAAGAACTTTGAACACAATTTTATACACCACGTTACACAAGTTAATAAAACAAAAAATCAAAGGCAATGAGAGAAGTATTCTTCTTTAACATCAAAGCGATGGAAGTATTATTGAACTACATAACCAAGGTCGAGCCATTGAGAATGTCCAAACACGATTTGATAACTTGAGGACAAACAACAAACCAAAACTATTGGTAAAAATAGGCATGTAACCTAACAAGACAGTGTGGAAGGGCCCATCTTAAAGAGTGCATGTTTGAATTTCCTCTTTAGCAAAAGCCTGCAAAATAAATGTATCCATTTCATTAGAGATGCATCTATGAATAGATCTCAATGTCAGCCCAATAGTCTCATTAGTGGGTTGGTCGATTGGCACAAGTTATCAAATTAATTAACAAAAATCTGGTCCAATTCCACCTTAATAGAATGCCTATGATGAAATTTTGATTTTGACGAATAAAGACTTTTTTGTGGAACCATTTGGTAATTCTGTCACTCCATTTTAACCAACTTTCTCTCGACGTCTGTCCCTAAAATATTTCTTTTACATCAAGCTTGCAACACAATTGGTTACTAAAATGCATTGACAAGGTTGAAATCAAGGCCACTTAGATCATTCATAAGCTGTTGGATTTTATCCCTTAGATGAGTCACCTCCTTAGAATAGATATGTTATTTAGGCTCACTCCATACATGAAGTATTGGGTTTTATGTTATATAATTTGTGGTTTGTAAACAATAAACTTATTTCTATTAGAAAGAAAATTGTTATTGAAGTTTACTTAATAAAGTTGTTATTGATTATTTGAATTGCATATTTTGTATTAGAAAACCCTAAAATCCAATAAACTAAGATTCATGGCTATAAGTATATAAGTACTTAAAATTTATATAGACATAAAAAGTGGATGAATTTCGAGTAGATAGCCAAAACAGTTTATAGTATACGAATACGGTCGGGTACCTTATTTTAAGGACAGTATTGAATGCAGCCCACTTTGTTGTTAATAAAAACAATGGAGTCTTGCAAGTGGGGGCATTCTGACGGACAGGTTCCGTCGTCCAAACCCATGCCAAATAATTTATCTAATTCAATCACCAAGCACTACTCTTAGTGGCAAGTCAAGGTCGACCACAGGGAGCACACTGATTCTAAAACAAACTAATTTTCAACCATGTAACCGAAGGGGAGGGGGCTTGAGTTGAAATTAATTCAAAGAAAGTAAATTGCAAAGAAAGAAAGTAAAACAAAGAAGATTCTATGTCGAACGAATCTAGCTTGGGTTATAATGATTTATCTCTTATCCAAAGAATTCATTCATCAATTTATCATCACTTATCATATGCAATCTTCATCTAACCAATTTAATTAGAAAAAGCAATTAAAATTTTCCAAGGTTCTAATTGTTCTGACCCAATACGATTGAGCATACAATATTGAATTTTCTAATAGCATTAAGTTCTATGGATCTTTAGGTAGAATGCCTAAATTCCATGCATTTAATTGACATTCAATAGGTTCAATCCTAGGTTGGTTAGAACAATGCGCATCAAACTAGAATTACAAGCTGACCTAACCTATTGCTTCTAACTAAATCTTATCTAATTGTCATGAGTAAAAAATTTGATACAGAGTAAGAGTCATGTATTTTCCATGCATCTAAACATATAATAAAATATCATTCAAGAACAAAATTAAACCAAAGATTACGTAAAACTAAATTCAAGTTCTCTTAAATTCATAGAGAAAAAGGGAGAATTTAAGAAACCCAAGCCAGAAAACGATACTCTAGCCTCTGACCACATACCAGATGATGAGGAGATGTTTGGGAAAAAACAGCATGTAAAAACCAGAAAATAAGTAAAAATTAAAGAGGTTGGGATTCAGAAAAGAGTTTTACTAGCGGCGAAAGAAAATATATCTATAATCCTTACGGTGTCAGGCCTTCTGCACATGCATGTTGTCCATCACACTTCGGAGCGTTGCAGCGCCTTGGCCTTTCCACAACAAGGCAGTACCTTTTGCCTTTTCGGCGTTGCACCTAACGCTAAGAGCATTGCAGAGCCAAGGCTTCATCATGTCAAACTTCAAATTCTTGCTTTGTGTTGTCTTGGTTGATGTCGTTTGGCTTCAAATTGCATGAATTAGATCCGAAATGACATAATTTGCCATATTCTACCTTTAATTGCTAAACACCTATAAAATATTCAATCAAGAATGTAAAATCACAAAATGAGCTCAAATTAATCAAAAATAAATATCATATTTTAACCTACCACATCCTTATACATAAGAGTTTGTATAAAACTGGAAGAAGAAATCAGTCACTCTTACTTTATAACATCATTTACTGTTTAACACTGACTTTTTTAATATGATGGTCTAAGTAACTTAACCTTAATCCTTAGCTAACTATAAAATCTTGTTTATTTGGTATTATTCTTTGATCTGCATGGATGAGAGAGGTCAAACTTCGCCACCTCAACAAGCCTCCCTTTTCAGAGGTAATATTGGGCAGATAGCTGAGGACATGGTGTGTAAAATTAAACTCACTCCTACCTGCTTTTAAAGATAATTGAGATGTTGTTCTCTTAAGTGCTGACTCCAGGTTTTGAACAAAGGGCTTCACCCTTTCACTGGTCTAAGAGGGATTCGGTTTAATGGTTGGACCATAAATCAATTGTTCATTAGGGAATCAGATGAGACTTAAGGAACAAGATGTAATCTCAAGTGTGAAACGGTATTTTGACCTAGAAGAAATTAAGAATAACTTGTGAAAGATCGACTTACTAATCATGGTTATATCAAGTGGACAAAAAAATATATATAGTAAGGAGAGTGCAACTACGAACTATAGTGGGTCGTCTTGTTAGTTGACGAACGTCGATTAGCTATGTTAAATAGTTTAGCCAGTTAATCTCTGATCGTTGAAGCTCATGATCTATAGGTCCATTATGTCCTTCTACTAGCTCGTAATGGAATTAAACTTACAACAATGTGATCGAGAAATTTGAATCGTTCGAATTGATTTAAAGAATGAATAGTTAAGTAATATTTGATATTACTAACGAATACAAATTGAGAGAGAAATGATATTTAAATAGGATTTAAATATAAAAAATTCCAATAGGAATTGGAAAATGTCAATTGGATTGATTGGGATTCGTGGTGGAAAAATAATAATATAATATTAATTAATTAAATTGTTTAATTAATTATATATTACTTTTTGTTATTGAATTATAATAATTTCGAATTAATTATATTAATGAAAGAAATTTATTAATTAAATAAGTTTATAATTAATGTATATTTTTCAAAATTAGAAATTTATTTTAAAAAATTCAAATCAGTTTGCTAAAGTTAGTGAATTTCTTCAACATTGGTGCAATGTGAATACGCTACTAGCTTGGTGCGTTGTTAACCTCTACGATCACAAATCTCACTCACTAATTCAAGGTCAAATTACAAATTTTTTATGCTAATAGTTTTGCATATGATTTGTCTATATAATTCCCACGATTAATAAGATTAATACTTAATGAACTTTGTGCATTTTGTTGAGATTTTACAAGTGTTCATAGCTCTCTCTTGCTCTAAAATTCCATTAAATTGATCACTAATTTGATCCCACGCTCAAGTTTTAAGTCTAGAGGATAGTTGAAAAGATCTTGTAGTAACTCTTGGGTGAATTCGTGATCAATAAAACATCAATTTAGGATGAATTTGAGGTACAAAGATATGAACTCTAAAGCCATAGTTTTGTGAGTTTTCATAGCATGTTCAATCTTTTAAATTCATGTAATTATGATGATATTTGATCCGATTGTTTCGGGTGCATGTTTATATATACTTTCATGAAGGACATAGCAACGTCTTGAACAGCAGCAACCAACTGATCCCCCAACTAGCATTTTCAATTTGACACTCCATATGATTCTTCCACTCATTTTTCAACCACCTGTTCACGGTTAGCATTAGGCAACCAAGCTTCCTCAGAGTAAAAGCTCTTATTCCACTCCCCCTTCACCTAAAATCAATCCCTTTAAAGTTCAGTAGATAGGGATAAGATCCCTAACGCAGCAAAAAGCGCTTCCCATAGATCAAAACTCAAACTAGTTGGATTTTGAAATACCCATACAACATACATTAGCAAAAAAACGTAACAAATAATTGTTTTTAATAACAACAAACTGTAAAATAATTTGGGTAAGCATGGTTATTAAAGAAGTTAGAGAAAGAAATCTTACTAACTTTAATTGGTATCACTACTTTTCTTATTTATTTTACCGGTTTCACACCAATGTTGGAGGTAACTCCCAAGGAGTTAGTTTTGATAATCAATTTAATTAAATCTAGTTTAATTAATAATTTTATTTAAATGAACATCTCCCCTCTAATCTATAATTTTAATTCAACTTAATTTAATAATTAATTAATTTTTCAATTAATTGAATCACTTTTAACTTACATTTCAATCATATTCAATCATATTTCTCTCATAACTTATTGTGTCGATGTGTATCTAATACACATTGATTTTAACATGATATTAAAAAATAATTTTGAATCATATCCAAAATTAAATTTCTATAATAAAGTTTAATTAAAATATAAATTGTATATTATTTTGCATCAAAATAAATTACATTAGTTTCCTAAGTAAATTTGAACATTTCAAATTATATTCAAGATATAATAACCTTAATAACGAGCTAGGAAGGGCACCTAATGGACCTACATATCAAGTACATCAATGATCATACTAATCAATATTTGTTGACTGTATGTACACTCCACTAAAGACACATAGTTGCTCTCTTCTCACTGTAGATATATTTATTTGTCCATGGATATAGACAAACAATAGCAAGTTAATCCTTTACGATTGTTTGTAACAACTGCTAGGTTAAATTACTATTTTACCCCTAGGCTACATCTAAATCCTTAAATACCAATATTTCTCTAATGAACTATATGTTTATAGTCCAACCATTAAACATAATCCATCTCGGGTTAGTGAGAGGGTAGGACTCTATATGATCAAATCTCAAGGTCACCATTTAAAAAAACACTTATTACTTACCTTAAGCTGGGAAAGAGTGAAATGTATCTTATAATATTATGTTCTCAACTCGACTCGGTCTTATCCCAAAATGGTAGACATATTGAGTCGACAAACTAACCATTTTCATCCATGAAAACCAAAAGACAATCCCTCATGAACAAGAGTCCATCTAGTGGTTATTATTTCGTGGCCTAGTCTAATGCAAACTCATTGTACAAGATATGCCCACTCGCATATAATCTACATGAACGCGTTGGATCATTGTGTTCATATCAAATACAAAGTGGACCATATTCATAACGTTGCCATGATAGGTACCCAACCTAATCCTTATACGACAGACCTTTTAGATTGCATCTTCAACAGTTATCCATGTATGTCTCCATATACAATTCAAAATTCATTAGAAAGTTTGAGATATTAGTTTGCTAGATTTAGGGTTATCAAGACAAGATCAATATTAACTAATCAATAACTATTTTTGAAATGATAACAATACCACTTTTTTGATAATTGTCAAATATTTACGTTGACTATCTACAAGTTTTAAGACATAAAACTCAACACAATCATGATAGGCCTATGATCAGAGAAATGTCAATTTAGGTGCTTTACAGAAACCAAAGGGAACTCCCTTACAAATGGATCGTTCTCCAAAAAATTGGTCCAACCGTTTAAGAATAAGAGAAGGTTTGTAGTTTAGTTATTGGACCAAGTGAATAGAGATCTGGTATGACCAAAGATCACATAAATTCACACTAAACAGAGCATCTCTAAACCTTTTAATATTGTGGTTATGTTAATACAAGAGTTGCCTTATTGTTCACTATCCTACATCACTTCATTAAGGTCACCCCCAACAAGCCAACTAAAGTCATCATTCTTATGAAGGAGACGAATCAACTCGTAGGTGAAAATTTTTGTTATTCTATTCAAGATAGCCATATAGGTCAAACAATTGCCAACATCTACTCTTCTACCTCATGGAACAGTCAATATGATTTTTGGAGGATCAAATATTAACCTCAACCTCTTAGTACCACAATAAACTTAGGTCACCACTTCTACCACTAGAATTTACAGTAAAACAATTATCAAAAGGTAACCAACCCCTAATATTATCCATTCTTTGAACACCATAATCTGTTTCAGATAGAAAAATCATCAGGGTTTGTTTATTGCCACCATGTACTGAAGTTCTTGAGTGCTCTCGGGCTCCCCATGCCCAAGCGGTACAACATAGGATTTTCATTGTTCTCAGGGGGGCTTATGGTGAACCTCTGCCTCTAAAATATCGTTGGGCCTATCAATCGTCATTTTTAGCTTCTTCATCACAGCTTGTTGATTTAAATCATTCACTTTCCTTCTAGATGTAGTTTGCGTGTGTATTGGAGTGCAAAACACCCATAACAATTCATTGTGTTGTAGCTAACTGATCACTTACCACTATAGAAGTCGGTTCCTCTAGAGATCATACTTCCTCCCCATTTATAGCATCCACCTTCATATTCCCCTCATGATTTTGTACCGCCAAGTCACCCACCTCACCATCAGCAAGGCCCCACCTCTCCGTCACTCGTATTCCCTAGCCCCTTGCCATCTTCCTTCACCATATTGTCCTCCCCAACCAACTCCCTGTCTAAATTTTCACCCCTCATATGCAATGCCCTCATTCCCTCGCGACCTCTTCCCCCTCTACCTCTCAAGCCTCGCCCTCCCCTAGCAACATATATTTCAACCTCCTCTGCACCTCTCCCCTTTCGCCCCAATAGATTCCCCTCACCTTCCTCCCTGTTTACCCTCAATATCCATCTTCGTAGCCATCACTTTCATCTGGTCACCATATGGCAACTACCCCCATTTTTTCCCCTTTATGCCCAGGGACTTCACATTCCAGAATAGTATTTCTGATAATACCATAATTATAATAAAATTCGAGTAGTTTTCATATTTAAAGTCAACCAAACCTCTTCTGAATCATGTGTTTTTATTGAAAGACCACACTGAAGAGATTGAGCCAAGTCCAATTGCACCTTGATTTGCATACTAGACTCAATCGACTCTCTTGCTTGCTCTCCATCAATGTCAAGAAGCACACTTACACTCTTTCCAACCAAAGCAGTAATCTTCTATGTCATACAGTTAAACAACGGCTCATTGGATATAAATCCACAACGCTTCACTAGAGAATAGAAGGGAAATTATATTTTTGCTATCCATATTTTGTTCCAATACAATAAGCGCATTCGCAAACACAGGACCTATATTAAGAACTCTAAGCTTATCTTTCATTGTTTTGAATTGGATCGCAAAACAATTATCCCCATAACCATATCATTAATTGTTTGTTAGTGCATTTTCCAAACAACTTTGAGAACAGATTGAAACGTTCAACATTTGTCCTATTGGAAGATAGCAGTTTTGTCACAACACAAAGGTTCCGATTTGTTTTATCCAAAAGTTCTTTCATCTTCAACTACTAATATTTTAGAATATTTAGCGTAATTATCATCTTGTCCCACAATGTGTGAATTTTCTTCATTGGGCTGCTCCTAATTGCTTGTCAGAGTTCACAAAAAATTGAATACTTGACGGTCATAAACTGTCATGGTTCACCTTTCTTGACATTTTTAGCAACCATCAAGAACTTCGTCTTTCTTGACACTGAATTCAACGACGGTTTTAAAACCGTCAAGAATAATCATTCTTGACAGTTTAAAACTGTCGAGAGAGTGTTTTTGTAGTAGTGCATGAAACCTACTCTTATGTACAAGAGTAAACCCTCAAATACAAGGGAAAATGCCCACTAGCTTCTTGAGTTAGGTACAACTCAATATTCAAATAGTAAATATTATATTAAACTCGCACATTTATGAGTAACTTCATCTTTTTTATATATATACTTTTTATATTTTTCAAGAAACTACTTCCCATCTTCACTTTTATCTAATAACTCTATTTTACTTTCTTAATCTACTTTTTATGATTGTCGATGAACTCAATCTTATAACTCTACATCCCAAACATAAATTTATTTCAAATGTCCTCAAAGTTTGAAACAATTTTTCCAAAAACGAATTTTTTTGTAACAATTTTTAGTTAATTTTTTTAAAAAAATTATCTATTAATAATAAAATTAGTTTAAGATCAAAATAAACTTTTGTTACTTCAAATTATCGCTAACACGTCTATAATTACTCACAATTAATTCAAGCTCTATTTGGGAACTACTTTGTTTGAAGATTTTGATTTTTTTAAATTAAGTATTTCTTTTCACCTTCTTACCACAGTTTGTATAACATAGTCATTAAGTTAAAAAGCTACCATCTTAGTCAGATTTAAAAAAAAAAAAAAAAAAAAAAAAAAAAAAAAAAAAAAGCGAACTTTTAAGTACTAATCAAAAGCAAGATATTTGAAATAGAAAAAGTATTTGTTGGTTTAATTTTTAAAAACAAAAAACCAAAAACGAAACGGTTATCAAACAAAGCTTCTCACTTTGATGACAAATTTTAAATGTATCAAAATCAAACAAAACAAAAAATCTCTCAATTATTCACTTTGAACTTTAGTATACAACAATTTAATTTTTACTAATCAATTTAATTCTCAACATATTCAACTCAATAAATAGATTAACCAAATGTGGTATAAATTATACCAAACTAAGTCATTATAATAGATTAACCAAATGTTGTATAAATTATACCAGACTAAATCATTACAGTAAATATATTTGTGTGTGTATAATTGGATAAAAAAATTTAGACTAAATTGTTGAAGATAAAAATCATTATAATTAAAGATAGTAAATAATTATTATGTGAACTAAAATTTACAAAATTTACAGTTGCTGAAGACGTTGAGTTTTTTTGGGTTTGGGTTACAGTCATACATTAATGTGAAGTTGGCCAAAGATATGGTTTCATTTTCATGCGATGGCCCAATTCAAGTAACTAAATATCACAAAGAATCAATCGACATGGATATGATCTGAAGAGTTAAGAACAAAAAATAATGAGATAAAATAAGATTGAGGCTCCTCATAAACCAGTGTTCAGTTCCCACAAATAATAAGAATTGAAACTAGAAATCCCTAAGGTAACTAAAGAAATAGAAAAAAACAAAGGCAAAAACAAAAGGCTAATCGAATAAATGGGAAGAAGAAAAATATACATGAGCTGACCTGGATGGACTCCCAAAACTTGCACAAAATGGCATGAAAATCCAGACTAGTCTATGACTCAACTAAGTACATACACATCATTTCATATCTAAATTACAACACACCCAGATCACTCTGGATTCTCAAAAAATGTACACCCCTATCTCCTACTAAACAAACCTATTCCGCTAATGTGTTTCGTGTAAGAAAATACTCCAGCCGAACCCCCCAGGCACAACAAAAGTGGACCATCGACCATGTGAAAGGGAACAGCTGTAGGGACTTGCATTTGGAACCAGATTGGAGAACTGCACCACCATTACGTTGCTGTCTGGATGACGACTGATATGTAACAAAGCTTGTTCATACGAACAATCTTTCGATGTAGGTCGTTTAGAATCCAACCCATTTCACCCATCTGAAAACTCGACCAACCCTGAACGGAAGCTCGTAGTCTTTGGTAACAGCAGGCTCCCTCCTGGCAGTCTCAGGATCAGACCACACATATACACCACGTTCCTGTCGACTGCCGGGCACAGTGTTATCAAGGATGATGGCAACCAGGAATGCAATCACCATGTGTAATGAGAATAATGTGTTGAGAACAAAATTCAGCTGCAAAACAAAAAATAGAGAATCAGACACAAACAATAATTAAAGCTACGATGTTGATGGTTCAGCGCAATCCTACGCAACCAAAACATGAAGAGTTGTTTAGAAGGATTTGCACAGGTATGAACTCAAAGATTGAAGTTGTTGGTTAACACATCATTCTAAAAATTATAGCCAAGCTAATGACGAAAAAGTTGGAACTTACACATGAAGCTGTAAGAAATGATCTAGATGATTAATTTCCACCGCCTAATCCAAAGTTAGAGCTTCGTGATGGAAAGAAACAGTATAATCCAATATTGGCACCAAAAAAGTAAATGTTTCGACTATTTTCATAAACTTCAATCATAGTAACCTTTCATATTTCTTTCCCCAAACACATACCATAACACTATCAATGATAATCTTTCCCCCAAACACATATTATCATAATACTAAGATTATTATAATCATTTTCCCCCATAACTCTTTCCCTCCCTCAAACGCACCGTAAGAGACTAAGGTATGACTAAGGTATTGGCAGAGAGGGGGAGAGATAGAGAGAGAGAGACATACCCCTCCAGATTTACTGTTGAAAGGTCCATGGGAAGCCACAATATATGGCTGAAAATAACTTGGCACTGACATGTTGGAGCCTGGGGAGATACCGTACTGTTGAAAGTAGGCTGGTACCGAGAGTGAGAAAAATAATGATAATCCAACAATGATAATGTTTCGAGAGCTTCCTGCTTCACTATATCGAAGATTTGACAAGCCCAGTGCTGTAAGCATTGCCCACATAAAGCAAAGAAGTGCAGCAACCATAACGTCGGGAATGGAAGCAATAAGGCCCCCAACTTTACCTGCAAAGACCGATATATTATCATGGAAAATAAATTGAAAATAAAACACAGGCCAAAGATAACTTTCGAAGCCATTCTTCAAGTTTCAAGAAAAAATTAAGTACGACTGACACATGTCCCCCTATTCTCTCCATAAACGGGTAAGAGATCATGAAGAACTCTGGACGATCATTAGACCATGGGAATGTCCAAATTGCACATTATTCTCCTACATTACTGCTACTATATGTTTGTGGTCGTAATTAACCAAAATCTATACCATCACAAGTCTTCCACTCAGTTATAATTACAATTACAGCAGGAAAGTTCATCAATTAAAGGTAAAATGTCTTAATGATTAAATTTTATCATTACTAAAACTAATCATCAATTTATTTATTTTTCTTTCGGGGGTACTTTAGCCAAAGTAGGCATCATCACTATCTTGCTCTCAGAAAAAACGAAAATTAGATTATTTAATTGGCAGCCATCTCCCGTTCCTGGTCCTTAGCATTTCCTCATTTGAGAGGGAGGCAGTTGTGATCCATTGCTTAAAGAATGAAGTAAACCTGTATAGATGATAAGATGGAAGCCCAGATTTTCAGGGGGAGCTTCCAGATGCCTACCTTAAGTGAGATTCTAAATATTCAAAAATACCTAGCCTCCCTCACTACCTGCCTCCATTTCTAACTACACTCTAACAGACTAGCAAATTAACCCCATCAATGTCCAGTTCCTACAAACCAACAAATTGGTGTGAACACTTAATGCCTGTTTGGATTAACTTTCTATTTAATCACTTAGAAAGTTAATCCATCATTAATCTCCTAAAGCTCCTCTCAGTGCCCATGATGACAAGCCCTCCGAACCAAATTCTTGTTTTTTTCTGAGAAACCAAGAAAATTTCTATATGAAAAGGCAAAGGAACAGCCTATGGGCCAGGGGTAGAGCCAGCCCCAGCCCAAAAACTAAACGAGTGAATGTGTCAAGTCAGAACTTTCCAACACTGAGAACTTTTTTCAATATCTATCTCTTCAACAGATTTTACCATCCCTAGTTAATAATTTTGGTTGTAGATCACAGGTAATAGGACCTATATTCTACTACCAAATAGAGTAGATAAAAGTGATATAACACACAAGAGGAACAACAGTCACAACAATTTGATCAAGATCCCTCAATCAAATTCATACAAAGGTAGACGATGGGTCCACTACAATCCTACATTTGAAGGAAAAAGAGCTCGTCCTACATTTGAAGAAAAAGAAGAGCTCTAAGCACGTAATAAATAACAGTGCACGTTTTTAACATCCTAATAAAACAGGATCCGAAATTCATGGTCAATTCTAATTAAAAAGAAAAAGAAAAGCATAAATGCAAGCACCCAATATGGGTTTACTCACCAACAAGAGATAACACTATCAAAATGCATGCACCCAGTTCAACTGCTCTGCGGCTTCCCATTTTTGTAACAGCTATAGTGTGAACATTTTCAGTAAGCGTTGTAGACCCAGTACCTGTACCCCATAGACCAGCCAAAATGCTAGAAAGACCTTCCAGTCCGATTCCTCGACTAAGAATACCAGGTGTTGGGGGTCTGGATGCTACCAATAATGAAGATGCATGATACGAACCAACCTGAGTGGTTTAGGTATAAATTAGAGTTGTGAGCTGGATACTAAATGATGTTAGCAATGATCCAAAAAGTTGGAACTGAAGTATATATATTAACAGGGTTAATGAATACATATTAAACATGTAAAGCATATGTTCTAAGTAACATAAATAACAAAATAAGAACAATAATGATTTCCTGCAAAAGAAGTTATACAATCCAAGATGTCAGGTGCTTTTCATAATAATTTGATAGCTTATCAGAACCTGGGGAGGAAAACTATATTAAAAAAGAACAAAACTATCGCTGTCCTCCACTAATAAACACTTCCTATGAGACTAGTTTACTTCATTTTCCAATCCATTAATTACATTTTGGTTGGACTTATTACCTACCTTAGTCCTTTTTTCCAATGCCCTTTTAACTACTCTCTTTTGATTAATGTAAATTGGAGAGTTTCTTTAACTTCCCCTTGTTTGTAGGAAGTGAGAATCTTGACTTCCCTACACACTGTGTGCATACATATATACACGTGTGTGTATATGTATTTATACATGTGTGAACGCACACTATGTGTGCATACATATATCCATGTGTGTGTGCGTTTGCCCATGCATGCATGTGCGTGTGTGCATGTATGTATACATGAGCGTGTGTGCATGTATGTATACATGAGCGTGTGTGCATGTATGTACATTGATCGATTCATCAGAGAAAGAAAAGACAAAAACAAGATATATTAATCAAATGAAGCCATAAAATCTCAACATGCTGACAAAACAATGCCAAATCAATAATCATCAAAGAAAGTTTTTCCTGCCACAAGTCTACAACATCTACGATCACAAAGATTTGGACAATGGACCACCATAATTTACTACAAAAAACCAGCTAAAAAAATTATACCTATGATGTTATCCTTCACTCTTGAATTATCAAAGATATGAGAGGGTACAAAGGAATATGCATCTGTTTTAAATTCTGTCACAGGAATTAATCTTGGGAATGGGGGCACGTGTACTCACAGCTTCACAGGTTGGACTTTTAGACCAGGAATTTTTCTTGAGCTAGTTTTTTCTTTCCCTTTATTTTCAGTTAGATAAGCCTCACTGATAAAGAGGCATTACTGAGCTAAATCTTTTAAGCTTTCATTGTTTTTGGCATTACTTTCCAACCATCAACGTGACCATTATGTTTAAGGGTAGCAGGGTTGTGTTCAATTGTGAGAGCAATGGTGCTGTTGGTGCAGGGCCAAATGGTCTAACTTTAGCCTATTTAGGAAAAGCAGGAGGCAATCAAAGAGGATCTTTAGATTCTTTATGAAGTTCCATGAGAAAGAAATCATAGATCCAATTCCAAATGCATTTGTCATCAAAAGCTAGATAGTAGATCAGGCAATGTGGCTATTTGAGGATACTAGCAGTGTGATCAAGAAGTTCCTCGTCAATCCGCAATTTGGGGAGAAGAATCATTTTTATGGCTTGAATGGTTTTATTGTTTCTTTCTCTCCACGAACTCCACAAGATCACACAAATCAACTTGCCACCAAAAAGAGAGAGAGAGACACTCCCTTTCTCTTGAAAGGTAAATGGCAAAGGAACTCCTCAATCATCTCCCTATAATATGCGTCTAGTTGGAAGCCAAATGCAACAAGTAACTTCATACAAACTAAGCACGATTACAACTCTAAATAATATAACTCAAGTCTTCGCCACCAAAAAAGAATACAATGAAAAGCCTTATAAAGGAAGAAAAGTTCCGCAAAAGTCAATCTAAAGTGTCAACTCTTCCTTGAAAAGTCCATTAGACGAAGAATTTAACCGTCTTTGGAATTTTTACCTATCAAACAGGGGGAAAAAGGGACTCACTAGAAGGAGAAGGGTTCAACAAGCAACAAAGGAACATGGGGCAGGAAAAGCCCCTATTAGTGTCAAGGCTCCAAAAGTGAGTATTCCTTCACCACTATCTAATCTCATACTCTGATATAAGTGATACAAGATCCATAACATTTGTTGTTTCCCTGTAAGCAATGGACGATGGAAACTCAGCGATAAGAGGTAGAGCTCCTAGAAAGAACTGTGACATTGGCCAGCGATTTTTCATAGAAGTCAAGTGATATAAAGAGAGAAACGTAAAGCATAGAGGTTTATCCTTACAGTCGCTTGTTCTCTAAAACATACATTTCCTCCACATCACCTACAAAACATTTAACCATATGAGAAAAAGAAGGGAGTTCACTGGATATCTCTTTCAAGGTTTTTGTGAATGTGTCTGATCGCACCTGACATCCAGGAAGATTCTAAGAAGGATGAGCATCATACTTGCACAATGTAAACCTATATCACGGGATAGGAAACTCAAGGGAAACCACCATTTGGCCAAAAGAGCATTGTTGTGAGCCCTTAAATTCCCTAATTGTAACTCCCAAGCCCAAGGTCCACCTTCCCCACCATCTCACAACTCACAAGATGCCGCCTTCTACAATAGAATCCCAAATAAGTTTATGTAGACTCTTACACAGAGAATAAAGAGCTGGAGAGAAAAATTCAAGAGGCAAGTCTTTATACACCTTTCTTTTCTAAATGCATTTAGGCAGCTTATCAACAATAGGATTCCAGGTTCCGACCAAGATAAGAGAAGTAAAGGAATCTAACCCCCACAACCCACAAGAGGTGCCCATCTGTAATTAATCATGAGCAAGATTGAAGTCTTCGGGGTTAAGGGTAGGGTTAGAGTTGCCTTCAAATCAGTAATAATCATCAGTTGGAATAACATGGTGGAGGTTGATGTTGTGCTCAAAATTGTTCATTTTTTGTCTCATGCATGTGTTCGCTTGAAAGAGAAGATCAACTACGGTGTAGTGTCCCCTTATTCAGCTGAAGTTGTTACCATTCAACATAAAATTTTCAAAAACAAAAAAAACCACTAACAATCAAGATACTGGAGTTGCAAAAGAATATGGAATGTAAAGAGGCCTACCAAGAGCTGAATCTAAAAAATGACTCAAAATAGAGACTTATCTTAAAAAGATCTGTCGTTATGTTCAGTCCATACGTGCCACACAACTCAAGAGAGCTCTAGTGACACAACTACCCAAAATCCTCACTTTAGCCAGCAAATTACAATCACTGAGACCTTCAAGGAACCCATCATAGAGTCTTTGGGGAGACAAAACAAACCCAGCTTCTCAAAAATGACGTTCCATGCACTACAAAAAAAGCAGTGAAGAAACAAGAAATCCAACTCTTCCATCTCTCCCAGACACAATCTACAACCAGATGGGAACAGCCCAATTTCAACTCCTTTGGATCATATCATTGGTGTTAAGGCTTCTAAAAAACATGGACCAGAGAAATACTTCAAGTTTTTTTGGGCATTTACTTTTCCACCACAGTGAAGTTGGAGGGGGATATTAGCCTTGAAAGTGGTGTTAGCCTAATTTAAGAAAGCAGACCTTGTAGAGTTGAGTCTTGAGTTATTGAGAGAAAATGCTAACTAGTAGAGTCTCAAAAAGATAGAATTCAGTTCATCAATGAGCGTTACCCAGCTGTTAGCCTCTCATGAAACAGTAAATGGACAAAGAACAATCATCCCTTGCAATCTCGAAGTATAAATAACTGAAAACCAAGCATATACAAGTCTTCCCCTGCCCTCTAAAAAAGAATGCAACAAAACAACCCAACTAAAGAGACCATCTTTATCTGAAGCCAAGAAAAAGTATTAACTCTATCGTGGACTACTTGTCAAACAAAGAACATTACCTTCTTTGGAACTTTTACCTTCCACAATGAAGAAAAAATGGATTAGCTTAAGAGACAATAGGGTCCAACAAATGCCAAAAATATGAACAGTAAGAGAAGCCCCTGATGAGGTCAAGAGAGAGACCAAATGCAAATATTCTTCCTCTCCAACTTGAACTCAAACCTTCTGATAAAAAAGAGGGCCACACATCCGTCATTTACCTATTAGAGCAAAACCTATGTAGCCCAATCGAAAGAGAGGGAGATGTCCTCAACAAATCCAAGATATTTGTCACAGTAGTTGGCTTTTAGATCATTGGTGACCTCTCTTCGCTACAACCACTCACTCCAGAATAATACTTTCATGAACTCAATTTTGTCTTGTAGTAACGCCATTCCTTCATCACCTCATAATTTCCATTTTAGGAGACCTCTATTAGAACATGAAACCTGGGATTAATCCACATTAACTATCCAATTACACAATGTTTGTCTTTCCCTTAACTCTAGCTAGAAACTATTGTACCTGGAGACCTCTATCGATAGGGCTTTATGTAGTTTGTTTTCTTCTTTGCCTTGAGGTGTACCATATTTTCTCCATGGCAATTTTTCTTCCTTTTCTGGCATGCTGTTTCAAGCTGGTTCCTGCAGTTTCCGATTGAAGCTTCACTGGTTTGAGGAGCTTCCCACTGAAGTTCCAGCTTTTCTTTGAAAGCTATAATAAGAGCTTTTCTGCTTTATCTTCTAATTTAGCGGTTATTATTTTTAGTTGGCTTTCTTCGGTTTCTGATTGAAGCTTCACTGGTTTGAGGAGCTTCCCACAGAGGTTCCAGCTTTTCCTTGATAGCTCTATAAGAGTTTTTCTGCTTTATCTTCTAGTTTGGCAGTTATTATTTTCAGTTGGCTGTTCTCTGGTTCCCTTATTTTGTTTGGTTTGTTTAGTTTCTTTTAAGGTTTTTCTTTTTTTACCTTTCAGTCTTATGTTTTTCCTTGCTTCCCATTCAGTAGTTTGTGTCTTTGAAGTTTTTCCTTCCTTTTCATAAATCATATATAAAAAGTTTGTCTCTTGTTCAAGAAAATAAATAATGTAAGTACATATTGTATGCCTAAATATCTGCATACGCATATCTAACCAAAAAGAAATGCGTTGTTAGAAAGATTATCAATAATAGATAAAGATCAAAAGAAGAAGATAAGAAACAAGAGAGTAGAGACTACTAACCGAATCCACAGATGAGATGACAGACACAACACACATAATAATTGCTGTTTTCCAGTGGAAGACAGGAGTGCCCCACTGTAACGGATACGGAAATCTAAACCATGGTGAAGATTTTAGTGCCTGAGAAGTATCGACTCTACAATGCTTCATCCTTGAAACATGTTTTCTGCAGTGGTCAGATATAATATTTGAGGCAGGAACATTTGTATCACAACCTTTGTAACTATAAACTCCAGCTTCAGTCAGCAAAAAAGCCAAAGCCCACGTGATAACAATGCCAAGTGGAACCTGGCAATGAAAGAAGATCAAGATTCATGATCAATCCCGTTGTTAAAAGACAACCTTAAAGAAGATCATCAGGAAATTAGCAGTTTCAAAAGTCAAAAATGTCATAAAATTGCAACTCCTCACTTACTGCATATATTAGAAAAATCCGATGGCCAAGAATAGATATCTTCCGGAGATACTGTGGAATTCATAGAAATATTGTTAGTAATTTATTTGTAATTACTGAAAACAGTGACACGACAACTAATATTGCATAATGTTTGTCACTATTTCTCACTGAAACAGTAAAATATAGCTCGAAAAAAAAAATGTAGATGAACGTACTAAAGAAAATATAATAACCAACAGTATCTGCACAACACCAATCTCAAGACAGGCACCAACTAGTGGAAAACCATAACTATAAAACGAAAGTCCAACAGCAGCAATGGTTGGGGCCACAACTACAGGATGGATCAGCCTGAAAAAATCAATCGGTTACTTACTGGTGTAATGTGCAAACAGAAAGTTGTTAGAAGTCAACAACATCATACCTTAAAAGCAGTGACATCAGTCCACTATATCCAAGTATTGCTTGAAAAGCTGAAGCTATGATAATTGCACCTTGTAGCTCCTTCATTATATGCTTAAAGTTCTGCAAACATTAAAAAAAATAATAAAAATATGGCACAGCATCTGATACAATTAAATAGAGTAGAAAAGCTCTTAAAATTAGGGATTCTTGAATTTAGGGCAAGTAAAGATAAAACATATTGGGAGTGACTAGAGAAATTTTACTGCATCATTTGGTTTGCTTAATGAATAAGATATCACATTCATGGCCAATAAAAATAGGTCTAGGAAGCTATGACTTTCAGTTTCTTTGTCCATGATTAAGATACTGAACCAAAGTTTTATTCCTTCAAACAACATATTACCTCTAATAGCATGACATATAAAATAAATAAAAGTGAAGGACAGAAAGTAGACTGAAGATATGACCAATGATACTCTGATATATACTAGACTAAAGTTCAGAACGGGAGGGAAGGGCGCAATAGTGTTAGTGACAATGAAGTGGTGAGAGAACTAGTAAAATGTATGCGTATGTAGCCATCAACCACCAGTAAAGGCTTTCATCTAAGTATATACATCAAGTACTATGAAGCAAAATAAATGAACTGAACGCAAAGGAAAAGAAAAACTCATCCTTTTGACAGACAGAAGCATGACACAAAATGCAGGAGTGGCTCATTTTCGTAATCCATGCTGCAAAAAAAAAAAAAACGAAAACAACTGATGAAAAGAGAAGCATACGTTCCCATTAAGTCCTTGAAACTCCGGTGAGTTGATAATTGCCAATGCTGGAGCCAGGAAAACAAACGATGGACCTTGTATCAACGGTAACCTTGAGCCAAAAGACGTATGCAAAAGGGTAGTGATGCCCGAAACAAAGAGCACCGTCGATACTACATTTGATGTATCCTCCTACAAACCACTAACTCCAATCAGATCAAGAATTTGCACAAATTCCACACAAAAAGTCTAAAAAAGAGAAGCAAAAAAAAAAAACAGTTTCAAACAATTAACTTTAATCTACTTACATAAGTGCCACCCATAGCAGGAACAATAACAAGCGGAATAAGAACCAAGGAACCCAACATCGAAATATAATGCTGGAACCCATATAGACCGATGGGGACTGAAATTTAAAGCACCAACAAACAAAATCAAATCAGCCATAACCCCCCATTGCAAAACTTAACGATTACAAACCCTACAGTAGAAAGAATAAAGAGAGTGTTCTTATCTGCATAAAAAAGTGCAAACTCACCAAGACCAGGCGTATCTCTAAGTTCATACTTCATGTGCGAGTGTCTAGCCACAAATCCATCATCATCCCCAGCCTGAGGCAGAACATCCACCACATCCTCGTTTCTAACCGGGCGCCGGGGTTGGTTGGCCGGCTCCGTAGCCGGAGGCGGAGGAAGGGCCTGTCCATTCTGAGCAGGACCAGAACCCTTGGGTAAGCCATCAGAATCCCTCCTTCTCTTCACTGTCTGATCTTTCTCCTTGTCCAAAGGCGGGTGAGACGCCTTCACACTCTCCTGCTCTCCATTAACAGTAGAGGTCCCTCGGAGACGGCCTGCTTCAAGATCAGGGGGGGCATCTGGGTCCTTAGGCTTGGAAGGAAGAGCGAGGTGGCCGGAATCAGTGGCATTGGTCTCGCCGGAGAACTTGGGACGGAAGCCGGTGCGTTTGGCCCAAGAAGCAGGTGGCATTGAGGATGGGTCGGGAGCAGGTGGCCAAGGGCCGGGACGGGGACGGGATTTGGGGTCGGAAGTAGACATTGGAGAGAGGGAAGTGGAATGTTAGTGAGACATAGGTTGAAATGGAGGCAGATCGGAAATGGAAAAATGGGTTTAGAGAGTGTAGAGAGGAGAAGAAATGGAGGTGTGCCTGAGTCGAGAGCTTCGTCAAAGGCTGGTGTGGTAGAGAGAGAGAGAGAGAGAGAGAGAGAGAGAGAGAGAGAGTGTGAGTGAGTGAAGAGTACAGAGAGAAGAAGAAGCAGAAGAAGAGAGAATGAGTGGGAGAGAGTGAAGGAAACGCCAAAGACAGACAACTCAGGAAGCGGTGGAGAAGCTCAAACCGCGTTTCTTTTTTTTCTTTTTCCAATTTTCAAATCTCATTTTGAGTGCTCTTCTTCTTCTTTGTTTATTTATTTATTTAAACATTTTCGATTTTCGAATTATTTTGTTTATTATGTGAAGTTTATAAAAGTTCGAGTTCAAATACTAAAGTCAGTAAATGTGTGTTTAAAGTATAAAATTATTTCTTATAAATTATAAAAATAAGTCACTTTTACTTGTTATGAATATGAAAAGGAGAGATAGAAGAGAATATTCAATCTTTTTAGTAAAATTAAAAAAAAATAAAAAGTAAATTGAAATATACAACTAATTAATAAATCATTTAACTTATTTTTAGGAGTCTTTTTTAAAATATAATAAAAAGAGAAAATATTTAACCAAATTTTTAAAAATTATTTTGTACACGGTCGTTTAGATTTGTTAACAGTACAGTTTATTTTTTCAACATTCTTTAGTACAAGGTTTTTTAGATTTGGCTAAGCGAATTTTTTTAATTATTTTGTAGACGGTCGTTTAATTTTTTTTTGTTACAAGGCTACTTCGTTGAAAAAAAATCGCAGCTAAAAAAAACTATAAAATGAAATTAGATCCAAATCTAAATAACATAAAAAAAAAATAGAAGAAAGTTTGAAAGATAAATTGAATATTTAAAAAATGGTTTAACGTTTTGTTACCCGGACCGTAAATATTTGCAATGGTTTGTTATATTTATAAAAATTTACCTTATTTTTATATATTTATTATCGCTTAGCTATACTTAATTGTGAATGATGTATTTCTATTTTGTAAAATATTTGTATTTGATTAAAAAAAAAAAACCTATTGATTTAAAAAAGCAAAATTAAAAATATAGGAGGTTTTATAACTAATCCTGATTTTGAAGGTTCTTTCGAGGTGTATCTCCTCTTTAAGTTGAAATTGATTTATTAATCGTTGTATGAGGCTTAGTCTTTGTGTCATTTCATCTGTAATTTTGATCTCTTTAAGATTATTAAAATATACTTGTGATTCTATAACGTTAAACGATTTTGATTTTTTAATGATAAAAAGTCATACTTCACTAGTAGATTTTTATTTGATTGATGATGGATATGGTTTGTCTGTAGTGTTCTAAAATTTGAGGGGAAAATAGATTTTTCTTCTTTTTTCCCTTTTAAATTCCTATTATCCAGGTGAGAGAGAGTTTTGAATTTGGTGGATGTTGGCATTACGTTTTTTCTTTTTTTTTTCTCTTTTGTAAGTACTCACAAGACCGTTATTAATCTTTCTTTTTATTTCTTTTAATCTTAAAAGGGACATTTTGGTCATTATGTCCACATTCCTCACACAAATTCTTAGGTACTCTTTAATGCAAAGTTTTAGCAATATTTTTTTGGCTTCTTTTATTTATTTACTTACTATTATTATTAATTATGGTAAACTTTTTGTTTCAGTTTATAATTGAAAAATGGGATACAGTTTTGGGTTTGGACGGACAAACTTCTTATACAAATTCTTCTTTTTTTTTTTTTTTTTTGTCTTTTTGTAAAGATTGTTTAAATTGTAAGTTTCAAAATTAATTTCATAATCACTTACTTCCAACATGTTAATGATAGTAATAGATGTTTTAAAATTGCCTTCCATCTTTGAATCCTTAGAGAAGTAACAATTTTAATCTTAAACCAGTGTTTAGATTATTTATAGAAAAAAATGTTTTTCAAGAATACATTTTATTTTAAACACGTTGAACACTTACATGTTTATTATGGTTATGGAAAGCTATTTTTGGAGGTTTAGGAATAAATGTATAGATTATTATGTATGTATGTATTTATGTCAGACTAGAGAGACAGAGAAACAGATGGCTTCTTTTATGGATAACGTTTTCGATTTTATTATTTTATTGCTAATTATTAAAAAATGTATAATTTATTGTTTGTCCCTTTCTATTCTCTCTGTTCTACTAAATCAAATCTACTGTGTCTTCATTCTTCAATTTTGTTCTTCTTTTTTTAAAAAAATTAAATATCCACTAAACTTTTATTATATGACCTTTTAAATATTTTAGGGTAAATTACTGAAAATACTCACAAAATCTGTACATTATTTCAAATATATAAACTTCTAAAATTTTCAATTAACACCTTTCAATTTTTTAATTCAAACTCAGAAAATATTGCTTGATGGGACAAAAAGTCGGATATTTATTTTTAAAAAATACTTCTATACTTTATATTTTTCATCAATAGTTTTAAACTAAAAAAAAAAAAAAAAAGTTAAAAATACCTGTGCTTTTGGGATAAGGATAATTGCATAAATTATCAAATTGATTTATTCAAATTAGGCTAATATTTTACGTAAGTGGCGAAATCCCTAGATGCAAAGCCAATTGAAATATTAGGACGATTAAAATATCTCTTACTTTTAAAAAATGTGTTATTATATCTAATTGTCCACTAATTACTATCTTATTCACATCTGATTACCATATAATTGAATTATTGTTGTACTGGTTGGATTCAATTTTGTTTTTTATGATTATGATCGGGTTATTGTGTGCTTGAGCTTTTCGTAATTATTGGTTTTGGTTTATATACGATTCGTGACAATTTGTTGTATGTTTTTCAATAGAAAACAATAGGTTAGGTTTAGCTCACAAATCCATATTGATTAGTATTGTCAACCTAGGATTGAACCCATGAATATTTAATTAAACATCATAAAATAAATATTCACCTAATGAAGCTATTTATCTTAATGCAATTAGGACAATTTGAATTTGTATTTTTCATCGATTCGAACCGGACTAATTAGTTGATTTGGAAAAATTAACTGAATAGTCAAGCATAAACAATGACTCAATTCCAATAATGAGAACAAGAGAAGATTCATCGCAATCCAAACTAGACTCTTTGAATTCATTAGGAACCTTTTTTCTTTTACTTTGTTTTCTTGCAATTTCATTTATCTGTAATAATTCATTACCAACCTCTCCGGTTATCATTGAATTGTAAGACGTTAGTCATTTACGTTTGGTTTATGTTTGAATTGTGTTCAATTAAAAACAGAAATAAGAAACGTACCTAATGGTAGAGATTAACAGCCTTAATCGCTTGGTTTTATCATAATGGTAGAGATTAACAGCCTTAATCGCTTGGTTTCTTCATGATTTCTTCGGTTTATTCTGTTTGCTCATTTAGTCCATCAAGCCCTTCCTCATGTATAATGTTGACCAAGTTTTTATGTATTGTGAGCAAAATTAATGATTCTATTGGTAATTTAATTTAGTTTCTACATAATATTGTTGGATTTCTCTGATGTTGAGAGTTGAAAATTTAAATACCGATGGATTCAACTCCCAAATGGGTTGAAAAGGTTCAGTTTATTTTTGGTTTTAGATTTAAATAGTTATATATTGCTAGATTTTCCTTTTCAAATTTATGGAATAATTGATTTGTTGATTTAATGGATGAAGATGTTACAAAAGGCAGACCAACCACAACATTTACAAATCACCCAAGTGAAAGATGATATTGCCAATCAAATTTGGGCAACATCTGAAGGATAGATACAATTGTATGTAATTGTTTTTAGTTGTTTATTAGGACTTGTTTGTATTAAGTGATATAAAGTTTTGATAATTTTTTTATATTTAATATATGACATATATTTTTTGTTTAATGTTTAATTGAATTAAATGTGAGTTGACATATGTTTAATGTCGAACATTATTAAGAAAACAAGAAATAAGAAATAGTTAACAAACACATTTATGTTTTTTTTCAAGAAACAAGAAACAAAAACAGTTATCAAACACACTCTTGTTTCTTATTTTATTAAAAAAAAACAGGAAACAAGAAACATAAAAGAGGAAAGAGGTTACCAAATGGGCCCTAACATGCTCCTTGTATTTGACTCGATCTTACTACTAAGACTAGTGCTTGTGGTAGATTTAGTTAAAACCATTAAGTTCATATTTAAGCAACGAAGTTTGTGCAGTCAAATTGGCGTCGTCGTTGAGGAACGCCTTGATTTCTCTTTCAAAGAATTCTCAACCTTTGATCATTCTTTATTTTTCTTTCTTTGTATGATCGGTTCCTTCCAAAATCGAAATTCCTTATTATATTTTGTAGAGCTTGGAAGGGAGGAGAGACGACAAAGGAGAGAAGTTAGAGAGAGAAAAGCTTCTTAGGAAGATATCTGTGCAAAAGGCACAATTGAAGAAAAGTTTTCAAAAGAAATAAAAGTTGAGACTATGGCTCAGCTAGAGCATAAGAGGACTCTAAGGGACCTTGCTGATTCTGACCTGACACAGCAGCCTCTCTACATTAGCTATCCCAAGACTATAGGTAATTTTGAGCTTAAAACCGCGAGCCCATTCACTTAACCCATCTTCCATGGTTTTTTAGGTGAGGACCCACACAAGCACATCAAGGAATTCCATGTTGTGTGTTGTGGCATACCATAAGGCTACATGGAACGACGAGGAGCAATTAAACCTCTGATCATTCCTTTTCTCCATGAAGGACAAAGCCAAGGACTAGTTATATCTCCTACATGCAGGATTGATTTCCACCTGGGCGTAGATGAAAAAACTTGTCCTTGAAACATTTTTCTCTACTTCTAGAGCTACTAGGGTTAGAAAAGAGATCTATGGCATTACACAAGCTAATGGTGAGTTCGTGCATGAGTATTCATAACACTTCAAATGCCTTCGTGCTAGTTTCCCAGATCACCAGTTCTCGAAAGCATTTCGGATACGACACTTTTTTAAAGGACTTGTCTTTAGTGATAGAAGTACCATCGATGTAGCCACAGGAGGTGTCCTGGTGAACAATACCCTTTTGGTAGCAAATGAGTAGATGTTTACCATGGCGATGAACATCCAAATTTTCATGATGAGAGACCGTGTCCTCTTGTTCTCTACCTTTGATAAGAAATAAGTGAACTTAAAGCTGAACTGACTACTCTTGCAAAACAAATGTTCACTGCACAAGGACAACAACTTAAAAAAGTTGTTGTTGAGGAGAGCTATACTAGGAACTACCAGAATGGCAAAAAGTACAATAATAATCGTCAAGAAAAACCAAGGCAGTCAGAGACAAGGTGGTTCTAGTATCCTTTGAAGGATATAATGAAAAGTTTGGCTAATATTATTGGATTTTATATCTTAAAACTCGTAAATAATAAATATAATCTATAAACTATTATTAATAAAGGGTATGTTTGGGCCCCAAATTAAGGGGGAGTGGAGTGGGCTATTGGGGTTTCCATGTTTGGGGCCCAAATTATGGAAACTCTAGTATTATGGTTCCCATAATCCTTTCTTTTTCTCTTACTCATTTTCTTAAGCCTTCTCACTCTCACTCTCCCTCCTTCAGACCTACTTCGTGTAATCCTCCCTTATTCTCGTAATCCTTCATGTAATACTTCTCCTTTCTCTCTCATTCTCGAAATCTTTCTCTTCCATTTCTTTGTTCCAGCCTTCTCCGAATCCCATCTCTTTGGTCCCATCTACGTCTTCGTTTTCCTCTCCAAATCCCAGAACTTCATCATGGGTTTCGTTGAATGCTCTATTTCCACCCCTTGCCTTTGACTCCTTTCTCCTTCTCCGTCCTTGGTTTGATTGAAGGCTCGATTATTCACCTTGCCTCCAAAACCATTATCATTGTTCGTCATTGGTTTCATTGAAGGCTTGGTTTCCACACCTTGCCTTTGAAACCCTTCTCCTTTCCATCGTCGGTTTCGTTGAAACCTGAGTTTCCACCTTTTGTGTCACACCCCCTCCCGGACTACCTTCTACCTTAGACCGAAAGATGGCGTGAAGCCGACGAATAATGCTTTTCTGTACCTGTATCTGTCGACTCTGCTTAAAACTTTCATGTGATGAACTTGCCAATCTAGTATACATGCAACAAAACACAGCGGATCCTAGGCTAGTCAAACACATACATGAAGTGTACCTCAAAATTTACTGATTTCATGAGTAAACCTAAAGACACCTTAATCAAAATATAACCAACAAAATTTACACAACTACAGCTCCTAAAGCTTATACAAACTGTGGAGTATCTATAACATACAAGGGTGTATATACATCACAACACAACAGACTCTATGTCCAACTCAAAACACGTACTGGTAATCGATAACGGAGCTTCAGCAGACTAAGGCAGTTTATCAAGCACCAGGAACTCGATCTCTACCTGGAAAATGGGTAAAACATTTTGAAAAGGGTGAGCTATGAAGCTCAGTGAGTGACTCTATTTAAAACTATGAATTTAAAGATAAGAGCACGTGAAAACTTTACATATATAAATCTGTTTATATAAGTCGTAAATGTAAACGTGTAGTAGTAAGAATAGCTTCCTTAAATACTCAGCATGTTCATCATTGAAATCTAGCAAGGCATATCAAGTATATCGAAGAATTTTAACTAACATGACAAATCTACGTTGTGTAGGGTACACCCAGTACAACAACGTTTACAAGCTCTAAGATGTAGTGGGGCCCGCCCAACACTCCCATCGTTTTTGTCGTAGTGGGGCCCGCCCAGTGTCAAGGGCATAATCGTCCAAGGTATTATTTACCGATGGCCGTATGCCCGAATACCCCCAAATCACTTTATCTTTATGTCTTGAAAGTAGTTTAGGTTAATTCTTTCGTTTAGGTGTCGCCGAGTCACAGTGTGACATTTCGACTTTTTCATATGCAAGCGTGCCAAGGCCAAAAATCTCAATATGTACTATAGGGGGTACATGACTAGTCCGACCCCCGCCCAAGCCTTGTCGCACTCTTTGCAAGTTAAGCTATTTTCTTTGCAATTGACAGTCTTCAATGCTTTCTTTATGATGTTTTCAACTATTTAATTTCTCTTTCCCGTTTTATAAAAACATTTTCTCAAGAACGAGGAGGGAGGCTACATCATACTGCGAGTTTGTCCGCGGATTCCGAATTTTGAACGGCTGACTTGTTTATCGAGCTAAACAAGTGCCGCACAATCGTGTTGAGAAGTTACGATTGTGACACCCAGCACTCACGACAACATCGTTGTTATGGAGTACACTCAACGTCAACAACGGAATCTAACCAATGTGCACACCGTAATCTCTACCCTCAGGCTCAAGATCTCAGTCATTAGTTAATGAAAATTTCATAAATCATCTAAAAATATTAAAACATGCCTGCTTATAAATTTTACACAAAGCTCGAACTTTACTCAACTATTTCGTGGAAAACTGTAGTTCTTAAAACAAAACTTCTTACTAATTCATGTTTTGCTTAAAACATTGTGGTTTAAATACTTTCCAAACATTTAATATCTACGTGCTAGCATAAATTTCTTTAAGAAATCTAGTCTCCAAATGTATACTTGAAAATAGTCATGAAACTCAAATACCTTTCATAGCTTCGTAAGTAAACATTTATCGCATTCAATCATAATAACAGCTATGGATTATATTTCAAAGTTGGTTTTGTCACTCACCGTCTTGGGCTAGATCCTTGGTCTATAAGCTCGGTTTAATTCTTCTCGGTCTGCCAACAACCCAACCGAGTATTAAAACTCTAAACATTTTGGTTTCCTAAATATATACATAACATGTCGCACCAAAGATGACGCTCACGAAAACAAAGCTTAAGAAATAAAATCCTATTTCAACAATTCTCTGAAATTTTCAGATTTCTAATATAAACTTCAAAGGACTATAACTTTTTCAATACTTAACCAAAATGAGTGTTCTTTATATCAAAAGCTTCATTTTGAGAGCCTCTAAAACTTACCTGAAGACATATAAATCTGATTCCCTGTGCATAAACTTAGATAACCCTCAAAACAGAACCACTTCCAGAATCGCGTGCACACGACCTCTTTAACTTGTCCCTATAATTTAACTGGTTTTTAGTCATTTTTGGTTCATGATTTCTTCATGAAAGTTGTAGTAAATTGAATAAGCTTTCCAACCATACTAAATAGAGATTCTAACTCAACCGGTACACTCTGAAATACAAGAAAAACTAGAGACCTCTTGATTTCGAGTGAAAACCAACTGCCCTGTTTTCTTCATTAAAAAGCACCCAATGAATATCCGAATTTGCTCCAACTTTCTTCATAAAGTTTGTTTAAAAATGAGTTAACTTTCAGTAAATGTAAACCTCACCTCTTAATTCCTTTTGAAGAGTTCAAACCAAATTAAAAACCAGTGGTGTGTAGAATGAACTAAAATTCAGCCATGGATACACTTTGCTTGAGTTCTCCTCCTCTTCTTCAACCTCAAAATTCTAGTAAAAATCCTCTTCTTCTTCCAAACTCTCTCTTAGAATTTTTCTGCAAATTGAAGAAGGAAAAGAATGGAAGTTGAATGTCTTCAAAATGCTTGGCGGTGAAGGGAAGAGAAGAAGAAGAAGAAAAGAAAAAATGAAATTTTCTTCTCTTTTTCTTCTTTTTATCCTTTCTTTTCTTTCTTTTCTTTAATTTATTTAATAAAACTATTGAATATATAAATATATATATATATATACACACACACACACACTTAATTTCCATTTCCTTTTTTTCCCACATTTAAAGAAATTAAACCAAGAAAATATCGGGTTTACATTTTTTCTCTAAAACCCTTCCTTGCATGTTCGAAGAGGGTCCTCTGCGAACATACAAGAATCTCTTCCTTGTTGCTTTGACTTTCCCCTTCGACTTTCCCTTCCCACTCATATTTATACCCCGAAACGCTTGTGAACTTTTGCTACTTCTATTGTGGGATCCAGAGAATGGTAGGAGTGTTGGCGATTTGAGCACGATAGGGGTGTTGACGATTCTTCTCAGTTCGTATCCCAAACCTTATAGCTCATGATGAGGTCTAATTTTGAAACTTCACTACTCTTTTTCATATTTGTGTGTTAACTTTTCATGTAGAACGTTTATAATTTTCTTGTGTGATCTGTTTTGGAAAGACATGAAATTTTCTAATCTATGTTGTTTTGATTCTTTTTTGATCTAGAAGACATGTCTCTTTTTTTGATCTGGAAAGACATGATCTGTGTTAATTTTCGTGTGCTTATATTTTTATTTTCCTTTGGTCATAATGTAGTCAACGATCATATTAGAATTATGTGTTCATTTTGTTTCATTTGCTCATCATAATCCTTTCCACAACTCTATGCTTCAATATTTTGATTTGTGGTAGACAAATTACTTCATCTTTATTTTTAACTTTGATTTTGTATATGTTGAGTTCTATCTTTCAATTATGTTATTGTGATTTGGGTTTAAAAAGATTTTCAACTTATTTGACCCATTCCTAAATTGTGGTATTAGGAAAAAGGATGGGGCGGTGGGTGTGTGAGTCGGAGAGGTGGCGGCATCTGTGGGTGAAGTAGGGACTAGCGACAACAACATCTGTTGGTGAAATAGAGACTGGCGGCGGCGTCTCTACAGGTGAAGTAGGGCTCGATAGCGTCTTCTATGGGTGAAATAGGGATCAACAGTGTTTCTGTGGGTGAAGTAGGGATCGATGCATCTTGGGTCAAGTAAGGAACAAAGATGGATGTGGGTGAAGTAGGGACCAATGGTTGGGAGGATGGAGGATGGAGGAAGTCAACAGGTGTGGGAGGAGGGAAATCGCATGGGGGGAGGGTGGGCTATGTTGGAGAAAGTGGGGGAAGGGGAATTAGGTCATTAGAATTAAGGGTTTTTTTTTTTTTTTTAGAAAAAATGTGTTAATTGATATTAATTTCATTATTTTTATAAAAGAACATTTATGTCGACGTCTTTTGCGTCGGGATATGATAAATATTTTGTCGCATAAATATGTAAAAAATGTATGGATTTTTTTTTAAAAAACTTTATGCCGACATGTTTTGCGTTGTCACTTATATTAATCTTGTGTCGGCATAAAAATGTAAAATGTATGAGTTTCTTGTTTTTAAAACTTATGCCGATGTTTTTAAGAGTCACTATATATATAAATTACCTTCAACATAAATATGTAAAAAAAAATGTATGGGTTTCTTGTTTTTAAAACTTATGCCGACATTTTTATGAGTTGCCATATAAATTTGCATCGGGATAAATATGTAAAAAAATGTATGGGTTTTTTGTTTTTAAAACTTATGTCGACGTTTATATGAGTCGTCATATATATAAATTTGCATCGGCATAAATATGTAAAAAAGTGTTTTTTTGTTTTTAAAACTTATGCCGAAGTTTTTATAAGTAGCCATATATATAAATTTGCGTTGGTATAAATATGTAAAAAAATGTATGGGTTTCTCATTTTTAAAACCTATGCCGACGTTTATTCCGTTGCCATATGTATAATTCTTGCGTCGGCATAAATACGTATAAAAATGTATCGATTTTTTTTAAAAAAACTTAGGACGACGTTGTTTGTGTCGCCATATGTACAAATCTTATGTCGACATAATTATATATAACAAATGTATGGATTTCTAAAACTTTTTTGACGAATTAGAATTTTTCGGGATAAACACAAGCCCACGTAAAATGATGCGTCAGGATAAAAAGTGTTGGAATTACCAAAAATTCTTGTAGTGTGTATTCCTTTGACTGTCATATCCAATTTTTCTTTTGAGTTTTGGATTCTCTATTGTGCATTCCATATCCCTTCTTTTTTGGGATTTTTTTTTTACTGTGAATAATTTTTAGGTTACTGTGCGTCATAAATTATTCTTATCCCTCTATTACAAAAATGATATCCTATTTTCAATTCAACTTCATCCTCATTCTTTAAACATACATCCTTCCTTCTTTAGTATGTTTCCTATTTTCTTTCACATGTCTAATTCATTTGAAATTCATATTGATTTCATCTATCAGAAACTTTTCTTTCTGTCCATGTTTATTTCTTCTTGCATTTTGAGTTCATATCTTGGAAAAGCTTTGTTGCTGTACATGTTTGTTTGTTACTGATTTTCATTACATTGCATCTTTTAAAAAAATTATCCTACATACTACACTAGAACAAATGAAATTCAAGTTTCAATGATTGAACAAATTTCAATCATCTGAGGCTCCCATTTCTCCCTACTCTCTGTCTCTTATGTTGGCTCTTTACTGTTTCTTTCGATTGTATGGATCCAGTTTCAGTCATAGAATTGGTATATTATTTTAACTTTTTTGTTTCTTTTTCTTTTTTCCACTTTGATTCATCTAAATACTTTTTTTTTTTTTTATCTTTTCAGAATTCTCCTTTTCCTAATTATTTTTTGTGAGGTAATATGGTTGCGATGTATTCATTATTTCCTATGTTTCAATGTTTGTACTTTTACTATAATGTAAGAATTAGGCACTTCTGCATTTAACAATTGTTGTACCTGAACTTTGTATGTGGACTTTGCCTTAATTATTTTTTATGAACATATTGCTATAATTTTCTTAGGAATATATTATTATAATTTGCATGATTTTCTTGGATGTCTATAATTGTCGATAGTTTTTCTTACGAAAAGAACTCTGCAAAATTAACTTAGGAAAAGAAATTCTAGGAATAATAACATAGGAATAATAACTTTGCAAAAATAATAATCAGTTAGAAATAATAAAAAAGGAAAATGTGATTTGCAAAAATAACTTAGGAATATGGCTCATTAGAAAACGTAAATTAGAAAAAAAATAATTTCAAAAAATATCTTAGGAAATTTCACTTAAAAAACTTTCGAATTCTTAGGTAGAAGTTTGGTCTTTTGGGTATAAAAGTCTAACGTTGTAAGTTGGGCTTTAAGACCATAGTATACTACGGAAAACTCAAAAGAGTACTAAAATATATGTAGAACGGCGGAGGGGACATGATCTCACTTGAAGCACTATAAATATATGTTACTTTCAAAAGAAAAACACCACTCATAGAAGATAAATTTGTGTCACTTGCAGATGGCCTGGAACTTAACTAGCAATGGATACAAGAGCAAAATTTTTAAATAGTAATTTAGAAGCCCTAGGAGTTTATGAGTTTAGTGGTTTTGTTAGTTCTACGGAAGCAAACAAGTAATGAATCATTTAGGACCCGTTTGGTAACATTTATGTTTCCTGTTTCTTGTTCCCTGTTTTCTGTTTTCTGTTTCCTATTTCTTCTTTTTTCAGGACAAGAAACAGGAACGTAAACGATAACTGTTTCTGTTTCTTGTTTCTTTAAAAAAAGAAACAGAAACAGAAAATGTGTTTGGTAACTGTTTCTTATTTCCTGTTTTTATTATTTTTTGTAGATGCTGTCAACTCACATCTAATTCAATTATATCATTCTGCACAAATAAAAAGAATAACACTAACATAAAATTGTATCTATCCTTCAAATGTTGCCCAAATTTGATTCGCAATATCATCTCTCACTCGGGCCATTTCTCGTAGATGCTGTCGACTCACATCTAATTCAATTATATCATTCTGCAAATTGGCTGACAAATTATGTGTATCTTCAACGATCATTAATTCATTGCTAAAGTCATTGAAAAGATCATCTTAACGACCATTCAATCTAATATAATTGTGAATTGTGCAACATGCTATCGGTATATATTTTTGTGTCTTGATCGAGTAAGGAGACATTTGCTTAAGAATAGGAAATCGAGCCTTCAGAACACCAAAACAACGTTCAATGACATTTCGCAGTGAAGAATGTCGATAATTAAACACTTCTTCTCTATTTCGAGGGCGATGTCTCCTTTCTCTAAAATCTCGTAAATGATATCTTTGACCTCGAAATGGTGCTAAAAATCCTGGCATATTTGAATATCCTAAATCGACAAGGTAGTATTGATCTGCATATAATAAAGCAAATAAAAAATTATCATAAAGTCAAATATGGAATTAAAGTTCTGAAAAATACATAATTATTTACCTCTCTTAGACATAGGAAATTTATTCTCGGGATTCTTGATACATTCTAGAAGTATGCGAGAATCATTGGCTGATCCTTCCCAACCAGACATGACATACGTGAATAACATATCAAATGAACAAACACACATTATATTCCATGTCGTGTTAGTTTTATTTCCAGGAAACGATATTTGTTCATTTTGGAGAATACTTGCAACAACATGAGTGCCATCACTAGCACCAATACAATCCTAAAGGATAATAAAAAACACAAATATATTTCAAAACATTTTATTTCTGAAAATAAATCAAAACATTAACGCATTACCTTAAAGAAAGGGTAATATTTTGAATTTGATACGATCTCCATTGGTATATTGTCCATATTGGGTGGACGAATAATTTCTCTACCAAGCTTGCAAACTTTCCTCAAAACAAGGTTAAAAGCTAGAGAAAATGTATGACCCGAATGTTGAAATCTTTCTGCTGCTATACAATTGCTTTCATTATGTGATATGATTAATAAGAATACAACAACTTTTTCTTGAACGGTAAGATATCTAGATGATTTCAGATTCGTCTTTGATTTTAAATCTTCACAAAACCTTATGAATGTAATTCTTTTCATCCTAAAACAATCAAAACATCTACTATCGTTTCCATTTAACAACTTAATCACATAATCATGTCCTCTTAGTGCAGAGGTTCTACATGGTTGTTTTGAAGATTGTATCCTGTGCAAGCTCATGTAGAGTAAAGTAAAAAGGATGAAGATACCATCGTCGTTGTCGTCAGAATCAAAATCGTCATCAGAATGATTATCTTGAATCAAGTCCATATCAATTCATTAGTATATCCCTAAATCAAACACAAAAAAGGTACAAATTCATCTCAGTACATAAAACGTAGTCATGTTAAATATATTTGATACACGATCGTTTAGATTTGGTGATTTTTTCAATTCTGTCGTTTAATTTTGTTACACGATCGTTTAATTTGGTTACATTTAAATTTGGTTACACGATCGTTTAGATTTGGACCTAAATCTAAATGATTTTTTTTCAAAATATGGTACACGATCGTTTAGATTTGGCTCAAAATTTGGTACACGATCGTTTAGATTTGACTCAAAATATGGTACATGATCGTTTAGATTTGGCTAAACGATTTTTTTTTAAATTTTGGTACACGGTCGTTTAGATTTGGCTCAAAATATGGTACACGATCGTTTAGATTTTTTAAAATTCTTTTGATACACGATCGTTTAGATTTGACTCAAAATTTGGTACGCGATCGTTTAGATTTAATTTTTTTTAATTCTTTTGGTACACGATCGTTTAAATTTGGCTCAAAATTTGGTTACACGATTGTTTAGATAATTTATTTTTTTTACACGATTGTTTCCTTTTTTTACACCATCGTTTACATTTGGCTACTCCAATCTAAATAATACACGATGAACCAAATAACAGTTTAAAAAAAAAAAAGAAACAGACGAAGATGGAAGAAAAGAAAATTTAAGTAACTTTCCCAAACCATAATGTCAAACATACAACATCCATGTTCAAGTCTAATATTAAAAAATAGATGACATAATCCTAAAACAATCCCCAAGTGACATCTAAAGACTATTTATGAAATCTCTCTTCCTTGAATCGGGCATGCGCAAAAATAGCTTTCTCCAAGCAAGATCTTCGTGCAAGAGTTTCAGTATTTTGGAATAAGCCTCTCCATCAACATCTTCCCTTGTATTTAAAATATCTAAACATTCCATCAACTCTTCATGGAGATCATCTTTTTTGCTTGATGTTTGGCTCTCATCAACTTCACTAGATGTACAACCAAAAGATCTTTTCTCAAGGATGTCATTCTTTCTCTTTGCATTCTTCGCATATACATCTAAGAATGATGAGAAGAAACTGCCAAATTCGTCTCTATTTCTTCGAACTCGTTTTTTGCTTATTCCTTTATCATTCTCTTCAACACCAACGTTTGTGTTGCTTGTAACATCATTTTCATTTTCATCTTAAGAATCTAAAATAAGTCTTGTTGACGGGCAAGCATTTACACCTGTTGCAGTAGTATCTCTAAAAATTCTTACGAGCTTTTCATAATGCGGGCAACCACTTTTTGTAAGCTTTTTAGCTCTCTTATTCACCTATAGAAAATGAAAACTTTTTAGCTCTCTTCGCCTTTAGATGATTAGAAATGGAAAAAAATGCAACTATTATACCTTAAAAAACTCGTTCCATTGCTCATCTTCAAGATTGATGGTACCTAATAACGGATACCAACCATTTCCTGTCATATCACTCAATATCTTTTTAAAGTCTTTGTAAATTTGTCTTAACTTGTTGAACTTATTTTTCAATTGATCATGAGAATAATTATATCCTGTACTAGCATTTAGTTGGCTTCTCATATAATTTCAACTAATCTTTGTAAATGTTGTAGTTGGTCGATTGCCTTTTGTAACCTCTTCATCCATTAAGTCTACAAACAAAGCTTCACTCTTATTTGACCATGGTTCCTCACCTTTTAATCCATCAATCTCAACAACGTCATCGACACAAAGTTGTTCAGTTGATTTTTGTGACATCTAGAATGTAATAGTAATTATGGATTGAGAGCCATAAAAAACATAGAAACACAACACCAGCAAAAAAAAAAAAAAGAGAACAGATTTGAAAAAAAACCCATCAGAAGAAAGAGAGATTGAGATAGATCTGATGAAAATTAAAATAGATCTAAAAGAAAAATCCATCAGTAAAATTGGAAAGAGAAAGTGGGATTGAGAGCCATACCTTTAGTTGGAGAACAAAGAAGAAACAGAGCACAAAGAGAGCTTGAGAATAAACGGAGAATAAAGAGAGAAGAAGAATCGCTGGAGAAGAAAGTCTGAGAACGAATAGGAAAAATGGAAGGAGAGAAAAGGAACGGAACGAGGAGAAACTCCTTTTTATCGTTCCCATAAATTTCTTATTAAACCTTCATTTGCTAATTATTTTAGGAACAAGAAACAAGAACGTTATTCAAACACGTATGTTTCTTAAAAAATTAGAAACAGAAACGGGAAACGAGAAACGGGAACGTTATCAAACGGGCTCTTAGATGACTGTTTTTAGGCAACAAGATGCCCCGAAAACCTGCTGAAGGTGGAATTAGCAGAGATAGCACTTCAGAAAGAGGCAAAAGGTTGTTGGAGGAAGGTTTAGTTGGAATTAAATACTTGGGAAGATTGAAATGGGATATGTTTAGGGGAATGTTCGAAGGAGAATATTTCTCTAGACATCATTGCAACATGAAAGAAATAGAAGAATCCATCTAGGGAACAAATTATGTTATGGAATATGCAGAAAAGTTTAGGAGAAGGATGGAATATCTAACCATACCTTGTGCAACGGAGAAGGAATTGTGCAGGAAACTCATCGAAGGACCGAGATTAGAATATCACACATGAGAAATTGTGAATCATGAGTGGACAAGCCTATACTTGTTAGTAGAAGCATTGAGGAAGATGGAAGAAAAACTGAAGGAAGAAAACGAATTAAAATCTATGTCAATATAGGAATCTGTGGGTCTTGTTCAGTGGGAGAGACATCTAAGGGAGATATAGGAAAACATGCATGTAGAAATTATTGAAAATACCATGGGGGACCATGTTTGGAGGACACACAATGATGCTTCTACTGTTATCAACCAGGACACTATAAGAGAAGTTGCGTACTTCTAAATAGGGGTGTATATAAATCAAGTTGGAGAAAAAATATGGACTAACCAAAGTAACCAGGTTGGCAAAAAATGAACCCTATCAATTCAATAGGCAAGAGTCAATCCAACCCAACCTAACCCAAAACATTTGGGTTGGGTCAGTCTGGGTTGATGGGTTGTTTTTTTTTAAAAAAAAATAATTCATATTATTTTTCAAATTTTAAATTTGAGGCCTTTTTTCCATCGTTTTGAAAAAACTACACAATCGTGTTTAATGATCTAAACAATCGCTTACCATAGTCAACACGATCATTTAACATGATCAATACGATCATATAGATTTGAAGCCTTTTATCCATCGTTTAAAAAGAATTACACGATCATATGGATATATGATCTAAACGATCGCTTACCATAGTCAACACGATCGTTTATAATGGTCAACACGATTATTTAGATTTAAAGCCTTTTTTCCGTCGTTTAAAAAGAACTACATGATCTTGTGGATATGATCTAAACGATCGCTGCCATAATCAACATGATCGTTTAGCATGGTTAACATGATTGTTTAAAATTGAAGTCTTTTTCTCATTGTTAAAAAGAACTACAAGATCGTGTATCATGACCTAAATGATCGTTTATATATATATACCCGACCCTAAATTACCCAACCCAATAACCTGCCTTTTTTTTCAATTTCCTAACCCAACCCAACCCAAAACAAACCAACTCTTACGGTTTGGGTTGGGTAATTCGAGTTGGTCGGGTTACCAAGTTTTTTAAACACCTCTATTTCTAAAGATGGATCAACAAAGAAATATGACAATCATACCACCTAGTTTTATGAGGGCCTTGCAAACCGAGATCATGACACTTGGAATAAGACCAAATTTTTGTAACTAAGGGAGAAAAATCAAAGTACTTCTTAAAATGTGTGTGTGTGTATAAATGTACGTGAATAGTATGCTAGGCTATGTAATTATAGTATGAAAAGTTAAGTGTGTGAAAAGTTAATCAAACCTTGTGAAATTAAATAAGATATCCTTTCGAATTTACTTGCTCTTGACTTTGTTTATATATTATGCTAAGCAACTACATAATGTAGGATTTCCAAAGATGCCTCAAAAAAACAGAAAACAAAAAAAGGCATTGAGAGGGACAAACGATCCCACTAAATGAAGGGAAAAGGATATGCAATATGCAGAGGAATCCAGTGCATCACATCAACTATTATCAGAGAGAAAGAAGCATATCAAAAGTTTATAGAACATTGAGTTCCTTACAACCAAAAACTGACAAGAGACACAACATTGAAAGATTAAAACACTTAGAAGCTATGGTGTTCAAAGGATCAACCAATCTAGAAGATGATGAGGATTGGTTAAACTTATTGGTAAAATGCTTCAAGGTAATGGATTGCCCAGAAGACAAGATGGTTAGACTACCCACTTTTCTATTACAAAAGGAAGCTGAAGGATAGTGGATGTCAATAATAATTCGAAGAGGAGGTGTTAAGGATATGGATTGGAAGACCTTTAAAGGAATTTTTGAAGATAAGTACTATTCGAAAACCTATTGTGAGGCAAAGAGAGAAGAATTTTGATAATAACCGAAAATTTACTTTCAGTAGAGAATATGAGCGGAGAGTATACTGCACTTTCGCGGTATGCCCAACCAATTATTACAACTGAAGGGGAAAGGTGTTGAAGGTTTGAGAGAGGGCTAAGGAAACAATACGAACCCAGATAATTAATAGAAACAACTTTATGGGTGGAACAAAGTTTGTCGGGAGAGAGAGGAGATTGTGAGGAAGAGAAAGAGGAAGTAGGCTAAGATAAGCAAAAAAGAGACAATTTTTATTCCTAAAAATTTGCAAGATATAATTATCAAACACAACTTGAAGGGTGATCTTATCAACAAGAAAGTTTGGGAAGTGTCTATCAAGATAAAAATCAGAGGTTTAAGAGACACATGGTAAAACCCCCAGTTTCTAAACTCGAATCCACAACCGATGATGACAAAAGAATATTTTGTGCAAAATGTCAAAAATATCATCAAGGATCGTGTTTAAGGACTACATGTGAGGCCCTGATCTGGAGAAAGAAAGTTTTACCAAAGAAGATCCTTGCTTGGAAGTTATTTAGGACAATCGACGCGATAATAATAACTGGCAAGAAAGAAGCATGTGTTGAACGTCAAGAGTTAGACATTTAAAAATAGTACTGCCAGAAGAAGTACCTACACCTAAGAAAGTGAGGCAACGAAGTAAGTGTCTTGTCAAGATGACTTGACAACTCGTTGAGGGAAGTAAACGTCTGCTACTTCCCGAGAAGATAAGAGAGTCAGGTGATTAAAGAGTTTGGCTTTCCAAGGAGATAAGGCAAGTGTCTCAAGGGAATGTCTAGTTCCACTGTCGATTAGTAAGGCGACACGTGTAAAGCGTGAATGTGACCCTTGGATGTGAAAGATCACTATAAATAGGACTAAATGCCAAAAGAGAATGCTGTTTGGAAGAGTTAGAATTCTTACACAAAGATGTCAAATGGAAGTTTCGGATGTTGAACAGTCGGTTGAGAGAACTGCTAGGAGAGAAGAGGAATCCAAAAGCAGAGAAGGAAGGAGTTGAGGCTAAGTATTTTCGTGAGTGATCCTTATAAATGAATAAATGTTTGTGAGTGATAAAACAAAATTTCAACGTGATTTCTAAGATGTTATTTACGGTTAAATGTTTCCTATGCTTGAATACGAATTATTAATAAATGTTTGTTCTGAGTAAGCTTTCTTAAACATAATATTTGTGAATATTTTATTAGAGGATGATATGTTTTACGAATAATTTTCCTAAATAGTTAATGTTGTGTTTGTAAGCCTGTTATGGGAAAGATGCTTTCTATTGATGATTATCTGAAAGTCCTCTATCGTTGATGCTTATTATATGATATTGTTACTACTGTGATATTATGTAAGGGAAGTAAGTTGAGAGGCTAACCCTTCTTCATGCTATGGTGGTTTATAATGTGAAGAGATGAGATCTATCACAAGATGCTGGTGGAAATCCCAGGTAACTAGTGTAGCGGTAGTTGAATGTGAATCCCAGGTCTTGGCTAGGGGAGAATTTTAGATCTTCGTGAGATGGCGATGAGAGTTGGTTGAATGTGAATCTCAGGTTTGTGAAAGATTGAATGTGATGAGACGCTGGTGGAATCCCAGATAACTCGAGTGGTTGAGCGTGAATCTCATGTCTAGGATAGGGGAGAATCCCAAATCTCAGTATTGAACTTGTTTGCAAGATGTTTTGAGCATGTAGTGTTCATAATGCTTGATCCGGTGCTCGGTGCGGTTTGATCCAAGCGAAGGATAGATCTTAGGGTTGTAACCTAGTTAAGGAGGTAAGATAGAGTTACTTTGTAGTCTTACATAGCATGCTAGCCATGGCTCTAAGGAGCTAGTTGGTAAGCGCATCGCTCCTTAGCACGGATGGCCCGACTCAATAGAAAGCCAAGTGCAATATCCAGGTTAGTGAGACTAAACCTAGTGAGCCAGAGAGCCAGAGAGCCAAAGAGCTGAGTCAGAGAAAGGATAACCTTAAATACGATCCGCTAAGAGAGCTGATTGAGCGACTAAGATGAAGGACGAAGTTGCACCTTTACACCTCTAGGTACCTACAACAAAGAGCAGTGTTTAGTAGCAAAGAAAGAAAAGGAGACCCTGAAGGATGTCTTTGGGTTGGATTGTAGATGAAAAAAGGAAAAAGGACTGAGATCGAAATATTATACTGCATAACACCTTAGTGTAAGAACAACACCTTGGTGCGAAGAAGAAGGACGTGAAAAGATTAGACTTGGTTTTATTTTATGCAAAGTAAAGTTTAAGGGTTGTAATTTGTAATGTTTGAACTCTGTAAGTGTTAAGTTAATAAAGAAAAGAAGTTAATTTATTTCGCTACTTTATTGTTATCTCTTTGAGTTTGTCACCTAGGAGTTAAAGTTAAGTTGTACTATGTAAAAGCACTTGGCGATGGAGTAAAGTTCAAAAAGTTATAAATTATTTTCTGCTGCATTTATCCTTGTGCTTATTAATTACCTACAAGCTGTTGAATTAAGTAATAAGAGCTAGACGACGAAGCTATGTTGTGAAGAGTTTTTTTCCGCTGTAGAGAATTGTGATTGTCTCTAAGGCTCAATGGAAGAGCTTTGCGAAGAGCAAGAGAAAGAGTTGTTTCGCTTACTAGGCATTCAGTGCGTCATCTCATAGAGAGATACATAATGGATGTCTAGGCGGCACGTCCTCATCTGGTCGCGTAAAGTGACAGTTAAGGCGGGGAGTGAAACTACATGTGCATGTTACAACTGTCAACATCAAGGCATTATTTGAGAGAATGCCCAAAACTCTCCAAGAAGATAGAAGTGTGTCAAAATCAATGAACCAACCTAAGACTGCACCAGAAAGGGTCAGGTGAAGGCAAATAAAAAGGAGTATTAAGATAATATTCTAGAACTTTTGTAATAGAATAAAAATATTAATAAACAAGAAATTCCTGCAGTCAAGTTGTTCAAGCTTTTCTTAATAGTAGCAAAAGTATAAGGTGGATGTTTAAAAGGGTTAGTAAGTTACGTTAATAAAAAATTTGAGGATAAAATTTCTTAAGGAGGAAGGAAATTGTAAACCCCGATTCTCAAGTCTATATGGAATTTTGAGAATTCATTAATCTTCAAAATTTCTTAGGATCTTAAGGATTTACTTTAGTGAAAGTTGGTAGGAAAATTTGGAAAAATTAATTTGTACCGAGATTTCTAGTATTTGTAGCCATATCAAAGAGCCCATAAAAACTCATTTAAAACAAGTATGGTGACTTGAATAAAAGAAAATTTTATTTCAAGAGTTGGTTAAGTACACCATTATAAGAGTGTCATGGAAAAATTAATTAAAAGGGAAGAAAGATTGTCAAAGAAATAGGCTTGGCAATAAAGAAGGAATAGGCATGTCAAGACAAGAACTTTTGGTTGCTATTAAGTAGGAGGCGGGGGACATGAAAGGCACCTAGGACATGCATAGGGTAGGCTAGAAGAGGGCGTCAAGACCATGCCATGCAAGAATGAGGTGGTGTGTTAAGTGTCAACCTCAAACCATGCAACCTCTTCTATAAATAGGAAACTTTAAAGAAGAAGAGCATCTCATCCACTCGTGTCATTCCCTTGTTTCTACTTGCAAAACCTCTTAAATTTAGTCTAGTTTTGAGGGTGAGACTGCTAGACTGAAAATAGTTGAGGAGGAAGGTCAACATTAGAGTTGAAGCAGCAAATGTCATTTTTCAGGCAATTTTAAGTGGTGTTCACTTTCCGAAGGCTATAGGATGCACCTCTAAGAGTGTTGAGCTAAAATTTAGAGGTAAGATATGTAATACATTTCCAAGCAACTTCGTAGAAGGAAGTTTTGTAATTAGAGTAATAGATTGTAAGTTATTGAGCTCCAAAGTCAAGTTATGGTTTTGGCAGAAAAACCCAGCTTCTGGGCATTGCACTGGGGTGGCCGAGCATCGAGGTGGTGCTGCGTGAAAAGTGGGGTAGTGCCTTGTGTGTACCGTGCATGCGCAACATCAGGTGCATGGAAAGCACGACAACGAGGTTAGCAGACGGTCATGCATGTACGCACTAGGCCTGCTGCACATGTCTGCACGCCAGCCAGCCATGTTAGGCATTTTAGTGTGTTTTTGCCTGTCTTGCTTGAAGTTTTGGTATTTTCTAATTAATAGGGATTAGATGGAGTATAAATATTTTATTTTCAAGAAAAGTGAAATTTAGTGAAATTTGTTGAGCTAAGGAAGGAATCATCATGTTAGTGAGTAAATTTGGTTTTAAAATGTTATTTAATACCATGATTTAAAGCATATACAAGCACTAGCTTGTGACTGCTTTACTCTGAAGAATTTCTAAGGAAATTTACAAATATGGTTGCATTTAAAAGATTTCTTAAATGTTTATGTTTTCTAAGCTAAGGTATAAGCTTATTTAAAAGTTTTCATGGAATTATGCTAGTATTACATTTAGGGGCTATTATTAATGTGATGCATGCTCGTGTTTATTTCGAGTTTCAATCCCATATTCTATACTCTACTAGTTACATTTAGGGGCTATTATTAGTGCAGTTGGTTAGTCTTTTCCTTGTTAGGTTGTAGGTTTGGTTAGAATAAATGATCTACTTTTCTGTGTTGATTTTTATGTTATTGATGTGAATGATTCTTCCTCTCCCTTCTATCCATCCATTTTATTAGGAAGACTCTTCTTCAAGATAGTGAAAGTTGCAATTGATGTTGACAAGGGGTCCTTAAAATTGAACATGGAGGTAAAAGTGAATTTTTTTACAAGATTTCTGATACCATTGTTTCTACTGATCCTTCTTGTTTCAGTTCCTTAATTCTTTGTGATAGTAACCCTCTAAGTTTGGGGTGACATGTGGAGACCAGGTGGTTAATAATGAATTTGGATTATGAAGTCGAGTAGGATTGATTATAATGACCTTAAAAATTATAGTACTAGGATTTTTATTGTTTTCTAATACAGGTTCCTTTTTAGTATTTTTCGTTTTATTTGAATTAATTATTTCTATCATTCTTGGTTTTAAGTTGGATTATTATTGTTTAGCCAAACATCATCTATCATTGTGCTCAAATTCCAGGGAAGTTTTTTTGTTTTCCTTTTAATTTGTCCATCAGTTTTCTTATTCTTATCACGTTGGGGACAATGTTAAAATTTAAGTTCAGAGTGAGGTATTCCTGTGTTCTAGCTCGAGCCCTTAAGCATTTGAGCTCAGGCTATTGTATTTTTCTACTTGAATGTTTGTTTGCTCTTATCTTTGTGGTTCACTATGATGAATAGTGTTTGACATGCTCTTAGAGTTAACTTGTATGTATGTTGGAAATAAAAAATCATGTTTTTTAGCTCTTTTTAAAAAAGTTTCTTGCTTTTCATGCTTGCTTAAGATCTTCGTTGGCCTATATTAAGTCTCCCTTGCATGCTTAAAATCGATTTACTTAGCTTATATCTCTATTATCACTTTGATAGGCCTCAGTAATGATATAATGATTTGCACGATAAACTGTAATGTAATATTGAGGAGTAATTATTCACTAGCCTGTTAATGATAAACTGATAAGTTGTTGTGCTCCAAAGAATATCATGAGAAAGAAGTAAAATATAAACTTGTAATGATATGCATGAATAGGGGTGGAGATGGATACCTCTTCTGTGATCAGTTAAGACACCACAAGAAAAAAGGTGGTATGAGTACCAGCAATTAAGTGTCAAAGCTAACCCTTTAGGTAAAATAAATGCAAGTTTACACTACAACAAATCTGGCCTTTAATGTCGGGTGGAAAAAATGAAAAATGGGCTTTAATGTCGGTTTTCAAAAAGCGGATGTTTAATGTCGGTTTTAAACCGACATTAAAGAAGGAGCTTTAATGTCGGTTTAAAACCAACATTAAACGACCCCCTTTTGAAAACCGACATTAAAGCTCCTTTGTAATTTCTTTTTTATTTTTTTTAATTTGGTAAAAAATCAAGTTTCCTCTCTCTTACTTTACCTTTTCTTTTTCATTAAAGGTTTCTATATAAATTCTCCTCCTCTCTTCTTTTTCCTCTTTAGTCGTCGCCTTTTCCCCTTTCCATCAAAACCCTAAAGGTATTCCATCCAATTCGATGAAATTTTGGTGTTTGTCCATTGAGAAATGTCTTTCAACATCAACCGGTTCAATCCTCAATCAGCCGCCGAGAAAGCGGTTTCAGTTATCGGCTTCGGCTACAATCTCTGTAACGATTTGCGATTGTCTTCTTGCAAGCCGGGTCCATCGGGGTCTAAGCTGATCGATATCGACTTCACTCGAAGTAGAGACCTTGTACTTCCGGCCGGCGTTGTCGTCCCTAATGTTCCTACTTCCATCAACTGTGATAAAGGCGAGCGTACCCGATTCCGGTCGGATGTCATCTCCTTCAATTAGGTAAATTTCTTTGAAATGGGTTTTTGCTGTCTTTAGCTTAGAATTCTCTTCGTTTTCTTGTTTTTTTTTCATTTGTTGGCTTCATAGAACGAACTGGGTTTGTTTTTTTTTTCGGTTAAAAACAGATGTCGGAGCTGTTTAATCAGCAATTATCTCTATCTGGGAAAATTCCGTCGGGGTTCTTAAACACCATGTTTGGATTAAAGGGTTGCTGGCAAAACGATGCAGTTTCCACAAGAAGTCTTTGTTCACGAGTTCTTTGGTTTAGATTACCCAAATGCTTGTTGGGTATGTCTCATAATTACCAATATGTGTTCGTGTTGCATTTGAAACATTGATTATTGAATACATTACACGAACACTATAACATTAGACATTAGGGACATGTCAAATACTTGTTAAAGTGAAACACATTGGATATCTGATTTTTATGCCAACTAAATACCAACTTGATTTCAGGTTCATTGAGAAATATGGTACTCATGTGGTTGTGGGTGTAAAAATGGGAGGAAAAGATGTCATTTTCATGAGGCAATTACGAGAATCGAAGGTAGAGCAAACCGATGTGCAGAAGAAGTTAAAGAAATTAGCAGATGATAAATTTTCTGAAGATGCAAATGGAGGTTTCACGTCCAATTCTGTTGCAGCAAAAATCAAGGTACATACTCGAGAGCATAAATGGCTATCACCATTTGGTCCATTCCATTGGTCCCATGTCAAAATAGAGAATGCTGATTAGCTATTGACGGAAATTAAAGAATCAATTTTCCTCGAGTCATGCATTATATGCAGCTCTTGATTCATGTTCTTTCCTTAAAATTCTTAGATTGAGATAAATCATATCAATAGAATATGGTTTAGTTTGCTAAGTTCGCTATAGAATGTGGTTTAATTGTTACCTAATATAGTAGTTGTCTTGCCTTCATCGTCACCTTGGCTTGCTTGTGAATTCTTCTTTTACTTCTGCATCTACACATATACTAAATATAACTCAACTAAGATTTATAAAAACTCAATAAACATGACTAGTCAGACAATGATTTATGCTAATCGTATTTTAAATTAATCATTATAACCATGGGGCATACAATTTCTGATCCAATAGATTATTCTTTTTCTAAAACAATTTTGATAGGATTAATGATTCGCAATGGCATATTATTCACATAGAACAGAAAAATTTAGAAGTGCAAACAAGTTTTGTGGTTTGATGATGCATCTTCTAACTACATTTTCTACATGTATAAACATTTTAAGTCTCATCAGGAGAAATAAACTTTTATCCTCAATGATCCCAATTTTTAGGATGAATATTCTCTGCCATGGGAGCTTCGTAATGCATTTGCTGCCTCTATCAAACCACCAGTGATCAATCACTCAAAGGGTGATGTAAGCATCTCGGCATCTACCTGTTCTTTGTTTGGGGAGAATATTGCTACACTATCGACCTATTAAGCAGATGAGAACTGACTTATTTAATTAAATGACTGGATGCAGGAGTTAACAGCGATTTATATTAGATTTTGATCATTGAAAAATTGTGCAGATAAACCTCCAATTGAGGAGCTCCAGCAATTTCTTGAATTTCAACTACCTAGACAGTGGGCTCCGGTGTACGCTGATCTTCCTCTTGCTCCTCGGCACAGGAAACAAGCCTCTCCATCTCTCAAGTTTACTTTGATGGGGCCCAAGCTTTATGTAAATACTACTAAGGTAATCGTCTGACTAAAATATTTGGGTCAGTTAAAAACTTAAAATAGCAATGGCACTGCCGCAAATGTGATAACTGCGGTTGGTTTTTGCCTGACCCATCTATTACAGAAAGGTTCCCTTTGCTTGGATGCAAATTGTTGAATGTTTCACATGGTGTCACAATTTTGAAACTGCAGGTTGATTCAAACAATCGTCCAGTAACGGGAGTTCGCTTGTCTTCATGGGATCCTGCTGCCCTTGCAGAGTATGTTTCTTTTGTTTCTGTTTTTTGTCTTTTCTTTAGTAGAATTCTAGACATTTGGATGTTTGTCTATCTGGACTGAAAGTCTCTTCTATTGAAATATCTTCATCACTGATATTTAACAAACTTCTCTGCATTCATCTTCTCCACATTAACACACTAATTGTTAATGGTGTTGAATGAATGAGAATGGATTTTTGGAAGTAATGCTTTCAACCATGCGCTTCTCTGTCCAACACTTGAGGAAGGACTGGTCTTTGAAATTGCTTTGACTATGTTGTCAAAAAGGTGGAAAATGTGCTTTTTGTTAGCTACTTTTAAGTTTTACTATCCCAAAAGTAAATAAAAACAGTGATGATTCTTTGAAATTTTCTAACCCTAAATTCTGCAGCCACCAATCAAATTTTCTTGGATGATTCTTTTTTCCATCGACGATTTGAAGATGATGAGAATGAAAACAAGGAATCTCGAAGGTTTCAGTCTTATTTAAATTACAAGCTCAATTTTGGAATGGTCTCTCGTAATGTCAGCTACCATTAGGAAATAAAACTTGAAAACAAAAGATGAAGAAAATGGAACAATGAATGAAAAACTTTATATTAACCAGAAAATGGATACACCAGAAAATACTCCAAAATAAATAAAAGCTAATTAAAAAGTAGCCTACGCAGCATTGTTTAACCTGGGATGCCACTTTCGAGATTATAATTCTCGAAAAATAAATTCAAAGAAAAGATGAACGAATAAAAACAAAAGACAAAGGAAAATAGGGAGTTGGGGAAAAGAAAGGGTGTAGTGGGGTCTCTACGCCTTTTGCTTCCCTTTTCTAATTCTATCAAGCTCAGTTTTAACATCATTCAGTTGCTGCTTCAACGTTGATATTTTCCTTTCCAATTCTTCTATTGAATCTCTGCTGGTTGTTGGTTCATATGGGCTGAAAAAATGACCTGAAAAGTCCTTTAGAGCTTCAACCCCAGTCACCTACAATACATACAGGACTATAATTTTTTATTTTCCATGGTGTAAAATTTGGTTCATAAAATGATTGTAGGAAAAGGCATTGCAAGAGGAGAACAGGCAGCTAGCAAATAAGGTATAAAATTAATTATGTCCTATATATTTTCAGTGCTGTATATAAATTAATTAAAGTAATTTAATATTGTTGAATAGCCTCTAAGAATGTAATATGTTCATATACTTTGAAAATTTTAGGTAAAGGAAAATGAGAAGGCTTTGGTTGAACGTGGACAGTACAATTCATTTGCAATGTCTTTAATCCATTTGCAATGTCTTTAATTTCTATAAGTTAATTTTGGACATTGGAGTCAGTAAAATTTGGGTTTAGTTCATCTGCAATGTCTTTAATCTCTATATGTTAATTTTAGACTTTGGAGTTAGTAAATTTTGGGTTTAATTATTTGCAATTTCTTTAATTTCTATGTTCAATTTTGAACGTTTAGCTTTGTTTTGGTATTGTTTGTAGAATGATTGAAGTTATATCGGGTTGAAAGCTGAGCAATTGTGTAGATAGCCAGGCGATCATTGAAGGTTGAAGATTGAAGATTGCGAAGACGTTTAGAATTTTTCTTATTTACATCTTGTATTAGGATCTTTTTTCATATACTGTTGTAGAATGTATATATAAATACAATATTAAGTTTTCATTTTGTGTATACATAAAAGATAAATATTATAGTTTCTAAAATAATATTAATTTTATTGATTCGTTGGAGCGAGAAAAAATATTTATCTATATGGATTCAGTGTTGATTTATAAAAAATGGACAATAATACAAGAATTAAATAAATATAAATTTCTAAAAATGGACAACAAGTCTTTAATGTCGGTTTTAAAACGACATCATAGCCCAATCGACATTAAAGGGCTTCAATAACACTATCAAAGATGTCGGTTTAAAACCGACATTAAAGCTCAACCGACATTAAAGGGCTTTAATAACACTATCAAAGATGTCGGTTGAAAACTGACATTAAAGGCCTTTAATGTCGTTTTTAAACCGACATTAAAGGGGCCTTTAATGTCGTTTTTAAACCGACATTAAAGCCCAACCGGCATTAAAGGCCTTTAATAACGCTCGCAAAGATGTCGGTTGCCAAGTGACATTAAAGCCCTTTAATGTCGGTTTTAAACCGACATTAAAGGCCAAATTTCTTCTAGTGTTGGGACATGCTTAAAATTCAATCTCAAACACCTTAGTTAACCCTTTAGAGCTTTTTGAACACTTGATGGTTAGTGAATGAGCTAGTGTAGGGGAAAGATGAACTGTATGTGACTATGTACTTTATTCTGCTTCGCTCAAGGTAGTCAAGAATTAAGTTGGAGGTATGTGATAGCACCAAAAATATGTTACCTAATCTTGCGTAATTTGAAATTGTTATATGATTTTAAGTTTCAATTTATCTCTTCTATAGGATTTAAGCAATGAAGGTAAAACCAAGTGTAAATCACAAAATTAAGCTTATCCAAATGAAATTAGCATCAAAATGCTTCATTGAGAGTCAAATGAGGGCAAATATGAGTTTCCTAGTTTCTGCAATGTAGCGTTACGATGCCTTATGACGTTGTGTGCAACGTTGTAAGGCATAGATTCATATTTCAAGAAAGGCACACAATGATGTAGGGCTCCAAAGATGAAACACGTGAAACATTCGTAGAGCATCGCGATGTTGTCGTGAGTCTATAAATATAGTCTTCCACCATTTATGTCAGACGAACATCGATTCTAGTCGTTCAAACATTGTCTTCTCTATGTTTTCTAAGTTCTTTTCATTAGGTTTATGAATCTTTTCTTCTCCCCATCATTCGACATGTATGAGGAACTATGGTAACATTTTCTAGCTTGGGGGTATTAGGATCTCTTTTCTATTCTAATGTATTTATGAGTTTTCAAACCGGATTATTAAAGTAATTGTTGGATTCAATTCTGTTTTTAATTATTATGATCATATTATCGTGTGCTTAAGGATTTCATGATTACCACTTTCGATTTATGTATGATTAATGACAATTGATTATATCTTGTTCTACTTAAAGCAATAAATTAGGTTTAGCTTGCAAATCCATTTTGATTAGACCAACCTAGGATTGAACAAATGTGTAACGACCTAACTCCTTATATTAAGCTAAGGTCATTATTATTAAAATGAATAAATATTTTTATATCTAAAAGAAAAAGAGAAAATCAAAGTTTTTAATAAATAATTTCAAATGCTCACTTCATAAATCATAATTTGAAAAATAAAAATAAGTACTAGAAAATTTAATCCTAGTTTGGACCCTATCTAACTTTTAAAGAAAAATAACATAGAATAATTCATGAGTTCGATAAATTCAAATAAAAATACTAAAATTCAAAATACTGTGAACATAAAGCAGAAGCATAAATATTCTCCTATGGCAAGTCGCGGTCACTTCTTGTCATTTACCAGCTTTCCTCTACCTCTACCTCTGTCTGAAAAATTAAACATAGAAAGAGTCAGTATAAACATATACTCAGGGAGGGACCCACTACTAGTCCGACTATTAACTTTCGGTTAGGGTCCCACAAGGAAGTATCCGAAACTATCGTGCTTCCAAACACACGCAATATAGTGATTCCGTAGGAGCACATACGGTCTGTCGGTGAACCCGAAGGAACACCTAAGACAACCAGGCTATAAGTGACCGAGTCGGGCCACTTATAAAATGTGTCATGATAGACTGGTGGTTCTATCGAACTCACACAATCATAAATCTGTGAAAATGTAGTGATCCCGAGGGATCAACATACAAAGTTAACAAAACCCTAGACCATAGCATGTAGCATATATCATAAATATCATAACATGACATGAATATCAATCACAACGTCCTTATCATGTGATTAATATATCATGCATCATAAAATATCAATTATTCATATCAGTAATCAATATCAGTCATCAACATCAATAATTTCTATCAGTCCAAAACATCAACACATTATGCATCTTAGCTACATCAATGCATAACGATAAATACATGCAAGCTCTTAATTCTATTTTTGAGGTCTAGTAGTAGAATCTCTTATCTCAAGATTAGCTAACAAATCTTTCCTAATAGTCATAGTCAATGCTTTGCAATGAATAAGTCCTAAAGAGTAAGGAAAACCGATAATTAAATTAATAAATTTAACGGTTGATTAATGATCCAAAAATCATCTTAATTCAACTTACCCAAAGTTGAGGTTGAATTTCCAATTCAACCTTTGATTGGGGAAAACCTCACAGCTCAAAACCTCCAACGTAAATTTAGTCAAAAGAACGTCAAGGAAAAACAATCCAAAATCAATCCAAATTTAATTGAATTTAACACTAATGCTAAAAGTTGATGGTCATACCTAAACACAAACCAAAAACCTTATTACAACTAACCAAACAGCTTAAGGAAAAGAAAAAGAACACTTACAGCTTGGCTAAAGGAGGACTCGGCTTGGGTTTGACTTGAGTCTACGTGTACGACTTAGAGTAAAGAGGAACCGATTCGGTTTCAAGGACAGCGACTTGGCTTAGTGGCATTTGAGAGGAGTGCTCGGATGTGGCTTTGTTCGCCGGAACCTTCTTTATGACGAGTGAGCAAAGACAGAAACATAAAGATGGAGACAGACAACACGACGAATGACAAGGGACGCGACCGGTGGCGTGCAGCGGTGGAGGAATGTCATGACCAAACTCAACCTCGAATCATTTTGGCTCGGGTCGCACGATGTGAAAGGAGACTTGGGTTCGCGATTGGGCTTGATGGAAAGACACGGCAGACGATGAAGTGGACGACGATGCTTGTCGATGGAGTAACAGAAACAGTCAGAGTGAACAGTGGTGGCGACTCTAGGGTTTTCAAGGAGAGGAAGAAAATTTGGGAAAGATGATGAATAGTACTCTCTCACGTATTTTGAGGCTTATTTAAAATAATAATAATAATAACAATGTTATTAATATTTTTCTTTTCCTTTTTCTCTTCCTTTTCAAAATAAATCAAATAAATTTTATTCTCTCTCCTCGTCAAATCTCTTTGATCATGTATTCTTAAACAATTATATTTCCACCGATCAATATTATCCACTTCCAAAAATAATTATATATACATATCTATATATAAATAAAAAAAATTCTTAAAATCCACCCATTTAAATAACCTAATAACATTCAACTTAAATAAATCCTTTAACAAAACCAAAATCTCAATCTTCTAATTAGTTAAATAAATATTCATAAAAATATTTAATTAATTCTAACTCCCACAAACCAACAATTCTCAACAAATATCTCAATTAATCCCCAAATAATTCTAACATAATTAATTTAAATCAAGATAATTAAATTTAAAATTGAATTTGGATATTGCACAATAAATATTTAATTAGGCACTTGGGAATTAAATATTCACTTAACAACACCCTTGATCTTAATGCAATTACAACCATTTGAATTTGTCTACCTTTTATCAATTTGAATTGGACTAATTAGTTGATTAGGACAAATTAATTAATTTTTTCAATTAATTTGGTCAAGCATAAACAATTACTCGATTCCGGTAATAACTATTCTATAACCAATACATTAAAGAGGAAAACTCCATTACTACTCAAGCTAGATTCTTTTGAATTGATTCTCAACCTTTTATCTTTTAATTTTTTTCTTGCAATTTCATTTATATGCAATAAACCATCAACAAGCCTCCCCCCATCAGTTACTCTCAAGCCATTAGCTATTTATTTGAGAGACTAACGTGCTCTATGTGGTCGACCGATTTTTCCATTAAGACTAGGGCTTGTAATAGATTCGGTTAAAATTATTTGATCCGAATTTAGGCAACAAAATCCATCGAACTAATTTGGTATTATAAATGTACTTGATCGATTCTTTTCATGAATTCAACGACACAAAAAGGGATCATATCGGTGATAAAGTGTTTTTAAAAGTAGTATTACCTATGAAAGATGTTCTAAGGTTTGTAAGGAAGAAAAAGTTAATAATTCACGCTTCATTAGACCATTTAATATCTTATATTGGACCAACCTTTATAGTTTATCGTTTAGCCTTGCCACCGTCCCTTTTTACATACACCAAAGAGGCTATAAAGTCAAACATGAACCTTTAACAAATAGAGAATAATTTGACACTTAGATTGTTAAAAACCAAGAGACAATAAAATACTAGAGAATTTAGCAAACCATTGGCAAGAAGTCTATCTCAAACCATAGATAATTTGTTCAACTTACATACGAAACGCTCCCCCTTACTAGAAGCATGCCCTGTTGAAGAATACTAAAGGTAAATCCATGTATACTTCTTTAAACAAATCACCATGTAAGAAGGCATTATTGACATCAAGTTGAATAAGAGGCCATTCCATAGAAATAGCCATGGTAAGTCAAACTCTGACTATCACGAGCTTTGCAACCAATGGAATATTTGTTTGGTGGTAAACAAACATCAAGTATTGTTTCCATTCATAGCTTCAAGTTTAATCTTCATAGCTTCTCTCCAATGCTAAAAAACCACGACTTGATTATAAAACTAAGGTTCATAAATGAGTAGACACATTTAGAGAAAAAGCGTTGAATAAAGTCTTGCAATGGATATTTGGTAGATGTATAAGGAGGAGAAATATCAAAGAGAAGGCTACAGTGATAATTTTGGAGATAAGCTGGAGGTTTGGTTAATCGACTGGACTTTCGAATAATAGGTTGAACTGAATTTGAAGAAGAACCAGTGGACAATTGTTTTGACAAAGGGCAGTCAACAACATCATTATTATTATGGGTTTGAGAAGGGTGTAAAATCACATCATCAACAAGACTTTGAGGTGGGTTATGTTCATGACTTGAGCTGACAGTAGGTAAGGTAGACTAATGACTAGAGTTGGAAGTAGGTAAGGTAGGATGAACAATTTAATTGTGAGAAAGAATCTCTAAGGATCAATTACATCAGGCTCGAGGCAACACAATATTAGTAAAAAATTGAGCTTGCTGATTAAAATCTGTAATCTTGTGAAAAAGAAAAATATCTTCATGGAAAACAACATCTCTTGAAATGATAAACTTTTGATTCTCAATATGAAACATCCTATAAGCCTTCATACTAAGAGGATAACCAACAAGATTGCTGGAGTTGCCCTAGGAGAAAATTTGTGTCTATTTGCTGATAAGGTATGTAGACACAAAACAAAGACATCCAAAGACTCTTAATCCCAAGTAATCTTGTTAAGAACCATCAAGCAGTGTAAAGGGTGTTTTCCATTGCAAAACATATGAATGAGTTCTGTTTATTAAGCGTACAACAATCAAGATGCAATCTCTCCAAAAGGAAAGAGAAATATGAAAGTCAAAATATAATGCCTTGGATACATTTAAAATATATTGTTGCTTCCTTTCTACCATAGAATTTTGCTCAGGCCTAGACACATATGAAAACTAATGAATGACTTTTTTTTTCCTATTTTAAAAGATTCATCAAAGAAATGTTGCGGTGCATTATCAGATCGAAACATCTTAATATTTTTGTCATACTGTGTAAATATCAACTTGAAAAATTGAGGAATCATAATCAAGACATCAAACTTCTGTTTTAACATATAAATCCAGATATAACGAGTACAATCATCCATAATAGTGAGAAAATATGTATATCTATCATGTGAGAAAGTGGCAAAAGGGTTCCAAACATCAGCATGGATTAAATCAAATGCATTAGGTGACAAATGATTATGTGATCAAATGACAGATGATGTTGTTTGGCTAAGGTGCAAACAACAAGTGGTTGATGGTTTATCTTATTGGAATCAAAATTTAATACATGTCTTAACATATGTAAATGAGAAAAGGAAAGATGTCCAAGTCATGTTATGCCCCATCCCAAAAGTCACTTCATGCAACTGGATGGAGGCGTGACACCTAGACATTCATCGCATCACTCAGTTGAGATAAGATGCTGAATGCCTAGTAAGCACAAGTAAATGCATCCAAAATGTAAACGCAGGGATTGCTATAAATGAAATAAGATAACTTTATTAATGATCAAACTTCATTGATGATCAAACTTTGGCGTTACGTTTAAATTCTAGTACACAAGATTTTTAAGAGGACTAAGCACAGACTCAAAACCGACGACTTGACCTCTCTCGCTTAGCTCTACATGTCATGCGAGGTAACAGTGGCCACTACCAAATGATGTGATTCCAAGGGCACAGGAGGCGATCAAGATTGCAAGTTTGACATGAGATGTCTTGCGCTACTTAGGCAAGGGATAAAACAAAACATGGAAAGGTTTTACGAAGAACGCCTAGTGAGTGAGATTTTACTGTTTTAAATTCTTCATCATAATTCAAATCATAACGTATGCGTCTCGCAGACCATATATTCATTTCGCAGAATTTATTATGCATCTTTAGTTTACATCTTTATACCATTTTCTCAGCTCAAGCGTTTATCACACTCTTTTGCCATGTTGTAGCTATAAATAGTAATCTCAACACATAAACAAGTTCCATCAATTTCACAACGCATAACGCGTCTTCTAATGCCAGATCACACAGAAAATAATGGGCATGCCATAGTAAATCACATAACAGGTATGAGGCATCCTATTCAAGATCACACAACATAAATAGTACATTCTAATCTAGAACACACATCAAGAATATAGCATTTTATTCTAGATCACATAGCAAGAATAAGACATTCTTATCGCATAGGGTACAAAAGATCATTTCTTTTAAACTTATCAAATTTCATGCATTCTTCATTTCTGAGTAATAAACATTTTAAGCATTGGAGGATATAACATAAGTCACATAGATCATGGCCAATAGGAAACATATTTATGGATTTGAACACATTTGGAAAGCCTTTTTATTTTGGAAAAACGTTTACAAGAAGAAACACTCACTCTTCAACAATAAGCTGGCTCCTTTTTCTAGCTCCTAGGCCACAATCTTTTTACAATCTCTTACTAGTGATCGAGCTTCTAGGAACTTCTGGAAAATTTCTTCAATTCCTCTGCACTCAACACTGAAGTCTGAGCATCATTTGTCTTAGAACTCATAATATGAGATTGATTAGTAGATTAGCTACTGCATTGGAGGAATTTGGAGGTTGATTTTCCGCAGCAGATGGATTGGAAGAGTTTTGAAATGACTGTGAATGTTGTTCCCTTTCTGATAATAATCGGAAAGGATAGCCACGTACCTTGTAACATTTACCAACTATATGGCTTGGAATATTGTAGTGTGGACAGATAGTTCTATCTTTGCATTGGTGATTGTTATTTGTTGGTGGATATTTTGTGGAAGTACTACAACTTGATTAATAGATAGGTTGGTAACTGATGATGGACCAAGAGTCGAAAGATTCTAAGATCATTGTTGAGCTTTTTGAGTAATCAATAAAATAACCTTATTGATGGAAGGCGTAGAGTTTATTAAAAAAACAAATGGCCATATGACTCATAAGTCCCATAAGGAAACGCATAAGATATTCATATTGAAGAAAATCATAAAGATCAGTAGTACCTCCACAAGTACACTTGTCGAAAGTACAAATTGCCTGATAGGAGACACATTCAACCTAAATGCTCTTTAACTAAGAGAAATACATTGTAATTGATTGTTGATCTTGGGAGAGTAGCTAGTTGTCAATTCAAATGAAAACTCTTGGGCCATTCTTATGCTAAAATCATTACTTTAGATCTAGCCAAATCACTCGTGCCAAATCAAAGAATAATAAACTCAAAGCAATCGCTTCAGAAACTGAAATTAGAATCCATTCACCTATGGTATGATTGTTCCAGATCCAAGTAGGGAGCATCGAGTCAGTTAGTTGAGTTAGGGTTTCATTAGTGAACCCAAGCTTATTTTGAATAGAAAGAGCCAATATCATCGAACAGTTCCAAGACACACAATTATCATTGGTGAGAAGTTCAGAAACAAGGACATGATTGAAGGAGTCACTATGATGAAGGTAATAAGGATTCTGAGAATTTTCCTTCTTCAAGGAAGATTGAACATGAGTCTTCAGTGAAGATGCTTCGTCAAAAACCGACAATTTGATCATTGCTCATGGCAAAATGGTAAGAAAATCCACAAAGAAGGAGAAGAGAGAATATTGCTTTATTCCTTTCTATAAACAATGTATTTATACATAAGGTGTAAAGACCCACCCCTTATACTAAGTTGAAGACTTTACTTTAAAAGAAAAGAAATAAAATTTATTTAAAGTACATAGAAAATAAAACCAAAACTGCGAATTTTTGTTAAAATCATAAATAGAATGTGCGGAAGTGAAATTAAAACAAAATCCTATCTCGGGCCCTACTAGTTTTAAAGGGAAAGAAAAACAAGGAAATAAATAAAATAGAATAAAATGAAAGCAAATATCAACTCTGAAATCTGACACATGATGTAAGCGGAAGCAAACGTGTCCCTATGGCTCGCCACGGTCACTTCTGGTCATTCACCAGCTTGCCTTTGCTCTTACCTCTACCTCTGCCTGAAAAAAATAGAAATAGAAAGAGTGAGTATAAAAATATACTTAGTAAGAGACCCACTACTAGTCCCGCTAGGTGCCTGTTAACTTTCAATTAGAGTTCTGAAGAGTGGTACTCCTGAACTGGCACGTTCCCGAACACGTACAATCTGTGATCCCGTAGGAACAAGCTGGTCTTTGGTGAACCCAAGGGAACACCTAAGACGATTGGGCTGTGAGTGATTCCGTCGAATCACTCAAATCATGTCTGTGTCAATGTCAATGTCAGACTGATGATCTCATCGAACTACGCTTTCATAAGTATGAGCGATCCCGTCGGGCTACACAGTCATAAAAAAGAGTGGTGATCCCGAAGGACACTCATATGGGTACGACTCTAATAGGTAAAGCTAACACATACACCCTATCCATAGCATGCACATAACACATCATCAAATCATATCATAACATATCATGCCATAACATGTTATACCATACCAATCCTATCCTATCATATCATATCATATCATACCATCCTCAATCACAATACTGTATCATTAAAACGTAGGTGATAACATCAATGCATTATCAGCTCTAACCACAAAGTCATCCAGCAGTCATATTTACAATATCAGTTCTATTTGTAACCTCAAGTTTTGTAGCTAGCCATCATCAGTACATAACTATTCATACGTGTAGTCTCTTTAAATTAGACTCGAGGGTCTAGTAGTAGAATCTCTTACCTGGAGATTAGCTCGATCAAAATCTATAGCAAAATAGCACGCTTCCCAAGCAACAAAGTTCTAATAATTAGAAAACACTAATTTACATAACTTAACCATCAAACGACCAAGGACCCAAGAATTCAGTCGAAATAACTTACCCGAGGTCGAGGTTGCAACAAATTAGCCCTTAACTGGAGAAATCTCACGCTCCAAATTCACTTGGTCCAAACTGTCCTTTAAGAGAAATAATTTAATTTAATCCAAAATTAAATTATTTAGGGTTCAAAAACTATGCTTTGTTGAGAATTAACCAAAACCTAAACAAAACTTACCAAAAATAGGTGGACAAGGTTAAAAATAGGCTAAGCGGCTAAAAAATAGCTTGACAGCTCGGCTGGGTGGCAGAAACGGCTCAACTAGATGGTAGAAACGGCTCACGGATGGGCGGCTCGGCTAAGGCTTACACGGATTGGCTTGGAGATATCTGGCTTGGGCGGCTGGAAGGCACAAGTTGGTTGGGCGCTGGGAGATCTGCTCGGCTCGGCGGGCGTGCATGGCTTGAAGGCACGACCAGCTTGAAACATGCGTGTGGCTCGACTTCTCAACGACTTCCGACACAGCTCGCGACTGATAGAGCTCTGATGGCTGGTGATGACGACTCGACGACGGCTGACGAAAGGCTCGGGCAGACGACTGCTATGATAAGGGTCGACTCGGGTTCCACGATGAGATAACAACGGTGGTCGATGGTTGGTGATGGAGGAGATGAATGTGATGGCTTGTGATCCACTCCTAGCGGCGATCAGACGAACAAGGCGACGGCGAAGGGGCAGCGACGGAGCAACGACAGCGGAGCGGCGACGGCTGAGTGGATTAGGGTTAGGGTTTTCCTTTCTTCTCTTCCTTTGTGAAGAAGAAGATGGAGCATTAAATGATGCTTTTAAATAAATAATAAAAAAATAATTAAATAAATAATAAAAAAAACATTATTTCCCCTTCGTTTTCCTATTCCTTTTTAAATTCCAAGACAACCCAATCTTCTCTCTTCATTTAAAACCCACCAAATCACCTTTATCTCCTTCAAATATCTTTTCATAAATAATTATATTATTTTCATAATACAATTATTAAATTCTTAAATCTAATAATACACCTAAACATAATTAAATCAACCCACCTTAATTAACCAATTAGATATTTCTCCAAAATATCTAAAATTTCTAATTCCCCCTAACCAATTACTTCAAGAAAAAATTAAATAACACAAAAAATTCAAAATTAACTTAAGATAATTAAAATTAAATTACCTCAAATTTTGAGGTGTTACATAAGGTTAGTTATAAATAATTGATAACTTGTAGAAATACAAGTTATTATTGGCTTTTAGATAGAATAATGAAGCCTTAACACAATAAAAAGGAAAAAAAACATGTAGCAAAATAGACAAAATAGGATAATTACACATTACAAGCATCAAAAGAATAAAATATCTACTTATTTTGATTTTCATGTCTTAATGTAGGTTTTAAGCAAAAGAAAAAGGAGTAGCGAAGTGGCAAACATTAGACGATAAGGCGCGCATCAACCAAGCGACAAGAGAAATGATGCTAGGTGATGTACATCACTTGAAGACAAGAATGGTTGACGTGGATGTCAAGAAAGGACAAAAAAACATATGCGGTGCTGCATAACATGTCAGAGTATTAATGACGTGACTATGTTAAGTCCTATTAACCCTTGCCTATAAATACAAGACTATCTTTTCCAAAAAAAGTGTGCAAATTTTGCAGAGAACAAGTTCAATTTCATCCCTTACATTTCTTTTCTACTTAAGGTGAGTGCTTATAGGAGAGTTTAGAGGAGTCCAAACCCCATTCTCCTTCCTTTGTAATAGGAAAAAATGGAGCCAATGAGCATAAAAAATTATGCTAAGATGCTCGACTCATTCTTGTAATTTTCATTTGTAATTTTTATTTACTTCCTTATGACCGAAAGGTCTAACGTTTTCTTAATGAATGCAAAACTTACTTAGTTTTCTTTGTGAATCTAAAATTTTCACTCACCTATCTCTTTACCTTTTCCATAACATTTATTCTCTGCAATTATGATAAAATGCAAAGTATAAATATTTAGTAGAGAATATGGATGTTGGCATTATCTGTCTTACTTAGTTAGGTGAAGTATTCAATACATTATTCTATTCGAAAGAAAGAATGAAATATTGGGTGAAAGAGTAATGACCTAGACTTAGACCTCATTAAACAGGCGGTGATGTAAGTGTAAAGATAGAATCTTGTCACTAAATTCCTCTTTAACATACATATAAAAATGTGAGTGTGTGTATAAGGCACTGAAAGGTTGTTCGCTTTAATAGAGCATGAGTTGTAGATAATGTTAGCAAATAGATTAGATGTAGATCATATGGTAATTTTGGGTATTTGCATCTAGAAAGACGAGCAAGTATGACGAAGACGTCGAGAGGAGCTAGGATTGTCCTAAATTTGAAATTAACAAATGATTTGTATTGCATCAATCAACTGTTTAACTTTGTAACTTGTCAAAATTGCACAGACATTCCTTCCTCCATCCCACCTAAATAGAACTAAGTTCACATCATGCATAACCGCCACATCCACATCCATCTTGTTCCCCTCGCACGTAGTATAGTTAAACTTAGAATAATTTATATTGTGAATACATCAATACTATACAGTCACCACATGAGATTAACTTATGCTTTATAACCATAGTAGCATAGATTCCTTGTTGACAAATCCTTAGACTTAAGCAACGCATAAGTAAGTGTCACCCCCTTCTATCGCATGACCCTAACTTAATCACTTAGTCTACACTAAAAAAAATTGAAGTTATCCCAACACACCAAAATGCATTGAAAAAGATGACGCCGAGAAACAAAACTTAACTTGATGTCGTGAAGCACGTGTCGAGATTGGTTCTATATCCTGAGGTGTTTTTGAAGATATCGACATAATTTAAGATTTTTTTCGACACCATGTACGATGTGTACTTTCATGGTGTTAGGAAAAATTGAAATTATTATTTTGATTAAAGGTTTCCTCGACGTCTATCTACATGGGGAAACTAGCATCTGCAGCCGTTAGTAGATTTAGTTTTTAGTTTTTAGTTTTTATTTATTCTGTAATTCCTGAACATATTATACCGTTTTAACATTTGAGTTCATTTTAATATAAATTCAATTTGATATTTTAATTATTTTTTAGTAAATTTACGTTAATCTTTTTCATAATTTAATTGAATTTAAATCGAATCAGAATCCAATAGGAAAAAAAAGAAAATTAAATAATAATAAATAAAAAATATTTTAAAAAGCTTTTTCTGATGCACAAATGGCGTTAATTTTGGACGCCTCTACCAACGCAGCGTTGGTCCAAGTTTCCTCGACGTAACGTCAGAGATCCCCTTTTGTCGACGTCGTCTTGTACGTCAACAATCTGCTATTACCGACGTATTGACCGAATGTAAGATTTAATGTTTTCTCCGACGTGTGATGTTAGTCGATGAAGACGGCGTCGGGCAAAACTAATGGCTGAAATTGTCTGATTCTAGCATCGATTGTGCATATTACAACGAGTTACTGTCGACGTTGTCTCTGACGTGTTTCTCTACGTCAGATTAGCCACTGCCCACATGTTTTGTGGGTTTTACCGATGCCTGTATGCATTGGGATAACCCCTATTTCTCTTAGTGCTAGTCACATACGTAGAACCTGAATTCAATATCTACGATAGCATAGAACTAATTGCACCTAATGAAACAAGCACTAACATAACATATTGCACAACTTAATAACTAATATAAAAATACTTCTAATAAATGGTTTTACCTATTTTCTTTTTAAATTTCTCGTACTATTTGGATTCTTGTTTTGAAAAAAAAAATGTTAGGTAAGATTTGAAAAATTATGTAAATATGAATCGAGATTATAAAGAAAAACTATTTCGACAATTTTTAAAAAAGGTTGTTAGTTTTTATGGGCCTGTTTAATAATGTTCCCATCCTCGTTTTTCATTTTTCAATAAACATTCTTTTTGACAACGATTATAATTTATTGTTTCTAACATTTAAGACACATTTCTTAAAAATGAGCAAATTTTAAGGAACTAAAAAAAAAGTAGTTTCTTCTAGTTTTGGTTTTCTTCTTTTTATTTTCGTTCACATTTAATTCATAAAAGCAGATTCGCTTGTTGTTAAGGAGTTGGTCCTGTTATGTTGTGTAACTCCTGACAAGAAGTGTTCAAAAAACCCGATGACTCGAGAAACCAGATTAACCAAATCCAACCCCTATGATTTAGGTTATCAATTTATTTGGATCGGATTGGATTCGAATAAATGAAAAACTTATGGATTGAGCTGGTTTATGGTTCACCTAAATAATCCAAACTAACCTTGACCAACCTGAACTTATTATTAGTTTTAAACAATATATTTGATTTACTTATGATACAATTACATATACAATATTTATTTTGATTTCATTTAATTTCAATTTTTATGGATAATTTATTTTTGGGATCTTTTAAAAAATATAAAAAAGCGGCAAAATATTTACACTCTATAGAACAATTTCGAAAACGGAAAAAACCCAGAGGCCTACCGTGTAAAATACCAAAAATGTCCCGTCAACCACGTCGTCAATAACGTGCGCCTAATATATTTGCGATCGTTTAGATTTGGTATGCGATCGTTTAGATATGCCTACAATTTATACGTGATCTTTAGATATGGCTACAATTTATACGCGATCGTTTAGATATGACTACAATTTATACACGATCGTTTAGATATGGCTACAATTTATACGCGATCGTTTAGATATGGCTACAATTTATACGCGATCATTTAGATAGGGATACAATTTATCTTTTCAATTCCATCATTTAATTTTGTTACACGATCGTTTATATTTGGGGACCCAAATCTAAATGATTTTTTTTAAAATTTGGTACACGATTTTTTAAATTCTTTTGGTACACAATCGTGTAGATTTCTTTAGACGATCATTTACTTTTTTTACATGATCGATTCGATCGTTCACGTTTGGCTTCTCCAATCCAAATGATTATTTTTCAAGATTTTTTATACACGATCTTTTATTTTTTTTACACGATTGTTTACTTTTAGATTTTGCTATTTTTTTGTACACAGTCTTGCACACAGAGGCTTAGATTTGGTTACCCAAATGTAAACGACGTAAAAAAAAAAAAGAAAAGAAGAAAGATGATGGAAAGAAATCGCAGCGAAAAAAAAAGAGGAAAAGTAGAAAGACCATGGAAAGAAATCAAAGCGAAAAAAAGAAGAGAAAAAGAAGAAAAACGATAGAAAGATTAAACAACGTAAATAAACAATTGAAAAATAAGAAAGATGATGGAAAAACATCGTAGAAAGAAAAAAGAAAAGAAGGAAGACGAAATCACATGGAAAAACGGGGAAGATGAAATAGCAGTAGGAAAACGAATCGCGAGGAAGAAAAGAAAGATGGAAGGGCAAACCTGGAATATTTAAAAAATTGCTAACTTTCTGGGGCTTTGTTACGCAGGTTGTAAATAATTTGGTGTTTTGTTACATTTACTATAGTTTCCCTTTATTTTTCAAGATCTTTTAAGAATAATTTTTTAGCACTTAGGAAAGAAAGATTTCATAATCTAAATTTAAATTGAGCTGTTAATCTTAATTTAATATATGAAAATAACTAAATAAAAGGTTTGCATATTAACAAGAAGAATGACAAAATTAGATATTTACTTTGTATAAATGACAAATTTATTTTTAAATGGACAAAATAGCAAAACATAAGAATTTTAACTAAAAATTGGGGGACAATGCCTTAAATACCCTTACCTAAATTACAAATATGATTCCTAAATACATTTGTTTTCTAATCCCTAAATACCTTATAATTAAATAAAATTGTGCACCCATAATTGAATAATCTACTTTCCTTACTTTTTCCCCAAAACAGAAAAGAACCCATCAAATCACATTCTCAAAACTCTGCAAGTTATCAGATCTCATTCAATTTGTGTAGGCCACCCTTTTAGATCTTCTATTATTTGGAATTTGGAAACAAAGAATCTTCAAGCATTTCCTTCCCTTACTTTGAAAACCCCAACTTCGTCTGCTTCAAATTGGAAAACCCAAACTTCATCCGCATCTAATCCTTCGCATCGTCCGTTTTGCATCTCCTTTGCATCAGAAGAGAACCCATCGTTCGTTTTGCATTCCCTTCGTCTGTCACATCGTCCTTCGCATCTCCTTCGTCTGACACATCTCCAATCTTCAATTGTTCGTCCACATCTTTAATCTTTAGGCTTTGCATCATAGCATCTCTTTCGACACATCATATAGTCTACAAAGGGAACATGTTTAGTGAGTAGTCAAGTATATTTTTAAATTGGCAAAATTATTTAAAATGTATGAAAATAATTAAGTGAAGAGATATATGCTAAAATATTATTAAATTACAAAGATTTGATTTTCAGCTTTATCATAGCATACGACGAATGTATCTTAAATTATTGTCTAGTATATTTTTAAATTGGCAACATTATTTAAAATGTGTGGGAATAATTAAGTGAAGAGATATATGCTAAAATATTATTGAATTGCAAAGATTTGATTTTCAGATTAATCATAGCATATGATAGATGTATATAAAATTATTGTTTCATAAATTATATAAAATAATTTTAGGGATTCAAACATTATATTCGGCATAGTCTTAGGAATTCAAACTAAATTAAAACCAAAGTATAATTTTAGGGTGGGATATACAACAAATACTATCTTTAGCATGATTTTAGAGATTCAAACAAACCATCTAAAATTAAGGTGTAAAATTTTAATTTAAAAATAATTTAAAAATAATTTAAAAATTTTGAATTAAAACTAGAGAAAATCGTGGTCTAACATGTAAAATTAGGGTGGGATATATATCAAACATTATCTTTGGCATAATTTTAGGGATTCAAACTAACAATCTAAAATTAATGTGTAAAATTTGGATTTTAAAATAGTGTTCAAAATTTGATTTAAAATTAATGGTTTAGGGTGGAAAATAATGTTAAAAATAATGTTAAAATATAAAATATGTATTATGTATTATTCATAACTATTTTTTGATAAATAATCTGAAGAATAAAAAATGATAAATAGTTAAATTTATTTTTGGAGTTAAATAAAAAAAAAATATATGTTCGTTAGAGGGTCCTTTGGATGTTATCAATATATATATATGTATGTTTTTTCATAAATAATTTAAAAAATAAAAAATGCTAAAACTAAAGGATTATCCATTATCTTTGACATAATTTTGCATAATTTTAGGAATTCAATTTAAGAATCTAAAATTAATGTATTTATGTATGTTTTTTCATCAATAATTTGAAAAATAAAAAAATGCTAAAATTAAAGGATTATCTATTATCTTTGACATAATTTTAGGAATTCAAAGTAACAATCTAAAATTAAAGTGTAAAATTTGGATTTAAAAATAGTGTTACAAATTGAATTAAAACTAACGGTTAAAATATGGTTGAAAATAATGTTAAAAATAATGTTAGAATATCAAATACATATTGTTTATGTATATCTTTTCATAAATAATTTGAAAAATAAAAAATGTGAAATAGTTACATTTATCTTTGAAGTTATTTTAAGGAATTTGAATTGAAATTGACGATTTTAGGGGATGATGTAGATTAAAATTATTATTAAAAATTTGTAATAATATATATATATATATTCTTTTATAAATAATATGAAATATACAAATTCGTTAACTACTTGATTTTGTATCCTAATAATTAGAAAATGTCGAAACTAAAGTCATATCTTTAGGGATTGTTAGTTGAATCTTCCGTAATAAGAAAATATTTTTTGATTTAGTTAAGATTTATCATAAGTGAATGTGTTTATAAAATATACTGTATTCGTGATATATGATATTTTGTTTGATTTTTTTTATCTCAACAAATATACTATATTTGTATGTGGCCAATTGCCCTTTGTGGAGGGATAAATTCGGGAAAAAAAATTGAAAAAATTCATCTGGCAGATAGTTTTGCCATAAATCAAAATAATTTTGGGATTTGTTATTTTTTATTTTCCTATTCAGGATTTTGCTATTTCCACGGTTTCCACTTCTGAAACTTAAAGAAATGACCCAAACCAACCTAAATGTTTAAATGATTGGGCTAAGTTGGGTTGATTATTTAAGGGAAATCCGTAGAAATAGAAAATATGAGGATAGAAAAAAGAAAAATAGAAAACTGTTATATTGTTTTGATTTATGGCAAAATTAACTGCCCATAGGTATGGTCTATGGACTAGACTACGCCCAAGTTCATAAAAACCCACCAGTGAATTTTATAAATAGAGGAGTTCTCTTCATTTGTGGGGAGAAAATTTTTTGGACTCCAGAAGGTTTAGAGGGAATTCTCCCAAGAGCTAAAAAACTTCCCAACTCTTGAAGTTGACCACCCTCAAAGATTGAAGCTCCTTTGAAGATACAAGCTTTCTTTAAAGGCTCCAACTTCAAGAATATCACATGTTCCGCTTCCTCAAATTAAGCGGAAGCATCTAACCAAGAGAGAATTAGAGGATCAAATTCTAGAGATCGAACCACATCGCATCAAATCAACATAAATACAACATCAACACACGTTCAACTCCACGAACTAAATTTCTCCAGAAATCTCGTGTGAACAAATTGGCACGTCCAGTGGGACCTTTGTACCTCTCATCTCTCTCTCGTCATCCAAATCTACAAGAAAATCAATGACATCAAAAAAGGCTACATCCAAATCTTCTTTTGCAAGTGACGCTTACACAGAACCCATCACCCGCAGTCGTTCTAAGGGAATCACTTAAGAGCAGGATCAAGGTTATGACGTCGTTCAGAGCATTCTTAAGCAATTGATTGAGTCTCCTAAAGCTACGATTATCCTCAAAGAAAAATCCTTTGTATGATAATTCTGATTCTGCCTCTAGCAAATCAAAGAAGGAAGCACACCTTGAAGTGATGTCTATCATCATGGCTGATATGACTATCGAGCCTGCCATGGCAGAGATGGAGAGAAAAGTTAACTTCCTGATGAAGGTTGTGGAGGAAGGAGACCATGAAATCACAGCTTTGAAAGAGTAGATGCGGACTTGTGAAACTGTTAAGTCAAGTCAAACTCCTGTTGTCAAAGCTACTGATAAAAGGAAGAATGTGGTGCAGAAAAATCAACCACAACAACAATTAGTCTCTGTTGCTTCTCTCTCAGTTCAGCAGCTACAGGATATGATGGAAAATTCTATTAGAGCTCAGTATGGAGGACCGCCGCAAACCTCTTTCATGTACTCTAAGTCGTACACCAAGAGAATCGACAACTTGAGAATGCCGCTTGGGTACCAACCTCTAAAATTCCAGCAATTCGATGGAAAGGGCAACTCAAAGCAGCATATCGCTCACTTCATCAAAACATGTGAGAATGCAGGATCAAGAGGAGACCAACTTTTCAGACAATTCGTTCGATACTTGAAATAAAATGCTTTCGAGTGGTATACCGATCTAGATTCGGAAGTCACTGACAGTTGGGAACAGTTAGAAAATGAGTTCCTCAACCGTTTCTATAGCACCAGACGTACCGTGAGCATGATGGAGCTTACAAACACCAAACAGTAGAAGGGAGAGCCAGTTATCGATTACATAAATCGATGGAGAGCCCTAATTCTTGCTTGCAAAGATCGACTCACCAAATTGTCGACTGTAGAAATGTGCACCCAAGGCATGCATTGGGGACTACTCTACATTCTACAAGGAATAAAGCCATACACATTTGAAGAGTTAGCAACTCATGCTCATGCAATGGAATTGAGCATCACCAGTAGAGGAACTAAGGATTTTCCTATTCCTGAAGTAAGAAAAGATAAGAAGGAGATGAAGGGGATGAATGGTGCTGAAAAGGTAATGAAGAGCACCGCTAAGGAATCTATGGTCGTAAATGTGACTCCATAAAGTTTTTCAAAAGCAATGAAGGAAGAGTTGAAAAGAAGGATGATGGAAGTGAGAGACGACGTCTAACTTTAAAAGAAAGACAGAAAAAAGTTCACCCATTTCTCGATTCAGATATTGTTGACATGCTAGAGCAACTACTAGAGAAGCAGCTGATCCAGCTGCCGGAATGTAAGCGACCCAAGAAAGTAGGAAAGGTGGATGATCCCAACTACTGTAAGTATCATCGAATCATCGGTCACCCAATAGAGAAATGTTTTGTGTTGAAAGAGCTAATTCTAAGGTTAGCTTGTGAGAAAAAGATCGAGCTAGACCTAGAGTAGGTAGCTCAAACAAACCATGCTGCAGTAACGATAATGTCAGAGGCTTTTTCGCCAAGATTGATTTTTGAGCAAAGGGAAAGTTTGGTCCAGCTCGGGACCTTCGAGCCTATAGTGGTCCAATTCCATTAGGAAGTTGCACTCGAGGATTCTCAAGAAAAAGAAATATCGATCGAAGAAGATGATGAAGGGTGGATTGTTGTAACCCACCGAAGGAAAAGAAAGTCGATCCGACCCAAAAAGAGTCTCGCTTCTACAAAAATTATAGAAGAGGAAATAAGGCTTAAAAGAATAAGAAAAAGAAAAAGACTTGAAAGCCTAAGCTCGTGCACGAGGAAGACAAGGATTTCCCTCGACCTTAGCGCTTAGTAACCTTGACAGACTTCTTTTTAACGAGATTCCTTTGTGATCATCAGGATGAAAGCCCAGGAGTTGTTACATGTCATGCTATTAATGCAACGTAGGAAGAAAACATCCCACCAAGATCACTAAAGGAGGAGGGAGTGTTAAAAGACCTATCGAGGTTCAATGTGGATGATTTGTTATCACTTCCTCAAAAAACAAAAACCATCCTTATTAATGCATTGTTAAATTCAGTAGCATGAAGTTTGAGTGCTCCAACTGCGACATACTCCTTATTACATGTCTATAGACTTCTCAGGTGAGGATTTACTTTTAGGATCTAAACTTCATAATAGACCATTGTATATTTCTTGATATGTTCGAGAAAAGAGAGTCGACCAAATTCTCATCAATAATGCATCAACTATCAACATAATGCCAAAGTCGACTATGAGGCAATTAGGCATCTTAATGGATGAACTCTCAAATAGTAAACTAGTAATTCAAGGTTTCAACCAAGGTAGCCAAAGAGTAATAGGTATGATACGCTTAGAACTCATAATTGGTGACCTAAAGGCTAGTGCATCGTTTCATGTTATAGACTCGAGGACCACTTATAAGTTGTTACTCGGTCGTCCTTAAATTCATGGAAATGGAGTAGTAACTTCGACACTGCATCAGTACTTTAAATTTTATCAAGACGGTGTAAAGAAGTTGAGGTTGACTCTAACCCGTTCTCAGAGGCTGAGTCTCACTTTACAAATGCAAAGTTTTATTTGAAGAATGACAATAGCTCATAAGCCGTGCCAGTAGAAATTCCTCTTGTAAATAGAGAATATAATTTACAGCTAAAATCACTTGCAAGCAGAAAACCACATAAAAGTACAGGAACCTTTAACTCTGGAAAGGGTGAGGCATCCACGAGCACCATAAAAAGTATGATCTTGATAGATGAAAAGACTTCAAACCCACCGATTTTATGCTATGTCCCCCTGTCAAGACGCAAGAAAGGTGAATCACCATTTGTAGAGTCTCCACAAGGATTGAAAGTTGGTGACATTGAAGTGCTAAAAGAAATCTTCACTACACTGCTTGCCAAAATAACTAAGCAAGAAATAAAGATAGACTTGACAGAAGCAAGTTTGCTTCAAAGCCGGACGAAAGATAGGTTCGACCCTCAGGCTTACAAATTGATGGCGAAAGCAGGTTATGACTTCACAACTCACATCGAGTTTAAAAGCTTGAAAATTCACAAACAACCTGAGCTCTCCTCAATCCAGAAGAAGTTGTTACGTGAAGGACATGCTATACCTGTGTCAAGAAAAGGACTTGGATACAAGTCGCCAGAGCCAATCCGTGTAACTAGAAAGGGGAAGGAAAAGTGGTTGACAGTAATCATATAACTGTAGAGGAGGTTGATAGTATGGAAGAAAAAGAAGGTGGCAGTCAGAGAACGTCAGCATTTGACCGAATTAGATCGCATGTTGCATTTGACCGACTAAGCATGATAGAGACAGAAAGAAAAGATCACCAGTCAACATCTAGCCTTAACCAACGATCAGCCCTTCAAAGGTTAACTACGACCTTTAAAAAAGAGAAAGACACATGTCAAGCCTTTATGGCTACAAGACCATCAACCTTTGAAAGGCTAAGCGTGGCTAAAAGGAAAAATGTACAAACACCCCGTGCTCCAACTTTTAATCGTATTGGGGATTGAGGCCCACATGTTAAGACTGGTTCTAGCATAGATACAAAGAAGAAGAACCAACATCTTACATGTCAGTTTGGTGTCAAATTAAGCATACAGACGTCGAGAATTACCAGGGTAAGGAGTTTCCTTGTGAGGTAAAGGGAGAGAGAGAAATTCGTAGCAATGTTCCTTCCTGAATGAAAAGAAAAACTTTTGTTTCTCTCAATACAAGTCAAGGTTCCTTGAAGGTGAAAAGACATGATGTTATACTAACTAATCCTGAGAAGGAAGACTCAGAACAAGGAGAAGGTGAAACCTCATGTCATCACATCACCATTCTTGAGGAATTAGAGATTGAAACTCCTGAAGAAGACGCAGAAGATGCTCGAACCAGAGTTTAGAGGATAGTGGCCAATCTACCATAAATGAGCTAAAAGAGGTAAACCTTGGTACAATAGAGGAACCACACCTAACTTTCATTAGTGCATCTCTCTTTAGTGAAGAGAAGGGTAAGTACATGAGTTTGCTACAGAGTATAAAGACATTTTTGCTTGGTCATACAAGGAGATGCCAGGACTTGATCCAAAAGTAGTAGTCCACTATCTTGCAATTAAACCAGGGTATCGACTGATTAAGCAAGCGCAACGACGTTTTCGACTAGAGATTATTCCCTAGATCGCGGTTGAGGTCAAAAAGTTAATTGAAGCAGGATTCATTCGTGAAGTCAAATATCCAACATGGATAGCAAACATTGTCTATGTTAGAAAAAAAGAACGCGCAGCTTCGCATTTATGTAGACTTTCATGACCTGAACAATGCATGCCCTAAAGATGATTTTCCTTTACCCTTCACAGAAATCATGATTGATGCAACTACTGGACACGAGGCACTGTCCTTTATGGATGAGTCGTCCGAATATAACCAAATACGAATGGCTCTATCAGATGAAGAATTGACTGCTTTCAGGACTCTAAAGGGAATATATTGTTACAAGGTGATGCCTTTTGGATTGAAAAATGTTGGCGCCACTTATCAACGTGCTATGCAAAAAGTGTTTGACGATATGCAACATAAGTATGTCGAGTGCTAAGTTGATGACCTCATGGTCAAATTCAAGAGACGACACGACCATTTGAAGAATCTAAAAGTTGTGTTTGACAGCTTGCGAAAATATCAGCTGAGGACGAACCCTTTCAAATGCGCATTCGGTATGACTTCAGGAAAGTTTCTTAGCTTCATTGTAAGGCATCAAGGGATTGAGATAGACCAGTCCAAGATTAATGCCATTCAGAAGATGCCAAGGCCAAAGAGTTTGCATGACCTAAGAAGTCTTCAAGGGTTTCAATCTCCAACCTGGCCGGTCGATGTCAACCTTTTCAAAAGTTGATGAGAAAAGGAGAAACATTTGTGTAGGATGGAGCTTGTTAGAATGCTTTTGATAGTATAAAGAAATACTTGCTTAATCCCCAGTACTAGGAGCTCCAGTAACTTGCAAGCCAATAATATTGTACATTACTGTACAGGAAAGGTCTCTAGGCGCATTGTTGGCACAAGAGGAGGAGAAGGGAAAGGAACGTGCTCTCTACTATCTAAGCAGAACCTTAGTTGGGGTCGAAGTTAACTATTCTCCACAAGGAGGAGAAGGGAAAGGAACGTGCTCTCTAGGCGCATTGTTTGCACTTTTCTTTGCTATCGATAAGTTGAGGCATTATATGCAGGCATTTACAGTTCATCTAGTAGCAAAGACGGACCATAAAGTATATTCTATCTAGGCTAGTTATCTTTGGACGCTTAGCCAAATGGGGGGTTCTACTCCAGCAATATGACATTGTCTATATTCCCTAAAAGGCGATAAAAAGACAAGCACTGGCAGACTTTCTAGCAGACCACCCAATTCCTTCAGATTGGAAGTTATGTAAAGACTTGCCAGACGATGAAGTTTTCTTCATGGAAGTTATGGAACCTTGGACTAAGTATTTTGATGATGCAGCGTGAAGAAGTGGCGCGAGGGCAGGCATCGTCCTCATTTCTCGTGAGAAACATATGTTGCCTATAGCTTTGGTCTTGCTGAACTGTGCTCAAACAATGTGGTTGAATATCAAGCCTTGATAATTGGCCTTCAAATGGTATTAGAGATTGGAGTATCATTCATAGAAATTTATGGTGAGTCAAAGTTGATAATCAATCGCTCTCGCTTCAGTATGATGTGAAACCTGAAGACTTGAAGCCATACTTCACTTATGCTCGACAATTGATGGAAAGATTTGATAGTGTGATGCTGGAGCATTTCTCTAGAATAGAAAACAAGAGAGCAGACGCATTGGCAAATTTGGCCACTGCCTTGACGATGCCAGATGACGTAGCTTTGAATATACCACTTTGCCAATGATGGATTATGCCTCCAATTTTGTCTGAATGTCAAAAAGTGAACGTAACAACATCCCATTTGATTGACTAAGAAGATAGGCGCCAACCTATCATAGAGTATCTTGAACATGGAATGCTTTTAAAGGATTCTTGTTATAAAACTAAGGTACGAAGAAGGGTTGCAGACTTCATTTATTATAAGGGAACTTTATATCGTCGTTCTCTTAAAGGACACTTCCTTCGATGTCTTGGAAAGGAACAGTCAATAAAAGCTCTAAAGGAACCGTATGCAGGCGTCTGTGGAGCACATCAATAGGGACCAAAGCTTCAATTTCAGTTGAGAAGAATTAGCTATTATTGGCCTAAGATGGTTCAAGATTCAATGGACTATGCAAAGAAGTGTGAATCTTGCCAATACCATGCAAACTTCATACATCAACCTCTAGAGCCTCTACATCCAACTGTGGCTTCTTGGCCGTTCGAGGCTTGGGGACTTAATCTGGTTGACCCTATTACACCAAAATTATCAGCAGGACATTCTTATATCCTTGCAACAACAGATTATTTTCTTAAGGCAATTTCCTTAAGAGAGACTAAGAAAGAGAACATGACAAACTTTATTCGTACCCACATCATCTATCGATACGGTATTCCTCCAGGATTGTAACAGATAATGGAAGGTAATTCTCCAATAGCATGATAGACAAATTATGTGAAAAATTCAAGTTCAAGCAATACAAGTTATCTATGTATAACACTGCTGCGAATGGCCTAGTAGAAGCGTTCAATAAAACTTTGTGCAATCTTCTAAAGAAAATTGTCTCAAAGTCAAAGAGGGATTGGCAAGAAAGAATTGGTGAAGCATTGTGGGCTTCTCGAACCACTCATCGCACTCCTCAAAGGTTACACCATATTCGCTTGTTTACTGTGTAGAGGCTGTCCTTCCCCGCGAAAGAGATATCTCATCATTAAGAATGACAGTGCAAGAGGGGTTGACTACTGAAGACAATGTCAAGTTACGTCTTCAAGAGTTAGAAGCACTTGACAAAAAGCTATTAGAAGCTTAACAAGCATTAGAATGGCGAAAATGTCTAAAGCTTTTGATAAGCACGTTAAACATCGCTCTTTTCAGGTTGGTGATCTAATACTTGCTATAAGAAGACCGATCATCACAACGAGGCATGCAGGAAATAAGTTCACACCTAAATGGGATAAACCTTACATTGTTAAAGAGTTTACACAAATGAGCATACAAGATGTTGATCGAGGTGGATTAAAAATTGACCTAATCAACGACAAGTTTCTTAAGAAATTTTATGCTTAACGTCATTGTCCAGTAAAAATAAATCAATTGAAATACGTTATGACTTGATCCTTATATTATAAAAGGTACATAGGCAGCTTAAGGGAAACTTTAAGTTCAGTCACACGTAAAAAAAAAAATCATGCTTCATTCTCATCTATTATGTAAGAATTGCAAAATAAAGGTAAATGTAGCCACACTAGAATAAAAAAAAAATTATTTTGCATTATCATTCAACAAATTTTTTTTTTACATTTACATGGATTTCAACAAAAGAAAAGGGAGCAAAAGGTGCATAAATCAAAGCTTCCACTTGAAGTTCTTAAATTTTTCTCATGCAGCTTCCATGCTCCTACAAATCGTAGCCAAGGCCTCAGTCGCTTCTTCAGTAATAATAGGGGTGCTTTCAAGGGTGTTAACTTCATCTTGGAGCTTGGCAACTACTAGTTCTTGCTGGTATATGGCCTCTGATTTCTTACAAGATAAGATCGAGAGTTGTTCAGACTCAGCATTTATGCTCTGAAGTCTCCTCTCCAGTTCCTTCTTTTCTAAAGATAACTACGTGGCTCTTCCTGAATAACTTTGTATCCCCTCGTAGTTGTTCCATCAAAGTTAAAGCTTCCTTGATGGCAGATGTCTTCTCATCTAATTGACGAGCTTTATCTGTTGACAACAACTGTGCAGAATATGAAAATTGCACATCGTTGAAATTGTCTACCCACTTAAGAAAGATATTTAGATACTCTTTAAGAGGAGTCAAGCCATCTTCATAGATCTTCTCAATCCCCGAGAGAACCGTTGCTATTTCTGGCCTAAGTCTTGGGATATATTTAAAAGGAGTTCGTATGTTCTTATCTTGAATATCCTCCCACATACATATGGTTGCTTTCATAAAGAAGTTTGAAACCACCTTTTCACCAACCGACTGAGAAGACTCAGGGTTTCTCATAGTCTGTCTATTAGAAGTGTCTAAAGGTGATTCAAAAAACTTAAAGGGAGCATGTGTCGAGCTGACCTTCTATAGGGGTACTTTAGGGTAGGCATCTCCTTTGGATGAAGGACTCCTAATGTCTTTTCCTCCCACTGTCATCTTGTCTTGACGAACCTCCTCGAGAACAGCAGATGGACGTAAGGACTATTCGGCTGGTTTAGAGACGGGAGTCTTCGAGGTACCAACTTCCTCAATGGTTGAATCAACTGCATGAGGTCCCGTCAAAGATTCATCGCTGCCTAGCTCTATAAGGTCTTCAAGATGATTGTTCAAAGGTGACTGCGGAAGTAAGCAATTAATAAGTCATTTGTGAAGAAGATGAACAAAAATATTTTAAGAAAGGAAAATGTGCAAACCAGTGGTGGAACATCTCCCAAAGCACTTGAACCTCTTCCATCGGGATCATCATCTGATACCTTCGCTTTCTTCAAAGGTCTCTTTCGATGACGATCACTTTTGCTACTATCGCTTTCATCTTTATACTCATTTATCTTCTCTTCGAGAGTAGCAACCATCGCCTTAACCAAGAAAATTTCTTTACCACCTAGGTTGCTCCTTCGGTTCTTGGGTAGTTTGAGCTGTGAAGGTGGAGGAATGACACTACTCACTAAATGATGTATTTTATCATCAAAAGAGATCCCGTGCCTCATGGCCCACCAATCTGTAAATCGCTATGTCACATGCTTGCAAGGCTCTAACGAACTGACAGACAAGTATAACTCAGATAAAGTGTTACGCCTCGTACATATTCTCTAGTGATATAATATATTATCCGGTGTGATCGCAAGTGGCATTCCCCCTATATCTTTAGGGATATCCTGGTAAAAGCCAAATTGTCGTCCAAATTGATACGGACTGTATGAAGTTATGATCTAGGTATTTTCACAGCGAAAGGACAAGTAGCAGGAACGCATGCTCACGAAATAAGAAGTGTGCAGCAACGATGAATCATGGGTATCAACCATGCGTTCATGTTTATTCCTGTTCTGGAGGTTAGCATGCCACTGAATTCTTACACCATTATGGATCATTTCTCGCGCCTCATATTCGCCAAAATAAATAGACCCGCCTTTGTCGGAAAAGTTAGTCATTTTGGGGCCTCTAACTTCTGTGGGAAGTGGATAAAGCGTGCCAAAATAATGGGCTAACCAGCCATGGACGTAATGCATGGAAAAGTGAAAGTCCATGCGTCCTATTAGATTGAAGGCTTTGGCTATCAAACCTAGCCCATAATATATGTTCGCCAAAACAGGAACCGCAAGACTAGAAATAGTGCCAGCAGCCATTAAGCTTGCAACCCTAAATACTCCGGGGCAAAGAAATGATCCTTTCTATGAAAATACGAAAAGGCACAACGAGCAAGATAAGAAGATAGCTAAATAAGTTTCATCCTTTAGATCGTCCCTGATTCCAAGTTCTGCAAATAACTTGTTCTCCCTAGAGGACCATTCACGAGCCTGGATCTTCGAACCATCAGGGTTCTAAGAAGATTTGGAGCGCGATGCTTTTTTTTTTTCGTGTGGTTGGCTTATCATAGCTTCTAGACCCAAGGTACCAAAACGAAATCCAGAAGCTAATTGTCACTTGGGAGTCATTCTTAGAGGATGTCGCGCGATCCTTCCTTTGTGTACAAACTATTGAATAATACGCCTGGAAAAGATATTGACAGGTCTTCAGAAGATCTCGTGGGGAGGTTAATTGCTTAAAAGAAGGGATCCTTTCCTCGTAGAAATCTCCCTTAATGGGAAGACCCCAAAAGGACCATAGGTCCCACAAAGAAATGGATAACTCGCTCATCATAGTATGAAGAGTATTAGTCGAAGGATACCATGCCTCACAAAATGCTCGAACAACATCACTATTACGATCATAAGTGTACAAAGAAGCGGTTACGACACCATATAAACGAGCACTGTAAAGAAGTCGTGCATTTCAACCAACTACAAGCTCTAGCAACTCCCAATAGCAGCCAGTAAAGCAGAACTCTCCAGAGACCTTGGTCACAGCACCCCAACATGTTTGACTTTTAATTAAACATTGTCCGAGAGTGAGAGCTATGTTAGAATTAGGAGCCTCGTTGTGGATAGAAAATTGTAGGACCCATGCAGTTTTTCCCTCAGATAAAGGTATCTCCACAGGCAATCTGAAAAGAATTGAGTTGTTGTCTAAGCGTGGCCAATGATCTGCAAAAGAGCCATCCCATAGCCTCTCCACAAGGAGACTAAGTCTATCTTCTCTTGGTTGATTTCTGTTAGAAAATACTACGAGGTGTCGGACTCCAGACAAGAATCATTTTGTGAAGTAAACCATTGTTCTGCAAAATAAGATCACCAAAAGCAAGTTAGTGTTGATGACATGGTCTTGGAAAAAAGAATATATGAAAGTAAAGTGGACGGAGAAGGGCATCATGATAGAGTTGCATCGTCTATCATGAACAAACCCTAAGAAGCAGTAGGACGTCATGATAGAGTTGCATGACGATCATGAACAAGCCCTAAAAAGCAGCAGGGCGTCATGATAGAGTTGCATCGTCTATCATGAACAAACCCTAAGAAGCAACAGGGCGTCATGATAGAGTTGCATCGTCTATCATGAACAAACCCTAAGAAGTAGCAGGGTGTCATGATATAATTGCATTGTCTATCATGAACAAATCGTAAGAAGCAGGAGGGCGTCATGATGGAATTGCATCGTCTATCATGAATAAACCTTAAGAAGCAGCGGGGCGTCATGATAGAGTTGCATCGTCTATCATGAACAAACCCTAGAAATAGGAGGGCATCATGATAGAGTTGCATCGTCTATCATGAACAAACCCTAAAAAGCAGTAGGGCGTTGTGATAGAGTTGCATCATCTATCATGAACCCTAAGAAATAGGAGGGCACCATGATAGAATTGCACCGTCTATCATGAACAAATGACGTTATAAAGGTTTCTGCGTCTCGACAACAGTGTATTTGTTGAGATCAAAAAATCAAACAAAATATCACATATCACTAAAACTGTATATTTGTAAACACACTCACTTATTATATTGTTCCAACAATCCCTAAACATATGCCATTAGTTTCAACATCCCCTAATTATCACGATAAAAATAAAAAAAATTAATGAAAAATAACGTCAAATATTCAATTTTTTAATTTTCGAATTATCGATTCAAAATTGAATCCCTCCCTAAAATCATACCAAAGATAATGCAATAATTATTTATTAGGATAACAATTAAGAAATTAACGAAAAAGAATTTCAAAGATTCAATTTTTTTCTTGAATTATAGATTCAAAATTGAATCTCTCCCTAAAATCCCTAAAATCATGCCAAAGATAATGTAATATCCATTAATTTCATCATATTTTTAAATTATTTAAAAAACACACATAAATTAACTCATTTTTGATTCAAAAGTAACATTTTGTATTTTTAAAAGTATTTAAGGAAAAATTATCATAAACTAGTTAAGTTTAAATTTAAAATTTAATCCCTCCCTAAAATCATGGCAAATATAATGCAATAATTAATTATTAGGATAAAAATTAAGAAATTAAGGAAAATAAATCAAAAGATTCAATTTGAAGCAACGGTGGAAAGTGATCTTAACAATCAACCGAAATGGAGGAAAGATCCAACATGGCCGCATGAACGAAAATTTGAAGGATGTTGATTTGAGGAAAGAACGAAGGAAAGAACCGAGATTTGAGGAAAGAACAGAGGAAAGAACCAACATCATTTTTTATTTTCTAAATTATTTACCAAAAAACACACATAATAAATTAAGTTTACATTTTCTTAATTTTAACATTTTTATTCTAAATTATTTATGAAAAATCATTAGTTTTGCATTCCTAACATTAGATTCCTAAGATTATGCCATATTGCACTACAACAAACTGGGCTTTTAATAGCCCTTGAAGATAGCCCAATTTCAATTTGGCTATTGAAAAGAAAAAATGAAAAAGAAAAAGAAAAATTATATTTTGCTTTGCACGCCCAAATTGAAATTTCACGCCCAAATCTCTTGTGCTCTGCGCGATAGGGTTTTCGTTTCAATCGATTTCTCATCTCTTTTGCTGCCCTCTCGACGACGACGACGCTTTCATCTGTGTCTTCAATCGATTTCAACCGACAACGACGTCGCTTTCATCTGTGTCTGTCGTCTCTCTGTTCGTCGTCATTGTCTTTGCCCGTCGTCTTTCTATTGTCAATTGTCGTCTCTGCTCGTCGTCTCTCTATTGTCGATTATCGTCATTGTCTCTACCCGTCGTCATTAGCTTTGCAATGAACTGCTGCTGAAAAGGTATATATATCATTGCCTTAATGAGAACAGTTTGACATGAAATGTGTTAGAAGAAATTATTGTTTTTACTTATTATTCTTTTCAATTGGAAGATACATAGGTAACTTTTCTTGGGTAACATGCCATTGTTCATATTGTTAAATGGTTTTCATAAATATGAGAATATGAAGTAATCCAATTGACATACTAAAATGTGAGGGACCAAAGATTTGTGATTAACGAAGGATGCCAAAAGAAAAAAAAAGCAAAGAAAACTCTATTTGAAATATATTAGTAAAAAATTGAATTGAATTAAATTAAATTAGTTTAGAAGAAAAAGGAGAAATGGAAGGAAGACTGACCAAGTAAACGGTGGTGTTGCTGTCTATCTCTTATATCCTTATCTCTTACTTTACAACTCATTTAATCAGATTTTCAAGTCAGTTCCTAAGCTTTCAGTCTTCTGCATAATCAAAGGAGTTATTAGTTTGTTCTTTGTATTTCACCTCTTATGAACAATATTGAGTTCTAAATCTTAAACTGCTTATTCTGGTTTACAATCTTTGAAATTTTGCCATTCCTAGCCGAGTGCATTTAATGTCCGAGGAACGATTTAGGATGTTTGGTAACTGGGGTTATCGGGCTAGGTAAGCATCTAATTCACTCGTTGATCTTTTAATTCAAACAGTTAACCGAAAGTGTATTTATGCTATATATTAACGGTCATTGCATCAGTACGCCTAAAAACCCAGTGCTGTCAACTTGAAAGGCAATTTTAACACTTTGTAGCTTTCGGTTTTGCATTATACGTTGATACAGAATTCTCATGTCTGATTGAAGCATTTGATATCTATCTGCACAATTGTCATTTTAGCATCTTTTTCTGCTACTTTATTTCACGCCTTTTCTGATATCTGCTATAGAATGTGCTTGTTTTGTGAGCTTGTATACTTGCTTGAGGCCGTAGATGAATCAAGTTCTGCTGTGTGATATATTATTTGGTTATAGTACAGCTCCTGAGTTCTCCCTTTGTGGCATTTGAGTTCTTTGGCAATTGTTTACATTTTACAAGCATCCGTTTGCAGCTTGCATTTGAAATCAATGCTGAGAAGAACAAGAACCTTTGAAGATATCTCTATTTTCTCATATGCATGTTTTTATGAGCTTTACATAGATAATGTACACTTTTACGACTTTCTTAGCTGGCTGCTTCTGAAAGTCGAACTCATTCATTCGCCATTTATTTCCGCTGTTCCTCTCCTATGTATGTTTGCTTGTTGTTCCCTCCGTTTTCTTATGCTTAAGGAAACTTTAAGATATGACAGTAAACGAGAATGTAACTTTTCTCGAGTCACCTTTGTTAGCTCTGGTATATCATTTATACATACAGTTATAGTCAGACCGTTGAGCTCAATATGTTATAAGATCAAAAAGTTGTGCTAAATGAGTCGAGGTGGGAGTTTCTTGATGAATGATGCCTTCAGTTTTCTTAAGAAAAGGGAAAAAAAGCATGGAGTTTATTTCTCCTTTTTGTTATAATATCAAATCATTTCTAAGTTGGTTGTTCTTTGAATTTTGAAATGTTATGATTTCCTAAGTTAGTTGTTCTTAGAAGAAATCTGGATGTAATCAAAATTATCTGGATTAGAGACATATTTAGCTTAATTTTCTAGTATATTTTGATATTTTTTGGGTAATATCTCTTCTATCGTTGTTTCATTTAAGAAATATTTGTATAATTGTTTCACGCGAAAGATATTTGGACAAAATCATCCCCTAGCATTGGCTACTTGCATTTTTTGTTGGGAGCTGTTGAACAATATCGACATCTCTATGTTAATATTTTTCTTTTATGCAACCTGACTTGACTTATGTTTTGCATTTTTTGACTCAATTGTATCATTATCAGACTCAAATTAGTGCGGTTCAGATCAAACAAGTTGTTCTTTAACTCATTGTTATTTTACTAGTTCATTTGCTTTATTTGGTGGTTTCGCTAACTCTTTGAAAACAAAGAAAAAACAGTCTCGTTATTCATCAGCAAAGACCAAAAATTAAAGTTTGATTGGGTTAAAATTTGTGTTGGATCAAGTTATAAAAGGACCTTGTCTTAACAGGATTACCTATATATCCTGACCAACCATGATTACCCAACCTAGTCAAGTAGTTTCTTAACAGGACTTTGCCTTGCCTTTTGCTTCCCATGCAAATGGGATTACCTTGTCTCAAAATAATCAAAGTATTTATGTTGTGACGATTAATTAATAAGAGTACTATCTATGTTCCTTTTCATTTCTTCTTTGACTTCTTTTCATATTCTCTTTTCTCAAGTAGTGCTTGTTGACCAAGTCATTGACGATTGAATTGGTCATTCAATTAAATGCACCAACATCTCAAAAATGTTCAACAAAGATTGGGTACATTTAAATCGGTATGAAATTTTCTGCAAGAAGTGAAGAAAAGGAAGCCAAATGCCAACAAATTTTTATGTCCATGTAAAGATTGTAGAAACATGGCACATTGTGATTTTCAAATCATATATGAGCACTTGGTCATTAAGGGAATGGACCCTACATATAACTTTTGGTACCATCATGGGGAAGTATGTGAAGGAGATGAAATGGAGAATGAAGTTGATGATAGTTTTATGTGTGAAGCAACAAACTTCTATGAGAGCACATATATGGGAAAAGAGGACATCATTCATGACAATTCTACATCAAGGAAGGAAAACAAATTTTCTCAAAAGGCGGAAGAGGCAAATACGCCATTGTATGGTGGTTGTATGAAGTATACAAAGATGTCAGCAGTTGTAGCATTGTACAAACTGAAAACTTTTAATGGTTGGTCAGATACAAGCTTCACTAGCCTTTTGGGGCTTTTGCATGACATGCTCCCAATGGACAATGTTATTTCAAGATCCATTTATGAAGTTAGAAAATTATTTAAGGAATTTGATTTAGGTTACCAAAAAATTCATGCATGTGTTAAAGACTGTTGCCTATTTAGAAATGAGAATGAAAAGTTAGAAAGTTGTCCTCATTGTGCGAGTTCAAGATGGAAGATTGATGAACGAACAAACCAAATCAAACAAGGTGTGCCCGCCAAGGTATTGAGATACTTTCCTATCATTCCACGACTTAAACGGATGTTTAAAATAAATGAAGTTAGTGAAAGTTTACGTTGGCATTTGAGTTATAAAAGTACTGATGGAAAGATCTTACATCCCGTTGACTCTGTTGCATGGGAAACAATTGATAAAAATGGCCTGAGTTTTCAATGGATCCACGTAATCTTAGGTTGGGCCTTGCTACAGACGGGTTTAACCCCTTCTCCAATTTAAGTAGTCGATATAGTTGTTGGCCGGTCATGCTTGTTACTTACAATCTTCCTCCTTGGTTATGCATGAAAAAAGAAAACATAATGTTGACACTGTTGATTCCTGGTCCCAGACAACCCGGAAATGATATTGATGTATATCTACAACCCCTTGTGGAAGATTTACAACAATTATGGAAAGGAATACAAGTTTATGATATTGTAGGCAACACACATTTTAATTTGAGATCAATTCTTATGTGGACTATAAATGATTTTCCAGCATATGGAAATCTTGCCGGATGCACTACAAAAGGTAAATATGCATGCCCGACATGTGGAGATAGTACTCGTTCTTATTGGTTGAAACATAGTAAAAAATTTGCATATATGGGTCATAGACGATTCTTGTCAAGGGCTCATCCATATCGAAGAAAAAAAGCATGGTTTGACGGTAGAATAGAAGAAGAGTTACCCCCCAAAATAGCTACAGGTAGTGCAATTTATGCCCAACTTCAAAATTTTAATAATTGTTGGGGAAAATGTGAAAAGAAAAAGAGCAAAAGTCATAAAGATTTGTCAAACCAAAGGTGGAAGAAGCGATCGATTTTCTTCGATCTACCATATTGGAAGGTAAACCAACTTGAAGTTTATGATATATCTTATTACATTTCAAATTAGTATGATTCGAACTATGTCATAAACTATTTGAAACTCTGATTGTCTAGGAAATACCAATACGACACAACTTGAATGTCATGCACGTGGAGAAGAATGTATGTGAAAGTATTATAGGTACATTATTAGATATAAATGGAAAGTCAAAAGATGGGGTTAATGCAAGAAAAGACTTACAACTTTTGAAAATTCGTCCTGACTCGTATCCTCAAGATTGTGGAGGAAGAACTTATCTACCTCCAGCTCCACATACATTGTCGAAGTCCGAGAAAAAAATATTTTGTTCAAGGTTGTACAAACTGAAGTTGCCTGACGGATACAGTTCAAACATTTCAAAGTGTGTATCATTAGATGAATGCAAAGTGATGGGGTTGAAGTCTCATGATTATCATGTGTTGATGCAACAACTTTTACCAGTGGTGCTTAGAGGCTTGCTCCCAAAAGACCAAGACATGCAATATACAGGTTATGCTCATATTTTAATAGACTTTGCCAACGTATAATTGATAGAGAGGTTATGTTGGATCTTGAAAAAGAAGTGGTGGACATTTTATGTCTTCTTGAAAGGTACTTTCCTCCGTCATTTTTTGACATAATGACACATTTGATAATTCATTTGGGTCGCGAAGCCTGCATATGTGGACCGGTTCAATTTCGTTGGATGTACCCATTTGAAAGGTACATGTCTTTGGTCCATTCATAATTATGATTTTTCATGTATTAATAACATTTATTTTAGATACATGAAGGTATTGAAAGGTTATGTACGAAACAAAGCACGACCAGAAGGGTGCATTGCAGCATGTTACTTAGCTGATGAATGTGTTGACTTTTCAAACAAGTATTTTAAACAATCAGTTGAGGTAGTGAATAGTCAACAACGTAATGAAGAATACCAAAACGATGTCATCTTAGAGGGTCGTCCTATATCTTTTGGAACTTCAGTTGAACTATTCGATGATGTACTTGGAAATGCACATCGATATGTCTTATTCAACACATCAGAGGTGGAACCATTTATAGAGTGAGATATGACCCTAAACAATATTATTAATACTTTAATTTGAGTCTATGAATGATCGTTTATTTGGACAGGATGCATATGAATGAACTCATGGTTTTAGACAAGAGACTAGAAAAAGATTCCAATCTACTTTGGAAGATTCATACAGAACAATTTCCATTGTGGTTGAAGTCTAAGGTGATACTAACTAATTTGTAAACATCCTATCAAACACTGCATATATGAAACTGTAAGATACTTTAACTAACAGGTAGATATGTTTATTCTTATCAGATTGAATTAGATTCATCCGTTGAAGGTTACTCTGAGTTGTTAAAATGGCTTGCGAATGGACCACGAAAGAATGCAATGTCTTACACTGGATACATCATAAATGGAAAAAGATTTCACACAAAGAGTGTTGAAAAATCAACTCAAAACAATGGTGTTGTTGTAGATGCTACAACATTATGTCGATCTAGTGCCAAAGATAAATCTCAAGTTATGGATGTAGTTGCTTATTACGGAGTGTTACAAGAAATCATCTTGTTAGACTATTATGTCTACCAGCTTCCAATCTTCAAATGTGATTGGGCAAATGTTCGCAATGGAGTAAAAGTTGAGGAAGGATTCACTCTTGTTAACTTACATCAAAGTCAAAGCAAGTTTGTACGAGAGCCTTTCATACTAGCCTCACAAGCCAAACAAGTGTTTTACGCTAGAGAAAATGACACTTCAAATTGGTATGTCGTATTAAAAGCACCACCAAGAGGGTTTCACGACTTAGAAATGTACGATGAGAATTATGATGATACTTTGGTTAGTAATGAAAACATAAGTAATGCAGTTGAAGATGTTGATGAAAGTGACGAGCTTACTTATGCAAGACAAGATTGTGAAGGTGTTTTCATTTCAGAAGTTGTTTGAGAAGTAGGTTGAGAAGTAATAGATTTTTGAAGAACCAAAGTGTTCTTATAACTTTTTGGTGTGCCCATCTCAATAGAGATATTGTGAATTAGACTTCTCTCTATATATCCTCTTCTTTTTTCTTCTTTCATTATAGCATTAGACTATTCGTTTTTGTGAAATGTGAATCATCAGACACAAGTATTATATATTATGTACTCCCTTTCTGTTTTTCTTTTTATGTATTCTCATCTCACTTAAATGAATGTGCTTAACAATGGCTCTTTGTTCTTTATCTTTCAAGATACCATGTCTTTAAAAGTAAAAGGTAAGAAAAGGTCTACACGAAGGAAGCTTATTGGCGATAGTTTGCTTCTTCCAAATGAGGAAAACATGGAAAGTTCTCCCATTGATGTCCACCCCAATACTTTATCACCGAAGCCTAGTGACAAGATACTTGAAGGTAATCCTATATTAGACTCACCAGCTGCTCGAACAAGATTAGCAATTCGTAGGCAAGCAACAACTTCTAACGTGAATGGATTTGAAGAACCTCAATTGGAAACGACAACTTTGCCTAATGAGAAGGCAGTTGAAGATCATGTTGTCGATGAAGAACCTCCATTTGAAACGATGACTTTGCGAAAAAAGACAAGAGGACCTACAAAAATGAAGACAATAGCCATTGAAAAACAATCAAGAGTGGACATTGTTTTCAATGAATATGGACAACCCATTGGTAATGAATCGGTAGGATTGGCTTCTTTTCTTGGACCACTAGTGAGGGAGGTTGTACCAGTGAATCTTGAGAATTGGCTAAAACTACCAACAAGATTGAAAGTAGTGTTATGGAAATCTATCCAGGTATTAAGTTACTCTATTTTTCTTTAATAAGTTCATTACTTTATTAAGTTACATTATTTTTCATTTCTAACTCTTTTATACTTCAGTCAAGGTACAATGTGGAAGATTGGCAAAAAAAGTTTTTCTTCCAAAAGATTGGTAGATTATGGAGGGCTGGAAAATCTCGTTTAGTAAAAAAAATTCGAGATGCCCCAACAAAGGATGAAATTTTGAAGCTAATGCCTGATAATTTACAATCTGTAGATGATTGGATGGATTTTGTGAGTGAGAAGACTAGTGCAACCTTCAAGGTACGTAAATCTCTACTTCAAAACATATACACTTACATTTGAATTATTAATTTGTGTGAAGTATGAATGTCTTTTATTTGAGTAGTTGAAAAGTGAAAAATACAAAGCCATGAAGAAAAAACAACTCCCACATACATGTAGTAGAAAAGGGTATGCTCGCTTGGCCGAAGAGATGGTAAAGTTTGTTACTATACTTCAATTTTGCATTCGTATCGTATATGTGGTTTCATTGTATAAATCTCATTTTGTAGAGAAAAAGTAGTTCAGATCCATCTTTGGTCACAAGGGTTGCATTATGGACTAAAGCTCACAAAAGGAAGGATGGACAACCGGTGAATTCACAAGTTGCTGAGACACTTGTATGTCTTCTTTGCAATTTATGTTCGTATTCTTAGACTTGATTATCGTTATTGAATCTTTTGGTATCTTAATTATATATGTTGTTGGGTCTTTCTGTGTGCAGGAATCTTTAGCTTTTCTAATGATTTTTGATATTCAACCAAAAATCATATGTATTCATATAAACTTTATTCAAATTTTCCACAAACAATCATAACTCTCAAACCCCACGACTATTTTCTATTATAAATAATTCACCAATGTTAACCACAACCTTTAAAATGAAATAAGTAGAGAAATCAGTCCAAGAGATTATCAAATAAGCAATAATGGATTTGACTAACTCAGAAAGTTGGCTGAAGAGAAGAAAACTCATAAACAACAAAGTTCAAATTCTTACATTCCAAGAATCAAGTGAAAAGGATCTAAGCAACCCTTGAATTGTTGAAAAAAGAAAAATTCTATAAAGCTATTTGTTCCAAAATAGAGAGAAATAAGAGCTGCCATGGTTTTAGCAGTGTCAAAACAGAGAATACGGAGAGTGGGAGGAGTGGATTTATCATGGAAAAAGAATTGAAGGGTTTGATTGGTGGTGCCTTTGATTGAGCTAGAAAGCCACGGCATGGTGGCCACAACCATGGTCTTGAATGGAAAAGGATTGAAGTAGTTTTTGTTGGGTGAAACAGAAGAAGAGAGAAGAAGAAGAAGAAGAAGAAGAAGAAGAAGAAGAAGAGAAGAAGAAGAAGAAGAAGAAGAAGAAGAAGAAGAAAAGAAGAAGAGAAGAAGAAGAAGAAGAGAAGAAGAAGAAGAAGAAGAAGAAGAAGAAGAAGAAGAAGAAAAGAAGAAGAAGAAGAAGAAGAAGAAGAAGAAGAAGAAGAAGAAGAAGAAGAAGAAGAAGAAGAAGAAGAAGAAGAAGAGAAAAGAAGAAGAAAGAAGAAAAGAAGAAGAAGAAGAAGAAGAAGAAGAAGGAAGAAGAAGAAGAAGAAGAGAGAAGAAGAAGAAGAAGAGAAGAAGAAGAAGGAAGAAGAAGAGAAGAAGAAAGAAGAAGAAGAAGAAGAAGAAGAAGAAGAAGAGAAAGAAGAAGAAGAAGAAGAAAGAAGAAGAAGAAAGAAGAGAAAGAAGAAAGAAGAAGAAGAAGAAGAGAAGAAGAAAGAAGAAGAAGAAGAAGAAGAAGAAAGAAGAAGAAGAAAGAAGAAAGAAAGGAAGAGGGATGGAGGTTTAAGGAAGAACAATTGAATTGAAATGGGTATATGAAGGAAAGAAGAGATATTAATGGAGATTTCGGAGCTGGTTCTTAAAAGACGCAGTTGGGGACAGTTGGGATTTGCAAGTGTTAGACAGAAGTTTGAGGAAGACTTGCAACTATAAAGGATGAAGAAAGAGAAATAAAAATAAAAAAGACCAGGACTTTACATTCCAATTCCAGTTTCTTTCTTTCTCTCTTTCTTCAACTACGAAATCCAATCAATTTTTGGTCTTCCTTCACATTATTTTATTAAATGGGAAATTCTTTCTCTATTTTAATAAATAAAATAAAACCCTCTAGTAAATATATTTAGAACATTATTGCTGAAACGCCTATAACTTGTTGTGTTCACCTGTTTGCATATTGACGTGCAGATTTAGACATTTGTGTTCACCTATAATTATAGTTTATCCATCTAGTAATTAAATCCTCTTCTTGTTGTGAAAACATTCCTCTCTTCAAATCAGGTCTCAAGTAGTTTATCCATCTTAGCCTACAACTTTTCCCACATCTTTCCAACACAGCACCAATCAAACAGTAAACAACAACAGCAACAACTTGTATTAAAGAATTGCTGAACAACTTGTATTAAAGAATTGCTGAACATCACTTTGACTAAGTGTAATGTTAGATATGTGTTTATATATTGCTAGAAGTGTATATATATTATTACAAAACAGTAGGTAAAAGTTACAAAACAGTAGGTAAAAGTTACAAAACAGCAAGCCAAAAATACCTACAGTCCACTAAGAATTATGTTACAGTAGCTTACATCTTTAATAAAACAGTAGCTAAAAGTTACAGCAGCTTAGATCTTTAAGAATTGTTAAGGTCTGTTTGTTTATATATTGCTAGGAGCGTATTGAACAAACTGAGGCTGTGAGACGACAGTTTCAACAACAAACGTGGTTGATGATGCTTTAAGTAAAGTTCGTGGCCCCCGATCGTGGTCATGTAAGAGGATTTGGGTTTGGTGTGACTCGTTTAAAAACTATCTCTTTTGTCTCACCAAGATCACAAGTATAAGGTTCTTGAAAAAGAAATATTTGAAGATGAAGGAAGAAATGGTAGAAATGAAAAACAATGAAAAGATGAAATGATCGAAATGAAAGCACTTATGTTTATCTTATTTAAAGAAACAGGTATTTCTTTTTTTTCTTTTTACTAACTTAGATTCTTTTTTTTCTCGTAGTAGTTAACTATATTTTTGGTTTCATATGTGGATTATCATAGACTGAACCAAGTGAGGAACTTTCAAAATGCTACTGCTAGTGTGCTTAAGCGACTAAATATTCCTCCAATGCCTTCTCCATCGGTAAATTTATTTGTAATAGGATGAAAATTGTTTATGATGTCATTATCTTCTTATCCTAGTATCTCATATTTGTTTTTTTCACAGAGTATCAATAACAACAGTCAAACTAAGTGCAAGTTATTAGATTGGTATGGCTCGAGAGAGATTGTTGCTGAAGGAAGATGGTCTTCTAATGATCCAACTGCTATGGTCCATCATATTCCTATTGGTCCACATGCAATTAGAGTATGGATTGATGTAGCAAAGAAACCAAATGCATATTTGTGGAGGTCAACATCAGAAATGACATGTATTGAAGAAGCTTTGGGAAGTACAGTTGCATGGCCATATGATAAAGTGATCATTAGTATGTTGTCTAATTCTAATATTTTTTGTCTACATTTTTTAAAGATTTTCTATACTTGTTTAATTAATATATGTTTTACAAATTTATGTAGGTGAATGAAATGGAGTCGTCTTCACCAGAGGACTAAAGATTGTACACTTATGACGAACTTTGCTTGTAGACTTATGATGAACTTTATTTGTATTTTGAGGGTTAATTTGTGCGGTTCATACATTATTTACTAATATGTGTATTTTGATTGGTAATGTGTATGGTTGGTACATTTAGAATGACTACATTGTTTGATAATTTTAGTACATTGTGAATGGTTTTATAGATTTTTGAGAAAAATGTTACCTATATTTTGATTGAAAACGATTAAATAGCATTATTACTGAAAATCATAGCTATAAATACTATACTGTCGAAAAAGGCTATTATAGTTAAAAATTATAGTTATAAACAATATACTATAGCATCGACAAAATGCTATTATAGCTGAAAATTATAGTTATAAATACTATATTATAGCTTCGAAAAAAGGCTATTATAGCTGAAAATTATAGTCATAAATACTATATTATAGCATCGAAAAAAGGCTATTATAGCTGAAAATTATAGTTATAAATACTATACTATAGCGTCGAGAAAGCGCTATTACATATTAAAGATAGCACATTATTTAAGCTATATTAACTTATTATAGCTCTAACGAAAAACGCTATCAAATGTTTTTATAGCAACGTATATAAGCTATATCTTCAAACTCTACGATAGCACTAGTTATAGCTTTGAGAAAACGCTATAAAAAGACCCAGACTTTTAATAACATGGGCTGTCAGACTTTCGTTAGCTATCGTTTATGTTATTTCATGTAGTGTTGGTGTATTTTTTGAGATAAACAAATCAAACAAAATATCACATATCTGAATACAGTGTATTTGGAAAGAATAATTCTTAGCTAAATCAAAAAAATATTTTATTGTTCCAACAATCCCTAAAGATATGCCATTAGTTTCAACATCCCCTAATTGTTTGGATATAAAATACAATGTATTAATTTTAAATTCTTAAATTGAATTCCTAAAATTATGCCAAAGATAATGGACAATCCATTAATTTTAGATAAATTTATTTTGTTGGGTGTTAAAGTTATTTAAGTTTGGAAAGGAAAAGAAAAAAAAGATATAAATTTTATAATATTATAATATCATATAATATAATATAATATAATATGAATTATATTATTATTATTGTTATTATTATTATTATTATATCTTTTTTTAAAACCCTAAATTCATCATCATCTTCTTCATCTCAGCCGCAACCCCCCCTCACTCTCATCTTCTTCTTGGAAATCACACGTCGCGGTCCCCCTCCCTCTCTTCTCCCCACGAGATCTCCGGCGACAATCTCCCTCCGTCCGTCAAAGCCGCCACCGTCACCTTTGTTCTCCGTCAAGCTTCTGTTCGTCGTTAGCCCAAGCTGCCAGACCCCGAGCCGCTCCTCTTTTCGTCAGCCATCTCCTCTGCGTCGCGACATCCGGATCTGAATCGAGCAGACTGTGTCTGCTCCAACTAGTATTTGTCTGCGAAGCTCCGACTATTGTCATCGCATCTCCACGAACCCAGCCGCCACCGTCATGATCTCCCATTCGCGTGAAGCTTGTTGCACCATCCATCTTTCTCCGTAGCACGCTGCCACACCAGTGCGTGCTCTCCTCGCCGTTGAAGAAGCCTCCATCCTCGAGCAGTCATGTCCCAAGTGTGGGTGCATAGTTTGTATTAATTATAGGGTATTTTTGGATTATGTTACAAATGTATTTAGAAATCACATTTGTCAATTAGGTAGGGAAATTTATGGTATTGTTTTCCCATTTATTATTTAAAAAATTTCTGTTTTGCTATTTGTCAATTTAAAAATAAAATTGTCATTTATCCAAAGTAAACCTCTAATTTTACTATTCTTCTTCTTAGCCCTTTATTTAATAAGGGTTATTTGAATTGAAAAGTTACAAAAACAATTGATTGGGTTTAAAAAGTATTTTAACCCAACTCAAAAGAATACCCTACTTCTAAGTTGCAGGAATGATCCAAATAAATAAAAATATTTTATTTCTTTTATTTTTATTTCTTGTATTTCGTATCCTTATTTTTCTATTTTTAAATTTGTTTACATTATTTTTTCTATACGATTAATTTTGAATTTAAAAATCTCTTTATATATTATTTTAAATTCTGTAAAATTCAATTTTTTGAATATTTAAAATTTTACTAATTTCATATGCATGTTTATCTATTATTTTTATTTTCATTGCATTTAAAACTACTTTACTTCTACGATATACAAATTTTTTTCACTAAAACATTCCATTAGCTTCACTTTAATATTTTTGATCACATACTCAATCAGATATTGTCACACCCTGTTTTAAGATTTTCCCTCTAACCTAGATTGTGGGGTGAATCTACTCTTTAAAACAATCCTTTTCAAACGTAAGATTGATAAAACGTCCTTAAAAAATTCTATAAAATTTTGACAGCACCTCCCTTAAAATATAGTTTAGCCAAACCTGTAAATGGGAGAAATTTTGCACTTCTATAAATGTATGTGTAACGCCCCGAAAATTTAAGGTAAAATTTTCTCGTTTTATGTAAATTATTCGGAATTCTAAAATGTTGGTGTAAGTTGATATAATAATATAATATTAATTATATTATTATTATTAATATTTATTTTATTTGTTATAATATTAATATTATAATTTTTATTATTATTTAATATTATAGTAATATTATTATTTTAAAACAATAACATTTTTATTACATAATATTAATTTATTATTTATTTAATATTAATATTATTAATATATTATTATTATTACTTTATTATTATTATTATTTTTATTTAATATATATTATTATTATTTATTTTAAATTATTTAATATTAATAATTTTAATATTAATTATACTTATTTTGTTTTAATATGTGTATATATATATATATATATATATATATATATATTTAAAAAAAAAAAAAAAAAGAGAAACCCTAAAGGAGACGCGCGAGCCCCCCCCCCCTCCAAAATTTTCTTCTTCTTCGGTCGTCTTCCTCAAGCCACGCCACCGCCACCCGAGCCCCATCCATTTTCTCTTCTTCCTTCATCCCTTCCTTCCTCGTCTCTGCATCGCCGCCAGCGTCGTCGTCTCCATCTCCGAAAACGAACAGCCGCCGCGACCATCCATTCGGATCTCCTCTCGGCTTCAACTCGCCCGACGCCGCCGCACCTCTCCGGTTTTTTTTTTCTCTCTTCCGCCTTCGTCTCCGTCACCATATCTCTCTTCCTCTCCGTCTCCGTCTCCTGTAACGCCTCCCAGTGTCGTTCGCCACGGTCGTCGGACGCCGGAGAGCCACCGTTCGTGATTGCCCGATCCGCGCTGCAAAAACCCGACCCGGTTCCAAGCCGTACCCGAGCCGCCATCCTTTTCCGAGCCGAGCCCCAAGCCGAGCGAGCCGCGAGCCGAGCCGCGAGCCGAGTGAGCCGAGCCGCGAGCCGAGCCGCGAGCCGAGCAAGCCGAGCCGAGCCGAGAACCAAGCCGAGCCGAGCCGAGCCGAGCCGAGCCGAGCCAAACCGAGCCGAGCCGAGCCGAGCCGAGCCGAGAACCAAGCCGAGTTAAGCCGAGCCGAGCCGAGCCGAGCCGAGCCGAGTCCAAGCCGAGCCGAGCCGAGCCACCTGAGCCTTCTTTCCTCCACTTCGGTTCACGGTGAGTCTTCGGTAAGGATTGTTTTGATGAATTCCCTAATGTTACCTCGTCCGATTCGAGTTTGAATGTTGGATTAAGATATGGCCCTACTTTTCTCCCTTGAAGGTAGTACAGAGTTGACGCTTAAGTTCTCGGGTTCCGCGGCAGACCTGGTTGGAGATAGCTTCCTTTCCTTGAGTAAGTCAACGGATAACCTTTTAAAACAACTGCTGCTAAAGTCACCAACTAAAACTTTCGTGTTTTGTTAGGTAGATCTGTCGAGCGTGGATTTCGATCGAGGGGCATAACCGAGTTTCAGGTAAGGGTTTTCCTACTACTGGACCCCGAGTCCAGGCTGAAACCGTGGTAATCCACAGGAGATTACACGTTTGTGACTGTACTGAATATCTGTATGCGTGTTGACTGTTAAGTACTGATACGGATATGTGCATCCTTCGGGAGCACTAGACTGATATGTGCATCCTTCGGGAGCACAAGACTGATATGTGCATCCTTCGGGAGCACTAGACTGATATGTGCGTCCTTCGGGAGCACTAGACTGATATGTGCGTCCTTCGGGAGCACTAGACTGATATGTGCATCCTTCGGGGGCACTAGACTGATATGTGCATCCTTCGGGAGCACTAGACTGATATGTGCATCCTTCGGGAGCACTAGACTGATATGTGCATCCTTCGGGAGCACTAGACTGATATGTAGGGTACCCCCGAATAGGAAGTTAACTGTTGTCCCCTAACGGGCCCAGTAGTGGGTCCCTTACTGGGTATGTTTATACTCACCCTTTTTCTTCTTTAACTTTTAAGGTAGGGGTACAGCGAGGGGCAGACCGACGAGAGGCAGGAAGGATGCGTGAAGGCCATATGGACGCGTCTGATTTTCTTTCGCTTCCGCTATGTATTTTGTCAGAATATTTTGATTGTGATTTTTGGACTGGTGACTTGACATTTTATCTTGTGATTTTTTTGAATTATTTAAAATAGGGCCCGAAACTGTCTTTTGTAAGGTTTATACTGTTTTAATGAATCGTATCTGGTCCGTTTTGAATTTTACGTTGAATGGTCGAGTTTTGGTATTTGGTAGTGACCTCAGCTTAGTCCGGAAAAGTTGGGTCGTTACAGTATGCAACTTCAAAATCCACAACACATCAAATGTGTCTCACCAAACACTCATTTAGACAGTTTCAGAGTTTCAAATAGGGTTAAGATTCAAACTAAATATCGCATATAAAAGATTACAATCCAATGAAGGATTTCTCAAAACACGAGTCCTTAGCGCTCTCTTTCTACATTTAACCTCCCCAAGATGGAATACAAAAGATAACTATATATATACAAAAATATAATAGAGATCTACAATTGATGACGAGGGTTCAACCAATGCTTGGCCCTTGGTCGCTACCTGAGAGGGGAGAAAATATTAAAAACGTAAGTTGAAAACTCAGTGAGTGGTAAGTTTCTTAGAAGTAAAACTCGTAAAACATGCTTAAATAGAAAATCTGTAAATATGCATTAGTAAAGAAATATTAGTTAAAACATCATTTTCTCGTAGCCACTAATCAACCAACAAACTTATTGTCAATCCAACCATGGCAAGATGTCTAAATATACGACCAAAGATAGCTGCACATGATCGAAGAATCATACGGCCAAAACTAGCTCACGCATATTTAGTACCTACCACGATAGCAACTTCCATCTAATCAAATCCAACCATGATAGCATACTAAATGTACGACCCGGAATAGCTCACACGTGATCCATATCCACAAAGAAACACGTGACCAAATGAAGCTAACGTATACATAGCACCTACCACAGTGACAACATCGATCCAATCCAATTCAACCATGATAGCATACTAAATACATGGCCCAGAATAGCTCACACGTGATCCACATCCACAAGGAAACATGCGGCCAAATGAAGCTCACACATACTTATCACCTACCACAGTAACAACATACCGCTCCTATGTGCATATAAAGCCACCCACCATGAGTTAAGCTTGGCTTGAAGCTATATCAAAATCCTCTAACCACATCCTCACCTAGGCTCAGGTTCTCGAATCTTTGGTCACGACCTCTTTCAGATCCGGAACCCCCTGACAACCATAGATGGCGCTACGAAAATACATTCACGTAGCCTTAGGAAAATCACCTTCTTGTTTACTATAAACATCGGTTAAACATATTTCAAAACCAAGTATAATCAAAACTTGAAATACGATTTTGTAAAGTTCAAGCCATACACATTCTTAAAATCGCAATGAATAAATACATCGTTTAAGTATAAATGGAAACAAGAACTTGAAACCCATTTTTATAAAATTCAAGTCATAAGCATCCTTAAAAACGCGATGCGTATACACATTGTTTAAACATAAATGAAAACATGTCATAAAAAGCTAAAGTCGTAGTAGTTCCAAGCCATATCATGAGATAACATGTATAAATATAAAGAATGCTTGAAAATAAGCCACTCACAGTCAATAACTCGATTCCTCAGGGTTATACGCTTTCCCCACTTCAATTTGGTCTGGAACAACGATCAATGACCCTCAGTTATCTTCGCATATCCAGATATTACAACTATCTATAAAATACTTCATCATGACAACTCAAACTATTTATGGTTCAATGGGTTGAATTCCACTTTTCTTATTAACTTTGTATTATTCACTACATGCTTTAATTTAGGCTAAAAATTTCACTTTTGGACCTTTAAACCTCAACTTAAACTTCTAACGTCACAAGCACCCAAACTTAAGTTGTAATTTAAAGTTGTATGCTCTTATATCCCATATCCATACCTAAGAGGTTTAGATCCATTAACAACTCAATATCAATTTAACGAGTCAAAACTTAGGAACTTACCCAAACTTGTCTAAAACGACCTTAAACGTGTTGATCAATGTTTCTAAGTCCTCAAAATCCTCAATGTTTCTAAGTCCTCAAAATCTTCAATCTCTCATATATAACAATATGGGTAATATCAAGTTCATGCTAAAAACTAAATGGGTATTCAGAAAACTATAAGAAAACATATTAGAATTTCCCAAAACCTTACCAAAGGCTTACAAATAACCTCAACTTCAATGGACAATACTCTAATGTCTTTCTAAACTCGAATTTAGCATCTAAAATTATGGGTAAGTTGATTTTTCTCCAAACACTTGATAGGTATCATAATTAAAGCAAAAAATCAAAGTATGTTCAAGAATTCCTTAGAAAGTCAACTATCGATGAAATTATTCCAAACACTTATCAAAGTAATCTTATTTCTAAAGAACAACACCCTCACGACCTTATAACTCAAAAAACTAGCTATCAACACCATGGGTTATTCAATATTATCGCTAACATTAGATGGGTACTCAAGATCGGCTCCAAAAAGCTTAGAATCTTACCCAAGTTGTGCCAAAATGCCAAATTTTGAGTTTCAAATGGCTGGACAGCAGCTCAAACTCTTCTAAACTCGAATCTACCAACAAGATGTAATGGGTATTGTGAAAACTAAGTCAAAACTTAATGGGTAATTGAAACTCATCAAGAAATCTAACTAAAATAAAGAAGATTTACCCCAAAACTTAGATCCGACGATAAGAAGTTAGAAAAGAACGAAGTTGGCCACTATTCGGCTTGTAAAACGACGGTGAATGATGGTTAGGTGCTAAACAACTAGGCTGACAACGAAATCCTTGGAGGGACTCGGAAAGAACGACTTCGATCAAGCCCAAAGTCTTCAAATTTGCGTGACCCACAAAGTGTTCGACGTGAGGTGGCTATTGTTCGACTAGATGGGCGACGCAACAACGGTTGATTTAGCGTCGGTGAGCCACGCCGTGATTGAAGGCGTCGTACTTGATGTTGGAAAAGGAAGACATGAACACGGGGTCACCTGGGTTACGTTGGTTGGTGAGTCAAACGCCGCAAGGGTGGCTGATGGTAGCGTTAGCTAGAGGAGAGAAAGAGAGGTGTGGTCGACATGCTAGAGAGAGATGGTGAGTGGAAGAATGTTCCAGAGGGTCTCACGATTTCTTGGAGAAGAAGAAGAATTTTTCTTCTTTTCCTTTATCTTAACTTTAATAATAATAATAGAATGACCAAAATGCCCCTCACTTTAATTTTTAAACTTACTTTTTTGTCCATCTTCATTCTTTTCAACATCTAATAAAACAATTTAAGTTTTAAACTCAACTAAAATAGTTCTAAATTTTCCTTTCAATTAACTCAACCTTAAAAGATTATAAAAAATACTCCAACTAGTTTTTCACCATTTAGGAGATATTAAATAAATAAATAAAATAAAGGAGAGTGGAACGAAGGCTTACAGATATTATCAACAAAAGCTTCCTTACCCAATCAACACATAAAAATTATATCAAGAGCATGTTGTACGATTCACGATTATATAAGATTGAGTGCACCAAGATGACCTATTTAATGACTTTGGAAATAAATTAATGATCATCAAATACACAAAGTTTACTAGATAATTTGCGAAGTAGTATAATTGAGTTAGATGTGAGTAAAAAAAAATTTAAGGCATGCTATTGTCTTTAGTAAAATAATTTACAAATGACTTTCCTAAGAGATAACATTTGTCAACCAAATTTGGACAATATTTGGAGGATATATACAATTTTGTTGTTGTTTTAGACGTACATTAGGACATGTTTGTATTGGATGATATAAAACTATTGATAATTTCTTTTTTGGTGTTTAAAGTATGACATGTCTCTTTTATATGATATTATTATAAAAAAATATTTATCAAACAAATTTCTGTTTTTGTTTTCTTTTTTAAAAAAATACGAAAGAATAATAATTATCAAACATATCCCTCGTTCTTATTTATATTTCCTAACAAGTAGAAAACAAGAAATAAAAATAATAATAAACTAAGATTATAATAACCTTTTCTTGTTAGAGTATATACTATTTAAAATTCCCAAATTAGCTAAGTTAACACTATTTCAAAGCCCCTCGTTTGCTACAATATTTACTATTTGCTACATTTTACTATTTATTTACTTTTATTAATTTACGTTCATCATTTTTAATTCTTTGCCACATTTTTACTATTTATTTATTAAACTAAAATAGTTTACACATCAAACACATATTATTATAACTCAAACTAAAATAATCTAATACTCAAACTATTATAATCCAACTGTGTAATAATCCACTATTGTCTAAAAAGACCCTTACAGAGTCATTTGGTTGGGTCTAGGGAAATGGTAATGAGCTTGGGCATTACAAGCCCATGCTTGTTTCAAAGCCTAGGGTCCGTTTGGATTGATTTAAAAAAAATTAATAAATTTATTTTTGTTCAAACTCATTTTTGTAAAACTTGTTTAAAATACACTTTAAAAATAGTTTTGAGAAGCTTCTAAATACTCTAATTTTCTTCAAAATAACTTATTTTTAAATTATACACTTGAAAATGTAATCCAAACATATCATTAGATTACTTACCCCAACATCATGAATTAAATTAAGGGGTTTCTACACAAGTAGTCTAGATATATAGGCAACATTAAATAAGAAGCTTTAATATACCATTTTTTACATAAAAGAGACAATAGACTTCCATTTTACACAAAAGTCAAGCCCAAATGATCATAATACTCTCGTTAATTTCTAGGCGTTTTTTATTTTATTTTAAAAAATAAGAAATGCCTAATGACATAAATATGTAAAAAATGAAAATAGTTTCCTTATTTTTATTTTTTTTATTGTCATTGTTATATGGTCTTTTACATGATTTTTTTAATTTTTTTTCATTCATATGTTTTTATGTTGCTCGCATTTTTTACAAATGTATGTACGTTTTTTTTACCATTTTTATTTTTATCTTCTACAACTTCTATAGATTTTAGAAAATATACCACGATTTATTTTTTGTGTTAATAAATATATTAAAAATAAAAATATATGACATGTATATCTAACTATTTGTATATATATATACCACATATTATATAATAAGCAACTATAATAATACTCTAAATAAAACGCAGTAAATCCTGAAGACCCAATTAATTCGATCCAATAATATACTAGGTTGTTGAAGTGTTCTTTGTCTAAAAGAATATATTTAAAATTAAAAGAGAAGATTTATGTAAAAGAGAAGATAATCAATGAATATTTGATTCTCCTATATTTAGAGAATCTCTCTAACTATCTCCAAGAATAAAATAAGTTTACACTTAATTTCCATTTTCTTTTTTTTCCACATTTCAAGAAATTAAACCAAGAAAATATCGGGTTTACATTGCTCAACCAAAAGGTTTTGTTGATTCCGAGCACCCGAAGCATGTGTATAAGCTCAACAAAGCCTTATATGGACTAAAGCAAGCTCCGAGAGCTTGGTATGACCAGCTAATTGTGTACTTGAGAGGTAAAGGATATTCCAGAGGAGAAATTGCAAGACCTTGTTCATACACAGGAAATCTAATCAACTTTTTGTTGCTCAAACTTATGTTCATGACATCATTTTTGGAGGGTTTCCTCAATATCTAGTAAATAATTTCATTAACATCATGCAGTCAGAATTCGAAATGAGCATGGTTGGAGAACTTTCATGTTTTCTGAGACTTCAAATTAAGCAAAAGAATGATGGCATCTTCATATCTCAGGAAAAGTATGCCAGGAATATGGTTAAAAAGTTTGGTTTGGAACAAGCTCGAAATAAGCGGACTCCAGCTACGACATATGTTAAACTTACAAAAGACACTGATGGTGCTGAAGTTGATCACAAACTTTACAAGAGTATAGTAGGCCGCCTATTATATTTAACAGCAAGTCGACCTGACATAGCTTATGCTGTGGGAATATGTGCTCGTTATCAGGCGGATCCCCGCATCACTCACCTTGAAGCTGTTAAACGAATTCTTAAGTATGTTCATGGGACCAGTGACTTTGGAATGATGTATTCCTATGATACCACCCCCACTTTAGTTGGATATTGTGATGCTGACTGGGCAGATTCAGCTGATGATCGTAAAAGTACGTCTAAAGGTTGTTTCTTTTTGGGAAACAACTTAATCTCTTGGTTAAGTAAGAAGCAAAACTTTGTTTCTTTATCTACAGCTGAAGTTGAATATATAGCTGCAGGTAGTGGTTGCACATAATTGATTTGGATGAAAAATATGTTGCATGAATATGGCTTTGATCAGGACACTATGACGTTGTATTGTGACAATATGAGCGCAATTGATATATTGAAGAATCCTGTTCAACATAGTCGAACCAAGCACATTGGTATAAGACATCAATTTATTCGAAAACTAATTGAAGATAAAGTAATTAAGATTGATCATATTCGTTCTAATTTACAATTAGCCGATATCTTCACTAAACCTCTGGATGTTAACTCATTCGAATACTTACGTGCTGGTTTAGAAGTGTGTCACACTTAATTTCATGATTAGCTATAAAGACGGAGCATGTCTCCACGTTCCAAATTTTTAGATGTGTTAGTGTCCTTTTCGGAATAAATAGATGTCTTTTCGGCAGATAGGGAGTTTTTTTTTTTTTTTTTTTTGCCTTAATGGATGTTTAATTTCTGATTATTTGAATTTTCTCAAGTTATTTAAACTAAGTTCATCTTAAGTCGTTACACATTCTGAAGTTGATACAACAGTTGAAATTTCTCATCGGTTACTCGAATCTTATTCGTTATGGTGAATACTCGCAAGGGATCTTATGTGCCTAAGCAGTCTGAAGATGCACCTAATGCCATCACTTTTTCACCTCCTCTAGTACAACATGCAAGGGTAAGAGGTCGCCGGTTCAAAAGCACTCCTCCCTAGAGACCCTATCGGCTTTCGTCTGAGAAAGTACAGGGAGAGGCCTCTAGTAGGTTGCAGGAATCTTTACGATCTGAGGCGGTGCTTGAAGTTGGTGAGTCTGTTGTTCCTGTTTCTCCTGCTGTGCATGCACATAGAGCTTCTGAGATCATTGTATCAGATATGGATTTGGATGATCAGGATGATGTTTTGTTAATCTGATTGTTAAAGAAACCCTCAGGACCAGTTATATCTGAGAAGCTCCCTTCTGATCCCCTGGGTTCCATTCACTCTCAAGAGAGCTCATTAACATAAGGGGTATTCATTCCAACTCCAAGAGGCCCTCGACGTTCACCAGCTATGCCTTCAAGTCATTCTCCCTCTATTCAGCCTCCTCGATCAAAATTACCTGCTTCAAAACCTGATGCGGTGCCTGCACATGTTCTAGGTTTTACTACTGCTGCACATGAAGAACAGACTGATGTTTCTCGAAATGATGATCAGTGTGCTTCTTTTAGCCAAGCTGACATACCTCCTAAAGATATTTCTCCTCCTACTAATGATCTCATTGCTCCATCACCTGAAAGAAGGCCAGAATCTCCTAAAGGTTCTAAACCTCCAAAGAGAAAAACCGTACAGGCTAGGAGAAATGTCACCACGAAAACAGGCAGAAAGAAAATTCCTATTAATATTCTATCTGTTCCCATTGATGGAATTTCTTTTCACCACGAGGAGAGTGTTGAACGCAGGAAGTTCGTGGTGCAGAGGAGAATTTCCGATGAGGTAAATATATCTGACAAACACCAATTCTGCATGAGTATCATGGATCTTATTCATAAGGCTAGTTTGGAAAAAATTATCTCGAATGTTGGTCCTTTTTATCCCCAGTTAATTAGAGAATTTATTGTCAATATGCCTGATGAGTTTAATAATCCTAGTAGTGTTGATTATCAGACAATTCATATTAGAGGGTTCAAATTTGTGATTTCTCCTACTGTGATTAATAGTTTTCTTGGAAATATTGTTAATATTGACTGCTCTTCATCATGTCCTACTACTGAGGTTCTAGCTACTGTCTTATCTGATGGGACCTTGTCCATATGGCCTATAAATAGAATTCCTGTGGCTACTCTCAGCATCAAGTATGCCATCCTGTACAAGATTGGCATTGCTAATTGGTTCCCTTCTTCACATGCCTCCAGCGTATCTGCTGCTTTAGGTACATTTTGTATCAAATTTGCAATGATGATAAAGTAGATACGGGTGCCTTAATTTACAATCATCTATTGAGGCATGTTAGTTCTTTTGGGGTCAAGGTTCCCATTGCTCTTCCGCGGTTGTTCTCCAGTCTGCTACTTCACTTAAATGGAGTTGTGCTTACTGCAACTGATGCTCCTGGACCTGAACCTAAAACAATTGCTCTGAGCTACAGACTCTTTCAAGACAGTCATGTGCCTTAGACCATGATGTGCATCTGACTCGGGGCCCATGTATTTTTGACACTACTAACTGGGATGAGTCTGTTGAAGGCTTCTATGTGGATCGGCAGTTGGCTGCCCGCATTGTTAATTCTTTGACTGCTGAATCTCGTGCACTGGCTACCTCCATCACTCTGTTATCTGAACATCGATTAGAGGTTGATGCTCTTCTTCGACATTTGAAGTCTTTGGCACCATCTACTAGTCGTCAGCAGCCATCATTCAGTTAATGTCATTGCTTTTCCAGTTCAAATGGGGAGTGGATGCAATGAAGAGGATGTAATGAAGATGTTTTGTGGGATGTTATGAGATGTGTTTTTTATGTTTTCTTTAGCAGAAGGATAATGTTGTTCTGGCTCTATTCTTTTGATGATAGTAGTCCTTGTTTTGTGACAGATGTAGTTTGATAAAATCTTTTGACTCCTGAATGAAATGTCTTCTGTCTCACTAAGAACTGAAAGTTGTGGTTGAATGAAATAACTCTGTGGTACTGCTGTTGTTGAACCAGAAAAGAAATTCTTTTAGATAAAAGGGGGAGTTTGTTGAAGTGTTCTTTGTCTAAAAGAATATATTTAAAATTAAAAGAGAAGATTTATTTAAAAGAGAAGATAATCAATGAATATTTGATTCCTCTATATTTAGGGAATCTCTCTAACTATCTCCAAGAATAAAATAAGTTCCTATTCTTTAGGGATCTTATTAAAGATAAGAGTCTGGATATATATTATATATATGATTTTTGAAGAGTGTTGAAAAGGTGCGCAAAAACAGTGAGAAAAGTCGTGTTGCTGATACTGAAAAGGAACTTCAAGTTTATCATTGAAGCTCTTGCAACGAAAGGTAGCTTGAGTTATGTCTTCTAAAACAACATGACTACCTAAAGTAGAGTTCTGCGGATGAGTAATATACAGAATGAATCTGTGGATGGTTTGATTAATAATAGAGTCACGCATACACTCAGGGGGAGCCTGACCATTAAACGCTATTGACGGGAGTCTTCTTTATTCCAGGGGGAGCCTAGAGTTTGGTGTTAATACACATGTCATATAGTTATAGTATTGAGAAGTATACATAAGCTATATTGATGTTTTGATGTTTATGGTGATTATTAATAAAATTACTCATCTGAGCTATGCGCAACTCCCCAGACGTAGGCAATATTGGCCGAACTGGGTTAACAAAGTCTCATGTGTTATTCTCTTCTGTTGTCTCACTAGTTATTACTAACATTATTAACTGCAGTCATAACTGAAGGGTCCTTGATTATACTTTAATGTTTTTAATTATAGGTAATAAAATCAGTTGTTAATGATTGTAATATGTTCATTTCACATACTATATATATCAAGTTTTTCATATACTAACCTATATTGAATGTGTAGTTTCAGACTTACTTAAACGAATAATATGAAATATATAATGCGTTAGCTTTAAAAAAAAAAACTTTAAATATAAGAATAATATTGTTCTATGAATGTAATATATTCATTTTACATATTATAGATATGCAGTTTTTCGTATAATTACGTATAATGAATTTGTAGTTACATATAGTTCAATGAAAATTATGAACAATATACATGGTTGATTTAAAAAATAAAATTTTTACTAAAAAAAATCATATTGACATATAACAAACAAAATTGAAAAAACATAAAAAAGAAGAAAAAAACAATGATAACCATGTATCCTCTAATATAAAAATGCGGAAGATTTGAGTTGATTTGGGATGTTGAAAGAATAAATTGGTTTTGATGAAATTGAAATTAATTAAGTATGTATATGGGTATGCATATTTATTTAAGACTTTGGATTTTAGGTGGAATATGATATTAATTATTTGGTTTTGTATAAATAATTAATATGGAGAACTGAAGTTAATTAGAGAAATTTAAATAAATATGGTTAGTTTACAAAATATTTAGCAAAATATCGTAGTTTCAAAAATATTTATAGAAATATGGTAGATTTGTATTCTCTCTCCAATGTCTAGGGTTGAACCCAAGATCTTTCTTATTCTCTCTCCAATGTTTTGGGTTGAACCGAAGACCTTCTCTTCACCCAAATCAAGTTTCCAACCGAAGACCTTGACTTCTTCCTTTTTTTTTTAATATGTAAATTTAAATAATTAGATTAATGAGAGATTTTGCTTTTTAAAATCGAAATTTCAATTCTTTTATAGATTATGTATTTTATCTTTCATTCATTTGTCACGAATTTTATGAAAACTTATAATTATATTTTTTAAAAATGACCTGTAATTGAAAAATTAAATGTAAATTAAAATATTTTTTAGTAGCCAAATTACATTCATTTAAAAGATAAAATAAAATAAACGGGTTCCACAACCTAGACATTGTCGATTTTGAGTTGGTTGTCATCGTTAACTTTGAACTTTGTGTTGTTTTGGCTCCTCTTGATTCTCTGGTTCTTGTTGCCACTCTTGTTGATTTGATACCTATGCAGGTGCTTAATAATACAAATATTCGTTATTTTCTCCACAGTCACGCCTGTGTCCATGCATGTAAGAAATTGATGGACCAACATCCATGTATATGAAGACGATGGACCGACCCCTGAATCATAATATCCTGTATCAGTCTCAGAATCACAATATCTTGCTCCAAATGTTGACATCATCATCATCAAACTACCATAACTAGTTTGCCTCTGTGTCTATGTCATATGAGACACTTCTTGCATATTATGGCAAACTTAATCGAGTTCACAGCTTCTTCCACTTGAAACATTGTCTCCTATAAACTGGTGGAGGTACAATAGGTACATCCTACATATAACCATGTACTTCTCATTATTATTATATATATCAAGGACTTGTTGTGGATCATCTACAACATCACAGAGTCTTTTGTTGTTTGATCTCTGCGAATTGTAAAAAAAAGTAAAAATATTTAATTGAGTAAAAAATTTAAGTAATTATACAATATTTAAATATGTACCAGCTACTCCTAGGCAAGTGATATAGAGCAAAATAATCTGAAGCATCATACATTACATTAAAATAAATAAATATATCTATACTAATGTATAAAAAAAATTGAAGTTTCAGTATTGATGTATCTTATCACGCTGAAGAAGGTCAAAGAACCCATACTGACTAACAACATGAGTAGCTAATTTGATTACACAAAATTGGTCTCTCTATCTATATTAACAAACTAATATTTTAGATTTTGAATTAATTATATCACTCATATAGTATTAAACTATTTAAATTTATAAAATAAATAGCATACTGTGAACTGTGTGCTCGTCCAAGTAGTAAATGATTGTTTGCATGTATAAGTTATAGAGTTATTGTGAAAGATCGTTCTCAATCCCATATTTGATCAAGAAGTATCAACGAACAACAATTTTACGAACATCTTGCTTCAATGTTTTGCATAAAGATTTCATTTATCTTCAATTTTAAAAGTCTAATATTTAGGATTTTTTTTATAGTTATATATATCTAATTTTTAAACTTGACTTAATATTAGGGTCTCTTTTTAACATTTATATGTTTTTTAATATACATGACCAAGATATCAAAGATTTAGTAGTATAACTCTTATAACTTATCATCATAACAATAAAATCATAAATCCACTGCTAACATGTAAAACCCTAAATCATAACATTATAGATCAATATTAAATAAAAAGAAACTTTCAAATTGAATAAGATTATACTATTTCCTTGAACTCATGATGATTCTTCATTTTTTGATATTAATCCAACCTAACAGAACTACAAAAAATATATATATATCTATATAATACATTGAGAAATTTAGTATAAATTATTAAAAACATAAAAAAAAATTATCTATATGACAATTTGTTTCGTTTTTTATGTCTTGATCTACAAAATGTAGGAGTAGTAGTATCATAATATAAATAAAATCTATAATTAAAAGAAAATATAAATTCAATAAAATAAATACGAACCACTAAACAAATTTAATTTGTCAATAGAAAATGTTGGATTAAAATCCGACTTAACTAAACAAATTTGGAATGACCTATTTGTAAATATTTTCTTTTACCACTTTTTATAAAAACAATTATGAAAGAAATGATTGAGAAAAAATGGTAATTAATGATAATAAAACTAATAAAAATATTTGTATATAAAATCTAAGGTTTTGGTTTTAGCGGTTGAATTGGAGTGAGCCGAGTCTAAATACAAGGGAAGGGAAGGGAAGGGAACTGAGTTCTAGAGATTATTTGAAAAAACAATAATTAAAGTGAAAGATAGAATGATGATCGATTGGGTTTGAAGAAGAGAAAGTATAGTTTTAATATAACTATTATTTTATTATTATTTTTCTTTTACCTATAAAAGAAGAGAAAATATTTATTATTTAGAATTGTTTTTTTTTTTAAATATTCATTATTGTATTCTTCATTTTTCACTTCCTCCTTTTAATCTTTACTTGAAGAGAAAGTAAAGTATTCAAACAAATTTATTATTTTAACCTCCACCGAAAGAGAAGTCTTCAAACCTATTTTGAAATTTTCTTAAATATATTTATTTTTTTATTCTTCATTTTCCATCTCAAATATGCAGATAAAAAAAAATAAAGAATTGATTTACTTTATTTTCAGGTAACAGAAATTTATTATTCAAGGAGAGAGAGATCGGAGGAACAGGAAGAAGATATTATTATTTGTTAAGGCCTATGTCTGGTTTTGAACACTAGACATCTTCAGCACTTGACCTATTTAAATATATACAATATTAAACTAAATATTTTTCCAACTATAATAAATCTCCCACTACAATATTTAAATAACTAAAGATTTCTTTTATCTTTTAAATTAATGTAACTTGGTTATTAAAAAATATTTTAATTTACATTTAATTTTTTAATTACTGATCATTATTAAAAACGGTTCAGAGGAACAATAGCCAAAACATTTAAATAATATATGTTGTTGTTGTTGATTTGCTCGATCTAAAAGGGTTTAGGCAATTAATCTTGAATCGTTGGAGTCCATGATCTATAGGTCCATTAAGCTCCCATGCTAGCTGTAACGACCCAACTCTTTATACTAAGCTGAGGTCATTACTAAAAAGAAACAATGACAAGAGACACTTTTTGAAACGAGGAAAGAATAAATTTTCATTAAAAACGGAATATTAAAACACTGAAACATAAACGCGGAAGCAAAACTGAGTCCCCATATGGCATGTCACGGATCCTTCTCTGTCGCTCGCCAGCTTTCCTCTACCTTTACCTTCGCTTGAAATATTAAACATAGAAAGAGTGAGTATAAACATATACTCAGTAAGGGACCTACTACTAGTCCCACTAGGTGTCTGTTAACTTTCCATTAGAGTCCTGAAAATGGTACCCAATCTCTGGCACGTTCCCGAACACGTGCAACATGCGCTCCCGTAGGAACGAAAATCTGGTCTTCGGTGTCCCGGGGGAGCACCTAGGACATGCTGGTCTGTAGTGAACCCGGGGGTAACACTAAGACAATCGAGATGCGAGGACCCCGTCGAATCACTCGAATCATATCAATATCCATGCTAGACTGGTGGTCCCGTCAGACGACGCAGTTCTAAATAGGTGGTGATCCCGAAGGACACCCATGCAGGTACGACTCTAATAGACAAAGTTAACAGAACACCCTATCCATAGCATGTAGCATAACATAACATCATAACATGGCATGAGTATTAATCTTAACGTCCTTAATCATGTGATTAATATATCATGCATTAACAATCATCAACATCAATCTACCAGTCATTAACATAACATCAGTCATCATCATCAATCATCAACATAATAATCTCAGTCATCATCACCAACATCAATACAATGACCGTCATTATCAGTAGCATTAAGTTATGCATTTTAGCTACCATCAATGCATAATCATAATTACATGCGGTCTCTTAAATTCAGTTCGAAGGTCTAGTAGGAGAATCTCTTACCTGGAGATTTTAGCCAAACAAAGGTACTCCCTAGTTGACAGTAAAATTCTCCAATTAACTTGATCCTAATCATAAAAGGAACACTTAGTATCTTAATTAATGAAATTAGCAATTGGCTAACATCCAAAAATCCTCCCAAATTAATTAATTTTCTAAAAAATTGGGCTTGAAACCAATTCAACCTTGATTGGAAAAAAAAATCCAAGATTTAAATCTTAAAAAGTTTAGCCAATTGAACCTTTAAAGAAACCCCAAAAAGATCCAAAATTAAATTAGTAAAATATTAATTTAATTTCATTAGCTTACCAAGGTTACTCAGATGGAGGTTGGAAAATCCTCTTATCCTTGATGAAAAATTCATCACTTTAAATCCTCAAGCTTCCAAAGAGACCAATCTTAACTTCAATTGAGGCGGCGACAACAGATGGTTATCTTAGAGAAGAAGATAAAGAACCTTTTTCTTTTTCCTTTATTTCCATCTTAAGCATTCTAATGCTATTTATAGACCCAAATAATAACAATAATAATAATTATTATTATTATTTCCTTTTCCTTTTCCTTTTAGGATATATATATATATATATAATACCAAAAAATATACATATATCTTTATTTGAATTATCTTTCCTAAATAAATGCCTTAATCTTAGGCATTTATAACCATTAGTAATAATAATAATACTTCTTTATTATTATTATTTTTCTCTCACCAAAATCTACAATAAATATATATTTATTTAAACCATTATTCTCTCTTATAAATATATATCTTTTTCGTCCAATCAAAATCAACCATCTCTCTTTATGGATTATTTTCTTTTCCAAATAAATATAATTATATTCCATAATATAATTAACTACACTTTTCCAAATTATTAATTAAATATATATATCCATATATATATACTCAATTAATTACAATTCCACCAAAACTAACTTTTCCCTCCAAAATCTCAAATTAACTTAAATCCTCAATTAATTTAATCAATCAAATCTTTTCCAATAAATCACTTATAATTTCCAACATGAATTATCTTAACCCAACCATAACAACTTCACTCCAGAATTAATATTTATCTTTCTACAGAATAATTAATTATTTTCCACAATAATTAATTATTATTTATCTTTCTCCAAAATAATTAATTATCTTCTACAATAATTAATTATTATTTATCTTTCTTCAAAATAATTAATTATCTTCCACAATAATTAATTATTATTTATCTTTCTCCAAAGTAATTAATTATCTTCCACAATAATTAATTATTGTTTATCTTTCTCCAAAGTAATTAATTATCCTTTTACAAATAATTATATTTTCCCAAAATATAATTATTTTACTTTTTCTCCTTTAATAAATATCCTTTCCCCAAAATACAACTATCTTTTCCTTAAATAATTATATTTCAACAAATATAATTATCTTTTCCTTTAACATAATAATTATATATATATATTTCGACATATACTTATAATTATCAAATCTCCAACAAACTTTTCACCCGACAATTTAATTAAATAACATCCATAATTATTTAATTAAATTCAAGTTCAACAACACTAAAAATCCACAACTTTACTTAATCCTCTTAACCTACCATTTAATAAAAACTCAACAAACACCACGTGTCAAAACCTCTAATTAATTAAATATTCATCCAAGAAATATTTAATTAATTTTAATTCCCACATAAATCAAATAATTCTCATTAAATGGATTCAAAATAACGCCCAATAAATTATCTTAATTAAACAAAATTAAGATAACTAACTCCAAAATTATCTTAATTTTTGAGGCGTTACAATCTTCCCTCCTTTTTGAAACTTTCGTCCTCGAAAGTTCTAATCTTTGAACAACTTGGGATACTTGGCTCTCATGTCTTAATTAATAACAAATTCTACCAAATTCCAAAATCTTTAATTAAATATACACACCCATGCATATATATTTAATTAATCCAACACAAAACACCAAATACATTCCTTAACTTCCAATTCCACTTAATGTAACACCCAAAATAGATTCCTTAAAATTATGAGGTATTACACTAGCTCATATGGAATTAACTTAGAATAATATGTTGAAATAATTCGAATTGTTCGAATTAGATAAAGAGAGAGAGAAAATGACAAATATATTTGATATAGCTATCAGTTATCAGTTTTAGATAGAGTTTTATGTTTAAATATAATTTAAATGTTAAAAATATAAATACATATTCATATTCAGAAGCTCAGAATTGATGGAAATGATCAAAGTTGTAAAAAGTCAAAATATTAACTTTTGACTTTGAAAAGTCAAACTTTGACCAACTTTATATTCATATGTGATTTGAATTTTTGAAAAATGAATGCAGATTCATGCTCAGGAGACAAGAATTAGTCAAGATGGATAAAATGGTAAAAAGTCAAAATGTTGACTTTTGACTTTAACTAGAACTGTCAAATGACCCTTTTGCCAATTGGCTAAAGTTAGTGGGAAAATCCAACATTTTGCTGGATAATCCCACTAACTCTTAGTGGGCTAAGTGGATGCTCATGGTGATGACACGAGGCCCACTAAGAGAAATTGGAATGATGATTAATTCTATTAATTGTAAGTGGAAAGTAAGACGTTGAATTTGGGTGAACTAATTACATGCAATAGTTGCATGTAATTAGGTTATTTAAAGATCATTTTTCAAATATTTGAGGACTTTGGGAAAAAAATTTGTTATCTTAAAAATTCAAAATTCTTCCAAATCAATTTCTCTTATAAATTTCAAACCTAAATCCTCACCTCCAAATACCATCTCTCTCTAAATTTCCTTCACATATTGGGTCCCACCACCTGATTCTAAGTCCGAAAAATAGTGGGTCAATTCTAGTGGAGGTCTTGATTCGAGTTCGTGAGGAGATTATCGAGGAGTTGGGAAGCTACAATGATATGTTTCTCTTAACCCTAATTTAGTGTAATTAGGGTTTTTAATGCATGTTAACCTCTAAATATAGTTTAAATGAATTTAGGGTAAAATTTCGATTCATTTATCCATTGCGCATGTATCGTATTCCATAAAAACTTCATGAGAGAAGTCTATAAATAGGAGAAGTTCCGGCCATTTTGGCGCTATTGTTACATTGTGTTTACTTAAGAAAGAAGTGGAAGAGTTTTAAGGATTTTCGACTATCCATCACAAGCTCAAATTTGACAAGAAACTGCAAGAAAGTGCAAGAGATCTTTGGCTAAAGAACTTAGGTGAAGAAGTAAAGTGATTGTGAGTAGTTTCTTCTAAAACTATTTTCAACCTAAAAGTATTTCCATTATGTTTAAATTCTTATATATTTTCTTATTGAATTCTCGAATTCTATGATTTCTCGTATGATCTCAAATTTTTAAATTGTATTTGAGTTATAAATGAGTTGAATTAGAAAATGAACTAAAATGAGGCGATGAGGTGATCTTTGGTACCATATGCAATGAGTTGCCTCACAGTTGTTGTGTGATATGGTGTGAGATGTCTTGCCTTTGTTGTGTGATTTGGGATAAGATGCCTTATTCTTGTTGTGTGATATGGGATAAAATGTTTTATTTTTGCGATGTGATTTGGAATAAGATGCTTATTGAATTTGTTATGTTATCGTATTTTGATTTAATAAAACATTATTCGTAAATATGACATGTAATATAACGACCCAACTCCTTATACTAAGCTGAGGTCATTACTAATTTAAAAAAGATGATAAAATTTCTTAATAAAAAAATTTGAAAAGGAAACAAAACCTCGAATACTTAATAAATTCATAAACAAATGTTTTAAAGCAAAAATGTTTAAATAAAATCGTACTCGGGCCCTATCTAGCTTTAAAGTAAAATAAACAGAATAAAATAAAATAGAAGGTGCATCAAATCAAATGTCATAAAGTGGAAGCTAAATGATCCCTATGGCTCGCCATGGTCACTTCTTGTCAGTCGCCAGCTTCCCTCTGCTCTTACCTCTACCTCTGCATGTAAAATTTAAACAAGAAAGAGTGAATATAAAAGTATACTCAGTAAGGGACCCACTACTAGTCCCGCTAGGTGCCTGATACTTCATATTAGAGTCCTGTAAAGTGGTACCCCTAAACTGACACATTCATGAACACGTGCAATCTGTGGTCCCCTAGGAACATAACTAGTCTTCGGTGAACCCAAGGGGACACCTAGGACAACTGATCTTTAGTGTACTTGAAGGAAACACTAAGACAATCGAGCTATGAGTGACTTCGTCGAATCACTTGTAATCATATCTATGTCATATTGGACTGGTAATCCCGTCAGACTACACAGTCATAAAAAGGTGGTGATCCCGAGGGACACCCATGTGGATACGACTCTAATAGATGAAGCTAATAATACACCATATCCATAACATGTAACGTGTCATAACATTATCATAAACATGACATAATATAACAATCATAGCATACTTATCCGAAATATCTTAATCATAAACATAACACAGTCGTCCTCATCAACATACCACTAGTCATATCATAATATTAGTCATCAGCGTCAATTATCATTACAATGTCAGTCATTATCAGTAACATCGAGTTATGCAATTTAGCTATCGTCCATGCATAACCATACACATATGCAATCTCTTTAATTTCAGTCAAAAGTCTAGTAGTAAAGTCTCTTACCTGGAGATCGGTTAAACCAAGATTTTCCTAATAGTCGTGGTCTAGCTTCCCAAGGGAAAGAATCCTAAGCCACAAGGGTAATTAACTTAGTTTAAATAATTTAACTCGCAATAGATTAAGGATCAAAAAATCCCGTTGGTTTAACTTACCCAAAAATCGAGGCCGAACTCGATTTAGACTTAGTTGGACAAATTCCCAGCCCGTTTTCCAGTTAACTCTAGTCAATTTAATCCAACAATTATTTAAGTAGAGTCCGAAATAAATCCTTGATGGGTATGCCAAAAACCCAATTACAACTTACCAAAATAGGTGAAAAACCCAAAGAATAAGCTAGGTGGCTCAAAACGGCTTAGAAGATAGTGATCGACTTGGCTAGGGTAGAGAAAATCAGCTCGGGTAGGCGACTCACACGGGCAGGGACGGCTCGACTGGGGGTTGCACGCTGCTCGGACTGGCTTGACTCACACGGGTGGCTCAGCGGCTTCGCACAGACGGGCACGCGCGGCTCAAGCTTCACGTGTGCGGGTTGCTGACGGCATCGACTCGCGATAGCTTTCGATGGACAACGACACTCGGCTAACAGAAATAACTCACGGTGCTCGGGTTTCGATTGGGAAGAGCTCCAACAATGAGGGAAGAAGGCTCGACGATGGTGGCTACTTGGCGGTTAACTGACGAACGTTTGACGACGCGGCGGAAAGCAAACGGAGGCGACGACTGACGAACAAACGAAGGCGGGGCGCTTGGGACGATCGACTTGCAACGGCGAGCAGACGGCTTAGGCTATCGATTAGGTCGGGCGATCAGCGGAGTGTGTTTACTGACGATGGCGACGATGAACCTTGACGGCAACAGACGAGCGATGGAGGCGGACGGCTGGTGAATCGCGAGCGGCAGGGAAGGTGACGGGATTATGGTTAGGGCTTTCCTTTCTCCTTTCTTTCTTTTTCTCAATGAAGGAGATGACATAACTTCCCATGCCACATTTAAACAAAAATAATAATATTAATTATTATTTTTTCTTTTCCTTTTCCTCCCTCCTCAAACTCATCCAAATAAAACAAATCTCTTCTCTCTGTTCATTTAAAACCCATCAAATCTCCTCTTTAAATTCAAAATTTTCTCTCTCCAAACCAATCATCTTTAAAAATAAATATTCCTACTTAATTATATTATCCACATAATATAATTATTTTACCTTCAAAATTTAATTAATTTCACAATCAAATATATAATTAATCAATTTTTTTCAAATACAACCAAATAAATCATAAACTCCAAACACTACAACAATTAGATATTTTTCTAATATCTAGTAAAATCCAGTCTTCATAAATCAAATAAATCAGCAAAGTAACACCCAGAATTAAAAAATTTAAACTTAAGATAATCAAAATAAATTACCTTAAAATTTGGGGCGTTACATGTAAAGTTCTAATTATGTGACTAAACAGATGTCTAGGTTAGGACTATGCGATAAAAGGTCCAAATCCTTCCTATGCGTTGCTTCATGCATAATGTTAAATGTTTAACACAAGTTTTCCTAACCCTTGCCTAAGTGTAAGCGAAGCGATAAAGGTTCTCTGAGTAAGTCAGGGTCGAACACAGAGAATTTCTATCAAAGCTTAGTTGTAACGCTCACTTCTCTACCAGGCAGGATAAATTCTATACAATAAAGAGTCTATAGGGGAAATGGAATGGGGTGATTATGGAATGTGAACTAACTTGCATTAAGAATGATGAAGGAAAGTCTTAGTATCCTAGGCAATCTATGCTATGTGACATGTCCTTTGATGAGATATAGATTAATTGATCATCTTATATTTAAGGCGAGCAACCTCTCGACGCTTAAACACCACACATTCTCTCTTTTTAGTACACAAATGATTGGAGACAAACTCCATTCTGCACGTGTTTAACTATATACTTGCTACTTACTCTCTCGAGCAGTTGGCGACGAGCGCTGGCCAAGCGATGGAGTCAAGCTCAATTTAAAACAATGAGACTTATAACCAAAGAATCTTTATCAAGTACATAACATAAACTTAAACTCTTAAAACACATCAACAAGATGAAAAGTAAAGAAATGGAAGAGAGATAGTGGATAAAAATGCATTTTATTCATAATGTAGGCCTCTCATCAATAAAAATGAAGGACATTCATACAATACATCACAAATACAAATATGGAAAGAAAAAATGTGTTGAGTTGCTTAATGCAACTTTTACAGGTTAGGGGAAATGGTGGGGGAAGCTTCTCTCTCTAATCTATCTCTAAAACTCATCATTCACCGACCTCCTTTAGGGATGGCCTCCTCTATATTGTCTTTCTTCATGGTAGAGTTAGGCTTCTTTTATACGCATACTTTAGGCTGGAAATTAATGCTCATGCTGCACATCCGTCCTTGCCTACATTGCACATCCATACAAAATGTCAGTGCAAAAAGTAGCCATTTCTTGTCACATTAGCTCCAACTACCACCCTTGTCTTTTAGCGGATCATCTCGTACAATGACGTGTAGGCATCTCGCCTTACAACTCATAAATTGCCAAACTTTTGTTCATCGGTGAGTTAATATACGCAATCCTCGCTTTATTTCTTCTTTTCGCCAACCTACATAGAAAAATACTTGAAAGCAAAGTTAATTAGTTGTGATGACTTATGTAAGGTGCATTCTCATGACATTATAATTTTTCACTAAAAGCTACGTGCTTTGATCATTTATCCTGCGTTTTAACTCCATTGTTTTACCTAAAAGACAATAATAACTTGTATTTCTACAAGTTATCAGATACCTCATACTTGTTGTGCGATCTAGTATGAGATGCCCTTTGTCTGATATATGATCTAACATTGGAAGACGAGTTATGCGTGATGAAATTGATGGTGAATTGCTATTGCGTTTAGATTACTCCACATAGCCACAACCCAGCAAAAGAATGCGGTAAATGCTTAAGCTGAGGAAGAGTACAAAGATGTAATAAAACATGCAGAATGACTCTACGATATGACTTATATGATGCATTATGCAAGATGCATTCTTACGCGATATGAGTTACTATGAAGGATTTGAAGAAAAATGATTTCCATATGATTTATAAATGTGGTTTAATGAAAAATTGGATTGTGTAAATCGCCTAATGTGTTGAGATGATTTGATTTGAATTCAATGTTTTATTATTGAAATGCATAACTATTTATATCACATGGATTGGCTAAATGAATTGTAACGCGTTATGGCAAAAATTGACTTAATAAATATGTTGATTAAAGACCCCACTCACTGGACATTTTTGTCTAATCTTTTAAATGTTTTTGTTTTATTCCCCACCTCCTTAGGTAGCGAAAGACAACTAGCGTTTGACTTGTTGTCTTTATCACCTATTGTGCCATACATCAATCGCATCATCTTTCTAGTGCCCACTATCGACTCGTATAACATGTAGAAGCTAGGTAAAGAAAGTAAAAAGTTGTTTTGGATTTGTATATTTCCAGTTTAGAGAAACTCTTGTAGTTGTCTTAAATGTACCATTTTATCAAATATCAATGAAGTTTGGTTATTTCTAAATGAGTTCTCACCTTGCATTAAGTTGGTGTTGTGTTTATTCCTCTCACTAGGCATTTTGAGTGATATCTCGTAGGGAGATTCACGTTGAATGTCTAGGCGATCACGTCTCCACTTGGTCGCATGAAGTGACTTTTAGGGTGGGACGTGACAATTTCATTTTGAATTATACTATATGTTGGGAAATATAGTGCTTTGACGATTTTTCAATCTTAAAAGAATTTGAAAAGACTACAAAAACCATATTTTGGAAAGTGGTAAGGTAAGTATGTTTTTAAGATAATTTAAAATTTAATACAATTATGTCTAATTTAGTGCATAATATAATATGTATCATTGGTTTTGTAGTATAGTGTTGTTTACAAGTGGGAAATATCGAATGTGGGAATTATGTTATAAGATACATGCGGGAAATTGTGACTAAGCACAAAAGCATTATCACTGATGTGGTATGTTTTTGAACTACTTACATTATAACATTATAAATAGTGTAATATGATCAATTTTAATTTTTAGAAAGTGTCTGTTTGACTTTTTATGTTTTATAGATTGATACGAGAAGCTCGTCCTCGCAACTTGAATTTGATGAAGTACAAGTGGAGTGGGCTCAATTTTTAACTTGGTATATCTGGTAGGCACTTAGAATGTTGTTCTTGTTAAGTTTGTAAATGACTAGCATGGGATTGCCCATAATGTTTTTTGTGTACATATTTTGTTCAAAGCCAATTTATATAATTATATACTCGAGAGAAAAGCTATAGGGGATATACTTTAGTCTCATGTCAAATGTTTTATCTGTAGCCATTATTATATAGTTTTTGGTATACAACACATATAGATTGGTCTAGGAACACACAACAAAGAAAGTGGATTGTGTAGGGGGTTCATATAAGATAGATTATTGTAACTTTTGGATAGACCACACATATGAAGGCTTAGTTGGATATATTGGGTTAGAATTATGTAATTGTTTATGACATATTGTTGAACAAAGAAATTGTTGTTGGTTACTTATTATATTAAACTATTTGTCACTTTCTTTGTTGTTTTGCTAGAGTCAATTAGTTAATATGTGTTTTTTGAATGTTGAGTTCTGTACATACGAATTATTTTTTAATAATGGAATTATTGCTAGTTGGAGAGTTTATTTTGTTAATGAATTTGTCTTATTGGAATGAATGTAACGTAGGAAAATGAGAAAATGAAAATGCACTATATTTAATTAATATGTTAATAAAAGGTATACATGATGTTAAAAACATGTCAAAAGTTAAATAACGTGTCCACTATTTCATGTCAAGTAGCAATATATTTGACAGAAATAAAATGTCAAGGGTAATCAAATATAATCACAATCAATGTCAAGAATCCACTAATTTGACATGTAAAAAGAGTCAAGTATATTATTTTACTTGACATGTAAAAAGAGTCAAGTATATTATTTTACTTGACATGTAAAACAAGTCAAGTATACTGTTCTACACTTGACAAATAAAAAGAGAGTTATACCACCTTAGTTGACATGTAAAAAAATTTAAATATATTATCTTACTTGACATCCTTGTTGGTTTCCCGGCCACGGTTGAGCCCCCGTGTCACCCGGACGTCCGTCACTGTCGACTAGTTCCGTCCAACGACCCCAGCAGCCGTCACTGATCTGATTCCTACCGCTGCCGACTCTAGAGTTCGCCGGATTCGTAAGATTGGGTGCTGGGTAGTCTCCGTATCTTGAATTATGGATTCATTTTTGGGTGATCGTTAAGTTTTGACTTTTTGGGTTACCCATCATGTTTTAAGGGTAGATTCAAGGTTTTGTTGTTCGAAGCTGCCAAACCAGCAAGATGATGACCGGGTTGATGACTTTTGATTGGTATGCAAGGTTTTAAAGCCCTTAGGGATTGTTCTGTTGCTGAAATTTGGTTTGTTAATTTTAAATGTGGTTTGTGCTTAAGTTCAGACGAGGCTTGAAAATGATAGATGGAGCAAACTACACATTTGGATAAGTTGTTTGAAGTCTTTTAAGTTGATGTTAAGTTCTGAAATAAGGTCCTGAAGGTTGCAGTGAATTAAATTGCTTTATGTTTTAGGTTTTGATTTAAAGATTTCTTCATGGCCAAAGAGTGATTGTTGTATTTGGACATTAGTTTTGGACTTGTTATTGTGGTAAGTAATCTTCGCCTCTATGCTAGGCTACACAATTAGTATATTATTGACAGTTTCTCTGAGATTTCGTAAGAGATTTGCGTTAGTTGATATAAGCTATGAAAAGAAGCTGTCAAAAGTGTTATTTGTTGTAGTCATAGAGAATAAAATAACGGTTTTCTCTATACACACTTGGAGAGAACCAAATTGACTAACATTCAGTAACTGGTTAACTTCATCACAGAACATTCCCGTTTGATCCCTTTCTAGGTTTCTCTTTAGTTCCTTCCTCCATCTTCTGTCGTTGGATAGTAGGGGGATTGTGCTGTATAATTGATCCAAATGTTGTTCCTCCTTTGAATTTTATTCTTGGAGTTTGGATGTAACTGTGGAATAATTAAACTAACCAAGCCAAGCAAGCAAAATCAAGCAGAAGACGCATTCTTCTTGATGCTTTTCAAGTGCAACACCTATCAAAATCTACAAATATCTTCAAAGAGACGAAGCATTTTTCCTTTGGACGTTTCTTTGTCTTTTCCAATTTTGACTGGTTTTTTAGGAATTTAGCGCTCGAGTGATTAAGGAGAGTGTGTGTATACCTAAATTTGTAGCCCTCTTTAGCTAATGGCACAAGCTGTCATCAGCGAAGTCAGTGATTCTTATTGTGAACTTTCTTTTTCTTAATAACAATAAACAATTTCATTGATGTATGAAATTTACAAAGGTACCTTTTCAAAGAAAAAAAAATAAATTTACAAAGGTAATGCAAAATCTATGATGGTTACAAAAGAGTCAAAGACTTTCCCAGCTGGAAGAAAGGAAAGCATGATAAACAACGAAGTCAAATAATACTCCCAAAATATGCTCATTGTCCATAAGAATGCTCGGTTGATGCAGACCCATGGTAACTGATACTGGATAATCTCACTCTCTTTTAGCAATAACTTTCGTTTTCATATTTGTTTTGGGAGTCTGAAAGATTCTCTCTTCATATTACATGTTTAGACATCATTGATGATATCTTAGAGTGAAGTTTAGGTTGGAATAAAATGAACGAGAAAATGAGACAATTTCAACACAGCTTAGTAGAGCTAAAGCTGAAGCAGAGGGAGTCCTCCTAGCCCGCAATGAAGTAAGCTTAAAAATATTAGAAGTTTGGCAGCTTAGCTTACAAGAGTACTTGTATTTCCTACTTGCACTATACTTCTCTGTGGCAAAAATTGAAATTGCAGTATCACAATCTGTCTATCATTGAAATGAAATTGTTCTAAAAGGTATCGCAACCATCGTTGTTTGGTATCAAAATGTTAGTTGGTTGAAAAGGACAGAGTGAGAAATGGAAATAGAGAAGCATTGTGATGGAACTCCACCTTTGGTATGAAATCTCTCTTTATTTCAATATGAACACAGTAAACGAATCAATCGGTATTACAACCTTCTGTTGATCTCCTCTCAAGATTCAACAGCCTATCTATTACAATGGAAATTCATAATCCCCTTTCCCGCCTAACTACCCGTATTTATAATACCTACTAACCGACTTACTCCCTCCCATTTCACACGTGCAAGGCGTGTGACTTATTTCTTCTTTTATATACAAACTTAATAGGAGAAGATCTAACATTACCCTCCCCTTCTAAATTCACCTTGTCCTCAAGGTGACAAGGTGAAAAGTGGGGTACAACTGCTGGATTTCGTTATAACATTCCCACGGAGCTTCATGTTCCGACAAATCTTTCCAACGGATCAAAACCTCCCAACCACCAGCACTGTTCTTCTGATACTTCAAAGCTTCTTCCGGCTGAGCTTGCCATTCTAAGTTCTCATTGACAAACTGACTGGTCGGTTGTACTTCAGTTTGATCCCCAACAAACTCTTTCAACTGGGAAACATGAAAAACTGGATGAATAGATGTAGTGGCTGGTAAGTCTAACTTATATGCCACTGTACCCACCTTCTCCAAAATCTCATAAGGCCCAAAATACTTGGAGGATAATTTCTCATTTCGTTTCTTTCTTAACGAAAACTGTCGATAAGGCCTAATCTTCAAAAAGACCCATTCACCAACGTCATATTCTACATGTCTCCTCTTCTTATCAGCATATTGTTTCATTTGTTGTTGTGCCAATAACAACTGATCCCGAAGAGCAACCAAGACTGTATCTCTTTCATTCAACTGTTCTGCCAACGTGGAATTAGTTGTGGTACCCTCCCCATACGATATCAACGATGGAGGTTTCCTGCCATACAACACCTGGAAAGGCGAAACGCCTAGTGACCGATGAAAAGTGGTGTTGTACCAATGTTCTGCCCACGGTAGCCACGACACACACTCCTTCGGTCTCTCACCGCAAAAACAACGTAGGTAGGTCTCTAACCCCCTGTTAACTACTTCTGTTTGGCCATCAGATTGCGGATGATAGGCTGTACTCTTATTCAACATTGTGCCAGCTAATCGGAACATTTCCTTCCAAAAATTACTGAGAACAACTTTATCTCTATCAGATACAATGGATGAAGGGAACCTGTGTAGTCGAACTACCTCTTTAACAAACACATCTGCCACTGATTTGGTTGTATAGGGATGTTTAAGTGGTATAAAATGACTGTACTGTATTTACTTAGTCGATCAACTACTACAAACACCACTTCAAACTCCTTTGCCTTTGGTAGACCTTCAATAAAGTCCATAGAAATGTCGTTCCAAACTTACTGTGGAATTTCCAAAGGAGTCAACAATCCAGCCGGAGACAATGCCAAGGTTTTATTTCGCTGACAAACTACACACTCTTCACAATGTTTCCTGACATCTGTTTTCATCCCTGGCCAATATAATTACTCGCCTAGCTTTTGTATGTATGCAAAAATCCCGAATGTCCTCCCACCACTGAGTCATGATAGGTGGATAACATGGCTGGAATTAATGTTGAAGTTTTGGACAAAACCAACCGATTCTTATAATGCCACATGCCATTTTTCTCTGTGAATTTAGTTCTCTTCCGACTACCATCTGCTTTTTCTTCAGCGATCACTTTCTGCAGCTTCTCATCCTTCTCGACCTCTTCCTTAATAGTAGTGAGATCTACTAAGATGGGAGCAGATATCCCAAAATTCAACACCTCCACTGGTTTCCTTCACAAGGCATAAGCTGCCTTATTTTCCAGACCCAGCTTGTAGACCACTTCAAAAGAATATCCAAGCAACTTGGCCACCCACTTCTTGTATTGTGATTGAATTGTTCTATGTTCCAAGAGAAACTTGAGTGACTTCTGATCCGTTTTAACCACAAATTTTGTCCCCAACAAGTATGGACGCCAACGTTGGACTGCTAGCACCACAACCATTAATTCTCTTTCATAAACTGGCTTTGCTCTATTTCTCACGGCCAGTGTATGACTATAAAATGCTGTCGGTCTGTTCAACTATGTTAATACGGCCCCCACTCCAACACTCGAAGCATCTGTTTTGATCTCAAAGAGCTGATCAAAGTTGGGGAGAGCTAATACCAGCAATGATATCATAGCGTTCTTCAACTTCTCAAAAGCTTCTTCAGCTTCTTTGTTCCACATAAACCCCCCTTTTTTAAGTAGTTGGGTTAGTGGTGCTGCTATAGAACCATAATGTTGCACAAACCGTCGGTAATACTCGGTTAGGCCAAGGAACCCCCAGATTTCTCTAACATTTGTCGGTATTGGCCAATCAGCGATGGAACGAATTTTCTCCGGATCCACTTCTACTCCTCCTCCTGATATTATATGCCCCAAATATTCAATCTTTGACTGGGCAAAACTGCACTTCTTTTTATTAGCATATAGTGTATGTTCCCTCAAGGTTGAAAGAACTTTTCCCAAATGATTCATATGCTCTTCCTCATTCTTGCTATAAACTAGTATGTCATCAAAAAATACTAGGACAAACTTCCTCAAGTAAGGTCTGAAGACATTATTCATCAAAGCCTGGAAAGTAGCCGGTGCATTAGTCAATCCAAACGGCATGACAAGAAACTTGTAATGTCCTTCATGCGTCCTAAAAGCTGTTTTCGGGATATCCTTTTCCTCCATCCTTATTTGATGATACCCAGATTTGAGATCAATTTTCGAGAACAAGCTGGCTCCATTCAACTCATCGAAAAGTTCCTCCACCACCGAAATTGGGAACTTATCCGGAACAGTTGCATTATTAACTGCCCGGTAGTCTACACAAAACCTCCAACTTCCATCCTTCTTTTTGACAAGTAACACTGGGCTGGAATAAGGACTTTTTCTCGGCCGAATCACCCCCGAGGTTAGCATTTCTTCCACCAATTTCTCCATTTCAGCCTTCTGATGGAAGCCATATCTATATGGTCTTACATTAATTGGGTCAGTCCTCTCTCTAAGGTAAATGTGGTGCTCAATTTTCCTTCTCGGCGGCTGCATTTCTAGCCAATCAAACACATCCTTATACTGTTTCAGTACCTTCTGCACTGGATTTGTTTCCACGAAGGAAATTTCCATCTCATCTTGTTCTGGTTTCACGGAGCTTCTCACCTCAACTGCTCTGCATTCAATAAATACCCTTCATCTTGATCACTCCAAGATTTAGACATGCTTTTAAGACTAATCCGGGTCTTAGTTAGACTAGGATCACCTTTGATACAAATTTGTTTGCCACTGTTAGTGAAGGTGAAAGTGAGATTCTTCCAGTCCACAACAGTAACCCCCAAAGAATGTAACCATTGCATCCCTAAAATTACATCCCAAAGAAAATCCTCTATCACCTTCCAGTCGGCTAATTGAATTTCCACAGCTTCACAAATGCCTTTTCCTTGTATAGTCGTACCAGAACCGTGTATAACTCCATAATGGGCTGTTTCTTTGGTTGCTAATCACAAGGCTTTCACTAGCTTCTCCGAGATGAAATTGTATGTTGCTCCACAATCAATCATCACAATTATCTCTTTATTCAGCAATTTCCGTCTCACCTTCATAGTGCCCGGATCATTTAATCCAACTACTGAATTGATCGATAGCTGTACAAAAGTTTGGTTTTCGTTCATCTCCTCTAGTGATGCTAATTCCTTCTTTGCTGGCTCTTTTTCTTCAACTATTTCATACTCCTCATTCTCTCCAGCCACCACAAACATCCTCAGCTCGCATAACTCTTTCATCTGACACTTATGGTCAGCTGAGTATTTTTTGTTACAACGGAAATAGAGTCCTTTTTCTTTTCGTGCTTGGAACTTTGCATCTGGTAACCGACAATAGTTCGCTTCCTTTCTAGCTTCATTAGCATTTGAGCTTCTTAAAGTTATCGTTCGGATAGGAAACGTAGTGTTCCCCTTGCTTTCAGAGAGAGTGTTCCCTACTGCAGACTTATTGGCGGTCATGGATTGAGGATTATATTTACCGCCAAAAGAACCATTCAAATGTGCTTCATTTCTAATCAGCTCTCTGTTCTCTACTAACTGAGCAACTTGCATCATCGCAGCTAGCCCTTTTGGACGACAGAAGGCAACCTCCGCTCTTATTCAAGGAAGTAGCCCATTCATGAAGGTATCTTCGATAACTTTCTCTTATACATCTGATAATGGAGCGACAAGCTTATCAATGAGATTATGGTATTCTTCTACAGTTGTCTCTTGTTTAATTCGAAGAAATTTGCCTAGGATCGTTCCATCTCTACTTGATCTAAACCAGATTAATAATCTTTCCTTTAAATTTATCCAGCCAAGAAACTTATCTCTCTCTTCTTGTGAACGATACCAGTTTAAGGTTGGACCGTCGAAGCTTATCGTGGATATTGACATTTTTTTCAGATTCAGTGAGTTTATGGATTTGAAAATACCTTTCTGCTCGAACCAGCCATGAATCCGGATCCTCTCCTGTGAATACCGACATTTCTACCTTCTTAAATTTGCTCCGATCTGTCGCAACATCATCGTTATCGACTTTTCTCTCATTTCGGCATTCGTCAGCATTTCGGTTTGTATCAGCCGATTTACTCGTTGTCGCCTCCTTCTCTTTTCCTTTTGCTGATGCAGACTCGTGCGCAGTGGAGTCTGTAGTCCTTTTGCTGACCACCGATCGTTCTTTCGCAAATGAATCCATCATTAACAGAAGCATTTATTGCTGCTTCTCAGACTGTAATCGCATCAAATCCAGATTCCTCGAAATATTGCTTAAGCTTGATTCAACCGCCGACATTTTGCTTATCTCTCTCTTCATGGTGATGATCTCTTGATCGGTCTGCTCTAACCTCTCTTCGATCCTTGTTTGTACCATTCTTCTCCCAGCAATCGTTTGCTCTGATACCAAAAATGATGGAACTCCACCTTTGGTATGAAATCTCTCTTTATTTCAATATGAACACAGTAACGAAACAATCGGTATTACAACCTTCTGTTGATCTTCTCTCAAGATTCAACAGCCTATCTATTACAATGGAAATTCATAATCCCCTTTCCTGCCTAACTACCCGTATTTATACTACCTACTAACCGACTTACTCCCTCCCATGTCACATTTGCAAGGCGTGTGACTTATTTCTTCTTTTATATACAAACTTAATAGGAGGAGATCTCACACATTGACTGCTTTGAGGAGGCGGGCGAGGTCTACAAAGTCTAGTGTTCCATCACCTTTTGAGTCAATAATGAATGAGGTGGGGGGTTTTGACTCAAGACCATTGGTGAAGGAGATTTGCACAACCTGTGGGAGTCATGATTCTAATGAGCATACTTGGATGATGTTCCCGGTAACGGATGTGTTTGCAAGGGTACCATTTCATGCTGCTCATACAATCCTGGAGACAGATTACTGCCGGGGAAACCTTTTTTTCTTCAACTGGGAACATTGATTTCATTCACTTGAACTTCGCAGAGCTTTCACTTTAACTTAACAGTTGAATCATTGTTGCTGGTCTGTATCCCTTTCACATGGCAGATTAGTCTAAACTTGATTTTGTGGCAAAGAAATTACGGAGTTGTGTAAAATATCAGTCCCTTCTGATTTCGGAAAAAGGTGCCCTAGCTGACAAGATCAGTCCTAGGGTGCTCAAGGCATTGGTGACATTGACAGACAAACCAAAATGATTTTTCCCATCTCATTCAAGTATGAGTGAGGAGGTCGGAATTGAGTTCATCCATTCAATTTTTGCTGAAACTTGAGATGGAGCACCGATTCTCATCTCATTCAAGTATTGAAAACAGAACCAAGTACATTCACTTTTCACTTTTTACTGTATTGACAATTCATTTAGTTGTGCATTTTGGGTAGTCTTAGAATAGAATTACATCTCCAAGTGTCTTGTTTGTGTGACAGTTTTGAATTCTACATCCACCTCTATATAGATGCTAGCAGTAGTGGTCTAGTAGTAGCATGTAAGTGTTTAGTATAACTGATGGGATTATGGACTTGTCTGATCGTCTTATATTGATACATTTGCTCTCTAAATTATTCTGCCTACATGATTGATGTATAGTACTCTGCATTACCATTTTGGCCTATCCCAGAAATTTTAGCATTACATGCTCAATGATTATATTAATTTGATGGGGGCAAACATGGCTGACATTTATTTCCTTCATTGCATCCTTCGTTTAGGGAACTTGGGTTTCCATGGGAGTGTATTCTGGTGGTTCTTATGGGTATTGAACGTGGCATGATCTACTCCTCTCCAGTCACATGTGAGAAAGGAGAATGGTCGTCCAGGGTAAGCTTTCTTTCTTTCTGGGTCAAAGGTAAATAGATTTGTGTCATATTTGGTTTCTTAACTACTTACTTTTTTCTGTTTTTGGTCATCATAGTTTTAAAGTTTCTTTTTCTTGTGCTCAAACTTTGCAATACATCAAAGAATTGTGTGTGCTCATATCTGAACTTTAGAAATTAGTGACTCAATGTTTGTATGGTCATTTAACACAGGATATGAAGGATAAAAAAAAGGAAGTAAAAATATGCTATAAATCTTTACAATGTTAGAAGGTTTGGTTAATGGATCAAACTGGGACTATTTTGATTGAGCTGGATGTTGAAGGCTGAAGATTGATGAGTTTTCAAGAGCCAAGATGGATGCAACTGCAAAACAGCTGATTGTGGAGAAAACTCTTGCTTATTTGTGTATTGGTTGATATGGTGTTATGCTATTTGAGTCATGAATTAGTTTCAATAAATCTGTTAAGAGTTTTAGTAATCTGTGTTTCTTTCTTCCATAATTTCTGCACATAAAAGAAATTATGATTTAAATAGTATTTTGGTCATTGTACTCTTAAGATGAACATATTTAATGGAGCAAGTATATAGCTTTCCTTATTGACTTCTCATTTCACTACAATTTCTTTTTAGGAATGGAATCAAGCTACAATTAGTTGGAGAGAAATACTATTGACTATTATTATTTTAAACCTAACTCCATGGGCCACCAAGAAATTAAAAATCATACAATTATTCACAATACAGCTAGGTGCTTGATTTGTTTTATTTTTCTTCCTTTTGAATGAATGCTTCGGTCTCCTTTTGTGTCCATATGGTGAATCCAAAATACCCTTTGTGTTCTGTAATCTTCTCAATTTGATTGGGTTCGGATTAGGAAGAAGACTTAAAAGATTGAAAAAATATGTACTTCAAATGGTAGTTTAGTCAGATTGGATGAGTAGATACATTGTGTGGTGAGTTTGATACTAGGGGAATGCAATACTTTGCTCTCTTTTAGGGAAAACTTAACCCTTAAAACAAAGCCAATATAATTGATGTTAACTGAATTACTTCAATTTTATATTTTATTTTTATCAAAAATATTTTGTTTGACTAAATTCAATGTTACTTTTCGATGCATTAAGTTTGAATAAAGTTAGAGATATGATTCTCTCCTTACCAAAAAAAAAGAAAAAAGCTAAACTTTTTTCATATTCTACGATATCAAGGTTTTCTTTTAAAAAAAATACTAAAAATAAAAAACAAAAACAATTGTCATTTTTCAAAACATTTTTTATCCGTTAGAACACAAATGATAAAGGGTAATTTTTTTAAAATAAAAAAAGGTAAAATATAAGGTTTTTTTTTTTAAAATAATAGAAAATTACAAACTATTTACACTTTAAGACAAAATAAAAAATAAAAAACCAAGGACAAAAAGTTATTAAACTTGATTTTGCAATAAAATGTATATAATTTGTCATTTTATCAATTTTAATATACTTATAAACGTAGTAAAATATCATTGTTTATTAGTGATAGACATTGATTAATGTTTATTAGTGTCTATTATTATTTATTAGTGAACATCTCAGGAGAGTTAGAATAAAAACGTTTCATATTTAAATATTTAATTTCAACTCTACATTCTATTCTTCAAAAATAAATATTATACAAAACTAAAACATTAAATAGAGAGTGGCTTGGGAAGATTGTAAAATTGCACATGCTTCTTTAGTTAACTAACTTCAACTCTCTCTGTCTATCTCTCTCTATACATATTTTTATATAAATTATAGATGGTTTGTTTAATTTGCCTAATGAATGTATTGACCATCTGGAAATTCTTAGGCAACTTCTAGTTTTCTTTCCTAATATTAAAAAAAAAATACATAGTATTATTTTAAATACAACATCTTTTGAAAGAAAGACTAAATAAACCTTATAATAAAATAGAAATTATGTAAATATTATTGAGTCAAACTCATTTTTCACATTACGAAGAATATCAAATGCTATTATAAATTAAAGAAATATGTATGTATCCATCAATTACAAGTAAAAAAGTACATGTTTTTTAAAACTATTTCACTCAAATTCAAACATGGAAAAAATATACATACGTTACAATTTAAATTATGTCTTGATTTAAAATTTGGATCGACCTCTTGATTTGGTGAAACCCTTCATAAATAATATCCATCTATGAGAGATCTATCGATTCATATAATTTTTTTTTTTTGTAATTTGAGTTAAGTCATACCCACACAATTTGGTTGTATTAATATTCTCATTCACTATATATTTGCTACGGCATGATATTATTTGAGATCTAGTAACCTTAAAAAATTATATATGAAAAATAAAAATTATTATTTAAGCAAAGAAAAATAGATGGTAGGGCTAGAACTAAAAGTATAACTCAGCGTTGAAGTACAAAATAATACATTTTTTTAGGAGTAGTCTTGTGATCAAAGTATGATGGGATACAATCCCTATGAAATCTTAACCATATATCTATTTGTGTGGTAATTAGCTTTACTCATCTCTCTCACCTTTTTCTTTAGTTTCAACCAAAAAGAAGAAAGGTTATATATATATATATATATAATTATTACTCAGATCAAATCATCACTGAATTGAACCATTTATAAACTAATAGAAGTTTAATTTGTTATTATTGGTTTATTGTTTATTATACTACATCAATTTTTGTAGGATGAATATGGAAACATCCAAACATCTAGTGTGAAGTATCTGACAAGGACTTGTGGTCTTAATATTTAACAATCAATATAGACATTCTATTTGATGATACAATGATCATGAGCAAACCAAAACCATTAGAGTCAGATTTTTGAGGGATGGTTACTACTGGAGATGGGACAATCATTATCATAGCACGACAATTTTGCAAGTGCAAAATAAAGGTTCTATTATCTTAAAGGCTTGCAGTTGATGTGTGATTCACTTCAATATGCTCATTTCCAAGCAGTTGAATGAACATATGAACACTTGGGGTGGATGGTGTTGGCAAGGATGATGATAGGGTTGTAGATGCTACATATGCTTCCTATCCCATTGGTTGGTTCTCCTCTCTTAGATTCTGATGGAAGTTGAATGTGAAAGTTGCCTGGAATCTTGCTAAAGATGTTGGGGGTCTAGATCGGGTGATACAAGACCACCTAGGTAGGTTCATATTGTTTGTATGTGCCACATTCATAAATGTACAAAGGTCATAGCGCTAGAAGCTTAAGCAATTAGTATTGGTCTCAAGAAGGCTTATGAATTATCAATATCTTACAAAGTATGATGGTCAAATCTGACTTTCTCAGGAGGTGATGATGCAGCTAAAAGGGACAAATGGTTGATTTATTTGAAATATTTTTTAATTGATGAGGCTAAGGAATTTGGGTTAGGATATTGAAATCATATATTCTTTTCCATGTTCATCATTACATAAATCGCAATGTTATGAGTCTAAAACTCATTCATTTGCGAAAAAGGTGTTGGACGAGCATTGTCTCTACTTAGGGATCCTAAAATCTTTGTTGGTACCCACTTCGATCGGGGTGGAAAATCTCCAATTTGATCTTGAACGGGGTCAAACCGAGAACTCCAATTGGGTCCTCGAAGTTGCGACTCGGTGGGAATGGGGACAATATCCCTTCCTTCACTAGTAGAAAAAGGGCATACGGAGACAATTAAATGCTGTCATTAAAACCTTTCGTGACAGTCTTTTGCAGTCATTAATGCGACAGTAATGAAAAGTATTTTATGATAGTTCTATAAAACTGTCACTAAATGTGGTTTTCATAACATAGAATAAATGTCATGAATTTAATATATTATGACAAATTATAACTGTCATTATTTATTTTTGATGACAGTTAATAACTATCATTGTTTAAATTTTATGACAGCGAATAACTGTCATTGTTAATATTGTATGACAGATATTAAATGTCATTATTTATCTTTTATGACACTTATTAACTGTTATCATTTCACTTTCTATGACTTTAATTAACTGTTAAGAAAACTTTTTGGATGACAATTTTTTTTACATTTAAATGTCATAATTTTGTTTTTAGTCACTGTTTCCTTTTTTTTGCCCTATTTTTTATTGAATCCTACTTTTCATGTCGCCCTGTCATTATACATACCATTACGCAGACCAATACAATCACATATGGAAAGATACGGTGAACGCTTTAATATAAAGAAACATACACTTTATAATATCGCTTTAAGTGTTAACATATATGGTTTGGTATGAATAAGCTATTTAAATAACTAAATTTAAACCATAAATTTTCCTACCAAACCTACAAAAATGTCTATACATCAATGAATTGCCGCAAATATGGCTTCACTGCTCCAATGGATTCTGGCAAAACCCAGTAAGAAAATAAAAGGAAACAAAATTGATTCAACAAGACAACACATTCACTTCAACAACACAGTACATTCACTTCAACAACACATATGGACAACACAGCACATACACACTTCAACAATAGTAACTTCTAAGCTTGGCAGTGAATTATTCTTTTCTATAACTTCTAAGCTTGGTATTGGAAATGTAGAGGGTATTCAAATGGAAAGCCTTACATATACGAGTCACAAAATTGGAAGTGTCTCATCTTAGCAAAAAGTGTATTCAAGGTACAGATATTAAATCAATGGAGATTTTAATCAATAGCATATGCAAGTATATAATCAGATCAACTGAAAAAACTGCATTTTACTAAGCTCTAAGATAACCTTACCCCATTGATATTGAACATGGCAACTGTATTTTCCTCCAGCACTGTACTTTCCATGGCCATGGCAATTCGAACACAAAAATATGTGACAAAATGTGTGACAAAAAGTAGAGATAGAGAAAAAGCACAAAGTAAAATATGTTAGAGGGGACTTTTGCATAGTCATTCTGTCATTGACTCATTCATAAGTGGCTAGGAATAGAAAAGAATCACAAATACCTAATTAGAACATTAGTAAAAAAATTATAAACTGGGTTCAAGCATGGGGAAGAAAAAAATTGCAAATTCAAGGTTGGAATGTTTGAATACAATTCAGCTACTGTGAGGGATTACATTGTTAAAAATAAGAGAGACAAGAAAAATATAAACATAAAAGTGCTACTGTGGTATTCAATGCATTAACTTCTATTTTCCAATTATAAAAGTGCCTTCAACTTCATCACTTGGTGAACATAACTACACCATAGAGAATATATGACATACTAATCTCTTCTTTACAAAAGAGTTCATGAAAAATTAACTAAAGGTATGTGACACAATGATTCCTAGATTTGAATTAAGCAAGATGACAAAACACCAAACAAAACTAATAGAAAACATACATCTTACGTTAATATTGAGTATCCAATCTCCGGTTAGCTTCTCATCTTGCCTCATAGTATTTCTCAATTTGAGAGATTCCAGCACCTGACTTTTCATTTAAAGTAATAAGGTCAGTCTCCAACCTTTGAAGTTGGATCCTGATTTCCTCCTGTTTGTAAACCAATATAGAAAACACCAGTAGAATGGAAGATTAGCTTAATTTACATGGTTCCATTAGCTTAATTTACATGTACTTTATCACCCGATGGCTGAAATTAAAAGTTCTTCATAATTTTTAACATCTTCTACATTTTAAGTCAAAAAAGTCAGACTAAACAATAATATAGCAATGAGGACATTCAAACTAAAACCATATAACTCCTCCGTTTTTGTATTTAAAAAAAACACTAGTTTAACTAATTTCACATACATCTCATCGATGGTATCTTATCAACTGTACCTTGCCCTATCTTAGAAGGACACTGAAGGGTCAATTTCACAGGACTCCTGAAAAAAGAAGCACAAATAAAAGAATAGCTCAAGTGACAATTACACTCCTGGATTGTCGTTCAACATGAAAAGATGAATATGCTACACTACGTTTGTAAGACATAGGATAGTTTGAAGTCATCTATAATAGGCATGTGCAAAAAGATATTAAATCTACCATGCAACAAAATGCCCAAAGAGTAGCTTTGAAATATTTGCCCAAATCATAAAATCAACTTGAAAAAAGAATGCTATTACGATACCTAAATTTGAATGTAAAAAAATCAAGAACGACTTACATAGTATCAATGAGCAAACTTTGAACAGTTTCAATGACTGGCGGAGAAAACTACCAATGTAACAACCTGTATTTTCCAACACAGTTATTAAAAGAACAATGTGGAAACATTACCATTATAAACTTTTACAACTTACACAAATCAATGGAAGCAGGTTACTACAAATAATTTCTGTGCCAAACTATCAAGTCCTAAGATAACCATCCCTTAATGTCCTGTGCCATAATGCTCTTCACTGCACTCTGAACTATCACTTGATATGTCATTAAAAGAAATTTTGTGGATTTATATGGATTTAGAACTCAAATACACACTCAAGTCTAGAGACAAAATTAAAACAAATTTGTTAATTGGTAACACAACTTACCCAGCTCGAGGATCTCTAACAATTCTTTGAAGCCGTTTCACAGTCTCAATATTGTGAGCAAATACATCTAACCCTGAGTGAACAAGAGTCTCCACAGCCTTTAAGTCACCTCGGAAATCAGAAGTTAAGCATTCAACCATTATCTCGGGCTTAAGTTCCTACATAATAAATTCACTAAGACTAATTAGACTTCTAGTAACTTTTCCAAGAAACCTTCACCAATTCAGTTTATCAATAAGGAGACAAAAATTATTGTAGAAAAATCTATTCAACCTTCATTGCTTTAACTGTTTGAGCAAAATACCCACTTCCTCCATTATGAATATCATCACAGTCTACACTTGTTAAGACCAATCCACCCTAAAAGACAATACAGAAAAACAATTCAATATTATTAAAAATTAGTTACACCCATTGAAAAAAGAAGTAGATGAGAACATAGAGAACTTTCTCTGTTAGCTATTTGGTAAAGAGAATAAAGAAAGAAGAAAAATAAGAATAGTCTTAACAACCATGTAGACGCATTCTGCCAATTAGATATATGTCAACATTATCAATGCAAGATCAAGTTCAATAAACATCGATCTATATTCACTCTTAATAGGCAAAAAAAAAGGTTGATTCTCTTACGAAGAACTGTAACTATTCGTACACCAAAAGATATCTTTTTATCCATATGATGCCTTGCTCAGATGATTTCTCTTTAAAGTGGCAGTTACAATTCCATCCCCTCCCTCATTCCAACATTCCCCAAACATTAGGATCATGAGGATATAATAGTCAGTCATTAATACAATTAAGAGCTGCCCACGTTGACAAAAACCAGAATCCACATACTGAAAAACAGAAATCCAAAACAACTTCAAATCAAAAAACACTACTCTAAGGTAGCAGTTAATCATACTCCCTAGTACACTCAATCTTCTGAGAATAGTTCTTTGAATCACAAGGTCTAAAATGAATTAGTGTATGAAGTTAACTATAATGAGCTCTTCCACATACTGAAAAATAGAGCCAAAACAACTTCAAATAAAAAATCACAACTTTGAGGTAACTTTTAACCATATTCCCTAATAATAAACTCAAGTTTACGAGAATGGTGCTCTAGGTTAACTATAATAAGCTCTTTTAAGTTCTAATGAGGATAGAAAGAAAAAGAGAGAGACCTCTCTAATGTTGGGGCATTTGGCCTCTTCACAAACAGTATTGAGATTCAAATGAGACAAGGAGTCTTTGACCTCCTGAAATTTCTCTCCCTGGGGAGCTCGTTACCTCAACCAACCAGTTAGAGAAGAGATTTATATAGAGTAAACTAAACAAATTTGTATTACTAACGGACAAGATTTGCAAACAATTTAGATTTATGTAGAGTAAACTAAACAAATTTGTATATAAAAATGGCATCTTCTTTGCTATCTAAATCCTAATATACACATTTAAGTGAAGAACTTTTGTTAGGGAAGAGATAAAGGGAGGGAGAAGAAACGAAAAAAAGAAAGTGAAGAACTCACTCGCGGCGTCGAAGGGATTGGTGGTGGTCGTGGGACTGTGCGCATCGAAGAGTGGGCCAACTATGCGCGTCGAAGACGGGGCAGACATCAAAGACTCGGTCGGACGTCGAAGACGACGAATTTTGGGGTATTTTGCATGTTGAAGACGACGATAGCAAATTTGGGAAATTAGGCGTGAGATTTAGAATTTAGGGTGTGAGAATTTGGGAAATTTTGCGATTTTTTATTTAAAAAAATTATTTTATATTCCTAAACCCTTTTATGAAATAAAATAACTGTCACGGAAAAATAAATTCCGAAAACAATGTTTTTTTTTCCACCAAAATAGCGCTTTTTAACCTTTTATGACAATTGTTTCATGTTTCCTCTCAATTTTAGTATTAATGAAGTGTCATAGAATGTCATTTTTCTTGTAGTGCTTGTTCCTATCTCCGACTCCACCCCATATATACATTTTTAATTAATTTTTAGTGTGTGTGTGTAGGGACAAGATAAGAATTTCTCGATCCCGATTCCGTTCCCTGTTAACTCCGCGAAACGGGAAATAAGGTAGGGACAAAGATAGCAATTTCTCACCAAGACAGGGATGTGGAATGCCTTTCTGCCCTTCCCTAACCCTGTTGGTAGTGCTATCTCTACTGTTCTTTTCTCTCCTTACCTCGAGTAGTTATCTTTATTAGTGACTTGTTAGGTAATACTTTAGTTTGTTTATTGTTTGAACATTAAAAAAATATTTAAAAATAATAGATCCATCGGTGTCCATCGACAATCAAATCTAACATATTCTATATTTTGTAAATATTTTTTTATTTATTTTGCTATATTTAAAAAAATTCCAATTAAAAATCGTATGTATTACGTTGTAATACATTTAAAGGGTTTGACTTGATTAAAATAATTAAAAGTTTTAGGCTAACAAAAATGGAAAAAAGATATGTGGATTTCCCATGATAAGTAAATAAGTAAAGGTTGGTTGTATAAAAGGCAAAAATAAATAAATAAATAAATAAAGGAAAAAAGATCCAAAATAATTGTAAATATAGTATAAGGATAAATAATTGCATTTATAACACAAAAATTGGTAAAAGACTAAAAAACCAACGCCCAATCCACCATTTTGAACGCTTCTTCCCGATTTTCTCAGATTGAAAACTATAATTGATAGCAACAAGTATCTAATAGCCTCTATTAGTGATAATTTTTAATTAAGAAATATGCTACCAGTTGCTGGTAACCACTATCCCTAATGGTTGGATGTTAGTAATGTTGTTATCGATTGATATCACTTATAGTTGCTATCAGTTGCTATCCCTAATGGCAGTTATCGATGTTATTCGGTGATTGTATCAATGATAGCTACTATCACTATTAATCAGTGATTGTATCAGTTGCAGTCGTTTGTATCAATGATAGATGCTATCAGTTGTTATCCATAATGTTGTTATCAATAATATCAATCGTTAACAACTAGCAACTACTAATGGATATCAATGAGAACGATTGCAAGGACATGTTTGAAACTCAAAGAATTTTAGAAATTGAGTGGTGAACATTTTCTATATATAAATATTTTAAAGCTGTGATATAGTTTTTTTTATATTATTTTGTTGAATGTACTATTTACTATAATTTTTCTTAATGTTTATCCCATTTGATAAAAGATTTATTATCAACCATTATTGTAGGCATTATTTTCTATTTCTATCTCTCTCTCTCTCTTCTTTCTAAAAAGCTATGCCTTTCGTTTTATTCACTCACTCAATTACAAAGAATTTCTTGGTATTATATCCAGGGCACAAATAAAGAGAGAATAAACTTTTTGAGACATTTTATTCTTTAATTTTAATTTTCCTTTTAATTTTTTATTTTTTCCTCAAACTTTTTGGATTTGTTTTTTTCTTTTTAAGAAAAATCATTTTTAGGTGTATTCAGCTTTATTAATATTTAAGATTAGGTTTTGATGCCGCAGGAAAATACAAATAAAAACAAAAACAAAAAGAAATGTATATTTTAGGCCGTTACTCCTTTATGCTTAATTATTTAGCCATCAATTCTCTCAATTGTTAATCCACTTTACTGTTGTTTGAAGAAAAATACGAGTATTAACGTAAGATTTTAGAAGAAATGTAATTCGTGTAATTGAACTTTGTATTGATTGATATGGTATTGTGGATACAATCTATAGTATTTACTCTTTTGATGCTTTCTCTCAAATATAATTTAAGCTTAGAACTTTTTTATCTTCAATCTTCAGGAAGTTGGAGTTACAAGTCAATTTGAGCTTCAATCTTTTGAAATTCAAGGAAAGTTTGATCTTTCAAGTCTTCAATCTTTCAGAAGGTGATGATTTCGATGTTGATAAGAATTTACAAGTCTTAAGAACTTTTTTGAAGTTTGGATCTTTGATTCTTCAGAGCTTCAATTTTTCAAAACTTCAATTCTTCCTTCAACCAAAGATCTTCAAAAAGAAGGGGAAGGTCTCTATTTATAGAGAATCTCCATGGGCTTTAAGTGGGCTTGGGCTCATTTGCTTGTGGGCTGGCTTAGGCTTGGGCCAATCTGCCTATTAGGTTTAGGCTTGGGTCCATCTACTTGTTGGGCTTGAGCTTGAGCCTATTTTCTTAACAGGCTTGGGCTCAGGCCCATTCGCTTGGCGGGTTTGGACTTGGATTCATTTGCTTGGTCGGCACGGACTCGGGTCCACTTGTTTGTGCAGGCTCTGGTCCATTATTTCTTTGCCTAAATTTTTTTTAGGAGCTTGAACTAGATTGGATATGAGAACACTTGACTATCCAAATCCAATCAAATTATGATCATCACAATTTTTCTATCATGACGTGACGTGATTTAATTGCAAAATTTTCTTGTTCAACAAATGTCCCCTTTTCGAGATTCGTGCACATGTTATGGGTGAGTGAATCTCGAAAACGATAAGCTGAAACCAAAAATACAATTGATTTGTTCTTGACTTTTGCTTCAGCGCTAATATGCCAAATTAACCACAATATGCATTAGGACATAAATGTGATTAAAATACTATAAGAAAAAGTTTGAAACATGACCCAATGCCAACTTTGCAGGGAATTTTGAATGTAATTCAATTTTTTAAAAAAATTTAAAACACTTGGAATATAGCCAAAAAATAAATTTGAATGAAATTGATTTTTGTTTTCTTTTACCAATGAATTAAATAGGATAATTGAGACTTAACATTGATAAATTGAAATGCTGTCAACTCATCAAGGTATGAATTTAAGTCAAAGCCTTGATTTTTGATTTTTGATTTTTTTTTATTTTGCATAATCTCCTAATTTGAAGTTTTAGCAAATTGCTCCCCAACTTAAATTTTGAAAAGCCATTTTTTTTACTTTATTTGAAATTAATTTATGATTTGAGATAAAATTTAAAATATTTTTCAATAGATGAAGAATATATATATATATATATATATATATATATATATATATATATATATATTGGATGAATTGTTTTCAAGATTTGAGGTATTTTTTTTTTAATTTTAGGTTTAGTTATGAGGAGGATATGACTTGAAATTTTTTTTAAATGCTTTATAAAGAAATGTAATTATTTTTTTCTTAATTAATCTTTTGAATAAAGAAACACAATAGAGGAGATTTTTATTTAATAAAAAACACAATAGAGGAGATTAGAAATTGTCCCTTATAATCTCACCCAATGTACCTATTTGTTAAGAAGGTTTTTACTTAGTTTCTTGAGAAGAGATTTGATTTACTATCTTTCATCCTTTATAAATAGCGAAGAAGCTTGTAAACAAAATTCACACAAATTCATCTTCTTTAACTTTTTTTTTCATTGCTTATGTGTTTAATCCTTCAACTCTTTTTCTTTAAATGGGAGAGAAGAAAATCCGATGTACTTCTCTTTTTTTTTTTTCATGATTTGAGAGAAGAGGTGATAGAGGAAAAACAGGGTTTTTTTTTCATTCAAATTGGTAAGGAAGAACACAGAGGGAGAAGAGAAAGGGCGGCGAGCTAAAGAAAAGAAAAGAAGAAAAAACTTTTTTTTTTTTAATTTTGGAAAGATTTCTTTTCTTTTCTTTTTCTTTTTTTTTCCTTTTTTCCTTTTTTCATTTTCTTTGTTCTTTTTTCTCTTTTACTTTTTTTTTTCTATACATATATACACACATATATATACACTTCTTTTTCTTTTTGTTTTTCTTTTCATTTTTGTTTCTTTTCTTCTTTCTTCCTCTTTTTTTCGACTACCTTTTTTTTCACGTTTTTTTTTCTTTTTTGGTTTTCTTTTCAATATTTTTTTTTCACATTTTCACATTTTTTTAGTTTTTTTTTAAGTTTACTTTTATTTCATTTTCATTCTTTCTTTCTGTCCTTTTTTTATAACTTTTTTTCTTTTTTTAAAAAAATTGTTTTTTTACTTACACACATTTTTTTAGTTCCTATTTTCTTTTAAAAAATAGTTTTCTTTTCTCTTTTTTTTCTTTTAAACTATTTTGTTCTAACATTTTTTTCAAATTTTTTTTTTGCAATTCTTTTTTTTTACAATTTTTTTCCATAGGAGTGACTTTACTTTTTAAAAGCAAACATGAGTTTGGACAAATTTGAAGATGGAGACAACGATCTTCTCGACTGCAACATATTTGAGACAACGATCTTCTCGACTGCAACATATTTGAGACGATGATCTTCTCGACTGCAACATATTTGAGACGACGATCTTCTCGGCTGCAACATATTTGAGACGATGATCTTCTCGGACCTTCTTAGCTGCAACATATTTGAGACGACGACCTTCTCAGCTATAACATTTTGAGACGACGACCTTCTCGACTGCAACATATTTGAGACGACGACCTTCTCGGCTGCAACATTTTGAGACGACGAACTTCTAGACTACAACATATTTGAGACGACGACCTTCTCACTGCAACATATTTGAGACGACGACCTTCTCGGCTGCAACATATTTGAGACAACCACATTCCCGGCTGCAACATATTTAAGACGACGACCTTCTCGGCTGCAGCATATTTAAGACGATGAAGATATTGATCCTCCTGACTGCAACACATATAAGAAGATGAAGATGAAGATCCTCTCGCTCACAATGCATGGGAAGATGAAGTTTGAAGAAGAGACGAAGTCACACTTGGAATGATGAAGTTTAAAGCCTTTGAACTTAAACTTGAATAAGCAACAACGAAGTTTCTTGAGGAAGACAAAGCTAGCTATCTTAAGAAGGTAGATAATTAAACATCCCTGTTGTCACCAGAAAAACCACCAAGGATCTAGCTACGGTTCATAAGAGTCTGGAGGCTGCACACGAAGAATTTAAGAACTTTAAGAGGAAGCTTTAATTTTGCCCCATTTGCCCCCTTTGCCCAAATTCCTTTTTTCTTTCGTTGTATTCTTGTAAATGAAAGGTTTTGTTGAATGGTAATGAAAATGTTCTTATTTTGGAGTGACTGCTCATGAATTTCATTTCGTGCTGTTTATACATCCTTTACTATGAGCCTACATCATCACAATGCATAATTTTTTTTTTTGCATGTGACTGAACTAAAGTAAACTTTAAACTACCTACGTACCCTTTTTATAACATAGGGATCAAGTCATAACGTAATTCAATTTTTTTTTTGTCATTCACCTTTTAATCTATTGTAGGCTAGAAGCACCATGCAATTTAGGCTCTTGCAATAAGGAGCTTTGCATATTTAACAACTTTTATTTTCATCAAGGATTTGTTCATCTCCTTCGTTTGTAAGATTGATGAAGACATTAAATCTTGGTTTCACGGTCAAGGAACCTTCTGTATTTATGTCAACAAACAACTTACTCTTCATGCGTGATGGGACATGACTGTGAATCTTATCATCATCATTTTCTTCATGAAATGGTTTTGCCTTCAAAGATTTCATCTCCCTTTGTTGTTGATCGTTTTTCATCTTTAGACGATCAAAAGTAGATGTTGAAAGTCGATCTTTCTTCGATGTGGAGATACTTAGTTTTTTGAAAGCTGAAGTTCGAGTGTAAGTAGACGTTGAACATTGGTTTTCTTCTTCTTTCGTGGCCATACTCAATCTTTAAAATATTTAAAATCGAGTAGTTGAAGGCTTGATATGATCAGAGATAGAAATCCTTTACTTAATTTCATTTGAATTGTCGACTTCTTCAGAAGATCCATAATTGTTGTCAACTTCTACTATGCTGCCAACATGACATGCAGTAACTTCTAGTATTTCTTCTGGATGATCCTCAAGGAAACTTCTTGGTAGGAATTCTGCCAAAGTTATTGACCGTTGAGGTTGGAGGAAGTCCTCATCTTTTCCTTTAATAGGCTTAGGCTTCCACATCTTCTTGTTCCTTCTTCCCTTTTTTTTATGGGAGATACTTTCTTTTGTATATTTTTTATGGAATGGAGACTTCTTCTGAATGGAATTTGGTTGTTTCCTTTTTTGACGAGTGACGACTATCCATCCTTCGCCATCATCCTTACCATGTGCTTCTTTATTTTGGGAATCTATCGTCACGATCCTTTGTTGGAATCAAACAAGTATAGATTCGAAAGTCCCAAATTGAATCAAGCTATGTTAATGGCGGAACACTTGAAGTCAGCATAACATGATTCGTCTGAGCTACTTCATCAATATCTAGCTCGATCTTCTTTTTATGAGCCAACTTTAGAATCAGCTCTTTCAACATGAAACACTTTTCAACAGGGTGATTAATGACCCCATGATACTTGCAGTAGTTAGGATAATCTACTTTTCCTACTTGTTCTGGTCGTTTGCATTCTGGCAGTTGAATAAGTTGGTTCTCTAGCAGCTGCTTTAACATGCTACAACATCAAAGTCAGGAAATGGATAAACTTTTTCCTGTCTTTCTTTAAGAGTTAAGCGTCACTTTTCATCAACATCATGCTTTCTTTCAATTTTTATTTCTTTTCTTTTAGAGAAAGATTTCAAAGGAGTTGCATGAACAACCATAGACTCTTTTATGACATTATTTACGATCTTTTCAGTGTCATCAATTTCATTCTTGTCACTCCTTATTTTTTAAACTAAGAAATCTTTTGCTCCTCTATTGATGATACTTAATTCCATATCATGGGCACGAGTTGCCAACTCTTCAAATGTGCGGGGTTTTATTCCCTGCAAAATATAAAGAAGTTCTCAATGCATGCCTTGGGTGCACATCTCCACTGCAGACAGTTCGGTGAGTCGATCTTTACAGTCAAGACTTAGAGCTCTCCATCAGTTGATGTAGCCAATGATTGGCTCTTCCTTTTGTTGTCTTGTGTTTGTCAACTCCATCATGCTGACGATACACCAGGTGCTGTAGAAACGGTTGAGAAAGTCCCTCTCAAGTTGCTCCCAATTATCAATGGATTTAGGCTCCAAATCGGTGTACGAGTTCAAGGCATTTTCTTTTTGAGTTCGAACAAACTGTTTGACCAATAAATCTCCTCACGTACCAGCAGTTTCACATGTTTTAATGAAGTGAGCAACATGTTGTTTTGGGTTGCCTTTTCCATCAAACTGTTGGAACTTAGGAGGCTAGTATCCATTTGGCATTATGAGATTGTTGATTATTTCTGTATATGGTTTGGAATACAAAGAGAAAGTTTGAGCAGGTCCACTATATTGAGTTTTGATGGAGTTTGCAATCATCAACTCCAACTGCTGAACAGACAGCGATGCAATTGAGATCAAATTTTGTGATTGACTTTCTTGCATAATTGCCTCCCGTTTGTCAGTATTCTTGATAGTATGTGTATGGTTTGATACAGCAGCATCACGACTTTCAATGTGATTCTTCAGAGACAATCTCATAATCCCTTTCTTCAACCTCCTTCATGATCATGTTCACCTTCTTTTTAAGCTCTGCCATTCTATTCTCACTTGTATCGATGTTAGTTACAATAACTGACATTATATTTGGGTGAGGCATTTCCTCACTTGATTGTTCGGAGGACGAATTGTGTTTGTCAATCACAGGATTTTCTTTGATTATAATTCCACCTTTTGGTGGCTTTGACAATTGTTTCCAAATATTCTTTGCGACGTCAAAGGGTGGCATATCCTCATATGATTGAGTCTCCCTTGAGCGACTGCGAGTATTTTGCCGCATGCTGATGTCGCTTAGAGCTTTGGAAGTGTTGCCTTTAGATGTCATGATTTCTTCAGATGTTCTTTAAGAAGAGAAAGAGATGAAAGATAGAGATGGTCCCACTGAGCGTGCCAAGCTGTTCACATGAGATTTCAGAAGAAATATAATTCGTGGAATTGAGCTTTGTATTGATTGATATGGTGTTGTGGATACAATCTCTAGTATTTACTCCTTTGATGCTTTGTCTCAAATACAATTTAAACTTAGAACTTTTTAATCTTCAATCTTTAAGAAGTTCAAGTTGCAAATCAATTCGAGTTTCAATCTTCTAGAATTCAAGGAAAGTTTGATCTTCCAAGTTTTCAATCTTTCAAAAGTTGATGATCTCGATGTTGATAAGAACTTGCAAGTCTTAAAAGTTTTTTTTATAGTTTGAATCTTTAATTCTTCAAAGCTTCGGTTTTTTAGAGCTTCGATTCTTCCTTCAACCAAATATCTTCAAAATGAAAGGGAAGGTCTGTATTTATAGAGAATCTCCATGGGCTTTAGGTGGGCTTGGGCCCATTTGCTTGTTGGGCTGGTTTAGGCTTGGGCCAATCTGCCTGTTTGGTTTGGGCTTGGGTCCATCTGCTTGTTGGGCTTGAGGTTGGACCTATTTTCTTAACAGGCTTGGGATCAGACCCATTCGCTTGGTAGGTTTGGGCTTGGATCCATTTGCTTGTTGGGCATGGACTCGGACCCACTTGTTTGCTTAGGCTCGGGTCCATTATTTCTTTAGCCCAATTTTTTTCAAGGGCTTAAACTAGGTTGAATATGAGAAAACTTGACTACCCAAATCCAATCAAATTCTAATTATCAAAATTTTGCTGTCATGACGTGACATGATTTAATTGGCCAAATTTTTTGTTCAAATTTTCCTCCTGTGCCACCGTCGCCACCCGCTGCCGTCTTCTTCCGATAATAACTATAGTTCTTTTTTTTTTCTCTTTATTTTTGTTTAACTTAAGAAATAAAATTATGTTTTCTTTTCGTAATTATTTGGTTGATGACATATGTGTTTGAATGTATTTGATGCTTGACATAGTTAGCTAGATATTTAATTATGCCTTAAAATCACTTTGTTCTTTAAAATCTCCCTAAAATTACTTTTTTTTTTCTAAGAATTTGTTTGATGAATTGTTGATTCTAGAAGTTGCTCTAAAAACCCCTTTATTGAAGTTGGAGAATCTCCCTAATTTATTTTACTCATGGTGATTTCATGGGACTTGAGGTTAGAATATGTTTTTATGATTATTGCTAAAGAAAAAATGTCATTGAGGATGGAAACTTTGGTCATTATTAACTTGATTTAAAAATTCAAAATCTAAATTGTTGTGGAAGCTCAAAATATAGAAAAATTAACCACAAAATAGGATGAAAAAAGTGGCTCTTGGTTTATACTCTTATAAATCAAATTTTAATGTGTTGAAGAAGAATTAACTTGGGAATCAATATTGGTGAGCTTATGTCACACCCTGCCCCTCAAGCACCAGACTTGCCATGCGAGACGCAATATGACTTTGAGTATCTTGACTCGTTAAATGCCAAAACACTCAACTTGAGGTCCTTAAGCTTTGCTTAATCGCCTAGCATTTTACCCTTAAACGTAAAACACAAACTTAAGACGATAAACAACTTAATACCAAGAAGTAACCAATTCTTAAAATTTTATTACTTAGGTCATACATTTAGAACACTTTCAAACGCTTAACAAAATTACATAAACACTTTAACTTAACCTAAACGCCTTGGCAACCTCTTCTTGCCTAGCAAGCTCCTCACCCTTTCTTTACTTTGGCCTTAACGCCTGGTAACCTGAGGAGTAAAATTTAAAAACATAAGTTAAAAGGCTTAGTGAGGTTTTAAGAAAATATTTATAGGAAATACCTTTCATAAACATCATTGTTCAAATCAAATCGCTTAAACACATCTTTTAACATAAACATATATTTTGAATAAACATCATTTCACATGAGTACTCATTAGTCATAAACATATTCCTTTCTCCTAGGAACTGAATCATTCTCTATGCAAAGGTTCATCATCCTACGTTTAGACTATTATGATGGCCTTCTCATCAACAAACATTTGAGAATATCTTGATTCATTGCTTGTTGCTTAGGCCGAAGCACAATATACATCTTTTATGCATTATCCCACCTCATTCCACCATGCACGCCTTTTATACATGACTGCTTTTATTCTTTATGTGCACATAACAATTAGCTCATTGATAAGAAGAAGACTAATGGTTTGAACACCATTTCACAGTTATTGGAAATACATAAATCATTCTTTGATCATAGCAAAAACTTTGATTTGAAATACCATTTGAAAACATTCATAGATCAAACGTTATTTTAAATTAGTAGAAACTTGAAAAGAAAGCTTTTAAACAACTATTTTAAGAAAAACACTCACAAACTTAGAACTGAATTTGGAACTGAATTAATCCTCCATTAAGTAGATCCAATATTTGATTGTCTTTTGTGTCTACTTAATGATTTACAAGTTCTTATTGAACATGAAGAAGCAACAAAGGAAGGTTTGAGGAATGAAATACCCTTTAATGGGGAAGAACAAGATACAACAAACTTAAGTGAGGATTTAATTAATGAAGCACGTAATGAACTATACCATGGTTGTTCAAAACTTTCCTCCTTGAACATTTTAGTTAAGTTGATGCATATCAAGGTTCTCAATGGTTGGAGTAATAAATCCTTTGACATGTTACTAGAACTGTTAAAAGTAGGATTTCCAGTGGGTACTACTATATCTACTTCATTCTACAAAGTTAAACAAAAACTGCATGACTTAGGTCTAGGATACGAGACTATTCATGCGTGTAAGTATGATTGCCTATTGTACTAGAAAGAATTTGGAGATTTTCAATTTATAGCGAGTCTTGGTACAAAGTTAATGACAACAAAGGAAAGAAATTCTACATAAGGTATTGCACCACTATTTGTTAATACCGAGATTAAAGTGATTGTTTGCATCACAAGAAGGCGCTTCTGACATGAGTTGGCATAAAGATAAATAAGTCAAAATAGAGGATGTGTCAAGACATCGAGCTGATGTAGAGGGCTAGAAGCATTTTGATCGTGAATTTCTTAATTCTGCTTTAGATTCATAGAATGTTCGTTTCGGACTAGCTTTAGATGGGGCTTAATCCGTGTGGGAATATGAGTACCTTCTAGAGTATGTGGCCTGTGGTGATAATCCTTTATAATTTTCCACCATGAAAATACGTGAAAGAGTTTAACTTCTTCATGTCATTGCTCGTATCTGGTCCAAGATCCTCTGATAAGAAAATTGATGTTTACTTACAACCATTGATTGAGGAATTAAAACAGTTATGGATTGAATTTAGTGAACAGCGAGGTGAACCAGTAAGACATGTGGGGCTATTTAAAGAAACACATGCCAATAAGAGTGACCATTTCATGAATCCAAGCAGCCGAGGATGCACATGTGAGGTTATCAGGCAGTGTGGTTTATTTTCTAGTTTAATTAGGTGCATAACTTAACTATTTGTGTGTAAAATCAAATGATGTAATTACTATCTGCACCTACTCCATAAGGTTCTCAACCACTCTCAGAGGACGATGTCACGCCTCGTCCTCAAATGAAGGGCATGTCATACTCTAGACATTCAACACATACCTCCCGCGAGATTATGCACCGAACACCTGGTGAGTGGAATGACTCTTCTTCTTGTCTCTTTGCGAAGCTCTTCCATTAAGCCGTAGAGACCTTTACAACTTTTGCAGCGGAAAAATAACTCAAGAAATAACACATACACAACATAACTTAACCTTATTATCTTTATAAACTTAACACTTTTAGCAGTACAAAAATACAAATTACAACTTTTGCTTTACATGAAATAAAACCAAATATAATCTTCTCACATCCTTCTTCTTTCCAACAAGATGCAGTATACCTTTCTTCATCCACCGCCTAAAGCTGCTCTCTGTAGTGGTGCTTGGGGGGCATCAGACTATGCTTAAGTCCTTTTTAATTTTTGTCATTTAGAATCCATCTCAAGGACAGTTACCAAAGTCTTTATTTTCTTTGTTCGTCGTTAAACACTGTTCCTTGTGGCGGCAGGTACCTAGAGGTGTAAAGGTGGTGCTTCCTTATCTACCTAAGTTGCCTAACCATCTCTCTTAGCGGGCCGCGTTTAAGGCTAACTGCCTACGAGCTCAACTCTTTGGCTCTCTAGCTCACCAAGATCGGTCTCACCAACCTAGGTATTGCACTCGCCTTCTCTCTAAGTCGGGACATTCGTACTAAGGAGCCATTTGCCGACCAACCAGCTCCCTAAGTATATTATGAGATACCTGTTGGGTTTTATGTCCTATAACTCGTAGATAGTAAATATAATCAATTAACCGTCATTAATAAAGTGTTTTATTATTATAATTTCAATAAGTGTTATTGATTATTTTATTAGTTTTGTCTTAATAACCTAAATCCAATAAACTAACATCCTAAGCTATTTGATGAGTCTTGAACAGTATGTAGAGACATACGGGGATTAATGTTCAAGATCAGCTTAAAGGGTTTATAATATAGGGTTAAGGTTGGGTACCTTATCCTGTTAACACTATGGATACGGCTCACTTTGTATTTGATACAAACACATTGATCCAATGCGTCCATGTATGCGACATGCGAGTGAGGGTATCCTATGCAATGAGTTTGCATAAGACTGGACCACGAGATAGTAATCACTAGATGTAACTCCGTTAACTAGTTGGATTTCTATTTCATTAGGATGACCTAGGTGACTTAGTCTTAATCCTGAGTGTATTATGAACTCCTGTTTGCGAGGGTTTATCCTTTGATTTGTACGGGTGAGAGTGGCCAAACTGTCGACTCAATATGCTTATCATTTTGGGGATAAGATCGAGTGGGGAGCTAGGAACATAATCACACAAGATGGAATTCACTCCTTCCCACCTTTAGGGTAAGTAGATAAGTGTTCCCTTAAACGGTGTCTCCGAGACTTGAACAAATGGCCCTACCCTATTTATGGCACGAGAGGGGTTTTTGTTTCGTGGTTGGACCATAAATAGGTTGTTCATTAGAGGAGCACTGGTATTTAAGGACTAGAAGTAACATAGGGGTAAAACGGTAATTTGACCCAATTGGTGTTACGAACACTTGTGAAGGACTAACTTACTGGTATTGGTCTATATCCGTGGACACAGAAATATATCTACAGTGAGAAGAGTTCATCTGTGAGTCTTTAGTGGAGTGTACACACAGTTAACGAATATTGATTAATGTGGTTAATGAGTTTAGCTAATTAATCTCATATCGTTGTAGCTTCTGATCTGTAGGTCCATTAGGTCCCCTTCCTAGCTCATAAAGAGTAATGAGATTTATTTATATTGGTTGTAATTTGAAATGTTCAAATTTACTTTGGGAATTAATATAATGTATATTGATACATTATAATATAAAGTTTATATTTTAATTAGACTTTATTATATAAATTTAATTTTGGATATGATTCAAAATTAAATTACGAGAGAATAATATATTTGAATGAGTTCAAATATTAGTTTAATGTGAATTAGATTCATATTAAAACTATAGGTTAAAATTTAATGTGTATGTGATACATATTAAAACTATAGGTTATGAGAGAAATTTATATTTGAATATGATTCAAATTTTGGATTAAAATAAATATAAGATATTTAATTTAGAAATTAATTAATTGGAGAATTAATTAATAATTTAGTTTAATTTCGTTTAATTAAATTTGATTTAATTAAATTAATTAAATTAAAACTATAGATTATGCGAGAGATATTCATTTAAATATGATTTAAATGAAATATTAATTAAATATGATTTAATTAATTAATTTAATATTTATTTATTAAATTAATAAGGAACGTGGGTGGTTTTCCCACGTTCCCATTTATTTTCTCTAACTTCCCTCTTCTTCCGTCTAAAAAGAGGGAATTCTTTGCGTAACAAAAACACAGAAGGCGTTCTGTGATTTTTTTGCAGAAAAAAAAAGTATCATTGCATTCTCTTAAATTTTTTCTCTCTAACTAAAAGAAATTCCCTTAATTCAATTTGGTTCCCACAAACCATATCAATCAGAGAATAGAAAGGTTTCCAAATGGTGGTGCCCAAATTGGTGATTGGTAGATTCAGAGTCGTCAACGAGCGTAAGTTTTCTTCTCTGTATTTTTCTTCAAAGCATGTTTAACCATAAAAATTGTTTTTGTATTTTTTGCCAATGTATTGGTATTTTTAAGGTTCCAATTAAAATTGGATTTCTGTAATTCTTCTGCTGTAAAGGGTTTTCATCCCTTCAATACCATGGTTAGCACACCATGTAACACTATAGAGTAACTCTGTCTTTCCTTTTTAACTCGGCTACAACGCTTCAGAACCAACCTTCGCATAGCCTCAACGCTTGACAATCTGAAGAGGGGAAAACCTAAAATATAAGTCAAACGGACTTAGTGAGTGATGTGTTTTTTAGAATTTTTTTAAGGAAAACACATAGAAATTATAAGTAATAAGGTCGACCGCATCAGACAAAGCACATCGCATCAGGCCACATCGCACATCACATTATCCACAACAATTTAAACAATCTCACAGCGAGCGCTACAATGCCATATGTTGGAATCATTTCGCAACAAGTTCAATGCCAAGACCTAGGATTTTCTCCTCACCTATACTTGAGATTCGTACTCACCAGTATCACGTGTGTTACGTCTAATTTCCGTTAGTGTCCCACCACATTCAATCATTCTCAGACCTGGGAGTCACACTCAACCAAGGTCTTATCATCATCTTGCTTAGACTTTGCACAGTGAGCGCTACAACGTCATACACTAGGTTCATTTCACAACAAGCTTAACTTTAAGACCTGGAATTCCCCCCATGCCTAGACCTAGGATTCACACTCACCGGTATCACGCGAGTTACTTGGTATCTTCACCAAAGTCCAATCTTACGAATACATCACAACTCACCAACACGTGAATACAATGAGGGAGCGATAACCTACAACTTACTCTTAGCTCAGATTAATAAGGAATTTCATAAACATAATCACAAAGGAAAGAATACTCACAAATCATGTTTACAAAACATCTTTTTCCGAGATGAGAATCATAAATAAAAGTGTAGAAATTACATTTGAAACTCGATTTGTCATTCACAACTATTTATAAATCATATTTCATAACCTTTAGAAGAATACTCATATTAATGCTTGGAAAGCATTTAACCGCTCACTGAAGAACATTCATAACTCACATATAATATCGAAACATTTGGTTATTCACAAACATAAATTTTACAACGATTACTCATATAAACATTGCTTATAAAACGTATTTCACCGTTCACAAATAGAACTTATAAAACAACACAGAAACATTTATAAAGTGGATCTTATCAGTTAACAAAAACAAAGCTTATAGATCACATTTATTACTTTCAACAATACATATAAAACATGGTATCACTCACAATATATACTTAACCTCAACTTCGTCCTTCTTGGCTTTTGGCTTTCCCTTCTCGTTCAACAGTCGAAGGCACAGTCCGTTTAGCATCTAAATCTTTCTCCTCTTACTTTCATCAAGAAAAATCTAGAGTCTCTTGACAAAAACTAACTTTTTCTTTCGACTTTCGACCCTGTTTATAGAGATCTTTCACATCCAAGGGTCACTTTTGCACTTTGCACGTGTTGTCTTACTAACATGCCACACCATGCCACCAACTTGAACTCGAGACATAGTCTAACTGTCAGCAACCATTTAACTTTTCCTAGAAACACACCCTATCTCTTCTGTAAGAAAAACTATGAATTGTTCGATGATCATTTTCTCTTCTCAAAAAGTCATCGTCGTTACCTACTGTGAGTCATCAAGTCACCTTAACAAGGCATTTACTTCCTCACCTCAATGTCTTGGGCGCAGATACTTCTTCTCAAAGTATCATGCTAAACACCTAACTCTTGGCGCCTAACACATGCTCCTTTTTCGTCCGTCGTTCCTATTACGTTCACAACTTGATGGGATGGAACCTTGGACTTACGTTTTTCTTTTTCCATCGCCTACTCCCTTTTTGCATTCTTTCTCAGAATGTCTCAACACTTATTTAAAACTACCTTCCAGCAAGAGTCCTTCGACACAAGACTCCATTTTTTTCGAATCAGGACCTTACAGATGAAATATGTGAGACAGTTTTGGATAGAAGATCATGTTATTCAAAAGGCCTTTGTTGGGGCCCCAAACCAAAGTCAAGGATGGGTGGTAGCAGTCATCGAGTTCAGTGTCTCAAGAAATGTATGATAGAGAGATGATGGAACTAAGAAATATTGTTGAGACCTCACAATCTCGGATTAAAGAACTTGAAGAAGGGAAAAGAAATATAATTGAAGAACAGAGACGAATGACTGAAGAACAAAAAAGAACATCAAAGATCATGCTCGACAAATGAAAGAAATGACAAAAGCATAAAGAAGACCTTGAACTTATGAGGTATGTATTTTTTTAAATTTTTAATTGTTTTTTAATGAGGATAGATAAATTTATTTCAAATTATTGGTTCTTGCTATCTTGCAGTTATGATTGCCTTTAGTTAAACTTAGCTTTTGCATTTTGATTATTGATTTTGGCTATCTTACAGTTATGGTAGCCTTTAGTTGAATCTAGTTTTTGTATTCAAATGATTTATTATGACTATCCTGCAGTTATGGTAGCATTTAGTTAAACTTAGTTTTTGGCATTTTGATGATTGATTATGGCTATCCTGCAGGCATGGTAGCCATTAGTTGAACTTACTTTTTGCATCCCTACTGGTTAGGTTGTTATAAGGTGTAGTTTGATCATGGAGTGAGTTTGAGGAGGGAGAGAGGCTTAAACATCACTTTGAAAGTTTCAATGTAATTTCTACATTGGGTAGCACGCCGAAGTGAGTTTATGTGTAAGAAATTTGCATATTTAGTATCTATTGTTATCACATTTATAGAAAGAGTGAAAGTTGAGAGGTTGGGTTGTTACATGGTGTAGTTTGATCATGGTGTGAGTTTGAGAGGGGGGCTTAAATGTCACATTGAAGGTTTTAATGTAATTGTTACGTCCGGTGGCATGCCGTAGTGAGTTTATATGTAAGGAGCTTGTATATTGAGTCACTTTTGTTGTTACATTTATAGAAAGAGTGCAAGTTGAGAGGTTAGGTTGTAGTTTGATCATGGAGTGAGTTTACGGGGGAGAGGTTAAACATCATTTTGAAGGTTTCAAGGTAATTGTTAGGTTAGGTGGCACGTCGAAGTGAGTTTATGTGTAAGGAGTCAAGGTTTTGCGATTCTATTGTTACATTTATACGTAGAAAGAGTCAAAGTTGAGAGGTTGGGTTGTTATGGGATAGTTTGATCATGGAGTGAGTTTGAGGGGAGGGGAGGGGTGGGGTGGAGGGGGGCGGGGACGGGAGGGCTTAAACATCACTTTGGAGGTTTCAATGTAATTGTTACGTTAGGTGGCACGTCAAAGTGAGCTTATGTGTAAGGAGTCAAGGTTTAGCAATTATATTGTTATATTTGTACGTAGAAAGACTCAAAGTTAAGAGTTTGGATTGTTAGGGGTAGTTTGATTATGGTGTAAGTTTGGGGGGGGGGGGGGGGGAGGAGGGAATGGAGGCTTAAACGTCACTTTGAAGGTCTCAATGTCTTTGTTACCTTGGGTGGATCACGACGAAGTTAGTATTTGTGTAAGGAGTTCGTATTCTACTGTTGTTACATTTGTACAAAGAGTCAAAGTTGTTACATTGGGTTCTTATGGAATAGGTTAATGTTGGAGTGAGTTCTATGGGTTGTCATAGAATGGTAGGTTGATCATGGAGTTAAGTTTGATTATTGTTAGTGAAAAAGTTTTGGTTTTTTGGCAACTATTTTGGTTTATTTGAAGTTTAAACAATGTATTTTACTTTCATGTGTTTGTAAGTGTGGACTTGTTTAAAGATGGCGTTTGGCCATGAGAGATGATGTATTTTCCTTTTTTATGTATTTGTTTCAAACAAACATTGTAAGACTTTTTTTTAGGGGCGTTTGCAAAAATAGTAAAAAAAATTATGATAATATGATCCATGTCACTACATTTTTTAAATTGCAAAAGCTGCAAATTTAAAAGTTGATAACCTTCTAATAACCCTATGATATTTCTCTCTTATAGCCCTAAAAAATAGTCGTCTGATATCGTTAATTACTTGTCATATTTGTCATATTCGTAATATGCAAAAAAGAGGTGTTATGAGCTGTCTTTTACTAATTTTTTTTTGTCATCTGATGCAATTTTTTTCTTTTTTTTATGAAATATGTTTTAATTTTGTAAATCAAACTTTGGTATTTCAATGTAGTTATTAATTTTGTGTTTGTTTTGTTGAAAAATTGTATTGAATTTAAATCAAATCGGAACTATAAAATGTACCACAGGTTACAGAAAAAATAAAGATAATAATTGAAAAAAAAATTATTTTCGGATGTACAAAGGCGTCAGAAGTTGTTACTCAACTTCCGACGCTTCTCGTAGGCATCGAGATAGAGGATCTCTCAACGTTTTGGATTGACGTCGGGATAGAGGCACTCTCGATGTCGTACTTAAGAGTGTCAAGAGGTCTTTTACTCCTAACGTGCTTCTGAAGGGATGAAAACTCTTTCCAGCGGAAGAATTACAGAGACTCAATTTTAATTGGAACTTAAAATTGCCAATATATTGGCAAAAAATACAAAACTATTTTTATGGTTAAAAATGCTTTGAAGAAAAATACAGAGAAGAAAACTTACGCTCGTTGACGACTTTGAATCTACCAATCACCAATTTGGGCACCACCACTTGGAAACGTTCCTATTCTCTGATTGATATGGTTTGTGGGAACCAAAAATAGAATAAGGGAATTTTTCTTTAGAGAGAAAATTTGTTCAGAGAGAACGGGAGAGCAATTCAAACTTCGCAGAACTCATCCCTCTGATTTTCGTTACGCAAAAAATCCTCTCTTCTTCAGTCGGAAGAAGAGGTTAGTTAGAGACAATAAATGGGAACGTGGTAAAACCACTCACGTTCCTTATTAATTTAATAAATTAATATTAAATTGATATATATTAAATTATTTAATTAATTAATTAATTAATTAAAAAGTCTAATTAAAATATAAACTTTATATTATAATGTATCAATATACATTATATTAATTTCCAAAATAAATTTGAACATTTCAAATTACAACCAATATAAATAAATCTCATTACTCTTTATGAACTAGGAAGGGGATCTAATGGACCTACATATCAGAAGCTACAACGATATGAGATTAATTAGTTAAACTCATTAACCACATTAATCAATATTCATTAACAGTGTGTACACTCCACTAAAGACTCACAGCTAAACTCTTCTCACTGTAGATATATTTCTGTGTCCACAGATATAGACCAATACCAGTAAGTTAGTCCTTCACAAGTGTTCGTAAAACCAACTGGGTCAAATTACCGTTTTACCCTTAGGTTACTTCTAGTCCTTAAATACCAGTGCTCCTCTAATGAACAACATGTTTATGGTCCAACCACTAAACAGAAACCCCTCTCATGCCATAGAGAGGGTAGGGTCCTTTGTTCAAGTCCCAGAGACACCATTTAAAAGAACACTTATTTACTTACTCTAAAGGTGGAAAGGAGTGAATTCCATCTTGTGTGATTATGTTTCCAGCTCCCCACTCGGTCTTGTCCCCAAAATGATAAGCATATTGAGTCGACAATTTGGCCACTCTCACCCGTACAAATCAAAGGACAATCCCTTGCAAACATGAGTTCATAATATACTCAGGATTAAGACTAAGTCACCTAGGTCATCCTAATGAAATAGAAATCCAACTAGTTAACGGAGTTACATCTAGTGATTACTATTTCGTGGTCCAGTCTTATGCAAACTCATTGCATAGGATACCCTCACTTGCATGTCGCATACATGGACACATTGGATCAATGTGTTTGTATCAAATACAAAGTGAGTCGTATCCATAGTGTTAACAGGATAAGGTACCCAACCTTAACCCTATACTATAGACCCTTTAAGCTGATCTTAAACATTAATCCCCGTATGTCTTTACATATTGTTCAAGACTCATCAAACAGCTTAGGATGTTAGTTTATTGGATTTAGGTTATTAAGACAAAACTAATAATATAATCAATAACACTTATTGAAATTATAATAATAAAACACTTTATTAATGACGGTCAATTGATTATATTTACTATCTACGAGTTTTCGGACATAAAACCCAATAGCTTTATCTCTACGTCGGGAATTAGGAACGTTCGATGTAGCTTCATGTTCGTATTAGGACTCCTCTCCAGACACATTTCTTTCAACCCATTACCTAATGGCCATCTATGCATTAAGAGATCCTTTCCCGATGCTTTTTGATATATATCCCCATGATTGGATGCTTTGAGATAGCCGCAATTTCTTGTAGTGTATATATAATGTAATAATCTAATAAAAAAAATAGGACAAAATACACTTTTAGTCTTTGAGGTCTTAAAGAGAATAATATATGGTGCAGAGGAAAAGATGAGGAAAGCCACCTCCTTAAAAAAAACAATATTAATTTAACATTTTTTTCAAAATCAGCTTGGTAATTTATCATCTAACAACCACTTTGTTTTACTGATAGTCAACTAACGGTCCAAAGAGTCTTGACACCATTAGAACTATTTTTTAAACTTAAAAAATTAAAATGTTCATTTTGAAACTCTAAAACTAGATCGATAGTGTGTGTTTATCTTTATTTTATTTAAAATTGTTAGAATCACAGGTCATATTTTCATAGTATTTTTATTGTTTTTTTCAATTTTATTTTTTACAAACATATATTTGATGTTATTTTAATAATAATTTAGTTTTCTTCTTTTGGAGAATATGTAAATTTTCTTTTGAGTAATATATAACCTCAGCTTAGTTTAAGAGTTTGAGTCGTTACAAAATACCCATGAAGTCTTTCTCAGATATGCGAACTTTTGAGATTTTTGGTTGGTGAAGGGGAAAAGAGATATATATCTATTTTTCTTGAGAGAGGGTTCCTTGTAGAAAAAAAAAACTTCTTCATGAAATTCTTCTTTTATAAAGATGGGGATGAGAGAAGTTATTAAATAACTCCCTCCCTTTGCTAACGTGAAGTATGTGAGTTATTTTGTTAATTAAAATAATACAAATTTAAACCATATTATATCACAAATAATATAAATAAAACGTCTTTATATTATATCATAAATAATATAACCTATAATTTAATTCTCTCATATAATCTATAGTTTAAACGTGGTAAAAGTTTCTGTTGTTTTGAGTAGTTTTGGGTTGCTATTATTTGGAGGTTGATTAATAATGTTTTAAGATTAGGAAATGGAATATTAGACCGAGTTTACACTAATTGTAGTAAAGAAGATGAAACTGAACCCGATGGTGATCCAATCTGAAGAAGAAAAAGTCAACTAGTGTTTGTATTTATCTTGGTTGAAAATTGCTTCTTGTTTTGGATGCGAATGCTCAACTTGAAATTTGATTTGCAGGGTGAATTGGGGAGTTGGAGTTTCAATTGATTTAAATTTTCTTCCATGTGGTGGAATGTTATGGATCAAATATTTTTGTTTTGTGTCATACTTATGATTTTTTTTTGTTTGGATCACTAATCATGTGATGCTCGTAGTTTTCATAAAAGCTTCTCTATTCTCATCGGCTTGTTCTTCATTGACATTTTAAAGGAAATGAGATTACTGGAAATAAAACATGGTTTGCTTCGACTAGCAGAGTCTTTAAACTTTCTTCATAGCAATGCACATCTCATTCACCGTGCTATATCTCCGGAGGTATAAATTTTATTTCAACATTTTTTTCTTTTTCTAGTAGTTTAAAACTTTTTATTAAGTTTCTTGGGAGTATTTGGAGTTTTTTCTAGTGCTTCATTTGAGAATTGAAGTGTTGAATGATACAAACACCATACAAATGGAGTTTTGTTGATGTATTGAAGCAGGAGAAATTTATGCAGTAAGGTAGGCATTTTGTATTATAATATAGAAATCATAATATAGTAGGTGTTTTGGATCATGCGTGTGTTTTCTGTAGGTGTTTTGTATTTATGTGTTGTCTGTAATATGTTTTATTTTGGACTTTGTGTGAAGTTTTGTAATTCATTTAGCGGAGTTTGTGTGCTGTATTGTTGAATCAATTTTGTTTCCTTTTATTTTCTTACTAGGTTTTGCCAGAATCCATTAGAGCAGTGAAGCCATATTTGCATAAATTCATTGATGTATAGGCATTTTTGTAGGTTTGGTAGGAAAATTTCTGGTTTAAATGTAGTTATTTAAATAGCTTGTTCGTAACAAACTATAGATGTACCAACACTTAAAGCGATATTATAAAATGTATGTTTCTTTATATTAAAGCGTTCACCGTTTCTTTCCATATGTGATTGTATTGGTCTGTGTAATGGCATGTGTAATGGCAGGAGGGCAACATGAAAAATAGGATTTAATAAAAAAATAGTGCAAGAAAAACAATGACTAAAAATAAAATTATGACATTTAAATGTAAAAAAAAAAACTGTCATCGAAAAGTTTTATTGACAGTTAATTAATATCATGCAAAGTGAAATGATGACAATTAATAAGTGTCATAAAAGATAAATAATGACATTTAATATTTGTCATACAATATTAACAATGACAGTTATTCGCTGTCATAAAATGTAAACAATGACAGTTATCCGATGTCATAAAATCTAAACAATGATAGTTATTAACTATCATCGAAAATAAATAATGACAGTTATAATCTGTCATAAGATATTGAATTCGTGACATTTATTATATGTCATGAAAAACCACATTTCGTGACAGTTTGGAGAACTGTCATAAAATACTTTCCATGACTGCCGCATCAATGACTGCAAAAAACTGTCACGAAAGCTTTTAATGACAGCATTTAATTGTTATTGTAGGCCATTTTTCTACTAGTGTTTTAATATGAATCCTATTCTTATTACCTTTAACCTATAGTTGATTTATGAATCTCATTCACATTATTATTATTATTTGAATCACATTCAAATATTAATTTTAAACTTCATATTATAATGTATCAAATATATTATATTAATTGTATCGTATACAATTTATTCCGTTTAATTGATTTGTACAATTCAAATTAAACCAGAATAAATTTGATTCTCATTAATCATTATTGAGCTAACAAGAGGACCTTATGAATCTACCGATGGAAGCTTTTATGATACGAGATTAATTAACTAACCTCTTTAATTAAATTAATCTTCATCCATTAACTACTAGTCATTCTACTAAAAACTAATAGTTGCACTCTTCTTAGTGTAAATATATTTATGTGTTCATTGGGTATAACCAATCAACAGTACAATGATCCTTCACAAATTATTTGTAAGTACAACTGAGTCTTGAATACCATTTTATTCATTTTGTGGTCTAGTCTAATACAAACTCTTTATATAGAATATCTCTTTCCACATGTCTTTATATGAATGATCAGGATCCTATCATTTTATAGCATTTTACAATAATTCTAACAACTACAAAGCGGGTCGTATTCATATTGTAATGAGAATAAGATATCCAATCTTATCCATCTACTATAAATTGTTTAGGTTATAACTTAAAAATGATCTAAATTGTTTAGGTTATCACTTAAACATGATCTATTTGTATGTCTCCACGTATATGTTTAGGTTATAGAAAATAACCTTGGATGCTAGTTTTATTGGCTTTGTGAGTTAATGCAACTAAATATCAAATAAAATAATACATTTTATTTTAAATATAATTTCTACATTTGCAACTATCCCTATGCTCGACCTATGATCAAGTGCGAAATAGCAATGCCCAAATAGTTCGTTAATTGTTAAACTAGAAAGGTAGGCAAGAGTAAAACCTAAAGACTTGATCAAAACCTAAAGGCTTAATAAGATATGATTCATTGGCATACTTTATTGCATGGGCAAGAGTAAACATGTTTATTAATTAGTTTACTTATCCTATATTACACTCAACTAGTTTGTCATAATATAGATAAATTAAACTTGATTATATATCATTACACTCTCTACAAACTTAACACATCACATCTTAATTATATTACAGAATTAAGATAATATATAACGACCTAGTGTCACATCCTCGAAAGCACCGCAATAAAATCACGTACGGTTTATGAACACAACTTTAAAATTTAGTGATTGAGTATTGATTGAGTAGACATGCATGGCTCCCTCTCCCTCTAAACCAAGTCTCCTTATGTACCTATCAATAATCATTGTCATCATTTCTTAATGAATAAAGAGAAATTAAATAAACTAAAACATTTTCATTTAAAAGAAAAAAAGGTTTTAAATTTAATAGCAAATAAATTTCTTCATAAATTAGTTAATTTGGAGGAAGCTTGGTAAAGAAGAGATAATAGAATAAGTTGGTGGGGTCTCAAAAGTTATAAATATGAATGGTGTAGAAGACATTAATGTTGGAGGAAATTTGGGGAGTAAAAATTTTGAAAGGGGATAGTGGGACATGAGGTTGTAAGACCTTTCCTCTCTTTTCCAAAGTAGTAGTAATTGAAGTTTGGTAATAATAAATAATAATGGAACAAAATGCCCTAAAGTACCAACCCTACTTGCTTCCTTTAAACAAAGGAACATGCCTTTGTTGTACTATCCCTGCCAACTTATTATATAACCTACTACCTTTCACTTTTCCAAACAAAAAATTAAAAAGGAAATGGTGAATCACTTTTAAATTTAGGACGAGACCATAAATATATGTGGAAGGGCTGGTCTTTATTTATAGAACATTGTTATATGAATTCTTTTGTTTAAGATTTCGAACTTGCAGTGTAAAACAGGTCACTAATACCTCATACTTTTGCCAAAAAAAATTATTGATTTTCACACTATTATATTTGAGTTGACTATTTTATAAATAAATCATGACCCTACCTAAGTTAGAAGTTTGTTTTATCCCTATAATTATAGACTTACACCCTAAAGTTTGTTCTTTATAATAAAACTTTAATTAGAAGCACATGCAAATGAAACATTTTGCACCATTACAAGGACATTATCCCCACTCATGTTGTGTATATAAGAGTAATAATCCAACTTAATATATAACTTAAAATCGAGTCTATATGTAATATAATCATCTTTATGAATATTTGAATTTATATATAATCATCTTTATGAATATTTGAATTTATATATACATAGATAATAATGATATCGATCTTACAAGACGAATTTATTTTCTTATTTTCACAAACTTGATCTAATAAAAAATATTTTGTTACTATTTAAGGAGATGATATCGAGTACATGAGTATAAACATAACTATATTGACATAATGTATAACTTTCAACAAAAGGTAAGAAGTTCGAAAACACTTTTTCACTCCGTTTACTGTTAAACTAAAAGAGAGAGAGATTGCATCAATCCACGAGAAAAAATTGCTTAAGAATTAAGTTAAAATACCATTTCATCTAAGTAATTACTAAATATATATAAATATATAGAAAAAGGTGTATATGTAACATATGATAAACTTTCTAAAACAAAAAGTATTTATATAATATACTCCAAAAGGGTAAATTTCATAAATGGAAAAATAGATATCTACTTCTAATTTCATGTACATATGTGTGTGTATATAATGTTTTAGGGTTTCAATGACAGAACTCTTAGCTCATCACAATCCTAATCAAACCAATTATATTAGACATTTTGAGTAACAAAAATACAAGTGGGAATTAAAAATAGGATAAATAAATGCAGGGTATTTTGACTTTAAAAACAAGTAACATACCATTATGGGAAATCATCAAGGTTTCCTCCCATTATGGGCTATATATATATATATATATATATATATATATGACAAAAATAAAAAATAAAAACGTAAAATAGAAAAGAAGAAAATCTCGTCATGAATGATGATTTCTTTGAAATATGCATTATATGAAATGTTATATCAACATTCTTTTTTATTTATGATATAATATTCTTTAGGAAAAAAAAATCATTTTCTTAATTATTCATATTGTATTTGATATGTGAAATTGCAAAACAAATATTTGGTAGCTATATTTTTAGTTTTTAGTTTTTGATAATTAAATTTATACACCTCTTTCATGTTTCTCTAAATTTTCTTGCTTTGTTGTCTATTTTTCATCAATGTTTTTAAAATTCAAGTTTAGTTTTGAAAACTAAAAATAAAATGTTTTTCTAACCTTATTTATAACATATGCAAACTGTTATTAGGAAACAAAAGAAAAATAGACTCAATTTTCAAAAATATATAATAAAAAACAAGAAACAAAATGGTTTCTAAAGAAAGATATTATATTTAGGCTAGAAAGTAGTTATAAACAATTCCTCAATTAAAGTTGAGGGGTTAGGTACGGACTTGAACCCTTATCATTGTTGTTTGACGATACTAGTTTCTATTACTAACCATTGTTGTTGTTTCATGTTTCTATTTGTGTGTTTCATTCACATATTTAAACCTCAAATTTGACAACTTTTTTAGATTTGTAGGATTAAATACATTTAAGAGTAGTTTTCATATATAAGGAATATTTAATCAATAGCGAAAACAAAATTTGTTGTCTTTGACAAATGGCTCTCGTAGGAGTTTATCATAAATCTCTTCCCGATGACGACATCGTTAGGTGACTTTAAGAAACAAACAATAACAACATTGGGGAGTAAAGGAGAAATATACTTTTTTTTTTAATGATATTAAGAAGATATTATTAATTAAGAAAAAAAATAAACATGGCAAGAGATTAACCAAATGATCCAATTCTTTAAGTTGATTTGTCACTAAAGTAAATGAAGGTATATCTAATTCAATATTTCAATGCATATATTTAATACTCTTCCTCCCTGGTGAATAATTTAGAAACTAATTAGCACAAAATCCGACAAAAAATGGTATATATATTATACCTAATATTAAATGAAAAGAAAATGAGTCATATTGAGAGTTTATTTAAATAATAACTAAACTTATAAAATAGTTTGTGTACATTTAATATTTTTCAGTATACCTTAAAGACCAACTTAAAATAAATTAATGTTGAGTTTTTTAGTTGACCAAATATATATATAATTAATTTAAAAAAAAAAACAAACAAACAAACAAAGAAAAAAGAAGAAGAGGAAGAAAAGGGTGTGTCGTTGGTTTTAATGCTCTGCCTTTGTTCCCAACTGCAACCACATGACACATTGTAATGAAGGGCTGTAAAGAAGCCCATAGACATTAAAATATTCACACATCTTTCCCTATATATTAATAATTCTTCTTTCTTTCTTTTTCTTTTTCTTTTTTCTTTTTTCTTTCTTATAATTTTAGTTTTTCTAAAATGTGTAAAAATTAAAAAAGAAAAAAAATAATGTTCACTTATGGCTTTGCTTTTTAATCATACAATGGTGTGTGTTGTGGTTGGTGAGTGGATTTGGTAATCTTTACAACATACTCCCCATTTCTTTTTCTGCCCTCTCATATCTTTTCTTTATACTACCTGCTCCCTCCAATCCCATTCTAAAATTGTTTTCTTGCTAAATCATAAACAAAAATCTTTAAGTACGCTAGGAATGGTAAGTATTGAATCACAAATTATCATGTCACAAATTTTTATACACATACATGTGAATGTTTCATAAATTACATGAAAATAGATACAACAAAATTCACTAGAATATTCATAACACTCGAATTTTAAAAAGGACTACGTCAAATGAGATATAAAAGTAAAAGCAAGAAAGAATTATAAGTAGTGAAAGTTACGCGAAAATCTTTTCAATAGGTCAAACTTATTTAGTTTACAACGATTTTATGTTAGATGATATTTCAGGAGATTTTGTATTTGTGTAATTGTTTGGTTAGTTTTTAGAAATAATCTTCATTAATTGAAAAATAATACGCCACTAATTAACATCTACTCCATTTAAAATCACACACTTGTTGAATCCTTGATGTTAGTAGATGAAAGTCAAGTCTCTATCTATTATGTTTAATAGTTGAACTTCGGCAATTAAACAAAGATTTATAAACAATGATTGCCCATTAAAAAACAGAATACAACTTTTCATCTACCAAATTAAAATTATACATATATATATGTGTGTGTATAATAAAGAGAAACTCATGGCTTATTTCTTTATTTATTTTATGTAATGTATAATTGAACATTAATAAATAAATAAATAATCATTCAAATGAGAATTTAAAGCTCCCATGATCATCTCATTAACTTTCTGCTTCTCTCTCTCTTGAGTTGAAACTTCAAAAATCAGATTCCTTTTATATTATTCCTCAAACCATTTCTGATTTTCCCTTCCATTTTCTTCCGTAAATTCCCAAGAAACAAACACTTCTTCTTTTTTTTTTTTTTTTTTCTTTTCTTTCGTTCTTCAAAATTCCTCAGATCTCTCTCTCTAAAAATGAGAGATTTTGTTTCTTGTTTTAGTGAACACTCCATTAACATTTCTCATCCTTCTTGCTCTAGCTACTCCAATGCCGCCGTTGCCGCCGTCTCTACCGTCGTCTCTCCCCCGTCGCCGTCAGTGAAAACAGCCGTCACAAGTCTTTACGCCACCACTCTCTCCGCCGCCCACAATCAAACGATGATGATTTCAGTGACATGGATGAAAACCCACTCCGCTCAAAGCTTAGCCATAAATTTCACCCAATCTCCGGCCGCCATAGCCTTCAAACTCGACACAACTGCTCGATTCTTCAAGAAAAACAAAGGGTCAAAATCCTACGACTTCCAATCCTCCAAAATCGAAATCCTCTGGGATCTTGCCGCCGCCATTTACGACGGTGGACCGGAACCAGTTTCAGGATTTTACGTCTTGATAACAATAGATTCAGAAATCGCTTTAATTTTGGGGGAAATTCCGGATTCTTCACGTTTTAACGAGGATACAGAAGGCCGAAAATGGTGGTTGATTTCAAGAACAGAGCACTGCTCTGGAAATACTCTGTTTTCAACGAGAGCAAAGTTCAGTGAAAATGGGGTATTTCATGAGATCTCGATTAGATGCAGTGGAGAAGAAGAAGGGGGGAAAAGGCAAACGCCGGGATTATGGGTTTGGATCGACAAGAAAGCGGTGATAAGAGTGAAGAGATTGCAATGGAACTTTAGGGGAAATCAGAGTATATTTGTTGATGGGTTGTTGGTGGATTTGTTGTGGGATGTTCATGATTGGTTTTTTGGGTCAGCCATGAATGGATTTGGAGTGTTCATGTTTAGAAGGAGGAGTGGATTGGAGAGTAGGCTGTGGTTGGAAGAGGAGAAGAATATGATTTCTCATAATCATCAAATTCAAAAGAATTTGGATTTTTCATTGTTGATCTATGCAAGTAAGACTTCATGATTTTGGATTCTTTCTTCTTCTTCTTCTTCTTCTTCATTTCTTCTTCATTTCTTCTTCCTCTTTTCTTTATGTTTTGAATTTATGAGTATAATTCTTTGAAGATGGTGAGAGATGAGTTTTCTCTCTATATCTCTCTACATTACAGCTCTCTCTCTCTCTCTTACTTTTTTTTTTTTTTTTTTTTTTTTTTTTTGCCTTAATTTTATTTTAACGGAGGGTACATTTATGTTGGCACAAATGTAGTGGTGAAGTTTTGAATCTCTGGTGAAATTCTTTGTATATATACATTATATAGCTATTTTTTTTTTATTTATCCAACACTAACCTGGTGATTTTTTTAAGGCTCAAATTTGGAACTTACAATTATGTCAAAATAGTTTTATGAAGGAGCATTGGTCTATTCATCTTTTTGATTTGTTATCCCCTATTTGATAATTTTTTTGTTTCTTGTTTTTAAAATTATATTTATTTACTCCCATGCTTTTACGTTGGTATGTATCATTCCTAAGCACCAAGGTTGAAATCTTGAGGTAAATTTCAAAATCAAAAAAGAATTTTTAGAAAAACCTGGTACAAAGCAAAAAAATTTAGACACTAGAAAAGTGTTCATAAACTCATCTTGGTCTAAAAGTAGTTTTTAAAAAACTTGTTTATTTTTTAAAAATTCAGCTGTATAGTAATATATAATTAAATTTATCCTTATTTACTAGCTTTTAAGTTTTTGGTCGATTAATAACATAAGTTTGCACAAATTCAAATGTTTAACTAAAAAAGATAAAATGACGGTAAAAAATAATATAATAAGACAAATGAAATAATTTCGACCCAAGGCTTTGTTAATTTTTGTATGTATATTTCTTTACTTTACTTTATTTTATTTCTTAAAACTCTCCATGTTGTGTATAAATTGAAATATTTGATGGGATAAGAGGAAGGATGTAGTTTCATTTAAGTTAATGATGAAATTGGTATAAGAAGGCTTGAAATTTATTCAAAAAGCTTTAAATAAAGTAGAAGATAAAAGATTCTTATTTATTTATTGTAATTTAAATTGGATTTGTTTAAATGATGAATTTATTTTTCTGAAAAGAAAATTTGTGGTCTTTGAGAGAAGTAGAATCAATCTGTTGTTGCTTTTTGGCATTGAAGTGCTAAATTGAAGTGGAGAATCTGATGTTAAATGAGTCTAAAAGAGAGACCTCATTTTTCTTTTCTCTTTCTTTTTAAATTCATTAAAAGATTTTGGGAAACAAATCTTATTAAAAAAGAAATTATTATGAATTAATGTTGTTTTGCCTTAATGGGTTTACTGTGGTGAAGTATAACATTCTGTACTTCTCTCTGTTCTTCACAACATTTAATGGATTGTCAAAGTTTGATCAACAAATCTCTCTTAATAACATTTTGTTAGTTGTAACTGTTAATTCTATGAATGTTAGTTAACTATTAGGTTTTAGATTTAATTTTTATTTATTTTTTAAATTTCAAAATATTACGCTCGAGTTTGATTTTAATTTAATATTTAAACTTTTATTCATGTTTTAATTTGGTGGCTAAGTATAAGATTTATATTAATAATATCCATTTTTAATGGATACTCATTTTCCAATTTTGGTTGATATGAGGATTTTAGAATTACTTTTAATAGGGTGAAAATAAATGGTGAAATTTAATTTATTATAATTTTTTTAATTTCTTTAAATTAATTAATAAGCATTAACATTGATGATATAAAAATAAGTATTGAATGAAAAGTTGAAGTTAAAAATACAATGAAACTTAAGAATTAAATTGAAAACCAAACTCAAAACTTTAAAACTAAAAACATAGGCTCATGTTTGGTAATGATTTAACTTTTTTCTTTTAATTAAGCCTGTTTTCTCAACATATCATAGAGTTGATTTACATATTTTTCAAATACAATGATTATAATTTTAATCAAATTAAAAAAATGAATTTTTTGAAAGCTAATATCTTTTAAGTTTTAAATTTTAGTTTGGTTTTTAAAACCACGAGCAGAATATAGAAAATTAGCGTTGTTATTGCTGAAAGTTTATTTTAGAAGATTTTAACAAAATGAATTATTTAGAAGGCCTAAAATTTAATTATACAAAATAATTATATTAAAGTATGGAATAATGAGGCGTAATTAGCAATTATTAGATTTAATGAAGATAATGAAAGGTAATTTTTGAGGTTATCATCATTATCCCGAATTCAATTCATATTCACTTTTAACTTCCACTTTAATTCATCAAATTGAAAATAATCTTATTCGGAATTCTTCCATTGGTGTGATCTTAGAGGACATTAGAGATTAGAGATTAGATGGAGTAAATCCATGAATGTCTTTTATGGTTCTCTTTAATATTCTCAACCCAATCCATATTTTCGACTTGGTTGGATTCCCAACTTGAATAACTCAAATTAAGTTTTCAATCCAACCCAACCCGTAAAATATGGATTGGGTTGGGTTGTTAGGTTATATTATTATTATTATTATTTGTTTCTAAATTTTAATATTTATAAATGGAAATCATCAACCGTAAATTGAATATGTTTTGCATCAAGTTAAGCAAAAAAAAAAAAAAAAAAAAAACTCTCAAAACTCAAGATTGTTTAACTTTTATTAAATAAATAAATAATAATAAAATATAATATATATTTATTTATTAATATTAATATTAATATTTATTATATTAATTCAGGATGGATTTGGTTGACTTGAATTTTTCAACCCTCTAACTCGCAAACCAACCCAACCTACATTTTAAACTAACCCAATCCAATCCATATAATATGGGTTGGGTAATCCGGATTGTCAAATTGCTTGAGTTATTCTTTCCGCTAATGTAATAAAATAGTCGCTCACGTTTTAGTTAATTATGCATCTAAACATGCACAAGGTGGAAGTTGAAATTGTAATACATTTTGTATAAGAGTGTTTTCAAATATATCGGAGCCAACCAAAAGATTTATAAAATATAAGAAAATTTTATACTCTATCAATAATAGACATTGATACTCATCTATCAGTGTCCATCAGATACAAGTTTGTTTGCTATTAAGATAGACACTTATGAAAGTCTGTCAATATCTATCATAGATAAAATATGAAATTTTGTTATATTTTTTAAATACTTTTAACAGTTTTTATATTTACAATGTTTTTTTTTTGTTATTGTTGCTATTATTAATATTTTTTTTAATACAACATGGGGCGGAGGGATTTGAACTTAAGACCTTTTACTATTGGAGTATGTATAGGTATAAGTTGAGTTGAGCTCGTTTTGGCCCTATTATTAAAGTAACAAAATATGGTAACGTGAGACTCATATAATGAGCAAACGTTACAACATGTACATTGATTTATATATATATATACCTTAATTTTGAATGAAATTATGTAGTGTGGCATCTCGTTTACTGTAACGACCCGACTCCTTATACTGAATCGAAGTCATTACCAATATAGAACAAGTGGTTTAAGTCTTGAAAAAATTTCAAAACGCATACGGTTTAAGAAATTTTATTTATAAAATTCAAACAAGGTAGTCATGCAGAAACGTAAAAGCAATCTGAAATCCTACTCAGGCCCTATCTACATAAAAGATGGTAAGTGATGTAAAGTACTCAATTTCAAACGCGAAAATCTGAAATAAGAATAAGCGGAAGCGGTAGTCCCTATGGCCCTCCACGGTCTCACTTCGGGTCGCTCGCCGGCTTGCCCTTGCCCTTGCCCCGTCCTCTACCTGAAAACATAAAACGAAGAGAGTGAGTATAAAAATACTCAGTAAGGGACCCACTACTAGTCCCACTAGGTGCCTGTTAACCTCCTGTTAGAGTCCTGATAACTGGTACCCAATCTCTGGCACGTTCCCGAACACGTGCAATCATGCGCTCCCGTAGGAACGTAACTCTGGTCTTCGGTGCCCCGAGGGACACCTAGGACAGTCGGGATGCGAGGACCCCGTCGAGTCACTCGAGTCATATCTATATCCATGCTAGACTGGCGTCCCGTCGGACCACACAGTCCTCAATAGGTGGCGATCCCGAAGGACACCCATGCAGGTACGACTCTAACAGATCGAGCTAACAGGTACCCTAAGTGCAGTATACATACACATGGCATCAGCATATAACATATCATATAAATCATCTCTGCCCTCTCCGTCTCGACATTCGTCGTATAACTATAACGGCTCTCGCCACACATAACAGGCTATAGTATAGCCATACCGTCATTTACATCATACTAACATTGATTTCAGGCATCGTACCGTCCAATCCTCAACATGCAAAATTGGAGTATACATCATCTCATATTTCTAAGCGTGGAGCTAGTAGTAGAATCTCTTACCTGGAGATTTACTTGACGAGTCCTAACCGCGAGGCAGTACGCTTTCCAAGCGACGAGGTCCTAACTGTTTAATATGCTAAAATTCGTAATTAGGTCGCCCACGATTAACGGTTCAAAACTCATTCGAAATGACTTACCCTAGAAGGAGATTGCAGTGCTCAAGCCCCTACTGAAGAAATCCCCCGCTGCAGCAGTTACTTGGTCCAAGACGTCCCTTAAGAGAAATGATCCAATTTAATTCCAAATTAAATTAACTAGTGCCCAAAATATTGAATCTTACTGGATAATGCCAAAATAATTGATTTAATTACCAAAAATTAGGTGGAAGGAGCCAAATTAGGCTTGGCGGCTCGGCTGGAAGGAGACAGAGATCGGCTCGGCTCGGCTTGGCGCAAGGATCTTGCGCGTGCGGCTCGGCTCGCGTCAGCAAGGAGGCGCGGCTCGGCTTGCAGTGCAGGCGGCGCGGCGCGGCTTGTGGTGCAGACCGGCGCGGCTCGTGGCGTGGGATGGGCGCGCGCGGGCTCGGCTTGCGACTCGGAGCGGGCGTGCGCGAGCGTGGAGCGGGTTCGGTTTCGGGCGAGCGGGCGCGGGTCGGTTTCGGGCGAGCGGGCGCGGATCGGTTTCGGGTTCGGGCGTCGGCCGAAACGTGGGTTCGGCTTCGACGGCTGGAGGCACGCGCGGCGGATCGGCTTCGAGTGGCGGCTGCGGGAGACGGCTGTGCGCGGATCGAAGCGGCTCCCTTCGGCTTCGATCGGAGCGGCGCGGCTGGCTGGCTTCGGCTGTCTCGACGAGTCCCGGCTGCGCTGCGTCGGATCTACGCGGCGCGGCGTGGCTGGCTGCGGATACGGCGCTCGGCTGCGCGGATGAGGAGCGGCTCCGGATTCGGCTTGCAGACGCGGCGCGGCTGGGATGGTGGTTCGGCTCTACTACGGCCGGCTCCGAGGGTTATTTTCGCAGCTGGCGGCGGCGGCGTGCGGCGGCGTGCGGCGGCGGCGGAGAGTGGCGGCGGCTATGGTGGGAGCAAAGTGGGGCTAGGGTTTTTCTTGGGAAGGTGATGAGTTTCACGCCTCCCAATGCCCCCTTTTTAAAGAATAAAAGAATAAAGAAATAAAAATAAATTAACACCCACACCAATTTACTTTCTTTTCTTCTTTTATTATTAATTTCTTTTCTACTTTAGTCCAATGGCAACTCTCCTCTCTCTCTCTTCATTAAAGCTACCATTGACCCTTTCCAAGGCATTAATTAATTTGTTGCTTCACAATTAATTAATTTATTTCACTCTTAAACCTCAACAATTAAATACCAAGCCAAGGAAAATTTTAACCTTAATTAAGTGTAAGTCAAAATAAATCTCATTTCATAACCACTTTAAAAAATAAAATACTCTTGAGGTGAACAATGGAACTCTAATCTACTGGGGCGTTACAACCTTCCCTCCTAAAAAAAAACTTTCGTCCTCGAAAGTTCTAATCCTCGAACAGCTCGGGGTACTGGGCTCTCATATCCTCTTCTTTCTCCCACGTGGCCTCTTCCACTCCATGGTTCTGCCAAAGGATTTTGACCAGTGGAATTTCTCGACTGCGAAGCTTCTTGACCTCCCTTGCCAAGACCTCGACAGGCTGCTCCTCGTAGCTCAAGTTCTCGCTAATCTGCAGTGGTTCGAAGTCCACCACATGTGTTGGGTCTGCGACATATTTCCTCAGCATGGAGATATGGAATACGTCGTGCACTGCAGCAAAAGATGGGGGTAGCGCCAAGCGGTACGCCACGGGGCCAATCCGCTCCAATATCTCGAACGGCCCTACGAAGCGTGGACTCAGCTTCCCCTTCTTCGCGAACCTCAGAACACCCTTCATGGGTGCAACCTTCAGAAAGACCATATCTCCCACTTCAAACTCGAGGTCCTTACGTCGTACATCAGCGTAACTCTTCTGTCTGCTCTGGGCTGTCAGCATACGAGCTCGGATCTTCTGTATGGCTGCGTTGGTCGTCTGCACTAACTCGGGGCCTAGCATCCTCTGCTCTCCAACCTCGCCCCAGCAGACAGGGGATCTACAGCACTTGCCATACAGAGCCTCGAACGGTGCCATACCGATGGTAGCCTGGTAGCTGTTGTTATAGGCAAACTCCATTAGATGCAGATGGGAGTCCCAACTTCCTGAAAACTCTAGTACGCAGGCTCGCAGCATGTCCTCCAAAATCTGGTTCAATCTCTCTGTCTGACCATCAGTCTGAGGGTGGAATGCCGTGCTGAAGTCCAACCTCGTACCTAATGCAAGTTGAAGTCCTTTCCAGAACTTCGATGTGAAACGGGCGTCTCTGTCTGAAATGATGGATACGGGTACTCCATGTAGTCTCACAATCTCTGTCATATATAGCTGCCCCCACTTACTGGCAGTGTAAGTGGATTTCCCTGGCACGAAATGGGCCGACTTCGTGAGTCTGTCGACCACAACCCAGATCACCGTGTAGCCCCTCAGGGTCTTGGGCAGTCCCGTAATAAAATCCATCGACACACTCTCCCACTTCCACTCTGGCACACTCAAGGGTTGCAACAACCCTGCTGGATGCTGCCTAGGTGCCTTCACCTGTTGGCACACCAAGCATCTACTGACAAAGTCTGCCACATCCCTCTTCATGCCCCTCCACCAATAGACACTCCTTAAGTCCTGGTACATCTTCGTACTCCCAGGGTGCATGGTAAACGGGGAACTGTGGGCCTCAGTCAAGAGCTCCGTCTTAACTGCGCTGTCTTCCGACACACACAGGCGTCCCTCAAACATAAGGCCACCGTCAGAGGATATGGAGAAGTCTTCACCTTCCTCTGTCTCTACCACGCGACGCTTCTCTGCCAAGTAAGGATCATTCAGCTGAGCAGCAATGATCTTTTGCCTCAAGGTTGGCTGAACTGTCAACTGAGCCAACTGTGCGGTAACCTCACCTACTGAGACTGCAATCTCGGCTCTCTCAAAATCTCTGAGTAAGGGGGTCTGCTTGGTGATTAGCGCTGCTGAATGTGCCACTTTCCTACTCAGCGCGTCAGCCACTACATTTGCTTTGCCTGGGTGGTATAGGATCTCGCAGTCGTAGTCTTTCACCAACTCGAGCCACCTCATCTGCCTCATGTTCAACTCCTTCTGAGTGAAGAAGTACTTCAGGCTCTTATGGTCGGTGTAAATCTGAATCTTCTCACCGTACAGATAGTGCCTCCATATCTTCAGTGCAAAGACTACAGCTGCCAACTCCAAGTCATGGGTAGGGTAGTTCTGCTCATGGATCTTCAACTGGCGGGAGGCATAAGCAACTACCTTACCTTGCTGCATCAGGACACAGCCCAGTCCCTTCTTGGAGGCGTCACTATAAATTACAAAGTTTCCCGAACCATCGGGCACTGTCAGGACCGGTGCAGTCACTAGCTTCTGTTTGAGCTCCTGAAAGCTCCTCTCGCATGCTGGGCTCCAGACAAAAGGGGTTCCCTTTCTGGTCAACTGGGTCAACGGGCTGGCTATACGTGAGAAGTCTTCCACGAACCTCCTGTAGTAACCTGCCAAGCCCAGAAAACTTCGAATTTCACTAACCGTGGACGGTCGAGTCCAGTTGGTCACCGCTTCAATCTTTGCGGGATCTACTGAAACTCCCTCACTGGAAACCACGTGGCCAAGAAACGTCACCTTCCTTAACCAGAATTCACACTTGGAGAATTTGGCATACAACTTGTTGGCTCGAAGGGTCTCCAAAACCTGGTGTAAGTGCTTCTCGTGCTCCGCCTCAGTTTTTGAGTAAATGAGGATGTCGTCAATGAAGACTATGACGAACGAGTCTAGAAAGTCCTTAAACACCCTGTTCATCAAATCCATGAATACTGCAGGAGCGTTAGTCAAGCCGAAAGACATCACAACGAATTCGTAATGTCCGTACCTCGATCGAAAGGCCGTCTTGGGAATGTCACCGTCCCTAATCCTCAACTGGTGATAGCCTGATCGCAGGTCGATCTTGGAAAAGACAGTGGCTCCCTGCAACTGATCGAACAGGTCGTCAATCCTGGGCAAGGGGTAGCGGTTTTTTACTGTCACCTTGTTCAGCTCTCGGTAGTCAATACAAAGGCGCATCGACCCATCCTTCTTCTTCACGAACAATACTGGGGCTCCCCAAGGCGACACACTGGGCCGGATGAAGCCTTTGTCCAGCAACTCCTGTAACTGGACCTTCAACTCCTTTAGCTCGGCTGGGGCCATTCTGTAAGGGGCCCTCGAGATAGGGGCAGTGCCCGGCTCTAACTCGATGGCGAAGTCTACTTCTCTGGGAGGCGGAAGTCCTGGAAGTTCGTCTGGGAAAACGTCGGGGTACTCCCTTACCACTGGTTCGGAAGATAGGGAAACTTCTGGCTCTCTCACATCCACTACGCTTGCCAAGATGCCCCAAGTTCCCTGGCTGAGTAGTTTACTAGCCTTCATGGCTGAGATGACCTTGGGTATACATACCATGCCTGCCCCCCTGAATTTGAAGCTAGCCTCGGAGGGTGGGTTAAAGACAACTTCCTTGCCAAAACAGTCTATATTTGCATGGTTGGCTGACAGCCAATCCATGCCTAGTATCACATCAAAATCCTGCATGTCTAACACTAGCAAGGTCACGTCTAACATACGATTCGCTATCTCTACCCGACATGCCTTTATTTGTTCTTCGGACAACAGAACCTCCCCAGATGGAGTAGAAACCGACAAAACACTACCCAAAGGCTCTACCTCCAAACCCACATGCTGAACGAAAACGGAGGATATAAACGAGTGGGATGACCCAGAGTCGAATAGCACAAAAGCATAATGCCCCAAAATTGGGAGCGTACCTGTCACCACTGTGCCAGCTCGCTCGGCCTCCTGCCGGGTGGTGGCGAAAACTCTCCCCTGCTGGGACGCAGAAGGCTGGGGCAGTGTCGTCTCAAAGGGTTTCCGAGGACACACATCAGCAGTGTGCCCCGGTTGTCTACATCTGAAGCAGACTCCACTTCCAGCTAAGCAACGACCTCCGTGGACTCTCCCGCAGGTAGTACAAGCGGGTAGCTCTCTCAGAGTCCTCCCGGCTGCTGCAAGCTCCCGTCGGTGTCTCTGGAAGACACCTCCTGACCTCAGTGTTCGCTGCGGTGCTACGTCAGGCTGCGTCTCAACCTTTCTCTTCTGTCCCAAGGCTGACCCTCTGCCGGCAGCCTTAGACGGATCGACTCTCTCAGGCAGGCTCAAATCCAGTGCTATACGTAGTGCATCAGCATGCGTGGCTGGGCGGAGGGCTCTAACAATGCCCTGAAGGTCTAGCCTGAGTCCTCTAACGAATTTCTCCGTCCTGGCAGCCTCATCCCTTACCATATCGGGAGCAAAGCGGGACAGCATATCGAACTCGGCGTCGTACTGCTCCACCGTCATGTCGCCTTGCTCCAAGTTTAGGAACTCTTGCAGCTTGGCGTGCTTCACATTGGCGGAGAAGAACTTAGCATAGAAGTTCTCCTTGAACTGCTCCCAAGTTATTTTGCTGACATCGCCCCCCAGCATTCTCTCAGCGGTCTCCCACCAGGCGGTGCCCCTGTCCTCCAAGAAGAAGACTGCACACTGCACCTTCTGGTCTTCTGGGCACTTCATGTACCGGAAAATAGTCTCTATGGACGTCAACCACATTTGGGCCTTTGTGGGGTTGTCCATGGATCCGTCAAAGGTCTTGGGATTATACTTCCTGAAATCCCGTAAGTGCTTCGCCTCGGCCGACAGTTGAACTGGTACTGGTTGAGCTTCCTCAGGGGCTGGAGGAGCGACGGCCTGAGCCGGAACAGGGGCGGCCTGGGCCTGAGCAGGGGCGGCCTGGTTCTGCTGGGCGGCAAGGAAGGGCGCCAAAGCAGCTTGCAGCATGTCCTGATAACGCTGCTCCATCGCGGCGAGATCCGCCTGGGTGACCGGTGCGTTTGGGTCGACTGCCGGTGCAACAGGTGGCGCCTCCGGCTGGCCACGACCGGCTCCTCTGCCTCCCCTACCACCTCCTCGGCGTGCACCCCTACGTGGCGGCATTCTCCCTAAAATTCACCAACAAACTTTTCACCACGAGAACTTAACACCCTATATCTAGGTCTTAGACTATTCAGGCAAAATTGTAATCTTAACATTAGCAAGGCTTTAGACATACCTGGCGAGTGCCGAAGGACCGTATAGCCATAGGGTGAAGTAAAACCAAAACAAAAAAAATGACTTACATCGTAGGTCAGTCTACAGAACCTAAAACACTGTGCTCTGATACCAACTGTAACGACCCGACTCCTTATACTGAATCGAAGTCATTACCAATATAGAACAAGTGGTTTAAGTCTTGAAAAAATTTCAAAACGCATACGGTTTAAGAAATTTTATTTATAAAATTCAAACAAGGTAGTCATGCAGAAACGTAAAAGCAATCTGAAATCCTACTCGGGCCCTATCTACATAAAAGATGGTAAGTGATGTAAAGTACTCAATTTCAAACGCGAAAATCTGAAATAAGAATAAGCGGAAGCGGTAGTCCCTATGGCCCTCCACGGTCTCACTTCGGGTCGCTCGCCGGCTTGCCCTTGCCCTTGCCCCGTCCTCTACCTGAAAACATAAAACGAAGAGAGTGAGTATAAAAATACTCAGTAAGGGACCCACTACTAGTCCCACTAGGTGCCTGTTAACCTCCTGTTAGAGTCCTGATAACTGGTACCCAATCTCTGGCACGTTCTCGAACACGTGCAATCATGCGCTCCCGTAGGAACGTAACTCTGGTCTTCGGTGCCCCGAGGGACACCTAGGACAGTCGGGATGCGAGGACCCCGTCGAGTCACTCGAGTCATATCTATATCCATGCTAGACTGGCGTCCCGTCGGACCACACAGTCCTCAATAGGTGGCGATCCCGAAGGACACCCATGCAGGTACGACTCTAACAGATCGAGCTAACAGGTACCCTAAGTGCAGTATACATACACATGGCATCAGCATATAACATATCATATAAATCATCTCTGCCCTCTCCGTCTCGACATTCGTCGTATAACTATAACGGCTCTCGCCACACATAACAGGCTATAGTATAGCCATACCGTCATTTACATCATACTAACATTGATTTCAGGCATCGTACCGTCCAATCCCCAACATGCAAAATTGGAGTATACATCATCTCATATTTCTAAGCGTGGAGCTAGTAGTAGAATCTCTTACCTGGAGATTTACTTGACGAGTCCTAACCGCGAGGCAGTACGCTTTCCAAGCGACGAGGTCCTAACTGTTTAATATGCCAAAATTCGTAATTAGGTCGCCCACGATTAACGGTTCAAAACTCATTCGAAATGACTTACCCTAGAAGGAGATTGCAGTGCTCAAGCCCCTACTGAAGAAATCCCCCGCTGCAGCAGTTACTTGGTCCAAGACGTCCCTTAAGAGAAATGATCCAATTTAATTCCAAATTAAATTAACTAGTGCCCAAAATATTGAATCTTACTGGATAATGCCAAAATAATTGATTTAATTACCAAAAATTAGGTGGAAGGAGCCAAATTAGGCTTGGCGGCTCGGCTGGAAGGAGACAGAGATCGGCTCGGCTCGGCTTGGCGCAAGGATCTTGCGCGTGCGGCTCGGCTCGCGTCAGCAAGGAGGCGCGGCTCGGCTTGCAGTGCAGGCGGCGCGGCGCGGCTTGTGGTGCAGACCGGCGCGACTCGTGGCGTGGGATGGGCGCGCGCGGGCTCGGCTTGCGACTCGGAGCGGGCGTGCGCAAGCGTGGAGCGGGTTCGGTTTCGGGCGAGCGGGCGCGGGTCGGTTTCGGGCGAGCGGGCGCGGATCGGTTTCGGGTTCGGGCGTCGGCCGAAACGTGGGTTCGGCTTCGACGGCTGGAGGCACGCGCGGCGGATCGGCTTCGAGTGGCGGCTGCGGGAGACGGCTGTGCGCGGATCGAAGCGGCTCCCTTCGGCTTCGATCGGAGCGGCGCGGCTGGCTGGCTTCGGCTGTCTCGACGAGTCACGGCTGCGCTGCGTCGGATCTACGCGGCGCGGCGTGGCTGGCTGCGGATACGGCGCTCGGCTGCGCGGATGAGGAGCGGCTCCGGATTCGGCTTGCAGACGCGGCGCGGCTGGGATGGTGGTTCGGCTCTACTACGGCCGGCTCCGAGGGTTATTTTCGCAGCTGGCGGCGGTGGCGTGCGGTGGCGTGCGGCGGCGTGCGGCGGCGTGCGGCGGCGGCGGAGAGTGGCGGCGGCTATGGTGGGAGCAAAGTGGGGCTAGGGTTTTTCTTGGGAAGGTGATGAGTTTCACGCCTCCCAATGCCCCCTTTTTAAAGAATAAAAGAATAAAGAAATAAAAATAAATTAACACCCACACCAATTTACTTTCTTTTCTTCTTTTATTATTAATTTCTTTTCTACTTTAGTCCAATGGCAACTCTCCTCTCTCTCTCTTCATTAAAGCTACCATTGACCCTTTCCAAGGCATTAATTAATTTGTTGCTTCACAATTAATTAATTTATTTCACTCTTAAACCTCAACAATTAAATACCAAGCCAAGGAAAATTTTAACCTTAATTAAGTGTAAGTCAAAATAAATCTCATTTCATAACCACTTTAAAAAATAAAATACTCTTGAGGTGAACAATGGAACTCTAATCTACTGGGGCGTTACATTTACAGACTATATCATTGTACAATATACTTTCCCTTTAAAGAAACACACACAAAAAATCTAAAATTGATTTGAAAAAGAAAATACAGAAACATGCATGGCTCCCAAAACAAAATAATGAAGAGAAAAAAGAAAAAAAGTAGAGCCCATGAATTTGTGTGTGTGTATAGAAGGGACCCACATATAAGTTGTAAAAACCCATGATTTGGGGCAAAGGGGTTTCATTCCAATCCAAACATCAACTTGTAAGGACACTAACTATAGGAGATAACCCTAATTCAAAAAAAAAAAAACAAAAAAAAAAAAAAAAAAAAAGAGAAAGAGGATCGAGAGTGGAGGGGGGCCATAAGATCAATGGCTCTTTTTGTTTGTTGTCTTCATGTTTAGGTATGAATTTTGAAGAACATTTTTCTTTATTGCAATTTACTACAACAAGTCAAACCCATATTTGATCATAAGAAAAGGATTCACCTTTTTAAATTCTATTATTTTCTTTTTCTCTTCAAACTCACTGGGAATTTTGTTTTTATTCTATTTCAATATCTTAAGATATGATGGTGTCGTTTATCGACTTGTTAAGTTCAAAATTAGGTTGTTTTTCTAAAATGGAAGATATTTAATTAATATTGAAATAGTAGTCAAGTAATTGATTCCTTGTAATATAAAAAGTAGGTGAATTATAAGGTGTATTTAGGCTGCATCTACATCTTTATGCATTCCGCAAAATTATTTAATTATAATTTGTCAACATACTAAAATATTTTACTATTATTTTTTTTAAAAAAATTAATTCATTTTATGTGTATGAAGAGAATGAAATGGTAGATGATTGCATTTACATTGTCTTAAAATGTATTCAAGTGTTACTCTTGAAAGTGTCGTGCAATTATTCAAAATGTGTTAAATCTTTTTTACATCTCTATTGTAGAGGTCTTTGTTTTTGCATGTGAAGTGAAAATATTGCAACTCTATCTTGTTCGAAGTGTAGTTAAAACTTGATTTCTTCTCTCACATTATATTAAGTGATGAATTTCTCAGATTAATTTTGTATGGCACAAGTTTGAATTAGTAAAAGAGAACATGGGAATCAAATGGTTGGAGACTCATTTGAAGAGGGGTTGAGGCTTGAGAATCTCAAATGCTTATTATGTTTTGACTTCAAATTTTGGAAGCTTTAGTTTAAATGTTTGAAGCCATGTTTGGAATATGGATTATTAAAACATAATTTATGAAAAGAAGTTTCTTTAATTCTTTATTTTCTCCATTTCTTTTCACCTTGTTGAATAAAACTAAGTCAAGCAAATTAATGTATATGAAGAGAGTCATATATGAGTAAAGGAAAAATGTTAAGACTTTGTGTCCCATCTTTGAATGGAGAGAAAGAAGAGTGATGGGAGGGGAAGGGAAGGGAAGGGAAGGGAATCTTGAAGGCTGTAAGTGAATTTATTAGGGAGTGCCTTAAAAAAGAGATGGAGAAAGTGGAAGTAAAAAACCTATGTTGGAGCATTTTGGTAACTTTGGGGCAATGAGTTTCAATGGCTTTAATGGACCACTTCTCAAATTATTCCATCATAACATGGGACCTACTCATGTGTTTCTTCTACTTTTCCATTATATATATATAATAGGAAGGATTTTCTCAGATTCAAATGGATTTTGATTCGTCTTCCATCTTTAAACCCCTATTTTACCATAATAGCATTCTTTTACTTGACTACGTATATTTTACTCTTCGTTTATGTAAGAATGAAAACTCAAATCTCTCACTTGAGAGTTGAGCATTCAAGTTTTTTGACACACGTCGAAACTAAGGATTCTTTTTGTTAATGTTTTTATTTTTTGTATAGTATATTTCATGTTTCCTTATTTTTATTAAAATTAAAGAAAATGAGTAATGCTTTATTATGTTACTCTTTTAAGGATAGAAATATGTTTGCCTGCCAATTTTGTTTTCTATCATAGTTTATCTCATAGATTATGATATTTTATTATATTCATAAGTATTTTTGAGAAACTTTGTTATTTAATTTATATTAAATATAGAGAAAGAATTGTTAAATTTATTTATTTTTTATATATATTTATCCTACATTTTGGGGAAAATTATAAAATAATACATTTATCCAGCTTTTGAAAAAAAAATAAAGAAAAGGAAGTAAAACAAGGAATAAAAAACGTAGGGTCGTTTAGTAATCATTTAGCTATTGATTTTTGCTCTTCAAAAGTGAACCTTTTTTTTCTCCATTTATTAAGCAAAGGAGTGAATTCTTAGGCCAATATCTAAAACGAAAAATACAAAGTTTTCAATACTTAGGTTTGATTTTTAAAATATTGTTAGAATATAGGTAATACAACAATAAAATTAGATGCAAACAGAATTTTTGTATGTTTAACTTTTAGAAAATAAAAACTAGATTTCGAATAGTTATCGAATAGGATCCTATCATTTTGCATAGATTTCTCGAAAACTAGAAATAAGAAATAGAAAACTAGAAACTCCAATTCTATCAAATGAAATTAAGTTATAGATTTAAGTCACAATTAGACAGTGATAACATAATTCATCAATTGTAATTTAAAAAGTAGGCCACATTCGATTATGTTCAAATATTGAAATATGATTATGGAGTAAAAGATATTCAATCCCACTACCTTTGAAAATGACGTGAGATCCACCATATTTTTAAAAGCTTTTCAAATTTGATCTAATATTGTATTTAGGTTATAATTAAATTCACAAAAAATAAGAAACATACCCACATTGAATATTGATATGACTTTAGAATCATGTTATATGTATGTATTTATTTATTTCTAGCAAAGAAAATCAAAGCAAAACAAATAATTGTTTCTTTTTTAAAAAGAAAAACATTGCTGAGTGAGAGAATATGAGCCAAATGGGAGGGAAATTTTTTATCAATCACAAAATAGAAACCCTATGTAATCGAAGCTATTTGCCCGATATCAATATCAATAAAAAATTCCAAAATTTTGGAATATTATTTGTTCGATAACAATATCGATAAGAATTAAAATACAAACACAAATCCTAACATATGGATAAATAAAGGTATCAATAAAAAATTAAAAACATCAGTTATATGATTATATTTATAATAATGGCTAAGTAAACAATAAAAATAATAATCATATTACGTTTATAAAATTGCTAAGTTAAGATGTTCAAAAGTAATCTAATTACCTTTGACAAGTGAGATCATTTATAATTAATTTTTCGATGAAAAATTCATTATTTTTACACCATTTTTCATTTAAGTGACGTAAATATGACCATAATATAAATCAAAATATTTATAAAATATAACAAAACTTTATATTTTATATGATAAATACTGATAGAAGCTTATTAATTAATGAAATGTAAAAAAATATCATATGAAATTTTACTATATTTGTTAAAAATGTTAATTTGTTTAACCATTTCCAATCATTTTCCTAATGTATATTCGTAATACAAGGAAGTTTAAAGAAAAACATGAAATTTATATAAATTAATAATATTTAATGAAATCTTAGTTTAAAAGCCTATCGATAAATATTATTATTTCAAAAAAGTGCTTTCTTAGTTTGAATTTCTTTGGGTTAAAACTAACTTTTCTCATAATAATTGGTGAGATTTTCCATTTTGATTTTCCTTCCCCACAATGCATGCGTTAAACAAAAAACTTTTTAAAATAAAATTTTATAATAAAGAACTCAAATTTATTTTTTTAAAAAGTTGAGAGACATAACATTTAAAAATTTTATAATACAAATTAAAAGAAAACGAGTAAATTTAAAGGAGATACGTACAAATTAAGGCATATATATTTATTCAAAGTTTGGCCTTACCAATTGGAAAGATTATTTTACATTTGTAAACATTGAATGAAGACTCTATCTATGTATATAGAGTCAAATAATCATAATACTCGAAATAGTCTATTTAGACGGTTATATAATCATAACTATACCAAGGATAATGAAAATGATGTTTATGATAAACAATTAGTAAGCGCGTTTGTTTATTTGTTTATTGAATAAAGTAGTAAAGATACGATTCGATAACTATTAAGCTTTTTAAATTTCCTTTTACCATCCCAATCACTTACCCTAACAATATATATATGTAAACCTAATCTATTGAAGGTCCCATTTAGGTTGAATTTGAACAAATTTTTTTAATGGAAGTGAACCAAAATAAATTGAAAGTTTGATATGATGGGATTTGGTAGAAAAAGAAAAGAGTATCCTAAGCACTATATAGAAATTGGTTGAAAGACAAAAAGAAGAAAGTTGATTTTCTTTTTTAAAATAATAATAATGATAATAATAATAATAATAATAATAATAATAATAATAATAATAATAATAATAATAATAATAATAATATAAAAGGTCATTGAGTATGACGCTTAGAAAAAATGCCAAAAAGTAGTCTACCTGGATTGTTTGTTAAGCTACAAAATTTGAATCTTCTATATATGCTATGTAACGACCCGACTCCTTATACTGAATCGAAGTCATTACCAATATAGAACAAGTGGTTTAAGTCTTGAAAAATTTCAAAACGCATACGGTTTAAGAAATTTTATTTATAAAATTCAAACAAGGTAGTCATGCAGAAACGTAAAAGCAATCTGAAATCCTACTCGGGCCCTATCTACATAAAAGATGGTAAGTGATGTAAAGTACTCAATTTCAAACGCGAAAATCTGAAATAAGAATAAGCGGAAGCGGTAGTCCCTATGGCCCTCCACGGTCTCACTTCGGGTCGCTCGCCAGCTTGCCCTTGCCCTTGCCCCGTCCTCTACCTGAAAACATAAAACGAAGAGAGTGAGTATAAAAATACTCAGTAAGGGACCCACTACTAGTCCCACTAGGTGCCTGTTAACTTCCTGTTAGAGTCCTGATAACTGGTACCCAATCTCTGGCACGTTCCCGAACACGTGCAATCATGCGCTCCCGTAGGAACGTAACTCTGGTCTTCGGTGCCCCGAGGGACACCTAGGACAGTCGGGATGCGAGGACCCCGTCGAGTCACTCGAGTCATATCTATATCCATGCTAGACTGGCGTCCCGTCGGACCACACAGTCCTCAATAGGTGGTGATCCCGAAGGACACCCATGCAGGTACGACTCTAACAGATCGAGCTAACAGGTACCCTAAGTGCAGTATACATACACATGGCATCAGCATATAACATATCATATAAATCATCTCTGCCCTCTCCGTCTCGACATTCGTCGTATAACTATAACGGCTCTCGCCACACATAACAGGCTATAGTATAGCCATACCGTCATTTACATCATACTAACATTGATTTCAGGCATCGTACCGTCCAATCCCCAACATGCAAAATTGGAGTATACATCATCTCATATTTCTAAGCGTGGAGCTAGTAGTAGAATCTCTTACCTGGAGATTTACTTGACGAGTCCTAACCGCGAGGCAGTACGCTTTCCAAGCGACGAGGTCCTAACTGTTTAATATGCCAAAATTCGTAATTAGGTCGCCCACGATTAACGGTTCAAAACTCATTCGAAATGACTTACCCTAGAAGGAGATTGCAGTGCTCAAGCCCCTACTGAAGAAATCCCCCGCTGCAGCAGTTACTTGGTCCAAGACGTCCCTTAAGAGAAATGATCCAATTTAATTCCAAATTAAATTAACTAGTGCCCAAAATATTGAATCTTACTGGATAATGCCAAAATAATTGATTTAATTACCAAAAATTAGGTGGAAGGAGCCAAATTAGGCTTGGCGGCTCGGCTGGAAGGAGACAGAGATCGGCTCGGCTCGGCTTGGCGCAAGGATCTTGCGCGTGCGGCTCGGCTCGCGTCAGCAAGGAGGCGCGGCTCGGCTTGCAGTGCAGGCGGCGCGGCGCGGCTTGTGGTGCAGACCGGCGCGGCTCGTGGCGTGGGATGGGCGCGCGCGGGCTCGGCTTGCGACTCGGAGCGGGCGTGCGCGAGCGTGGAGCGGGTTCGGTTTCGGGCGAGCGGGCGCGGGTCGGTTTCGGGCGAGCGGGCGCGGATCGGTTTCGGGTTCGGGCGTCGGCCGAAACGTGGGTTCGGCTTCGACGGCTGGAGGCACGCGCGGCGGATCGGCTTCGAGTGGCGGCTGCGGGAGACGGCTGTGCGCGGATCGAAGCGGCTCCCTTCGGCTTCGATCGGAGCGGCGCGGCTGGCTGGCTTCGGCTGTCTCGACGAGTCCCGGCTGCGCTGCGTCGGATCTACGCGGCGCGGCGTGGCTGGCTGCGGATACGGCGCTCGGCTGCGCGGATGAGGAGCGGCTCCGGATTCGGCTTGCAGACGCGGCGCGGCTGGGATGGTGGTTCGGCTCTACTACGGCCGGCTCCGAGGGTTATTTTCGCAGCTGGCGGCGGTGGCGTGCGGTGGCGTGCGGCGGCGTGCGGCGGCGTGCGGCGGCGGCGGAGAGTGGCGGCGGCTATGGTGGGAGCAAAGTGGGGCTAGGGTTTTTCTTGGGAAGGTGATGAGTTTCACGCCTCCCAATGCCCCCTTTTTAAAGAATAAAAGAATAAAGAAATAAAAATAAATTAACACCCACACCAATTTACTTTCTTTTCTTCTTTTATTATTAATTTCTTTTCTACTTTAGTCCAATGGCAACTCTCCTCTCTCTCTCTTCATTAAAGCTACCATTGACCCTTTCCAAGGCATTAATTAATTTGTTGCTTCACAATTAATTAATTTATTTCACTCTTAAACCTCAACAATTAAATACCAAGCCAAGGAAAATTTTAACCTTAATTAAGTGTAAGTCAAAATAAATCTCATTTCATAACCACTTTAAAAAATAAAATACTCTTGAGGTGAACAATGGAACTCTAATCTACTGGGGCGTTACATTTACAGACTATATCATTGTACAATATACTTTCCCTTTAAAGAAACACACACAAAAAATCTAAAATTGATTTGAAAAAGAAAATACAGAAACATGCATGGCTCCCAAAACAAAATAATGAAGAGAAAAAAGAAAAAAAGTAGAGCCCATGAATTTGTGTGTGTGTATAGAAGGGACCCACATATAAGTTGTAAAAACCCATGATTTGGGGCAAAGGGGTTTCATTCCAATCCAAACATCAACTTGTAAGGACACTAACTATAGGAGATAACCCTAATTCAAAAAAAAAAAAACAAAAAAAAAAAAAAAAAAAAAGAGAAAGAGGATCGAGAGTGGAGGGGGGCCATAAGATCAATGGCTCTTTTTGTTTGTTGTCTTCATGTTTAGGTATGAATTTTGAAGAACATTTTTCTTTATTGCAATTTACTACAACAAGTCAAACCCATATTTGATCATAAGAAAAGGATTCACCTTTTTAAATTCTATTATTTTCTTTTTCTCTTCAAACTCACTGGGAATTTTGTTTTTATTCTATTTCAATATCTTAAGATATGATGGTGTCGTTTATCGACTTGTTAAGTTCAAAATTAGGTTGTTTTTCTAAAATGGAAGATATTTAATTAATATTGAAATAGTAGTCAAGTAATTGATTCCTTGTAATATAAAAAGTAGGTGAATTATAAGGTGTATTTAGGCTGCATCTACATCTTTATGCATTCCGCAAAATTATTTAATTATAATTTGTCAACATACTAAAATATTTTACTATTATTTTTTTTAAAAAAATTAATTCATTTTATGTGTATGAAGAGAATGAAATGGTAGATGATTGCATTTACATTGTCTTAAAATGTATTCAAGTGTTACTCTTGAAAGTGTCGTGCAATTATTCAAAATGTGTTAAATCTTTTTTACATCTCTATTGTAGAGGTCTTTGTTTTTGCATGTGAAGTGAAAATATTGCAACTCTATCTTGTTCGAAGTGTAGTTAAAACTTGATTTCTTCTCTCACATTATATTAAGTGATGAATTTCTCAGATTAATTTTGTATGGCACAAGTTTGAATTAGTAAAAGAGAACATGGGAATCAAATGGTTGGAGACTCATTTGAAGAGGGGTTGAGGCTTGAGAATCTCAAATGCTTATTATGTTTTGACTTCAAATTTTGGAAGCTTTAGTTTAAATGTTTGAAGCCATGTTTGGAATATGGATTATTAAAACATAATTTATGAAAAGAAGTTTCTTTAATTCTTTATTTTCTCCATTTCTTTTCACCTTGTTGAATAAAACTAAGTCAAGCAAATTAATGTATATGAAGAGAGTCATATATGAGTAAAGGAAAAATGTTAAGACTTTGTGTCCCATCTTTGAATGGAGAGAAAGAAGAGTGATGGGAGGGGAAGGGAAGGGAAGGGAAGGGAATCTTGAAGGCTGTAAGTGAATTTATTAGGGAGTGCCTTAAAAAAGAGATGGAGAAAGTGGAAGTAAAAAACCTATGTTGGAGCATTTTGGTAACTTTGGGGCAATGAGTTTCAATGGCTTTAATGGACCACTTCTCAAATTATTCCATCATAACATGGGACCTACTCATGTGTTTCTTCTACTTTTCCATTATATATATATAATAGGAAGGATTTTCTCAGATTCAAATGGATTTTGATTCGTCTTCCATCTTTAAACCCCTATTTTACCATAATAGCATTCTTTTACTTGACTACGTATATTTTACTCTTCGTTTATGTAAGAATGAAAACTCAAATCTCTCACTTGAGAGTTGAGCATTCAAGTTTTTTGACACACGTCGAAACTAAGGATTCTTTTTGTTAATGTTTTTATTTTTTGTATAGTATATTTCATGTTTCCTTATTTTTATTAAAATTAAAGAAAATGAGTAATGCTTTATTATGTTACTCTTTTAAGGATAGAAATATGTTTGCCTGCCAATTTTGTTTTCTATCATAGTTTATCTCATAGATTATGATATTTTATTATATTCATAAGTATTTTTGAGAAACTTTGTTATTTAATTTATATTAAATATAGAGAAAGAATTGTTAAATTTATTTATTTTTTATATATATTTATCCTACATTTTGGGGAAAATTATAAAATAATACATTTATCCAGCTTTTGAAAAAAAAATAAAGAAAAGGAAGTAAAACAAGGAATAAAAAACGTAGGGTCGTTTAGTAATCATTTAGCTATTGATTTTTGCTCTTCAAAAGTGAACCTTTTTTTTCTCCATTTATTAAGCAAAGGAGTGAATTCTTAGGCCAATATCTAAAACGAAAAATACAAAGTTTTCAATACTTAGGTTTGATTTTTAAAATATTGTTAGAATATAGGTAATACAACAATAAAATTAGATGCAAACAGAATTTTTGTATGTTTAACTTTTAGAAAATAAAAACTAGATTTCGAATAGTTATCGAATAGGATCCTATCATTTTGCATAGATTTCTCGAAAACTAGAAATAAGAAATAGAAAACTAGAAACTCCAATTCTATCAAATGAAATTAAGTTATAGATTTAAGTCACAATTAGACAGTGATAACATAATTCATCAATTGTAATTTAAAAAGTAGGCCACATTCGATTATGTTCAAATATTGAAATATGATTATGGAGTAAAAGATATTCAATCCCACTACCTTTGAAAATGACGTGAGATCCACCATATTTTTAAAAGCTTTTCAAATTTGATCTAATATTGTATTTAGGTTATAATTAAATTCACAAAAAATAAGAAACATACCCACATTGAATATTGATATGACTTTAGAATCATGTTATATGTATGTATTTATTTATTTCTAGCAAAGAAAATCAAAGCAAAACAAATAATTGTTTCTTTTTTAAAAAGAAAAACATTGCTGAGTGAGAGAATATGAGCCAAATGGGAGGGAAATTTTTTATCAATCACAAAATAGAAACCCTATGTAATCGAAGCTATTTGCCCGATATCAATATCAATAAAAAATTCCAAAATTTTGGAATATTATTTGTTCGATAACAATATCGATAAGAATTAAAATACAAACACAAATCCTAACATATGGATAAATAAAGGTATCAATAAAAAATTAAAAACATCAGTTATATGATTATATTTATAATAATGGCTAAGTAAACAATAAAAATAATAATCATATTACGTTTATAAAATTGCTAAGTTAAGATGTTCAAAAGTAATCTAATTACCTTTGACAAGTGAGATCATTTATAATTAATTTTTCGATGAAAAATTCATTATTTTTACACCATTTTTCATTTAAGTGACGTAAATATGACCATAATATAAATCAAAATATTTATAAAATATAACAAAACTTTATATTTTATATGATAAATACTGATAGAAGCTTATTAATTAATGAAATGTAAAAAAATATCATATGAAATTTTACTATATTTGTTAAAAATGTTAATTTGTTTAACCATTTCCAATCATTTTCCTAATGTATATTCGTAATACAAGGAAGTTTAAAGAAAAACATGAAATTTATATAAATTAATAATATTTAATGAAATCTTAGTTTAAAAGCCTATCGATAAATATTATTATTTCAAAAAAGTGCTTTCTTAGTTTGAATTTCTTTGGGTTAAAACTAACTTTTCTCATAATAATTGGTGAGATTTTCCATTTTGATTTTCCTTCCCCACAATGCATGCGTTAAACAAAAAACTTTTTAAAATAAAATTTTATAATAAAGAACTCAAATTTATTTTTTTAAAAAGTTGAGAGACATAACATTTAAAAATTTTATAATACAAATTAAAAGAAAACGAGTAAATTTAAAGGAGATACGTACAAATTAAGGCATATATATTTATTCAAAGTTTGGCCTTACCAATTGGAAAGATTATTTTACATTTGTAAACATTGAATGAAGACTCTATCTATGTATATAGAGTCAAATAATCATAATACTCGAAATAGTCTATTTAGACGGTTATATAATCATAACTATACCAAGGATAATGAAAATGATGTTTATGATAAACAATTAGTAAGCGCGTTTGTTTATTTGTTTATTGAATAAAGTAGTAAAGATACGATTCGATAACTATTAAGCTTTTTAAATTTCCTTTTACCATCCCAATCACTTACCCTAACAATATATATATGTAAACCTAATCTATTGAAGGTCCCATTTAGGTTGAATTTGAACAAATTTTTTTAATGGAAGTGAACCAAAATAAATTGAAAGTTTGATATGATGGGATTTGGTAGAAAAAGAAAAGAGTATCCTAAGCACTATATAGAAATTGGTTGAAAGACAAAAAGAAGAAAGTTGATTTTCTTTTTTAAAATAATAATAATGATAATAATAATAATAATAATAATAATAATAATAATAATAATAATAATAATAATAATAATAATAATAATAATAATAATATAAAAGGTCATTGAGTATGACGCTTAGAAAAAATGCCAAAAAGTAGTCTACCTGGATTGTTTGTTAAGCTACAAAATTTGAATCTTCTATATATGCTATGTAACGACCCGACTCCTTATACTGAATCGAAGTCATTACCAATATAGAACAAGTGGTTTAAGTCTTGAAAAATTTCAAAACGCATACGGTTTAAGAAATTTTATTTATAAAATTCAAACAAGGTAGTCATGCAGAAACGTAAAAGCAATCTGAAATCCTACTCGGGCCCTATCTACATAAAAGATGGTAAGTGATGTAAAGTACTCAATTTCAAACGCGAAAATCTGAAATAAGAATAAGCGGAAGCGGTAGTCCCTATGGCCCTCCACGGTCTCACTTCGGGTCGCTCGCCAGCTTGCCCTTGCCCTTGCCCCGTCCTCTACCTGAAAACATAAAACGAAGAGAGTGAGTATAAAAATACTCAGTAAGGGACCCACTACTAGTCCCACTAGGTGCCTGTTAACTTCCTGTTAGAGTCCTGATAACTGGTACCCAATCTCTGGCACGTTCCCGAACACGTGCAATCATGCGCTCCCGTAGGAACGTAACTCTGGTCTTCGGTGCCCCGAGGGACACCTAGGACAGTCGGGATGCGAGGACCCCGTCGAGTCACTCGAGTCATATCTATATCCATGCTAGACTGGCGTCCCGTCGGACCACACAGTCCTCAATAGGTGGTGATCCCGAAGGACACCCATGCAGGTACGACTCTAACAGATCGAGCTAACAGGTACCCTAAGTGCAGTATACATACACATGGCATCAGCATATAACATATCATATAAATCATCTCTGCCCTCTCCGTCTCGACATTCGTCGTATAACTATAACGGCTCTCGCCACACATAACAGGCTATAGTATAGCCATACCGTCATTTACATCATACTAACATTGATTTCAGGCATCGTACCGTCCAATCCCCAACATGCAAAATTGGAGTATACATCATCTCATATTTCTAAGCGTGGAGCTAGTAGTAGAATCTCTTACCTGGAGATTTACTTGACGAGTCCTAACCGCGAGGCAGTACGCTTTCCAAGCGACGAGGTCCTAACTGTTTAATATGCCAAAATTCGTAATTAGGTCGCCCACGATTAACGGTTCAAAACTCATTCGAAATGACTTACCCTAGAAGGAGATTGCAGTGCTCAAGCCCCTACTGAAGAAATCCCCCGCTGCAGCAGTTACTTGGTCCAAGACGTCCCTTAAGAAAAATGATCCAATTTAATTCCAAATTAAATTAACTAGTGCCCAAAATATTGAATCTTACTGGATAATGCCAAAATAATTGATTTAATTACCAAAAATTAGGTGGAAGGAGCCAAATTAGGCTTGGCGGCTCGGCTGGAAGGAGACAGAGATCGGCTCGGCTCGGCTTGGCGCAAGGATCTTGCGCGTGCGGCTCGGCTCGCGTCAGCAAGGAGGCGCGGCTCGGCTTGCAGTGCAGGCGGCGCGGCGCGGCTTGTGGTGCAGACCGGCGCGGCTCGTAGCGTGGGATGGGCGTGCGCGGGCTCGGCTTGCGACTCGGAGCGGGCGTGCGCGAGCGTGGAGCGGGTTCGGTTTCGGGCGAGCGGGCGCGGGTCGGTTTCGGGCGAGCGGGCGCGGATCGGTTTCGGGTTCGGGCGTCGGCCGAAACGTGGGTTCGGCTTCGACGGCTGGAGGCACGCGCGGCGGATCGGCTTCGAGTGGCGGCTGCGGGAGACGGCTGTGCGCGGATCGAAGCGGCTCCCTTCGGCTTCGATCGGAGCGGCGCGGCTGGCTGGCTTCGGCTGTCTCGACGAGTCCCGGCTGCGCTGCGTCGGATCTACGCGGCGCGGCGTGGCTGGCTGCGGATACGGCGCTCGGCTGCGCGGATGAGGAGCGGCTCCGGATTCGGCTTGCAGACGCGGCGCGGCTGGGATGGTGGTTCGGCTCTACTACGGCCGGCTCCGAGGGTTATTTTCGCAGCTGGCGGCGGTGGCGTGCGGTGGCGTGCGGCGGCGTGCGGCGGCGTGCGGCGGCGGCGGAGAGTGGCGGCGGCTATGGTGGGAGCAAAGTGGGGCTAGGGTTTTTCTTGGGAAGGTGATGAGTTTCACGCCTCCCAATGCCCCCTTTTTAAAGAATAAAAGAATAAAGAAATAAAAATAAATTAACACCCACACCAATTTACTTTCTTTTCTTCTTTTATTATTAATTTCTTTTCTACTTTAGTCCAATGGCAACTCTCCTCTCTCTCTCTTCATTAAAGCTACCATTGACCCTTTCCAAGGCATTAATTAATTTGTTGCTTCACAATTAATTAATTTATTTCACTCTTAAACCTCAACAATTAAATACCAAGCCAAGGAAAATTTTAACCTTAATTAAGTGTAAGTCAAAATAAATCTCATTTCATAACCACTTTAAAAAATAAAATACTCTTGAGGTGAACAATGGAACTCTAATCTACTGGGGCGTTACAACCTTCCCTCCTAAAAAAAAACTTTCGTCCTCGAAAGTTCTAATCCTCGAACAGCTCGGGGTACTGGGCTCTCATATCCTCTTCTTTCTCCCACGTGGCCTCTTCCACTCCATGGTTCTGCCAAAGGATTTTGACCAGTGGAATTTCTCGACTGCGAAGCTTCTTGACCTCCCTTGCCAAGACCTCGACAGGCTGCTCCTCGTAGCTCAAGTTCTCGCTAATCTGCAGTGGTTCGAAGTCCACCACATGTGTTGGGTCTGCGACATATTTCCTCAGCATGGAGATATGGAATACGTCGTGCACTGCAGCAAAAGATGGGGGTAGCGCCAAGCGGTACGCCACGGGGCCGATCCGCTCCAATATCTCGAACGGCCCTACGAAGCGTGGACTCAGCTTCCCCTTCTTCGCGAACCTCAGAACACCCTTCATGGGTGCAACCTTCAGAAAGACCATATCTCCCACTTCAAACTCGAGGTCCTTACGTCGTACATCAGCGTAACTCTTCTGTCTGCTCTGGGCTGTCAGCATACGAGCTCGGATCTTCTGTATGGCTGCGTTGGTCGTCTGCACTAACTCGGGGCCTAGCATCCTCTGCTCTCCAACCTCGCCCCAGCAGACAGGGGATCTACAGCACTTGCCATACAGAGCCTCGAACGGTGCCATACCGATGGTAGCCTGGTAGCTGTTGTTATAGGCAAACTCCATTAGATGCAGATGGGAGTCCCAACTTCCTGAAAACTCTAGTACGCAGGCTCGCAGCATGTCCTCCAAAATCTGGTTCAATCTCTCTGTCTGACCATCAGTCTGAGGGTGGAATGCCGTGCTGAAGTCCAACCTCGTACCTAATGCAAGTTGAAGTCCTTTCCAGAACTTCGATGTGAAACGGGCGTCTCTGTCTGAAATGATGGATACGGGTACTCCATGTAGTCTCACAATCTCTGTCATATATAGCTGCCCCCACTTACTGGCAGTGTAAGTGGATTTCCCTGGCACGAAATGGGCCGACTTCGTGAGTCTGTCGACCACAACCCAGATCACCGTGTAGCCCCTCAGGGTCTTGGGCAGTCCCGTAATAAAATCCATCGACACACTCTCCCACTTCCACTCTGGCACACTCAAGGGTTGCAACAACCCTGCTGGATGCTGCCTAGGTGCCTTCACCTGTTGGCACACCAAGCATCTACTGACAAAGTCTGCCACATCCCTCTTCATGCCCCTCCACCAATAGACACTCCTTAAGTCCTGGTACATCTTCGTACTCCCAGGGTGCATGGTAAACGGGGAACTGTGGGCCTCAGTCAAAAGCTCCGTCTTAACTGCGCTGTCTTCCGGCACACACAGGCGTCCCTCAAACATAAGGCCACCGTCAGAGGATATGGAGAAGTCTTCACCTTCCTCTGTCTCTACCACGCGACGCTTCTCTGCCAAGTAAGGATCATTCAGCTGAGCAGCAATGATCTTTTGCCTCAAGGTTGGCTGAACTGTCAACTGAGCCAACTGTGCGGTAACCTCACCTACTGAGACTGCAATCTCGGCTCTCTCAAAATCTCTGAGTAAGGGGGTCTGCTTGGTGATTAGCGCTGCTGAATGTGCCACTTTCCTACTCAGCGCGTCAGCCACTACATTTGCTTTGCCTGGGTGGTATAGGATCTCGCAGTCGTAGTCTTTCACCAACTCGAGCCACCTCCTCTGCCTCATGTTCAACTCCTTCTGAGTGAAGAAGTACTTCAGGCTCTTATGGTCGGTGTAAATCTGAATCTTCTCACCGTACAGATAGTGCCTCCATATCTTCAGTGCAAAGACTACAGCTGCCAACTCCAAGTCATGGGTAGGGTAGTTCTGCTCATGGATCTTCAACTGGCGGGAGGCATAAGCAACTACCTTACCTTGCTGCATCAGGACACAGCCCAGTCCCTTCTTGGAGGCGTCACTATAAATTACAAAGTTTCCCGAACCATCGGGCACTGTCAGGACCGGTGCAGTCACTAGCTTCTGTTTGAGCTCCTGAAAGCTCCTCTCGCATGCTGGGCTCCAGACAAAAGGGGTTCCCTTTCTGGTCAACTGGGTCAACGGGCTGGCTATACGTGAGAAGTCTTCCACGAACCTCCTGTAGTAACCTGCCAAGCCCAGAAAACTTCGAATTTCACTAACCGTGGACGGTCGAGTCCAGTTGGTCACCGCTTCAATCTTTGCGGGATCTACTGAAACTCCCTCACTGGAAACCACGTGGCCAAGAAACGTCACCTTCCTTAACCAGAATTCACACTTGGAGAATTTGGCATACAACTTGTTGGCTCGGAGGGTCTCCAAAACCTGGTGTAAGTGCTTCTCGTGCTCCGCCTCAGTTTTTGAGTAAATGAGGATGTCGTCAATGAAGACTATGACGAACGAGTCTAGAAAGTCCTTAAACACCCTGTTCATCAAATCCATGAATACTGCAGGAGCGTTAGTCAAGCCGAAAGACATCACAACGAATTCGTAATGTCCGTACCTCGATCGAAAGGCCGTCTTGGGAATGTCACCGTCCCTAATCCTCAACTGGTGATAGCCTGATCGCAGGTCGATCTTGGAAAAGACAGTGGCTCCCTGCAACTGATCGAACAGGTCGTCAATCCTGGGCAAGGGGTAGCGGTTTTTGACTGTCACCTTGTTCAGCTCTCGGTAGTCAATACAAAGGCGCATCGACCCATCCTTCTTCTTCACGAACAATACTGGGGCTCCCCAAGGCGACACACTGGGCCGGATGAAGCCTTTGTCCAGCAACTCCTGTAACTGGACCTTCAACTCCTTTAGCTCGGCTGGAGCCATTCTGTAAGGGGCCCTCGAGATAGGGGCAGTGCCCGGCTCTAACTCGATGGCGAAGTCTACTTCTCTGGGAGGCGGAAGTCCTGGAAGTTCGTCTGGGAAAACGTCGGGGTACTCCCTTACCACTGGTTCGGAAGATAGGGAAACTTCTGGCTCTCTCACATCCACTACGCTTGCCAAGATGCCCCAAGTTCCCTGGCTGAGTAGTTTACTAGCCTTCATGGCTGAGATGACCTTGGGTATACATACCATGCCTGCCCCCCTGAATTTGAAGCTAGCCTCGGAGGGAGGGTTAAAGACAACCTCCTTGCCAAAACAGTCTATATTTGCATGGTTGGCTGACAGCCAATCCATGCCTAGTATCACGTCAAAGTCCTGCATGTCTAACACTAGTAAGGTCACGTCTAACATACGATTCGCTATCTCTACCCGACATGCCTTTATTTGTTCTTTGGACAACAGGACCTCCCCAGATGGAGTAGAAACCGATAAAACACTACCCAAAGGCTCTACCTCCAAACCCACATGCTGAACGAAAACGGAGGATATAAACGAGTGGGATGACCCAGAGTCAAATAGCACAAAAGCATAATGCCCCAAAATTGGGAGCGTACCTGTCACCACTGTGCCAGCTCGCTCGGCCTCCTGCCGGGTGGTGGCGAAAACTCTCCCCTGCTGGGACGCAGAAGGCTGGGGCGGTGTCGTCTCAAAGGGTTTCCGAGGACACACATCAGCAGTGTGCCCCGGCTGTCTACATCTGAAGCAGACTCCACTTCCAGCTAAGCAACGACCTCCGTGGACTCTCCCGCAGGTAGTACAAGCGGGTAGCTCTCTCAGAGTCCTCCCGGCTGCTGCAAGCTCCCGTCGGTGTCTCTGGAAGACACCTCCTGACCTCAGTGTTCGCTGCGGTGCTACGTCAGGCTGCGTCTCCACCTTTCTCTTCTGTCCCAAGGCTGACCCTCTGCCGGCGGCCTTAGACGGATCGGCTCTCTCAGGCAGGCTCAAATCCAGTGCTATACGTAGTGCATCAGCATGCGTGGCTGGGCGGAGGGCTCTGACAATGCCCTGAAGGTCTAGCCTGAGTCCTCTAACGAATTTCTCCGTCCTGGCAGCCTCATCCCTTACCATATCGGGAGCAAAGCGGGACAGCATATCGAACTCGGCGTCGTACTGCTCCACCGTCATGTCGCCTTGCTCCAAGTTTAGGAACTCTTGCAGCTTGGCGTGCTTCACATTTGCAGAGAAGAACTTAGCATAGAAGTTCTCCTTGAACTGCTCCCAAGTTATTTTGCTGACATCGCCCCCCAGCATTCTCTCAGCGGTCTCCCACCAGGCGGTGCCCCTGTCCTCCAAGAAGAAGACTGCACACTGCACCTTCTGGTCTTCTGGGCACTTCATGTACCGGAAAATAGTCTCTATGGACGTCAACCACATTTGGGCCTTTGTGGGGTTGTCCATGGATCCGTCAAAGGTCTTGGGATTATACTTCCTGAAATCCCGTAAGTGCTTCGCCTCGGCCGACAGTTGAACTGGTACTGGTTGAGCTTCCTCAGGGGCTGGAGGAGCGACGGCCTGAGCCGGAACAGGGGCGGCCTGGGCCTGAGCAGGGGCGGCCTGGTTCTGCTGGGCGGCAAGGAAGGGCGCCAAAGCAGCTTGCAGCATGTCCTGATAACGCTGCTCCATCGCGGCGAGATCCGCCTGGGTGACCGGTGCGTTTGGGTCGACTGCCGGTGCAACAGGTGGCGCCTCCGGCTGGCCACGACCGGCTCCTCTGCCTCCCCTACCACCTCCTCGGCGTGCACCCCTACGTGGCGGCATTCTCCCTAAAATTCACCAACAAACTTTTCACCACGAGAACTTAACACCCTATATCTAGGTCTTAGACTATTCAGGCAAAATTGTAATCTTAACATTAGCAAGGCTTTAGACATACCTGGCGAGTGCCGAAGGACCGTATAGCCATAGGGTGAAGTAAAACCAAAACAAAAAAAATGACTTACATCGTAGGTCAGTCTACAGAACCTAAAACACTGTGCTCTGATACCAACTGTAACGACCCGACTCCTTATACTGAATCGAAGTCATTACCAATATAGAACAAGTGGTTTAAGTCTTGAAAAATTTCAAAACGCATACGGTTTAAGAAATTTTATTTATAAAATTCAAACAAGGTAGTCATGCAGAAACGTAAAAGCAATCTGAAATCCTACTCGGGCCCTATCTACATAAAAGATGGTAAGTGATGTAAAGTACTCAATTTCAAACGCGAAAATCTGAAATAAGAATAAGCGGAAGCGGTAGTCCCTATGGCCCTCCACGGTCTCACTTCGGCCCTCCACGGTCTCTACCTGAAAACATAAAACGAAGAGAGTGAGTATAAAAATACTCAGTAAGGGACCCACTACTAGTCCCACTAGGTGCCTGTTAACTTCCTGTTAGAGTCCTGATAACTGGTACCCAATCTCTGGCACGTTCCCGAACACGTGCAATCATGCGCTCCCGTAGGAACGTAACTCTGGTCTTCGGTGCCCCGAGGGACACCTAGGACAGTCGGGATGCGAGGACCCCGTCGAGTCACTCGAGTCATATCTATATCCATGCTAGACTGGCGTCCCGTCGGACCACACAGTCCTCAATAGGTGGTGATCCCGAAGGACACCCATGCAGGTACGACTCTAACAGATCGAGCTAACAGGTACCCTAAGTGCAGTATACATACACATGGCATCAGCATATAACATATCATATAAATCATCTCTGCCCTCTCCGTCTCGACATTCGTCGTATAACTATAACGGCTCTCGCCACACATAACAGGCTATAGTATAGCCATACCGTCATTTACATCATACTAACATTGATTTCAGGCATCGTACCGTCCAATCCCCAACATGCAAAATTGGAGTATACATCATCTCATATTTCTAAGCGTGGAGCTAGTAGTAGAATCTCTTACCTGGAGATTTACTTGACGAGTCCTAACCGCGAGGCAGTACGCTTTCCAAGCGACGAGGTCCTAACTGTTTAATATGCCAAAATTCGTAATTAGGTCGCCCACGATTAACGGTTCAAAACTCATTCGAAATGACTTACCCTAGAAGGAGATTGCAGTGCTCAAGCCCCTACTGAAGAAATCCCCCGCTGCAGCAGTTACTTGGTCCAAGACGTCCCTTAAGAAAAATGATCCAATTTAATTCCAAATTAAATTAACTAGTGCCCAAAATATTGAATCTTACTGGATAATGCCAAAATAATTGATTTAATTACCAAAAATTAGGTGGAAGGAGCCAAATTAGGCTTGGCGGCTCGGCTGGAAGGAGACAGAGATCGGCTCGGCTCGGCTTGGCGCAAGGATCTTGCGCGTGCGGCTCGGCTCGCGTCAGCAAGGAGGCGCGGCTCGGCTTGCAGTGCAGGCGGCGCGGCGCGGCTTGTGGTGCAGACCGGCGCGGCTCGTGGCGTGGGATGGGCGCGCGCGGGCTCGGCTTGCGACTCGGAGCGGACGTGCGCGAGCGTGGAGCGGGTTCGGTTTCGGGCGAGCGGGCGCGGGTCGGTTTCGGGCGAGCGGGGCGCGGATCGGTTTCGGGTTCGGGCGTCGGCCGAAACGTGGGTTCGGCTTCGACGGCTGGAGGCACGCGCGGCGGATCGGCTTCGAGTGGCGGCTGCGGGAGACGGCTGTGCGCGGATCGAAGCGGCTCCCTTCGGCTTCGATCGGAGCGGCGCGGCTGGCTGGCTTCGGCTGTCTCGACGAGTCCCGGCTGCGCTGCGTCGGATCTACGCGGCGCGGCGTGGCTGGCTGCGGATACGGCGCTCGGCTGCGCGGATGAGGAGCGGCTCCGGATTCGGCTTGCAGACGCGGCGCGGCTGGGATGGTGGTTCGGCTCTACTACGGCCGGCTCCGAGGGTTATTTTCGCAGCTGGCGGCGGTGGCGTGCGGTGGCGTGCGGCGGCGTGCGGCGGCGGCGGAGAGTGGCGGCGGCTATGGTGGGAGCAAAGTGGGGCTAGGGTTTTTCTTGGGAAGGTGATGAGTTTCACGCCTCCCAATGCCCCCTTTTTAAAGAATAAAAGAATAAAGAAATAAAAAATAAATTAACACCCACACCAATTTACTTTCTTTTCTTCTTTTATTATTAATTTCTTTTCTACTTTAGTCCAATGGCAACTCTCCTCTCTCTCTCTTCATTAAAGCCACCATTGACCCTTTCCAAGGCATTAATTAATTTGTTGCTTCACAATTAATTAATTTATTTCACTCTTAAACCTCAACAATTAAATACCAAGCCAAGGAAAATTTTAACCTTAATTAAGTGTAAGTCAAAATAAATCTCATTTCATAACCACTTTAAAAAATAAAATACTCTTGAGGTGAACAATGGAACTCTAATCTACTGGGGCGTTACATGCTATCTTCAAATGCAATGCACTATATTATATATCAATATTAGATTTAATCTCTTACTTTCTTTTACTTTTTAGTTTTAAAATATTTATATCATCCCTATCAGATTTATTAATAGGATCTTAAACAACAAAATATTTGCCTTGTAGAAAACAATTTCAAAAATGGAAAAAACCTAGAGGCCTATCGTGTAAAATACTAAAAATGTCACGTCAACCACGATGTCAATACGCGCGACGATGTCAACAATGCGCGCGTAATATATTTGCGATTGTTTAAATTTGGTTATTATTTGGTATGCGACCATTCAGATATAGCTATAATTTATCTTTTCAATTCTATCGTTTAATTTTGTTACACGATCGTTCAGATTTGACGTTTAGATTTGGGTCCCTAAATCTAAACGATCTTTTTTTTAAATTTGGTACACTATTTTTTTAATTCTTTTTATACACGATCGTTTAGATTTCTTTAAACGATAATTTTTTACATGATCGTTTACATTTGGCTACTCCAATCTAAATGATTTTTTTAAGATTCTTTATACACGGTCTTTACTTTTTTTACACGATCGTTTACATTTGGCTACACGATCATCTACTTATATTTATACGATCATTTACATTTGGCTACTCCAATCTAAATTATTTTTTTTTCAAGATTCTTTATACACGATCTTGTATTTTTTTTACACGATCATTTACATTTGGTTACTCAAATCTAAATGATTTTTTTCAAGATTCTTTATACACGATCTTTTATTTTTTTTACACAATCGTTTACTTTTTTTACATGATCGTTTACATTTGACTACTCCAATCTAAATGATTTTTTTTTTCAAAATTTTGTATACACGATCTTTTAAATTTTGCTATTTTTTGTATACGGTTGTTTAGATTTGGTTACCCAAATTTAAACGACGTAAAAAAAAAGAGGAAAAGAAGAATGACGATGAAAAGAAATCACAGCGGAAAAAAAAAGAGGAAAAGAAAAAATGCGATAGAAAGATTAAACGACGTAAAAAAAGAATTAGAAAAGAAGAAAGACGATGGAAAGAAATCGCAGCAAAAAAAGAAAAAAAAATAAAGATGATAAAGAAATCGCAGTAGAAAGACGATGAAAGAAATTGCGAAGAAGAGAAGAAAGATGGAAGGGCGAATCTGGAATATTTAAAAAATGACCTACTTTATGCGTATTTTGTTACATTTATGAAAGTTTCCCTTTATTAATTGTTTTCAAATAACGTAATTAAAATCCATTTTTCATTCAATTTAGAGTAAAATTAATAATATGAATAAAATCAGTTAGTTGTAAACGACTTATTTGATAATTTTTTTTGTTTTCGGTTGTTTTCGTTTTTCATCTTTTTTTATAGAACAACATTGTTGATATATAATTGTTCATGTTTCATGTTTCTCAATTTTAAAAAAAGGAAAATTTTCATAAATATAACAAACTACTTAAATATTTATGTTATTTGTAACAAAATTAATAAAGTTTGTCATTTTTTAAATATTTCAGGTTTGTCCTTCTGTCTTTCTTCTTCACTTTGCTGCGATTTTTTTCTATCGACTTTCTTCTTTTCCTCTTCTTTTTTTACATCGTTTAGATTTGGGTAACCAAATCTGCTTTCTTTTTATTGTCTTTTTTTTTTTTTTTTTTTTTGCTGTATGTCATTTCTTTCCATCATTTTTCTCTTTTTTTTATGTCGTTTAGATTAGGATAACCAAATCTAAAAGATTGTGTATAAAGAATCTTGAGAAAATCGTTTGAATTGAAGTAGCAAAATCTAAATGATCGTGTACCAAAAAATCTTGAAAAAATAAGCTATCGTGTAAACAAATCTAAACAATCGTGCACCAAAAGAATCTTGAAAAAAATGTGTTTAGCCAAATCTAAATGATCTTGTACCAAAGTTTGAAAAAAAAAATCATTTAGATTTGGGAAAGCCAAATATAATAACCAAATCTAAATGACAAAATCTAAATAATCGTGTAACCAAATTAAACAATAAAATTGAAAAATTTGTCTATCCAAATCTAAACGATCAAATTTTGAATGATCGTATACTAAACAATAGTCAAATCTCAACGATCATTCGTGTAGCCAATATATTACGCGTGTTGTTGATGACATAGTTGACAAGACATTTTTAGTATTTTCCATTGTGGGCCTTTAGACTTTTTTATTTTTGCAATTATTTTATAGGGTGCAAATATTTTACCGCTTATATTTTTTAAAAGATTCCTAAAAATTTGAGACCAAATTTTGGAAACTATTCAAACATTTTCGTTTCTATTTAGACCTTGTTTGTATCGGAAGTTACAAATTGGCTGTGATTCCTCGAGTGGCAGAAAAGCACATATTAGCTCTCTCTTTAGTGCTAGGGAGTTTGATTCTCATTTGTACCACTTCTTTTTCTTACTTTCATTCTTTTTCTTTTTACATTTTCTACTTTTTATATCTTATTTTTTAACTTTGCCATAGTTATATATTGGTTTAATTTTGGATTTTAAATTTTCAATATTTAAGTTTATATATTATTTCAATATTCAATTTTTAGATTTAATATTTGAAATTCAAAATTTCAACAAGTAAATTTAATTGTTTATTGATTTTTCAAATTTCAAATTTTCCTACATATAGTTGAGGTAGATGTAGGTTTGAAATAATTAAAGATGATTGCTCGAGTGAGAAATGATCAAATTTGTTATTGTATTTAGTTGTGCATCGTGACTTATTTGTATTAAATGAGATCAATTTTTTATAACTTCTTTTTTCATATTTAATATACGATATATCTTCTTTTTATATATTATATTTTTATCAAAAAGCAAGAAATAGTTATCAAACAATTTTTTTTCAACAAATAAAAAACGAGAATAGTTAATCAAACATATTCGTGTTTCTAGCTCTTAAAAGATAGAAAAGAAAAAACAATAAACAATGAACATAAAGATTACCAAACCGACCTTAATTTGGTATCATTTTAATAGTGACTTTTGATATTGTTGAGATGTCAAATGGGATTTTAAGTACTTTAGAATCGCACACGAACGTGCCACTAATTCTTAAGTTGAACTTGAATTACGATTTCAACAAAATATACATAGTTTATTGATTTGTTTCAAACATCAACATTTAGAGGGTGTTTAGGGCAAAGAATGAGTTATTATAATCCTAGGTTATTATAGCTTGATTAGAATAATTTGTGTTTGAGGTGTAGATTATTTTAGTTTGACTTATTAGTATGTGTTCGGTGGGTAGACTATTTTAGTTTGATAACACTATAAGAAATGAGGGTTCTCCCGACACCCAAAATATCGTCAGGAAAAGAGATGTCAGAAAACAGACCTTCCAGTGACGCAATAATGTATACGACGGTAGTCTTAATCGTAGTGTCTCTAAAGTCGGACAAAGGTAGACCGTCCTCGATGTCACAAACATAAACGTTGGGGAACGTGACACAATTAAATATATATTTTATTTTCCCCAACACAGTTGTGAAAAACATCGGGATTGGCTTCTATATTTTCAACGTTTACCTTTATAACGTCAGGAAAAAGAAAATATATTATTTAATTGTTTCACCTTTTCCGACACCATGCAAGGAACATTAGGACTGTGGCTTATATTTCTGACGTGTTCACCTACAACGTCGGGGAAAGGAAACAATTAAATAATATTTTACGTTTCTCCCGATGCGAATTGCATGGCGTTGGAAACATGGACCCTCATTCCTGACACCATTAGTAATGCATCAGTAATGTGGGATTTTACCACCGACGCATTACTTTTGGCATCAAGACTGGTGGGGTTCTCCCAACGTTTTTGTTATGTGTCAGGAGTTCTCCTATAAAAAAAATAATCTTTTAGTTATGTAAATCATAGAACCGAAAGAGAAGGAAAACAAGAGAAAGAGAGAGAGATCAAGAAGAAGATAAGTCTATCGTCCGTCCACCATGTTGTCGTCGCTCGTCGCCGTTCCCTTGTCGCGATTCATCGTTGTCTGCCACCATTGCTCCTAATTCGGTAAGTAGTTTAGTTTTAGTTTTGGTTTAGTTTAGGGTTAGTTTTGGTTTTGGTGTATATTTTGATTTAGATTATGGATTTAGATTTAAAAAGGATTTAGATTTTTAATTAGTTTTAGGATTTAATTTTTGAATTAGTTTTCGACATTGAATTTGAAGTTTAAGTGTTTTAGGATTTAAGAAATAATTTTAGATTGAATTTGAGATAATCATTGAATTTGATATTTTGAATAAATTTGAATTTGTTATATTGATTGAATTTGAAAATTTGAAGGGTAGGTTGTATTGAAAATTTGAGGGAGGGAAGAGGTAATGGTTTTGATATTTGAGGTGTGGGGATGTAATTGTTTTAAAATTTTGTAATTTGTGGTTGAGATTTGTTATGACTACTCTGCAGTTATGGTAGACTTTAGTTCAAACTTAATTGTTATTTATTTCTTAGTAGTTTTGTTTGTTGGAACTATTTAGGTACCTTGTAAAGTATGTTGGAAGGGGTAGGTAGGTTGTAAAGATTAAAGTTATGGTAGTTATGGTTAGTTTTTTCTAGCTATCTTGCCAGTTATGAAAGCCTCTGTAGTTTAAACATAACTTTAGTGAAAATTTTGGGAGATTGAGCATAACTTATTCATGGAGAAAATTTAGGATTTGAGGGGAAGAATAAAAGACTAATCAAACCTATTTATATTTTAGGTCTTTAATGACATACAAGGGTTGGATGAAACTTAGGAATAAGTTCTCAATTGAGTATAAAGAGGGAGTGTCCCAATTTTTAGAGGTTGCTAAGTTTCATGTCGATGATTACGAACGAATAAAGTGTCCATAAATGCAAGATATGTATGAACTCAAATTGGGACTCATTAGAGGGTGTGGAGTGACATCTATTAACAATTGGAATATCCCCCTACTATACAGAATGAATATCATGTATGTAGAGCCAGTGAACTTACATAGAGGTTAAGAAAGCTTTGATGAAGAAACTAGTAGTAACACTTTTGATGAAGAAACTAGCAGTAACTCATTTCATGAAGAAGATAAAATGTTTGATACGTTTAATTATTTACAAGCTCCGATTGAACACAAAGAACAAATAGAGGAAGGTTTGGAAAATGAGATGTCGTTTAAAATTGGGGTAGATATAGAACAAGAGACAACAAACATAGTTCAAGAGTTATTGAATGAAGCACGTAGAGAGCTTTACTCCGTCTGTTCAGAATTTTTCTCCTTGATTTTTTTGGTTAGGTTGATGCATGTCAAGGTTCTAAATGGTTGGAGTAACAAGTCCTTCGACATGTTATTAGAACTGTTAAAAATAATTTTTCCAAGGTATAGTACTATTATCCCTAGTTCATTCTACAAACCCAAACGAAAATTGCGCGACTTGGGTCTGGGATACGAGACTATTTATGCGTGTAAGTATGACTGTGTATTGTACTCGAAGGAGTTTGGAAATTTGCAACATTATCCAACTTGTGGTAAGTCTCGATACAAGATTAGTCCTAAAAGAGGGAACAAGATTCCACATAAGGTATTATACCACTTTACGTTGATACCGAGATTACAACGATTGTTTATATTGCAAGAAGGTTCCTCTAATATGAGATGACATAAGGATAAACGAGTGGAAACAGAGGATGTGTCGAGACATCCAGCTAATGTAGAGGGATGCAAGCATTTTGATTGTGAATTTCCTGATGTTGCTTCAGATTCACAAAACTTTTGTTTGGGATTAGCTTCAGATGGGTTTAATTTGTTTAGGAATCTGAGTACTTCGTAAAGTATGTGGCTTATGGTGTGAATTCCTTACAATTTGCCACTTTAAAAATGCGTGAAAGAGTCAAACTTCTCTATGTCATTGCTTGTAGTCAGTCCAAGATCTCCTGGTAGGGAAATTGATGTTTACCACTAATCATTCATTAAGGAACTGAAAAAGTTATGGAATTTTGGTGTACGTACATATGATTCTCTTACCGATCAATTTTTTTAGTTGTCTGCAGCCTTATTGTGGACGATTAATGATTTTTCGACATATAGTGACTTATTCGGGTGGAGTACGAAAAGGTATCAGGCATATCCCATATGCATGGGAGATAGATTGTCATTTGTGATAAAAGGAAAAATTATCTTTCATAGAACATCAACGCTATCTTCCAGAGAACTACATTTGACGTAGAATTAAGCTACACATAGGGCTCCTCCAGTGGTAATGAATGGCATGAATGTTGAAATTTATGTCTTAAAACTCATAGTTTATAGTTAAAATTATATTATTTTCAATAAAGTGGTTATTAAGAACTTATTAGTGAAAATGGAATACTATAATCTTGAATCCAATTAACTAAGATCTCGAGGCTATCTAGTGTAGACTTAAACTTTATGTAGAGACATAAATGTGGATCAAGTTCGAGTTTATAGCCCACACGGTCTATAGTGTATGAATAAGGTTGGACACCTTATTCCGGGAACGCTATGGATGCGGCCCGCTCTGTAGTTAGTACAAATGATATGATCCTGAATCATTCATGTAAAGACACAGAAGTGAAGGCATCCTATGTAAAGAGTTTACATAAGATTGGAACCAGAAAATAATCACTTTTAAGTTATAACACCGTTGACTATATAAACTGACTATTTCGATTATGATGACCTAGGTAACTTAATCTTAATCCTGAGCTAACTATGAACTTCTGTTCAAACGGTATTATCCTTAGATCTGCATAGGTAAGGGCAGCTCAACGATGCTGGCCAAACAAGCCTCCCATTTTAGGGTAAGACCGGGTGGATGGCTAGGGATATAAGATGCAAGACGAAATTCACTACTATCCGTTTTAGGGTTAGTAGATAGGTTATTCCCTTAGGGACTAAATTCAAATCTTGAACAAGGGATCCTACCCTCTCATTGGCCCGAGAGGGATTCAGTTTATAAGTTGGACCTTAAACCAAATGTTCAATAGTGGATCAGTGGGACTTAAGAAACAAGATGTAGTCTCGGGGGTAAAATATTATTTTGACACAACCGAGATTACAACAACTTATGGAGGATCAACTTACTGATCATGGTTATATCAGATGGAAAAAAATATATCTATAGTGAGAGGAGTGCAACTACGAGATTTTAGTGGAATGACTAGTTAGTTAACGAATATTGATTAGCTCGATCTAAAAGGGTTTAACTAGTTAATCTCGGATCATTAGAGTCTATGATCTATAGGTCCATCAGGTTTTCCTACTAGCTCATATGGAATTAACATAGAACAATATATGTTAGAACAATGTGAATTGTTCGAATTAGGTAGAGAGAGAGAAACTGACGAATATACGTGGTATAGTCGTTGGTTATAGAGCTTTATGTTTAAATGTTATTTAAATATTAAAAATATGAATACGGATTCATATTTGGAAGCTCGAAATTGATGGAAATTGTCAAAGTTGTGAAAAGTCAAAATTTTGACTTTTGACTTCGAAAAGTCAAACTTTGATTGGCTTTATATTCAAATGTGATATGACTTTTGAAAAAATGAAAGTGTATTCATGCCCTGGAGGTCAGAATTAGTCAAGAAGGACAAAATGGTAAAAAGTTAAAATGTTAACTTTTGACTTGACTTTGATTGACTTGAATGGTCAAATGACTATAATGCCCTTGGACTAAGTTAGTCGGAAAAATCCAATATTTTGTTAGATAATCCCATTAACACTTAGTGGAATAAGTGACTACATGAGATGCAGACAGTAACACCCTAAAATAAGGTAATTTTTAATTGTAATTATCTTAAGTTTAATTTTAACTATGTTGAAATTATTTTGGGTGTTATTTGAATTAGTGATTGAAATTGTTTAATTTTATGGGAAGTAGGATTAATTAAATATTTTTGAGAGAATATTTAGTTAGTTTGGAGATTTGGAACTTTTGGTGTTGGAAGATTTGTTTTAAGTGAATGTTATTGGTTAATTTAATTTTGGTGGATTTGGGGGTAATTATGTATAGATATATATATATAATTAATATTAAGGGAATGATGGAATAATTATATTAAGTATAATATAATTATTAAAGATTAGTATATTATTTTGGAAAGATAAAAGTAATGTGATTGAGGAGAGAGAGATATTTGATATTATTTTTAGGATTAAAAAAAATGATATTGGATGGGTTTTAAATGAAGAGAGAGAAGGTATTTATTTTTGTTTTGGAAAAGAATAAGGAAAAAGAAAAGAAAAATAATTATAATTATATTATTATCATTATTATTTTCTTTAAATAGCCCTCGAGAAGCCTGATTGTTCACTATTCAAATTATTCCTCATCAAAAAAGAAACCATAATGCAAAACCCTAGCAATCAAGAGTTGCTGCTGCCGCCTGGTCTGTCATCCACTCGCTCGTTCTCTCTCCGTTGTTGACCACTGTGAAGCTTCGCCTGAAACATGTGCTTTCTCGAAGCTCTCAGTAGCAAGAAGGTTACTATCGATCAGGCGTCGAACCCTCCGCCGCGAACTACCATTCGCATCGCGTCTCCCCCAACGCACCATCTCCGTTCGAAGCTTGGCTGCTTTCGTCGATCCACGATCGTCGCAAGCCTTAAGCACGCCACCGAGCTTTCACCTTTCGCCCAAGCCACATGCCTCTCCAAGCCACCGCCTGAGTTGCTTCTCCCTTGCATGCCGCACAAGCCGTCTACCCGAGCCGCCTAGTCTCTTTCTCTAAGCCACTCGAGCCATTTTCCCTCTAGCCAAGGCGTAAGCCTAGTTTTTGGTCTTTTCCTCTATTTTTGGTAAGTTTTGGTGAGTTTTGATAGGTTTTGGTTAATACCCATGATATATTAATTATTGAATCCTAAATATTTAATTTTAGATTAATTTGGTTAGATTTAACTGGAAGTTTTGAGCTGTGAAATTGTCTCAACCAAGGATAAATTGGATTCAACCTCAACTTTGGGTAAGTTGAATTAAATGGATTTTTTGGGTCTTTAAGCAACCATTAAATTTATTATCTCAATTATTTTTTCCTTACTGTTTAGGATTTATTCTTGGAAAGTTGACGATTGTAGTTAGAAATAGTTTGGTTAAGCTAATCTCTAGGTAAGAGATTCTCCTACTAGACCCTCGTACTGAAGTAAGAGTTTGTATTTGATTTTCCTATTATACATTGACGTAGCTACAATGCATAATGTATTGATGTTGATGATGACTGATAGTTATGACTGAGTTATGTTGATAATGATGATTGATGATGTTAATGTTAATGCATGAAATATTAATCTCATGATTAAGAATGCTACGATTAATATTTATGTCATGCTTATGGTGTTATGTTATGCTACATGTTACGGATAGAGTGTTTTGTTAACTTTGTCTATTAGAGTCGTACCCACATGGATGTCCCTAAGGATCGCCATGTTTTATAATTGTGTGGTCTGACGGGATCACTAGTCTCATGGGATGTTATGTATATGAGTGGTCCGACGGGATCACCTACAGCTCGATTGTCCCAAGTGTTCCTTCGGGTTCACTGAAAACCAGTTTATCCTAGGTGTTCTTTCGAGATCAACGAAGACCAGTTTTGTCCTATGTGTTCCTTTGGGTTCACTGAAGACCAGAGATGTTCCTACGGGATCATTAGATTGTGCGTGTTCGGGAACGTGCCAGTTTAGGGGTACTTCTTTACAGGACTCTAATGAAAAGTTAATAGACATCTAGCGAGACTAGTAATAGGTCCCTTACAAAGTATATTTTTATACTCACTCTTTAAATATTTAATTTTTTAGACAAAGATAAAGGTAGAGGTAAAGGAAAGCTAGCGAATAACAAGAAGTAACCGTGGTGTGCTATAGGAAAATATTTTGCATTCGCTGTTATGTTATCAGTTTTGATTTCAGTATTTTTGTATTTTCATTATTACTCTTTTAAAACTAAATAGGGCCCGAGCTAGGATTTTATTTAGAGATTTATTTCTGCATACATTAGTTTATTTATGATTTTAATGAATACTTGAGGTTTTGATTATGAAAATTAGTTTTATTTTCCATTTTGTTTTAAGAAAGTTTTTATTTTCCTTTAAGTAGTAATGATCTTACCTTAGTATAAAGAGTTGGGTCATTATATACTTAGCCCACTAACTTTCACTAATGGTTAGTGGATTATTAGGTGTTGAGATTTAAGAAATTAATCTCATGCAATTTCGCATGTAATTAACTTATTTAAAGGGTAATTTTAAAAAATTTGAGAACTTTTTGGCAAATTTTTTTTTTTAGTTTTTACAAATCTTTGCCAAACTTTTCTCTTAATCTCAACCTAATTTCCACCTCCAAATTTCATCCTTCTCTCATTATTTCTTTTACTTAACGGATCTCACAACCTGGTTCTAATTCCAAAGAATAGCGGGTCAACACTTATGGTGTCCCAAGTTCGAGATCGTGAGGAGATTTCGAGGATTGGAAAGCCAAAAAGGTATGTACTTTATCTTAACCCTAATTTAGTTTGAATTAGGTCTTTTTTAGCATGTTAATCACTAAAGTGTTTAGTTGCATATAGAGTAAAGTTCGATCATGTTTCTTATTCCATCAATGAAATCTTGGAACAACTCACTACAAGAAATCTGGCCTTTAATGTCACTTGGCGACCGACATCTTTGTAAGCATTATTAAAGGCCTTTAATGTCGGTTGGGCTTTAATGTCGGTTTATAACCGACATTAAAGACCTTCTATGTCGGTTATAAACCGACATCTTTGAAGGTGTTATTGAAGGTCTTTAATGTCGGTCCATCTTTAATGTCGGTTTATAACCGACATTAAAGCTGCCTTTAATGTCGTTTTTAAACCGACATTAAAGATGTCTTTAATGTCGCTTATGACACATCTTTAATGTCGTTTTTCCACCGACATTAAAGACACATTTAATGTCGTTTTTTCATCGACATTAAAGACACATTTAATGTCGTTTTTAAACCGACAATAAAGACACATTTAATGTCGTTTTTATACCCACGTTAAAGATACATTTCATGTCGTATTTATAATAGTTTTTATGACGGCAAAACCGATATTATTTGAGTTGAATTACGTCCGGAAATGTTCGTCATCGTATATTGTAAAAAATAAAAAAATGGCTTGCACACTGGCTATAATGCCTACTACTCAATGCACACAATAATACCTAAAATTTCAGCAATGCACACAATAATACCTAGTTCACCTGCAATGCACACAATAATACCTAAAATTCCAGCATACACTTCCATATAGAACTACAACAAATACACATCATCCAACACTTACATATAATCACATATCAATAAACACAACTATATTCAACACTATAAGTCCAACTACTCCAAATCCTCCAGTATATCCACTTATATATATAATCACACATATCAAATAACACATCCTGCCATCCATGGAAAACCAATAATAAACACCTACAATGCATAAGATCCAACACTAAAATACGAGCACACTTTTCCACACTTCCATATAGTACTACAGCAAATACGATCATCCAACACCTAAAATATCAGCACACCTTTCCACCCTTCTACATAGTATTACAACAAATAAAATCATCAAACTCCTAATCACATATTTAAATAAACAACCAACAACTGTAAGTGAAAACTCAAAAATATAAAGATAATATATAAGATCGTGATTTATAAACACAATAGAAAGTTCCTTCACTAACTAAAGTATAGGTACAAACTATCTAACAAACAACAATTAGTACGGGACCACATGCCCTTCAAAAAACTATAGGACTGCCCGTCCCTACAAAAACTTAACTCGACCAACTACTAACCTAACTACAAAAATCAACTACTAACCTAACTACAAAAATCAACTACTAACCTAACTACAAAAAGCAACTACTTACACAAATCTGCTAACAAAAGCTGCCCATTCAGTTCGAATCTCATCAATCTCCTCTTGTCTATATGCATTTTTGGTATTAAACTACACACAAAGAGAAAGATATGGAAAGTATGAGTTTGGATCATAAATTGTAATATGTAAAAAGTTAAAGTAGAAACTTACAAGGTTAGTAATAGAAGTACTAGAATTATGCACTATCTCATGTATGTACTTTTGCACGTAATACCCGCACCCTACAGAATCCAATTGACGAGGGCACTGCATGTATATAAATTGAATACAAATTAATCTTATGTTTCATAAAAAATAATTACCTGTAAATGCAAACAACGTATGAAGGAATCTGAAAGAAAGGATACATTTGTTTAAAAGGAAAAGAAAAAAGTGTATAGTTTGGGAAGAAACAAAAAGAAAAGAAAAGGAGTGTATAAAAATGATAGAATATATATATAATAAGATAAAGAGCAATAGCTCCAAAATCTCAAATAATTATCGCAAGAGGTCATAAATAGTCATTGCACCAAAGTCTTAACCATTCTAACTAGATGCCACTCTTAAGAATTTTTCTTAAAATCAAGCCAATGACCTAACAACACATATGAATAGAATATATATATATACATATATATGGAAGTAAATGTAGGGGATGCAAGAGAACTCCCGCTGGCAGGAAGAGACCTGGATGCCCTTATGAGAAGACTAGCCCTCCCCAAAAGAGAAAAAGAAAGTGACTCAATACGAGGGTGGCTCCATACCGATCTTATCCTTATGAAAGAAAAGCTTTTCCAGAAACTCTTCTCCTCTCCTACATGAAATCACTTACAGAAAGGTGAAAGAGACTGATAGACAAGTTTGCTCACAGAATTGCCCACTAACTTGATCACAAAATTGATAGTTTTCCTAATCTCCCCGTCTCTGACGATATATTCATTTCTAACTATGGCTAATGTCCATTCATCTTCAATTAATCTACATTATAATCCCTAATTGATTACTATATAAAGTGGGTATAGAGTACAATGTGTACCTTGGAGTCTTTGTCCTTCCCGTTCCTTTCCAAATGCTTTCTAATCGAGACAACCTTCTTAATCAAATGGTAAAGATCCTCAGGAATCTCCGGAGCAAGCCCTTTTGATAGTAATAAAAAAACACACATTCAATTACCACAACAGCTAAAACCTAAAACTAATACATTAACATATACTCAATCTTCCATATATATCCTGGTAACAGCTAAAACCTAAAACTAATGCATTAAAATTTCGAATTGATGAACAAGAATGAACAAGTACAATACATTAAAACATGCTAAAAACCCCAAATTAAAATCGCGACCACTTGAAAGAAGATGGAAATTTTACCGTCGTTGCTGTGAATGTGAGAGGGAGAATGAGAATGTGAGAGGATGTTTTTTGTGAACGCGGACGAATTTGATTCAAAGGGTGGGCGAACCTGGTTGCTGCTTGCTGTGAACGCGGACGAGCGGATGAGTTTCTTTAGAAGGAGAGAAATGCGGCCGAATTTGATTCCAAGGGTGGGCGAACAGAACAACAATCGTGGCGGCGATAGAAATGGTGGCAACGATAAAAATGGTGGCGGCGATAAAAATGGTGGCGTCGATGAAAATGGTGGCGACGATAAAAATGGTGGCGTCGATGAAAATGGTGGCGTCGATCGGAGAAGAAATGGAGGGGAGTCATTCGGAGAAGACGAGGGAGATGTCGAATATGGTCGAATGGTTTCGTATAGCAGACGGTCGAAAAGGGTAAAGTAAGAGAGAGAATGTTATTTTTTCACAAAAAAAAATTATTAAAAAAAAAATTAAATGGACCTTTAATGTCGGTGGAAAACCGACATTAAAGTGTCTAATTTATTCAAAAAATAAAAATATTAAAATTAAAATTTAAATGGACCTTTAATGTCGGTTTTCAAAATGGCGGACCTTTAATGTCGTTTTAAAACCGACATTAAAGCTTAGTCTTTAATGTCAGTGGAGAACCGACATTAAAGGTCCGCTTTTTCAAAATCGACATCAATGGTCTTTTTTCATTTTTCCCAAGCGACATTAAAGCCTATATTTGTTCTAGTGACTAGATTTGCTGGAGCTTCTCGTTATGAGTAAACATCCTTCATTAAAATATAATTAAGAAAAGAAAGAGAACACTTAAGTGGACTAAAAGAAGTATTTTCTTTGAACTTTTTTACTAGTTGAGACTAGTATTACATTAAAAGCTAGATGCAATGCATATTGAAAAGAATGTTTGTGACAACTTGGTTAGTACGCTGTTAAATATTGAAGAAAAAACCAAGGATACTAGGAAAGCTCAGTTAGACATACAAGATTTGAAAATAAGAAAGGATTTACATCTGATAGAACTCAGTAACAAATTGGTGAAGCCACATGTGAGTTACTCGTTAATAGCAGCGAGCAAGTTGCGTTTTGCAAGTACTTGAAATCAATTAAGTTTTCTAATTGATTCGTTTCTAATATTTCACGATGTGTAAATGATAGAGACAAAAAAATATCAGATCTCAAAACACACGACTATAATGTTTTGCTACATTGACTTCTTCCTATTGGTGTTCGAGCATACTTACCAAAAAATGTATACACCGCTATTACTAAACAGTGTAGTTTTTTCGTGACTTGTGTGCAAGAATGATAAGAGTAAGTGAGATTTGAACTGATTGCAAGCATGTATCATAATCATACTTTGCAAATTGGAAAGAATATTCCTACCTACCTTCCTCGATATAATGGTGCACCTTGTCATTCACCTACCATATGAAAGCAAGGTTGCTGGTCTGATTTTTTACAGTTAAATGTATCCCATTGAAAGAAGTCTATGCACATTAAAATAGTTTGTTCGAAATAAAGCACATCATGAGGGGTTTATTACAGAAACATATCTGAGGAATGAATCAAGGACTTTTTATTCGAGGTATCTAAGTGGGATTGAGACTCGATTCACTAAAGACGAATGAAATGATGATAGCATTCTAAATTATGAGTAATTGATGTGTTTGACATGTTCATGCAGAAAGTACGACCATTAGGGGAGTCAAGCATACGAACTCTACACAGGAAGAGAAACGCCTCTTTCATTGGTACATCCTCAACAATGTAGATGAAATATCGGAGTACCGCAAGTATGCATTCCTAACCTTTGACTTCACTGACTATTTTAAGTATTTGCTATACATTGTTGTTACACAAACTCATAATTATCAACTTTAGGAGAGGCTTGAGGTTGATATGTCGTCAAACTCAAAATGCTTTTGAATTGTACAAAAGATATCATGAGCATTTCCTAAGTGGTTTAGAAATTAGGTATATAGCCAACATGAATTTGATAACATCGGGGACTAACTTATTTGAGAATTATATATATATAATCATTTACACATGGATTTTTTGTTATAGAAAAGCGTGAGAGAGAACTTTTCGAATGATTTCTTCTCACTTGCGATGGGACCTTTACTTGACGTTCGGTCTTACAGTTGATGCATTGTTAGTTGGGTGAGATTTCTCACGGTAAAGCATGATTCCCATCACACAACAAACAGTGGAGTCATGGTAATGGTGAAAGGAGTGATAGTGGAAGTGGAGACCACAATTTCTATGGTGTTTTAGATAAAGTGTTGGACTTAATATCTGATGGGACGTGTTTGGCTATTTAAGTATAGGTGGTTTGACACGGACAACAACAAAAGCCATAGGATACTTATAAAATTATAGCACAAATTAATCAACACATCTCTTTTTTGTTCACCGAGGAACTCGTCACTCTCGCAACTCAGGCACATAAGTATTTTACCTAAAGGATCCAAAAGAAGGTACCAACTAAAAAGTTGTTCAAATGGTCCAAAATAAATGTATATGGAATGTTCTCGAACTGGAGGACGTTCAAAAGGACAATCGAATGTACTGGAAATTGTTGTCAGACATCGTGTGGATGAACACATAGAGTATGACACTCTGTACAGACCTAACGTTCATCCTGCAGTGGCGGAAAGACCGGTTGTGCGTCATGTCATTGACAACTTCATAGACGATGATGATGAACAACTATCACATCAAAACGGATCAAGCGATGACGAATATAATGACGAATCACGTATCCACATATTTCAATTTTTTATATATTCAATTTGAGGTATTCTTATTTGTTTAGCTCATTTTGGTTTTTATGTCCACAGGTACTATGTCATCATTTCCGAGCTATTTCAAGGAGAAGATGCTCTATTTCTCGAGTTCGATGACACGTTCAATAACATAGGAAATCATCCTCGGTGGGTGACACTTCAGGTTAGTCCCATTACTTTGATGATAATCGGGTACATATAGAGTAGTTTTGTTACATTCTGATACTATTTTGTTTTCTTAAGTAAATGGGTCTCAACCCTCTCTGACTCATAGGAGACATCAAGAGTCCCAAAACTTGGAGTTGGAGAGGTACGTTCTTAAGCATGGCAAGATTCCAATTACCATAGCTCTAGGAGCGGAGAAGTCAATCTCTCCACATGTTGTTCGGTTCAACAACGCCATTGGTGTGTGTGTGTGAGATACATTTTTGATCTACTACCTTAAGTGGAATGATGTTCCACAGGATACATCGAGGTTGTCAAGGGTGCTCTACAAGTAACTTCAGTAATTAGTTCGTTTTTATTTTAAATATATATAAGTATAAACCAGACTAATATCTCGTTCTTTACTTTGTAGCGCTATTTCGTGCTTGATTTCAACGACCAATCACCTACTAGATTTGTTAAGCATCAAATGGTCACATATTTCAAGGAGTTCAGGGAGACTGTTACAGACATTTCAAAAAGTACAACGACCCTAAACAGGCACATGTCAACCGACCCTTCAGATTGGTCGGAAGTTTGGAAGATTGGCAGTTCCTTTGCAATCACTATTTGAGTCGTGCATTTCAGGTGAGATTTACATATTACAATGTTACATTACTTCATTCAATTTTTTGTATGCATGTATAACTTTTTAAAAAATTTGCATGCAAGAGCAATCAAGGATGAATAAGGCTGCTAGATAGAAGTAGCCTTACAATCATAGTAGTAGGTCCAAGTCGTTTCTACAACGACAACACAAGCTATCTGAACAATGAGGTCAGCTAGTCGACCATGTGGAGTTGTTTAGAGAAACACATGCTCAGACTGACCAATTCGTTACGCAGGTGGCCACGGATGCGCATATAAGTTTATGAAAATCTTGTCTTATTTTGTCTTTTATTCATGACTTCATAACTTGATTAAAAGTTTTGTTGTAGAATCAAATGTTAGAACTTCAGTCCCAGCCCATCCCAGAGGGTTCTCAACCACTCTCTAGGGACGAGATATGCGAGACCATTTTAGGTAGACAACTGAGTTACTCAAAAGGTCTTGGTTGGGGCTCAAACCCAAGTCCAGGAAAAGTGCTATCAATTCTTTGACCTCATGTTCGCAAGAAATACACTCTAGGGAAGTCGAAGAAGTTAAAGTCCTGATTAAGCAACAAAGAATCAAGCTTGAAGAAGCCAAGCGCTTGATTGAAGAACAAATGAGGACGTTGGAGCTACATGCCCAACAGATGGAAGAAATGAAGAAGATAATTGAGGAAATGAGTCAGGCATAGAGGAGACCGTGAGCACTTGCGGTACGTATTTTTCAACTTTTAAGTTGTTTAATTTGCTGTTGATGATAAATATATCTAAATGTACTTTTGTGTCATTGTAGGTATGGACTTGGAATATGACATCAGTGACCATTAGGACGTCAATGTATTTTCTTTTCTTTTCTATGTAATTTCTTTGCGACATTCGACATTATTAGACAATTTAAGATTTAATTTATAATACATTTAATTTTGATTTGGTATTTTATATAATTATTTAGTAATTTATTGCTTATTTTTTACAATTTTAATTAATTTAAATCGAATAAGAATAAAAAAGAGTACCACACAATTGAAAACATTTCTATAAAGTGAATATATATATATATATATATATATATATTGTGCATCGGAAGAACCTGATTTCTTGTAGCGTAAGGAAATAGTAAAAAATGTAGCAAAAAATAGAAAAATGATGAATGTCAAATAGTAAAAACTGTAGCTAATAGTAAATATTGTAGCAAAGTGGGAGTTTTGAAATAGTCACTACTTGAAAAATAGGGTTTAACGATGCAAAATATGTGTCGTAACGAGTTTTTGATACAAATTTTGCGTCCTTGAAGCCTATCTCAAGATAAGCTATTTAATGACACTTTGAAAAAAGTGTCATTAAATTTTCCTAGACGACATTAATATATTATCAATAATACTCTTATATTGACGCTCTAAATTTGTCACTATAGTCTATAACTCGACAAAAAAAAATGTCGTTCGTGTGGTAATTTGTTTATTTATGTCACTTTTTAGTTATTGACGACATTTATTTCGTGTCATGTTTTGTCTTTTCGTTATACATTATTCTTGCCTAGAAATGTACTCTCACAAAACAGTTCATGTGTAATAAATGCTTATATGTCGACACTTCTTGAGAGTCATCATTTTGCACTTTACAACACATATTTTATAGTCATATAATTACTTATTTCGACATTTTTTATTGTAAAAAAATATAATTCAAGATTCAACGTTACTCACATATGCTTAGAAAGATCTTTATATTAATAATAAAAATTTAAATTATATTGTCGTCGGTAAAGGTTTTACAAGAATCCAATACATAAACTATAATGCAATTAAATACATGTGTAGGTCACCTAATTTAATCAAACTAGACACATAAATCAACTTGATCTCATGGTCCATGGATTCTTCAAATACGTACCTAGAATATTTATGATTGAGTATAAACATATGCTCAACCTCGAGACAAAAAAGAAACGCTAAGCAACAGCCTATTGTAGTGCCACAGAGGGACGTGAGGTCAAGTGGTACTTTTCACTGTACTAGTAGAAGATTTTTTAGACAATTGGGACCACGAAAAAATACCTATCTGTCGTACCTGTGGGAAACCTTATTCAAGTCGTTGTCTGGAAAGGAGTAGAGTTTGTTACAGGTAAGCAAACGGGGCACACAGTTGACAGATGCCCTCAAAAACCATTCGGGGCTTTCGCGAACCAAGCTTCTACTGTAATACCCGTATCTTCTATCCACATTGCTCGTTAAGAGTTAAAGAAAGGTTAACAAATTATCTCGGGATTTTTGGGTCAAGTTTGAGGAACTTGAAAGGTCAAAGTGGTATTCTTGAAGGCAAGTCAAGTGTTTTTGGAAAGAATTCTCAGGGTAGAGTCTTCAGGACTCAGTACTGTTCAAACGATATTTAAAGATAAAAAAGCGCATAATGTAAATCTCGGTGTATCTCGTGGTTATGATAGTTTGAGATCGAAAGATAGAAAAGGTATAGAGCAAATCTCAGGCCATCTTGGGTTGTGTTTGGTCGAGACTGGAACCGGGAGGAAGTGTATTTTAAGGTTCTCGGTGGATCTCGGGTCGAACTTGATCAGGATCACTTAAAGAAACGTGTGACAGATTTTCGAAAATTCATTTCTCGCGTGCGGTCAACATTTTTCAGACGTAGAGTTCACTTTAAGTTTGAAAGACTCTTATTTCTCTTATTTCTCTTATTTCTCTTATTTCTTTCGACATAGTTAAAGCCAAGTTTTAACTTGAGTTTTCTTGTTATTTTAAGGGCAAGAAGAAAATAGGGAAAACCTATGACCTAAGAACCTAGCCAAGAGTTGTGAGTGACTAAAATAATTTTCAAATGAATTTCTAAGCTTGATTTAAGAAAATAAGTTTTAAAACATGCTTTGAGTTTAACCATTTGAATGTGCTAAAGTTATGAAATTTATTTACAAAGCATGAGTTTAAAGTTTAGAAGAGATTTAAACATTTGAATGTACTAGAGTTATGGTTGAGTTAAGTTCAAAAGCATACAAATTGAGAAATGGTTTTTTGAAACATGAGATTTATAAGAATATGTTTTAATGCTATGTTTCTGCAAATATTGAGGAAAGAGATTATTTAAGCAAAGCTAGATTTGAGACTTGTTTAATGCAAGAGTTTTCGTAAGCATACTAACTTAAGTAAAAGCTTTAGCATGAGATTTCTAATTTTAAGTCTATACCGACATGTCATGATTTGTTAGTAACCCTACGGGGAGATTGTCTGTGTGCAGAGGTTGTGTGGTGAGGGTATCTAGTAGATGCCTATAGTTTCCATCACATAAACTAAGTAAGAGATGAGGGCCTTCACGAACATCTAGATTTTCCATCTCATGATAGCTATATGAGATATGGTGCTATTGGCGCCTAGAGTTTCGTCTTATAGGTATTGTATTGAGGACAGGGCTTCAATGCCTAGAGTCTCGTCCCATAAATTTGAAGAGTTCAAGGTATAGCAAGAAATAAAGAAAGGAGAAAGGATAAAGCAAATGTGAAGAGAAAATTGCTTTGTTAAGTTCATTTATATTTGCTCAAAGTTTTTCATTATCATGCTTGTTTTTAAAAGTTGTCATTCACGGAACTTTATAGCTCACCCTTTCAATGTTTATTTCCCTTATAGATAGAGATCGTGGTTCTAGCACCTGTTAAAGCATCCGACTACTCTACTAGAAGTTTAAGTAGATTTTGTACGGCTTATTCCAAGCATGCATGATCATTTTTGTAATTAAGCTAAGAGAGGACTTCGTTGTCATCGTCTGTAATAGACTAGTATTATTTTGTGCTTTATGTTTTGTAATAGTGTTGTTCTGGTTAGGACTTTGAACCTCTTTTATGTTATCTATATAAGACTATTGAGCAAGTTGTCCATAGGTTGGGTAAGCTTGAAGATGTTTTGTAAAAGTTTTAAACGGTTATTGTCAAACTAGACTTTTCTTTCTGCATCTTGTGTTTGAGTTTATCTGATTAGAGATAGATGAGAATTATAGGCTAAACAGGATTAACAAACATTGTTAGAAACAGAACGATGTCGGTTGACTTCATGCCACATCTCGGGCATAGTGAGAAGGTGCTTAGGAATGGGGTGTGACATCCACATCCCAGTAGGGGAGAGTATTTGCTACTAATCGACAGGAGGTCGAGAAGGCTGCACAACGATGACAAGTATAGTCCCAACTTTGGACATTGTGCACTACTACTGTTTAACTATGAGTCTTTGCATTCTTTATATTTAGTCTTTCTTTAGCATGAGTGTCTAGAAGTAGAGCATTTGGGTTTTATGTTGTTTGTATCTACTTCATCTAGGGAACTTCTGTTGTTGAAAGAAAAGATAAGAGCATGTCAGATAGAGATAACATATCATATTTTGAATGTAACCTTGTTAATAATAGGCATCCGTGACTTGGGTGTAATCTTAGGCATTGAGTGGTTTGAGGTTAGTTTCTAGAGCCAAAAGGGAGGCTAGACTATAAAGGAAAGAAAAATATTTAAGAAAGGTAATATTTTAGTAAAGACAAAGTGAATGTGCAACATGTGAGTTGCACTTGAGAAAATTTTATAAGGTACATACAAAGTTGAGGAGGTTACGTGGAAACAAGAGGATGACATGAGAGCACGATACCTAGAAATGTTTGGGAACTAGAACTTTTGAGGACGAAAGTTTCTTATCGAAGGAAGGTTGTAACACCTCAAAAAAATTTAAGAAACTTATTGTGGATATTATGTTAATTTGAAATTTGAAGTTAAGAAATTTATTTGATGTAATTTGTTGAATTAATTTAAATATATGTGTGTATATTTAATTAAAGATCTTGAAATTTTGATGGAGAATGTTGTTAAGTATGTCGAAAGCTCAGTTCCCCAAGTTGTTCGAGGATTAGAACTTTCGAGGAGGAAAGTTTCTTAAAGAATGGAAGATTGTGATGCCCACAAAAATTAAGACAATTTTTTTAGTTTTATTTAAATACTTTTAATTTATTGATCGTTATTTCAAATTCATTTAATGAGAATTATTTGGTTTTATGGAAATTAGAGTTAAATATTTGTTGGATGAATATTTAATTAATTAGAGGATATAAAATTTTGGTGTTAAAAATTTATTTGGTGAATTTTAAGGAATTTTGGTTAATTATGTACAGGTGTATATATAATTATTTATGGAATTTATGGAAGTGAATAATTTTGATATTTATGAAAATATCATTATTTAATGAAAAGATAATTGTATTTTGGAAGAAAGATTTTATAGATGGTGAAGAAAAAAAAAGAAAATTGTGAGAAAATATAATTACTATTAAAGGATAATTATTTTTCGAAGAAATATTTATTTGATTAGATGATAATTAAATGAGCAAGGAGAAAGATTTAATTTATTTTTGGAAAATAAATGAATAAGTTAAAAAAAGAATTATTAATAATATTAATATTAATTATTATTATTATTGCTCTTATTATTATTATCATTAAATAGAACCGTGTTAAAGAAATCAAGCATCATCTTGTTCCTCACAAACCCTAACCCGTCGCCTTGGTCAACCTTCTCACCGTCGTCGAACTCCACGGCACCAACGACTTCGTCATCTATTGATCGATGCTTTCGCCGTCGCGTTCCATCAACTCCAAGTTGCAAGCCGTCGTGAAGCCATTGTGAGTGAAGATCTCGATTCGAGTCCTTCGTTCAGCTGTCAGTCTTCTGCATTTTCCCTCTGATCGAGCCCTTCCATCGATCATAAATCTCCCCGTTGTGCGCAGAGCCTCTGTTTGAAGTACCCGAGCTGCCTCCTTTGTTCGAGTCGATGCTTAGCTGAACATATTCTTCACCAATCCATCTAAGTCGCCCTTTATCCTAGCTAAATCGTGGGTATGGTGTTTCCATCAAGCTGTATTCCTCTAACTACCTATCTTAGATATCACAAATTATTACACTCACTAAAAGCATAGGGATAGCACATCATTTATTTGTAGACAAATTCTCTAACCCAAGAAGTCACAACTAAAGCAACTCAACTCCTTATACTAAGTCGAGATCATTACTTTAAAATAAACAACAAAATTTTCATTTAAAAAAAATGAAAACTAAATCTTTAATAAATAAATTCAAATACACGTTCATAAATCATGATTTAGCAAAAACAAGAAAAATACTATATATTATAATCTTAGTTCGAGCCCTATCTAAATTTTTAAATAAAATAACATAAAATATTTTACAAGTTAAAATAAAATACTTAGGGTGCGTTTGGGGGAAGGGTTGATTTAGGGAAGGGTTAGTGTTATGATAAAACTAGTGTTATGTTAAACCTAGTTTTATCATAACCCTTGTTTGAGGGAAGGGTTTAGAAATGTTGTTTTATGATAATATGTGTTTGGGGGAAGAGTTTAGAAATAAAGTTTTATGATAATATGTGCTTGGGGGAAGGGTTAGGTGAGTAGTTTTATGGGGATTTTATGATAAGATGTGTTGGGGGGAAGGGTTAGGTGGTAGGTTTATGTGGATTTTATGGTAAAATTTATTTGGGGAAAGTGTTATATGGGTTGGGTTAATAATTTTTTTTATGTAGTATAATATTTTTTAAATTAGATTGTAAATATGATAAAAAAAATTTATTGCATACTTTTTTACGAAAGCGTCGAACCCGTCTTATTGCAAATAATTTATTGTATGTGTAATGTTATTAAATTAGTACAGAAAATTGTCCAATTTTAAATTAATTTCTGAACATATTGTGAAAAATTTATTAAAATTCATTTTCTAGAAAGACAAATTAATTATTTCGTATTTGTAATCGGCGATAGCGATGTCCCCCTATTTTGAACATATATAAATAGCCGTTATAACGCTTTGGTGAAATTGTGACTATTTTTCTTAATTTTAAATAAACATTATGAAGGAAAAAAATAGTTCTTTACAATAGCAAATGCATAAACAATCAACATTATACAAAAAAAAAAAGGTAAGCAAATAAGAAGCAACCCAGGTCGGTACAAATATCAACTATCTCGTGATGTCTCATAGGAGGACTCTACAAAATCCTTCCCTCTCATCCTCAGGCATGAGTACGAAACCTCGAAGGTCGTCCATATGAGACAAAAGATGCCTTTGCAATAGCGCCCTATCCAAACTTGTTAGTTCTAGCATCTCACGCAATATGCGGAAGAATTCCGTGCGCACATGGTTGTCATTTGCAAGGGCACGTGCAGGCCACTCCGCAATCATCATGAGTTGCTCGTTTGTTTGGTCAAGCGCCAGATGTATGCCTTCAACTTCTAAGTCTCGCTGACTTTCCCTCTTTATCTTGGATCCACTCGATTCGGTCCTACCATTTGAAGCGCGAGAAGGTCGGGATGCACGTACATCGTCTTGCAGAGGTCAATCCCCTAGCTGTACACGGGCGGAAAGTCCTCGTTTCCATCCCTCACATCAAATCTATCATACACGCCAGGCTCGTTAGACCCCACGTCAGCGAATGTCTTAACGAACCGACCCGTCGTCCTATCGCGATCGAACACATATGTAAGTTCGTCGTAATACGGGAACGGTTTGTTCAGGAGTCCCTTCGCTATAGGATGCGACTGCAGGGGAAAAAGATCACGTATGAGTACTGATTGAAAAATTGTTAAGTAAATATACATTGTGAACGTTGTGTGACGTTTATATTATTTTCCTTAACCTAACCCAATTATCAAATAATTCTTTTTCTGCAATGATACATTTCTCTTCATCGTTCCACCCAAAGCCACTGCACGCTTGCCCCCGCATTTCGACAATAGCCTGAAATATTCGCTTCAGTGTCTTAATTCTACAATCAAATACAGTCGTTGCTCGGACCTGACATCCAGGTAGTTTCTCCGCCATCATGTGTACCAACCGGGCGAGGTAACCTGGGTGGAACGTACCCTTATCCGATTTCCATCCCCCCATTGACACTGACTCCATTAAACACTCCACAAGAGTGCCCTCCTCCTCCTTCGTCCAGACATGTCTCGGGGCACGATTTGAGGTTGACATACTAAGATTGACAAATTACAAAAAATACATGGAGTACGTTAGTAATTTCACAATTTCACATTTAACAGTTCAAAACAAAAGGCACACGTACATTTCATATGCAACAGTACATTTTACAGGTGATAGAAATTCGCATACAATCTATGACTTGTAATGTAAAATTGTCTTATCTAAGCGTTACGCAACTGCCAATCAGTGAACATCGATTCGGCTAGTTCATCGCACCACTGAGACCACTTGTTTGTTGTCTCAATATACTGAATGTCTTCTAAAGCGGTGGTCGTCGCGTACGTGGAGTCTCCTTCGTCCACGTCGTCAACGTCGTCGCAATATGTCATTTCTCTGTTGATCAAATTGTGGAGCAAGCAACATGCTAGTATGGTGCGACACTGGACTTGCAGGGGATAGTAGGACTTCCCGCGAATAATGGCCCAACGACCCTTAAGAACACCGAAGGCGCGCTCAATGACATTCCTTGCCGAGGAGTGCTTCATGTTGAAGTACTCCTTAGCATTTGTTGGCGCATTTTTTCCACCACACCACTCTTGCAAATGGTATCGCTGGCCTCTGTACGGGGCCAGAAACCCCTCCGTGTTTTGATAACCCGCATCGTACAGATAATAATATCCCGTTATTAAAATACTCGTTTAAGCGCTTCAAATAGGTAAGTAGAAAGCGGCGTTGTTTTATTATAAATAAGATATACCCTTTGGCACTTGTAGTCCATTTTCTCGTGATAGGGCATCACATAGAATCCGCGAGTCTGCCGCCGATCCTTCCCAACCGGCGAGGACATAAACGAAATACCCTTTTGTGTCAGACACGCCCAATACGTTTGTGGCAATTTCCCCCTTACGCGTTTTGAATGTAGGTCGATCTGTTGCGGGGACGTTCACCTTTATGTACGTCCCGTCTAACACACCAATGCAATTTTGCAGGTTGTAATAAACACGCCGATATAAGTGCCATGTACATTAGGGTCAAATACATTAAACTTGTATCATGCCCACCTCAAAACACTTCCAACGTTGATCATTGCAGTTGTTTGTCACCGGAACAGGTCGCTTTATCAACTCCTCGTATAGTCGAACGACAGCCAATAGTACAAGGTTAAAATGTTGCGATACTGTCTCACCGGACCGTATAAATTCCCTTTGAATTACGCGGTTCTTCACGTCATGGGCAAGGACGTGTAAGAACATTGCTACCATTTCCTCGACGTCGACAATCTCGGTGGACGAAAGACCAGATACAGTCTGAAGTAAATGATATAGAATTGCGAATGTTCTCCTGTCCATTCGCGTGCTTTGGCGACACACAAGATCTAACTCATGTATCATGCGAAAGTACGCAAGCTGCCTTATTCTATGGCGTGTATCGGACGGTGTATAGGTGATACGCCTATTGTCGTTCATTAGTAGCTCCAACGTTAGTAAGATCTGACGTTGGGCCAGCATGAACGCAGTTAGGACGCCAAGGAGTGTTTGTTGATCTATTACAAACTATGTAAAGTTTACTAAAAATATGTACTAAGTGAATTAGTTCAATATCCATATACATTGGAAAAAATCTGTAATTAAAGCTTATTATGCACTTACTAATACCCTAAACTTAGTAATTTGCTAAAACCACATATTTAATATGCCATACATGTCATGTATGAAGCTTATTAGAACTTCATTCACTCACCTATACTTTATGCCTAATTAGTTCTTAAATTTTACCTACGAAACTTAATCATAATTATTCTTTTCATGTATAAAAACTTAATGGAAGAAATATGTACTATTTTTTCTTTGGTAACAAATGGAAGAAGTAAGAACAAAGACAATATTAATTGGTATAATATTCTTTCTTTTATAAAGTCTATCAAATTTTAATAATATATTTTGTTAGATTTGCATTTTTTTAAGAAATGGTTATGTACTCTCATTATTAGTTCGTTTTCGACTCTCTATCTCATTAATATCAATTTTCCTTAAACTAGGTTTACGGTTTTCTTTTTGACAAAATGATTTGGTAGACTTGACGGAAAAAATATAAAGTAAGAAAAGAGAAATAAAACTTTGAATACTTTTTTCATAGTAGAATTGCTTGTAGAATTGCTTTATTTGTCTTACAACGATTTTTCAAACTTTGACAACTTTTTTCATTAAAAAATTGTGAACTTAGAAAAATTGGTATGTTAATTTTGTTAGGTTATTTGCTTTATTTCTGTTTGTTATAAACATTCGTAAGAAAATCGGGTTTAAAGAACGTTTGTTGAACGTGAAATGTATATAAATAAAATGTCCATCAAAATAAATTATTACAAAAGAAATAGTCATACGCCATCAAAATACATACATAATTTATAATGTACTTAAATGAAAAAATAGAACATGGAAGTTTAATGTACATATGCGTAACCTATAATACCTCTTGTAAGTGTGGGATAACGGGGAATGTTCTGAAAAAAAATGAACAAGTTAGTACACGTTTTTGAAATGCAACCTAATTGGAAAAAAAAGGGAAGAAGTGCATACCTTGTATTGAGAACCATTGACCCGATATTGAAACCGTTAAAAAGATCATTCAAAACAAAAAAATAAAATTTGAAAACAAATGTTAAGTTGCCTCAGAGTATAGAAATCGGTTCAATAACTTGAACCAGGTTTCATCGTGTTTCAAACATCAATTAAGAGGGATAAAAAACAAACAACAAACGCATAAACACATGTAAAACAAATAGGCAGAAAGTAGATGATAAACATCACACCAACATACAGGCATACAAACCGTGAGAGAATAAGACATACAAACATAGTGGACATACAAAAGATGGCATAAACAGTGAGAGAACAATGCAGAAACAGAGAGAGAAGAAGGCATACAAACATAGGCATACAACCCGTGAGAGAATAAGACATACAAACATAGTGGACATACAAAAGAAGAAGAATATGAAGGAAAGAGCCATTTACCTACGAAAGAAGAAGAAGAATACGAAGGACAGACCCAAGCAATGAGAAATGAAAGTGGTGAATGATAAGTAGAAAACAAGTTTATATAGAGAGGATATGGGGATTAAATATGGAAATAAATGACCCAACCAAGAAAAGGCAGTGGAATCTCTATAAAAGTAGGCTAGAAGATAAGTCAAACAACAGTCAAAAGTAGATTTACCAAGCTATTCTGCAACTAAGTACACATCAGAAGATAAAGACAAACCATTGAAGAGACAAAACATAAATGAATAGATTTTTCCAAAATCTATATATATATGGAATGAAAGACAGAAACAAATTGAAGGGCAATAAAGTAAAACAAACTAAAAGCAGGGCAGAAATAAATTGAAGGGCAAGAAAGTAAACCAAACTAAAGGCAGGACAGAAACAATTTAAAGAGCAAGAAAGTAAACCAAACTAAACGCAGGGCAGAAACAATTTGAAGGGCAACAAATTAAACCAAACTAATCCGACACAATGAAAACTTAACCAACAAGTAAACCAAAGTAAACTGAACAGTAAGCAAATAACACATAATGGAAGGCAAACAAAATTTTGTACAACATAAAGGAAGAAGACAGAATGCAACATATATTGGAAGAAGACAGAATGCAAGATATATTCGAAGAAGACAAAATGCAACATATATTGGAAGAAGACAGAATGCAAGATATATTGGAAATTGACAGAATGCAACATATATTGGAATAAGACAGAATGCAAAATATATTGGCAAGAAGACAGAATGCAACATATATTGACAAGAAGACAGAATTCAATCCGAACATATTAGCAAGAAGACAGAATGCAATCTCAACATACATTACATAAATCAAAAGAGATATTCCTAATCAGGGTACATACATATATGGAAAAAAAATGTAAGAAAATAAATTTGTCTAAAAAGATTAAACTCATCATCGGCTATGGAATTGGATTGAAAAAGAGTCCAATACCTCCCTACCAAGCTCGATCGACAACCATTGACAGACAAGGGATGAAGTTTTTGTCTTATCAAATTAGGAATAACGAAATGCCAAGCCAAACACCCAGCCGCAACAATGAAACCTCGAGCGGCAAGGATTTTGCAATTAGCATCGCCTTCAACAAAACGAATTTGGAGGCAAAACAATGACTGAAAGGTTATCATGTTTGGAGCCAACACCGTGGAAGGGTAGGCTTCAACAAACACGACGAGTCCTTTCGGGAGTGAGAGAGACAGATGAGAGAGATATAGATAGAGATTCGGCTAAACGAATCGTCCCCAATCGGCCAAACCCTAACCCCAAAATCCATTTACAAGAACACGGATTGAGGAAGAACAGAGAACCAAATAAGGAGAAAAAATGATTTGACGATTCAACGGAATAGAGAAAACAGGCAACGAAACAGACGGATTGAACGAACATGCAACCATTTTTGCATGAAGATGGATTGAGGGAGAACACACAACGAAACAACGATTCAACCATTTCTTGAGGAAGAACACAAAACAAAATAGGGACAACACACCGAAAGAGGGAGAGCACACCGAAAGAGGGAGAACACACCAAAAGAGGAAGAACACAGAACAAAAGAGGGCGATTTGAGGGGATTTGATGACGAAGAATTACGAAGGAAGGGGAAAAGGGTTTCGAACGAACACGGATTGAGGGGGAAAGGGTTTCGCACGAAAACAGATTGAGGGGGAAAGGGTTTCGAACGAACATGGATTGAGGGAAAATGGTAAACACGGATTGAAGGTGAAGAGGCAGGGAGGGTTTCGACCGTTTGCGGGAGATTGAATCTGTGTTAAGAAAACCCTGGTTTCCTTACTCGGCCCAAACGGGGGTTAGGGTTGGGCTAATTCAAGCCTACAGTGCAAACCCTAACCCCAAACAGCCCCTTAAAGTCAAATACTAAAAATATAAAGAAGTTGGAAGCAAAGCTAAGTCCAAATGGCAAGTCACAACCCCTTTTTGCTTGTCAGATTTCCTTTATGTCTACCTTTGCCTGAAATATTAAACATAAAAAAGAGTGAATATAAACATATACCCAATAAGGGACCCGTTACTATTCCCGAAAGGTATCTGGTGATCCCGAAGGAACACACTCATCTATCAGTGAACTCAAAGGAACATCAATGATATTAGGCTGCAAGTGATCTTGTTGGACCACTCATAAACATGGCATGATAGACTGGTGGTCTCATCGAATGTACATAGTCATTAATCTATAAAAAAAAGGTGATCCCGAAGAACATCGGACATGTAGGTACAACCCTAATGGCCTAAGTTAACAGAACACCATGGTCTATAGCATGTAGCATATCAGAAATATCCTAAACATGACATGAATATCAATCATAAAGTCCTTAATCATGTAATTAATATATCATGCATATTCATCAACATAATATCAGTCATCATCTACAACATCACATTATGCATTTTAGATACCATCAATGTATGATAGTAAATACGTGCATGCTCTTAAATTCATGTTCGAATTTCTAGTAATAAAATCTCTTACCTCGAGATTTGCTAAAATCCTTGATAGTCAAAACCCAAATAAACCAATTCAAAACATAAACAAAATTAAATTAATAATTTTGTCAACAATAATCATCTAATTATTTATTTAGGGATCCAGACTTACCCAAAGTTGAGGTTGAGACCAAATCAACCTTAAATGGAAAAGCTTTCCAGAGATTAACTCTTCTTCAATTTTGCCAATGACCTTTAAAGAACAATAATCCAACTTTAAGAAAATAATTCAACTTAATCCCAAAAATTAATTTACTTAGACCAAAACTTAATATTTGATGTACATACCAAAAACCCAATCAAAACTCACTAAAGTAAAGTCCTAAAGTCGCTTAATTGGCTTAAAAGAGAAGCAACAATTGGGTAACTTAGCTAGGAATAAGGGTTCGACTCACGTGGCTAAGGGAGGAAAACATTCGACTTGGGTTGGCTGGAGAGAAGAGGCACGTAGCTTGCAAAGTAGGAAGCTCAGCTCGGAATGTCTTACACGATGAAGGTTGGATCGGCGACTTCAATTGAGGAGAAGGAAGTCGACAATAGACGACTAAACTTGGAGCAAACTTAGAATGCTCAAACGGAGGCTCAAACATGACGGAGGCAGAGGACGCAAACGAAAAAGACTCAACTGGTGTTTCAGATATGACAACGGAGATTGGGTTTGGATGGGCTTCGCTTGGGTGGTCGAAGAATGGTGGGCACAACGGACGACTACTAGGATTTTGAGAGGAAGAAAATGATGGAATAGTAAAAGGCACGCTTCTCGAAGGGGCCTCTATTTAATAATATAACAAGATATTATTATAAATTTTATCATTTCCCTTTTTACTTTTTTAAAATAAATCAAATATAACTTTTTCTCTCTCCTTATTGACTCCTAATCAAACACTCTAATTATCTTCCACCACCCCACTTTTCTCTTTTCAAAATATAAATATATTTTCCTTAAATAATAATATTTCCACCAATATCAATATTATTCAATTCAAAAAATAATTATATATATACCTATATATAATTAACCAAAATTCCTTAAAAATCCACCAATTTAGTTATACCAATAACATTCAACTTAAATCAACTCTTTAACACTAAAATATCAATTTCAATAATTAATTAAATATTCTCCCAACAAATATTTAATTAATTTTAATTTCCACAAAACCATTCATTCTAAATTAAACGTCTCAAAACAACACTCAATAATTCCAACATGATTAAATAAAACTAGAAATATTTTCATAAGTATAACAAACCACTAAAATATTTACGGCCCATGTAACAAAACCCATGAACTTAGCCACTTTTTAAATATTTCAGGCTTACCCTTACATCTTTCTTCCCCTCTTCACTACGATTTTTTTCTATCGTCTTTTCTTATTTTTTTCTTCTCTTTTTTTCACTACGATTTGCTTCCATCGTCCTTCTTTTCCTTTCTTTTTTTTCCGCTACGATTTTTTTCCATCGTCTTTCTTCTTTTCCTTTCTTTTTTTATGTCGTTCAAATTGTACAAAATCTTACTTTTTTCTTTTCCGCTGTGATTTCTTTCCATCGTCTTTCTTCTTTTCCTCTCTTGTTTTATGTCTTTTAGATTTTTATAACCAAATTTAAACGATTGTGTACAAAAAATAGTCAAATCTAAAAGATCGTGCGTAAAAATCTTGAAAAAAATTGTTTAGACTAGGGTAGCCAATCTAAACGATCATTTAGACAATTCTAAACAATTGTGTACCAAAAGAATTTAAAAACTTGTTTAGACAAATCTAAACGATTGTATACCTAAAGAATTAAAATAATTGTTTAATAAAATTTAAACGCTCGTGTACAAAGAATCTTGACAAAATAAATGATCGTGTAAACAAATCTAAACGATCGTGTACAAATTTTTGAAAAAAAAATTGTTAACATTTGGCTACCCAAATCTAAACGATTGTATAACCAAATTAAACGATAAATTTCAAAAAATAAATCGTTTAGATTTGGCTATCCAAATCTAAATGACCAAATCTAAACGATCTTGCACCAAATATATCACACGCGTTATTGACAGCATAGTTGACGGGACATTTTTTGCATTTTCCATTATGGGTCTCTAAATTTTTTCCGTTTTCGGAATTGTTCTATATTGTATAATATTTTGTCGCTTTGTTATATTTTTTAAAAGACCCCATAATACTAAGATAATTAAATTCAAAATTTCTTTAATTAATTTTAGGACGCTACACAAACTAATAGGAAAAGGGGATTACAAATTTCCAATACTATGTAGATGAGAGAACCTTGATAGGCTCCAAACAAATCTTTATATTAACGTATAATAGATATATAGTACAAAACATTCTTCATGCTTAAAGAAACATTGCCATTCATTTTGAAGATATTTGGTTGAAGAAAGAAGTGAAGCTTTTAAGAGTTAAAGTTCTGGAGAATTGAAAATAAACTTTAAAAAAAAACTCTTGAGACGTGCAAGTTTTTATTAACCTCGAGATCATCATGTTCTGAAAGATTAAAGACTTGAAAAATCAAACTTTCCTAGAATTTCAAAAGATTGGAGCTCAAATTGACTTGCAACTACAACTTCCTGAAGATCAAAGACCAAGATGTTCTAAGTTTAATTTGTATGCGAGAGAAAGAATCAAAGAAGTCAATACTAGAGATTGTATCCACAACATTATATAAATCAATTCCATGAATCACATTTCTCCGAAAATCACGTGTGAACAGTTTGGCACGCCTAGTAGGACAGTCTCTACCTTTCATCTCTCTCTTTTTTTTTTTTTTTGCAAAGAAAATATGAAAAAATCATGACGTTAAAAGGCAACACTTCTAAAGTTTTAAGCAACATCAACAAGCAACCAAATACTCGTATCCGCTCAAAGGAGATTCAATACTTGGACATTTGTTCCCAAATATTCTTTGCAACTTCAAATGGTGGAATTGTAATCAAAGAATATTTGGGAACAAATGTCCAAGCCACCAAAAGCTGGAATTGTAATCAAAGAAAATCCAGTGATTGACAAACACAACTCATCCTCTGAACGCTCAAATGAGGAGATACCTCATCTAAATATAATGTCAATTATGGTGACTGACGTATATACAAGAGAAGACAGAATGACAGTGCTTGAAAAGAAGGTTAACATGCTCATGAAGGTAGTTGAATAAACGGATTACGGGATTGTAGCGTCAAAGAATCATATCGAAAGTCGTGACACTATCGAATTAAGTCACACATACCGTCAAGAATACCGTCAATTGCATCGCTGTTTGTTTAGCAGTTGGAGAAGGAGATTGCAAACTCTATCAAAAAAACAATATGGTGGACCTGCTCAAACTTTCTCTTTGTATTCCAAGCCATGTACGAAGATGATTGACAATCTTAAAATACCAAATGGATACCATCCAAATTTTAACAATTTGATGGAAAAGGCAGTCCAAACAACATGTTGCTCATTTCACTTAAACATGTGAAACTGCTATTACGCTAGAAGATTTGTTGGAAAACAGTTCATCTAAACTCTCAAAGGAAACGCTTTCGACTGGTACACTAACCTGGAACCTAAATCCATTAATAGTCGAGAGTAGCTTGAGAGGGGCTTTCTCAATTGTTTCTACAGCACTCGACGTATTGTTAGCATGATAGAGCTAACTACCACAAAGCAGCGAAAGGTGAGCCATTCATTGATTATATTAACCATCGAAGAGCATTAAGCCTTGACTTCAAAAATAGATTAATTGAACTGTTAACAATAGAAATATGAACTCAAGGAATGCATTGAGGGCTTACATCTTACAGGGAATAAAACCACCCACCTTTGAAGAGTTAGCAACTAAAGCTCATGATATGGAGCTAAGTATTGCTTATAAAGGGAAGCATGATCTACTAGTCCCAGAAATTAGAAAAGAAAAAAAAAAGAAGTGAAATTCACCCAAAAGGTATGGAATGGTACTACCAAGGAGGCTATGGCCGTCAGCATGACCCCTTTAATGTTTATCTCTAACGAAAAGAAAGTTGAAAGACGCCAAGATGAAGGCAAAAAAAGACGTTCGACGTTAAAAGAGAGATAAGACAAGGTTTACCCCTTTCCAGACTCTACCTTATCTAACATGTTAAAGTAGTTACTAGAAAAGCAACTCATCCAACTTCCTGAATGTAAACGATCTGAAGAAATGAGGAGAGTAAATGGCCCCAATTACGGCAGATATCATCGAGTCATTAGTCATCCAGTGGAAAAATGTTTTATATTAAAGGAGTTAATTCTAAAATTAGCTCTAAACAAAAAGATTAAGCGAGATCTCGATGATGTAGCACAAACAAATCAGGCCACAGTAATCATTGATCTAGATAGTCAATTGCCTGCTGAGTCTAATCCAATTTGGATCTTTGGTGCCTGTTGTTATATATTATTCACCAGAGACCTTAAAAAATAATGACCTCCAGACTGTTTACTCCAAAGAAGAAGGAAAGCAGTTGTAAGATGCGGATGAGGGATGGACACTAGTAATGCGCTTAAAAAAGCGCAAAAAAAAGGTTCCTAAAAAAGAATCTCATTCGTATTGAGAGTACAAGAGAAAGGATAATTCTCAAAGAAGAAAAACAAGAAAGAATTCAAGAAAGCTTTTACCAATCATTGAAGAAAGTGAGGAGCTTCCTCGACCACGATCACCAATAACTCTGAAGAACTTCTACCTTGAAAACTTTTCAATGGAAATCGTCTCGCACCATACTGTCAGTACGATTGAAGGCGACAATTCCTCCTTAAATCTAATGGAGGCAGCAACCAAACCTAAGAAATTGCCTTCTTTAGGCATAGATGATTTGGTGTCATTATCGCGAAAAATTAAGGATACAATTATCGAGATATTAAAAAATGATGATGTCTCGACTATTTCAGCAACACAAACGTAGTCGTGTGATTCATGATGTGTGTCGATAGCATTCAGTGATGAGGATTTGCTACTCAGGTCAAAGCTTCATTATAGACCTTTATTTGTGTCAGGATATGCTCGAGAGCAAAAGCTCAATCGAATTCTCATTGATAATGGTTCTGTCGTCAACATTCTACCAAAATCGACAATGAATCAATTGGGTATCTCAATTGAAGAGTTATCAAGTAGTAAACTAGTGATTCAAGGCAATAATCAAGGAGCACAACATGCGATAGGTACTATTCATTTGGAGATTGCTATAGGGGATTTGTAGGCAAGCACAATATTTCATGTGATCGATTCAAGGACCACTTATAAGATATTATTATAGTGCCCATGGATACATGAAAATGGAGTAGTAACCACCACGCTCCATCAATGTTTTAACTTTTATAAACAGAGAATTAGGAATGTTGATGTTGACACTAAGTCATTCTCAGAGGCTGAGTCTCACTTTGCTAATGCAAAATTCCACACAAGAAGTGATGATTTGAGTGAAGTTATATCAACTAAAGTTTCTGTGGCTAAAGGCACTTATAAGTTCGAGCAAAGAATGGTCACAACAAAGAAGTTAAATGAAAGGGATGCACTAAATGGTCGTGGTAATGGTGAACCAACGACCCAAGCTAAGTCTGAAGTGCCAGAGAATGAAAAGATGGCAATCCCATAAGAAAAAATCTGAAAGTCCCATGTTTTACGTTATATTCCTTTGTCTTGATGTAAGAAGGGAGAATCACCAATTGCAGAATGTTTGGAAAACCTGACGGTCGAAAGCATCGAGATATTGAAGGAAAGCTTCACCATACCACTTACCTAGATGGATAAAGGAGAGGCGAAAAGAATTGCGAAAGAGGACCTAAAAGCATTCCTCCCAGAAAAATGAACAATGGAGTTTGATGGCAAAATAAGCTTAAAAAACAAGGATATTTTGTACCTAATTCGAGATCTAGAGTTGAATATATCTTTCGAGCCGATTCGAATATCTAGCAAAGGAAAAGTAAAAGTTGTTGATACATGTCACATTACAGTTGCAGAAAACAAAGATTATGGAGAAGGCAAACAAAGCAAAGGTCAAAGAAATTATGTTTTTTGATCGCATCACTTCCTCTGCTGTACCCCCTTTAGTTTTCCAGAGGTTAAGTACACTGGCGATTGAGGACAAAAATCAAGGTTCAACTACTGGTTCCACTGGACTTTCTAGTTTTCAAAGGCTCAACACAAACTCAAAAAAGGTACAATCTGCAAGCCCAACTTCGGTCCCAAGAAAATCTACCTTCAAAAGGTTAAGCGTGTCGGTAACAAGAGGCCAAAAGAAATCTCTCATATCCATCTTAAGCAAACCTGGTTTAGTGACAAAGGGCGAGAAAATACGCAATGCACTTCCATCGAGAATGAAAAGGAAGATGTTCGTCTCAATAAATATAGAGGGTTCACTAAAAGTAAAGTGACATGACATTGTGTTTACACAACCTAAAAATAATGAACCAGAGGATGAAATAAATGTGGCAAGTTGCGACCATGTTACGATAAAGGAGGCATTCGACCATGAGATGAAATAAAGAAGCGCTCGTTATCACTTGAGGATGGGGTCAATCAACGATTGATGAGTTAAAGGAAGTTAATCTCAGTACAATAGAAGAGCTTCGTCCAACCTTCATAAGCGCCTAACTTTCTAATGATGGTGAAAATGAATATGCGAGCTTACTCAAAGCATATAAAGATGCCTTTACATGGTCATATAAGAAAATGCCTGGACTCGATCCAAAGGTGGTTTTTCGTTTAACAATCAAACCAGAGCATCGGTCAATCAAACAAGTCCAACGAAGATTTTGACCCTAACTCATTTCTCAAATCAAGGAAGAGGTAAATAAGCTCATCGAATCTGGATTTATTCGTAAAGTCAAGCACCCAACATGGATAGCTAATATTGTTCCAATAAGGAAGAATAATGGCCAGCCACGTGTTTGTCGATTTTCGTGACCTAAATAATGCTTGCCCAAAAGATGACTTTCCTTTGCCTATCATAGAAATCATGATAGATGCAACTGCAGGACATGAAGCTTTATTATTCATAGATGGGTCATCAGGATATAATCAAATTCGAATGGCTCTAGATGATGAAGAGAAAACAACATTTCAAACTCTAAAGGGTATATATATATTATAAGGTAATGCCTTTCAAATTAAAAAATGCAGGTGTCACATACCGCACGCTATGCAAAAGATCTTTGATGATATGCTACACAAACATGTTGAATGTTATATTGACGATCTTGTAGTGAATTCTAAAAAGAAATGTGTCCACCTAAAAGAATTGAAGTTTTTTTTTTTAATCGCCTAAGGAAATATTAACCTAGAATGAACCATCTTAAGTGTGCATTCAACGTGATCTCAAGAAATTTTCTAAGATTTATCGTAAGGTATTGTGGAATTAAAGTTGATCATTCTAAAACTGACACCATCTAGAAGATACCAAGTCTGAACAACCTACATAAGTTAAGATGACTACAGAGTCAATTGGTCTACATTCGAAGATTTATATTTAATCTCGTGGGTCGATGTCAACCACTTGATTGGAATCAATTATGTCAAAATGCATTTAATAGTATAAAGAAGTATTTGATCAATCTTCTGGTTTTGAGTATGCCTGCAGTTGGAAAGCCATTGATATTGTACATTGCAGCTTAAGAAGGTTCTCTCGAAGCATTACTTGCACAAGAAAATGATAGGGGTAAGGAATGTGCCTACTATCTAAGTATAACTCTAACCAAAACTTAATTGAATTATTCTCCAATTGAGAAAATGTGTCTTGCCCTTTTCTTTACAATAAATAAGCTGAAACATTATATGAAAGGTTTTACTGTACATTTGGTGGCAAAAGCCAACCTTATCAAATATATTTTATTCAAGTCAGTCATCTTGGGACGCCTCGCTAAATGGGCAATTATACTCCAACAATATGATATTGTACATATCCCCGAGAAGGCGGTAAATGCCCAAACATTGACAAATTTCCTGGTTGATCATCCAATTTCTTCAAATTGAGAATTATGTGAGACTTACCTAATGAAAAAGTATTGTTTGTTGAAAGCATGGAACCTTAAACCATGTTCTTTCATGGTGCGGCACGAAGAAGTAGAACTGGTGTTGGCATTGTCTTCGCCTCTCCTAAGAAACATATGTTACCATATAGCTTCATACTCTGTGAGTTGTGTTCAAATAATGTTCTTGAGTACCAAGTCCTCGTCATTGGCCTTCAAATGGCTTCAGAATTTGAGATAAAGTACATAGAAGTATTTGATGATTCAAAGTTAATCATAAATTAGCTCTCCTACAGTACGAGGTAAAGCATCAAGATTTGAAGCCCTACTTCGTTTAAGCTAGAAGATTAATGGACAAATTCGACATCATAATAATGGAGCATATACCGAGATCAGAAAATAAGAAAGTTGATGCACTTGCAAATATAGCCACTACTTTAATAGTCTCAAAATATGTATCGATAAACATATACAAAAGTCAACACGAAGAAACTAATGTGATATATGTGCATGCAATTGATGAAAAAGACCGACGTTAACCCATTATAGACATCTGGAGCAGGAAAACTTCTCGCCGATTTTCGAAATCAAGTTAAGATACAAAGAAGAGCTGTGTGATTTATTTATTACAATGACACTGTATCGACGCGCATATGAAGGTCTTCTTCTATGGTGCCTAGGAAAAGAGGAATCAGCAAAAGTCTTAGAAGAAGTATATTCAGGTATCTGTGGTGTTAACCAATCTAGTCTAAAACTACGGCATCAATCGAAAAGAATGGGTTACTATTGGCCCACTATCATCCATGACTCGATACATTATGCAAAGCATTGTGAAGCCTGTCAATTCCATGCAAATTTGTTACATCAACCGTCGGAGCCTCTTCATCCAACGATAGCTTCATAGCCTTTTGAAGTTTGGGGAAAACATCGTAAATTTTATTCGAACACACATCATTTATAGATACGGTATTCCTCATTGCCAATGGCGGATCCAAAAAATATATTAACAGGAGGCTAAAAGAAAAATATAGAAAATAAATTACATAAGTAAGATTTGAACTTGGGTTTAAATAGTTTTCTCTATATATACTATATAAAGACGATAAAGTTGAGGGAGATTTGAGCCCCCCTTGGCCTATACTAAATATGTCAATGCTCATCGCATCGTGATTTATAGTGGAACATAATTTGCTAGCACTCTGATGGACAAATTGTCTTAGCAAATTGTGTTCAAATAGTACAAGTCTTCTATGTAGAATGCCGCAGCAAATGGATTGGCAATAGCATTCAACAAAACTCCATACAATCTTTTTAAAAATGTGGTCTCCAAGACAAAAGGAGATTAACAAGAAAACATTGGGGAAGCGTTATGGGCCTACCTAACTATCCGTCATACTCTTATAGGTGTTACACCTTATTCTTTAGTTTATGGAGTAGAAGCAATACTCCCACTAGAGAGAGAAATTCCATACTTGAGAATGGCAATTCAAGAGGGGCTAACTACTGAAAACAATGTTAAATTACACCTTCAAGAGTTAGAAGCACTTGGTGAAAAAAGACTGCAAGCTCAACAAGCACTTAAATATTATCAAACATGAATGTCTAATGCTTTTGACAAACATATAAAGCCCCAGTCATTTCAAGTTGGTGATTTAGTGTTTGCAATAAGAAGACATGTCATCATGATGAGGCATATGGGAAAAAAGTTCACACCTAAATGGGACGAACCTTACATCGTCAAAGAAGTTTTCACAAATGGATGATGAGGAAAACGGGCAAATCCTCTATCCAATATGAGGCTCTTAATTTTGAAAGAGTTCTTACTCTTGGACATCGTCTAATTAAAGGTCAAACACGCTAGGACACAGTGACTAAGGTCCCTAGAGAGTTCTGCTTTACTAACTGCTATTGGGAGTGGCTAGAGCTTGTAGTTGGTCAAAATGCGCAACATTTTTATAATACTCGTTTATATGACGTCTTAACAACTCCTTTATACATCTATGATCGTAACAGTGATGTTGTTCGAGCATTTTATGAAGTTTGGTATCTTTCGACTAATACTCTTCATATTATGGGCGGGCGAGTTATCCATTTCTTTATGGAACCTGTCCTTTGGGGGTCTTCCAATTAAAGGGGATTTCTACAAGGAAAGCATGTCCTCCTTTAAAAAGTTGACCTCTTCGCGAGATAAGATGAAGTGTCTTTCGATAACATGTTTAGGGCCTCAATGGCTTGTTTAGTAATAGTAGGCGTGCTTTTGAGGGTGTTGACTTCATCTTGAAGCTCGATAACTTTAATTTTTGCCTGTCTATGACCTTAGTTTTCTCACAAGATAAGATCGACGGCTATTCAAAATCAGTGTTTATGCTTTGGAGTCTACTCTCCAATTCCTTCTTTTGCAAAGATAACTCTATGGTCCTCTCCTAAATGACTTTGGCATCTCCTTGTAGTTGGTCCATCAGAGTTAAGCCTTTCTTGATGGCAAATGTCTTCTCGTCTAATTGACGAGCTTTATCTATCGACAACAATTGTGCAGAATATGAAGATTATACATCGTTGAAATTGTCTACCCTTTTAATGTAACTATTCAGATACTCTTGAAGAGCAGTTAAGCTGTCTGCATGGATCTTCACATTCCCCGAGAGAACAATTGGTATTTCTGGAATAAGTCTCGAGATAAATTCAAAAAAAGTATGCATGAACTTATATTGAATATCCTCCCAAACACATAAGGTAGTTTTCTAAAAGAAGTTCAAAACTACATTTTCACCAACCCATTGAGAAGGCTCAAAATGTCCTGCTATCTGCTTCTTAGAAGTGTCTAAAGGCGGCTAGGAAATCTTAAGAGTAGCATGCGTGGATACGACCAAATTCGAGACGTAATGCATGGAAAAGTGAAAATCTATGTGTCATCAAATTCGAGACTTTGGTTATCAAACCTAGCCCATGATATATGTTAACAAAATTGAGACTATAAGATTATATATAGCTCTATTAGCTATTAAGATTGCAATCCTAAATACTCCAAAACAGAGAAATGATCTTTTATGTAGAAACACGAAGATGCACAACCAACAAGATAAGAAGGTAACTAAATACGTTGCATCCTTCAGATCATCCCTTACTCCAAGTTCTGTAAATAAAATGTTTTCTCTAGAAGACCATTTTCGAGACTGGATCTTCGGACCATTAGGGTTTCGAGTAAATTTGGAGCATGATGCCTTCTTTTGCTTCCGTGTAATTGGCTTATCGTAGTTTATGGACCCAAGATACCAGAATGAAATCCAGGAGCTAATAGTCACTTGAGAGTCATTCTTGGAAGATGTCGTGCAATCTTTCTCTGTGTACAAACTATTGAATAATGCGCCTAAAATATTGAAAGAAGAGGATACTTTCCTCGTAGAAATCCCTCTTAATTGGAAAACCCCAAATGATCATAGGTCCTACAAAGAAGTGGATAACTCGTCCGCTATAGTGTGAAGAGTATTAATCGAAGGACGCCAAGCTTCACAAAATGCTCGAACATCTTCTAAAATAAACTCTCAAGTGATTATTAGCTCTTGGATTTCATTATAGTACCTTGAGTCCAAAAGCTACGTTAAACCAATTACACAGAAGCAAAAGAAGGCATCACACTCCAAATCTACTCAAACCCTTATGGTTCAAAGATCAAGTTTTGAGAAGGATCCTTTAGAGAAAACATGTTATTTGCAGAACTTGGAATAAGGGACGATTTGAAGGATGCAACATATTTAGTTGCCTTCTTATCTTGTTGGTTTTGCATCTTCATGTTTCCGCATAAAGGATCATTTCTCCGCCCTGGAGTATTTAGAATTGCAAGCTTAATGGCCAATAAAGCTACCTATAGTCTTGTAGTTCCAATTTTGGCCAACATATATCATGGGCTAGATAACCAAAGCCTTGAATATAATAGGATGCATGGTCTTTCACTTTCTCATGCATTGCGTTCATGGCTGGTTATCCCATTATTTGGTACACATTATTCATTTCCAACAGAAGTTTGAGGACCCAAGATGGCTAACTTTTCCGACAAAGGCGGGTCTATTTATTTTGGAGAATATGAGTTGCGTGAATTGATCCACAATGGTGCAAGAATTCAGTAACACACCAGCCTTTAAAACCGAAATAAACATGAATGCATGGCTGATACTCATGATCCATCATTTTTGCAGACTCCTATTTTGAAAGTATGTGCTCCTACTACTTGTTATCCCACTGTGGGAATATTTGAATCATAACATCATATAGCCCATATTGATTTAGACGACAATTTGCCTTTTACCATGATATCCTTAATGATATAGAGGGCATGTCACCTGCAATCACACTAAATAATGTATTACATCAATGAAGAATATGTACAAGGCGCAACAGTTTATCTGAATTATACTTGGTCGCTTGTTCATTAGAGTCTTGAAAGCATGTGACACAATGATTTAAAAATTAGTGGGCCACGAAGCACGACACTTATTTTGAGGATAACAGACACCATTTGATGAGTAGTATCATTTCTCTCCCATCATAACCCAAACTACCCAAGAACCAAGGGAACAACTTGGGTGGTAAGAAATTTGTTTGGTTGAAGAGATGGCTCCTACTCTCGAGGGAAAGGTGAAGGAACATAAAGATGAGAGCGATAGCAACAAAAGCGATCGTCATTGGAAGAAACCTTTGAAGAAAGCGAAGGTATTAAGTGATGATTCCTACGGAAGGGGTTCAAGTGCTATGGAAATCCCTGATGTTCCACCACTGGTTTGCACATTTTCCTTTCTTAAAAAGTTTTTTATTAGTCATCTTCTTCCTGAGTGATTTATTCATTACTTATTTCTGCAATCACCTCTGGACAATCATCTTAATAGGACCTTATTTATTCATTACTTATTTCTGCAATCTTCATGAGTGATAAATTTTTAATAGGACCTCATGCAATTGATTCGACCATTTAGGAAGTTGATACCTCAATGATTATATTAATAATTCTTGTGTTGCTCTTTTTGTATATTGCTACGTTTAGATATCACACACATAACACTAGTCAATGATGAATTAATATATTTAATTATTAAAACATAAAATAAGTACTCACTAGAAAATCTCCACTCAAAGATAGTGATATAAATTCATCTTCCAATGAGATATATCAATAGCATGATAGTTTGATTGCAAAAATTTTAAACATTCTAGTGCATCTACGTATGGAAAAATATAATTATTTTTCAAAATACTCTTGAAATTTCGAAAAGCACCCCCAATCTTTTTCATAATATCTTTTTTAGATTTTGAGTTTGTCACAAATTACTTTTGAAAATGACAAAATAACATATATATAAAAAATGATGTCATACTCATTGTATTATATTTAAGAATAAAAAAAAGTATGTCTACCTAAATACAAACATAAGTTTTATTTTAATCACGACGACACATCTAACCATGAAGCATTAAAAGGACACAATAGCCGTTCAAGCAGAGAAGGGGATAGGTTCTCATACGAGACATATAAGGCCACCAAGAAGAGATTACGAGGAATTTATGTTTTTCTTTTAATGTGAAGACTTGCATCGTGGTTAGATGTGTCATTAGAATTAAAATAAAATATATTTTTACATTCAAATAGACATACTTTTGTCATTTTTAAATATAAGATTATGAGATACGACGCCATTTTTTCTATATATTATTTTGTCATTTTCAAAAATAATTTGTGACAAACCCAAAATCCAAAAGAGATATTATTTTTTAAAACCCAAAATCCAAAAAAGATATTATGAAAACAAATCTAAGAGTGCATTCTGAAATTTCAAAAGTATTTTGAGAAACAATTATATTTTTTTCTTACATAATTCACCAGAATGTTTTAAATTTTCACAACCAAACTATCATGCTAATGATATATCTAATTGGAAGACGTTTTTATAATTATCCTTGTGTGAAGATTTCCTAGCGAATGTTATCTTATTTTAACAATAATTAAATATATTAATGCATCATTAACTTGTGTTATATATATGTGATATATAAACGTAGCAATATGCAAAAAGAGTGACACAAGAATTACAAATATAATCATACAACATTGCGCAAATGCGACACAAATATGGAGAAGAGTTGATAAGTTTATATTACTAATATTATCTTATGTTTATCAAATCCAAAATTTAATTTCTTTATATACAAGTAGAAAAAAGAAGAAAAATTACCACTGACAGTCGATGTATCTACCATGTGGAAACATGCTCGAGCGATTAAAGATGGAGAATTCATGAATAAAGAGGTCAAAGAGATTGTAGTGAAAATCGTAAGTAAATTTGATTACAACCATTTCATAGGTTTGAGACATATTTACTACTTGTAACAAATAAATTTTTAATGATTTATTCAAATTATAAGACAAACTCTAAAAAGATGTCGATAAAACATATAATGTTTTAGATGATTTTTTAACTAAGCGTTGAGAACACCTAAACATCAAGGATGTTTGAGAGGTGTAGGTGGATTGATTACACATTCGTTCCATTTTTACCAAGGCATTCCATCAAAAACCACAAAAACTCAATTTATGGAAAAAAAAGAGAAATCACATATTTTATTGTAATATAGTCAAATGGTCAAAAAGATGTATAAGTTGAAGTCTCAAAATAAATTTAAAGAAACAAGATTAGATGTACACTCTGGTGCTATCTAAATATTGGTGAGAAACAATTGATCTCAACGTTCGTCCATCACACGAAAAAGATTGATCTGGTAATTATTATGTTTAATTCAATTTTTGATATTATTTTTAATGATTTATCCAACATTTATGATAGATTAAGCATGTAAATGTAATTTTTTTAGGAGAGATCATGTAGTCTTGTTGTTGGAAAGGTTGATAAATTGTCGTGGCAGAAACTGTTTTCAAAAGAATAAGTGCAAGTGAAGTACTTTATGGAGTACAACTTAAAGCAGATGTGTCAGTTCTCGTTGAAATTTCAAGTGACACTCATTCTCTACCGTACATACCAATTGTATACGATGCAATTGGTTCACATATTCAAATTTTAATTCCAAAATATGAGTTTTTGCATTAGCATGTTTTTATTTTAATTTTTCATATTTTTTGTAAACATATCACAGAATTACGAAATCAAAAATCAAAGGATTAAAATTGTGTAGAAAAGAAAATGGTCAATGAAGTTATTAATATCTCAGTCAACATTGAGGAGATTTTTTTTTTTTTTTTTTGTATAGATTCAATGTAAACGTGTGAAGGACAACATTAAACAACTTTGTTTAATAGAAAAATTAGCATTTGATGTAAGTGCAACTTCATAGATTTATTTTCATTATTCTTTTAGTTGAATGTTTTTAATATTAGATGTTTATACAAATCTGACCCAAATATTCCAAAGGAATATGCATTCATGAATCTTCGACAAATTTTAAGTGGTTCAGGTAGTGACAAACATAGAGCTCGATACCTAGCAATAGATCGGTGTCAATCAAGATAAATTGTTGATATACCCATTTAATTGTAAGTAAGTTAGAAAACAGGTATTATTATTTTTCTTCTGTTTTTTAATTATAAATATTTTTTATTAACTTGATTGAAATATATGTTTATTATATAGATATTATTTGTTATCTCATCACGAGCGAATATAGTGTATGCATTTGATTCATTAAGACTAGGTGTCCAATCGATGTCACACTTATTTACAGTTATTTTATATGTATTTATTATGTAAATTACAGTTTGTTATATTTTTTGTTTGTTTTTAGTTCAGAGCCTTAAGAATGTTTTATGCTAAAACAAACACAAAACACGAGAGCTGTGCCTCTTATCATGGGTTTCTATTAAGAGATGAGTATTTCGATTCCAATTAAATGATAATATGCTTTCGGTTTAAATATTTATTAAACGAAAAGTATATTATGTTATAAAGTTCATGCAAGACATAATAAGGTAAAAGAGTGTCACAATATTACAAATGTAGTATACATTTTCTCGTACCATCTCTTATAACTATCATTCTTACACTTGGGACAATCTAGTTATTACATTACATTTTTTGTTTGCAGGTGATGAGATAAGCACTTTACCCTCATTCCAAATTAGATGCGATGAGAAGTTGATTACTGTGACTTTTTAGGACGCTACATATGATACTTGTTTCTTATTGCAATGAACTGATAGTTTTTATATTAATAGCTTTGGGTATATTATGATACGATGTCAATTTCTACAAGATTATGTCTTATATGATCATATTTGTTAGATATTATTCTTTTTAGAAACATTGGTTTAAAGTTGATTAAGAAAATTAATTAGTTTATTCAATGTCTAAATTTATGAAATATATGTTACTTGCATTTCAATTAAATGGTCTAATGGTATGAATTCTATATTTGTGATTGTCGATATTCTGCATGAGTTGTTTAAAGTTGTGAGGTTAGAAGTTTTGAGTTGTGAAAGTTTTGAAATTTCTATAGTTTTGGAGTTATGACAGAGCTGTGCAGGTTATGCAGTTGAAAATAATTTGCAAGAGTTGTTTGAAATTGGTTTGTAGTTGTATGCAATGGATTTTTTGAGCTAAACAAGGTTTATTAGAGATCACATATATGGAAAAGTCGTTGACCCTTTTTTTTTAATCTTTTAAAGTTGTTATAGTTGATGGACAAACAATGTCAATAAAATATTTTTGTTGAATGAAAAAACCGTCGATAGAAAGACTCTTGATGGAGAAAACTAGTTTCTTTTATGGTCGAACATTCTTGATATCTGTCTACTTGATGGGTAAAAGTGTAAATATTTTTTGACGTAGTGTGACATCATTAGCCCACGCTTTTGGGTCAATCGCTACTAAAAAACATTTACTCTCGACATCTTTTAGTAGTTAAAATTCATGACTCTTAATAAACGTCCAGAACAATGAAACTTTGACATTTTATAAACGTCAAGTATATAATTGTTCATGACATGTAAAAACAAAAAGCTTGTGGGGCACTGAAAAACCACGGCTAAAAATCTTCAATCGTTGAAGTCAAATGAAAATCATGTAGAGACCAAGACAGGAACTCTCTTTTTCAGAAAAAGATTCATAAAAATACATGGAGAACTCCCCTTAAACAGACAGCTTCTTATGGCATTTTCACCAACATTATTCAAAAAATACAAGAATTCCTTCCTACGTCCAAGTCTGAGAAGTTTCTTGTGAATTAGGCACTTTATCCACTGAATTGTGGCTCCAGCAATGATCCACAGAACATAAACCCTTTTGTCCTTCCTATTCCATCACAGTGACCATCTCCAATGGAATTATAGTTAAAATTCAGTTTCTCATTTATTGAACACAAATGCCTAAGCCTCTATCAAGAACTCCAAGCCATTGAAAATTTTATGACTTCCAAATTTTTTGGCAAAATCCAAAAGTTTTTCCTTTGGCAATCTTATTCTTACCTTCACAATTTGATGAGTTAAATTATGAGTGACATTTTACAGCTCCCCCTGCTTCTGCTTCTTGTTGTCGTGGTTGTCAAGAAAATCCTCCAAAGGAAGGAGACTGCTGAATGAGCACTACTATGAAAAGCTAGAAAAAGGTACTTTCCATTCCCGTCAAAGCCTGATTCCTATTTCCTGCCAAGCAAGCATTTTCTTTTTCTTACTGAACACCAAACTTAGTCCAGGGCAGCATCTATGCATATAACTATAAGAAGCCTTGAAAATATAACAGACATTTCTTTATTTTTAAAGGTTGCCTACTAACCAACACTAATTAACACTACAACAAATTGGGGATCTCCTGACGCACCAAATCGTCGGGATATGCACGAAAAAACAGTCAGGAAAGGATCTTCCGATGCATAAACGTACATTGGGACCATGGTCGGGCAATTCGTCAGGAGAGGAATTCCCGACGTCAAGAATGCAACGTGTCGGGAATTATAAACTCCCGACGCCTAATATTTGTGCATCAGGTGTTCGATCATTTTTTTAAGAAAAAATACATTCCATTATTACTTTTATTTTATTTTTTAAATTTTTGTAACCTAAAATTTTGAACTCACTTCTTCATTACATCATATATATAATAAAGCAACTTATATAGAAAGAATAAAGCAACAACTAACCATGTAAAGTGATAGATTCATTCAAACAACTTCAACAAAGTCTCTAATTTGTTGAAACTTGGAAAGTTCTTGAATTCTGTGAGAGAAGGAAAACAATATTTATTAGTTACTTAATTAGAGAAAGAATAAGCAAATGTTAGAGACAATTCTAAAACACTGAAATTTAATCCAAAAAAAATTAGAACAAAATTATCGTCTAAATCTTAACCAAAAGAACATCCAAAGTGTTCAAATTATAAAATTTTGCAAATCTCCACATAAACAAAATCAACTCTACAAATCTCCACATAACAAGTATATATACGTACACATCTCCACATAAACAAAATCAACATCTTCAAATCTCCACATAACAAATATTAAACTTCTTCAACAAATTCTCAAAACAAAGAAAGACTCTTCACGTAAACAAAATCAAACCAAAAAGTTAAATAGGGTATGACAAGAAACCACATGAAAAACAAGAAATCTTAGGACACAAATTTCATAGTTAATTATTGACCGATCACAACTTGACATTCAATCAATCAAATTTTATAGCTAATTATGCCTAGCCATGTAAAATGCACAGAATGAATTTGTACTTCTTATCAATTAGTAAGATGCAGAAGAGTGGAAAATAAAATAAAATAAAACAAAAAAGACAACTAAAAGAAAAAAAAACTTACACTCGGTGGAGAAGTAGTCCAGCTTCTTGAAGTAACCATACGTGAACATCTATCGTTAAGGTTTACAACTAGAATCAACCAATAAACAAATTGAGTGCTGCATGATGCAAGACTTGCTCTAGAGCTATGAGACTAAAATATAAAAATATACTACTATCTTCTTTTCATATGTGTACTTGAAAGGTTTGCATCTTGGAATTGGTCCATCTTCATCGGTACTTATTGCAGTACATCTACTCAATATACAAATTCAAAGCATCACTTCAATCTAATACAGCCCAAATGAGGGACAAAAGTAATTGACAGAAAAAAAGTCTTACTATTAAAATACCTGGCAATATCACCTCATAATATATCTAATAGAACTGTTTCAGCCATATCAATTGCATTGTGCCTTGTGGCAAGCTTGACTACTTTCAACAATGCAGCACCTCGATCAAGAGCCTTCAGGAGAAAATTTTCCATCAATACAATGAAACCATGCTTAATACGCAAAGAACCAAAAAGAGAACTTGCCAAGTATGCTTATAGTAATACATAGATCAATACAAGATACCTAAACTAGAATAGATACAATCCTGGTTAAGCATAAGTCACAAAATTCTGCAAATAGAATGGAGAGAGACACCAACAAAAAGAAGCTTTATCTCTGGAAACTTCAAATCAAATAAGCTAAGGCCAACGCTTGTCTTGAAAATACATTGAAACCTTGAAAAATCAGCATTCAGAGAAAAGATATTGAGTCCCTTCAATAACCACCAATCAAACAGAACAAAATGAAGGAGATAAACAATGATAGGGAAGCTTCCACAAGCCTTAATAGAGAAGAATATTCTTTGGATAAGAGACGGCCAATAAAACTCAAAGGGAGAATTAACAAAAAACAGTGAAGAAGGCTATCAATAGATTATGGCTAATAACCACTTTTTTACTCTCTTATGAAATCAATAGATTTTGAAAAACCATCTCTCATAATCCTTTAGAAATCAATTGTTTTTGAACAAATTAGGATTTTAGGGCAAAATTTAAATCTAACTTAAATAAGTTACATATCGGAAGAGAAAGGGGCAGCAGCAGCAAGAAAGACACAGGAGGACAGCAGCGGCACCAGAAGAGACGGGGCAAACGACGAGAACGGCGGTGGGGCGATGCCACGAGCGACGGTGGTGGTTTTCAGCTGAGTCTCTCATTTCCCCTTCCCCTTCTTCACTGATCTGTGAAATACAAATCTAGGAGGGTTTTTAAAGACCAACTTCCGACAAAGCCCGACACAGTGTCGAGAGTTATCCCAAAACTGTCAACGTTTTAATTAAAGTGTCAGCAGTTCTCCGATGCATTACTAACGGCGTCGGGAGTTCTCTTCTATCTCCCGAGGCCGTGCATGAAGGCATCAGGGGATATTGCATCTCCCAACTCATTAATTGTTGCGTCAGAAGATGCCTTATCTCCCGACGGTGTAAACCAACGTCAGGAGATCCAGAATTTCTTGTAGTGTAACAAGGATTCACATTCAACCAATAAAACCTATTTAACAGACAATAGTTCAAAGCCAAACTTATTACAATGCATACAGTCAACTAATTCACTGCATTATATTTTTAACCGAGTTTTTCTTGATAATTTGTTAAGATTCTTAACCTGAAAAGCAGAAAAGTCCCAACAAGACAAAACAGAGGCAGTACTCTGTTATAATATATTGATCATAACACTCAAAATGTTCCACAAAACAGAGCTATAATCCAGAAAATAATAGTAAAAACAATACTAACACCCAGCTCCTTAGAGAAGGCTGGAAACTTCTCCCAAATGAAGGCTATGGCGGCCTTCACCTAAAAAGACAACATAAAACCTAATGACAGCAATCCCCAAAGACATTTTATATAAATACCAACTCCCCAGTGGGCCCTCAGGAGATGCTTTCTCTCTCTTTGCTCCCCGAATTGGCATAAGCCATGTTAATTCCCGTTTCTGCCCCTTCTCTTATATGTGTGTAATATTGGGGGTCTAACATAATCATTCAAATGTACTCAAATACCACTGCTACATCTCATTCAAAACACCCAATATAATGGTCATACTGGAGTAAGTCAAGTTCTGATTCAAAACAGAAGTCTAGTAGTATTTCATGGAGAAACAAATTATATTTGTTCACAAAAGAACTTGAATTGTTGGAAAATTAATAGCTACCACAAATAGTCTTATAAGTAAAAATTTAAAAGGAATTTTATTTCAAAACAAAATCTAGAATAATACCTTACTGTCTTAAGGAAATGTTGGAACATATCAATGCATCACATTCCAAATCCAGCATGGCCACATATGATCTGACCCTCGGAACAGTTTCAAGAATGGATGCGCATTTTACATATGATCGACTTGACTTGTCAGAGAGATTTTCAAAGGATGATACTATAAGATGAAATACCTCCTGAACAGCAGCATACATTCAACTCTTCAGAAGTAGATTCGACAAGTGGGAAATTGGCATTCAATCGAGCAAATTTCTGATTACCTTCATACTTCCATCACTGTAAGGGGCATTAGGTGCAAGGATCCGAGTTATTTCACTAACGCATGCTGCAACTGCAACTTTGACATTAATATTTGAATGCCTAAGAAGTCGATCAGAAACCAAGGCATTCTGTGATGGAGTGAGCGCAATTAGCATTGATTTTGAAGGGGATTGTTTAACTTTTGCCAGCAAACGCTCAATTTTCTGCAATCAAGCCGATTATAAATTATTGTGAAGTCAAAGAAACATGCAAAGCGCTTGTCAGTTGTCATAACCACAAAAATTAAGATCCCATATAGATAAAGACAAACAAACAAATAAACAAATACCAAAGACCACGAAGGCCCATTTGGCTGCTAGTATTCCATTATATTTTAATTCAACAGAATGAGGGAAGAGAAGAGGGAGAATAACTAACTACATTAGCAGGATAAGAAAAGCAATGAGGTGGGGAAATACCTCACTATACATTCAATGTGGAGTTTAAGGAATGAAGGTGAAAGACAGATTTAAAAGTCACAGTAACAAATGTTAAGTGATATTGTACTGCCTGACTGATCTAAAAAGCACGAACCCCCATTACACTAAGACACATTATCAACATTCCGGGAAGCAATCCACTCCTTACCAGTTTTCAAACATTCACTTAATCCCAATCAATTGCCTCCTTAACAGTTTTCAGACATATGTAACCCTACCCAAAAGAATAATTCCAGTAAACTTGAATAAATGTAAACCAAATATTGTTCTAATTTAAGTTGTGCTACTTGAAATCTAAAGCTTCAGATATATCAAAATATCAGAGTATAACGTACAGCAAAAGAAAATTCAAAGACAGCATTCTACCAGGCTGAAAAGCTAATTCAGTAAAACACAGTCCGTCGGAAAAGCCCTAAACAAAAACAAGCTGCTGAAAAACGTAGAGAAGGAAAACAGAAGGGCTAACGTCGAGAAGAGATAGAAGTTCTTCAACTGAAGTAGGGTGGTCGAGGATCTATTGCCAACTTCCAAAAGCAGCTGTTGGACACCCTTCGGGGAAAGGTTCAAGATAGGAAAATTGTTATAGATACGAAATTTTAGGGTTTTGTTAAAATGAAAGAAAAAAGTCAAAAAAGGAAAATCTTAGGAATTATACCAAATAGTTTATACCAAGGTGATTTCACTTTTCGATAATTTTTCAAAAATCCTTTTTCTCTCTTTTAAAACTTGAGATTTAGTTAGTAAAATCTTTTCATTCTAATATCAAAAAAAATTTGTAGATGTAACAAAACGTCAAACCATTTACATTGTTTTACTTGTTATTTCTTTCATCGTTTGTCTTCCTCGTTATTTCTTTCATCGTTTTCTTCCTTATTTCGTCTTTCTTCTTTCTTTTTTTTTTCTTACAATTTCTTACCATTATCTTTCTTATTTTTCAATTCTTTATTTATGTCGTTTAATCTTTCCATCGCTTTTCTTCTTTTCCTCCTCTTTTTTTCGCTTTTCCATCGTCTTTCTACTTTTCCTCTTTTCTTTTTTCGCTGTGATTTCTTTCCATCATCTTTCTTCTTTTCCTTTTATTTACGTCGTGTACAAAAAATAGCAAAATCTAAAAGTAGAAGAATCTTGAAAAAAAACAATTTAAGTTGGAGTAGCCAAATGTAAACTATCGTGTAAAAAGTAAACAATCGTGTAAAAAAAATAAAAGATTGTATATAAAGAATCTTGAAAAAAAATCATTTAGATTGAAGTAGCCAAATGTAACGACCGACCTTCTTATACTAAACCGAAGTCCTTACTAATTTAAAAGATAAATAAATGTCATAAATTTAAAAATATAAAAAATAAAACAAAACCTCAAATACTCATTAAAATCATAAACAAATATCTGTAAAGATAAAATTAAATAAAATCCTAACTCGGACCCTATCTAGTTTTAAAGTAAAATAAACAAAATAAAATAGAAAGTGCATCAAATCAAATGTTATAAAGCGGAAGCAAAAATGATCCCTATGGCTCGACACGGTCACTTCTTGTCAGTCGCCAGCTTCCCTCTGCTCTTACCTCTACCTCTACCTGTAAAATTAAACAAGAATGAATGAGTATAAAAATATACTTAGTAAAGGATCCACTACTAGTCTCGCTAGGTGCCTGTTAACTTTCTATTAGAGTTCTGTAAAGTGGTACCTCTAAACTGGCACGTTCCCGAACACGTGCAAACTGTAATCCCATAGGAACAAATTTGGTCTTCTGTGAACCCAAAGGAACACCTAGGACAATCTGGTCTTTAGTGTACCCAAAGGAAACACTAAGACAATCAGGCTATGAGTGACCCCGTCAAATCACTCGTAATCACTCGTAAGCAACAAGGGTAAGTAACTAAGTTTAAATATTGGACTGGTAATCTCGTCAGACTACACAGTCATAAAAAGGTGGTGATCCCAAGGGACACCCATGTGGGTACGACTCTAATAGAATAAGCTAAGAGTAACCCTATCCATAGCATGTAATATAACATAACATCATCGTAAACATGGCATGACATAACAATCTAGCATACTTAACCAAATATCGTAATCATAAGCATAATGCAGTCATCTTCATCAACATACTACCAGTCATAACATGACATTAGTCATTAACATCAATCATTAATACAATGTCAATCATCATAAATAACATCGAGTTATGCAATTTAGCTATCATTCATGCATAACCATACACTCATGCAATCTCTTAATTTCTATCAAAAGTCTAGTAGTAGAATCTCTTACCTTGAGATTAGTTAAACCGAGATTTTTCTAACAGTCGTGGTCAAGCTTTTCAAGGGAAAAATCCTAAGCAACAAGGGTAAGTAACTAAGTTTAAATAATTTAACTCGCAGTTGATTAAGGATCCAAAAATCCAGTTGATTTAACTTACCCAAAAATCGAGGTCGAAATCGATTTAAACTTAGTTGGACAAATTTCCAGCTCGGTTTCCAATTAAATCTAGCCAACTTAATCAAATAATTATTTAATTAGAGTCCGAAATTAATATTTGTTGGGTAGTAATCCAAAACCCAAACGGGACTTACCAAAATGGGTGAAAAAACCCAAAGGATAAGCTAGGTGGCTTAAAATGGCTTGGAAGATAGTGATCGGCTCGGCTAAGGCAGAGAAAATTGACTCTAGTAGGCAGCTCACACGCGTAGGGGTGGCTCACACGCGAAGGGCGGCTCGGCTAGGGTTGCGCGCGGGCCCATACTTCACGTGCGCGGATTGCGGATAGAGACGGCTTCTGACGGTCAACGACGCTCGACTAATGAAATGAGGCGACCACTGACGGAAACAACTCGCGGTGCTCGAGGTCACCAACGTGGGTTGGGGTGGAGCTCTGACGATGGCTAACAGATGGCTCGACGTGATGATCGACTGAGACGCGTAACATGAAGACGATCAGCTCTGTTGCTTATTCGAATGGCCGACGACACTTGGGTTCACACGGATGGCTCGGCTAAGCTCAACGGTGGGAAACAGCTGACGATAGAGAACGCGGTGGCTCGGGTTTTGGCTGGTTTGCACGAAAACGGGTAGGCTTGCACAACGATCGTCGAGCGGAGATGGGTGGCGACAGCGAATTGACTTGCTAGGGTTTGAAGGTTAAGGAGTTAGGGCTTTTGTGTTGAGGAAGAAGATGAATAGTGTTGAGCCTATTTAATAAAATAATAATAATAAACTATTATTATTTTCTTTTCTTTTTCCTTAAAAGAAATCTCACACACTCTCTCTTCATTTAAAACCCACCAAATTTTCTCTTTAAACTCAAATTTCTCTGTCTCCAACCAATCACCTTTATCTTCCAAAGTAAATATCATTACCTAATTATATTATCCACATAATATAATTACTTTAACTTTAAAAAATCAATTAACTATACAATAAAATATAATTAATCAAATTTTCTCAAATACAAACTATTAGATATTTTCCAAAATATTTAATAAGTTCCAATAAAATTCAACAATTAAATAACACCCAAAATCAAATTTTAAACTTAAGATAATTAAAATAAATTTACCTCAAATTTGGGGCGTTACAATCTTCTCTCCTTTGAAAAACTTTCGTCCTCGAAAGTTCTAATCCTTGAACAGTTCGGGGTATTGAGCTCTCATGTCGGCTTCTCTCTCCCAAGTGGCCTTCCTAGCCCTATGGTTTTGCCAAACGACTTTGACCAGTGTAATTCCTCGATTACGGAGCATCTTGACCTCTCTTGCCAAAATCTCAACAGATTGCTTATCGTAGCTCAAGTTCTCATTAATTTGCAATGGCTCAAAGTCAACTACATGCGTCGGATCTGCTACATACTTCCTCAGCATAGAGACATGGAACACATCATGAATTACAGGAAACGCAGGAGGCAACGCCAAACGGTAAGCTACAGGACCAATCTGCACAAGTATCTCAAATCGCCCTACAAAACGTGGACTTAGCTTCCTTTTCTTCTCGAACCTCAAAACACCCTTTATAGGTGCTACCTTCAAAAAACCCATGTCTCCCACATCAAACTCGAGATCCTTATGCCCTTCATCAACATAACTCTTTTGCCTGCTCTACGCTGTCAAAATACGAGCTCTAAACTTCTGTATGGTTGCATTGGTGGCCTGAACTAACTCAGGGCCTAACGTTCTCTGCTCACCAACCTCACCCCAGCATACAGGAGCTTTACAACACCTACCATACAGAGCCTTAAACGGTGCCATGCCAATGGTAGCCTGATAACTATTATTATAGGCAAACTCCATCAAGTGCAAATGAGAGTCCCAACTCCCTAAAAACTCTAGCACACAAGCTCGCAGCATATCTTCCAGAATCTAGTTCAAACGCTATGTTTGACCATTTGTCTAAGGATGAAAGGTTGTTGAAATTTAACCTCATGCCCAATGCAAGCTGATGCTCGTTTCATATCGAAGTCCTTTCCAGAACTTCGATGTGAAACGAGCATCTCTGTCAGAAACGATAGATACAGGCACTCCATGCAGTCTCACTATCTTGGTCATATATAACTGTCCCCACTTACTGACAGTGTAAATGGATTTCCCTGGAATAAAGTAAGTTGACTTTGTGAGCCTGTCAACAACAACTCAAATGACTGTATAGCCCTTCAGGGTCCTAAGTAGTCCTATAATGAAGTCCATCAACACGTTCTCCCATTTCCACCCTGGCACACTCAAGGGTTGCAAAACAAACCTGCTTGCCTCTGTCTTGGAGCCTTCACATGCTGGTCTCTGCTTGGTGCCTTCATCTGCTGGCATACTAAACACCTACTAACAAAGTCTGCCACTTCTCTCTTCATATTTCACCACCAGTAGACTCGCTTCAAGCCCTGGTACATCTTCGTATTGCCAGAATGCATAGAGTATCATAAACTATGAGCCTCAGTCAAAAGTTTAGTCTTAACTGCACTGTCTGCTGGAACGCACAAACGTTTCTCATACAAAAGTTCACCATCAGAGGATATGGAAAAATCCTCATCCTGTCCTGCTTCTACCAGGCGACGCTTCTCAACCAAATATGGATCACTTAGCTAAGCAACAATAATCCTCTACCTCAAGGTCAGCTGTACTGACAATTGAGCCAACTGTGAAGTAACTTTCCCTACTGAAACTGTAATCTCAGCTCTATCAAAGTCTCTAAACAAGGGAGCTTGCTTGGTGATACGTGCTGCTGAATGTGACACCTTCCAACTAAGTGCATCAGCTACCACATTCGCCTTACCTGGGTGATACAGAATTTCGTAGTCATAATCCTTTACCAACTCCAGCCATCTTCTCTGTCTCATGTTCAACTCCTTCTGGGTAAAGAAGTATTTCAGGCTCTTATGGTCAGTGAAAATCTATATCTTCTCACCATACAAGTAGTGTCTCCATATCTTCAATGCAAAAACCATTGTTGTCAACTCTAGATCATGGGTAGGGTAGTTCTGCTCATGAGTCTTCAACTGACGAAAGGCATAAGCAACTACCTTACCTTGCTGCATTAAAACACAACCCAGTCCTTTCTTAGAGGCATCACTGTAGATCATGAAACTTCCAGATCCATCTGCCACTGTAAGGACTGGCGCAGTCACAAGCTTCTATTTAAGCTCCTGGAAACTCCTTTCAAATGCTAAGCTCCAAACAAAAGGAGTCCCTTTCTTGGTCAACTAAGTCAAAGGACTGGCTATATGAGAGAAATCTTCCACGAACCTTCTGTAGTAACTTGCCAAACCTAGGAAACTACGAACTTCGCTGATTGTAGATGGTCGAGGCCAGCTAGTAACAGCTTTAATCTTCGTTGGGTCTACCGAAACTCCCTCACTGGACACCACATGGCCAAGAAAAGACACCTTCTTCAGCCAAAACTCACACTCAGAAAACTTAGCATATAGCTTATTGGCTCGAAGAGTCTCCAAAATCTGATACAAATGCTCCTCATGTTCAGCCTCTGTCTTGGAGTAAACCAAGATATCATCGATAAAAACTATAACAAAAGTGTCTAGGAAATCCTTAAACATCTTGTTCATCAAATCCAGAAATACAACAGGAGCATTTGTCAAGTCAAAAGACATTGCAATGAACTCGTAATGTCCATATCTGGAACGAAAAGCAGTCTTAGAGATGTCACTGTCTCTAATCCTCAGCTGGTGGTAGCCTGAATGTAAATCGATCTTAGAGAAAACAGTGGCTCATTACAGTTGATCAAACAAGTCGTCAATCCTGGGCAATGGATAGTGGTTCTTGACTATCACCTTATTCAGCTCTCTGTAATCAATGAAAAGATGCATCAATCCATCCTTCTTCTTCACGAACAGTACTGATGCTCCTCAAGGTGACACACTAGGTTGTATGAAACCCTTGTCCAGTAACTTCTGCAATTAGGCCTTCAACTTTTTCAATTCCGCTGATGCCATTCTATAAGGAGCTCTAGATATTGGAGCAATGCCTGACTCCAGCTCAACAGCAAAATCGATCTCCCTGGGAGGTGGGAGTTCTAGAAGCTCATCAGGAAAACCGTCGGGGTATTTTCTCACCACCGACTTAGATGACAAGGAAACTTCTAGCTCTCTAGTGTCTACTAGCTGGCCAAGATACTCCAAGTACTCTGGCTGAGTAACTTACTGACTTTCATAGCTGAGATGACTTTGGGTAGGACCACAGTCCCTGCTCCCTTAAACTTGAAACTAGCCGTTGAAGAAGGGTTAAAAACTGCCTCTTTACGAGAATAGACTATGCCTGCATGGTTGGCAGACAACCAACCCATGCCTAGAATTACATCAAAATCTCGCATGTCTAAAACTAGCAAAGTTACATTTAACACATGGTTTGCTATCTCTACTTCACATGCCTTTTTCTTATCTTTAGACAATATAACTTCTCCCGATGGAGTAGAAACGGATAGTATACTACCCAACGATTCTACTTCTAGACACATTTGCCGAACGAAAATTGAGGATATGAAAGAATGGGATGACCCATAGTCAAACAACACAAATGCGAAGTGCCCCAAGATTGGGAGCATACCTGTCACCACAATACCAGCTTGCTTGGCCTCTTAATGAGTTATGGCAAAAACTCTTCCCTGCTGGGAACTGGAAGTCTGGTTCGAAGTAGTCTCAAGTAATGTCTGAGGTCAAAAGTCAGCTGTATGCCTTGGTTGCTTGCACCTGAAACAAACTTCACCTCCTGCCAAACAACGACCTCCATATGATATCTGCCACAGCTCCGATACGCAGGCAGTTCTCTCAAAGTCTTTCCTGCAGCAGCAAGCTCCTAGCAATGCTGCTGGAAAATACCTCCTAACCTTAGGTTCCTCTGTGGCGCTAAAGTAGGCTACAACTCAGCCTTCCTCTTCTGACCTAGGGTTGACCCTCTTCCTACAGCCTTGGACGAATTAGCTCTCTCGTGCAGACTCATGTCCAGTGCCAAGCGTAGTGCATCAGCATGGGTGGCTGGCCTGAGGGCTCGAATGAAACCTTGGAGGCCTAGTCTGAGACCTTTAATGAACTTTTCGGTCCTAGCGGCCTCATCCTTTACTACCTCAAGAGCAAAACGGGATAGCATATCAAACTCTACATCATACTACTCCACAATCATGTCGCCTTGCTCCAGGTTCAGGAACTCTTGCTGCTTAGCGTACCTCACATTGACAAAGAAGAATTTAGCATAAAAGCTCTCCTTGAACTGCTCCCAGGTTATCTTGCTAACATTTCCACCCAGCATCCTCTCAGCAGTCTCCCATCAGGCAGTACCTATCTTGCTAACATTTCCACCCAGCATCCTCTCAGCAGTCTCCCACCAGGCAGTACCTCTATCTTCAAAGAAGAAAACTGCGCACCGAACCTTCTGGTCATTAGGGCATTTCATGTACCGGAAGACGGTCTCTATAGAAGTCAACCACATCTGGGCCTTGGTGGGGTTATCCATGGACCCGTCAAACGTCTTAGGATTGTACTTTCTAAAGTCTCTAAGATGCTTGGCCTCTGCTGACAATTGGTTTGGCACGGGTTGAGATTCCACTAGGCTGGAGGAGGGGAGGTCGGGGTCTACTGGACAACATGAAACGATGCTAAAACATCTCTCAGCATATACTGGTATCTCTTCTCCATGGCAACGAAATCTGCCTGAGTAACGGCTGCAGTAGGGTTGGCAGCTTGAACGACACATTTCTCTTCAGGCTGGGTACGTCCAGCTTCTCTACCTTTCCTACCACCTCTACGTGGTGGCATTTTTCCTAAATTCCACTAGCAGAAGTTTTCATAATACAGTCATAACATTCATACTTTATCAAGTTTAATTCAGGTAGGGTTATAAACATGTCATCATCTTAATCATAAAACATACCTGACGAGGGATGAAGGACCGTATTAGTCATAGGGGTGAAAACAAAAACAAATACTTACATCGTAAGTCAGTCTGCAGAATCTAAAAACATAGGCTCTGATACCAACTGTAACAACTCAACTCCTTATACTAAGTCGAACTCATTACTAATTTAAAAGATAAATAAATATCATAAATTTAAAAATATAGAAAATAAAAAAAAAACCTCAAATACTCATTAAAATCATAAACAAATATCTGTAAAGATAAAATTAAATAAAATCCTAACTCGTGCCCTATCTAGTTTTAAAATAAAATAAACAGAATAAAATAGAAAGTGCATCAAATCAAATGTCATAAAGCGGAAGCAAGAATGATCCCTATAGCTCGACACGATCACTTGTTGTCAGTCGCCAGCTTCACTCTGCTCTTACCTCTACCTCTATTTGTAAAATTAAACAAGAATGAGTGAGTATAAAAATATACTTAGTAAAGGACCCACTACTAGTCCCGCTAGCTGCCTGTTAATTTCCTATTAGAGTCTTGTAAAGTGGTACCCTTAAACTGGCACGTTCTCGAACACGTGCAAACTGTAATCCCATAGGAACAAATATGGTCTTCGGTGAACCCAAAGGAACGCCTAGGACAATCTGGTTTTTAGTGTACCTAAAGGAAACACTAAGACAATCGGGTTGTAAGTGACCTCGTCGAATCACTCGTAATCATGTCTATGTCAATGTCAATGTCATATTGGACTGATAATCTCGTTGGACTACACAATCATAAAAATATGGTGATCCCGAGGGATATCCATGTGGGTACGAATCTAATAGAATAAGCTAACAGTAACCCTATCCATAGCATATAACATGACATAACATCACCATAAACATGGCATAACATAACAATCTAGCATACTTAACCAAATATCGTAATCATAAGCATAACGCAGTCGTCTTCTTCAACATACTACCAGTCATAACATGACATCAGTCATCAACATCAATCATCAATACAATGTCAATCATCATAAATAACATCGGGTTATGCAATTTAGCTATCATCCATGCATAACCATACACACATGCGATCTTTTAATTTTAGTCGAAAGTCTAGTAGTAGAATCTCTTACCTGGAGATTAGTTAAGCCAAGATTTTTCTAACAGTTGAGGTCAAGCTTCTTAAGGGAAAAATCATAAGCAACAAGGGTAAGTAACTAAGTTTAAATAATTTAACTCGTAGTTGATTAAGGATCCAAAAATTCTAGTTGATTTAACTTACCCAAAAATCGAGACTGAAATCGATTTAAACTTAGTTGGACAAATTCTCAGCTCGGTTTCAAGTTAAATCTAGCTAATTTAATCAAAAAATTATTTAATTAGAGTCCGAAATTAATATTTGGTGGGTAGTAATCCAAAACCCAATGGGGACTTACCAAAATAGGTGAAAAAAATCCAAAGAATAAGCTAGGTGGCTCAAAATGGCTTGAAAACAGTGATCGACTCGGCTAAGGCAGAGAAAATCAACTCAAGTAGGCGGCTCACACACGTAGGGATGACTCGACTGGGGTTGCGCGCGACTCGAACACTAGCACGACTCACACGAGCGGCTCGACGACTTCGCACAGGCGCACTTGCGGGCTCAGACTTCACGTGCGCAGATTGCTGACGGAGATGGCTCGCAACGACTTCTTACGATCAACGACGCTTGACTGGAGGAATGAGGCGACGATTGACGGAAACAACTTGCGGTGCTCGGGTGTGCGACGATCTCCGACGTGGGCTGGGGTGAAGTCCGACGACGGCTAACGGATGGCTCGTTCTGATGATCGACTGAGACACGCGACGTGAAGACGATCGGCTTTGTTGTTGGTTTGGATGGCCGATGGCTCTTGGGTTCACGCGGACGGTTTGACTTAGCTTAACGGCGGGAAACAGCTGACGTCAGAGAACGCGGTGGCTCGGGTTTCGGCTGGTTTGCACGAAAATGGGTAGGCTTGCACGATGCGTCGAGCCAAGATGGGTGGCGGCAACGGATTGACTTGCTAGGGTTTTGAGGTTAAGAAGTTAGGGTTTTTGTGTTGAGAAAGAAGATGAATAGTGTTGACCCTATTTCATGAAATAATAATAATAAATTATTATTATTTTCTTTTCTTTTTCCTTAAAAAAATCTCACGCTCTCTCTCTTCATTTAAAACCCACCAAATTTTCTTTTTAAACTCAAATTTCCCTCTCTCTCCAACCAATCACCTTTATCTTCCAAAATAAATATCCTTACCTAATTATATTATCCACGTAATATAATTAACTTTAACTTTAAAAAATCAATTAATTATACAATCAAATATAATTAATCAAATTTTCTTAAATACAAACTATTAGATACTTTTCCAAAATATCTAATAAGTTCCAATAAAATTCAACAATTAAATAACACCCAAAATCAAAATTTAAACTTAAGATAATTAAAATAAATTTACCTTAAATTTGGGGCTTTACACCAAATGTGTAAAAAAAGTAAATGATCGTGTAAAAAAAAGTAAAAGATTGTGCATAAAAATTCTTGAAAAAAAATCATTTAGATTAGAGTACAAAATCTAAACACCAAAAGAATTAAAAAAATCGTGTACCAAATTTTGAAAAAAAAAAATCATTTAGATTTGGGTCCCCAAATCTAAACGATCGTGTAACTAAATTTAAATGATCGTGTAACAAAATTAAACGATGGAATTGAAAAGATAAATTGTAGTCATATCTAAACGATCGCGTATCAAACAATAACCAAATCTAAACGATCGCAAATATATTACGCGCGCATTGTTGACGGCATGATTGACGAGACATTTTTGGTATTTTAGACAATAGACCTTTAGACTTTTTCCATTTTTGAAATTGTTCTATAGAGTGTAAATATTTTACCGTTTTTTTATATTTTTAAAAAGACCCTTATCTTTTACATATTTGTATTTATGAATTAAATATTATATATATAAGTTCTTTAAATTTATTTTGCACAAATTTGTTATCAACTAACTTTAACTCTTTATGGCTATGCAAATTTGTCGTTAACTCCATCTACTAATTTCAATAAAAGGCAATTCCTCGTATATATCCATTTATAAATTTCAATAAAAATTCAATTCCTCACACAAATTTTTTAAGAACGTGAGTTTTATCATCGAGAAATTTTACTTTCATTTAGTTGAAGAAGGTAAAGAGAAGATTTATGAAGAATATAGAGGGCTTGGACTGACAGGAGAGGTTATGTTATGTTCATGGTGAGACGAGAAAAGTATAGTAATTAATGAGAGAAGATAAGTTATGATTAGTGAGAGATGGTCTTAGCAAGAATTACTTGACTGAGACTTCTTGTTCTAATAGTGTTTTTGGGTACAATCTATTGAACCATAGTTAACATCTAATTTATCTACGTAGTCAACCATCAAAGTAGTTTTAATACCACGACTCCCTCCTTGAAATTTAAGGAGAAAGAAGAATATACACCGTACAATTTGTCAAATATCACCAAAAGCCAAGTAATTCACTCAAGACATCCAAGACATTAAAAACCTATCACAATTGATTTTGTTATCACTATCCTAGTTTGAAAATAAACAATCAAAAAGTTGCAAATACAAGGTATTTGTTTATACTTAGATGCAAAAAAATTGGTATTATTCATTCAAATACAATGTATTTTTTAGCATAATATATTTGTGAAACAATAATAATTATTTTGAACATGAATTATTTGTTTGTATTTGTTTATGCTGATTTTGTTTTTATTTTGAAATATTTTGTGATAGTAGGTTTTGACGATGGAAATTAAAGTAATTGTATTGTTTTAATTTTTTAAAAAATATTTAGATTTTGAAATGTTTGTTAGAATCTTGATTTTTTAAGAAAATATATTAGATTTTTAAATAGTTAATAGAATCTTTAGTGGTTATGATTTGATGGCAAACTAGGATTATCTTTTATTATATTTTTCTAGTTGGCAAATTTTTTATCGTCAAAATTATAAAAAAAATTCATCGTATTCATGCTCTCTGTCGTTTGTACAGAGCAAAGTCTCCAAATCCACGTTGAATTAGTAAATTACAAGATTTGATTATTTTTATGAAATATTGTAGATCTTTCCAGACATGAGATCAAGATTGATTTATACAAGATTAAGATTTTTTTTTCTTTACATCATTTTAGATACATCAAGATTTTCGTAAATACTTGTCGCTGAAGAATATACTTGAAAGACCTTTCCTCATGTAAGCAATTATCATTTAACTAATTGATAATATAATGTTAATTTCAACCGTTACTAGAGAATTCTAGAAACATTCTTTTTATCTATTAGCTTTTCATTAATCAATTATAAGGTATTTATCTTTTTATTCTCTCATAGTAGTATTCTTCGGTTATGAATGTTGAATTGAGATGAAAATTGAGATGAAATCATGGTTAAGATTGATATATACATTAGTTTATTAAAATAATTCTCTGAATAAAAAACACATGTCGAGTTTCTAATCCTAATTGAGATGAAATCATGGTTAAGATCGATATGGATATATACATTAATTTATTAAAAATTGTATGTATTTGTTCCTTACCCGTGTACACTCCTCCACGAAAGACCAATAATAGTAAGTTAGTCCTTCACAAAAATTCATAACACTAGCTAGGTTAAATTTCTGTTTTACCCTTGAGTTACTTCTAGTTTTTAAATACTCATGCTCTTCTAATGAACAACCTGTTTGTGGTCCAATTACTAAACAAAAATCCCTCTCGAGCCATAAAGAGGGTAGGACTCTTTGTTCAAGTCTCATAGACATCATTTAATGGAACACTCATCTACTTACCCTAAAGTTGGAAGTAGTGAATTTCATCTTATGTGATTATGTTCCTAGCTCCCACCTTAGTCTTGTCCCCAAAATGATAAACATATTAAGTCGACAATTTGGTCACTCTCACCTGTATAAATCAAAAGACAATTTCCTGGCAAACAGAAGTTCATAATATACTCAGGATTAAGACTAAGTTACCTAGGTTATCCTAATGAAATAGAAACCTAAGGAAGTGTTTGAGGAAAGGAAAGGAATATGAGGGGAAAGGAATAAGGAAATAGGGATTATGAAAATGAAATGATTATTTATAATCATTGTTTTGGGGGAAGGATTAAGTATGAGGATTATGGGGATTATTTATAATCCTTGTTTGGGGGGAGGATTACGTAGGTAGATTATGGGGGATTATTTATAATCCTTGTTTGGAGAAAGGAATAAGTGGAAGGATTATGATGGATTATTTTTAATTCTTATCACTATTTGGGGGAAGGATTATATAGGAAAGATTATGACCAATTTTTTTTCCATTATTTTTACTTTTTAATAAATGAATATATTTTTTAGTTGTACAAATGGAATTTATGTTTGTTCATCATGCCATGTGTATTTTTTTTGTGAAACGTGTAATTGTTAGCATTATGCACATGTAATTGCCATCATTCGCTAACGACATCATTTTGAATCGTATTTTGATATGCGTTAAGCGACGTAAGTGAGAGGGAAAACCTACTAAAGGCAGAGGAAATTATTAGAAATCGTGAAGGAAAGGGACATGTGTTTATTTGTTCCACCTACTAGTGTTGGCCTTTTCTTAAATTGAAAATCATCTTATATACTTCATTCCTAAGCTTACCGTAGGATTTTTGCATTTAAAATGCATTTGTTGGCATTTAATGGTATCTTTTCATATGTTGAAAAAAGTTATCATTTAAAATGCATTTGTTGTTTTTTTTTTAATTGTACACTAATTTTCATAGTCATAGTGGAAGTGCAATGAAGTAAACTATTTTCATTGAAAATAAGTTTTCATTCTTATTAATTCACCAAGTACATAGCTTGTCTTTGTTTTTTTTTAAGAACTCATTTGCATCTACACTAATTTATTTGCGATAACAATTGAAAACTATAATTTTTAGCTTGTTGTCGTGAATTCATTTGAAAAATGTGATCAAACATATGTAAATCGGGTTTTTTTTTGCCACCTCATAATTTCAAATACACTCGCTATGTTACATTTTGTTTCTTATTTTGTAGTGACTAAAAATTGGGTTTTTTTTTTTATTTTTCTTTAGGCCGAAATATTACACAAATTCACAATTACGTATTTTGTAAACATTTCTTATCCTCGTGCTTTATGTTATGAAGTGTGCATTTTAATTAAGTATTTGACTATTGTTTTCCAAGGTTCGTTGCCATAAATAACACAATGTTCCATGGAAGGTGAATTTTCTAAAATTGTGCAATATGCATTAACGAAAGCACATGCTTAAAACATAAAGGAAAAAAAAAAGTTTACTGTCAAAGTCCCTTGTACAAGAGTGCTAGTGTGACTATGTATTTATAATTACACATGTACTTAAACTTAGCAAATAAAAAAAACGAATGACATAAATGTATGTTAAGGACCTTTTTTATGTGGGACGACGTAGGGACCGTAGAAGGCGAATTTATGTGTCGCTACGTACTCGCACGTTGTGCAATGGAAAAACAAACCTTCATTGTAAAATGTTAATGCAATTTCTGTGTATGTGTGAAAATGTTAAAAAATGAAAGAAACATCGCGACATACCTTCGGCTGTAGACCTACCATTGCGTAACCATGACAAATAGGAAATTGTTATAACGTACGTGCATGGAAAACTTATGCACAAAAAATCAAAGAGAAACAGTGAAAATAATTTTTTTTGCCTTAGAGGAAATAAGTTTGTTTACTATTAGGAAACTGAACTTCATATGGAATGTCATCAAATTCGGTGATATGGAAGACATGACACGCACAGAAATGAGCAACGCATTCCATAAGAAAAAATATCACACATATGCAACATATGAAAAATCAAACTTTATAAACTGCCCTAAACCAAAACGGCGATGCAACCTAAAATTGACACAACAACAATGTGATGCATAAACATATCCAACAACATAAAAATATTGGAACTAAACCCAAACACCTAAACAACAACAAACAAGAAAAGTGTACAATGAACATCATAAGCAAAACATATCGAACAACATAAAAAAAAATCAGTAAACCGATACACACAACCAACATAATAAAGAAAGAAAAAACATAAACATCCATCACCAAACCGTGAACCCACGGACATATGGAAAAATAAAAAACAAACCATAAAATTGGAAACGTAAAACAGAACATGTAACTAAAAAAAATGCACAAAATCGAAGAGCTATGCGCGCTACAACAAAAAAATCATCATCAAAATGGACTATAGAATTAGATCCAAGGACAAAAAAAGGCCAAATTAGTTTCTGTAAAATTGATCACATAGGAAAATAGAAACACATACTAAAATCAACAACCGAACACAGAAATGCATGGATATTCACATACAAAAAAAATTTCCACATAATTATAACGAAAAAAATAGATTTCAACACGAACATGTAATCACAACAGACAAGTAACAACAAGAAAGGAATATGATCAGGATCATTCCTCATCATCGACATGTAGAAAAAGGGTCGGAATGTATACCTCTACCCTACCATTCTCGGATCAACCAAGTCGACAACCGTGTAGCATTAAGAACTCATCGAATGATCGAAATCGGAGTGTCAATGGTTGATCCGAGCGGTAATGTTACACAAATAAAACCCCTTTAGATCCAAGCGGCAAATCAAAGAGAAAAGTCATGCCTGGATTGATTGAGTGAAGCAAAGGGGATAAAGCAGAAAAAAAGCATACACGTCGAAAACCATTCTCGATCGAATAGATGAGAGATAATGAAAATGGGTTGATATGGGTGTTAACCAACTCCGAAAAAATGGTGAATGAGTAGATCAGAACCTTACCAGTTCAAGTATAGAGAAGAAGGAGGAAAAGGAGCAAAGTTAATGTTGGGAGGATGGATCGATTGAGAGGAAGAGAGAAGAAGATGAATCGGTAAATGGGAGAAAGAGAAGGAGAAAATGGGAGAAAGAAAAGAAATAAATGGGGGAAGTTAAGGAATAAATAGGGGAAAAGGAAGAGAGAGAAGGAAAAAGGAGGGAAAAAATTTAACCCATTTTCCTCCCTCCCCTTTTTTTCACCAAACGGGGAAAGAATAAATTTTTATCCTTTCCCCCTTAATCTTTCCTTGCCCCAAATGGGGCCTAAGTAGTTAATGGAGTTACATCTAGTGGTAGCTATTTTATGGTCTGGTTTTATGCAAACTCATTGCATAGGATATCCTTACTCGTATGTCATCTACACGAACATGTTGAATCATTGTGTTTGTATCGAATACAAAGTAAGTTGTATCCATAATGTTACTAGGATAAGGTACTCGACCTTGTCTCTATACTATAGACCCTCTAAGCTAATCTCGAACATTGACATCTATATGTCTTTACATACTGCTCAAAACTTATCAAACAATTTAGGATGTTAGTTTATTTGATTTAAGTTATTAAGACAAAACTAATAATATAATCAATAACACTTATTGAAATTATAATAATAACATTTTATTAATAACGGTCAACGAATTACATTTACTATCTACGAGTTTTAGGGCATAAAACCCAACAACTTAAAGGTTATTTTGGTCTCCCAACCCTTCTTGACCACACACTCTCATTTGACTTTGTTGATATTAGTCTTTTGGCTTTAGTTTTAATAAGCTACTTTTTTGTATTGATAAGTTTGCTATGTTATTGTCCTATAGTCTTGTTTATGTGTTTATGGTTTCCATTGAGTTTTATGTGCTTGTTATAACATTATATAATTGTGTGTTTGTTAATTTGGGTAAAGTTACAACACTTTGTACAGATAAAAAGTTACATTGCAAGAAATCTTCATTAGTGGCATGTACTTAGCATTCATTTTCGATGATTTTGCAAGTCTTTGAAGAATCCGTGGACCATAGAAACATGTCACTAAAAGCCAATTGATGACACATAAAAAATATAAATTATGTAATTACATAACAAAAGTGTTATAAGAGTGTATATGTAGACAGTAATAAAATATAACTAAAAGCTAATCAATGACACAAAAAATTGTCGTCATTAACAAATGACGAAAACGTTACAATAATTAACCAATTTGGACCTCAACAATGACAATATCTTTCTAACGACGTCTACTTAATAGTAATAAGTAATAAATGTCAGGACAAAGTGATCATTAGCGTCAATTTAATGTTGTTTATACAATAGTATCCTATAAGTTTACATAACACTAGAATTACTCAGAATTCACATCATATAATAATTACTATTCGCATTTTACACATGGTAGTATTTGTTGAGTCATGTGGTTAAAGTGTTCAGTCACAAGTTAATAATTGAACCAAAAAAATCACTTGTTAGTAATTCGTTTTGATCTTAGGAGACGATTATTTAAGACACGTTAATTACTATAGAGGAAACAAAATTGTCTTAATAAAACATCGGAAATACATTAAATTTAAATTACTTGTTTTCGATGTTGCATTCTAAATTATATTTTCATGTATTTTATTGATATGTTTATTTTCTTTATTTTTTCATTTAGTGTTTTATTAATCCGTGCACATTTATATTGATATGTATAATGAAAAGTTATTCGTAAAAGTAAATAACTAAAAAAAGGGGAAACTTACATAAATGTAACAAAACTGTAAATTATTTATGGTCCGTATAACAAGCCCATTAAGGCAAATTATTTTTTAAGAATTCCTCATTTGCCCTTAATCTTTTATAACGATCTTTCAAATCTAATGTTCTCTGTCTTTTATATATCTTTCATCTTGATCATTCATTGCTTTTTTTTCGTAATTTTTGACAACATTCGCTCTCATATCCATCATTTTCGATAACATCGTTTCTCTTCTTGTCATCTTGGACAATCAAGATCGTCTATATTGCTCTGTTAATATCGTCTCAGTGATTTTGGTTTCGGTGAGTTTTCTAAATATTATTCTTTTTCTTTAAACTATTTAGTTGATTATAAAATTTCGTTTAGAATTATATATTTCGGCGTGAAGATAGAATGTTTAGAATATGTAGATATTACTGTAAGACATCATGTATTTGGTTATGAAGATCGTTGAAGATTTTGATTACTGTTTACGTCGATTTAAGAATTTATATTTTAGTATGAATGTCGTTTTTGTTTTTTGTTGTTTGTAAGAATTTAAAGTTTTTTTTGTTTTGAACTTTTAAGAATCGCTGTAAGAATTGTGTATTTCATTATGAAGATTGATAGTTTGAAGTTTTTCACGATAATTTTTATTGAATTACTTGATCGTTTACCTTTATCAACATCAACATTTAGCAATATACAGACGATCGTTTTGCTATATGAACATGATCGTTCATCTTTATGAACATGAAAATTTTCAATATTTTGTATGATCAGTGTCTTTAAACGATCGTGTATCAAATTCAATATGACGGTTTAAACGATCAGCGTCTTTAAATGATCGTGTATCAAATTTAATACGATGGTTTAAACAATCAGTGTCTTTAAACAATCGTCTATAGCTTATTCTATACAATGATTTAATTTATTATATACGATCGTTTATTGGCGTCAAACGATCGTTTAGTATTTATTAACTTCTTTGCACGATTGTTTAGTATTCTCTCATTACATCTAAATACTTAATTATATTTTCTTTTTTTCCAAATTAGAATGTCTATTCCTATTGTTGTTTTTTATGGAGGTCAATGGAATGACTGCAATGTTAATGAGAATTACTCAGTGTCCGAAATTTTGGTAGATATGCGAGTCAGCTTTAATTCTTTGGTTGCTTTAACATATGGACAACTTGAATTGGATGAATCATTAGAATTATCTGTTTTACTTGATTGTGGTAAAAGTAATGTTTAAACTGTGGTGCCAATAAAGAAGGACAATGATGTTGCTTGGTATTTAGCTTTTGCTAAAGATGCAACTAGTAGACATCCATTAGTTGCCCATGCAAGTGTTAATTGTTTGGGAATGTCTTCTTCATCTAGTAGTATATGGGAGAATCTTAATATGTCATTGAATATAGGTTTTTCTTCTTCTGTTTCAAACAATGAAGTTATAAGAGACATCTCTTATTATTATGATTTGAAGAAAAAAAGTTTATTTGAAAGTAAAGAAGTGCTTTCAAAGTGTTTTTGCATAATAGCAGTGAAGAACAACTTTCAACTTTGAACTACAGTATCAAATTTAAGGTCTCTTGAATTTAGATGTCTGCAAGAAGGTTGCAAATGGTATGTAAGGGCATCTCGTTATAAGAAGAGTGATTTGTGGATGATATGAAAATACACTTCTGACCATGATTGTTCATTGAGTATTGCGCAAAGTTCTCACATGCAAGCTTCTTCAACCTTAATTGACAATTGTTTGATAGATGATTTTAGATTCATGTCTACTGATCATTCCATTCCTAAAGAGATTTGCATAAGGCTCGTACAAATCTTGGAGTTAATATAAGTTACCAAAAAGCTTGAAGGGAGAAAGAACATATGGTAAAGATATTACATGGTGACATAGTTGAATCGTATGCATTGATTCCAAGATTATTTGATAAATTGGTTGAATCTAACCCATGTATAATCAGTTTTGTATCAAATTTAAATTCATTTGTAGATAGATGTGGATGTTTTTTTTTTTGTGCTGATAGAAATGTATTTTTAATTATTATAGGTACATTTACGCTGCTTTAGAAATCGATGTTAATGGTCATTTCAAGTTTTTCTTTATGGCTTTTGGTGCATCAATTGAGGGTGGAAATTTTTGAAGCGTAAATTTGGTGGCATCCTATTAACAGCCTCATCACAAGATGGTAACAACCAAATCTTCCCTCTTACTTTTGCCATTGTAGATTCTGAAAATGATGTATCATGGACATGGTTTTTTTAGAAGATACGAGTTAGTTTTTTAAAGAACGCTAATTTAGTCATTGAGTTAGTTTTTTAAAGAACGCTAATTTAGTCATTGTTTCTGATGGCATCTTGGCATCCCCAAAGGAGTTTTAAGAGTGTTTCCTGATGTTGAATATTGTGTGTTCACAAAACATCTTTTTAAGTAACTTGAAACTCCATTTTAAGGATTCACTACTTGATAAGTATTTCTTTAGCTGTGCTTATGCCTACACTGTTGAAGAATTTGAGTACCACATGAGATGCATGAAGTCTGTTTGTCTAAATATCAGAGATTATCTTAGTAGTGTTGGTTTTGAGAAGTGGTCTCGGGTATATTCACGTAGACGAAGGTATAGAATGATGACATCAAATTGTGTAGAAAGTGTAAATTTAGTGTTTAAAGATCTTAGAGAACTACCTATGGCTACGATGCTTTGTTCAATTAGGGATGTATTGCGAAAGTGGTTTTATGAACGAAGTAAAGCTGCTTCTACAATGAAGAGTCATTTGACTTCTTGGGCTGAGAATGTTATGCGTTTAGAACATGAAAAATCAAGAAGATTATTGGTAAGATTTTTTTTTATCTCGGACAGTTAGAGATAGATTGCTATCTTTGTCTATTTGATAGATAGAGGTAGAAATTTATCTGTTTCTGTCTCAGATAGGCACTAATAGATTGATATCTATTTATATCTGATGTATACAGAGATTGAAATCTATTTCTTATTATTTTATTAATTGTCTTTATTTGTGTTATGTATTAGGTTAATCCAATAAGTACGATTGTATACCAAGTAACGGATGAAAATCAACAGTTTATTGTCAAGTTAAACGTGGGATATTGTAGTTGCCGAGTATGGGATGTTGAAGAAATTCCTTGTGCACATGCTCTTGCTATTCTACGAATGCTTAATTTAAATACCTATTCTTATGTATCTGAGTTTTATTATAGAGAAACACTATCAGCAACATACAATGGTTGTATTCAACCTGTTGGATCTCATTTTGATTGGAGAGTTGTAGATTCTGTTATGAAAATATTACCTCCAGTCTTTAAACGACAGACTGAAAGTCCAAGAAAACAAAGAATTCTATCTGTTGGCGAATTTATTAGTTCAACCAGATGTTCCAATTGTAATCGCAAAGGACATAATAGTAGGACTTGTAAGCAAGCTTTGAACAATTAATAAAAATGCGTACTCTCTCTTTTTCATTATTATGTATACACGTTTGATATTAAATTTGATGGAGAGTTAATATCGTTTAGACATTAGTGTGATACATATAAACGATCGCTTAATATTTTCTCATGTACGTTTAGGAAATTGGTTTGACTTAAGTGCATGGTGGTCTATGATATTTTACATGATCGTTTAGATTAATCGAAAAATTTGCAATTGTTTAGATATTAAAGTGGTACATTTAAACGATCGCTTAATATTGTTTATGTGTATCAAGAAGATTGTTTAGACTTTACTAAACAATCGCTTAAAGATATATGCATGATATTTTACATTAGTGTGATACATATAAATGATCGCTTAATATTCTTCACATGTACGTTTAGGAAATCGATTTGACTTAAGTGGATGGTGGTCCATGATATTTTACATGATCGTTTAGATTAATCGAAAAATTCGTGATCGTTTGCATATTAATGTGGTATATATAAAAGATCGCTTAATATTGTTTATGTGTATTAAGAAGATCGTTTAGACTTTACTAAACGATCGCTTAAAGATATATGTACGATCTTTTACATTTCTCTACACAGATGTTTTTATATGTTTGTACAATTGTTTTGTGATATCTATCTAAATGAATACACACATTCAGCCAAAAGTTTATTAAAATTAAAAAGTAAAATCTGGACATGTACATGAACCAAATATACATTTATTTACCAAAAGAATTTATTTGCTCAAAGTTGTAGTACATATTGTTGTCTAAATAGTTTCATGTTATCCACAGTGAGAAAATCATGGTTAGCATTTGTTACAAGGGATTCAATAAATTTGGATAAAAAAAAAATCATACAATTTAACTAACGACCTTTTTGTAATGCGGTATTCGATCTTACTATTTTTCAAGGGCCATATTTGAAACGTTTTGAATGGACAATTATTCCAATTGCAATTGCCAGTGAGGGGATGCATCGTGCAGGTATTTCAAGAGCTGCATCAACAAATTTTTGTTCAACATATTTTGGCATTGAGTCGAACACATCGATCTTGCATTTCCTCATATCAGCTGCAACAGCCAACCAGTGTTCTTTTATGTTGATGTAGCCAATCACATAGTTGACATCTCCCCACCCTTATTATCTTGGAAATCACCAAGAGCTGAATTAAAATAGTAATCTAAATCTAGTTTTGTCCATAGTGCTAAGTGTGTTGTTGTGTCTGTCCATTCAACTTCCTTATTGTCTGCTGTCAACACATGATTATAAAAAAAGTCGTTGCCAAACTATGCAGTATTCTTTATTGATTCTAGTCTTGAAGAACAAGTAAAAAAAATTAATCAAAATATAATTATGTAGTTTAACTTCTTTAGAAAAAAAATTAAAGAATAACAACTTACCATAAACGCCAAATCTAGTACTCTAAAAGTATATTTGCAAAGTTGCGTGATATGCAACATTTTCTTCTGCAAGTGGTACAATAGCAAATCCATGGTCTACAAAAAAAAAAAAATCAAACGATTGTTTAGTGAATAGAAGCGATAGTTTAAGCCATCATTTAGCAAATACAAGTGATTGTTTACAACATTCTTTTCCTTACTAAGCGATCATGTATTATATATAAACGATCGTTTGGTTAGATAAAGTATATTGTACTCGATTGTGTAGTTTTATATATAAAATGAAATTTGGAAAGAGTACTTACGTCTCCTAGTATCCATGTGTTTTCTTCAAGTTTTTTGAAAAATTCTTTCTTTCTGGTTATGGACACTACTGTCCTCTCTTCATGAGTTGTTTTTTTTAGATCTCATCCAAGATAAGTATGTCTTCCATTATTTTAGATCCACTTGCCACATGGGATCATATCTATCTACATCTCTGAATTTGACATCTGGGACAGGTATTATAGGTTGTAATATGACCTCAATAGATGTTATGGGTGGATTAACTTGTTGATCTTGATTAGGCACCTTTTTATCTGCTATTTTACATAGCTTCATTCTTTTCATTGGTTTTTGTTGTTCATTTATTTTCTATAATGCATAATGTTGTTAACTAAGAAAAAAATAAAAACAATAATAATTGATGCAAAGTACTTCAGAGTTCTTTTATATACATACCAATATAGATTATAAACCAATTGTAGAACTTTGTTTCTCCGTTATTGGTTCATTTTCAACTGAAGTAACTGCTTCATCATTTTTTTGAATCTCAACCTATTGTTTTGGTCTTTTCTATAATGTATGATATTGGACAAGTAACAAACTCTTAATTTAAAGAACTACACAATTGTTGTGTATACATACCAATTGAGATTCTATTTTTTCAGTTGAAGTAGATTGTTGCACATTTCTAATTGTTAGACTTTGTTCCTCAATTACTTGTTCATTTTCTTTTTCTATCTCAACCAAAGTAACAACTTGATCATTTTTTTTTTTGTATTTCTTACAATGCATAATATTAGATAAGAAACAAATTCTTAATTCAAAGGACTACACAGTTGTTGTGTATACATACCAGTTGACATTCTTCATTTACAATTGAAATTGATGGTGGCACTTCGTGAATTTGTAAAATTTGATCCAATAGAGCCATTGCAAGTTGTTTGAGAGTACTTGATGATGGTAGTATCTCACAAAGTGGAAGAGGTTGGCTCATAAGTGGAAGGGTAGTAATCATTTCTGGCAGGTCTTTTTCTTTCTAACTTTGAGCATTTATATTATCCAATAAATGTCTTATAGTCAATAGTAAGTCTGCATCTCTGCCGTCTATGCTAATATCACTACCTGATTCCTCTTGATGTTCGAGTGAAGTTGTTTTTTGTTTCCTAAACAAAATGAGAAAAAAAATGAAAATAAGAAAAAAATACAATTGTTACTTATTTAGAATGTAATCAATTTTCAACAACTTTCTATAATGTTACAATCAAAGAATTGTTAATACGTTGTATATCAAACTAAGCTACTAAACGATCGTTTATAAAATAATATAATACTTGATATGGTATTCAATATAAAAGATATTGCATTAAGCTAGACGATCGTATATGTTAAAATGTAAACGATCGTGCAATTGTCTTAAACGATCGTGTAATTGTTTTAAACGATCCTTGACAAGTTTTACTTATATTTTTGTTGTCTAATATGTTCTTCTGCAACATTATGTAAGATGAAGATTGTGTACAATTCCATCTTAATATTCTAGGGATTGATCCCTTACTCTTTTTTGTGGCCAGGTGCTCACTTGCAGTTAAGAGTATTTCATAAGCCCATACCTAAAATATTTAAACAAATATGTTAAACTTTGATGTTTAGTTTGTATTTAATTAAAGTGTATAAACAAATAAAAATTACCTGAAAAGCAAGTACGTAGCCTTTGATGTTGTAGTATGTCACTTCTTTAGAATTTATTGCCTTCTTTAACTCGTATGCTTCTTTTTTCCCTTGTAGAGTTGTCTTCAAACTGTTGAGCAAACGAGTATAGAAGAAAGTTGACCAATCAAAGTTCTTAAAAGCTTCATCATCATCAACTCTTCCCAAAATATCCATATCAAACTACGCTTTTTATCCTTCCCGACCATCACAGTTTCAATAAAAACGACCAAGGCAACCTTCACAACATCATCATCATTCGTAAACTCAAAATTCTTGAAAATTTCCTCAACTTTCAAGCACGGTATTATTTTCTTGTTTTCTGATCCGAATAGAAGGCTTTGTAGGCGTTTATTATCATAATCTTTGTCCAATATTACATTGGTTGGTCACAACCCGGTTATGATGCTGAATTCATTTTGGGTGAAGCAAACATTTTTCTCCAAAACAGAAAAACAAATTTCATTTGTGTTCGCTTCTTCAGGTATCTGCCTCAGCAAGAAATGATGGATCAACTGGCCGTTGAAGACCATGTTGACATTCAGTAATGGACCAAAAATTGTTTTGTCGAACATCTACAACTGTTCCTGATCAGTTTATCCTTAATATCGCCAATCTTGTGCACTTGGCATAAGACAGTGGCAGGAAAGTATTTGTCGTTAGGTACAGTCATCCTGAAAATAATGATCATAATATATTTTTGTTATGTACACGATCGTTTATAAAACACTAAACCATAAACCCTAAAATTAAATAATCGTTTACTTGATGTAACATATCATTTAATCCAAACAGAAAGACATTTGTATAATTAATGATAAGTAATGATAAATTGAAACATTTAACAATCTCTAGAATAAAAGTCTAAACGAATCTGAAATGCTTAAGAATAAGAATTTAACAACAAAACGATAGTTTTCAAAACAGAAGTCGTTGAAATATAAAGAAGACGAAACGTAACATTATTATAGTACAAAAAGTTCAGCAACATACCTTTTGACGTTGAAGAGAAAAATGGACTGAGAGAAAAATAGAATAGAAAATCTTTGAGCCGAAAAGCTAAGTGATCAATGCGTTTGTATATTGCGAAGTGACAAAAAACGAAGAAGGTGGTACGTATATTGTTGGTTTTTACCAAATGGGCAATATTGTAAATTCGTATGTGTAACGCCCCGAATTTTCGAGGTAAATTTTATCATTTTGTGTGATTTTTTTCAGAAATTTAAAAATTTTGGTGTAAATTCTCGGTTTCCTTCGATGAGGGTAGAAAAAGAAATTTAGGGTTATGAATTTCTTTAAATTAATATTTGGTAAATTGATATCTTGATAATATGATATTAATTATATTATTATTATTATTATTTACTTTTATTATTATTATTAATATTATTTAGTATTAACATTATTATTATTAATTATTATTATTATTATTATTATTATTATTATTATTTTATATTATTATTATTTATATATATATATATATATATATATATAATATTTTTTAAAAAACCCTAAGGAGCACGCGCCCCCCCTCATCCACTTCGTCTTCTTCTTCCTCGTGTTCACGCCGCCGCCGCCCATCTCCAGCGTCTTCTCCTTTTTTCATTCTCCTTCTTCAGCCGACGCAACATCAATCCCTTCTTCTCCTTCTTTTCCGGTCAACACGGTCCTACAGCCGCCGTTCGTTGAAGCTTCTCACCGTCGTCGCCTCACAGCCAGTACCTTCGCTTCCATTCGGTTTCGCCGTCGGCCCTTCCAAATCTCCTCTTCGTACCCAGCCAACGCCACCGCCACCACTGTCCATTCGTTTCCACCGTCGGGCGTCTCCTCCGTTGGTCGTCCGCCGCGTTGAAGCAAAGTTGCACCATTCGCCAAGCGGCCGACGACGAGCCTTCAACGATCGTGGAGCTCGAGTCTTGCAAGCGCCCGTGCGAAGCCAAGCCGAGTCGTAAATCCCAGCCAAGCCGCGAGCCGTACCTGAGCCGAAAACCAAGCTGAGCCGCGAGCCGCGAGTTGAGCCGAGCCGCAAGCATAGTCGCGAGCCGAGCTGAGCCGAAGACTGAGCCAAGTCGCGAGCCGCGAGTTGGGCCGAGCCGCGAGCCGAGCTGAGCCAAAGAATGAGCCAAGTCGCGAGCCGAGTTGAGCTGAGCCACGAGTCGAGTTGAGCCGAGCCGCGAGTCGAGCCAAGCCGAGCTGAGTCGTGAGTCGTGAGCTGCGAGCCGCGAGCCGAGAGCCAAGCTGAACTAAGTCGAGCCGCGCCGAGCCAAGCCGATCACCTCCAAGCCAAGCCGAGCTCTCTGTTCACCGAGCCACCTAAGCCTTCCTTCCTCCACTTCGGGTCACGGTGAGTCTTCGGTAAGGATTGTTTTTGATGAATTTCCTAATGTTGCTACAACCGATTCGAGTTTGAATATTAGAATAAGATTTGGTCCTACCTTTCGTCCCTTGAAGGTATTAAGGAGTTGACGTTCAAGTTCTCGGGTTCCGTGGCAGGTTTATTTGGAGATAGCTTTCTTTTTCTCGGGTAAGCCAACGGATGTTGCTTCGGACTATTTAAAAATGACTTCTACTAGTATCATCGTTTAAAACCCTTGTGTTTTCGTTTAGGTGGATCCGTTGAGCGTGGACTCGATCGAGGGGCATAACCGAGTATCAGGTAAGGGATTTTCTACTACTGGACCTCGGATCGAGGCTGGAAATGTAGTAATCCACAGGGGATTACACGTTAGTAACTGTACTGAATGAATTGATGCATGTTTGACTATTAAGTATCGCTGTTATGCTCTTGTCTATTGTAAAGGTAACGTGACCGCTAGTTGTAGCTTGTGTGCCATCGGGTGTAAGGAGTTGTTTACGGATAGGCACCGATGCCCGGATGTCCTGTGTATTGTAGTTATGTTAATGGGCTACGTTGTGGACTGAAATTGTATGTCGTTGGACTTTAAAGTCTTACGGTTAGGTATGTGGTAGTCTTTTGTCTGGACATTGATCATGGAGTTTTTTCGTGGAAGGACTGTGAGTCCGAATCTGATTGACTAGTTGACTGGATCTAGGGATATCACAATGGTGTGTGAATTGGAAACGCATATAGCAACTGAGGATGTAGTTGTTTAAACCTATACTATCTGACTGGCGAAGCCTATGGCGAAATTGTAATATGAATGTTGTTGGGGTATGACTGTTGTAGACGGTTTAGTATGGACTGAGGGGTAACGGTTAGCTTCATCTATGGGGTAGTGTACCTTACGGACAGGTGTATCCTTCGGGATCACTAGACTAATATGTGCATCCTTCGGGAGCACTAGACTGATATGTGCATCCCTCGGGATCACTAGACTGATAGGTGTATCTTTCGGGATCACTAGACTGATACGTGCATCCTCCGGGATCATGAGACTGATGTGTGCGTTCTACGGAACCACTAGACTGTTATGTAGGGTACCCCTGAATAGGAAGTTAACTGTTGTTCCCTAACGGGCCCAGTAGTGGGTCCCTTACTGGGTATATTTTATACTCACCCTTTCTCTTCTTTAACTTTTCAGGTAAGGGTACAGCGAGGGGCAGACCAACGAGAGGCAGGAAGGATGCATGAAGGCCATATGGACGCGTCTGGTTTTCTTTATGCTTCCGCTGATATATTTTGTTAGAATATTTAGTTTTGTGACTTTGAGTTTGATGACTTGAGTATTGTCTTTGAAACTCTCGTGACTGTGATTTAAAATAGGGCCTGAAACTGCTTTTGTAATATTTCTAACGTTTTTAATGAATCGTAACTGGTCCTTTATGAGTTTTTTGTGTTTTGTGGTCGAGTCTTAGTACTGAGTAGTGACCTCAGCTTAGTCTGGAAAGTTGGGTCGTTACAGTATGCCTTTTTTAAAATGTCGAATCGCATTCCTTACTGTCTTAAACGATCATGTAATTAAGTCAAAAAGATCTTTTAAAAGATGCAATTGATCGCATTGTTAAACGATGATAAAAACATATAATGTTAAACAATGATGTTGTACAATTAGACAATCGTGTACGATATCATTTATAAGATGTTAAACGATGATGTTGTACAATTTACGCGATCGTGAAGTATATTATTTAAGTGACTATGTATTTATACAATTAAATGATAGTATTATTGAATATAAACGATCTTGGTAATAAATGTAATAGATCCATTTATACGTTTTACAAGATAGTGTAGGATATAAAGAGTGAAATGGAATACAAATTTCTCGAGTATAAAATAAAGAAAATTTCAAAATTTAAATTTAAAGATTTGAAGCTTTACAAATACTATAAATCATTTCTAAAATATTGAGAAATTTGTAGGTCGAAGGATGGAGCAGAATTAATGTATTCTTGAGTTGACATTCTTCTTTCGTTTTTTTTCTTCTTGTGTTGAGATTGGTTGTCTCTATATCAATTTTGAAACTTTTGTCTTTTTTTTGCTGACGATCATGATTTTTCTTTTTCTTTTCTTTAATTTCTCTTTTGTTTCCTTTTGTTTCCACTTCTTGTGGTGCATGCTCTTGACTGCTATCAGTGTCAATTTTATCTTCAGTTTTGTTATTATCAACCTCATCCTCTTCAATCAACTTTTATTTTCCTTTTGTTGTATCTTTTGTTGTATCTTTTCCTTGTTTTTCTATTTTTTTTTTCAACGATTACAATATTTCCTAATTGAATCTGGCTTCGTTTTGTTTTGTCTTTCTGGCTCCTATTTTTAACTTCTTTTTCTTTTTCTACTTCTTCAAATTCAATTATCTGAATGTAAAAAGAGAATGTGCTGTCAAAATGATTGTGCAAGAAAATGTAGACAGTTGTGCAATATAAAGATCGTTTAAATATGTATATATGATTGTGTAAAATACATAAACGATTGTATAATATATATACATGATCATGAAACAAGTTGAGTAGCAAAGAATTAAAATGTGTGTAAACTAAACTAACAGTCATGTGAAATATATAAACGATCATTTAATATAAATAAACGATTGTTTAATATAATTAAACGATCGTGAAACCAGTTGTATATTAAACAAATTAAAACCTGTGTGAATACATGTGTCTTTGGTGTTCCTAAATGAATAAACCAGTTGTTCTTTTCATCTTCTTCATCTATCTGCAAACATATAAAGTAAGAATGTTCAAAGACATCATGAAGAAAACACATCCAGACAGATAAATTATATTTGTCTATACGATATAAATTATATTCATTGTTTGGAAAAAGAATTAAACTTGCGGCAATATTTGTGTTTTAGGTGTTTCTAAATCTGTATTTGCTATTGTTTCCAAATTACTTTATGTTTCCAAAATGACAGTTTCCTATATAAAAAAAAAAGAAATAACATAATCATGTTTTATTTGGAAATTAAGGAACATTAAACAAAACAAAGGAGTATATAATGAATAAGGCACTAACCGTAGGGCAATGCGTTGTTGCATACTTCACTATTGTATTATCTTTTTCATCTTCACCAAGAAGATCAAGGTTACAAGTAGGTGGTCTATTTTTCTCCACGACTTTTGTATATGCAATTTATTTCTCATTCTGTTGTTGTTGAAGTTTGGCTGATGGAGGTGGAACATTCAAGCTTCTCATAACCATTGTCCACATGCTTTTTATTTCTTTCATTCCTTATCTTAATAATATTAGTTCTATTTCTATTTTTTCTTGATTTTTTCTGATTTCTCTTATTTCATTTAAGATTTTATTTGTTTCATTGTTTTTTCCCATTTCTTTCTCTCTTTTTTCCTGTTACTCTACCTTTTCTTTTCTTTCCTGCTTCTCAATATTTTTGAAATATCTCAAAATTATTTGAAACTCTTCTTCTAATGAGTCTAGAGGTGTAATGGAGAACTACAAATAAAATGATATTAGATTATTAGTGAAAAAGTAACAAAAAGTAACAAAGGTATTGATAAAGAGTGATAGATTTATATCATCATCTAGTCAAGATAGACATGGATAGAAATATTTCATTTTCTATCTAGATAGACATATATAAAGCACGCTCTAAATTTACTTACATTCTCATATTAAAAAATGTTCATGTTTAGAGTCCTCCAGTCACTTGTTTCCAAATATTCTCATGTTACAATTAGTGGTCCTTCAATTGCAAGCTTTCTTCCAAACCTAACATCTAAATTGGTCTATTTTGTAGAGAATAAAATATTTACCTTCAATTGGTGGCCAAAAGGACTGTTTGTCAAAACTCGAGAAAGAATTCTTTGGTCTATTTTTGACTTGATTTGATTCAATGTTTCTAAACTGTAGTATATAGTAATTCTAAGGTTTTTTTATTCATCTTCTATAATAATGTCATTTGGATAGTGTCTCACCTATTGAATGACATAATAAATAGTATGTTTCAAACAAAGGAAAGTTTTAACAAATTTACAAATACAGAACGCTATAAAGAAAAAGATACACAAATATATAACACTATACAGACAGATATTCACATTCTAGTTTGTTACCTATATTCATTTTTCTTTCTTTTGTCTTTGCTTTACACTTTATTGATTTGCTACATGATGCTTGTTGATTCTTGCTCACCATCTATTTGTAAAAAGTAAGACTAATATAAATTATTCAATGAAATATATACAATCAATATAGAAACAAATGTCTTTGTATGCGGGATAGATCGTGATAGATATAGATTGATCAAAATGAATATAGATTAAGACCTCTTTGTATGCGATATAAATCGTGGTAGAAATATATAGATGATGGAGATAGATCGAAATGAATATAGATTTAGACCTCTTTGTATGCAAGTCAGATCGTCGATTACGACAATTTTGTTGAAGTAGTTAATATGATGTAAACGATTGATGAGGAAGACGATGAACGAAAATGTTTGAGCAAGTTGCTTCATCTTTTGTAGCCCCTTCTTTTTTATGGTATTTTTGTAATTATGAGTTATTGGAGTTTACGTAAATGTTCGTTTATACTTATATAAACGATCGTTGAAACTTCTCTACATGATCGTGTATACTTAAACTTTTTCGTCATCTTTTACTGTTTATTACCTTATCATTTATATATATGGTAATGTACTGAATCGTGTATGATTATTCTTTTATTTTCAAACATGATCAGACGCACATATGAGATAATCGTTAAAGATAATTTACACGATCATTTATATCTAAAGTATTTTGTTATCATTTAACGTTTATTTTTTATCATTTATGTATTTTGTAATTTACAAGATCGTGTGTCAATTGTATATTATTCTACACGATGCCGTCTAATAATCGTTTATTAACATTAGTCGGCGCGCGCGCGAACGATTAATCGTGCGTTTATTGGGGTATTTTTGGTATTTCACATTGTAGGCCTATGGGCTTTTTCCTTTTCTGAAATTGTTCTATAGAATGTAAATAATTTGCCACATTGTTATATTTTTTAAAGGACCCTTAAAGTAAGTCATCAAATTTATTTTGATTTAAAAAAAAAACAATCAACCATATTTTATTTTTCAATTTAAAAAAAAGAACGATTACCTGAAAGAATTTTTATAGGTAATTTTCTTAAATATAACAAAACACCAAAATATTTATGGCCCATATAATAAAATAAAAAGCCCTCGAAATCGACTTTTTTTTTTTAATATTTCAAGTTTGTCTATAACGACCCAACTTTTTATTCTAAGCTGAGGTCATTACTAAAAAGAAACAATAATAAAAGACACTTTCTTGAAAGGAGAAAACTATATTTTCATTAAAAACGGAATACTAAAACTCTGATACATATACGCGGAAGCAAAACTGAGTTCTCATATGGCATGTCAGCATGTTATGGATCATTTTCTACCACTCCCAGCTTTCCTCTACCTTTACCTTCGCCTGAAATATCAAACATAAAAAGAGTGAGTATAAACATATACTCAGTAAGGGACTCACTACTAGTCCCATTAGGTGTCTGTTAACTTCTCATTAGAGTCCTGTAGAGTAGTACCCCTAAACTGGCACGTTCCCAAACATGTGCAATTTGTAATCCTGTAAGAACATCTTTGGTTTTCGGTGAACTCAAAGGAACACCTAGGACAAACTGGTCTTTAGTGGACCCGAAGGAAACACTAAGAGAATCGGGCTGTGAGTGACCCCGACGAGTCACTCATAAACATATCATCTCATACTGGACTGGTGGTACCGTCTGACTACGCGTCATAAAAAGGTGGTGATCCCAAGGAACATCCATGTAAGTACAACTCTAATAGACAAAGTTAACAGAGCATCCTATCCATAGCATGCAACACATCATAACATCATGAACATGTCATGAGTATTAATCTTAACGTCCTTAATCATGTGATTAATATACCATGCATCATCATCAACGTGAATCAGTCATCAACATCAACATAAATCAGTCATAAACAAAATATCAGTCATCATCATCAATCATCAATATAATGTCAGTTATCATTAATAGCATCGAGTTATGCATTTTAGCTATCATCAATGCATAACCATAACTACATGCGGTCTCTTAAATTAGTTCGAATGTCTTGTAATAGAATCTCTTATATTGAGATTTTAAGATATTTTAGTCAAACAAAGTACTCCCTAACTGACAGTAAAAATTCTCTAATTAATTTGATCCTAATCATAAAAGGAAAATTCAATACCTTAATTAATAAAAATAGCAATTGGCTAACATCCAAAAATTGTCCCAAATTAATTAACTTCCAAAAATGGGGTTGAAACCAATTCAACCTTGATTGGAAAAAATCCAAGATTTAAATCTTAAAAATTAGCCAATTGAACATTTAAAGAAACCCCAAATAGATCCAAAATTAAATTAACAAAATATTAATTTAATTTCATTAGCTTACCAAGGTTACCCAAATGGAAGTTGAAAAATTCTCTTATCATTGATGGGAAAATTCATCAATTTAAATCTTCAAGCTTGACAAAGAGACCAATCTTAACTAAAATTAGTGAGGCGATAGCGACAGAGGGTTATCTTAGAGAAGAAGATGAATAACCTTTTTTTTCCTTTTTCCTTTTCTTTCCAACTTAAGCATTTCGATGCTATTTATAGACCCAAATAATAACAATAAAATTTATTATTACTATTATTATTTATATATAATACCAAAATATACGTATATTTTTATTCCCATTATCTTTCCTCAATAAATTCCTTAAATGCATAAAATCTTAAACATTTATAACCATTAATAAGAATAATAAAATACTTCTTTATTATTATTATTTTTCTCTCACCAAAATCTATAACAAACATATATATTTATTTAAACAATCACTCTCTTCTAAATAAATATATCTTTTATCGTCCAATCAAATCAATCATCTCCTTCCTCATAGATTATCTTCTTTTTTAATAATTATATTCCGTCATATAATTAACTTCACTTTTTCATATTAATTATTTATACAAAACCAAATAATTAATATCGTATTCCACAAAAATCCAAATTATTAATTATATTCCACCAAAACCAACTTTTCCCTTCAAAATCTCAAATTAACTTAAACCCTTAATTCTTTTTAATCAATCAAATTTTTTTCAATAAATCACTCATAAAATTCCAACATGAATTATCTTAACCCAATCATAGCAACTTCTCTTCAGAATCAATATTTATCTTTCTCCAAAATAATAAATTATTTTCCACAATAATTGATTATTATTTATCTTTCTCCAAAATAATTGATTATCTTCCACAATAATTAATTATTATTTATCTTTCTCCAAAATAATTATCCTTTTACAAATAATTATATTTTCCCAAAATATAATTATTTTACTTTTTCTTCCTTAATAAATATCTTTTCTCCAAAATACAATTATCTTTTCTTTAAATAATTATATTTCAACAAATATAATTATCTTTTCCTTTCACATAATAATTATATATTTATTTTCACATATACACATAATTATCAAATCTCCAACAAACTTTCACTCTACAATTTAATTAAATAACATCCATAATTATTTAATTTAATTCAACTTCAACAACACTAAAAAAATCCATAACTTTTCTCAAACCTCACAAAATACAATTTAATCAAAATCTCAACAAACACCACATACCAAAACCTCTAATTAATTAAATATTCATCCAATAAATATTTAATTAATTTTAATTCCCACATAAATCAAATAATTCTTATTAAATGAATTCAAAATAACGCCCAATAAATTAAATCAAATTAAACAAAATTAAGATAATCAACTCCAAAATTATCTTAATTTTGGAGTTGATTATCCTAATTTTGTTTATCTTAATTTTGGGGGTGTTACATTGTCATTGTCATTGTCACTTTTGAATTTCGTGCGACTCTGGCTTCTTCCTTCCTTTCTTCTTTTGCAATTTTTCTTTTGAAATTTTTTGAAATCATAATCGTTGTTCTAAAATTATTGTTATTCTTTTTCATTATATTTCTACTATTATTATTTTTTTTCAATGTGCCGTGGACATAGATGAACTACATGATCGTTTATCATAGGACTTTTCAAAACCATCATTTTTCATAAACTACACGGCCGCGTATCATAAACTACAAACTACACGATTGTGTATCATAAACTATACGGTCATGTATCATGATCTACACGATCGTGTACGATGACTTTTCAAAACCGTCGTTTATTATGAACTACACGATCGTGTATCATAAACTACACACAATCATGTATCTTTATCTACACAATCATTTACTAGGATTTTTTTAAAACCATCGTTTTTCATGAATTAACAATTGTGTATCATGAACTACGCAATCATGTATCATTTTCTACACGATCGCGTATCATGATCGTTTAGAAGAAGAATCACATGCGTGTGTATGGCCGGTGTTGATACTACCTATATGATCGCATATTAAGATCGTTTAGAAGAATTACACGTGTGCATTGGCGTATTGGTTAGAGCATTTTTTGTATTTTCCATTATGAGTCTGTGAGCTTTTTCCATTCCAAAATTGTTCTATACAGTATAAATATTTTTCCGGTTTGTTATATTTTTAAAAAATCTTCCATTTTTATATGTATATAAATTTTGCAAAAAAAATACACAATTTTGAACTAAATAATTATTTTAAATGAAAAAACTAAAAATATTTTCAGATATAGTAAAATGTCACAATTTATCTGTAACGACCCAACTTTCCGTACTAAGCTAAGGTCACTACCAAACACCAAAACTCGACCATTCAACATAAAATTTAAAACGGACCAGTTACGATTCATTAAAACATTAAAAATCTTACAAAAGACAGTTTCGGGCCCTATTTTAAATAATCAAAAAGTCACAAAATAAAATATCAAGTCACCAGTTCAAAATCACAAGTCAAAATACTCTGACAAAATACATAGCGGAAGCGATAAGAAAACCAGACGCGTCCATATGGCCTTCACGCATCCTTCCTGCCTCTCGTCGGTCTGCCCCTCGCTGTACCCCTACCTGAAAAGTTAAAGAAGAGAAAGGGTGAGTATAAACATACCCAGTAAGGGACCCACTACCGGGCCCGTTAGGGGACAACAGTTAACTTCCTATTCGGGGGTACCCTACATAACAGTCTAGTGCTCCCGAAGGATGCACATATCAGTCTAGTGCTCCCGAAGGATGCACATATCAGTCTAGTGCTCCCGAAGGGCGCACATATCCGTAAGGCACACTACCCCATAGATGAAGCTAACCGTTACCCCTCAGTCCAAACTAAACTGTCTACATCAGTCACATCCCAACGGCATTCATATCACAGTCCCGCCATAGGCTTCGTCAGTCAGATAGTATAGGTTTAAACATCTACACCCTCAGTTTCTATATGCATTACCGATTCGCACACCATTAGGGAAAACCCTAGATCCAATCGACTAACCAACCAAAAACCGGACTCACTGTCCTTCCCCGTCCAAACTCCATGAACCACATCCAGACCAGTGTTTTACTACATACTGAACCATAACTTCAAGGTCCCTCAACATAAAATCTCAATCCACAATTAGCAGTCACAGTATATTTACATCAGACAAAATATAATATCAGTACTTAACAGTCAACACGCATACAACTATTCAGTACAGTTACTAACGTGTAATCCCCTGTGGATTACTACGTTTTCAGCCTGGACTCGGGGTCCAGTAGTAGGAAAACCCTTACCTGATACTCGGTTATGCCCCTCGATCGAAATCCACGCTCGACAGATCCACCTAACGAAACACGAAAGTTTTAGTTGATGACTTTAGTAGAAGTCGTTTAAAAAAGGTCGGAAGCGACATCCGTTGACTTACCCAAGGAAAGGAAGCTATCTCCAACCAGGCCTGCCGCGGAACCCGAGAACTTAAGCGTCCACTCTGTACTACCTTCAAGGGAGAAAAGTAGGGCCATATCTTAATCCAACATTCAAACTCGAATCGGACGAGGTAACATTAGGGAATTCATCAAAACAATCCTTACCGAAAACTCACCGTGAACCGAAGTGGAGGAAGGAAGGCTTAGGTGGCTCGGCTCGGCTCGGCTTGGACTCGGCTCGGCTCGGCTCGGCTCGGCTCGGCTCGGCTTAACTCGGCTTGGTTCTCGGCTCGGCTCGGCTTGGTTCGGCTCGCGGCTCGGCTCACTCGGCTCGCGGCTCGGCTCGCTCGGCTCGCTCGGCTCGGCTCACTCGGCTCGCTCGGCTCGGCTCACGCGGCTCGCTCGGCTCGCTCGGCTCGGACTGGAAACGGATTATGGGTCGGGTCAGCTTGGAACCGGGTCGGGTCGGCTTCACCTCACGGCTCGTGTATCCTTTTTCCCTTCCGGCGACGACGGCGCTTCCCTCTGTGCTCTGTCGGCGTCGGAAACACGAGCTGATGACGGAGAGGAAGCCGGCGGTGGTAGAAACGAAGAGAGAGAGGTGGAGAAGCGTCGGCTGATGGAAGCGAAACGGAAATGGTTGGAGGCCGCGGCGAACGTCCGGCGAGGCTACGCACACCGACGGAGATGGGGATAGGGCAGAGGACGGAGACGGAGATGATGGTGATGGTGGCGGTGCAGAGACGAGGAAGGAAGGGATGGAGGAAGAAGAGGAGATGGATGGGGCTCGGGGCGGTGGCGCGGCGTGAGGAAGGAGGAAACGAAAGAGGAGAAGAAAATTTGGATGGGGGGGGGGCGGCGCGAATTAGGGTTTTTTAAAATAATAATAATTTTTATTATATATATATATATTAATAAAAATTATAATAATAATAAAGTAATATTAATAATATATTAATAATATTAATATTAAACAAATAATAAATTAATATTATGTAATAATAATGTTTATTGTTTTAAAATAATAATATTTCTATAATATTGATTAATAATAATAATTACAATATTAATATTATAACAAATAAAATAAATATTAATAATAATAATATAATTAATATTCTATTATTATTATATCAACTTGCACTTTACATAAAACGAGAAAAATTTTACCTTAAATTTTCGGAGCGTTACATTATCGATGATAGATAATAATATATTATAGTAGTTGATATTGATAGACGATTGTGAAATTTTTTTATATTTCTAAACATTTTTGTTCATTTGAAAGAAACACTTTTGTACCTAATGTAATAATTTGAGTTGTAGACTTTTGCACCTAAAACTCTATGTCGTGGATCTCACCTTACAAATCAACAATCTTTCTTCTTTTATTAATAAAATGGTTAGTTGCATAAATGACATTTAAGTTAAAAACAATATAATATATTGTACAAGAATATATTAATTACATATATAGCACAAAAATTAGTAAAAGACTAAAAAGGCAAGCCTAACACAAAAAATGAACATTAATAAATGTTATCAATTACTTTCATTGATAATTTTTAACACCCAAAAAATTAAGATAATTTTGAAGTTAATTATCTTAATTTTGTTTAATTAGATTTAATTTGTTGAGCGTTATTTTTTAATTCATTTAATGAGGATTATTTGATTTTGGTGGAAATTGAAATTAATTAAATATTTGTTGGATGAATATTTAATTAATTAGAGGTTTTGGCATGTGGTGTTTGTTGAGATTTTGATTAAATGGTAAGTTAGGAGAATTAAGTAAAGTTGTGAATTTGTAGTGTTGTTGAAGTTCAATTAAATTAAATAATTATGGATGTTATTTAATTAAATTGTAGAGCAGAAAGTTTTTTGGAGATTTGATAATTATATGCATATGTGGAAATATATATAATTATTATGTGAAAGAAAAAGATAATTATATTTGCTGAAATATAATTATTTAAAGTAAAGATAATTAATTATTTTAGAGAAAGATAAATAATAATTAATTATTGTGGAAGATAATTAATTATTCTGTAGAAAGATAAATGTTGATTCGGAGAGAAGTTGTTATGATTGGGTAAATAAGGAAAAAGAATAAATTGGATTTATTTAAAAGAAAATTGATAATTATATATTGAAATATAATTATTAGGAAAAAGGAATGTGTAACTTTAAATTATTTGGGTGTTATATTAAAGATTGGAACTAGATTTAATGGTTGGGTTAAGATAATTCACGTTGGAAGTTATAATGATTTATTGGAAAAGATTTGATTGATTAAACTAATTAAGAATTTAAGTTAATTTGAGATTTTGGAAGAAAAAGTTGGTTTTGGTGGAATTAGATTTAATTGAGCATATATATATATATATATATATATATATATATATATAATTAATAATTTGGAAAAGTGAAGTTAATTATATGATGAAATATAATTATATTTGTTTGGAAAATAAGATAATACATGAGGAGAGAGATGGTTGATTTGATAAGACGAAAAAGATATATATTTATTTAGAAGAGAAAATAATGGTTTAAATAAATTTATATGTTTATTACAGATTTTGGTGAGAAATAATAATAATAATAAAGAAGTATTATTATTATTATTATTAATTGTTATAAATGCCTAAGATTTTGTGCATTTAAGGAATTTATTGAGTAAAGATAATGGGAATAAAGATATATATATATATATATATATATATATATATATCTTTGGTATTATATATATATCCTAAAAGGAAAAGAAAATAATAATAATAAATATTATCGTTATTATTTGGGTCTATAAATAGCATTGGAATGCTTAAGTTAGAAAGAAAAGAAAAAAGAAAAAGGTTTTTCATCTTCTTCTCTAAGATAACCCTCTGCTGTTGCCGCCTCACCAGTTTTAGTTAAGATTGGTCTCTTTGGAAAGCTTGAGTATTTAAAGTGATGAATTTTTCCATCAAGAATAAGAGAATTTTTCGACCTCCATTTGAGTAACCTTGGTAGGCTAAGGTAATTAAATTAATATTTTTTAATTTAATTTTGGATCTATTTGGGGTTTCTTTAAAGATTCAATTGGCTAATTTTTTAAGATTTAAATCTTGGATTTTTTCCAATCAAGGTTGAATTGGTTTCAACCCCAATTTTTTAGAAAGTTAATTAATTTGGGAGAATTTTTTAATGATAGCCAATTGCTAATTTCATTAATTAAGATACTGAAATTTCCTTTTATGATTAGGATCAAGTTAATTGGATACTGTAAGCTAAGGAGTACTTTGTTTGGCTAAAATCTCTAGGTAAGAGATTCTCTTGCTAGACTTTCGACTAAAATTAAGAGATCGCATGTGTGTATGGTTATGCATGAGTGATAGCTAAATTGCATAACTCGATGTTATTTATGATGACTGACATTGTATTGATGATTGATGATTGATGACTGATGTCATGTTATGACTAGTAGTATGTTGATGATGACAATTGCGTTATGTTTATGATTACGATATTTGGTTAAGTATGCTAGATTGTTATGTTATGTCATGTTTACGATGATGTTATGTCATGTTACATGCTACGGATAGGGTTACTGTTAGCTTATTCTATTAGAGTCGTACCCACATGGGTGTCCCTCGGGATCACCACCTTTTTTTATGATTGTGTAGTCTGACGGGATTACCAGTCCATTATGACATTGACATTGACATAGACATGATTACGAGTGATTCGACGGGATCACTCACAGCCCGATTGTCTTAGTGTTTCCTTCAAGTACACTAAAGATCAGATTGTCCTAGGTGTTCCTTTGGGTTCACCGAAGACCAGATTTGTTCCAATGGGATCACAGTTTGCACGTGTCAGGAACGTAGAGGTATTTCTTTACAAGACTCTAATGGAAAGTTAACAGACACCTAGCGGGACTAGTATTAGGTCCCTTACTAAGTATATGTTTATATTCACTCTTTCTATGTTTAATATTTCAGACGAAGGTAAAGGTAGAGGAAAGCTGGCGAGCGATAGAAAAGGATCAGTGACATGGCATATGGGAACTCAATTTTGCTTCCGCGTATATGTATCAGTGTTTTAATATTCCGTTTTTTAATAAAAATTTAGTCTTCCCTCTTTTCAAGAAAGTGTCTATTGTTATTGTTTCTTTTTAGTAATGACTCTAGCTTAGTATAAAGAGTTGAGTCGTTACATAATTGTTGTCAATGAATATCACCAATAGTTGTTATCTCTAATAACTTTAAAAGAAAATATGTTATCAATTGCGATCACCGATAGTTGATATCAATGGTGCTGTTATCAACGATAACTTCTAATTTGAGGAATATGTTGATAGCAGCTATCATTGGTAGCTGCTATCAGTGATAGCTTTCAATTTGAGAAATTTACTATCAATTATTATCACTAATACCTATTATTACTGATAGTTGCTATAAGTGATGGAAACATGTGCATTGAAGGATAAATTCAAAATTTTAAACAATTTTACATGTTAACTGGTAAATTTTGCTATATTTGCAAATCACACTAACTTAAAAGTGGCTTAAAGAAAAATCATTTTTGAACTATCGTATCCCATCCACCAATATTAAAACAAATATGCATTTTTGTCCTTTAAAATATTATGATATTAACAGTAATTGTAATTTATTATTTTTACATATAAGTAATAATTAAAATGAAAAAAAAACCCACGAATTCATGGTCTATCTAAAAGCAATGTATTAACTATATAATTTTTAGAATTTTTGTATGAGGTATTCTTATTTATTTAATATAAAAAAATAAAATTAATATTACATATTAACTATTTGTTGTCTTTTCAATAGTTTGTGATTGGGGTAAGATATGAGTTATTATAGTTCTAGGTTATTTTAGTTGGGTTACAATAGTTTGTGTATAGGATGGAGATTATTTTAGTTTAGGGTATAATAGCATGTGTTTGAGGTGTGAACTATTTTAGTTTGAAAATGAAATAGTAAATATTATAGCAAAGAATAAAAAAATGATGAGCATAAATTCTTTTCCATTTCAAGAATGTCTTGCAACAAATAGTAAATGCTATAGCAAATTAAAAGATTTATTAATATTTACTATAGCTAACTAGAAACTTTTTAATAGTATTTATTGTAGCAAATGGGTGATTATAATAATCTTATATATGTTGGAATTTTTGTCCTAAAACTCGTAGTTTGTAGTTTAAATTGTATTCTATATAATAAAGTGTTTATTGAGAACTTGTTAGTGAAAATTGAATACTCTAATCTTGAATCCAATAAACTAAGGTCCCGAGGCTATCTAATATATACTTAAACTTTATGTAGAGACATAAACGTAGATCAAGTTCGAGGGTATAACCTAAACGGTCAATGGTATATGAATAAGGTTGCACATCTTATTCTAGGGACATTATGGATACGACCCGCTTTGTAGTTAGTAAAAACGATGTGATTCTAAATCGTTCATGTAGAGACATGAAAGTAGAGACATCCTATGTAAAGAGTTTATATAAGACTTGAACCATGAAATAGTCACTTTTAAGTTATAACACCATTGACTATATAAAACTGACTATTTTGATTATTGATGACCTAGGTAACTTAATCTTAATCCTGAGCTAACTATGAACTTCTGTTCACAAGAAATTATTCTTAGATCTGCATGGGTGAGGACAGCTCAATAGCGCTGGCCCAATAGGTCTCCCATTTTAGGAGTAACACTAGGTAGATTGCTAGGGACATGAGGTGCAAGATAAAATTCACTCCTACTCGCTTTAGGATATCACGTCCCACCCCAAATGCCACTTTATGTGACCATATGGGATTGTGTTACCTAGACACCCACTGCATATCACTCCATGAGATGATGCTCGGAACGTCTAGTAAGCGAAACAACTTCTTAACTTGTCTCTTCGCGAAGCCTTTGCCTCGAACTTAGACTTTTTATTGTAGCAGAAATTCATAACTTTTGAATTTTGCTCCATCACCTAGTACTCTTTGCATGATACAAATCAAATTTAGCTTCTAGGTGATCAACTCGAATGATAATAATACAATAGAAATGATAATAATAAAGAACCTCGCAGCCACAAACGAGGGAAACACATAGAGAGGAATTATCACCTGATACAGGAGATTGTGCAATGAGGGGATGTGAACGTCACCGAGATCGCTTTGGAGCACAATATTGCTGATCCATTTACGAAGACTCTCACGGCTAAAGTGTCCGAGAGTCTTTAAAACTGACCATCGAAGGAGGGTTAAACGCTACCTCCTTACGAGAACAATCTATGCTGGCATGGTTAGCGGCCAACCAATCCATACCCAGAATTACATCAAAGACGAGCATGTCCCGGACTAACAGCGTTACTTCAATCACATGGCCTGCTATCTCAATCTGGCATGCTTTCACCTTTTCCTTCGACAACATACACTCCCCAGAAGGAGTAGATACTGATAAAACATGGTGTAGGGGCTCTACCTCTAAGCGGGCATGTAACACAAATGCAGAAGAGATAAAAGAATGTGACGAACCCGAATCAAACAAAACTAAGGCGTAATGCCCCAATACTGGAAGCGTACCTGTCACCACCGTGCCTGCTCTCTCAGCCTCTGTCTTATTGGTAGCAAAGACTTTACCCTGATGTGGAGCACCTGCTCCCTGATTCTGTGCATTCCCGGTAAGTCTCATCATGCATCTATCAGCTGTATGCCCCTTTTGCCTACACTTGAAGCAAATCCTGGTCCCGAATAAACAACGGCCCAGATGGTGCTTCCCACAAGTGGTACACAACGGCTTCCCTCTGGTAGCTTCCCCTGCCTCAAAAGGTTTCTGCTGGAAACGGCGAAACTCACCACCTGATCTGAAGTTCCGCTGTGGCACTGAAATAGGCTGCTGCTCAGCCTTCCTTTTCTGTCCTGAGGTCGAACCTCTACCTGCAACCTTGGACGAGTTAGCCCTCTCCTGTAAACTGAGATCCACTGCCAGGCGCAGTGCATCGACATGAGTGACGGGTCGGAAGGCTCGGACCAAACCCTGGATGTCCAGTCTGAGGCCTCTAACAAACTTATCAGCTCTGGCCGCCTCAGTCGCTATCATCTCGGGAGTGAAGCGGGATAACATGTCAAACTCCGCATCATACTGCTCCACCGTCATCTCGTCCTGCTCTAAGTTCAGGAACTCCTGCCGCTTGGCATCTCTCAAACTAGCAGAGAAGAATTTCGCATAGAAACTCTCCTTGAACTGTTGCCAAGTGATCTGACCCACGTCACCCCCTAACATTCTCTCTGTAGTCTCCCACCATGCAGTACCTCTGTCTGTCAACATGAAAACAGCACATTAAACTTTCTGATCCTCAGGGCACTTCATATACTGAAATATGGTCTCCAAAGACGATAACCACAGCTGAGCCCTGGTGGGGTCCTCCAAAGACCCATCGAATGTCGTGGGATTATACTTCCTGAAATTCCTCAAGTGCTTGGCCTCTGCTGACAACTGATCCGGCGCGACCTGGGGCACAACTGGAACTGGAGTAGGAACTGGCGCATGAGCTAGCGGGGCAGGCTACTGCTGCTTCCCCATCTGCATAATCAAATCCCTGAACCTCTGCTCCATAGCAGCGAGGTCTACATGAGTAACTGGCGCAGCCGGGTCGGTGGCTTGGGCTACAGGCTGCACCTCAGGTTGAACACATCCTGCTCCCTTTCCTCGGCCTCGTCGGCCACCCCTACGTGCACCTCTCCTTGGCGGCATTTCCCTAACAACCACCAATGATCCCTTTAGTCATATGTAATAATTAACTTCGCAGTTTAACTTAGGCAAGGTAATGCATATAGAGTTATACATATAATTTCATGAGAGCGTACCTGACGACTGGCAAGGATCGTTTTAGCCATAAGGACACAAAACACAGACTCACATCATAAGTCAGTCTACAGAACCTAAAACTTAGGCTCTGATACCAACTGTAACGACCCAACTTTCCAGACTAAGCTGAGGTCACTACTCAGTACTAAGACTCGACCAATAAACACACAAACTCATAAAGGACCGGTTACGATTCATTAAAAACGTTTAAAAATATTACAAAAGCAGTTTCGGGCCCTATTTTAAATCACAGTCACGAGAGTTTCAAATACAATACTCAAATCATCGAACACAAAATCATAAAACCAAATATTCTAAACATGACTCGATCCAACAAGGGAAAATAACGAATAACAAAATACATCAGCGGAAGCATAAAGAAAACCAGACGCGTCCATATGGCCTTCACGCATCCTTCTTGCCTCTCGTCGGTCTGCCCCTCGTTGTACCCTTACCTGAAAAGTTAAAGAAGAGAAAGGGTGAGTACAAAATATACCCAGTAAGGGACCCACTACTGAGTCCATTGGAGAACAACAGTTAACTTCCTATTCAGGGGTACCCTACGTAAACAGTCTAGTGGTTTCGTAGAACGTACACATCAGTCTCGTGATCCCGAAGGATGCACGTATCAGTCTAGTGACCCCGAAGGATACACCTATCAGTCTAGTGATCCCGAAGGATGCACATATCCGTCTAGTGATCCCAAAGGATGCACATATCAGTCTAGTGATCCCGAAGTATGCACATATCAGTCTAGTGATCCCGAAGGATACACCTATCCGTAAGGTACACTACCCCATAGAGGAAGCTAACCGTTACCCCTCAGTCCATACTAAACCGTCTACAACAGTCACACTCCAACAACGTTCATATTACAAATTCAGTTGCTATATGCGTTTCCAATTCACACACCATTGTGATATTCCTTAGATCCAGTCAACTAGTCAAACCAGAATCGGACTCATAGTCCTTCCACGACATAACTCCATGATCAATATCCATACAATAGACTACCACATACCTAACCTTAAGACTTTAAAGTCCATCAGCATACAATTCCAGTTCACAACGTAGCCCATTAACATAACTACAATATACAGAACATCTGGGCATCGGTGTCTATCCTAAACAACTCTTTACACCCGATGGCACACAAGCTACAACTAGTGGTCACGTTACCTTTAATCAGACAAAAGCATAACAGCGATACTTAATAGTCAGACATGCATCAATTCATTCAATACAGTTACTAACGTGTAATCCCCTGTGGATTACTACGTTTCCAGCCTCGATCCGAGGTCCAGTAGTAGGAAATCCCTTACCTGATACTTGGTTATGCCCCTCGATCGAGTCCACGCTCAACGGATCCACCTAAACGAAATCACAAGGATTTTAAACGATGATACTAGTAGGAGTCATTTTTAAATGGTCCTAAGCAACATCCGTTGACTTACCCGAGAAAAGGAAAGCTATCTCCAAATAAGGCTGCAGCGGAACCCGAGAACTTGAACGTCAACTCCTTAATACCTTCGAGAAACGAAAGGTAGGACCATGTCTTATTCCAACATCTAAACTCGCATCGGTTATAGCAACATTAGGAAATTCATCAAAATAAACCTTACCGAAGACTCACCGTGACTCGAAGTGGAGGAAGGAAAGCTTAAGTGACTCAGCTCGGCTCGACTCACTCGCAACTCGCGGCTCACGGCTCACGGCTCAACTCGGCTCTTGGCTCGGCTCGCGGCTCGGCTCGCGGCTCAGCTCAACTCAGCTTGACTCGGCTCGCGGCTCGGCTCGCGGCTCGACTCAACTCGCGGCTCGTGGCTCGGCTAAACACGCAGCTTGGCTTGGTTTGGATTCGTGGCTCGGGTCGGCTTGGATTCACGGCTCGGGTCGGTTTGGTTCAGTTCGGCTGATGTTCACGGTTCGACTTGCAAGACCGGAGATCCACGAGCGTTGGAGGTTCGTCGTCGGCTGCTTGGCGAACGACGCGGCGGAGGGCGGCTGGGCGTCGGCAGACACGGTCGGACGAAGGACGCAAGGCGACGTCCGGTTGCGTGAGACCGAGAGGGAGATCGGAAAAGGATGGGGCCGCGGCGAACGAACGCTGGAGCTGTGAAGTTGCCGACGACGGAGACGGAGACGGAGACAGAGGTGGAGACAGAAGAGAAAGATGGTGACTGGCAGTGGCGATTTCGTTGGGTGAAGAACGGAGGAAGGGAAAGAAGAAAAAGAAGGAGAAAACGGAAGCGGCGGCGGAGGGGGGGGGGGGGAGAGACGCGCACGGGTTAGGGTTAATTTAAAATATATATATATATATATATATATATATATATAATAGTATAATAATAATAATAATAATAATAATAATAATAATAAATAATAATAATAATAATGATATTAATATTAAATAATAAATATAATATTAAATAATAATATTATTAATATTAAATAATAATATTATTATTAATATTAAATTATAATAATAATAATAATAATAAATAATAATAAATAATAATAATAATATAATTAATATTATATCATTATTATATCAATTTACAAAATATTAAATTTAAAGAAATTTGTATCCCTAAATTTCTTTTTCGACCCTCTTCGAAGGAAACCGAGAATTTACACAAAATTTTTAAATTTCCGAAAAAAAAAATCACACAAAAATGATAAAATTTACCTCGAAAATTCGGGGCGTTACAATACATCCTATAGTGACTATAGTTTTAGTCCAAGTAGGAGTTTGTTGGGTTTAATGTCCTAAAACTCATAGATAGTAAATATAATATATTGACTATTATTAATAAAGTGTTGTATTATTATAATTTCAATAAGAGTTATTGATTATATTATTAATTTTGTCTTAATAACCTAGATCCAATAAACTAACATCTTAAGTTGTTTGATGAATCTTGAACAATATGTAGAGACATAGAGGGATCAATATCTTTTTTTATTAATTTCTTTCTATTCTATCGCTATCGGCCTCATATCTCTATCATGTGTTCAATAGTTTGCTTCTGTGGTTGTTTTGGTTGCATTTCGATACTACTTTTGGACTCCAGGATTTTGTTGTTTGGTTCGTGGTTGTGTACCTTCCTTTGACGGTAATGTAGTTTTTTTTTCTCTTTCTCTAAAGTGGTCAGGGTTTTGGAGTGAGGAAGTTTTTAGAGGTAGTGGTGGTGAAGAAGTTTTTATTCTATGAAAATATTTGGATTTCGAAGGTGAATGAAGCTTGTAAGGTACGATTGTGCCAGTTTTATGTGTTATGCAATATGTGAAACTTATGTAGATTTATTTGAGTTTAACAAGTTCTTTCTAGAAGTTTTGACAATGTATCTAAGTAAAATTAGTTTGTTGCTTTGTTTTATTTTCAGTTTTAGCTTCTTTATCTTGCAATAGGACTTAGCGAGGCTACATTTTGCATTTTTTGATTGAGAATTTGTATTTCATTACGATAGATTGAAAGTTCAACTTTCAGATCCTATTTAAGGAACTAGGAGTCCTATTCAAAACCCCAAACGAGGGAGCAATTCTAATGTAACACTTTTTTTTTTCTTCTATGCTTTAGATTTTTTTTTTGAAATCGTATAGCTTGTTTCTTATGTCTTTTAAAAATTATACCGTGCACTTGTGACTAGAATAATTCATGATGATAAGGTATATATATATATATATTTTTTGATATTTCTCATATAACCGGCTTGTAGCATTTTCGTTTCATACTTGAAATTTTATTTACTGTTCCCATTCTTGTAAATGGTACTGAGCTAGTAATATTAATTCTACAATGTTACATGTTAGATTATAATTGTTGGATAATCTATTAGCAAAGGTCATTTGTTTTGAAATAACATAGTGTGACATTGAAAACCTCTGGAACATAGTTGAAATTTTAAATTTGTTGCAAATAGTTGCAACACTCTCCCCGAGTTATTGTGTAGAATAATAAAGGGTTTAGTCCAAGAAGGGGTCATTACATCACTTTGTTTAGTCTTGTTGCCTAACTTCTTTGCTCAAATTTGTTGCAGGTCCTAAGTAACATGTTATTGTTTTATTATCTTGTAATACCCTTGAAGGAGATTTTGTGCCTCAAAAGCAAATGTATAAAGGTGACCTACTATATCCATAATGTTGGGTTTAATGTCCTAAAACTTGTAGATAGTAAATATAATACATTGACCGTTATTAATAAAGTGTTTTATTAATATAATTTAAATAAGTGTTTTATTATTATAATTTTGTCTTAATAACTTAAATCCAATAAACTAACATCCTAAGCTGTTTGATGAGTCTTGAACTGTATGTAGAAACATACAGGGATCAATGTTCAAGATCAACTTAAAGGGTCTATAGTATAGGGTTAAGGTTGGGTACCTTATCTTGGAAACACTATGGATACGGCTCACTTTGTAATTGATACAAACACATTGATCCAACGCGTTCATGTAGGCGACATGCGAGTGAGGGTATCCTATACAATGAGTTTGCATAAGACCGGACCACGAAATAGTAATCACTAGATGTAACTCCGTTAACTAGTTGAGTTTCTATTTCATTAGGATGACCTAGGTAGCTTAGTCTTAATCTTGAGTGCATTATGAACTCTTGTTTGTGAGGGATTCTCCTTTGATTTGTACAGGTGAGAGTGACAAGATTATTGACTCAATATGCTTATCATTTTGGGGACAAAATCAAGTGGAGAGCTGGGACCATAATCACAAGATGGAATTTACTCATTCCCGACTTTAGGGTATGTAGATAAGTGTTCCCTTAAATGGTGTCTCCAAGACTTGAATAAAGAGCCCTACCCTCTTTATGGCACGTTTCTGTTTAGTGGTTGGATCATAAACAGGTTGTTCATTAGAGGAGCACTGGTGTTTAAGGACTAGAAGTAACCTAGGGGTAAAACGGTAATTTGACCCAGCTGGTGTCACAAACACTTGTGAAGGACTAACTTACTGGTATTGGTCTATATCCATGGACATCGAAATATATCTATAGTGAGAAAAGTTCAGTTGTTAGTCTTTAGTGGAGTGTACATAGTTAACGAATATTGATTAATGTGGTTAATGAGTTTAGCCAATTAATCTCATATCATTGTAGCTTCTGATCTGTAAGTCCATTAGGTCTCCTTTCTAGCTCATAAATGGTAATGAGATTTAATTGTATTGGTTGTAATTTGAAATGTTCAAATTTACTTTAGAAATTAATATAATATATGGTGATGCATTATAATATAAAGTTTATATTGTAATTAGACTTTAATATATAAATTTAATTTTGGATATGATTCAAAATTAATTTATGAAAGAATAAAATATTTGAATAAATTCAAATATTAATTTAGTGTGAATTAGATTCATACTAAAACTATAGGTTAAAATTTAATGTGTATATAATATATATTAAAACTATAGGTTATGAAAGAAACTCATATTTGAATATGATTCAAATTTGGATTAAATTAAATATTAAATTGATTAATTGGAGAATTAATTAATAGATTAATAGTTTAGTTTAATTTGATTTAATTAAATTTGGTTTAATTAAATTAATTAAATTAAAACTATAAGTTATACGAGAGATATTCATTTTAATTAAATTAAAACTATAGGTTATACGAGAGATATTCATTTAAATATGATTTCAATGAAATATTAATTAAATATGATTTAATTAATTAATTAAATTATTTATTTAATTTAATATTAATATTAATTTAATATTAATTTATTAAATTCATAGGGAACGTGGGTGGTTTTCCCACGTTTCCATTTTTCTCTCAACTATCGAGAGTTACTGGTATGCATTCACAGAATAGTTCTGTGACTTCTACGTACGTAAGATACGATTCTCTCTAAAAAAAATTCTCTCCAATAATTCCCTCATTCTAATTTGGTTCCCAGAAACTATCTCAATCGAGAGAATAGGAAGGTTTCCAAGTAGTGGTGCCCCAAATTGGCATTTGGTTGATTTAGAGTCGTTAACGTGCGTAAATTTTTCTTCTCTATTTTATTTCTTGAAAGTATGACTAGCCATAGAAATTATTTTTGTAGTTTCGTTTGCCAATGTATTGGTATTTTTAGATTTCCAATTTAAATTGAGTTAAGGTCTTTATTATTTTTTAGTTGCGTGCGGCTTTTATCCCTTCACATAAGTTATGTCCTTGTGAAGTGCTAATTGCTATGTAATTAATAAGTTTATCTTCCTACATAAACCCTTATGTTCTTCATTGTAAATTGCTTATTGTCATGTCAGTGCTTTCTATATGTATGATGAAATAAATTTCATTAATACTTTATGAAATAAATTTCATTTGCTCTCTTTAACCTTGATGCCTGGCATATCCCTTTCATTAGATGTTTTCCATTTTAACATTATGATTAAATAAAAGGGGAAAAGCATAAAGAGATATAGTTTCAGCCTATCACCCTCTTATTTGAAATAATTGTTTTATCTTATGTTATGTGTATCGGCTTATAATCTATTTGCTCTAGTTAGTAAATACCATAAATAGTTTACTGAGCTTGTCCATCATTCTTCAGGCTTTCCTATTGCTCTCTACTAAACAAACAGTTGAAAACCTCCTAGTTTCCAAAGAACAAATTGCAAGTGGTTCCGTCTTGGAAACTTGCAAGAATTTGGTATTAGTTTTTAATTGCCTCAGGATGTTGGACAAGTAGGTTTCTCGTCTTTTATCTTTGATGGATTCCATTGTCTTTATGTCTCAATAGTCAACTCAATAGTTAAACTTCTCGCTTTCTTTGTTGTTGGAGTAGCTAAACGATCGTGTAAGAAGGTAAAAAATTGTGTAGAAAGTTAAGCGAATGATCGTGTAGAAATCTAAGTGATCAAGTTGAAAGCTAAGCAATTGTTTAGATAGTCAGGCGATCAGGTAGAAAGCTAAGTGATGACTTATAGAAATACAAGTTATCATAGTTTTTTAGAGAGAATAATGAGACCAAAATGTATAAGAAATGTGTCAAAACATGTAGCTTATGTTGTAAATTCAAAAATATTTGGAAATACACTTTACATAAGCTTTCGTGCCTGTTTCACCCTATTTTTAGTGTCTAAACGCAGGATTATGAACAAAAGAAGAAACTAACAATCACAGAGGAACTCGCATGTGATGGAAAAATGAGACATGCACAGCGGAAGAACGGATAAAAGAAATACTTTAGATGCATTTAAACTAATTTAGAAGTTAACATGCTTAAAAGCCCTAATTAAAACAAATTAGGGTTAAGAGAAATACATACCTTTGAAGCTTCCCAATCCTCGAAATCTCCTTACGAATACGAACTGTAACCACCACTAGTGTTGACCCGCTATTCTCCAGACTTAGAACCGAATTGCGGGACCCGTTAAGTGAAGAAAAAATAAGGGAGAGGGATGAGAAAAGGGAGGAAGAAACCAACATCTTGGTTATGTGAGAGTGGTGAGAAAAAATTGTTAAAAGTTCGAGTAATTTCTAAAATTCTCCAAAAAGTTTTTTTTTTAATAATTTCTAAAATTTTCAAGAGTCTAAAGAATTTTCTAAACATATTTTTATATAAAATTTACATGCAAGATGCATGAAAATCTTTACCAAAAATCAACAACTCATTCTCCACTTAGACTTAATGGGCTATATCTTCGTTCAGGTCACCATCTCTATCGTTCTCTAAAACTATGTGCATCTTCGTTCAGGTCACCATCTCTGTTTTGCAAATGTTCGTGCGTTCTTCCAGTTCGGTGGTTCATTTCACTTCTCTGCAGATTTGAGACATCGACTCCTTCCCGTGCAATTGAGGTAATAATTTTGCTAAGATCCCTTGAATATTCTCACATTATAAATTGGTGCATTAATTTCTTGTTTAATTATGTAATAGATGGTGAAAAAAATCATATTAACATCAAGTTAATATAAAAACTCATTATACTTAATTTTTTCGTAATAAATAATTTGTTCATTTTACCATTTTTGACAATTTTCCGATTGAAAATTAAATTATAATTTGAAATCCAACAAAATGTTGGATTCTTCCACTAACTTTAGTCCAAAAGGCAATATGGTCATTTGACCAATTAAGTCAAAGAGTCAAAATCAAACTTTGACTTTTTCAAGTCAAAAGTCAACATTTTTACTTTTTACCATTTTATCCGTCTTGACTAATTTCGACCTCTCGAGCATGAATCTACATTCATTTTTCCAAAATTCAAATCATATTTGAATATAAAGCCGGTCAAAGTTTGACTTTTCAAAGTCAAAATGGTCAAAAGTCAACATTTTGACTCTTTTGACTTTTCACAAATTCGACAATTTTCATCAATTTCGAGCTTCTAAACATGAATCCGTATTCATATTTTTAATATTTAAATCACATTTAAACATAAAGCTCTATAACCAACGGCTATATCACATACATTCGTTAATTTTTCTCTCTCTACCTAATTCGAACAATTTGAATTATTCCAACATATTGTTCTAAATTAATTCTATATGAGCTAGCAGGGAAACCTAATGGACCTATAGATAATCGGCTCCAATGATCCAAGATTAACTGGCTAAACCCTTTTAGACCGAGCTAATCAACATTCGTTAACTAATAGGTCATTCCACTAAAATTTCGTAGTTGCACTCCTCTCACTATAGATATATTTCTGGTCATCTGATATAACCATAATCAGTCAGTTAATCATTCACAAGTTGTTCATAACCTCAGTTGGGTCAAAATATCGTTTTACCCCCGAGACTACATCTTGTTCCTTAAGTTCCACTAATCCACTATTGAACATTTCGTTTAAGGTCCAACCTATAAACCGAATCCCTCTCGGGCCAATGAGAGGGCAGGATCCCTTGTTCAACGATGTTATAACTTAAAAATGAGTATTTAATGGTTCCAATCTTATGTAAACTCTTTACATAGGATATCCTCACTCCCATGTCTCTACATAAACGATTTAGGATCACATCGTTTGTACTAACTACAGAGTGGACCGCATTCATAGTGTTCCCGAAATAAGGAGCCCAACCTTATTCATACACTCTAGACCGTTTGGACTATAAACTCGAACTTGATCCACATTTATGTCTCTACATAAAGTTCAAGTCTACACTAGATAGCCTTAGAACCTTAGTTAATTGGATTCAAGATTATAGTATTCTATTTTCAATAATAAATTCTCAATAACCACTTTATTGAATAGAATATAATTTTAACTACAAACTATGAGTTTTAGGACATAAATTCCAAAAACGCGAAGACTAGACGAGAAGACCATATCAGTAGGCGAGAAGAGGTTCGCTAGAAGACAAAAGTAGTAGTTAGAGTTGATGTGACTTGACATGGAAGCAGTTTTCAACACTGACATGTTCAGAATATTAAATTTTCTTCATAAGTCTACCTATATAAAGGACTTCATCACCATAAAAAAGGGAGGTCGTGTAACGACCCAACTCTTTATACTAAGCTGATGTCATTACTAAAGAGAAACAATAACAAGAGACACTTTTTTTAAAGGAAGGAAACTACATTTTCATTAATTAAGATACTGAGTTTTCCTTTTATGATTAGGATTAAGTTAATTGGAGAATTTTAGTGTCAGCTAATGAGTACTTTGTTTGGCTAAAATCTCCAGGTAAGAGATTCTCCTACTAGACCTTCGAACTGAATTTAAGAGACTGCATGTAATTATGATTATGCATTAATGGTAGCTAAACTGCATAACTTGATGATTGATGATGATGACTAATATTATGTTAATGACTGGTAGTATGTTGTTGATGATTGTTGATGTTTATGTTAATGCATGATATATTAATCGCATGATTAAGGACGTTAAGATTAATACTCATGCCATGTTATGATGTTATGTTATGCTACATGCTATGGATAGGGTGTTCTGTTAACTTTGTCTATTAGAGTCGTACCCGCATGGGTGTCCTTCGGGATCACCACCTTTTTAGGACTGCGTAGTCCGACGGGACCACCAGTCTAGCATTGACATTGACATAGACATGATTCGAGTGATTCGATGGGATCACTCGCAGCCCGATTGTCTTAGTGTTTCCTTCGGGTACACTAAAGACCAGATTGTCCTAGGTGTTCCTTAGGGTTCACCGAAGACCAGATTTTGTTCCTACGCGATCACAAGATTGCACGTGTTCGGGAACGTGCTAGTTCAGGGGTACTTCTTTTCAGGACTCTAATGGGAAGTTAACAGACACCTGACGAGACTAATAGTGGGTCTCTTACTAAGTATTTGTTTATACTCACTCTTTCTATGTTTAATATTTCAGGTAAAGGTAAAGGTAGACGAAAGCTGGTGAGCGACAGAGAAGGATCCGTGACATGCCATATGGGGACTCAGTTTTGCTTCCGCGTCTATGTTTCAGTGTTTCAACATTCCGTTTCTAATGAAAATTTAGTCTTTCCTCGTTTTAAGAAAGTGTCTATTGTTATTGTTTCTTTTTAGTAATGACCTCAGCTTAGTATAAAGAGTTGGGTTGTTACAGGTCGACTGTGTGAAGAGTCATATATCTGTGAACCGGCGAAAGAGGCCTGAATGGACCCTAGTTCGTGCCTGAAGGGGCCCGACCTTAGAGAGTGGTGAAAAGGGCTAGCCTTTCCACCGTTTGTAAAGTTTTTCTTCATCTTCTCTGATCATTCTAAGAGTGGAATCTTAAGGTTTGAGTGAAGAAGATCACATTTCTCACTTCCCCTAACTTGTAATGTCATTTCTGTTCTTTCCATTCTTTGTATATCTTTATAATGTATTTGTTTACATTGTACAGTGCATGAAGGTCTATATTCTTTAATACATTGCATATTTATACCAGTTCAATCCCCCATCTCCTTACTGTTCATCCATCTTTATGTTATTTGTAGTTTAACTCTTATGATAAGTTCTTGATAAGAAAGTTAGCTTATATTTTTTTATCGCGTTAGTTGAGCTATTTTCATCACTTGGTCAGTGTATATCACTAACTACTCTAGAGGGCAAGTAACAAAGATATGGCTAACACATGCAAGGAGGAGTTTTGAAACAAACTCCACTTGGTGAGATAACTTCCATCATTTGTATCTCGAAAGGAGAACAAGTGTAAGTATTAGGCGCCGAGAGGTTGTCACCCTTAAACGCGAAGCTCTATAAGTCTTGTATATGAAACGTTCTAAGTATAACTTGTTTAACGCAGCTTGGTCATTTGGATCTCGGGAAGTGAGAAAGTGTAGCGTTTAGAGATACCGAGAGGTGCTCGCCCTTAATCACAAGCACGTTAGTTAAGTCATATCGCATCAAGGTTGTTTGTTTGCTTAATCGTCTGATAATACATAGACTTTCCGTCACCCATTTCTGTTATACAAGTTAGTTCACAATTTCATCTTGCATACATCTTAATTTTCTTTTACATATTTTCTAGTGTAGATGAGTAGATATAGTTTAAACTTACACTTGTTTATAGTGTATAGTTTATTCTTTTATACTACCTAAACGCCTAGTGAACCCTAGAACTAAGCTTTGATATCAATTCCCCGTGTTCGACTCTGGATCACCCAGATAAACTTACTGTTTCGCTTACACTTTGGTAAGCAATAGGAAAACTTGTACACAACGAGGACTTAGAAGTATGTGATGAATAGATACATTTGGAGCATTTTGCATGCAATGATCATGTCTGAACGCATAATGAAGGGATTCATAAGGAGCATTTTGTATGCATTGATCTCAAATCAATGATGCATTATGAAGAATGAAATATATTTACCTCTTTAAGTCCATGTAGTTAACCAACTAGATGAAGTTGTAGGCACGATTGACTGGGATTGACTCCCAACAAGTGTTGACTCCAAACACAAACAACTCTAAAATCAAGCACCAAGCAATCGTTGAAGGTTGAAGACTGTGAAGACGTTTAGGATTTCAAGTCTTGTGTTAGGATATTATTTCATGTACTGCTATAGAATGTATATATAAACACAATTCATTTTGTATATACACATGTAAAAGAGAAATAAGAATATTATTTTTTATTGATTTGTTGGTGTAAGAAAAAAAACATTTATATGTTTTATTTTCAATAATAAAATGATCACATACATTATTTTATGAACAATTACTAACAAAAGCATGAAACAAATTGACACAAAAGATTTATAATATCAATTTAAAACTGACATTAAAGGAAAACAGACATTGAAATGCATCTTTAATGTCAACTTAAAACCGACACTAAAGCACAACCGACATTAAAGGACTTTAATAACATGATCATAGATGTCAGTTTAGAACTGACATCGTACCTCTTTAATGTCGTTTTAAACCAACTCTTTAATATCAATTCTAAACCGACATTATTGGTCTCCTTAATATCGGTTTTAAACGACATATATCAAAACACAACCGACATTAAAGGGTTTTAATAACACTATCATAGATGTTTGTTGCCAACCGACATGGTACCTTTTTAATGTTGGTTTTAAACCGATATTAAAGCTCAGTTTTGTTGTAGTGTTTCTATAACGACCCAACTCCTTATACTGAATCGAAGTCATTACTAAATATAGAACAAGTGGTTTAAGTCATAAAATTTATTAAAAACGCGTAAGGTTTAAGAAATTTTATTTGTGAAAATTTAAACAAGGTAGTTATGCAAAAAGGTGTAATGCGTTCTAAAGTCCTACTCGGGCCCTATCTACATAAAAAGATGATAAGTAATGAAAAGTACTCAAACTCAAATACGAAAGTCTAAAATAAGGATAAGCGGAAGCAGTAGCCCCTATGGCCCTCCACGGTCACTTCGGGTCGCTCACCAGCTTGCCCTTGCCCTTGCCTCGTCCTCTACCTGAAAACATAAAATGAAGAGAGTGAGTATAAAATACTCAGTAAGGGACCCACTACTAGTCCCACTAGGTGCCTGTTAACTTCCTGTCAGAGTCCTGTAACTGGTACCCAATTTCTGGCACGTTCCCGAACACGTGCAACATGCGCTCCCGTAGGAACGTAACTCTGGTCTTCGGTGCCCCGGGGGACACCTAGGACAGTCGGGATGCGAGGACCCCGTCGAGTCACTCGAGTCATATCTATATCCATGCTAGACTGGTGTCCCGTCGGACCACACAGTCCTCGATAGGTGGTGATCCCGAAGCCCCATGCAGGTACGACTCTAACAGATTAAGCTAACAGGTACCCTAATTGCAGTATACATACACATGGCATCAGCATATAACATATCACATAAATCGTCTCTACACTCTCCGTCTCGACATTCGTCGTATAGCCATAACAGCTCTCGCCACACATAACAGGCTATAGTATAACCATATCGTCAGTTGCATCATACTAACATTTATTTCAGGCATCGTACTGTCTAATTCTTAACATGAAAAATTGGAGCATACATAGTCTCATACTTCTAAACATGAAGCTAGTAGTAGAATCTCTTACCTGGAGATTTACTTGTCGAGTCCTAACCGCGAGGCAGTACGCTTTCCAAGCGACGAGGTCCTAACTGTTTAATATGCCAAAATTCGTAATTAGGTCGCCAACGACTAACGGTTCAAGACTCATTTGAACTAACTTACCCTAGAAAGAGGTTGCAGTGCTCGAGCCCCTACTGAAGAAATCCCGCGCTGCAGCAATTACTTGGTCCAAAACGTCCCTTAAGGAAAATAACTTAATTTAGTCCCAAATTAATTTAATTAACGTCCGAAGCATGGAGTCTTACTGGAAAATGCCACAATAATTAATTAAATTACCAAAATTTAGGTGGATGGAGCCAAATTAGTCTTGGCGGCTCGGCTGGAAGAGGACAGGGACCGGCTCGGCTTGGCGCAGGCGCGGTTCGGCTCGGCACAGGGATTTACGCGTGCTGCTCGGCTTGCAACAGGAGGGAGACGCGGCTCGGCTACGCAGAAGCGCGCGGCGCGGCTTCACACGCGGATGCGGCTCACACGCGGATTCGGCTTCGGGTTCGGGCGCGCGGATGTGGAGCGGCTCCGGGTTCGGGTTCGACGGCTGGAGGCGCGCGAGGCTTAGCTGTTGGATTTTCGTCGGCGCGACGGCTGGCTGACGAACGTTCCGGCTGCGCTGCGTCGGATCTAAGCGGCGCGGCGTGGCTGGGCATGTGAGCGACGGCGTTGCGGACACGGCTGGCTGGCGAATCGGCTGCGGCTCCTCAGCGCTGGATCGGAGCGACGCGACGCGGCTCGGCTGTCCTCCTCAGATCGAAGCGGCGCGGCGAGTTCCGGTTTCGGCTGGCTCGGTGAGTTCCGGCTTCGGCTGTCTCGGCGAGTTCCTGCTTCGGCTTGCAGACACGGCGCGGCTGGGAGGGTGGTTCGGCTCTACTGCGGCCGGCTCCGACGCTTGTGTTTGAAGCTGGCGGCGGCGTGCGGCGGCGGCGGGCGGCGGCGGCGCAGAGAGTGGCGGCGGCTAGGGTTTTTCTTCTTTGGGGAGATGAGGAGTCTCACGTCTCCCAATGCCTCCTTTTTAAAAAAATTTAAAATAGTAAAAGAAATCAATAAACCCTCTTTTCTCTCTCTTCAATTACCCTCTTTTCTCTCTTCAATTAAGCCACCCTTGACCCTTTCCAAGGCAAATGATTAATTTGCTAATCCATTAATTAGATTATTTCACCCCTAACTTCAATAAAAAAAAATCAACTTTAGTTTAATAAGGGCTTCCCCCAATTATTTCCAACAAAATAAAAATAATAAAATAAAAAGAAATTCTTATTATCCTAAACAAATAAGGGTTCCCAACCTTAATTACTCGAGAAAATCAAAATGGTAAGGTTCTTCCAATAAATTTAAAATTCCCATAACCACACTTAATATTTATGACAATGGGCAAAACAAAAAGAAATATCAAATTGTTGGGCGTTACAGTTTCCTAAAAGGTTACAAGTTTTTGTTTTCGTTTTAAAATTTAATATGTAGTTGATTATATTCCTCACTTAATCTATAAATCACAATCTTACTGCACTATTTTACTATCTTAAGGTGTTTTAGTTAGATTATTTTCTTTTCTACTATCTTTTCAGACCACTGTTTCAAAAACTTCAACATGCACCTTGCTTTGCTTATATATGTATATGATATATGATATACTTACACACACATATATGTATGTGTGTGTCTATATATATAATCATCCCAGACTTTACAATAATAAATATATACAAATTTTATAATAAAACATCATTATTAATCTTTTCAAACAGTTGAGCAACACTGTATTGAAAAATCAGTTTTATTATGCAATTGTTGAACAAAGACGGTTGATCTTTCTTTTTTTTTTTTCTCTTTTTGTTTCTAATTGAATCAACTCATTTAAGTATATGTCAATCATTTAATTACTTTTATTTTAATTTAATAATTAGTTTTATTTTATATATTAGACCATATTATTTAATTCAATCGATAATCTTATAATTTTTTTTAATTGTTTCTAATTTTCAAAAAAATATTTTTATTGAATATAAAAAAATTTATTGCATTGCAATTTATTTTCTTTAAAGACAATATTATACCTTCTTACCAATATATACAAAAGTTCTTATTTTTTAATTATAATTTTCTAAAAGTATATTTATTAAACTTTTTACATGAATAAAATAGAAAAAATAAATTGTTTATTAACTTAATAAAAGTCAAATTGTTAGATTTTTTTTAAAAATAATGTTTTTTAAAAAATAATACAAAATATAGAGTACGAGTAAAAGGATCGATAAAAATAGGGTAGTGAAGTCGTGGATGAGTCCACGACTTCGCTAAATTGGTTACCGAAGTCATGGACTCTATCCACGACTTTCATCAGTTTTCACCTACATCACACCTTCTTTATTCTTTTTCCTTTTCTTTTCTTTTATTATATTTTCCCAACCTCCAAATTCCAATTCTAGAAATATCTTTCCTTAATTGTTAAATTAACATCGTCATCCAAATTTTAATTTGATTATTTTCTTATTAACAAAATCTTTTATTCTTTTTATTTTTCTATTAAATATCACGATTTTCAACTTTGCTTATTAAATTCAACTTTTCTATTTAATTTTAATTATTTCCTTATTAACAAACTTTATTATTTTTTTATTTTTATTTTTTCGTTATATATATATATATATATCCTAATTTTCAATTTTCTTAATTTAATAAAAAAATATATTTTTAATAATATTTTTTAATTAAACATTATTTTATAGGAATACATAATTAGATGGGGTCTTTTAAAAAATATAACAAAGTGACAAAATATTTACAATGTATAGAACAATTCCGAAAATGGAAAAAGCTCAGAGGTCCGACGTGTAAAATACCAAAAATGCCCCGTCAACCATGTCGTCAACAACGCGGGCATAATATATTTACGATTGTTTAGATTTGGTTATTGTTTGGTACACGATCTTTTAGATTTGTTTATTGTTTGGTACGTGATCGTTTAGATATGACTACAATTTATCTTTTCAATTATATCGTTTAATTTTGTTAAGCGATCATTTAATTTGGTTACGTTTAAAGATTTGGGAATCCAAATCTAAATGATTTTAATTTTTCAAAATTTGGTACACAATTTTCAATTCTTTTGGTATACGATCGATAATTTTTTTTTTTACATGATCGTTTACATGTGGCTACTCAAATCTAAATGATTTTTTCTTCAATATTCTTTATACACGATCTTTTATTTTTTCTACACGATCGTTTACTTTTTTTTTACACAATCGTTTACATTTGGCTACTCCAATTTAAATGATTTATTTTAAGATTATTTATACACGATCTTTTATTTTTTTTACACGATCATTTACTTGTTTTTACACAATCGTTTATATTTGGGTCCTCCAATCTAAATGATTTTTTTCAAAATTCTTATACACGATCTTTTATTTTTTTACACAATCATTTACTTTTTTTACAGATCATTTACATTTGACTGCTCCAATTTAAATGGTTTTTTTTTTTCAAAATTCTTTATACACGATCTTTTAGATTTTGCTATTTTTTGTATATGGTCATTTAGATTTGGTTACCCAAATTTAAACGACATAAAAAAAAGAGGAAAAGAAGAAATACAATGGAAAACGTAAAAAAAAAATCAGAAAAGAAGAAATACGACGGAAAGAAATCGCAGCAAAAAAAACAGAGAAACTGAAGAAAGACGATGGAAAGAAATCGCAATAGAAAAAGAAAAGAAGAAAAAGAAGAAAGACGATGAAAGAAATCAGACGAGGAAGACGATGAAAGAAATCGTGAGGAAGAAAAGAAAGATGGAAGGATAAACCTATGATATTTAAAAAATAACTAATTTTATGGATTTTGTTACACGGGCCGTAAATAGTTTAGTGTTTTGTTTTGTTTATGAAAGTTTTACTTATTAGATGTTAATTTTTTAAAACGATAATTTATGAGTTGACTATAGTAATTTAGTTAACACGTGTATCCATTCAGCATTAAGTTAATTCACGTTAATTAATTATGAAAACTATTTAAAAGTTCTTTACAAAAAATGGAAAAAGAAAGAGAAAATAACTATGCATATTAATGCATGATAGTGATTTAGTTAATACGAGTTTCCATTCAGCATTGTTTATTTTATATCTATAATTCAATAATGAAATTTTTAAATAATATTTTTTATAAAATTCATAACTAAGATTTAAAAAAATTAATCAAATTAAAATTGAATGTAAATTTAATAATTAAGGAAAGATATTTTCAAAATTGAAATGGGGAGGTTAGGATATTTAATATATATATATATATATTATAATATAAAGTAAGAAAGAAAAAGAATAAAGAAGGTGCGATGTGGGCGTGATAGTTCATGTCGTGGACGAGGTCTATGATTTCGATGGACAACTCAGGGATTTCGATGGACCCTGTCAATGACTTTACCTAGTCCAAGACTTCACTATCCTATTTTTGCCATTATTTTTTTTAAATAACATTATTAAAAAAAATTCAATTATTATTTACACTTGTCTTTGTTTATAATTCTATTTAATGCATTTGTAAAAAGGAAAAAAAAATTGTCAAGCCAAACAAATAATTTTGTCTCATTTTTTTGTTCATTTAAATGATTCAATATATTTCAACTTTTTAACTTCCTTAAAATTCATTCTATTTTAGAAATTCAAATTATTGAATTGAAATTCTTTGTACATAAGCGTGTATATATATTTCATTTATTTTTATACCATAACTCAATTTATGAATACATTCTGAAAATCAAATACTTATTATTATATGTTAAATACATTTAAGATAATATTTAGTGTCATCTAATATTTTAAATCGAAATTTTCATAAATATAATCCCGAAATTTTCATAAATATAATCAACATGTAAAATATTTACAATCAGTATAACAAAATAAAAAATGTATGAAGTTGATTTTTTTTAATATTTTAAGTTTATCCTTCTTTTTTATCGTCTTTTTTCTTCTCTTTCTATGCAATTTTTTTTCTTTCCATCATCTTTCTTACCTTCCTTCTCTTTTATCGTCTTTCTTACCTTTCTCTTTTATTTTTTCAAACTGTTGTTTGGTTAAGATTGGGTAGTAAACATAAAAAATATTTTTTTTTTCAAAACTGTTATTTTGTTGTTCAAGATTGTGTAGTAAATATAAAAGATCTTGAAAAAAAACGTCGTTTAGATTTACGATTGTATAAAAAAAATAAATCATTGTGTATTCAAATCTAAACAATCTTATACCAAAAGAATTTTTTTAAAAATCATTTAAATCATGTACCAACGAATTTTGAAAATTTAATAAAATTAAAAAATCGTGTAATCTTGAGAAAAAATCGTTTAGATTTGACTATTTGACAGGACATTTTATATTTTTATCATGAATTTATGGGCTTTTTCGTTTTTAAATTATTTTTTCCAATGTTATTTACCATAATTTCCTAAATTCAATGGCAACCTATCAGAAGAATGGTCTATCCAACGAAATTGAATTTATTTATAAAAAAGGTTCATACTATAAATTTAGTCAGTTGGTTTGTTTTGGTTTATGTGATCTTGAAAATTTCAAAGTTGAACTTGAAGTTTTTAAATTTCCACACATCTTCTCCGCAAAATTAAAAGTTTGGACCTATTTGATAACCATTTTAGTTTTCGTTTTTAAAAATTAAGCGAACAAACATTATTTCAACATCTAACATTTTTCTTTGTTATCAATATTCTATCTATGGTTTAGAAAATCAAACCAAATTAAAAAAAAAAAAAAAAAAAAAAAACTAAAACCTTCCCAAAGTCTTTTTTTTTTTTTTTTAGAATTTGATTAAGAATTGTATTATTATATTTTAGAAAAATACAAATACAAAATAAGATATGGATGGAAACATGGTTAATTTAAAAGAAAAAAAAAAGATTACCCAGGCGGGCGTTAGAGTATCTCTAGATATGTGATTAATTTTGTAACTTCTAAAATTTGTTAGACTTAATCCAACTGAATTGGGAACGGGAAATTCCTTGGACACCCTGTTAATTTTCAATAATATTTTGTGTAAATTAGAGAAACACTGAATTATTTAGTTGGAGAAACCATAATGAAAGAGATTCTCACAAATGCATAGAGATCACTACTAAGTCATATTTGATATAATTGAGAATGGATAGATCCTGACTTCATATCCTAACTGGAAGAACCTTACTTTTTGATGTGGCTTATTTTTAACATACTAAAAATATTGGTGAAAGATCACCTCTTTACTAAAAGCAATATAGACAAGTCGATACAAATAAACCAAGTTAGATTTCATGTATATCATTGAATGAGAAGAGGTAACATGCATTACATAGAAATAATGATCACCACAAAAACAGCCATCAAAGAAATGAGAATTTTACCACCAGGTCTGACAATTCCACCCTTAGAAAACACCTTATCTTCTGCAAAATCATAGAAGCAGTAAATATCATGAATCTCAAATCAAATATAAAAAACTAAATATTAACTTTGTAAGATTAAAGAATCAGAAACATACTGCACTCAAGAACGTGGCATATGCATCTTAAACCCACTCCACAATGCCCATCAGGCTTCTCACACTCATGACACAGATTAGGAACATGATCAGGAATGTCAAAGGAGATTGAAGTTCCCAATTTATATCCATTTTTAAGTTCAACATCTGAGGAGTTTCTGTAAACCCTTCTGAAATGGGAGCATTTCAAGTCATTTGGATGGAAGCTCTCCTGAAGCTTTCCAAGATCCTCAAAGATCAAACAAGAAACTTTTTGGGATATTTGTTCTTCATCTTGGTTTTGTAAAGCTACAATTTTTGGGCAGTTGTGGGCAGATTCAGTGATGGGTTTTGTTGGGTTAGAGCAGTTGAAGAGGAGTAGTGAGTTGATAAGGTGTGGTGGTGAAGGAAGCCCTGAGGATAAAAGGGAAGGGGAAACAAAATGGTGTGAAGAAGAAAGAAAATTGGAGATTATGAGAGTTTTTGTGGTGTAATCAATTTTGGAGATGGGGAAAACGCCAATTGAAGTTCTGAAATACAGTTTTTGAGATCTGCAGAGAATCATATGGTTTAATGGGAAGGGCCCATTTAGATTAGAAGAACTCAGGAAAGGGGGTTGAAGTTGGAATTTACCACAAGAAGTTGGGTCATTTTCCTTAGAAATGGAAGAACCTAAGCAGAAATTCAGGAACAGAAAGGACTGTAGAAGATGAAAACTCAGAAATTTCTGCATTTTATTGTTTTCTTTGTTCTTTCTGGTTTGATTTGTCAAACGGGTGAAGTTTAAAAGATATGTTTGAATACAGAGTGATGATAATGGAGAATCTACTTTTGTGTCTCATTTTTTTTTCTTTTTTGTGGTGGTCTCTAAGATCGAGGCTTCTTTAGAATCCAAAACAAAAGAACATTTTTCAGTTTTATAATTTAAGAAATCTCATTTTCTTCCTATCATGTCTGTCACTTTCACAGTAAATTATTGACTCTCCCTTCCTTTATAGATTCCCTTTAGAATAAAGAAAACAAAAGCAAAAATCAAAACTGAGAGCATCGATAAGGCTACGTCTATAGTGCTGGATATGAATCATAATTCATATCCAACATCTGCAGATTTAGCTTTTAGCTTGGTTGTGTTATTTCTCCCCTGACAAATTTGGATGGACATTTATAATAGACAGAAAGAAAAATCACAGAAACGTAGTCCATATATTTCTCTACCACAATTAAAATGCAACAAAGTGGGAGAGAAATAAGGATGAAGATACACATTACCATCGCGTTAAGTCTATGATAAACATAATCATCCCTAACACAATAATATATATAATGCAGTAGTGCCCTTTGACATAAGGAAAATGTTAAATTTCATACATATGTAGGGACATGTCAAAATTCATAAAGCTTTATCATAAGAAAACTACTTGTACAAAAAACTCTTTTTTGTTTGGAGCAATGAATTAGGTTATTATAGTCACTTGAAATGCAGACTATTTTAGTCCCAATAGAAGATGATAAACATTTTTAACAAAGAGGAAAAAGGAGGATAGGTAAAAAAAAGTAAATATTGTAACAAATAATACCAAAAAATAATTATAATTAATTGTAAATTAAAATAGTTGGAAAAGCCAACTAATAAAATTAGAGCCCCGACATGAATGGGTGTTCAAGGTAAAGAGTGGAATAAGGATGAATAAGGAGTTATTATTAGTAAGATATAAAATTGATGTTTTTAGCAGTGAAACCCAAAAACTTGTTGGGTTAAACAAGTAGTGGAGTTCACAACTCCTACTTCTCAACTTTTTGGATCAAACACACACGAAGTCGATGGGGTTAATTCATTTGAAGTTGGGGCCTAAACACTCTAAGAGAGATAATATAAATTCCATGATTTTCTTGGAATGAAAACTAAAAGTTGGTGTCTTTTTGTTTGAATTGTCTTTCTAAGTATTTATAAAACTTCTTTACACTTATACGTACCTATATAAACCCTTAAAAAGCCAATTCAAACATGCATTTAGAGTAATGTGAGAACATTTTTAACTTAATTATACATTTAAATTTAAGTTTACTTTTTCTCTCTTCCTATCTCCGTTAATCTAGGCAAGTAATTACAGATCTTCCAACAAAAGAGTGTTTAAGACAACATAGTGGCAGACAAACTTTGCAAAATGGGTCCTCTTATGTTTGAACAAGAGTGGATACTATCATCATCAAATTAGCAATCAGGGAAACAAAAACAACATAGAAAGTACGTATTAGACTACCTTAGCAAGCAAATGCATGGATCATCAACCACTTTCTTCCCATTAAGAAAAGACTTCACTTTCCATGATTATAAAAGCAAACAGAAGAGTACATACTGCAAATAAAGATTAGAGAGTACTATTCTTTTAACGTTGGACAATGCCACATTGTCCTTGAAGCCTCCTATATCATGCTGAAGCAGATGCCGGTGTTGGGGCTGTGGCAGTGGCAGGTGTTGGTAGAGGTGTAGATGTCAACACTGGTGGCAGAGCAGCCTCTGGTGTTGCTTCCGATGCTGGCGGTGACGGTGGTGATGGAGGTGGTGCAGCTACTTTGACGAGAATAGATGGAAAATCAAGGACTACAATCTGGTCAATGGCTGCACTGAAGGTGGGGCAGAACTCAAGGTGTTTAGGATGGGTAAGAAATGAAGTGATGGCTTCTTTGTCATCAAATGTCATTGAGAAGACGTGTGTGAAGCCTTGTGTCAGCATGTCTTGGCCTTCCACATCATGTCCCCTGTCCAAAGCCAAGCAGTAGTATATTTGCATTACCCATTTCAAGTTCCAAACAACGCTTGCAAGGGATAAAACTCTATGTTTTGTTTCAAAAGCAATTAATTTTGAACTTTAATCTATTAAATAATCAACTATTAGTAGGGTACTATCTCTATCTAAATTGATGTATCCATCGACTAGAATCCAAAGGAGATAATAAAATAATTATAATTATGACTTGGAATCAGATATAACAGCATGGATTAACAGGGTGAGAGGGGAGTTTAGATGAGAGAGAGATACCACTCAAAGAACTTGACAGAGTCAATATCAGAAACCATCTTCTCCACTTGCTCAACAATTTCATCCACATTGACACCTTCCTTAAACTTGGCAACAACAAGGTGCTTGAACTCGCCCATGGTTGTCTACAAAGACTCCAAATGTGATAAGAAGGTGGATTGAAGACCAGAATTTATAAAGAGGCATTTCATCGAACAGTTTAGCGTGGAGTTAAAGAGTAACTGGGTTTTTCCCCCTCTGTCCGCTGACACAACCCCAAAGTTCCATTTTCGCAGTTGGGTTTTGAAGCAATCAATCGCCTAAAAATGGCTATGGCTATGGGCTAAGGGTAATGGAAGTAATTGTTGGATTTGTTTCAATGTTGAGTGTTGACTGCATCAGGTGTGTATAAGGATTAAAGGAGAAAGGACCCACAAGGCCAGTCGCTTCGGCGCTGAGCCACACGGTTGGACTTGGACCCACCCTTCCCTGCTTTACCCCCCTCCATGAGACTCTCTCTCTCTCTCTCTCATCTCCTCTCGCCCCTCACTCCTTAACCCATTATTGAATAGACAATGGTTTGTGAGCTCCCATCTTTCCATACAAACAAATAAAATTAAAATTTATTTTTTAAAAAAAATAAAAATAAAAAAAACCCGCATGTCAGATGTTTACAAGTTTTTTACTAATTGAAGTAGATTACATTTGAACTCATCATCATACAAAATATATACAAATTAAAAAATATAAAATTTCAAAATTCGTCTTCCATGGTCTACTTAGGTAAATTTAAATCAATACTGTAGTTTTTAAAAATAATTATTGATATATTTTAATTTTGAAAATATTTAGAAGAACGTGATAATTTTAATTTCTCTTCGATGTCTTGGAGAATGTCTTGGTTGAACTCAAGACATTGCTAATACTTTTTTTAAATTTAAATTTCTTGTCTTCCTTTGTGTTCATTTTAAAAGTTTTGTCAAAAAAATTAAAATTTTTTTATTGCTTTTCAATATTAAAATTTATATGAATATTTCTAAATAATTAAATAATTAGATGAACCGTTTTTAATATTAACGCGTAGTTAAAAAATTAAATGTAAATTAAAATAATTTTTAATAACCAAATTACATTTATTTAATTGATAAAAGAAAATTAATGTGTTCTACAACCTGGATGTCGTCGATTTCGAGCTGGTTGTCGATGTCGACTTTGAACTCTATGTTGTTCTGAGTCCTCTTGGTTCTCTGGTTCTTGTTGGTACTCTTGTCGATCTGATACCTCTGCAAGTGTTTCATGATACAGATATTCGTTATGTTCGCCATAGCCACATCCATGTCCATGCATGTAAGAAGTTGATGGACTAACCCCTACATCATAATATCCTGTACCGACCTCAGAATCACAATATTCTGCTCCAAATGTTGGCATCATTGTCATCGGACTACCATAACCAGTTTGGCTTTATGTTTGTGTTGTAGGAGGCACTTCTTCCACATTATGGTAAACTTCATCGAGTTCAGCTTCTTCCACTCGACCACGTCCCCTATGAACTGGTTGAGGTACAATAGGTAGATTGTACATACTATGTATCTCCTCCATGTACCTCTCATTATTATTACATATATCAAGGACTTATTGTGGATCATCTGCAACATCATGAAGTCTTGCGTTGTTTGATCTCTGTAAATTGTAAAAAAAAAATAGAAATATTTAATTGAATAAATAATTTAAGTAATTATACAATATTTAAATATATACCAGATGACCCACGACTGCTCCTGGTCGAGTGATGTAGAGCCTCGTAATATTATTATACCAATGGATGTATTCTTGAGTTACATCCATATCAAATTGCTGAATGGAAACTCCTATTGCCATAAATCTTCTACGAGATTGTCATCGCACTATTAAATGTGCAACACTGTCGGACCAATTTATAACTCTCAAGTCAATGTTATGTAGAAATGGCTTCAGCATTGCATACTGATGGGTTATTTTGTTTAAGGCTGAACTGTCTAAGCACCCTATCGGGATGATGCCACTCACCAATATGGAAACATATGAAAGGACTGATAGTCCGCCATATATCTTGACTGTTCTTACAAAAATTTAGCAAATTATCAATCACATCTTTGTAAGGCTCCTAAATAATTTGAAACATCACACATTACATTAAAAATACATAAATATATGTGTTGAATAAGAAATTTTGGAACCAATCACAAATTGCCACATCATTTACTAAAATAATTATATTTGGGATTAACTAAAAATTGGCATGTGTCCCAAATTAAATTTAAAGACAAATTGGACAATTCTAATGATGTCACATGTCTTTATTATGACAATTGGGTCAAATTAATTATTTTGGTTCAATTAAATATTATTTAGTTAGGCTAAAATTCAATTTAGCCCAAAAATAAGCTTAATTTAGCCTAAAATAAAATATGACCCAAATCCATGTGATTGAGCCCATGGGTATGGTCCATGGACCAGAACAGGCTCAAGTCCATAAAAGCCCACCAGGGAACTCTATAAATAGATGAGTTCTCTTCATTTGTGGGGGTGGGAAATTTTTGACTCCAGAAGGTCTAGAGAGAATTCTCCCAAGAGATAGAAGCCTCCTCAACTCCTGAAGTCGACCACCCTCGAAGATTGAAGCTCTTTAAGATACAAGCTTTCTTCCAAGACTCCAATTTCAAGAACACCCTCAAAGATTGAAGCTCCTTTGAAGATACAAGCTTTCTTCCAAGTCTTCAACTTCAAGAACACCTTCGAAGATTGAAGCTCCTTTGAAGATCCAAGCTTTCTTCCAAGTCTCCAACTTCAAGAACACCTTCGAAGATTGAAGCTCCTTTGAAGATCCAAGCTTTCTTCCAAGTCTTCAACTTCAAGAACACCCTCGAAGATTGAAGCTTCTTCGAAGATACAAGCTTTCTTCCAAGACTCCAACTTCAAGAACATCACGTGCTTCGCTTCCTCACATCAAGCGTGAGCATCCAGACGAGAGAGAATCAGAGGATCAAATTCTAGAGATCGAACCACATCGCATCAAATCAACATAAATACAACATCAACACAAGTTCAACTCCACGAATCAAATTTCTTCAGAAATCTCGTGTGAACAATATGTTTACTAATGTATAAAGAAATTAAAATTTCAGTATCGACATACATGATCACGCTGAAGAAGGTCGAACATGTACCTATACTAACTAACTACATGAATAACTGATCTAGTTACACAAAATTGGTTTCTTCAACTGTATTAATAAAGTAAATTTTAGATTTTGATTTAATTATATCACTCATTTAGTATTAAACTATTGTTTGATATAAATTAAAATAAAATAGCATATCGTGAACCAAGTGCTTGTCCAGGTCGTAGATGATCATTTGGATGTGTAAGCTATGGAGCTATTGTGGGAAATCGTTCCCAAGCCCATATTTGAAGAAGTATCAACGGACCAGCTATGTCACGAACATCTCGCTTCGATGCTTTGCATAGTTATCTATACAATCATGGTAAGCACACTCCACCCCACGAGTATCGACCCACCTCATGTAAATCACCCAATAGTGGCAGGAACATCAGATGCATAAAACTACCTGATTTATCAAAAAATAGACTTCCACCCATTAATTGTATAATGTATGCTCTTGCATATCTGATCACGATTTCCTCTTCTGCATCGTCATCAAGTCTTAGAAATTGTGACACTAACCACGTGAGATTTAATTTTGATCTATTTATTTTATTAGCAAGTGGGAACACACCAAGTAACATCTGACATAAATTTATCCAGTCTTCATGCACTTGACTGATAACAGGTTCTCCATCGACAGGTATCCCTAACAATACTTCTACATCCTATAAGGTGATAGTGCCCTCTCCAGTGGGCATATGAAACGTATGTGTCTCCAGTCTCCATCTCTTAACGAGTACAGTAATAAGGTGCCAATATAACTAGATGAAACCCAATCTAGCCACCCCATAAAGTCCAGATACTTAGAGCAGAGGCAATATGTTATGGTGAAGTGGGATATTGCGTTGAACTACTTCTTCTCTACGTATACATCCCAACTCACCTACCGTTCTATTGTCCCACACAATTGAAGATCGATGAAAAAATTGATCATACAAAACATTAGTCAATCGATCCTGAGTTTAAAGTCCTAATCTACACAAAAAATATTAATTAGAAAGTAAACAAGTAGGTATAACAAAAAATGCTACATAATGGATTATATAAAATAAGTTTATCAAACCAGTTGGTACACAGAAAAAAAATTAAGTACACAATTTCTTAATTAGCAGGTGTTCATCTCTGTAGCAAAGGACATTTTCTTCGATTGTGACCTTGTTGACCACAAAATCCACATTGTACTTGAGAACTCGGTTCCCTCCAATCCATTTCATTATGATATCATGAACTCTTCGGTCGACCAGGTTTTCTCAACAATGATGGGTCAGGATGTAAAACGGGCATAACAAGTGTGATCCAGTAATCTTCATGTGGTACAGGTTGAAACTGAGGAGAGTAACATGAAACATACGTTGAAAGTTTGTAGTAGTCCTCAATGAAATCTTCGTAGTTCATGTTAAATCGCGAACAAACCGACATAAAATGCGAACATAGTATGCCAAAAGCTTGCCATTTGTTATATGAACAATATCTTTCTAACGCATTCAACCTTAATATTTGAATATTTTCTCCTTTCGCATTAAGACTATGGCGTCCGGTTTTCACATGAAACACGCCTTCATGTTGATCATATGATTGCACCTCATGTTTACTAGATCTTGCAGTCCATTTCAAGATTTTATCAAGTGCGTACTTGCAAAGTGACTTCACTTAGTACCGTAGACTTATTTAAAACTAATTGCATGTTATAAATTATTACCGGGGGTATTTATCTCGACGTTACAATGAAACTCTGATTTCTTCTCTTCGTTTCTCAAAATAATTGACGCATTTATAGAACGTTTCTTTATATTAAAGCGTTCACCGTTTCTTTACATATGTGATTGTATTAGTCTGTGTAATGGTATGTGTAATGACAGGGCGACATGAAAAACAGGATTCAATAAAAAATAGTGCAAGAAAAACCGTGACTAAAAACACAATTATGACATTTAAATATAAAAAAAACTGTCATCGAAAAAGTTTTCTTGACAGTTAATTAATGTCATGGAAAGTGAAATGATGAAGTTAATAAGTGTCATAAAAGATAAATAATGACATTTAATATCTATCATACAATATTAATAATGATAGTTATTCGCTGTCATAAAATTTAAACAATGACAGTTATCCGATGTCATAAAATATAAACAATGATAGTTATTAACTGCCATCGAAAATAAATAATGACAGTTATAATCTGTCATAATATATTGAATTTGTGACATTTATTCTATGTCAAGAAAACCACATTTCGTGACAGTTTTAAAGAACTGTCATAAAATACTTTCCATGACTATCGCATCAATGACTGCAAAAAACTATCACGAAAGCTTTTAATGACAACTTTTAAATGTCATCGTAGGCCCTTTTTCTACTAGTGAGTTTAATATTTATATTTGGTGACTAGAAATGGGAACCGAACCTAATATATATATATATATATATATATATATATATATATATATGTATGTATATATGTATGTATGTATGTATATATATGTATGTATGTATGTGTATATATATATATATGTATGTATATATATATATGTATGTATATATATATATATGTATGTATATATATATATGTATGTATATATATTATATAGAAAGAAAGAAAGAAATTGAATTTGACCGAATTGAATCGAGAAAATCGAACCGACCTAAACCAATATGCTAAATATCGATTTTTTATTTTTCTTAGTATAAATCGACTAGGTTTTCGATCCCGATTTTGTACAAAATTGTCCCGTCCGATCAATAAAGTTATAGAAATGAAAATAGCATTTAATATGCTAAATGTTTTTTCAAAAAACTAAAATAGAGGATTAACTTTTGTATATATTTATTTTTTAGTCTCTAAAGTTTCATTATTTATTATCATTTATTTTTTTATGTCTAACTACATATTTCTTTTAGAAAAACAATTGTCAAACAATTGGTTTTGAGAATATAACTCAATTAGTTTGAATTATATTATCAAACATTTTCAATCACCAATAAAAATCATAATGGTTCATAGTTTATTAAACTATAATGTGATAAGTATATTGAATAAATGCGGTATAATATGAAAAAATTGAGCATCACAACGATGCACAATTGAAATATGAAAAAGATATAATAAAAAAAGAAAAAATACACACACACACACATATATATATATATAAATAAATAAGTTACAAAATCACTAGAAAGAAAATTTTCAAAAGCATTCAAAATTTCCTACTATCTCCGAAACTTTAAAAACTTCAACTGATGTTGTATACATTACCAAATCTGTCAAATGTCAATATCATAGACAATTTGGCGAGCATGAAGTAGATTACATGACTACTAAAAATTGATATCTTTAAAACACACAACAACGAATATGGAATGCAGAGGAAAAATGACACATGACAATTGACACTCGTCAAGACATATGACAAGATAAGTAGAATATATTAAGCATAATAAGCAATATTTAGTAATTTTTATAATAGAATAAATGTAATGACACAGAAATTATCCTAAAAGAAAAGAAAAGAAAAGAAATGGCACACAAATAGAACCTTTTTAGCTAATTATATTTAGGGGAATCCGTGAAAATAGCAAATACGAGGATAGAAAAAAGAAAAATAGCAAACTGTTATATTATTTTGATTTATGGCAAAACTAACTGCCATAAATATTTTTCCACTTTTCTAAACTTGAAATTACTCCTCTATGGATGATAATTGTCCATATACAAATACAGTGTATTTGTTGAGATAAAAAAATCAAACAAAATATCCCATATCTAGAATACAATGTATTTGTAAACAAACCAACTTTTTTTTATTTATGGCAAAACTAACTGCCATAACTATTTTTCAACTTTTTTTTTTGGCCCGAAATTATCCCTCTACGGATGACAATTGTTCATATACAAATACAGGGTATTTTTGAGATCAAAAAATCAAACAAAATATCAAATATCTAAAATACATTGTATTTGTAAACACCTCGACTTATGATAATTATTAACTAAATCAAAAAATTATTATATTGTTTCAACAATCCCTAAACATATGTTGTTAGTTTCAGCATTCCCTAATTATCACGATAAAATCAACAAATAACAAAAAAATAACTTCAAATGTTCAATTTTTTATTTTCGAATCATAGATTTAAAATTGAATCCCTCCCTAAAATCTAGCCAAAGATAATGCGATAATTAACTATTAGGATAAAATTTAAGAAATTAATGAAAAAGAATTTCAAATATTCAATTTTTTTATTTTTCGAATTATAGATTCAAAATTGAACTCCTCCCTAAAATCATGGAAAAAATAATAGAATAATTAATTATTAAGATAAACATTAAGAAATAAACGAAAAAGAATTTTACGAACATCATACCAATCCCTCCCTAAAATCATGCCAAATATAATGCAAATAATTATCATTAATTAGTTAAGTTTAAATTCAAAATTCAATCCCTCCCTAAAATCATGTCAAAATATAATGCAATAATTAATTATTAGGATAAAATTAACTAATTAAGGAAAATTAAATTAAAAGATTCAATTGGAAGCAACAGTGGAAAAGGGATGTGATATGTGTTTGCATTATATTTAAAAAATTATTTTTGTACTATATGTGATATGTCCCATTTATTATTTAAAAAATTAACTGAAAAAAAGTTTGTACTATATTTTCAAAATAGAAGAACACCAGTCAAGAAAAACATCGAAAACAGATGCCGAGAATGTTAGAACCCGAGATAAATCTTAAGAAAAAAATTTGAGGACGGGGTATTTTTTATCTACCTATAGAAAATGTGAGAATATGAGACAAATCCAAAGAATAACTCACCGAATTGAAAACAAACAGAATGTTGAAGAACAGAAGGTTGAAAATGAACAGAAGGTTGAAGACGAAACAAACGGTTGAATATCCAAACGAAGGCCGTGGAAAGCGATCTTAAAAGAAAATGGTGGAAAGTGATCTTAAAAGTCACTGAAACGGAGGAAAGAATGGAGATGGCCGCGCGAATGAAAGTTTGAAGCAACGGAGATGCTAATCGAAGATTTAAAGCAACAAAGATGCTAAAGAAACAAAGATATGAAAGATGACACAAAAAAGTTATAGGGTTTTCAAAAGTGGAGAAGTAAATGTAGAAAATGTGAAGTGGTTACATGCAGAAGATGTGATATGTTGCAGAAGTTTATTTTCTTTGGAGGAAAATTAGAATATAAGTGTGGGTGCATAGTTTGTATTAATTATATGATATTTGTGATATTTGTTATAATTGTATTTAGAAATCACATTTGTCAATTAGCTAGGGGCATTTAAGGCATTATTCTCCCATTTATTATTTAAAAATTAACTGTTTTGTTATTTTGTCAATTTAAAAATAAAATTATCATTTAACCAAAATAAACCTCTAATTTTACTATTGTTCTCGTTAGTCCTTATATTTATGTGTTTGTCTCACTGTCTTGAGCAGATGAATCCCGAACTAAAACAAAACTTTTCCTTATTATTTTTTACACACTTGAATTATTAATTGTATTTATAGCTTAGGACAGAGACCTACAGAAAACTCTTTCACTACAACAATGTTTTGTTTCCTACCGTACCCTTTTCATTTTCTTGTGTTTAGAGTCTTAGACCCTATGTTAATTAGGTTTCTATTTTTATATTTCTTATTACTTTTCTAATTCATCCACTACACTCATCCCATTGTTTAATTTAAATAATATGACTCACAGCTACCCAAAATCCACTCATCAAAGAATTTAGTTGTTCTACCTTAGAAAGTTTTAAGCGTTGGGAAAATGATATAAATATGATAGCTCTTCTAACACTTATACAATTACAATTGGTTTAGAATAGTAGTTAACGCGTTGTTGTCTGTCCAAGTTTGGGAAAAAAGAATGAAATACTTTTTCTCTTTAATTTTTAAATTGTTACGAACTTAATTTAGATTTAATCTTGATTTCAACCTTGTTGTTAACTTAATCTAAGCCGTTGATTCTATACGTAATCCTGATTTTTCATATCCATTTGCTTGTTTTACTGATTCTCCAAACTATTCTTTCAACGAATAGATATTCAAGGTGGGTGTTATGTTAACTTTGAGGAATAACCGAAGACATACATGATTCACACTAAAATCTTTACTAATTTTAGTGGAGTGGTTTCCATAACACAATGCTTTAGCTTTGTAATCAACAACCAACAACAAATACTTCTTAATTTTTAAGATTCAGTATTAGTTATAAAATTTTGAGATTGAAGCTAGAGAGTGGGGAGTAAGTACCAATAAGGTAATCGGGAGATACAATCTTTGTTCTTTTCACGTCGCCATTGAGAAAGTACACAATTATTTGTGTTTCAAACCTACCATAAAAAAAGAAAAAAAAAAAAGTTTGAAAGTTTGTGTGTTGGTACCAATCTGGATTGAGAGATATGACCAAAAACAACTACTAAAATAATTGCAAGAAAAAATTATTTGCGAAAGGTGAATTTTTTTTTTTCACTCTCTCTGAAATTAACCCATAAGTGATTTTTACCATTTTTTTTGGAACCTTTTTATTGTTTTTTTCTTGGTGGAATACTCATCTTTATAATATAGAGAAAAAATGATATGATTTCAGGTAAATTAGTAAGTACTTATTGTAAAATATAGTAAAATATCAAATTCTATTGATGATAGAAATTAATAGGTATTCTATCGATATTTATTAAATGTACTAATAGATACTTATAGAAGTGTGTCTGTATTTATCATTGATGGAATCTGAAAGTCTGGTAAATATTTAGTTTCATTACGTTATATTTGAAAATGTCCCTATTTATCTAAGAAAATTATCCCGTTTTTCTAAACAAAATTAAGTAAAAAAATTATTATTTTTCAAACTTTTAATTAAATTGGTTAAAATTATAAAATTACAAAATTTGAATGATATTTGTTCAACTCTCAAAAGACAAATACAAATATATAGTGTGTGTATATATATATTATTTTATAATCTTATATATAACTCAAAACTATTGAGATGGAGTAAGGGTTCATCAAATTTAATTTGTAAATTATAAGTTATTTTACTATAAAAAATAAAAAATAAAAAATAATTGTGTTCGATTTGGAGTAAATAATTGAGGGTGAATAATGGAAAGGGTGTTAGTGACTTGACTTGAAGGACAGAATGTACTTTTTCTTTTTCTTTTTTTCTTGAGTTGAATAGAAAATCCATTTCAACAAGTAAAACATTACCCACACTCAATTATTCACTCTTTCCACTTTTATAGCTTTCTTAAATTTTATTTCTATTACTATTTATTTGGTTTTTAAGACAACTTATACTCCGTTAATTAAAACCAACCAAAATTAGGTATTACAAATCTTCCTCCATTTGTTTTTATTTTATTGACAAAGATTGTCTTAAGACTAAAAGTAACAACTTTCGCTACCATACAAATTATACTCTACTCCCTAAATAGTTATTTTATCCCATTTACAAAACTTCTAATTTGTTTCAATATTTACTGTTTTTCATTTATTATTTCTTTTTAATTCTTTTCTATCATGTTTAGTATCTTTTTCTCAAACACATATTCTTATAATTCAAACTAATGTAACCTATATCTCAAATATAAATTATGATTAGTCAGTTATAGTTATAATAATCTATGATCATAAGAATCAATTTTTTACCCTAAATTGTGTTAAAATTAGTTTTAAGGCAAAAAATGGACAAATATTTCATAATAAGTTAAATAATGAGGTAATTAATAATAGATGCAAATATAATATAGATTAAATTATTTAGGTCCAAACGTTATATACATGAGAAATAATTATGTTATATCAATACACTCATAATGTCATTTGTAGAAATCTATGTGTTAACATCCAAGTTGGTCGGATGGATTAGATTGGGTCAACAATATTTCATCTTCTTCTTCTTTAGGGTTTTTCTTAGCTTCTCTTTTGAGTCAAATGTATTAGTTAAAGGCTCTTCTACCTTTTTTTTCCCCCTCTTTCTAGGCTCAATGCGTATCATAGTGTATAAAATAAATGCTAATTAATGTCTATATAATATTTCTTAGATACAATCAGAGCGCTTTATGGTAACATATTAATTTGGTAATGTTCTCTTGTCCATGAATTGACTTTAATTTCCATACTTCCACTACTATAAAAATAGAATTTACTTCCACTACTATAAAAATAGAATTTCTTAATGTTTTTAAACTATCAAGAATTATTATTCATGACGGGTTTAAAACCGTCATTGAAACTAGTGTCAAGAAAGTCGAAGTTTTTGACAATTGATAAAAACGTCAAGAATAGTGAACGCTAATGTTTTATAAACGTCAAGTATACAAATTTTCATGACAGTTTAAAACAGTCAAGAGTGTGAGTGTTCATGACAGTTTAAAACCGTTAAGAGTATGAATATCTATGACAAAAACTGTCAAGAATATGAGTGTTTATGTCATTTAAAAACCGTCAAGAGTATGATTTTTCATGGCATTTAATAACCATCAAGAATGTAATTTTTTATGACATTTTAAAATCACCAATCATGTTTCAAATTTTATTTTTAAATTGTAATTTAATTATATTTTTTTCCTGTATTGTGCTCCAATTGTCCTGTATAGTGGTCCAGCAACAATTTCATAAATATATATAAACGACAATATTCATCAAATATAGTTTTAAAACTCGAACATATATAAATAAAACCTTTCACCATATCATTTCTAAAGCTTTACATATATGAATATTGCCAAAACTTTACACTAGAAGAAATTTGGTCTTTAATGTCGGGTGGAAAAAATGAAAAATAAGCTTTAATGTCGGTTTTCAAAAGGCGGATGTTTAATGTCGGTTTTAAACCGACATTAAAGCTTTATCTTTAATGTCGGTTTAAAACCGACATTAAACATCATGTTTTTTAGAACCGACATTAAAGGTCTTTTTATTTTATTTTTTATTTTTTTAATTTTGTAAAAAGTTGAATTTTTCTCTCTCTTACTTTACTCTTTTCTCCTTTCTTCTCTACCAAACCCTACACTTTACTCTTTTCTCCTTTCTTCTCTACCAAACCCTACGAAGGTTTTCTCTCAACATTTCTTCCCTTTCTTGCTTTCTCAATCTCATCACTTTCTCCCCTCTCTTCTCTGATCAGTCGCCAACGCGTGTGAACTCGTCGCCGTGCTATCATCGGAGGCAGCTTCTTCCGTTGCCGCATCGCGCTCGTGCCCGCTGGAAACCCTTTAAACAACAAATGGAGATGAAGAACGAGTCGATTGAGCTGGGCAGTGGATCTGATCGGTTTGCAAGAAGGGGTTGGGCGGTGGTGTCTGAAGAACGGGGAGGCGAAGGTCTAGTAGACATGAGAACTTTTGTCATAAATCTGATACATGAGAACTTTTGATGATTTTACAAGTGTTTTCCTACTTTAGTATTAGCATTGAAATGATGTTGATTTTAAGCAGGCTGTCTTCTCTGTGTAGCGTAGTTTTTTGAATGTTAACGAAGGTCGATATAATCCCGAGATGTTGCCGGTGATATCTCAGGAAAAATGGCGAAAGGGTTCTCAGGTTTAGCCTCTTTGTTTACTTGTAAAATAACATATTTGTCTTTGAGTATTGATGAATTTTTGTTCCAGTGGATTACTTTGGTGAGGAGACATGCTGAAGTTGTAGTGAATGATGAAATAATATTCCCTCTCTTTAAGAAATTTTGTAAGGTGGGGAATAAAGTTATCAAGTAATTAATTCAATTTAAGCTCTTTTTTTTTTTAGCTATTTTGTTTTTGGTTTTTAAATTTTTAAAAATTAACTTAAACATTTTAGCCAAATTCGAAAACCAAAAATAAGTTTTAAGAAACTGTTTTTTCATAGTTTTAAAACAAAAAAAAAAAAAAAAAGATTTTTCCAGAGAGGCATTGAAATTTTGAAAAGAAGAGCTGTTTCCATTCTCCTTCTCACCTTACTTAATTACCTTTTTGTCCTTTACCCTTCTCTCTCTCTCTCTCTCTCTCTCTCTCTCTCTCTCTCTCTCTCTCTCTCTAATTTTGCTATATACGGTTCCCTATAAAATGGTTCCTTCGTTATTATTGTGATGATCAACTTGGGTAACAATGGCAGAGGTAGTGAAGTTGTTGGATTTTTGGCCCAGCATGTTTGGTATGAGAGTTAGAATAGCTTTGGCACAGAAGGGTGTGGCTTATGAGTATGTTGAAGAAGATCTGAGAAACAAGAGCCCTTTGCTTCTTCAAATGAATCCAATTCATAAGAAAATCCCAGTTCTCATTCATAATGGAAAACCCATTTGTGAATCTTCCATTATTGTTCAGTAGTATATTGATGAAGTTTGGAATGACAAAGCTCCACTCTTGCCTTCTCATCCTTATGACAGAGCTCAAGCCAGATTTTGGGTTGATTTCATTGATAAGAAGGTTAAATTTGTCTTCTCCCCTTTCTCTCTTCTTTGCATAATTTTCTTTTTTCTTTTGGTTGTTGTTAAAAGTTGGTGTCTTTTATTAGAGAATACACCACCCCCTCGTAAAAGTTGGTAAAAAGTATTGTTTATTAACGTACCCATTCATAATAGAAATTCTGTCATATTCCAACAATATTAAGTTAATATTTCTAAAGTAGATAATATGATATTATTCACGACCACGACCACATACAGTTCTGATAGGTCCCACATGCATGTTTTTGTTGCAGACATTGTCAGAAGGCTTTGCTATGATTGGTCGTCCAGGCAAGGTTAGATATTTTCAAATTTTTACTTGTTTAAGTTATGATTCTTAGTAATTTTGTATATAATCTTATTTTGGAAAGTAACCAAGGATATGTTTTGGGAATGATTCTAAAATAGTCAAAATCACTCTTAAACATGTTTCTTATCATCTAAAACTAATTTTATTAATTTGTATGATCGATTTGAATATATAAAAAAAGATTTTAAATCTCTATGTTTCTCTCATCTCACAGGGTTCTCCTTTTTGCAAACTTGTTCGTGAAGTGCTTGTAGAGTTGGAGTTACCACATTTAGTACGTTGGTAAAGTCTCTTATACCGTTCATTTTTCAAGGCACACTATTATTAATTACATACACTCACTTATTAATATCGTCTAGGATCTTTGCATATAAATCTTTGTCAATATGGCAATGGCCTTTTAGGTGGTGTAAGCGGTAGAAGGAAAAAAGATTACTAAGTGTGAATATTGAGTATTAGTAAGAAAATATTGGGACTGATATTTTGATATTTTGATATTTCTACTAGCAACTAGGTCATAACATTGTTACTTATCAATTCAACCATCTTGATGTCTTTTACAGGGAGTTATCACTAAACAAATGACTGCAATAGAAGAAATGGTTGCAAGTGAGTACAATTAGCCATACCCTCATCTTTGTGACAAGATCTTGAAGTTGGTCATTTGTGAAGCGTTCTACTTTGCTATTAGTTGCAGTTTTAGTTATTGCTCTCTCAATATATTCTTTTTCTTTCTTTCTTTCTCTTTTTCCAAAGGATGATCAGTGTAATAATTAAGCTTCATAATTTCTGTGTTTGGATCCAAGTTGTATATAAATGTCACATTATTAAGATTTCATTTTGTATATGTACAAGTAAAAGATTTCATTTTTAACTATTTGGTGTCATACAAAATGGACAATAATGCAAGGATTTAATAAAAATAAATTTGAAAAAACGACATTAAAGACAGCTTTAATGTCGGTTAAAAAAAAATTAAAGACATCTTTAATGTCGGTGGAAAAACGACATTAAAGATGTATCATAAGTGACATTAAAGACATATTTAATGTCGGTTATCCACCGACATTAAAGATGAACCGACATTAAAGGCCTTCAATAACACCTTCAAAGATGTCGGTTTATAACCGACATTGAAGGGCTTTAATGTCGGTTTATAACCGACATTAAAGATGTCTTTAATGTCGGTTATAAACCGACATTGAAGCCCAACCGACATTAAAGCCCTTTAATAACGCTCGCAAAGATGTCGGTCGCCAAGCGACATTAAAGGCCTTTAATGTCGGTTTTAAACCGACATTAAAGGCCAAATTTCTTGTAGTGTTACATATATGAATATTGTAGATCATTTACAAGCCCAATATAAATAATTCCATCAGTTTATCAAGAATTCAACTCAACATCCTCTAATTAACTAACTTAGCCCAAACTATCTAGCTATAATAAATCTAATCTCGAAAGTATACCAATCAACAATATGGTAGTTATAATAAATCTAATGTCAAAAGTATTCCATAAGATTACAGATCACATATCTTGAAGATGTCAAACTCTGCTTCATTGTCATTTAGGGTGTGTTTGGGGGAGAGTTATGGGGGAAAATGATTATGATAATCCTAGTGTTATGATAATATGTGTTTGGGGGAAGAATTATTATTGTAGTATTATTATTATGTGTTTGGAGGAAGGATTATTATTGTATTATTATTATAAAATGTGTTTGGAGGAAGAGCTATGAGTGTAGTATTATTATACTACTTGTTTGGAGCAAAGATTACGTTAATTGGATTTAGGATATTTTTTTAAATAAGGAATGTTAATATAAGAATAATATATATATATATATATATATATATATATATATATATATTTGTAAATGACCAATATTCAATTATGTAATTAGAATAACCCAAAAATATTTTTGTATATACATTTTGAAATATTTTTTTTGACGTACTCTGTAAGTAACAAAATATTTGTTGTCTAAAATAATTATATTGAGTCCCATTTAATAATTTTGTTTCTTCTCTTATGTTATGTCGTGCAAAATTAATTTGTAAATCCGTAATTTCATTAGCGCATTTAAACATATTATTTCCACGTGTGCGCAATTTAGAAATATTGTAAAAAAGAACTTCAACGAAAACAGTACATTAATACGATAGTACAACAATATGATACTATTACATAGGAAAGCGAAATGAAAATACAAATCATAAAACTTGAACAGAAAGAGAAGTTCGTGAGATAATAAGACAAAACAAGTAAGAATAAGAACATATAATTGAACTCAAAAAAGCCACTAATACAAATACAACAAACAAACTGTTCATCGGTTTTCTTAAAGAATGATGTTGCAGTCCGAGTACTTCATATTGTCGGGAACATCAAGGAAAGCTTTCATGTCGTCGACATTACGCATAAGTATATGCATTAAGCGACACCTATCCATCAATGTCCGCTCAGCGATGACCTTCAACTGTCGGACAACCTCTTGATGTGTTTGGCTTGCGTCTTGATGTTGTAGGATAGGTCATTCAGCAATTGGGTTAAGTTGTTCATTTCCGTACTCAATCGCAGTGCGAATTACTTCCACACTGTCTGCGGTTTGTCCTCCACGTTTTCGCTTAGACCCGCTCGAAACATACCTACCCTCACTTACCTGAGCGGTTCTTGTTCCTATCAATTCATCAGGCGACATGTTCTATCAGTGACTGTACATTGGCTGGAAGTCCATATTCGACACAGCATCAGCGGTAAATGCCTCATACCCAACAGGATTGTTTGACCTAACATCTGCAAAAGTCTCGACCGGCCTGCCGTCGCACGATCTTTGTCAAACATGTACGACAGTTCGTCATAGTGGAGAAACGACTTATTAAGGAGGCCTTTGGCTGCCGGATGACTCTGTACAAGTGCAATAATAAATTGTTAGTCCTTTTTTTAAATATACTACAGTAATTGTTCAAATGATTAGTAACGCACCTTGACCAAATCGTCGAAGACTTCTTTCTCTGCGACGATGTATTTTTGTTCATTATTCCACCCAAAACCACTGCAAGTTGGGCCACGCATCTCCGTAAGTGCATGGAACATTCTCTTCAACAATTTTATTCGGCTATCGATCGTTGAAGCATGGACGTTAGAACCTAGGATCTTGAAGGTCATCATTCTCGCTAGCTGATTTAGGTCTCGGGCCAAAATGTCCCATTGTTAGACCTCTACCCACCAGCATTGACTAACTCCACGAGACACTCGATGAGGTTTGCCTCTTTCTCTTTAATCCAATTGTGTTTAGGTAGTTTCGATGAACTTGTCATGCTAGAAATCAAACGCAAACATATTAGTTTCATATTGAAGAACTCTTTCGACGTTGAAGGTGCATTTTCAGCACCACGCCATTTCTGCAAGTGGTAACGTTGGCCTCTGTACGGTGCCAGAAAACCCTCTACATTTAGGTACCCGACATCAACCAGGTAGTAATAGCCTGTGATCCCATTGCATGATTAAAAGGTCGCAACTGTTAATTACAAAATTGTATTTATACGTACAATGTCGTTGGTAGTTACCCTTGGGCACCTTCCGGACATTAGGTCTTAAAATTGCATCACGGAGGATGCATGAGTCCGCAGCTGATCCTTCCCAACTGGCAAGTATGTAAACGAAATCTCCTTTCGTGTCACACAAGCCATGTACATTTGTGGCCACCTCCTCCTTGCGTGTTCTATACCTAGCCCGGTCACTTGCTGGAATGTGGACTTTTATGTACATTCCATCTAATGCACCTAGGCAATTCTGCAATGCATAACTAAAAATTATTGAGAAGAACTAACGTCGTTGTGTTAGATGTACGTAGTTCAAGACAAATATGTACCACAAACCACCTCTATCTTTGATCTGTGCAATCGTTAGGCACATGTTGTGGTTTTTTCAAAAGCTCGTCATGAAGTCGAATAACGGCCAACAAAACCATGTTGAAATGATGAAAAATTGTCTCACCCGATCGCATGAACTTCCGTTGAATGACACGATTTTTCACGTCGTGCGCAAGAATGTGGAGGAACATTGCTACCATCTCCTCAACATCGACGACTTCCGTCGATGTTAGTCCAATAATGGTCCTCAGTAGGTGGCACAAAATGGCGAAACATCTTCAATCCATTCTCGTACTCTAGCGACACATAAGGTCTGAGGCATGAATCATGTGAAAATAAGCTAACTAACTGTCTAATCATATGTCTAGTTTCATGCGGGATGTGCGTTATCTTCTTTATGTCGTTCTTTAACAGCTCCAACATTAGTAACAACTGACGTTGGGTTACTATGAACGCATTTACAATAGACGCCAACTTGTGTTCGTCCATTATAAATTCTAGATTGACACCTTGTTGGAAAAGAATCCTAACAACGCATTAATTTTGAATGTTATTATCCTAATGACCTACTAACAATCTAGGTTTTGAATGTTGGAAATCTTTTCAAAGCTAAAATATGTTTGTAACTTAAGTAAGTGAGTTTCATTAATATGTTTACAAATTAAGTAATTGAGTTTCTATCATTGTTTGCAAAGACGTTTGTGCAAATTTCATTACGTATATTTGGAAACCAATTTTTGTAAACTAAGTACGTGAAATAGAAAAGTATATTTGATTATGAACTAAGTGCGTTTGTAAATATTTTTTCTTAAAAATAGATTGTAAGAATGTGTTGAAGTTTTTTTGTAAAAGCATTATGTAAATGAACTAAGTGCATTTGTAACACTTTTAGGTGTAGAAAAAACCATGTAAAAAATGTTGCAACATATTCTTGTAAACCCATTTTGAAAATAATGACATTTGACACACACTTTATATAACACTTTTTTTTTTAACGCATAAAAACAGTTTGAGGAGTTGACGCATTTTGTGGGTTTTTTAAGCGTGGTGGTTAACTAAATTCTCCAACTTTTTGCCTTTTTTTTTTCAAAACAATCGTTCAATTGAAACACAATGTGTAAAATTTTTTGTTTAAAATAAGCTAACTTTAGTTATAAAAAGCCATATTTAGGTAGTATGCACATTTTCAAGAAAAATAGCTTTTCATTTGATTTTTTTTTATCCATCGAACTTACGTAACTTAGTAAGAATCCTAAAAAGGCGTTCGAGTTGTACGTAAAAACTCTATAAAATACCTAAGTTTATAACTCTTTCATAATGTGTAAAAAACGTATTGATGTTCTAACAATTCACATAACCTTTATTTATGTTTCCCTAGTGTGTTTAATTTCTATATCGGAAGTCAGTAAAAATCCTAAACAATAGTTGTCTAGGGGGTTAAAAAATTCCAAACAACTACATGTGACCGCAGAATTATTTTTTTAAAAAAACTGTACATAATTAATGCAAATGCCATTGCGAAAGCCAAGACATGGTAAGTGTAGTATGAAAATCAATTAATAAACAAAATTATAATTGAACATAGTAAGCAAATAACAATTAATTTACATAATGTATACAAAACTTTTAATAAACAAACATTAAGACGAAGGAAATAAATGAATTTATTACAAAATTCAATTAAGTAGACCACACAAAAAATCGATTGTATAAATGAAAGAGGTTTATAGCCGTAGTACCTCGTTTACGAATTGTTTAAGTGCGACAACCTGAAAATACACCCCAAATAATTCAAAGTCATTACATATGCATGTCATATATGTTACGTAATGTAAGATGAACAAAAAACGCGTACTAGACGTACCTTAACTGCAAGGAGAACCTTACAAATGCATGTAAAACACCAATAAATAACGAAAACCGTTAGTACATAATGAAAGGGAAAGAAAGTAGTCTTAGAGTTAAGAAATTCCCGCAAAGGCATTCGAGAAGAATGCATTTGCAGTAGAATTTCATGAGGTAGGCTCGATAAAATCATATGAAGAAGCAGACCAAGCAAAGAGAGTCAGAAAACTGAGATCATTAAAAATGGCAACAGAGACATGGTGACAAAATAGTAGCCATTGTGACAAAACAGTGAGCAAACCGAGAGGAATGGATCATTGAAAAGAGCAAAGGATCATTCAAAATAACAAGCAAACATTGTGAAAAAACAGTATGTTCTAAAGAATTGAATACAAGGCCAAAACAGACAAAAGAAAGGGGTTGAATTAACATGATGTGTTTGAGCATAGGAGACATACACAGCAGTTGTGAGAAATGAGATGCTTCAACATGGTTAGTGAACATGTTAAACATAAAAAATTATGGTGTAATAGTAAAAATAAAACCGCAAAATTAGACACCATGAGATGGAGACCAATAGGGAGAAAACAGAGCAAGTGAAGCAGATTATATATTGTGAAAAACAAATAAGAAGGAAAACATTTGATGCACATACCAAAGAGGAATAAAAATACACCAAATATGGAACACACTTGGGAATGGAATGCAAGAAGGAGAAGGACCAAATATGTAGTAAAGGAAAGATAGTAATAAATAGAGCAGCAAGCATTAAAGATGAAAGTGAATTCCATAAAATAGGGGATTTGACAAATGAGGGTGACAATTGAATAAAAGTTACAGTTAAACTTGAAGAAAGTAGCCATGGTCATATTTTCAACACAAGTACACAATAGGCATGAGATACACCATCTTCAAAACAGGACGGTAATGAATAGAGAATTCAATCACAAACCAGAAGGCAGTAACAGCAAGTTAATGCAATCATGGAAATGGAAGAGGTTCTAAAACAAATGCATACATTAGACCATTAAAACAGAGTAACATAAACATATAAACATAGGAAAAAATGGTCTTCATCTTTTAATTTAAATGCAAGGTTCATAAAATGGAAACGGGAATGTAGGACAGAATTTATCACATAGGAAGGCAAATCAAACAAATACATTTTCGAAAACACAATAATCGAATCATATTATATAGTGCCCACCGTTAAACTCATCACTGGCAATGACCGAAAAATTGTATATTGGACCCAAAGAATAAACAAATATGAAATAAAAATCAGAGATACCACCAATTTACTTATCATAGGCTAATCATATCTTCGGTGTAGACCGACGACCCCTACCATGCTCTACAATACCCCTACTTCGCTTCCTTTGACCATTTTAGTGTAGTATTTGTCACCTTAATGGTCGTTCCGTGGAAAGAAAAGTGCAATAAACTCATTTTAGGATCTGCAAGGGGTGGGAAGCGGAAAGGGTTCATCGGAAGACCAAGCGTATAGAAAGATGGAGAGAGGATGAGAAATGTTTCAGAGGTAACGACATGCATCGCAACCGGTCAATGAAACAGAAGATGGATTTTGATCAAACTGTTTCGGAGGCAGCGTTGAAATGCAACCGTCGCAAAACGAAAATGGGATTCAAGGGCATGGACAAAATAATTGGGGAGAGTAGGACGTGGGTCGAAGACGAACAACACGACCTGATGCTTCGAAAAAGGGAGAAAAATGTTTCATTTTGGTTAAGAGTGAAGAGGAAGGAGAAGATATCAGAAAAGGGAAAAATAATCAGAGGAAAAGGGAAGAAAAAGGAACGGAAAAGGAGAAGAAAACAGGAATTTCAGCCAGTAGCTCATGGTAGGGTTACGAGGGGTGTACGACGGTAGAGAAGTAGGGTAATGGGATTAGGGTAACCCTAATCGTCATTTTACACAAAAACTTGGGCTAAACAAGGTTTGGCCCAAAATCCTTTTCTTTTTCCCCCTAAATCGGAGGCCCAAATACACCCTTATGTTTATCTTTTCCACCTCCTTCCCTTTAGATTCATTCTCTTTTGGTTTCTCCATCGATTCCACTTCTATTTTCTTACTCTTCTCTTTCATAAGTTTTTTCGACTCAATCCTCTCCAAGAATTTTGGCTTTGAACAACTCTCGTGTGCTGACAATGGTGTAGACAAATTTGAGTGAATATGTGCCTCTAATTCAATAACTCGCCATCGAAGTTCTTTATTCTTAAGTAGCATTTCTGTAACGCCCCAAAAATTAAGATAATTTATTGGGCGTTATTTTGAATCCATTTAATGAGAATTATTTGATTTATGTGGGAATTGAAATTAATTAAATATTTGTTGGATGAATATTTAATTAATTAGAGGTTTTGGCATGTGTTGTTTGTTGAGATTTTGATTAGATGGTAAGTTAAGAGAATTAAGTAAAGTTGTGGATTTTTAGTGTTGTTAGAGTTGAATTTAATTAAATAATTATGGAGGTTATTTAATTAAATTGTCGGGTGGAAAGTTTGTTAGAGATTCAATAATTATATGTATATGTGGAAATATATATATAATTATTATGTTAAAGGAAAAGATAATTATATTTGTTGAAATATAATTATTTAAGGAAAAGATAGTTGTATTTTGGGGAAAGGATATTTATTAAAGGAGAAAAAGTAAAATAATTATATTTTGGGAAAATATAATTATTTGTAAAAGGATAATTACTTTGGAGAAAAATAAACAATAATTAATTATTGTGGGAGATAATTAATTATTTTGGAGAAAGATAAATAATAGTTAATTATTGTGGAAGATAATTAATTACTTTGGAGAAAGATAAATAATAATTAATTATTGTGGAAGATAATTAATTATTTTGAAGAAAGATAAATAATAATTAGTTATTGTGGATGATAATTAATTATTCTGCAGAAAGATAAATATTAATTTTGGAGTGAAGTTGTTATGGTTGGGTTAAGATAATTCATGTTGGAAATTATAAGTGATTTATTGGAAAAGATTTGATTGATTAAATTAATTGAGGATTTAAGTTAATTTGAGATTTTGGAGGGAAAAGTTAGTTTTGGTGGAATTGTAATTAATTGAGTATATATATATGGATATATATATTTAATTAATAATATGGAAAAGTGAAGTTAATTATATGATGGAATATAATTATATTTGTTTGGAAAAGAAGATAATCCATAAGGAGAGAGATGGTTGATTTGATTGGACAAAAAAGATATATATTTATTTGCAAGAGAGAATAATGGTTTAAATAAATATATATTTATTGTAGATTTTGGTGAGAGAAAAATAATAATAATAAAGAAGTATTATTATTATTACTAATAGTTATAAATGCCTAAGATTAAGGCATTGATTTAGGAAAGATAATGGGAATAAAGATATATGTATATTTTTTGGTATTATATATATATCCTAAAAGGAAAAGGAAAAGAAAATAATAATAATAAATATTATTGTTATTATATATATCCTAAAAGGAAAAGGAAAAGGAAATAATAATTATTATTATTATTGTTATTATTTGGGTCTATAAATAGATTGGAATGCTTAAGTTGGAAAATAAAGGAAAAAGAAAAAGGTTCTTCATCTTCTTCTCTAAGATAACCCTCTGCTGTCGCCGCCTCAGTTGAAGTTAAGATTGGTCTCTTTGGAAGTTTGATGATTTAAAGTGATGAATTTTCCATCAAGGATAAGAGAATTTTTCAACCTTCATTTAAGTAGCCTTGGTAAGCCAAAGAAATTAAATTAATATTTTATTAATTTATTTTGGATCTATTTGAGGTTTCTTTAAAGGTTCAATTGGCTAAACTTTTTAAGATCTAAATCTTGGATTTTTCCCAATCAAGGTTGAATTGGTTTCAACCCCAATTTTTAGAAAGTTAATTAATTTGGGAGAATTTTTGGGTGTTAGCCAATTGCCAATTTCATTAATTAAGATACTAAGTGTTCCTTTTATGATTAGGATCAAGTTAATTGGAGAATTTTACTGTCAACTAGGGAGTACCTTTGTTTGGCTAAAATCTCCAGGTAAGAGATTCTCCTACTAGACCTTCGAACTGGATTCAAGAGACCGCATGTAATTATGATTATGCATTGATGGTAGCTAAAATGCATAATTTGATGATAATGATTATACCGAGATTATGATGATAGTTGATGTTGATGATGATGACTGAGATTATTATGTTGATGATTGATGATGGCTGATGTTATGTTAATGACCGGTAGTATGTTGTTGATGACTGTTGATGATTGTTAATGCATGATATATTAATCACATGATTAAGGACGTTAAGATTAATACTCATGCCATGTTATGATGTTATGTTATGCTACATGCTATGGATATGGTGTTCTGTTAACTTTGTCTATTAGAGTCGTACCTGCATGGGTGTCCTTCGGGATCACCACCTATTTAGGACTGTGTGGTCCGACGGGACGCCAGTCTAGCATGGATATAGATATGATTCGAGTGATTCGACGGGGTCCTCGCATCCCGATTGTCTTAGTGTTACCCCCGGGTTCACTACAGACCAGCATGTCCTAGGTGCTCCCTCGGGACACCGAAGACCAGATTTTCGTTCCTACGGGAGCGCATGTTGCACGTGTTCGGGAACGTGCCAGAGATTGGGTACCATTTTTCAGGACTCTAATGGGAAGTTAACAGACACCTAGCGGGACTAGTAGTAGGTCCCTTACTGAGTATATGTTTATACTCACTCTTTCTATGTTTAACATTTCAGGCGAAGGTAAAGGTAGAGGAAAGCTGGCGAGCGACAGAGAAGGATCCGTGACATGCCATATGGGGACTCAGTTTTGCTTCCGCGTCTATGTTTCAATGTTTTAATATTCCATTTTTAATGAAAATTTATTCTTCCCTCGTTTCAAAAAAAGTGTCTCTTGTCATTGTTCCCTTTTAGTAACGACCTCAGCTTAGTATAAAGAGTTGGGTCGTTACAGTTGGTATCAGAGCGTCAGCTTTTAGGTTCTGTAGACTAACTTACGATGTGAGTCTTTGATTTTTGTCCCTATGGCTATTACGGTCCTTCGTCACTCGCCAGGTATGTATTTTATGATACATGATTATGAATATGCACGTGACCTTGCCTGTATTAAACTAGAACTGCATGGATGTTATGATTTAAATGGTGATGGCTTTGGTGGTAAAGTTTTAAGAAAAATGTTGCCACGTAGAGGTGCTCAATGAGGTGATTAAGTAGGCAAAAGAGTTGGACGTGTTCAGCGTGATGAACTGCTTTGTGGCTGGATATCTAAGACATTAGTTATGTTGGTGGTTTTAAAGGAAACTAAAGGCATGGTTAAGTTCAAGTATATCAAACACATTTGACGGTGTTTAGAATTGAGTTGCTGGAGAAGGAACAAAGTAAACTTTAGTGCATAGTTATTTTGGTGAGATTTCAAGAAATTGTTTTGAGTTTACCATGAAGGATAAGTTACATCTAGTTTAAAGTACAAGTGATGAAATAACGAATTTCTTTAGAATAACTAGTTAAGTTGATGTCATTAAAGAAAGCAATAGTTGGACATGAGTTTGAACTTTATCAAACAAGAAAAGAGAAATTAGTGACTTCTAAAGATTGCTAAATGGTGGAGAATACCTTTTTGGTCGAAGTTTGAAGTTGGAAAATAGAACGTAGTTTTTGAAGGTTTATGAATTAAGTTTTACTTGAATAAGTGTAAAGAGAAGAAAAGTATTTGAGAAAAGTAATATTTTGTCAAGAGAAGCGAAGCTTTGCGCAACATGAGAGTTGCACTTAGGAAAAAGTTTATGGCAGAGTTACCAAGTTGAGAAGGCTACTTAGGAACAAGAGTATGACAAGGGAGCTCGATACTCGAAATTGTTCAAGGACTAAAACTTTCGAGGACGAAAGTTTCTTAGCGAGGGAAGATTGTAACACCCCATAAATTTAAGGAACTTATTATGGGTGTTACATTAAGTGGAATTAGAAGTTAAGGAATGTATTTGGTGTTTTGTGTTAGATTAATTAAATATATATACATGGGTGTGTATATTTAATTAAAGATTTTGGAATTTGGTAGAATTTGTTATTAATTAAGACGTGAGAGCCAAGTATCCCAAGCTGTTCAAAGATTAGAACTTTCGAGGACGAAAGTTGTTAAAGGAGGGAAGATTGTAACGCCCCAAAAATTAAGATAATTTATTGGGCGTTATTTTGAATCCATTTAATGAGAATTATTTGATTTATGTGGGAATTGAAATTAATTAAATATTTGTTGGATGAATATTTAATTAATTAGAGGTTTTGGCATGTGTTGTTTGTTGAGATTTTGATTAGATGGTAAGTTAAGAGAATTAAGTAAAGTTGTGGATTTTTAGTGTTGTTAGAGTTGAATTTAATTAAATAATTATGGAGGTTATTTAATTAAATTGTCGGGTGGAAAGTTTGTTAGAGATTCAATAATTATATGTATATGTGGAAATATATATATAATTATTATGTTAAAGGAAAAGATAATTATATTTGTTGAAATATAATTATTTAAGGAAAAGATAGTTGTATTTTGGGGAAAGGATATTTATTAAAGGAGAAAAAGTAAAATAATTATATTTTGGGAAAATATAATTATTTGTAAAAGGATAATTACTTTGGAGAAAAATAAACAATAATTAATTATTGTGGGAGATAATTAATTATTTTGGAGAAAGATAAATAATAGTTAATTATTGTGGAAGATAATTAATTACTTTGGAGAAAGATAAATAATAATTAATTATTGTGGAAGATAATTAATTATTTTGAAGAAAGATAAATAATAATTAGTTATTGTGGATGATAATTAATTATTCTGCAGAAAGATAAATATTAATTTTGGAGTGAAGTTGTTATGGTTGGGTTAAGATAATTCATGTTGGAAATTATAAGTGATTTATTGGAAAAGATTTGATTGATTAAATTAATTGAGGATTTAAGTTAATTTGAGATTTTGGAGGGAAAAGTTAGTTTTGGTGGAATTGTAATTAATTGAGTATATATATATGGATATATATATTTAATTAATAATATGGAAAAGTGAAGTTAATTATATGATGGAATATAATTATATTTGTTTGGAAAAGAAGATAATCCATAAGGAGAGAGATGGTTGATTTGATTGGACAAAAAAGATATATATTTATTTGCAAGAGAGAATAATGGTTTAAATAAATATATATTTATTGTAGATTTTGGTGAGAGAAAAATAATAATAATAAAGAAGTATTATTATTATTACTAATAGTTATAAATGCCTAAGATTAAGGCATTGATTTAGGAAAGATAATGGGAATAAAGATATATGTATATTTTTTGGTATTATATATATATCCTAAAAGGAAAAGGAAAAGAAAATAATAATAATAAATATTATTGTTATTATATATATCCTAAAAGGAAAAGGAAAAGGAAATAATAATTATTATTATTATTGTTATTATTTGGGTCTATAAATAGATTGGAATGCTTAAGTTGGAAAATAAAGGAAAAAGAAAAAGGTTCTTCATCTTCTTCTCTAAGATAACCCTCTGCTGTCGCCGCCTCAGTTGAAGTTAAGATTGGTCTCTTTGGAAGTTTGATGATTTAAAGTGATGAATTTTCCATCAAGGATAAGAGAATTTTTCAACCTTCATTTAAGTAGCCTTGGTAAGCCAAAGAAATTAAATTAATATTTTATTAATTTATTTTGGATCTATTTGAGGTTTCTTTAAAGGTTCAATTGGCTAAACTTTTTAAGATCTAAATCTTGGATTTTTCCCAATCAAGGTTGAATTGGTTTCAACCCCAATTTTTAGAAAGTTAATTAATTTGGGAGAATTTTTGGGTGTTAGCCAATTGCCAATTTCATTAATTAAGATACTAAGTGTTCCTTTTATGATTAGGATCAAGTTAATTGGAGAATTTTACTGTCAACTAGGGAGTACCTTTGTTTGGCTAAAATCTCCAGGTAAGAGATTCTCCTACTAGACCTTCGAACTGGATTCAAGAGACCGCATGTAATTATGATTATGCATTGATGGTAGCTAAAATGCATAATTTGATGATAATGATTATACCGAGATTATGATGATAGTTGATGTTGATGATGATGACTGAGATTATTATGTTGATGATTGATGATGGCTGATGTTATGTTAATGACCGGTAGTATGTTGTTGATGACTGTTGATGATTGTTAATGCATGATATATTAATCACATGATTAAGGACGTTAAGATTAATACTCATGCCATGTTATGATGTTATGTTATGCTACATGCTATGGATATGGTGTTCTGTTAACTTTGTCTATTAGAGTCGTACCTGCATGGGTGTCCTTCGGGATCACCACCTATTTAGGACTGTGTGGTCCGACGGGACGCCAGTCTAGCATGGATATAGATATGATTCGAGTGATTCGACGGGGTCCTCGCATCCCGATTGTCTTAGTGTTACCCCCGGGTTCACTACAGACCAGCATGTCCTAGGTGCTCCCTCGGGACACCGAAGACCAGATTTTCGTTCCTACGGGAGCGCATGTTGCACGTGTTCGGGAACGTGCCAGAGATTGGGTACCATTTTTCAGGACTCTAATGGGAAGTTAACAGACACCTAGCGGGACTAGTAGTAGGTCCCTTACTGAGTATATGTTTATACTCACTCTTTCTATGTTTAACATTTCAGGCGAAGGTAAAGGTAGAGGAAAGCTGGCGAGCGACAGAGAAGGATCCGTGACATGCCATATGGGGACTCAGTTTTGCTTCCGCGTCTATGTTTCAATGTTTTAATATTCCATTTTTAATGAAAATTTATTCTTCCCTCGTTTCAAAAAAAGTGTCTCTTGTCATTGTTCCCTTTTAGTAACGACCTCAGCTTAGTATAAAGAGTTGGGTCGTTACAATTTCCTCCTCATGTTTTGATGTTTTCTTAACTGAATGAAAGTAAGTTGTAGGAGTAACATATCCAGCGACCCCACACACACGACCATTATAATCTTTCGTACCCAATGCTTGGGTTAAGACATCATTAGAAGAGTGTCCTTTGAGAGTCGATGATATTCATTGAGATCTCATCCTAAAATGATAGCAAAACTAATATAAGTTATAGAAATGCTTATGTATGGATAATTCAAATGTGTAATCTACAAGTAATGTCTTACTATTTTACGGACGACTTGCTGAACATCATCGTTGTCATACTTTCCTTGTTTGTTAACTCGATCTTTCTTCCACATGTTGGTTCGATCGAAATCCAACTTCATTTGAACCCCCCTTTCTATATTCCAATTCCTCAATAAGATTGACATAACCCTCGATAAACTTAATAATTGTAAGAACATAAATTAATTCTCACCATTTCCTCCATAAGATTAGCATAACCTTTCCTCAAGATTCTATGGTTGTACTTGTTCTTGGATCGTAAATCTTGTACAGAGGGGACTTTTCAAAGACGGTAAGGATGACAACTTTTCGAAGACGACAGACTTGCTACATAGGGGACAACAAAACGGAAAGCAAGGACTTGCGTACTCAGTGAATGGAAGACGACAGAGGACGACAAAAATGGTTGGGCGCGAACGCGTGCGAGAGAGAGCTCGACAGAAACGACAGAGGAGGAAGATGAAAGAGAGGGGAGGTGAACATGAACAGGGAAGACGGAAGAGAAGAGAGGTGAACGCATGACGGTTGGCAACTTTTCCAAGGAAAGGAAGAAATTTAGGGCTTTTTTTTTTTAATTAATGGAAATTTTAATATTTTTATCTTTTTAATTATTTAGTAAATCTTGACGTTTTTAAAACGTCAAGAAAAAATATCTTACTTGACGTTTAAAAAATGTCAACAACTTTAGAAATGACTCCGCTCCGCCATTTTATAAAAATTCTTGACGTTTTAAAACATAAAAAATTTAATTTATATTACTTGACGTTTTTAAAACATCAAGGACAAGTACATATTGCTTGACATTTACAACACGTCAAGAATGTTGAATTTATAAATATTCTTGACGTTTTAAAAAACGTCAAGAAATTTAGTAAATCATCCTTGACATTTTAAAAGCGTCAAGGAAAAATACATATTACTTGACATTTAAAAAATGTCAAGAAATCTGAAAATTAACCTACCTCTACCTTTTCATAAAATTTCTTGATGATTTATCCTTCCAATTACCCATTTCTTGACGTTTTTTAAAAACAAAACGTCAAGAAATTAAAACCCACAACCATAAAAAAAAAAAAAAAAGTCCTTTTTTCTAGTAGTGTTCCAAATACAATTTTCAATAAAAATTTAACTAGAAGAACATAATTTCATGGGTTCATAGCGTTGATCCTAACTCTATTTAATTCCAAACGTTTGTTTGTTTTTCAAAAACAAAAGCAACATGTTATATTCATTGATACTATACATCTCAACAGGAAATATGTGGTTATCTATAGTGGTTTTAGTTCAATATTTTATTTATTTATTCATTTATTTTTGTTGATAGCCTATTCTCTTTTGTTGGATTGTGTTGATTTGTTTCGATTGTTTGGTTAACTCCTAGTGATGGTTGTTTTCAAATCCTTCGATGAATTGAGATAATTAAATAGATTTGTTTCGACATCAAAGCTTTCTTTCTTTCTTTCTTTGTTTTTTTATTTTTTTTATTTTTTTTATTTTTTTTAACAAATGGAAAGTTACATATTTTATAACATTTTCATCCCATTTTTCTTTGTATCGTTAAAAAAATGGTTGAATCCGAAGTACAACGAATGGATTATTGAAACCCCTTACCTCAAGAGATGTAACATACATATATAAATTATTGTTGATTTATACTCACGTTTTCATCCCATTAACATGTATCCATATGTTTCAATATTTGAAATCCCTAACCATCGACTAATATATTTAGCCTAATGGTTTATTTTTCTAATATTTAGGTATTGGTGAATAATAATTTAATTTTAAAATTATGAAATTTATGCTCTTCTCCCCATTTTCTAATTATGATTTTTATCTTCTTCTTTTTTTTTTTTTACCCGTGAACTTCTAGTCAATTTCTAAAAAGTACATATTTTTACTTTCTTAGTTACCAAAACTTGACTTAATTTTTTAAAAGGTTAGAAGACATAACATTGAAACTTATAGGTAGCTATAAGTAGGGTTTATACACGTAATTTTTAAAAATTAAAAAGTAAAAAATCGCTAAGACTTCATTTAGTAACTGTTCACACTAGATTTCCGGAGAAATTTGATTCGTGGAGTTGAACTTGTGTTGATATTGTATTTATGTTGATTCGATGCGATGTGGTTCGATCTCTATAATTTGATCCTCTGATTCTCTCTAGGCTGGATGCTTACGCTTGATTTGAGGAAGCAAAGCACGTGATGTTCTTGAAGTTGGAGTCTTGGAAGAAAGTTTGTATCTTCGAATAAGCTTCAATCTTCGAGGATGTTCTTGAAGTTAAAGACTTGGAAGAAAGCTTGGATCTTCAAAGAAGCTTCAATTTTCGAAGGTGTTCTTGAAATTGGAGTCTTGGAAGAAAGTTTGTATCTTCAAAGGAGCTTCAATCTTCGAGGGTGGTCGACTTCAGGAGTTGAGGAGGCTTCTAACTCTTGGGAGAATTCTCTTTAGACCTTCTGGAGTCAAAAATTTCCAACCCCACAAATGAAGAGAACTCCTCTATTTATAGAGTTCCCTGGTGGGCTTTTATGGACTTGAGTCTGTTCTGGTCCATGGACCATACCCATGGGCTTAATCACATGGATTTGGGTCATATTTTATTTTAGGCTAAATTAAGTTTACCTTTTGGGCTCAATTGAATTTTAGCCTAACTAAATAATATTTAACTGAACCAAAATAATTAATTTGATCCAATTGTCATAATAAAGACACGTGACATCATTAGAATTGTCCAATTTGTCTTTAAATTTAATTTGGGACACATGCCAATTTTTAGTTAATCTCAAATATAATTATTTTAGTAAATGATGTGACAATTTGTGATTGGTTCAAAAATTTCTTATTCAACGATAACTATTTAGTTTTTAAAATTTAGCTATTTTTTCTTAATTTTCTTACGATGGTTTGCATTTTTTTAAGTAGATGACTTTCATTCTTAACTAAACTCCAAAAACAAAAACAAGTTTTTTAAAGGAAAATTGTATTAGGTAGCACTAAGAGAATAGATTTTAGCAATTATGACACATACTTTTTAAATATGACAAATTTTCATCTCTAAAATATTTTGAAGATATTTTCTACTTTAAAATTTTTATTATTCTCAAACCGTCCCTATACATTCTTCTCTCCTTATTAATCATCTCCCTTTGACGCTTCATCTTTCACTTTCTCTTCTCCTTTTTTGTAAACCTCTATATCATATTTGTATTTATAATAAAAAATTGATCTAATAGTAAAAAATGTTTGTTTTTCTCAAACACTATTTTTTGGTTGGTTTTCTTTAGGTTCTCTCAAAAATAAAAAAACAATAATAAAAAAAACTATCGTTCGTTCAATCTCCGTTTTCGGCATCTTTATCTCTTTTTTTTTCACCATTTTTATCCATATTTTCGATCATCATTTTTTGTTAAATCTAAGTTTTTCCTTCAAACTTCTTTTAAATGGTTGCTTTCAACACGACAACATTTTCACTTTTTAAAATACATTCCATCTTAAATATTTTATTATTCTCAAACTACAATTCAATAACTTATTTCTTCTCCCTTTTTTAATGTCCTAATCATCTCATATTCCTTCTCCTACTTTTTAAGGCCCCAATCATTATTTTTTCTCACTTTGTATCACTTTTGTGTATTAGTGTTGTGATGTATTTATATTATATATATTAGTTGGTTGATATACTTACTACATGATTTCCATTTCTTTCAAATTTTATGCAATTCAATGTAGTATTATTAAGTATATGAATGATATCATTCATATACTTAATAGCAAACATATAATATGTATCAAAATATACTGGTGAAGTATATTAAGTGTATCTATCATAATCTCAAGTGTATCAAATGTATTTTAATCAATCAAACGTATCGGTAGATATAGAAAATATACAAACAGTACTTCAAGGGTATCAAACATATGAACTGCATTAACTGTAATAAATTTGTCGAGTGTATAAAATGTTTATCAGTAGTATATTAAGTATATTAAACCTAATCAAGTGTATCGATAATGTAATGTATCATGCTTAGTGCATCAAGTGTCCTTAATTGATTAAATATATTTTCAAAGTTTAACAAATGTATCAACGACATATCAAGTGTATCAAACCAATGATGTGTATCAAGTGTTATTTAATTCATCGAGTGTATCAGCAAAGCATAACAAGTGTATTAACAACACATCAAGCATGTCAATCACACATCAAGTGATGCGCGAAAGTGTTGATAATTTTAGCGAGTAGATTTGTAACTTATCATTTTTCAAACGTGGACTAGGCTTGAATTTGTCCATTTTTTCAAATTTAAAAGTGTTGTGCTATGGACCTAATTTATCAAACAAATTTTGCTAAATTTGCAAGAGCCCCTTTTTTAAAACTATTTTTTTATTGGACTTGGTGTTTGAAAACAATGGATAAAAAATAAAAAAAAATTGGAGTGGAGAAGTGAGATTTATAGGCTTAATTTTTAAAAATTTAAAACTAAAAACAAATGGTTACGATATCTGAAGTCTGGTTTAGTAACCATTTATTTTTTTTTTAAAAAAAAATTAAGTCTATTTCTTCTTCCTTTCTTACAATAATGTGTATTTTTTTAAATAAAAAAAAAAGTAACAAATCTTCTTTTGAAAAGCTTTTAACTTTCAAAACTTATAGTTTTTTTGAAAACATTGAAAATAATGCATACCAAACATAGCTGAAGTAGGTACCAAACTAGACATTCGATATGAAAATAATGATGGGAGAGAGAGGGATTGGCGTGCAGTGCAAGGCATTGAAGGATTGATGATAATAGTGAAGTGATAAATGATAGTGTCTAAAAACATCCTACAATTTTGCAAATAGCATCACGAGGAGATTGCAAAAGCAAAGGTCTGCAGGGACTGAAATGTAAAAGGCAAAAGAAAAAAAAATTACAGAATTGCTTTAGGCCAAGTGCCCCACATGCCAAGAAGTAAAAAGGATCAACATACACTTACACATCCTATACCATATTGTAAGCTTTCCATTGACAAGTGATGATATTTTTTGTTTTTTTGAATTACACCAATTGAGGCAAGAAAGCAGAGATTCCATGCCAACGAGAAAATGTAAAATCACTCACAGTGAACAAAGAGGAGTCCAGTGATAATGTACATAGCCAATATTCGAAATCTAATTTGATACTTGATGGTCCTAAAATATTCGTGCATCCCTTATGTACCTTTTTGTTTTTTAATTTCTATGAATGATCTTTTCACCTAGGCCGTTGTGATTAATGACTCAAGCTCACAAAATGTATGAAATATAATCTTCCAATTACATGGAATGCATTGGGGCTACCCATTATAAAAATTTGTCTCTGTAATGTATATAAAGAACAGTCTTTAAATGTATCACAATAGATGACCATCATGAGGGCTACAATAGAATGATGACCATCTATAACACAATGAGTTAAAAAAATACGATTGTGCACTAAGACTTGATCGAAAGATTATATTACGTACATTTGTTTAAGGATAGGTCATTAATTATTGTAACGACCTAACTCTTTATACTAAGCTGAGGTCATTACTACTTAAAAGAAAATAAAAACTTTCTTAAAACAAAAGGAAAATAAAACAATTTTTCATAATCAAACCTCAAGTACTCATTCAAATCATAAATAAACTACTACAAAATCTACTTTACTTGACACTAGGTATTTTTACATACTTAACGTTTTTGTTAAAAGAATTGTCAAGTATAATCTCAAAAAGCGGAGTTTACATAAAGCTTTTCGAATTATTTTACGTTAACCTTAACATTTTTTTCGCGTCAAATATTGCGAACATTTACTTGACGCAAAATTAACTTCAAGTATTGTTTAAAGAAGACAAAATTTTCACCAAAATTTTCAAATTATTTTACATTAGCTTTTACTTGACGTTTTGTACTTTATGGTTTTTTAGCGTAACGTATGGTGCATATTTTACTTGACGTTTATTGCGTCAAGTATAGTTGACATTTACTTAACGTGGAAATAACGTCAAATATAGTTAAAATTTTGATTTGATACTTTAAAAATTAATGTTTTAAAAATGTCAAGTATAAGAATATAAAAATATAAAAATATTTTTTATTTCTCTTCTTCCATTAAATAAACTTATTAAAATAAATTTATTAAAATAAACTTACTAATTACTAAAATAAACTTATTAAAATAAAGTTATTAAAACAAACTTATTAAAATAAATTTACTAAAAGAAACTTATTAAAAATTAATTTAGTAAAAAAAATTATTAAAATAAATTTAGTAAAAGAAACTTATTATAATAATTAAATTATTTTATTAAAAACAAATTTATTAAAAATTTCCTTCAAAACCGTTCATCTCCCCCTTTCTTTCCCAAAACCCTCAACGTCTCTATCTCTATCTCCATCTTTAGTCCCTAAGTCTCTTTATCTTCACCAGTCGCCCACTATAGTCCACGCAAGGTCTCCACCGCCCGCAACCACAGCCACACAAACTCCACCACCCGCGACCACAGCCACTATAGCTCACTATTGTCTCCGTTTTCAGACAGTGACCCACGACATCTCCAGACCCACAGCCTTCCGATGGTGACCCACAACCTTCCGACAGCGACTCACGGCCTTCTAACGGCTACACTCGACCTTCAGACGACGACTCACTGCAATATGATGATGACCCACTGCAGTCCCACGCCGCCCATGCAAACTTGACCCACGGTGACTCCAACCCACATCTTCACCTTCCTTGCTGGTAAATCTCATTTCCTCTGTGCATTTGCTGCAACCAACGTTCTGTGCATTCGTTGGTATTAGTTACATTATTTACAATTGCAGAAACAACACCACCCATATATTATTTACATTATTTGCTTTTTACATTTGCTATGTACATTTGATGGTATGAGATTCTAAAACATTTGTTGTTCAATATGATTTGATTTTGGTAGAATTTTAGAGATTTTAAACTTTTTGATATTATATAATTAAGATTAGAGATGAAAATAACGGACCTCCATGTTCAATATCCTTTTGCCAAAAAGAATCTCAATAGTCAGAAATAAAGAATAGAATATCAAAATTAAGAAGTATCTAACGATATCAAGGAAAACAAATCAAATTTCGATGCAATGAGAGGGCCATAATCTGAATTAAGCAAATAAGTAAAAAGATAAAATAAAACAATAAATGAAACTAAAGGCTTTAAGTATCTTCATAGAACTTTCAACCTGGTCTCCAATAGCATCTCCTTCCAGATATTCCATCAAAGCAAACATCGATGCTTTGCTTAATGAATCTTGCCTTAGAAACTTAGATTAATGGGTGGTGTTGGAAGTAATAAGTATGAATTGGTTCTTGGCTTCGAATATGTTTATTTTTATATTTATATTTATATTTTTATTTCTACTTTTGGTTTGAATTGGCTCTTTTTATTCAACTAAATTGAAATTTGGTCAATTTCTTTTGTTAGAGATTAAACACCAACTTCATAATAGGGAAGGGCATAGTTAACTGAATAATTCAATTCAACGGTTCAAATCGAGGTTTAGAACTTAATTAAGAGAAAATCGATTGGAACTTATTTTCTTAAAGAAATAAACCAAACCAACAACACTTATTAATTTGAGTTTGATTTCGATGTAAATGATCTTACTACTAGAACACTTAGGCTAGATTGTGATTTATTTGTTGATAGGATAGTAAGTTGCATGAGGTACCTAATTTTGAATATTGTAATTTTTTTTTGTAGATCCAAAATTATCATATTATAAGTATGGATAAATCATGAAAGAGAAGAAAGGGATTGCTATTAATATACCACCCATATCTCTTACATCAAAGAAGAAGATCGTAGAAGAGGAGGAAGTGATTGCAACTAGGCCATCAATATCAAAGAATGAGGTAAATGTGAAGGTAGATTGTAAATAAACAATTTTACATATATGAGTTTTTAGATTGTTACTTACTTGTGTTAGGTAAAAGCTTCAAAGTCAATGACAAAGGAGGTGAAAGTTACAAATGAACCATCCAATCTACAAATACAATTGAAGTATATTCTTAGATATGCTGAAAGGGTAATGGTTGATGGGTCTAATTTTTCATTTCAACTATCTCCTAAGTTATTTGACATACCTTAAAAGAGTTGCATTTTGCGAGAAGATGTTATTGATTTTTGTAACATGCAAAAAGTTAAGATTTTATCAATAGTGGCTTATATTATGTAAGTAAATATTACTTCTTCATTATATATATATTCACACTTTTTAATTAGTAGTAAGTTGATGTATGCAATTAATTTATTGCTGGTACTTATACTCATTCATCGTTGATTTGAAGAAGGTTTCAAAGTTCGTTTTTGTAGATCTATCTCTTATTTTAGCTGGCCATAGTAGTCGATAGATTAGAGCTCGAAACCTTTGTAATAAATTAATGACTTCCAACCAAGATCAATGAGTTGTTGAGATCAATTGGTTGCTGCTCCTTATTATCTGGGTAAGTATAATTTTTATCAACTTAAACTTGCATTAGTACCAAAATACTAATTACTTGAATATATATTTCAAATTCTTTAAAATAACAAACATATTAAAAACGCATTTCTTAATTAGAATTTCGTTGTATATGAATAATGGAAAGATATTTTTAAAAAATTATTTTGAATAATAAAACTGCTAAAAATATTTACAAATATATGAAAATATCACGGTCTATGTAGTAGACCACAATAGACTACTATTTATGTTTATCATAATATATATAAAAATAAATAGAATAGTCTATTGTGGTTGATAGTAAATAGATTGATATTTTGTATATATTTTAATTCCTTACGTTATATTTAAAAATAGCTCAATATTTTAATCTAAAACTTAATTATATTAAAAATAATCTAACATAAATAATTAGGACGAAAAATGTAAACTAAATCAAAAACTTAAACCTTGATTAAGACTCGTAAACCTACCCTGTAAATAAAAGGTCAAAATAAACAATGCCAATATTACTTTGTAATACCAAATTTGGAAGCCATAAGAGTTATTCTTGAGGAGGTAGTTTCTGGTGCAGCAAGGAAAGCCCTTCACACTTTTTCTTAAGCCGATACATTCGTTTTCGATGTGTTCGACCTTGATTGTGTTGTTCCCATTCATGTGCTCCTCTTAGTACTTTATTCCCACAAGCCTGTACAAATCAAGTACTTTCAGGAATATATTTCACACTTTGGTGTTCATTATTCTTTTGTATTGGTGCATGTGCATGCTGGAAAAGTATTTCTAATGTAATGCTTTCCATGTAGTTTCGATAGTATTTATGTAAGAAAATAGAAGATTAATGATAATGTCTTCAATTATACCATTCAATGGTTTTTTTTTTTTTCTAATCATTCAGTATGCAGAGAATTCTCGAAGCAACGGTAATTAGGGTTCGTGGCTTATTATTATTATTTATTTTGATATTTTCCATTTATATTTTCTATGAGGTCTATTTATTCCCCATATGTATATGTAAAAGGTCATATCTACTCTAATTTATTCACTAATATAGAAAATTCACAAGAATATTGCTCCTTCGCCTAGCTTTTTTCCATTTATTCTGGTTAAATAGAATTGACCCAAAAGTTTTGACTAACAGGTGAACGTAAATTTAATACTATACCAACATTCTCCCTTACTTGTAGGAATTAGAAAATATGTTAAAGACCCAACAAGTGAAAAGCAAAATTAGTTAAGAAAATAACATTACAAAGATTTCAACACGTTAATCCAAAAGCTCTATCTTGACGCTGAAAACAACAGTTTTCAAATGCAAAAGAATAGTTAGAAACACCACCAAATGGATATCACCTGACATATATATTGTGTCCACAAGTCCTTGATTAGCTTTGAACTATGCGGTTTCATTGTCTGGGTCACCAAACCGTCTGTAAGAAAAGATCTAATTATTTGAACTGCTGGTTCAACGACGTGTCGAGTCCATGAATCCTCCACTTTGCCTAACGTTTGAGATAGCAGTTGTTCAAGATAATGGAGCAGGCAAGAGGAAGCTTATAAAATAAATAATTAATTAAATAATGAGCTTAAGATTATCACAGAAATTATACATGTTATATATTCCGTGGAATCAACATAGTGGATCTTCCATCCAAACAGAGTTTCCAGTCTCTTTAGCTGCCTCCTCTGAAAACAACAAGTACACTTTATAACAGAGTATTGAAAAAAAACATACCTATATTATTTTAATGCATGTACTTACGCAGTAAAAAATTGACCATATATAACTTAGTCTCCAAGCTTTTTTTGAGAAGACCAAGGGACTTCATTGATTAGTCGAGGAATGAAATGTCTAAACAGGGAGATAAAAATAATTCTAGCCACTATTGTGTAAGACCCCTGCTCAGGGTCAGTAGGATTATTAGTCAATATTACTCTATGGTTATTTCTTATGAGAAGGGGCATATTAATATCAGTAATTAGATAGTAAGTTGGTTAAAGCTTTTAGTTCCATATAGTGAGAGGATTGAAAGGCTATTGTAGTTTCTTCATTCATATTGCAATAGATGTTTATCCTTAGCGTTCTTTGTCTGTTCTGTGTTCTTGAGCACTTCTCATAGGCGGTATCCTAACATATTGGTCGTCTATTAAAATATAACTTCCACTAGAGACTAAAGTAGAAAGACTATGAATTATCATAGTGCAAACATGTACATCAATAGGGAAATTAAACAAAACCAAAACCATAAAACTATGATAAGAAGAATGAATGTCATCGGAGATCTGCTCAGACACAGAAGATTCAGAAGGAGAACCTATCAGGGGTGAGTCAAGTTTTTTTTTCCTTCTTTTAAAAGAATATCCAACAACCACTACAACAAAACTGAGCTTTAATGTCCACTTAACCCTGACATTATAACTGTACGATGTCGTTTGTCAACCAACATCTATGAACGTATTATTAAAGCCTAACCGACATTAAATATGACAACAATGTGTTAGAATTTATGTTCTAAAACTCGTAATTTATAGTTTAAAATTATATTTTATTCAATAAAGTGGTTATTGAAGACTTATTAGTGAAAATAGAATACTATAATCTTAAATCCAATAAATTAAGATCCCGAGACTATCTAGTATAGATTTGAACTTTATATAAAGACATAAACGTGAATCAAGTTCAAGTATATAGCCTAAACAGTCGATAGTGTATGAATAAGGTTGGGTGCCTTATTCTGGGGACATTATGGATGCAGCCACCTTTGTAGTTAGTACAAATGATGTGATCTTGAATCGTTCTGTAGAGACATGGAAGTAGGAGCATCCTATGTAAAGAGTTTACATAAGACTGGAACCATGAAATAGTCACTTTTAAGTTATAACACCGTTGACTTAATAAATTGACTATTTTGATTATTGATGACATACGAGCTAACTATAAACTTCTACTTCTGTTCTTAGATCTACATAGGTGAGGGCAACTCAACAACACTGCACAATAAGCCTCCCATTTTAAGTGTAAGAACGGGTGCAAGATGAAATTCTCTCATGCAAGGACTAAAACAGGTCTTGAACAAAGGGGCACCACTCTTTTATTGGTCCATAAAGGATCCGGTTTATTGGTTGGACCTTAAAACAATTGCTCAATAATGGATCGGTAGGACTTAGGAGCAAGATGTAATCTCGAAGGTAAAATTGTATTTTGACCTAACCGAAATAACGAACAACTTGTGAAAAATTAACTTACAAATCATGGTTATATCAAATGAACACAAATATATAAATAGTGGGAGAAGTGCAGTTACAGAACTTTAAGGAAATGATCTATTAGTTAATCTCATATCATTAGAACCCATGATCTATAGGTCAATTAGAGTCCCTTGTTAGCTCATATGGAATTAACTTAATGTTAGATTAGTTCGAATAGTTGGTTAGGTAATGAAAGAGAAACTAACAAGTATATGTGATTTAGTGGTCAGTTTCTCAGTTTCGAGATGAAACTTTATGTTTAAAAATGATTTAAAAGACTATGAATACGAATTCATACTTGGAAGCTCGGAAATGATGGAAATAGTCGAAGTTGTAAAAAGTAGAAGAGTTCACTTTTTTACTTTGAAAAGTCAAACTTTGACCGACAATATATTCAAATGTGATTTGAATTTCAAGAAAATGAGTGCGGATTCATGCTCGAGAGTTCGAAATTATTCAAGGAGAGAAAAATGGTAAAAGTCAAAATATTGACTTTTGGTTTGAAAAATCAAAGTTTAACTTCGACTAAAATTAAAAAAAAAAGACCAAAATGCCCCTTGACTTAGAAAAAGTTGGATAATTCCACTAACTCATAGTGAGCTAAATGAAGGGTTATGACACTAAGCCCACTAAGGATGAGTGCTTTGTGAGGTATTGGTTCATGATAGAATTGAACACATCCAATTGTTGCATGTAATTTGATTATAAAAATATGTTTTGGAATGGTTTCAAAGTTTTTTTTTTCCGTTCTTTTTGGCTTTTTTGATTATTTGATGAATTTTTCCACTTTGCAAAAGAAGTCATCAAGAAAGGAAAAATCTCTCGCATCTCTCTAGCATTTATACTTCTTCCTCCAATTTTCATCACACTTTCTCCTCAATTCTTTCACTCACCAGGTCCCACAGTCCGATTCTAAATTTGGAGAATAGCGGGTCAACACTAGTGGTGGTCTTAAGTTTGTGTTCTTATGGTGATTACGAGCAATTGGAAGCTACGAGAGTATTAACCCTAATTTCGTTTAATTAGGGAATTGCATGTTGATTTCTAAATGCTAGTGTGATTAGAGTAAATTAGATCTTAATTTCGTTGCACATGTCTATCATATTCCATTAGTGTCATCATTGAGTTCTTCAAGTTCCCAAAAGCCTCTTGAGTTTCTTCTGTCCACTAATAAGCCCTACCTTCAACAATTGAGTTAATGGGATAACTATCTTACCATAGTTCTGAACAAATCTTCGATAATATCCAGTTAAGCCCAAGAATCCCTGCATTTCTCATACACTCATTGGCACTGGCCATTCTTTTGCTGCTATGATCTTTTCAGGGTCAACTTCCACTCCCCTTCCTGGAATCACATGCCCGAAATACCCCACCCTTGCTCGAGCAAAACTGCAGTTACCTATGTTTACATACCATCTTTTCTCTCAGTATTTCTAATACCAGCTCCAAATTCTGACTATAGATCAATATATCATCAAAACATACCAATACAAACCTTCTCATGTAAGGCTTAAAGATGGTGTCATCAAGGATTGAAAGGTAGACGGAACATTAGTCAATCCAAAAGGCATTACTAAAAACTTACAATGCCCTTCATGGGTTCTGAAAGTCATTTTCTCCACGTCATTCAGGTTCATCCATATTTGATGATAGTTGACTTTTAAGTCAATCTTCGAAACATACTAGCTCTATTCAATTCATCAAATAGCTCCTCAATAACCAGTATGGGAAATATGTCTGGAATCATCACATTATTTAATACACGATAATCCAAACAAAACCTTCAACTACCATCCTTTTTCTTCACAAGAAGAACAAGGCTAGAATACGGGCTTGCGCTTGGTCTTATGACTCCCGAAACTAACATTTCATCTACCAATTTCTCCATCTCCTCTTTATATTGGTAGGATCTATACGACCAAACATTGGGATCAGTCCCCTTCTTCAAACGAATGTGATGCTCTCTATGTTCCTTCTTGGTGGAAGTTCTTGGTTTTTTCCCTTCAGTTTCATCGTTCCTAGTTTGTCAATCCAACCACAAAATTAAGGGATAATTCGGCCACTGGTTTTAATTCGGCTTCCACCTCCGGTGTCTTTAAGTCCTTCTTCACTTCTTGATCCTCCTCAATTACTTCAACTTCCTCATCGTTCTTCCATACCACTAGAACTCTCAACTTTCTCTGTTCTTTTATCTTGCATCTGTGTCCTACGTAATAACACTCATCGCACCTGAAAAATAATCCCTTATCCCTCCAAGCCTAAAATTCTGCATTAGACATTCTTTTCGCTGGACCTTCACGTCAATTTCCCACCATTGTTGCTTCTCTCCCTGTAATAATCCTCATCGAAAAATTATCTCCCATTTCATTATCTTTTGTTGTTATTGGCAAATTAGGTTTATTAAAATTCAAGTTTGGGCCTTACCTTCTAAGATCTTGCTGAAGCTTGCTTCCTTCTGCGTAATCTCCCGATTCTCCACTCGTTGGGCCAGCTTCATCATTTGCGCAAGCCCAATAGGCTTCCAAGCATTCCACCTCGACCTTAATCCACAGACTAAGCCCATTCATGAACGTAGCGATTTGCCCTAAATAACCAGGAATCGGGATCTATACAACTAAATATTGGCATCTCAACTTTCTTGAATTTACTTTGATCGCTAACTCCTTTATCTCCTCTTGATTTACCTTCATTCATCGACACCTCACCTCCTTCGATGCCCTTACTCAACGATTCCTTCATCCCTCTAGCAGTAATCATTCCTTATTCTTAGAAGGAGTGCATTATTCAATAACTTGACTCAAAACCAAAATCAAAGGAGCGAAGCAGCTTGACTAAGAAGGAGAGGAGCGAAGGTGCTCATAGTTAAAGATATAGGAGAGGAGCGAAGGTGCTCATAGTTGAAGATATAGGAGAGGAGCAGTTAGGCTCGAAGAATTTGAGTCCTTCCTTATTCTTCAAATGTTAAGGCTCAAAGCTCATTGAATAAAGTAACCTAGGCAAGGAGCAAAGAATTTGCGAAGGACTTGTTAATGGAACTGATTTGAATAGGAAAGCCAATATGGAAGAAGACTACTCCTACGGAGGCACGAATGCTCTTTTGATATTCCCTCGACATACATTATCAGCAATTGTTGATGCTTCTCTTCTTGGACTCCCAATCTTTCGATGCTCTTTGCTAATGTCATGAGATTCTCCTCGATTGCTGGTAATTCATGTAGTTCTACTCGCATTCCAGAAATCTTATGATCAAATGCTTCCAGTTTCTCCTCAAAACGCTTTTGAGCCATTTTTTTCACCTCTTTTCCCATGTTAAAATTGCTATGATACCAATATGATAGAACACTAACTGAAGTTGTGTATTATTCAAAAGATCAACAAAAAAAAAGTATGAGGAATTGACAAAGTACCAATCCCTAAATCAAAGCAAGAAAGGTAAAGAAGAATAACAAGAACACTACCCACCCCTCTGCCCTTACTATCTTCCAAGGAATTGACAAATGGTTCACACAATTCTCATACCTCACTCACTGACCCCGCTTTGCTATTTATACCTCCTCATATTCCTAACGAACTGTGGGTCTCAGCCTTGGCAGGCTGGCAGCAATACTACCCATTACACGTGCACTCCCCTTATTCCCCCTCCTATGTACTACCACATGATAGGTGGCCTACCAGAAAACTCTCCATCCTTGCCACAAGGACCTCAGCTAAAAATTTTATAAAAACACACCTAAACTACTGGTTGAAGCACTGAATTTTTTGAAAATCTACTTCAAAAGATAAAAACAGAAGAGCAGAAAATAAGAAACAAACTAGTTATCCAATCTGCAATAAATATGGGAATTCTTCTTAATCCATATTGATATTCGCATTTGGAAAACATGTTCACTTCTATGACAGAATCACATCAGAAAAAAGGAAGTTGATTGATGCATACCTGACGACGAACCAGTCTTCTAGTATTCAACTTTACATTATCTACGGCTTCTTTCAGTAGCAAACTGGGTTGGCCATCACACGGTGAACTTAGGATTGACCTCATACTCTCTTTCAAAATCTCATTGCACTCCATTAAATTTTTTGGACTAAACCCAGCACTTTCTTTTTTGAATCCACCTTCAGGTATATAATATCTCAAAAATTCTTCAAACTCCCGAACACCAATAGCTTGACGCAATCCTCTAGTATAGTTTGCATTTGGATCGTAAATGTCATAGACCTCATCAAGCAATCCAGCAGCCATCATGATGTCAACTCTAGAATCAACATGTTCGTCAAGTTGTGGAACAGAAGCATCAACACATATCAAGCAGCAATCATATCTGAAACTATCGGCTTGACCCCAATTCTGCCCTGCCACATGCAATATTACACTATGTATTTGATATGAGAGAGGTAACATTCAAGAACTTAAGCAGGCAAGGTGAAATGAAGAATGAATAATCTGATGATAAGAAACTCATTTCAGAAGTCCAAGCATCAAGGAAGAACTAAAACGAGGGCATGCAAACACGCATTACCATAGTCAGATAGCTCAATGGAAAGAAGATTCATACCTCAGCAGCCTTTCCTTGAAAAAGTGTGCTGGGAAGAACACCAGTGCGGTAATACAAACTTAGGTATTGATTTATCTGTAACATAGTGTCAATTGAAAAAAGATCAAAAGTTGGGTAGGAAATGCAGTTAATTTATGCAAGATTAAGTAGTGGACCATATGACACTCCTGTTAGGGGCTTTTGTGTCATTGGTATGGAAGGGAGAAGGAATCATAGTTGCATTTCAATGGCAGAAGTACGACAAGAAGTGGAATGAGATTGGGCACTGAACCTTTGACAGAGGGAAAAAAACTGCTAAATAATGCTGAAACTCCCCATTTTATACATTAGTTTTAAACTTAATTGGGTAGGGGCTATCCCTCAATGCTGCCAAAACTTTTCTTATTGGGATTAATCTTTGTGATGAGGAGGTTCTTTCTAAAGCTAGTGAGTTGGGCAGCAAGGTTGATAAATTACATTTTGTCTATTTGGGTTTTCCCCTTGCTGGGAAGGTCGCACCTAAGGAGGCTTGGGTTGCTCTTGAGGAGAAATTTAAAAAAAAAATTGATAAATGGTGTGGATTGGTCATTTCCAAGGTGGTAGACTTACTCTTGCTCAATCAGTTCCCAAAAGTTTACCTTGTTACTTTTTCTCCTTATTGAAGTCTTCGAAGGGTTTTATTTCTCGCATGGAAAAGCTAATTTGTGACTTTGTTTAGGGTGGCGGACTTGGTATACCGACCTTTCATCTTGTCAGCTGGAAGTCAACCTCTCTCTCCAGGATTTACGGCAGGTTGGAAATCAGCCCTCTTAATCATGAGAATTCTGCTCTCTTGATGAAATGGTTTTGGAGGTTTTGTCACGAAGAAAACGCCTATGGGAAGGAATGTGATTAGAGCTATCTACGGTGTGGAGAATCATGGGTGGAGTTCTATAAAGCCAAAAGACAAAAGCAGCTTCAGATTACAGAAATGACATTTTAAAACAAAAGGAACAATGTTTTACCTTTGATGATTTTGTGGTGGGTGATGGGAGACATAAGGTTTGGGAGGATAGATAGTGTGCTGCCCAACCTCCTGCTTCCTTGTACCATGACATCTACCTTATTTCCTCAAAAAGGAATTATGTGGCAACGATTGGGTTGAGAAGGAGATCGTTTGATAGAGAATTAGTAATTATAATGCTCTTGCTCAACTGCTAACTGATTGGGTGGTGAATAGAGCAAAGGAAAGCTTACAGTGTAGGTTGGAAGCTTCGGGCTAGTTTTCTACCAAGTCTACTTTCCTCAAGTTAACCAAGGGGGCTACTAAAGTTAATCAATCTTCGGTCAATCTTATTTGGAAACTGGAAGTTCCTTTGGTCCCTGGCCTATAGAAGTCTCAACACCCAGGAAAAGTTCCAAAGGAAGTTTCCTAATTGGAATCTCTTCCCTTCCAAATGTCCGCTTTACCAGAAGGAGGCTGAGACTTCAGATCACCTTTTTTTACACTGCAAGTTCACGTCCAAAGGGTGGAATAGGATTTTTGAGACTTTTGGGTTGGATGGGTATCTCCCATTGCAGGTTGATGACTGGATGATGGTGGGTTTGTATGGGGGCAACTTTAGTGGAAAAGGAAAAATTATATGGTGTTGTGCAACCCGTGCTCTCTTGTGCATCTTTGGAATGAAAGAAATAGTAGGGTGTCTGACGATAAGTGTAGCTCTTTTGATTCTTTTTAGGCTTTTGTGCAACATACAGCTTCTTGGTGATCTACAAACTACAAACTACGCAGATTTATTTTGTCATTACAGCCTTCTCATGATTATTAACTGAAAGGCGCTTATTAATTAGGATTTTGTGGGTGGGGGGTCCACAAACCCTTCCCTTTACGTTCTTCTCTTCTTGTTGATATATCTGTGTGTTGCGTGTATAGATATATCTTCATCTGTTTCTTATCAAACAAATAAAAAAAACGAAAGAAAGATTACACATAACATGAACTGACAGCCTTACTTTTCTGTGGTTATTAGGATGGATTCTGTTAGCCGAAACTGGATCAATCTCTTTAAGATGGTTATGGTCATACTTCAAACCATCTCTGCCCTCATCCAAATCAACTCCCAGCTCTTCATCGCCTGAAAAAACATGAATAGGAAAATATTATTTTAAACACCAGATCCATACAAATACTACTAAACATAAACCTGTAGAATTAGAAATTACCAGGATAAATGGAACAACCTCCGCCAACATTTTCTGCAGAATCATCCAGAAGAAACAGACTAACAAGAGCCTGCATGAGAAATAGAACATGGTAACTTGATGTACTAAAATAATATATAAATATAAGGAAAGTTCACAGAAAAGAATGATTAGAAGTTAAGCATGAAGTCTCAAATCTCCCAAACGAAGCTAAACAGTTTCTATAAACAGTCATAACACAATTTGTATCGGACGGTCCAAATCGAAACAAAGGGCAAACAAGTTAAATCGCAGTGTCGAATAGGAAATTGCATGTATCAGATGATTCAAGATACTGAATCATGTGACTCGTTCTTGAATCGGTAAGAGATAAAAAGATTCGTTTGGATTGACTTAAGAAAAAAAAATATTTGTCAAAAAACTCATTTTCTTATACTATTTTTCCTAAAAATTATTTAAAATACACTTAAAATCTATTTTGAGTGGCTTCCAAACACTTTATTTTTTTTTCAAAATAACTTAGTTTTTAAATTAAACATTTGAAAATGTAATATCCAAACACACCAAAAATATAATTCTCAAGTTGCTAGGGCAAGAGAAGAAAACCCTGGGGAGCAGTTAGCATCAAAATAGCATGGGTAAAAAATCACGAAACAAGTGTTCTTGACTGCGATAGAAGAAAATAGAATATGAAGGTTGGGAGATAACTGATGAAGAGTGTGGAAGAAGACAGAAGAGGAAGGGTTGCAATAGTTTTCTTTAAAGGAAACAAATTTTATTGATATAAGCTGAGGCATGAGCTCAGATGTTAGATACAAAGGGATTCAATAGATACAACCAAAAAATAGAAAATACACCTAGAGATTTGGTGAATACCAAAAAGAGGTCAACCAACATGATATCAAAACATATATTACTAGAATATAGTGATATTAGTTAGAGGTTATAAACACACTCCAATTGAGGCAAATATCTTGTATCAAGTAGTCTCCAAATAATTTAGATAAGGAGCACCATGAGAAGCAAGTAGGCGAGGTGAGGCAAAATGATTTGACTGGTCATAAAATTTATCATGGAAAAACTCTTGTTTTCGTTTGAACCAGAAATCTGAGAGAAAGGCTTTAACCGCGTTAGACCATAGCGTTTGTGCTTTAGGAGGTAAGTGTGGACCAGTGAGTACTTGAAGCACAAGGAAGGGTTTGCAACAGTGTTTCCCAATTTCCATTGAAGAAGATAGAGTCACAAGGAAAATGAAAAGACTATTGATTTGAGATGCTTAACACATGTTTACATGATGTTTGAATATTTAAGACATATAGTTACCATAAACATTTTCTCCCAGAAATCAAAACATCTCAAATCAAATTAATCAATAGTCTCTTTATTTCCCTTGTAACTCTCTTTCGCCCTCGATAGAAATTCAGAAACACGACAGCAGCCATTCCTCTTATTTCTTCTTCCACACACCTCATCAGTTCATCTCTTAAGCTTCAATTTCAATTTTCTTCTAAGTTCTAATTGATGAAAAGGACAGTTGTTTCACGATTTTTCTTCCAAACTACGTTGACAATGGCCAGTCCACAAGGTTTCTTCAACAGCATCATAGCAACTAAAAAATGTTTTGATTCAAGAATAAGTGGCAAGATTTAGCATCTCAAATCACGATACACATAACTTCTTATTCAAGACCACAATTTAAATTGTTTGCCCTTCAATTCAAATTGTATAATACATATCATGTATCATATGTTTTTAACAACATTGATCACACCTTGCACTTTTACTTCTCCGGTCAAATGATAAAATTTCAAGTACAATGCCAAAAACTAGGTCAAAAGAAGATCCCCAAAGACATGTTCTAAAATTTAAAAAATTGGCTTTATGATGTCCAAAAATTTCCTTCAACTACATGACAACAATCTTGAACATGAACAATTATAAGAATTTGAACCATAAAATCCTTGCACCTTGAAGCACTCAAACTATCGCATTCATCATTAGATGACTGACTTTTTCTTACCTGTATATAATAATTTGTTCCGCCCACTATCATTGGCAAGCATCCACGAGAAATTATGCCATCAATAACCTGCAAAATGAAAATGCTGAATCAAGACAAAACTATATAAATAACATTAATCAGAAAGGAAAAAATCAGCCCAGACACTTATATAAACGATAGATTAATATGCTACAAGCAGCACAGGACTGTTGAGTTACTAACCTAAACTAGTCTATTCATTGGCCCTCTTCAAGTATTTTATAACTCTCTAATGTGAGCTATTAAATTCTGAGTAGACAATTATTAAGTTACTAACACCTTCTCTTCCTGCAACTCGAGTATGAAACCAACATTCCCAAACTAACCTAACTATTAACTTGCTCTGGTTCTTCTCCTTTCCCTGTATTCCACAAGTATTGTGCAGGACCAAGCAGAAGCCAAGCCTCCCATACGTTTGAATGAGACCAGTAACTACAGTATGATAACAGGGTTACTTGAGAAATTTAACTTCTTGATCTTAATTGAGGAAACTATTGACGATGTTCAGAACTAGAAGAAGAAACTGAAGCTTTGTAAAAGTTCATCGACTCATATCATTGAAGAATAGCAATAGAAAACTACAGTAGAATAGGACAAGTACATTTTCCGACCACGCTAGTTTCCATTTGCAACGGAATAAAAATTGTCACACATCAATTTTCAACTCTTTCAACTTAAATCTCAGAGAATGCGCAATGAACCCTAGAAGCAAAAACCCTTTGGCGCAATACAATGTTATAGCTAACTTACATGAACAGCAGAATTTCGGAAGTCTTTAGCCGTGAATTCAACGTCTGGACTCACAGTACCTAAAAGATGATGCGGTACTCCTAGAAAACGAAACGCATTAAGAAACCCAAATCAGAAATCAAGAGCAACCAAGGGAAGCACGGGTTTAACAACAATTGGAGAGAATAGCATACAAATAGAAGTAACTAACTGACCATTTTGATCTTCAGGGGGAACTTTGTTTGTGAGAACGTCCAATCCTCGATAAACCTGCATAGAGTCAGCGTTGATGATCTCGACGGGGAAGTAAGAAGCCAAATCGATAGCGAGACGTGACTTCCCAGAACCAGTCGGCCCCATAATCACGACCATCTTCGGCTTTTCTCTTCCCATAATCGAATTTGCAGACTCTGTTCGAGTGCCTCCGTCTACGATGGCCATCGCTTCACCGGTACGTCAATTTTAGACCATTTGTACCATTCAAGGGATCTTTTTGAGAAATTTGGACGAATGCCCTCCGACTTTCACATTCAAATGACTATTGGTCTTATGTTCTGCGCTATGTCAGCCACTGTGAATTTACCAAATTGACTTCATCCACAAGCGAGGTCAATTCGCTAACAATTTCTTTTCGGTTTTTCCTCTCGTTTCTTTTTCTCGTGTATGTATAAAGATTTAGACAAATATTAAAAATCCTAAGCCTTCGTCGAAAAAAAAAAACCATTTCCGCTTCAAGATTGTAAGTTTTTCAAAGAACTCACGTAGAGTTCTTCGGAATTCTCTCAATTTTCTTCTAAAAAATCTTTGTCCAATAGCCGAAGAAGCTCGGGTTTGTTCCCGTCAGTCTGATATTTGAATATGGATTTCTCTGCCTCTTCGGAAAATTGCAAAAAAAAAGAATAGGTTAAAAAATGAGGGTTAAATGAATTTTGGAATAACTTTTCAAAATGGAGAGTTTTAGGATAATTTAGGTGTGAATGGATAAAAATGTCCTTCATTAAATTTCTCTTTCTCTTTTCCTTTCCCTTCTCTCCACATTCGCTTTCCCTTCTCTTTCGCGTAGAGTTTTCCTTTCTCTTCTCTTTCACGTAGAACACTTGAAGTAAAAAAAGAAAAAATCGTTGTGGTCTGATACTCTGCTCTAGTGCCGTTCGAAAATACTCCGGCCATTCGTCGCTTGCAGTTCGTCGGTCCTCCATTGCATTTCGTCGCTCCTCCTTTTCGAACCATTCAATCAACTTCGAGTGTTTTCTCTCTATTTTGGTGAAGTTGATTGAATGGTTCGAAAAGGAGGAGCGACGAAATGCATTGGAGGACCGACGAACAGCAAGCGACGAACAGCAAGCGATGAATGATTGGAGCATCTTCGAACGGCACTGGAGCAGAGCAGAGTATTGGACCAGAGCGATTTTTTTTTTTTTTTACTTCAAGTGTTCTAAGTGAAAGAGAAGGGAAAGGGAAACTCTACGCGAAAGAGAAGGGAAAGCGTACGTGGAGAGAAGGGAAAGCGAACATGGAAGAGAAGGGAAAGAAAAAGAGAAATTTAATGAAGGGCATTTTTGTCCATTCATACCTAAATTGTCCTAAAACTCTTCATTTTGAAAAGTTATCCCAAAAGTCATTAACCCTCCTTTTTTAACCTGTTTTTGGCAATTTCCCCTAATCTTCGCCAAAAAATGACGAGGTTTTACTTCTTTTTGTGGGGTTTTTTTAAAAACTTATTTTGGTGGATTTTGTTTTGCTTTTGAGAAATTGGAAAGAAGATGAATCCAAAAAAGATTTTTTTTCGGAGTTCCGAGGCTACCAATTCCTTCTCGTTTCTCTCTCTCCTCCCTCGTTTCTCTTCCTCGCGTAAATTTTTTTGTTCTAGTCCAATAGGATTGTACTGAATTGACAAAAAAAAAACCTACCAATAAGGGTCAACCCAACCCAAAAAACTATATTAAGCTTGGTTGGGTTGGGTTGATTTTTTTATTTATATTGTTTTTCAAATTTTTATATTGATTATATAAATGGGTCTTCTAAAAAATATAAGAAAACAACAAAATATTTATAACAATCCGAAAATGTAAAAAGCCCACTAATGGAAAATACCAAAAATATCTTATAATCGCCCGTAATATATTTGGTATACGATCGTTTAGATTTGGAAGCCAAAATCCAAATCTAAACCATTTATTTTTTCAATTGTTTAATTGATTACACAATCATTTAATTTATTTACATGATCGTTTTAGATTTAGTTAAACAATAATTTAGATTTGATTGTTTAGATTTGATCGTTTAGATCTGGCTACCGTAAATCTAAACAATCTTTTTTTCAAAATTTGGTACCAGTGATTTAGATTTGGCTAAACGGATTTTTTTCAAGATTCTTTTGGTACACAATCGTTTAGATTTGTTTACACGATCGTTTATTTTTTCACGATTCTTTGCTACACCATTGTTTGAATTAAGCCAACAATTTTTTTTAATTCTTTCGGTAGACAATCGTTTAGATTTAATTAAACGATCGTATACCAAAAGTATTAAAAAGTTTTGTTTAGATTTGTCTACACGATCATTAATTTTTTTACACGATCGTTTAGATTTGTCTACTCCAATCTAAGTGATTTTTTTCAAGATTCTTTACACGCGATGTTTTAGATTTGGTTACCATAATCTAAACGATGTAAATAATAAAAACGGGAGGCCAAACTTGAAATATTTAAAAAATGGCTAACTTCATGAGTTTTATTACATTGGTCGTAAATATTTGAGTAGTTTGTTGTACTTATGAAAATTTTTCTTATATAAATGTGAAAATTCAATTTTCGTCTTTTTCACATTAATTTTCAACCGAAGTTTTGATACTTTTCCAAGGAGTATTTTAAAAAATATAGTGTTTTTCGAAAATAATGATAAAAATAGGGTAGTTTGTAAAAATATGGGGAAAAATAGGGTGGATAGCCAAACCATTATAAAAAATAGGGTAGTTTATGTAAACGAGGGAAGTCGTGTACTCGATACACGACTTCCTTTAATCTAGGCCAACCTAACCAGTTTTGACTAAAGGAAGTCATGTACTGGTACACAACTTCGCTACTCTATTTTTGTTTTTAGTTTTGTGGCTAACCTAGTTTTGTCAATACTTCTTTTAAAAAAACATTATTTAAAAAAAATTTCAAATTGAAGTCTATAATAATGTCTATTCAAAGAAACAAAAGTTCAAATTCATACAATAATTTAATTGGCATTCAAAGTTCAATAAAAAAAGACATTCCAACTTGACATTTAAAGTGCGCCAAGAAAACTTTGGTTGAATGTTCTTCTTGGAATCTTGTTCACACTTCTTAAAGCCTGAAAAAAATACAAACACAAAAGAATTATCAATAGTGATCGTAAATAAAATTCACAGAATGCATATCTCAAGACACCATTGTCTTGAGATGCCCTGAGATATGTATTCTGTGAATTCCTAATATTAAAATTTGGGGCATTGTTGTCCCAAAATGTCTCAAGTTTTAATATTAGAAATTCACAGAATGAATATCTCAGGGCATAGTTGGCCCAACATGCCTTAGTTTTAAATTGTGCTAGTCGTATTTTATGCCCTGAGTTTTAAAAGAATTCACAAAATGCATACCCACACTTATGATCTTCCTCCAAATCTAATTCATTAGTCCATAACAATAGAAGATGACAAGTTCCCTACAAAACAAATCATACAAAAAGCAAATAAAAGTATTATTTAGCATAATATAGGTTAGTTGTTAGATATGTATAATAAAGAAAGCAATCAACTACCTGACTCAATATTCTCATAAGTCTCTAACTCTTCAAGTTGTGGATGAAGATCTAATAACACCGAGGGTCATCAAGAAAGCCTAGAACTGTGAGATATGTATATTAGGTAATCTAGGGCAAGTGGGAGATTTGTAATGGGTATGAGGATGCCCTAGTTTATTGTATCTGTATATATATGTTTTATGTAATATACTTGTACATTTTACCATTTCCAATGTTTGAGAATTACTTTATTATGCACATCCCATAGAGACTAGAGTTTTAGTCCAAGTGGGAGTTTGTTGGATTTTATGTCCTAAAACTCGTAAATAGTAAATATAATCCGTTGATCGTTGTTAATAAAGTGTTGTTATTATAATTTCAATAAGCGTTATTGATTTTATTATTAGTTTTGTCTTAATAACCTAAATCCAATAAACTAGTATCCTAAGCTATTTGATGAGCCTTGAACAATACGTAAAGACATACAGAGATCAATGTTTGAGATATAACTTAAAGGGTCTATAATATAGAGATAAGATTAGGTACCTTATCCTGGTAACACTATGGATACGACCTACTTTGTATTTGATACAAACGATATGGTCCAACGCGTTCATGTAGGTGACATGCGAGTGAGGGTATCCTATGCAATGAGTTTGTATAAGATTGGACCATGAAATAGTAACCACTAGATGTAACTCCGTTAACCAGGTAAGTTTCTATTTCATTAGGATGACCTAAGTAACTTAGTCCTAATCTTGAGTGTATTGTGAACTTTTGTTTGCGAGGGATTGCCCTTTGATTTGTACGGGTGAGAGTATCCAGATTGTCGACTCAATATGTTTATAATTTTAGGAAAAAGACTAAGTGGGGAGCTGGGAACATAATCACATAAGATGGAACTCACTCCTTCTCGACTTAAGGGTAAGTAGATAAGTATTCACTTAAATGGTATCTCCGGGACGTGAACAAAGGGTCCTACCCTCCCTATGGCAAGATAGGTTTTTGTTTATTGGTTGAACTATAAACAGGTTGTTCATTAGAGGAGCACCAATATTTAATGAGTAGAAGTAACCTAGGGGTAAAACAGTAGTCAGCTGGTGTTACAAACACTTGTGAAGGACTAACTTATTATTATTGGTCTACATTCGTGGGCTTTAAAATATATCTACAATGAGAAAAGTTCAATTGTGAGTCTTTTAGTGGAGTGTACACACAGTTAGCAAATATTGATTGATGTGGTTAATGCGTTTAGCCAATTAATCTCATATCGTTGTAGCTTCTGATCTGTATGTTTATTAAGTCCCCTTCTTAGCTCGTAAAGCGTAATGAGATTTATTTATATTGGTTGTAATTTGAAATGTTCAAATTTACTTTGGAAATTAATATAATGTATGGCGATACATTATAATATAAAGTTTATATTTTAATTAAACTTTAATATATAAATTTAATTTTGGATACGATTCAAAATTAATTTATGAGAGATAAAATATTTGAGTGAGTTCAAATATTAATTTATTATGAATTAGATTCATATTAAGACTATAAGTTAAAATTTAATATGTATATACATTAAAACTATAAGTTAAGATAGAAATTTATATATTTGAATATGATTCAAATTTAGATTAAATTAAATATAAGATATTTAATTTAGAAATCAATTAATCAGAGAATTGATTAATAGTTTAGTTTAATTTTATTTAACTAAATTTGATTTAATTAAATTAAATTGTGAGCGATATTCATTTAAGTATGATTTAAATAAAATATTAATTAAATACGATTTTAATTAATTATTTAATTAAATTAATTAATTAATTATGATTATTAATTTAATAAAATAAAATTAATAGGGAACGTGGGTGGTTTTCATACGTTCCCATATTCTCTTCAACTTGCTATTTGTTCCACAAAAATACAGAGGGGACTGTAGTATTTTGTATTTTGCAATTCTCTCAACATCAGAAAATTCTCTCCAAAAAATCTCTTTCTCCAATTTTGGTTCCCACAAAATAAAATCTCAACTCAGAGAATAAGGAGGTCTTAAAGTGGTGGTGTTCCAATATTGAAGTTTTAGTAGATATAGAGGATTTAACGAAAGTGAGTTTTCTTCTCTTTATTTCTGTATTTCTTTTATAACACGCTTAGTCATAGAATTTAGGTTTTCTATTTTTTTGCTAATGTAATGCTATTTTTAAATCTCTATTAAATTGAGTAATGGTTATGTTTAAATTTTCCACTACTTAGGACTCTTATCCCTTCACTTAATAAAAGGTTCTTTAATTATAAGACTCATCGTGTTTAGATTGACCTTAACTCAATCGTCTGATCAACGCTTGTCACCAACTGCTTAGAGAGTAAGTAGCAAAGACCTTGCTAAACAAGCACATAAGGAAGTTTGGAAACAAACTTCATTCTGGCATTTTGCATTCAATTATTTATGTCCTGAAAGGAGAACAAGTGTGGTGTTTAGGCGCCAAAAGGTTTCTTGCCTTAAATTGCAAGGAAAATGTGAAGCTTATAAGTAAGGAAACCTAGATATAAATTACATAATTTATATTTATCATTTGTGTCCCAAAAGAAAAACAAGTGTGGTGTTTAGGCACCGAGAGGTTGGTCGCCTTAATTAGAAGATGGTTAAACGATTTGTATCACATCAAGATGCATCTCGCATAGCTTAAGTCACCTACAATATGAAGACTTTCCTTCTTTCTTAATACAAGTTAGTTCACTTTCCATAATCATTTTAGTCCATTTTCCTTTTACAGAATCCTTAGTGTAAATAATTAGATTAGTATACTTTTACTTTTATATTGTATAGAATATATATTGCTTGGAATTAGAAGTAGATTTTATAACTAAATTTAATAGAAATTTCCTGTGTACGACCTTTACTTACCTAGGAAACCTTTCGCTTCGCTTACACTTAGATAAGCGTGAGAAAAATTTATACTCAATGCAGAATTAGAAGAAATATCAACGCTTGGCAAGGAAGAGTACCTTTTATAGCATGGTCTCGCCTAAAGGCAAAATATGCATCTTTTATCGCATAACCTTGCCCCTACGCGTTGCAAGTCATAGAATTAGATCCTTAAATGATGGATAAATGAAGTATAATTAAGCGGATGAGAGGCGTGAAACCAATTTGAGTACTTCATCTTGCGTGCATTATGTGAAGAGAATGTATAAAAATAAATCTTTTAGCAGGTTTGCGAATATCAAACATTTGGACTTCCAAGGGTATTTTGGTCATTTGAGAATACCCTTTGTTTTTAAATTAAAAAAAAAATCTTAATGTTGAGTTTGGTGAAGATGGATCAAGAAATGATAGTGAAACAATTTTTTAAAAATTGAGAAGAATCTCGATGGTGAGGTTGGCCAAAATTGATCGAGAAAAACAAATTTACTTGTTTTTTAAAAGTGTGCTACTTTTAAAAAGTAAAACCAAAAGTGTGCTACTTTTCTAATTTTCCAATGGCAAAGTGGCTACTTGAGAAATAGAAATGAGGGGAGAGAACAAGAAATTTTACATGAGAAAGAGAAACGAGAAGAAATTGGTAGCGGATTAGCTTCAATCGTGAATGAGATAAATTTGGTAAATTAACAGGTGGCTGACATTATGACCATTAGTCATTTGAATTTGAAAGTTGGGCCAAATTTCATTTAAGCCTATATTTGGAGGCTAACTTTACAAATTTTTCGATCTTTTTAAGAAGAATCACGGAAAATTTACATGACAAATAGTCTTATGCTGATATCAGGGTATTTTTGTATGAAAGACCCTTTTTTAGCCACCCAAATGAAATTTGGTCTAGGATTTAAATTTCCTAGAAAAATGACCTTTTGCTTACATTAGTTGTGCGTGAAAGTACCATTTTGTCCTCTAATCGTGCCTGAAGGCTTGAAGCTAACGAATTCTCACTTCTCTTTCTAGTTTCTAGTTGTAACTCCTTTTTTATTTCTTTATCAAACAAATTTTCTTTGATGTTTTCTCTTTCTAGCTTGTTGTTCTAACTTCTAGCTTCTTTTTCTAGTTCCTCATCAAAGAGTTTTTCCTTGATATTTTCTCGTTCTAGCTTCTCTTCCTAGTTTCTTGTTCTAACTTCTCGTTTTAATTTCTCATCTTGTTCTAACTTTTCTTTGGTTTTTTGTCTTTGTCCAGATTCTTCTTTTACTTTATCCTCCCGCTTTCTTGCTTCTTCTTCTTGTTATTCATTAAACACAAAACAATGAAAAAAATTACCAAATGAAGAAAAATTTGGAAAACAAAGAAGAAGAAAAATGCACGAGAGAAGAGAAAGAAAGCATAAGAAATGAAAGAAGAAACGAAAAAGTGAAAGAATAACAAAAAAAAAAAAAAAAGAAGAGGAAGGAAGAATGAATAAGAAACGAAAAAGAAAGGAAAACAAAGAATGAAAAAGAACTAAAGGAAAAAAAAGCAAAAAAACGAACAAAAAAAATAAAAAAGAAGAAAAAAGACTGGTTGTAGAATAAAGAAGGAAGAAGAAAAAAGGGTTAAATGGTCCTCTATATATATTATTTGTTTTTTTTTTAACTTTGGACTATTTTTCATTTGAGCCTATAAAAAGGGTCCTCTATACATTATTTTTTATATCGACCACCTATGAGTTTACCAAATTAACCCTACAAGTCAATCCGCTTTGAATTCTCGTATGGCGTTCCTTTTTCTAACAACATTTTCAAATTTCTCATTTTTTATATATCGAAATGGTTTTGAAAATTTGAGTCAAAGCAAATAGAAGTCATCTCTATTTTGTCACATTTTGCTTGCATCATTTTTCTCTCTCGTCCGTTCCTCCCAATCGAGTGGTTGATCTCCCACAACAATCATCACTTGAAGCTTTCGGTGAAGGTAAACATATTCGTTCATTTTCCATTTTTTATTTCCAATTTTTAAGTGCACGTATACGATTTAAGTTATAGTTTTAGAGCTTGCTTGCACGTGACATATGTAGAAGATACTCACAGAAACACATAACAACGAAGAAACTAAATAGTAACCCACCGGTTAACAAAAGAAACATAGAACTTAGAAATGAGAAATAGAAAGCCAAAATGAGAAACCCACAAGAAATAGGAATGAAAATGTAACGACCCAATTCTGTATACTAAGCTGAGATCATTAGTACTTAAAGGAAAACGAAACTTTCTTAAATCAAAATGAAAAACAAAACAAATATTCATAATCAAAACCTCGAATACTCATTAAAATAAAAAATGAACAAATTTAAGTAGAAATAAATCCAAAATAAAATCCTAGCTCGGGCCCTATATAGTTTTAAAGGAGTAAAAATAAAAAATGCATAAATACTGAAATCAAAAGCTAATAACATAAGGCGGAAGCAAAAGTGTTTCCCTATGGCATGCCACGATCACTTCTTGTCATTCGCTAGCTTTCCTCTGCCATTACCTCTACTCATGCCTGAAAAATTAAACATAAAAGAGTGAGTATAAAAATATATTCAGTAATGGACCTACTACTAGTCCCGCTAGGTGATTGTTAACTTCCTATTAGAATCTTGTAATGTGGTACCCCTAAACTGGCATGTTCTCGAACACGCGTAATCTATGATCCTATAGAAACATCTCTGGTCTTCAGTGAATCCAAGGAAACACCTAGGGCAAAACTGGTCTTCGATGAACACAAGAAACACCTAGGACAAAACTGGTCTTTAGTGAAACACCTAGGACAATCAGGCTATGAGTGACCCCATCGAATCACTCGTAACATAACATCTCATACTGGACTGGTGATCCCATCAGACTACTCAGTCATAAAAGGTGGTGATCTCGAGGGACACTCGTGTGGGTAAGACTCTAATAGATAAAGCTAACAGTACCCCTAACTATAGCATGTAGCATAACATAACATTATAAGCATGACATTAATATTAATCATAGCATTCTTAATCATGAGATTAATATTTCATGCATAAACATCAACATCATCAAATATCATCAACATATCTCATGTCATAACTATCAGTCATCTTAAACATAAACTCTGTCATGGCTATCGGTCATCATAAACATAAACTCATTATGCATCTTAGCTACATCAATGCATAATGGAATATTACATACAAGCTCTTACTTCAGTTTAAAGGTCTAGTAGGAGAATCTTTTACCTGGAGATTAGCTTAATCCAAAGATATTCCTAACAGCAAGGTCAAACTTCCCAAGAACAAATCATAAACAGTAAGGGTAAAATACTAAATTCAATAACTTAATTAACAGTTGATTAAGGATCAAAAAATCAAATTGATTCGACTTACCCAAAGTTGAGGTTGAATCCAAATTACCCTTGGTTGGGAAAAATTCCATCGCTCAAACTCTAGTTAAAATCTAACCAAATTTATCTAAAAATTAAATTATTTATGGCCCAAAATTAATCTTTGTTGGGTATGCTAAAAACCCAATCAACTTACCAAAACTTACCAAAATAGGTGAGAAAAAGGACCAAAATTAAGACTGGTGGATAAAAAACGGCTTGACTAAGAAGGTACTGGCTAAGCAACTTGGCTTGGGAGACAGGGTGGCTCAAGCGTGACTCGGGTGTTTAGGATGGCTTGGATGCACTAAGAATGGCTCGACTTGTGTTCGACTCGGAGTTTGCGGTTGAAGATGGCTCGGGTGACAGAAGGCTCAGGCATTTGCGAAACCGACGATCGACAACAGATGGGGCTCGTCGATGACTATTGGGTGAAACGATGCAGTAGAAGACGGTCGATGCGTATTGAGAACCGACACGATCACAGACGACGGAAGAGACGAAACAAAAATGGGGACGGGCGGTCAACGATGAAAAACGATAGCTGAAAAGGAAATAGCTTAGGACGAACGACTTGTACGGAGAAGTAGCTTGGGTCGTTGGCTACCTTCGACGACGGTTGATGGAGGGGATACGATGATTGAACGGCGGGCAGCGGCGGCGGAGCAAGGGTTTGTGAAGGAAAAAAAATTAAGGTTTTTTTTTTTTTGTGAGGAAAGGGATGATGAATAGTGGCGCACGTATCCCAATGGTCCTATTTAAACAAAATAATAATAATAATATTATTATTATTCTTTTCTTTTTCCTCTTTCCTCAATTTTTTCTAAATAAAACAATTTCTTCTCTCTCTTCATTTAAAACCCATAAAATCTTATTTTTTAAACTCAAATCTCTCTCTCCAATCACATCACCTTTATCTTTCTAAAAATAATATATAACCTTAAATAATTACATTATCTTCATAATATAATTATTTTAACTTTAAATTCAATTAATTATATCCTCCTATATATAATTATTCAAAATTATTTCAAATACAAATCTTCCAACACAATTCATTTTAAAAAAAAAATCAATCATAAATTCCAAAATTCAATTATTTAGATATTTTTCCAAAGTATCTAATTAATTCTAATTTCTACGGATCAAAGATTTTCAACAATTAAATCAAATAACACCCAAAATAATTTCAACAATTGTCAAAATTAAACTTAAGATAATTAAGAATAAATTACGTTAATTTGGAGCGTTACAGAAAAAGCGAAAGGAGAAATAGGGTTTAGACATGAGAAAGAGAAATGAGAAATAAGAATTAGGAATAGAAAATGCATTATGAGCGAGAAAAAGACAATCTAAGTTTTAAGCTTGAATCTCTATTATCTTATATACTAATATTTTTCCTCTACTTCTAATAAGAAATTACTCAATCTCAAAATTACTGAGGAGGATCGTTTATTTGGTCAAGCCACTTGCCTAGCATTTCATATCAACATTTCAAGTAATATTGTGTGAAAGAAGCTAACAGAATGACATCTTGACATATTCAAGAGGATCGTGTTTGTTCAATTCGTGAATATGATGAATGCTGTATTCAACAACCCTCTTGTACATCACATTTTATTAAAGGAGGTCGAAGGCAATGGAAATGACTCAGTGAGGTTTGACATTAATTGAACGATTGTCAAACTCTTGAATGAGAGCTTTATGATTATTGGATTGTGGTGGCCCCAAGGAAACTAGTATGCACACCTTTAGTTATGAAAACACTATGGAACAAGTACTTTCAAAAAATTTAACGCCACAAAAAACTTAGTTGACGAAATTTGAAGAGCAGTATAAAGAGTTAGAATTTAGGAATGACTTTGTGTAAACCCGAGCACTAGTACAAATTTGAGTTTTAATGACACTAGTAATTTACTAGTGTCGTTAAAAGTAAAAACGGGTAGGGTGGAAGAAAAATGTGTCGTTAAAAATAACAAATGCATAATTTTTAACGACACATTTTTTGCGTCGTTATTTAATGTTTCTTGACAAAAATTTTGCGTCGCTAATTAACAACATAATTTATGTGTCATTAAAAAGTTATTCAAATAAAAAATTAATTTTATTAATTCTTGACACAAATTTCCTTGACAAAAATTTTGCGTCGCTAATTAACGACATAATTAAAGTGTCATTAAAAAGTTATTCAAATAAAAAAATATATATTATTTCTTGACACAAATTACAAGTGTAAAAAAAAATCCCTAACTTGACCATTTGCGCCGCCTCCCTGCCTTCGACGCCGTCTCTCTCAATCCAATCTCTGCCGTCGTCTCCCTCCGCCCTCCACCACTCGCATACCTTAGCCGTCGTCTCCTTCCGCCACCCACCACTCAAAGCCCTCCGACCTCAGCCGTTTTCTCCCTCCACCATCCACCATCGTTGCCGTTTTCTCCCTCCGCCAACCGATCGACCTTAACCGTTTTCTCCCTCCACCATCGTTGCCATTTTCTCCCTCCACCATCCACCGCTCGCATTTGATTTCCGGCCGCCGACGTCATCTCTCTCAATCCAATCTCTGCCATCGTTCAGGTAATTCCGTCGTCAATGTAAGATTCTGTGTTTTTGTTTTTGTTTAATTTATGGTGTTTTGGGATATGGGTATTGTTCTTTGACCTCTCTTTTTGGTCTTATGATACCATACCATTTTTTGAGAATTCTAACATGAATTTGATTCTCTGTTTTCCTAATCTATTGGGTTTCTTCTTCCCCTTTATTGAAATATTGGGAATTTGGTTGGTTGTTATTCAGTTGTTTTTTGGCCCCTTGTTCAAGAAAATTCTATTGGGTGTAAACTGAAGTTGGTGACTGATCTTGGTTTTTTCTATTTCTTGTTTTTATTGTTTTTCTCCTGTTTATTGAGCTTTTTTTAATCCCTTCAATCATGGAGCTATTTTGTTATATAACTACAAAGGAGTGACCTTATTGTCTATGGAACAATGAAGAATCACTTGGAACCTATACAATATAGAATTATAAACAGAAAATTTTCAATGTATAATTGAAAAGTGATTGATACTTTTGAGATACAAACTTTTCAAGTGAGGGAAAAAAGAACTTAATGGAACGCAATAAGAGAACCATAAAAAAAGTTGTCTAGTGGAATTGAGAGCTAAGACATTTTTGTGGTGGCCTTTTCCTGTCGTTGAACTTGTTGGGTTCTTTTTTTCTTTTTTAACTTTAGACTGATAATGTTTGTTTATTTTGGTTGTAACTTTGGGGTTCTTCTCGTTCGAGTTGTTTTTGAAATCTTGTAGATTTGTGTGTATTTACTGCACATTGAGCTGTTAAGGCTTCCTTGGAATGCAGAGTGTTTGGTTGCATTAGATCATCACTCATCTTTAGTAGATCAATTGTGGTTGTCATCTCTTATTTTGGCTTCATCGTTTGGGTCTGTTATTTTGTTTTCTATGATCCAAGTTCGAAGATTATGCTAAAGCTTTGTCACAAATTCATTGTATTTTGGTTTAATGTGTTATTGAATTTACCATCACCAAAAAGGCAAAAATTTACTTGGTTGTTACATTTGTCAAAGTGTCGTTAAGATGGATATGGTTTTTATGCTTATCTGGTGTACAAAAGGGTGTAATTGGTTCAGTTAGCTTGGTTCCTAGCTATAAACTAAAATATTCTCGGTTTAAACTTGTATAGTTAACTTAACCATCACTTATTATGTCACACCCCCTCCCGGACTACCTGCTACCTTAGACCGAAAGATGGCGTGAAGCCGACGAACAACGCTTTTCTGTACCTGTATCTGTCGACTCTGCTTAAAACTTTCATGTGATGAACTTGCCAATCTAGTATATAAACTATTGTACATGCCACAAAACACAGCAGATCCTAGGCTAGTCAAACACAGCTAGTCAAACACATACATGAAGTGTACCTCAAAATTTACAGATTTCACGAGTAAACCTAAAGACACCTTAATCAAAATATAACCAACAAAATTTACACAACTACAGCTCCTAAAGCTTATACAAACTGTGGAGTATCTATAACATACAAGGGTGTATATACATCACAACACAACAGACTCTATGCCCAACTCAAAACACGTACTGGCAATCGATAATGAAGCTTCCGCAGACTAAGGCAGTTTATCAGGCACCGGGAAGTCGATCTCTACCTGGAAAATGGGTAAAACATTTTGGAAAGGGTGAGCTATGAAGCTCAGTGAGTGACTCAGTTTAAAACTATGAATTTAAAGATAAGCGCACGTGAAAACTTTACACATATAAATTTGTTTATACAAGCCGTAAATGTAAATGTGTAGTAGTAAGAATAGCTTCCTTAAATACTCAACATGTTCATCATTGAAATCTAGCAAGGCATATCAAGTATATCGAAGCATTTTAACTAACATGACAAATCTACGTTGTGTAGGGTACACCCAGTACAACAACGTTTACAAGCACTACGATGTAGTGGGGCCCTCCCAGCACTCCCATCGTCTTTGTCGTAGTGGGGCCCGCCCAGCACTCACGACAGCATCGTTGTTACGAAGTACACTCAACGTCAACAACGGAATCTAACCAGTGTGCACACGGTAATCTCTAGCCTCAGGCTCAAGATCTCAGTCATGTAGTTAATGAAAATTTCATAAATCATCTTAAAATATTAAAACATGCCTGCTTATAAATTTTACACAAAGCTCGAACTTTACTCAGCTCTTTCGTGGAAAATTGTAGTTCTTAAAACAAAACTTCATACTAATTCTTGCTTTGCTTAAAATATTGTGGTTTAAATACTTTCCAAACATTTAATATCTACGTGCTAGCATAAATTTCTTTAAGAAATCTAGTCTCCAAATGTATACTTGAAAATAGTCATGAAATTCAAATACCTTTCATGGCTTCGTAAATAAACATTTATCGCATTCAATCATAATAACAATTATGGAAAATATTTCAAAGTTGGTTTTGTCACTCACAGTCTTGGGCTAGATCCTTGGTCTATAAGCTCGGTTTAATTCTTCTCGGTCTGCCAACAACCCAACCGAGTATTAAAACTCAAAACATTCTGGTTTCCTAAAGATATACATAACATGTCGCACCAAAGATGACGCTCACGAAAACAAAGCTTAAGAAATAAAATCCTATTTCAACAATTCTCTAAAATTTCCAGATTTCTAACATAAACTTCAAAGGACTATAACTTTCTCAATAATTAACCAAAATGAGTGTTCTTTATATCAAAATCTTCATTTTGAGATCCTCTAAAACTTACCTGAAGACATATAAATCTGATTTCCCGTGCATAAACACATATAACCCTCAAAACAGAACCACTTCCAGAATCGCGCGCACACGACCTCTTTAACTTGTCCCTACAATTTAACTGATGTTTAGTCGTTTTTGGTTTACAATTTCTTCATAAAAGTTGTAGTAAATTGAATAAGCGTTCCAACCATACCAAATAGAGATTCTAACTCCACCGATACACTCTGAAATACAAGAAAAACCAGAGACCTCCTGATTTTGAGTGAAAACCAACTGCCTTGTTTTCTTCATCAAAAAGCACCAAATGAATATCCGAATTTGCTCCAACGTTCTTCATAAAGTTTGTTTGAAAATGAGTTAACTTTCAGTAAATGTAAATCTCACCTCCTAATTCCTTTTGAAGAGTTCAAACCGAATTAAAAACCAGTGATGTGCAGAATAAACTAAAATTTCCATTTTCTTTTTCTTTTTTTTTTTCTTTCCACATTTAAAAAAATTAAACCAAGAAAATATCGGGTTTACATATTAACCCTATGAACTACACTAATTTGGGGTTTTTTTCAGTTTTAAATTTACCCATCTACTTCTCTAGGAACTTTCTTTTTATAGTTTCTTATAGTTTCCCAGCATCCAAGGAAACTCTAATTTTCCATCCAAGAGAAAGTAACTGCCAATATCATGCTCATCAGCTCATGCATTAGACACATTTTTTTTATTTGATGTTATATTGAACTTACCATCTTGGAAACTAATGGGATTGATGCATGCATAGATTATCTTCTCTTTTGTATGAAGAATAAGACTATTGAAACTTTTCTAAACTTTGGTGCTTCAGTGTGAACTTTTTCATAGTATTCTAAAATGCGTGTTTTATTTTTCCTTTCATTTTTACAAGTAAGATGGCAATATGTGAAGGTATAATTGGTATCTTTTAACTTCCTCGCGCTTCATAATCTCATTTGATCTTCCATGTCCAGCTCGTGTTGTGGCGTTTCAGCATTATTCTCGCTATTTTCTTGTTACCTACAGTCCATTTGACTCCTTTTATTTACACATGGTACTGTGTCTTAAGATTCGAGTTATCGAGTTTTGAATGGTGTTAGTATATTGTCTTGGTTAAGGTTCAATTAGTAAATTCTCTGTGAGTATCGAGACTTTGATCCCTTTCGAGTTTATTGTTGCTGTGGTTTTCGGTCCAACTTTTAAAATTTTGTCCTGTTTAGGTTCGTATTGTAAGAATGAGGTTTGAGATGGTTTCAGAGTAAATGATAGCTTCGGTAAACTCTTTGAGCATTGTTTTGTGTAACTTAGAAAATTTTATTGGGTCTTAGACGTGGATATCAATTTAAGTTTATGATTTATGATTGATTTGAGATGGTTGAAAGTCAAAAGAGGATTTTTTTTGTCATTGTGCTCTCAAAGAATTTGTTCTTCAAAACTCAATCTCGAGTTTTGAGTTTCTTTATTATCTAATGTGGAAGCTGAATGATAATTACACTTGATTTTAATAAATGTACTGTCTTTTCTGTGAAAAATATAATTTCTCTTTAACCTTTCAAGAACCGTACTCTTTGAAGCATATTGTATATTAAACTCTTCATTAAGAAGAACCTTCGCTTTCTTCACTTACTCGAGTAATTACTAAAGCCCTCTTTATGAGAAAAAGATGTCTTGGTTGGAACTTCTTCTTGAACCTGAAATGCTAGTTGACCTTGACAGGACATAAATTGGATTAGTACTTTCAGAGAGACAATTGAGATGGTTAGAAATTAAACCCTTTTAATGGTTTCACTTACCAAGTCTGCAGTGTAAAGAAAAAGGCAAAAGCCAGAAGGCATCCTCTCTAATAACAGCTAGATGGAAGTGTTGCACCAACATTGAGGTATATATATATTTCCTTTAGTCATTTGTTGTCAGTATCCAAATCCCTTTATCGCTACTTGGTCAGAGATCTAAAGAAAATCAGAAAAAAGATTTAGAGTGGAGGAAAAGTTTGGGTTGTATCACATCAGATGCAATGGCAAAGCTCTAGATTTAAGAAGGAATGGTAATGGAAAATGGAATCATGATCTCAGAAATGAAGGCTATCCAATTGCATTGTTTCATCATTCTGTTGTTACTTAATGAATAACCATAATGTTTCGAATACGAACACTAAGGAAGGTTGGTCTAATAGTTGAAGAAATGCATACACCCAAAACTAGCTGCTATTCCAGAATGTGTGAATAGACTATTTGATTTAGATAAAAGCTATTTTGTAGTGTTTACATCATAATCTCTATTAGCATGTTAATCGAGAAACTTTATAATGGTTAACTCATTACCTCTCTTGTCTTCAGTTTAATATTGTTGTTCTTTTTTTTTTTTTTTATATTGGTGGATTCCACCTTTCACCAACTCTCAACTTAAAAGGTGTCGTGTGAATCTATGGGAATAATCTAGTGCGAATAGTGGAGTTTTGTATTTTCCTTTTGTGGAGTTAAATCTATCAGATGCAAGACATGTGCTTAACTACTAAGGATATGAAAAACCCTTTGCTTTGCCTACATGGTTTATAGAAAGTACCTGAAAACGTTCACCACTTTTGCAATTTCAACAATAACTGTCAATTCTTTTGCTACTGTTGTTATTTAGTCGATTTGATAGTTGTACAATTTTTGCTGTATCATGTTTGATTTATAGCCTCTTTAGAGCAGTTTATGAGAATATTGTTTAAGTATTTATTTGTTATAAGAGTCTACCCACTCCTTTTCAATTCTTATTCAATATACTTCTTACTCCGTTGACAGCAGGTCTATTTGGAGGAACAAGTTCTAAAGTTCAAACTCGACGTTGATATTCTTCAGGTACTACTTTTCTGTTTTCACAAAGTTCACAGATATTCTTCAGACACTCATCCCTTTATCTCCTTAATCCAATTCATTATCGGTGACTTTTGATCAGTTTGAAGAAAAAATTTATAGCTATTTAGATAACAACTTCTCATCTGGGTCCCTTCGGATTTTCAGTTTTTTAAATTGCATCTATATGTATACTTTTGTTATCAATTTCAATATATTTCATAATGAAGCAGTTTGATCTATGTTGTTTTTATTTGATTCTAAATATATATGTGTAAGATTTATGATTGTAAACAAGCTTAGCTCTAATCATTGAAATATTTAATGTATTGAAGTTGCTAGGATGCCACTTTTTTTTTCCAAAGCTGCCTTGTTAGAATTCCAAAGGTTAAATGGTTGATATAGATATTGTTTGTAGAATGATTGAAGTCATATCTATATATGATCATCGATTCCTATGCATGAAACAACAAATACAAAAGGAATATTTTTTATTATACTTTCGATCTCACAGGCTGCACTTGACACAAAAATAGTGAGGAGCGCAAATGTTTCTGCAAAAATAAAACAATCAAGATTCAGTCCGTAATGAAAGCTATTTGAGGTAATTCGTGAGCCCTAACATATTTGGTTATTTAATTTAGAGGTAGTTAAAGAGTTTTGTATAAGAAATTCGTGTGGTTTTGAGGCTGGATTAGATTAAATGGTTGTTTAAAATTTTGAATGCGACTGCCAAAAAACAGAGTATAACAAAAAGCACAGATAAGTGAGGAAGAAGATGAAGTCTGACATAGTTTTCCGTCATTGAATGCTTATTTTTGGGATTTAAGGTTGTTTAAGCAATTTGAAGCTATTCTTTAACAATATGGGAAGTATTAGATACTTTAACTTGAAAAATGGACACTAAAATGAGTTTGGAGGACTTAAGGTTCGCTATTGACTTTATTAGAATCTCGTTTTTTACACTTGCAAGTCTTTGTGTTTTAGGAATAGTTGTTGAAGCGCATCACATTTGCAACACCATCAAAATAAATTTCTGGTTACCTCCGTGAAGTTGTCTTCCACTGTTTATTGCTTCTCCTCGCTCCCTCCTCCATTCGCTTCGTTCTCCATTCATTCCGGTTCGTTCCTTCTCCAGTTCGCTCCCTTCACTCTCTTTTCTTCCATTCACATTTTTTGGCGATTGCTATTTTGGATAATGCTCAAATTATAAACTTAAATATATTTGAAGAAATTGATTTTGACTGTAACAGAGAACTTGTGGGATTAAGCCAGCATTGCCTGCTTGGAATGTTGCAAAATTGACTTGAAATATTTGACAACCAGAGGATTTTGAGTACAAAGGTGACATAGTTTATGTGAGGATTAAAGCATGCATGAATACCTTTTCTTTTAAAGTAAAATTCTAACTTGCAATGAAATATAATTTTCAAAAGCAGTTACTGGATATAAACTTCAAGACAAGACAAGGCTCCTAGCTCCTATACAATACTTACCTGGTTCTTTGAAGCTTATTTTAGTGTTCCATCATCACCAGCAACAGTTTTGATGTGACCACATTAAAAACTTAAGTGCAAAATAGCTTAGCAACCTCTTCAGCAAATATTTCTCTGCTTTTCATCATTGATAGCTTTCTCATAAATGCATAAATATTTAAGATAAGACTCAGAAGAGGCACCCCTGTATTGTTCGTTTTTGCTTAGTCATACATTGAAGTAGAACAAAATCAATAGCTTTGAGTTTGATTGAGTTAACAAAAACTTGGAACAACACCTGAGAACTTCTACCACATCTTCTTTGACAAGATCTAGTGATTATTCATATCATTTTGAATGGCTCATGCACTTCATTTGTGTTTTCTGTGGACCAAAGTTATAAATTGAATAGAATAACCTTCTACACTTGTATCTTAACTTTTACTAGTCAACGTTGAATTTCACTATCAACTATCATCTTTTTAGGGAGCTTTGTCTTGCTCCTATTTACATAAAAACACAATAAACTAATCATCATTAGATACAAAAAATCATTCAAACATGTTTCCTATCAGAATACCAAGCTATGTCTAATCGCTCGGATTACTAACTAATACCAAGTTTGCTTGGCTAGTTCATTGTCTGCTTCGTAGGCTGCTTGCATTGTGGTTCTAATTCCGTGAACTGTTTGTTTTGTTATGTTAGATTGAGAGGGATTTTTTCTATTTTGTTACTGTTAGATTGAGAGAGATACTTTATGGTCGTAGGGCCTGGTTGGAGTTTCTTATCTTTCAGTTTTATGGTTTGTAAGACATAAGTATTCTTTAAGGAAGGTTTAAAATATCAAGTTTTATGGTAGCCATTAGGTTAGCTCCATTTTGAAACTCGTGTTTGACACTTGCAAGTCTTTGTGTTTTAGGAATAGTTATTGAAGCGCATCACATTTGCAACACCGTCAAAATCAATTTCTGGTTACCTCCGTGAAGTTGTCTTCCACTGTTGATTGTTTCTCCTTGCTCCCTCCTTCATCCGCTTCGTTCTCCGTTCATTCCGGTTCACTCCCTTCACTCTCTTTTCTTCCATTCACATTTTTTGGCTGAAATTTGAGTTCTTTGATTGCTATTTTGAATCCTATGTTATTTTTTACTGTCCACTGCTGCCATTCCTTGCAAATTTATCATCCAGTTTAATTTATCAATGCACATTAACGACAAGCATGATTTAGCAAGTAACAAAGCACAAAATGAGAATAGTGTTAAAACTAAGAACTTTAACTTCTAAGTCTATGAACATTGATAGTAGAATTATGTCCTTGAAATATAAAGACTTGGAACTTCTGGCACTTGAGAATTGCAATACAGATATATAATGGCAATACACTAACCATTTCTAATGATCCAATCTGAAGCTTGTTGAAGATTGGGTACTTTTTTCAAACACTTCAGCTACCTAACTCATACACCATACCAATGACACAACGACTAAAGAAAACATCACATTCATCACATTTTCCCATAACTACTTGGACCCTTCAACCTTCCATGACAAAGTATATGATAAAATAGTTACTACTAAGAGAGAACAACCTAAGAAAAATCATCCTAGACATGTCACATGGATAATGCTCAAATTATAAACTTAAATTAGGTTAGTTGACATGTAAAAGAACCAAGCCATAATTCCAAGATATAAAACAAGTCTTGGTTTTCGGCAGATGTTTTTTTTCTTGATCTCTCATCTCCTTTCTTTAACTCCATCACTTACCAAACAATGACGAGACAAATGCTTCATTTAAAAGATATTGGTCTAAGAAGTAATTGCAAAACACACTTTTAATGGAAAAAGGAGACTGCTTTTAGCTTTTAGCACTTTTAATTGTTTCTTGTCACTCCTCTCATTTGTATTCTTCAATTTTTGTTGTGTGTTTTTTTTATTTTTACTACTGGAAATGATCTTCTTACCTTAAATACCTGAGAAGTGATGTTCGATGATTGTTTTTTCTTTTCTCTTCGTGGCCAAGAAGAGCGCTGTTTGTCTGTTTCCTTTAAAGAAATGAAGAATGATTGTTGAATTCCCGTTTTGTTGTTGTTTTACATTGTTTCTTGTTATTCTGGTGGCTAATTAGCCAGTCACGCATCGGCTTAGTAGCTGTTTGTTCGATGTGAATGGTCAGTAAGCTCACCTAAAGCAAGGTTGTTTGACAACCGTTATAGTGAAGGTAGATCGTGTAGTTTCTCTTCAAGGCTGTGAAAGTACATGTCTCAAATCATGTTTAATTGTATGGCTGAATGGAGAAACTGAAGGAGCAAATCTCAAAGAAACCATTAAAATAATAAATCTATGGTGCTGCCAATGAAGGGATATATATATACAAATAATAGTTGTGCTAAAGGCAGAGTTTCAGCAGAATATTTAATGTGGAAAACACTAATTATAGCAAGAATAATGGGGTATATAATGAACAGTCACAACTCTTAGGTCTGTTTCACTGAAAATCTGAAATTTCTGCTGCCTTATAGGAATTTCTGCTGTATTTCAAGTTCATCAAAGAGAGCTCTCTGAATTACTAAGATCTGCTTTTCGTTCATTACGATACGTTTTTGTTTTCTTCTAATCTTCTCTTCATTGTGAACATTTTCAACCTTCTCTTCTTGTAGACTTCCAGCTTGTTTAGTTTCTTTGGCATTCTCATTGGACTTGGAAGAATCAACAATGTCTGTTTGCTTAATGTCGTTCCTTCTCCTAGAAGAGTTTGTATGCTGCTATGAAGAGCTGAGATGACCCATATTCACCATAGGTCTTTTCGTTTGTAAACATATGTATGGTGCTGCCTCCAGCCTAATCATAAATCGAATCAAGACAAGTTTCAAAACTAGGAATTTCCTAAAGTTTTCAATTATGTAATGTTTTTGAATAGGCTCCAATTTTATTTTATATTTATATTTTCTTGTTGAAGCTAGTAAGTCCTGTCATGTCACTAGAATTCACTTGCTTGTTATATTCCTAGTGGACCTGACAACTAATGCTGCTTCTCTCCGTACAGTTGCTTTGGATCATATTAGTGGCTTCCTTTGCTGTTGTCATCATTCAGTCTTTAATAGCCAATCTAGGGGTTGTTACAGGTAAATGACTGTTGCATAACGCTCTTCTTTTCTTTCTTTTTTTTGGCTTATCAAAGTTGTGATATTTCCATAGTTTCAACAGTTGTTTGACATTTAGCAGAGAACTATAAAGTTGAGTACCCCAAAGTTCAAGTGATACTTAGACACCTTTTGATCACTTTTTAGGTTCGTTAGAAACTAAGTTTGTTCAACTTACACACCGGATTGGCATTTTGGGTCTTTAAGTGCTTTTTCCACATTTTTTGAACTTTTAGGTACGTTATGAGTTACGAACTTGCATTTGAGCATTGTTAGGTCATTTTGAAAAGTAGTGTGATACTTATAAATGTGTTGAACGCTATTTTTGTTGGGTAGGTTATGAGTTACGAACTTCAAGTGTTTTTTTTTAGATGTTTTTAACTTTTTGGTAGGTAATGAATTACAAACTTACACTTATGTTTTGTTAGGTCCTTTTGAAAGTTATGCTTATGCACGTTGTGAATAATTTGTAGGTTGGTTTAAGACTAAGTTTGTTGAACTTACACACTTGGTTGCCAATTAGGCCAGGAAGTGCTTTTTTTCGACTTCTTTTAACTTTTTTTGGGAGGTTAGGAGTTACGAACTAACACTTGAGCATTGTTAGGTCATTTGAAAGTTCAAGTGATACTTACACACATTTACAAGACTTGCTTAGTTCGTTTCAAACTAAGTTTGTTGCACTTACATACTCGATTGCCATTTTGAGTGTTCAAGTGCTCTTTTCACACTTTTTAAACATTGTTAAGTCGTTTTGAAAGTTCAAGTGACACTTAGACACGTTTTTAGAACTTTTTAGGTTCATTTGAAACTAAGTTTGTTCAACTTACACACCGGGTTGCCATTTTGGGTCTTTAAGTGTTTTTTCCACACTTTTTGAACTTCTGGGTACGTTATGAGTTACAAACTTGCATTTCAACATTATTAGGTCATTTTGAAAAGTAATGTGATACTTATAAATGTGTTGCACGCTTTTTTGGTTGGGTAGGTTATGAGTTATGAACTTCAAGTGTTTTTTTAGATGGTTTTAACTTTTTGGTAGGTGATGAATTACAAACTTACACTTATGTTTTGTTAGGTCCTTTTGAAAGTTATGCTTATGCACGTTGTGAATACTTTGTAGGTTGGTTTAAGACTAAGTTTGTTGAACTTACACACTTGGTTGTCAATTAGGCCAGGAACTGCTTTTTTTCGACTTCTTTTAACTTTTTGGGAGGTTATGAGTTACGAACTAACACTTGAGCATTGTTAGGTCATTTGAAAGTTTAAGTGATACTTACACACGTTTACAAGACTTGCTTAGTTCGTTTCAAATTAAGTTTGTTGAACTTACATACTCGATTGCCATTTCGAGCGTTCAAGTGCTTTTTTCACACTTTTTAAACATTGTTAAGTCGTTTTGAAAGTTCAAGTGACACTTAGACACGTTTTTAGAACTTTTTAGGTTCGTTTGAGACTAAGTTTGTTCAACTTACACACCGGGTTGCCATTTTGGGTCTTTAAGTGTTTTTTCCACACTTTTTGAACTTCTGGGTACGTTATGAGTTATGAACTTGCATTTCAGCATTGTTAGGTCATTTTGAAAAGTAATGCGATACTTATAAATGTGTTGAACGCTTTTTTGGTTGGGTAGGTTATGAGTTACGAACTTCAAGTGTTCTTTTAAGATGTTTTTAACTTTTTGGTAGGTGATGAATTACAGACTTACACTTATGTTTTGTTAGGTCCTTTTGAAAGTTATGCTTATGCACGTTGTGAATACTTTGTAGGTTGGTTTAAGACTAAGTTTGTTGAACTTACACACTTGGTTGCCAATTAGGCCAGGAAGTGCTTTTTTTCGACTTCTTTTAACTTTTTGGGAGGTTATGAGTTACGAACTAACACTTGAGCATTGTTAGGTCATTTGAAAGTTTAAGTGATACTTACACATGTTTACAAGACTTGCTTAGTTCGTTTCAAACTAAGTTTGTTGCACTTACATACTCGATTGCCATTTTGAGTGTTCAAGTGCTTTTTTCACACTTTTTAAACATTGTTAAGTCGTTTTGAAAGTTTAAGTGACACTTAGACACGTTTTTAGAACTTTTTAGGTTCGTTTGAAACTAAGTTTGTTCAACTTACACACCGGGTTGCCATTTTAGGTCTTTAAGTGTTTTTTCCACACTTTTTGAACTTCTGGGTACGTTATGAGTTACGAACTTGCATTTGAGCACTGTTAGGTCATTTTGAAAAGTAATGTGATACTTATAAATGTGTTGAACGCTTTTTTGGTTGGGTAGGTTATGAGTTACGAACTTCAAGTGTTTTCTTTTAGATGTTTTTAAATTTTTGGTAGGTGATGAATTACAAACTTACACTTATGTTTTGTTAGGTCCTTTTGAAAGTTATGCTTATGCACGTTGTGAATACTTTGTAGGTTGGTTTAAGACTAAGTTTGTTGAATTTACACACTTGGTTTCCAATTAGGCAAGGAAGTGCTTTTTTTCGACTTCTTTTAACTTTTTGGGAGGTTATGAGTTACGAAATAACACTTGAGCATTGTTAGGTCATTTGAAAGTTCAAGTGACACTTAGACACGTTTTTAGAACTTTTTAGATTCGTTTGAACTTACAATGAAGGTGAGAGGAACAATCGATGGAGAAAAAGTTGTTGTGCTCATTGATTGTGGAGCAACACACAATTATGGAGTGATCCTAGGCTACGATGCTGCTGTCAAGGGAAAGGGTGTGGGAAGAAGTTAAAATCATACTGAATGACTAGTTTGTTATGGAAATTTCTCTACAATGGCTTCAGGTTGGTGAGGGAAAGATATCGAAATGGTCTCCCCACAGGAGATCATCTCCTCCTCAACCTCTCTCTTTAGATGGTCTCCCCACTACTCCCCCTCCTCGTCACCTATCTTCTCTTAACGAACTATTTAAACTCTCAGTCACTCCCCACTTACTAGGTGCATGGTTTCTCTAAATTAAGACTAGGTTTGGAACTTTGGAGTGTCTTTCTAAGTTCTAACATGCTAAAATTATACGTTGAGAAGTAATTTAATGTGCTTTAGACCAAAAAAATGAGTTTGTTTTAGACGCAAATTTTTGGTCAGGAATTTGATAGTCATTTGGTTTCTTTTTATTTTCTTTTAGAGGATTTGGCGAGTTTTCTTACTATTTCTTTGCAAACAGGTTTGACTAAGTCCTAACTTCTGAGATATATAAACCGTGTAATATCGTCTAATGGACAAATCATGGATGATGGAGAATAGGATGTCTAGGGAGTATGAATTGGGAGTGGAAGCGTTCATTCAATTTGGTTTTCGTAATGCCAAACGTTCCAGTACTATCAGGTGTCCATGTTTGAAATGTGGGAACCGTTTGCCGCAAGACGAATCAACAGTCAGATATCATCTATATGCCAATGGGATCGATCAAAGCTATAAGATATGGTTTTGGCATGGCGAATCTTTTACATCAGAGACTTCATGTAATCGACAAGCTTACACGAATGAAGAAACGGTCGACGACGATTTATTTCATGTGATAAATATGGTTCAAAATGTCCGTGATCAGTTTTCTGAAGTACCTAATACGTTTGACAATATGTTCGATGATGCAAAGAAGCCTCTATTTCCTGGTTGTAAAAGATTCACAAAGTTATTAGCATTAGTTAGGCTATACAACCTGAAGGTTAGATTTGGATGGAGTAATGCTAGCTTCTCCGAACTACTGGCAACGATTAGCGAGTTATTGCCTGAAAATAATAAAATACCGATATCCATGTATGAAGCAAAAAAAAAAAAAAATGCTTACTACGTTGGGCTTTAGTTATCAAAGAATAGATGCATGCCCTAACGATTGCTGCTTGTATAGAAAAGATCTGGCAAACATCAGTAGGTGTCCTAAATGTAACATTTAGAGCTGGAAGACAAGTAAGAACTCAAATGAAGAGATTAAGGGAGTTGTAGCTAAACAGCTGTGGTATTTTCCAATTGTTCCGAGGTTCTTAAGGATGTTTAAGAACTCCAAATATGCAAAGAACTTGTGTTGGCATGCAAATGACAGGAAAGAAGACGGTGTGTTAAGGCATCCGGCTGATACTCCATCTTAGAGGTTGGTAGACCATTTGTGGCCAGATTTTGGGTCCGAACCGAGAAACCTCCACTTGGGGTTGTCCACAGATGGCATCAATCCATATGGAGATTTATCAATGAAATATAGTTGTTGGCCTGTGATTGCTACAATATACAACCTTCCACCATGGCTATGTATGAGGAGGAAGTATTTGATGTTAACTATGTTAATCTCGGGACCTAAGCAACCAGGATACGACATAAATGTCTACCTAGCACCTTTGATTGATGATCTCAAACTTTATGTGGGAAGAAGGTGTTCAGTGTTTTGATGCACATAGAAATGAAAGATTCACCTTGCGAGCTGTCTTACTGTGGACTATCAATGGTTTTCCTGCATACGGAAACCTGTGTGGGTGTAGCGTGAAGGGGTATAAGGCTTGTCCAATATGTGGGGAGGAAACTTCTTCTATAAGACTACCACATGGGAAGAAAAATGCATATATGGGACATAGAAAATACTTACCACGTCATCACCCTTATAGGAGACAAAAGAAAGCATTTGATGGTAATCAGGAGCATGGGACACCTCTTCTCCCTTTATCAGGCGAGACAATCTATAATAGACTTAAGGATAAGACCTTTCCATGCGGTAAAAGGTCTAGTAGGAGGTTGAATGAAGATATTTCGAACAACTACTGGAAGAGGATTTCTGCATTCTATGAGTTAGCGTACTGGAAAAAATTACATGTAAGACACTGTCTTGATGTTATGCATATTGAGAAGAATGTATTGATGAATATAATTGGTACACTTCTTGACATACTAGGAAAGAGTAAGGATGGATTGAGTGCTAGACTTGATTTGGTAGAAACGAACATTCGACCCGAGTTGGCCCCTATGTCCGATGGAAGTAGAACTTACATACCTGTAGCATGTTATACATTGTCAAGAGAGGAGAAAGTCTCTATTTGCATAACTTTGTCTGATCTTAAGGTTCCAGAAGGTTATTCGTCGAATTTCAGAAGTTTGGTATCTTTAGAGAACCTAACGCTCTCTGGTCTTAAATCACATGATTGCCATGTTCTAGTGCAACAACTTCTCCCAATTGCAATACGTGGAGTTTTACCTAACAATGTTAGAGTGACTATCACTAGATTGTGTTCTTTTTTCAACGCTATTTGCTCCAAGACTTTGCGAATATCAAATTTAGATAAATTGCAGCAAGACGTTGTTGAAACATTATGTTTTCTTGAAAAGTACTTTCAACCATCATTTTTCACCATTATGGTACATCTATGCGTCCACCTTGTGCGAGAGGCAAAACTTTGTGGACCCATATACCTACGGTGGATGTACCCATTCGAAAGATATATGAAAGTGTTGAAAAGTTATGTCCGTAATAGAAATCTTCCGGAAGGATCGATTGCAAACGCACACATATGTGAGGAAGCTGTTGAATTTTGTTTTGAGTTTCTATCTGGGCTTGACCCCATTGGACTAGGTTCATTTAAATCTCGAGAGGAAGGTCGGATCGAAAGACCGTTATCTGCTGGATCATCTATTACACCTAGTCAAGTTGTACTAAAACAAGCCCATCTACACATACTAGGAAACATTGAAGAAGTTCATCCATACAGAGAGTACGATTCATTACCGTTGACAAGTTATTTTACTTTTATATACATTCTTTTAAATAAATGGTACTCACTACTTCCAACTTGATTGGCCTTACATAGACGACATATGGAAATCTTGAAATCTTCCAACCCACGAAGGGCAAGAAATGAGAAATGGTTGCGAGATGAGCACAATAGATCATTTCCTAACTGGATACGAGACGAGGTATGTTGTTTAAATGTACTTTCATGTTATTGACACATAATAGAAAGTACGAACAACTGTGACTAATTATGATCGCCATAATAGGTCATGCGTGAAATCTAGGAAGGTCAAGTCATGAGCACGACAATCAGATGGATTGCACATGGCCCACATCCCGTTGTGATGATATACGAGGGATATAAAGTCAATGGAATTTGCTACAACACAAAGCCCCGTGATGACACTAGAACGGTTCAAAATAGTGGGGTTATGTTCGTTGCATCAACAATGCATGTGGCTAGTGCGAAAGACAAAAACCCGATAATTGCTGACATGTCCTTCTATGGTGTGATTCAAGGAATATGGGAAGTCAGTTACAACACTTTTGGGGTCACACTGTTTAGATGTGACTGGGTCGATACGAAGAATAGAGTACGAGTAGACGATCTTGGATTCACACTAGTTGACCTCAATCGTATAGGTCACTATTCAGATTCATTCATATTAGCATCACAAGCAAGACAAGTGTTCTATGTTAAAGATCCCAGTGATGACAGATGGTCCGTCGTTGTGAAGCCACAAGAAAAAGATTTTGTTGATAATTGTTACAACGACGAGCTAGGCGATACATCCCTCCATTGTTCGGTAATTTTAGAATGTCCAGCAGACATGACTAGAGAAGATGAAGAGATCCCATATATCAGGGTCGACTGTGAAGGCACTTGGGTAAACACATAAACATTTGGTAATATAATGTTTCTCCAAAGTTTCCCATCATTCATTCTAGTCATTGAAAAACATTCATTTTAAGCCTAATAAATAATATTATTGTTTCTTTCTTTGCAGGACACTTTTAATTCCAATCTGGAAGACCTACTTGTAGTATTCAATAGTCCACTTGACAATTCATAGCTTTGTTTTTTAGTATTTCCATTGAGCGATTAGTGATACTTGTAAATATTTTCTTTTACGTCTAATAACAAACTTATCAAATCTTCATGTATGTTGATCTATATGTTCTGTCAACTTTCTGATGGATCTCACTAATGGATTATTGTTGTTTATGATTATTGTTTTTCATTTTCATTTTGCCTAAATAATTGATATGTTGATGAATAGTGTATTATACTGAAAATTATGTGTCATTTCATGCAGGTGGACCATCACTTACCAAACAATGACACTTGCAAAACAAGCTAGATTAGAAGCTGGTTGCTCGAGCATACCGAGTACCGAGGGAGTCATTAATAAAGGTAAAGGTACACGTGGACCTACAGGAATCACACGGGTTAGTTGTGATGGACACAAGAGAGTGGTTGAATACAATGAGCTCGGTCAGCCCATTGGTGAAAGTGCAACCAAGTTAAAGAGTTTCATTGGAACAACCGTGCGGGTTCATGTTCCGATCAGTTACCATTCCTGGAACGATGTACCTACAGAGCTCAAAGATAAAATTTACGAACTAATTGAGGTAATTTTCTGACCTTTAGTTAGTAACGTTGTTCGCATTTTGTCACTAACGTTCATTATATAATGTAATTTAATAGGGTGGCTTCGTAGTAGACCCCAGATCCGAAAAGAGTATTTTACAAAATGCGAGTGTATGTTTTCGAAACGTCGCTAACTACAAAGCATGTATTACCATATAAGAAAGATTTAGAGAAACTAAAAAACCCACAAACAGAATACTCTTTCATCGATCGTGAGCATTGGAACATATTTGTTGCTTCCAGATTAACTGAACAGTTTGAGGTAACTATAATCACCATTCTCTTCATTCATATATGACAGTTATTATACTAAAATGTAGTTTATGTGTGAAGATGGTTTAGCAACAAGGGTCGTGAGCGGAGAAAGAACAACAAGTACAACCACCAAATGTCGCGAAAAGGTTATGCAAACCTTACCGAAGAGATTGTACGCAAGGAATAGTATATATAAGTTCGAATAATGCAACATGTAATGCATTATAACTAATCATAATGTTCTTTCCTTTTTCAGAAAGCAAGCACATCTAATGGTGAGTTAATTTATCGTGCTTTAGTATGGAAGAAAGCACGAACTACTAAAGATGGAGAAATTCCAGACATAGACACAAAGGAGGTGGCCAATAAAATTATAAGTACTTTCCTCTTGTAAGGGTGTTTTTTTTTTGTACTTACTAAAAATACTATAACCTTTTCATGATAGGACAACCTACTTGTTTCAAAACGTGCGTCTCATTCAATGGACAACGTAACTTGTGATATATTATCGCAAGCCATTGGAGGGAATGATCCACCAGGAAGGATTCGAGGGGTGGGTCAATACGTCACACCGAGTAAATACTTCGACACTGCAAGAGAAAAATGAAAGAAGGTCGGTAAAGAAGAAGATTATGCTGAAGAGCGAACGAGAATGGCTGCTCGTATCTTAGAACTGGAAGTGGAATTAATGAAGCATAAGAGGGTTCCTGAAGTGGCCACAAAGGGAGAAACTGACGAGAGCAAGATCAAGAGTCAAATGGCTTCTAAAAGCATTGACACGTCAGATGATGCAAATGACCATGACGTAAAAGAAGAAAATAGACAAGTTCTAGAAGACTTGACAATAGAGGACTTGACAATAGAAAAAAAAAAGATAAGGTAGAAGGCATCTACTTTTATTTTTTTTACTCAAACGTTATTTTTTTAATGATTAAATATCTAATCAATTAACACTTATGTGCGGCGAAAGTTGGTGAGGAGAACAAATATGTTTGTGCATCGATTGAGACTTTGACAAAAGTGAAGGTCGTATGAATTTGATTCCTATAGTTTCCAATTTCTCGGATGCAATATAGTAATATGATCATATTTTCTTTCACTGTATATTGTAGGATGGCACTTCTTGTCAACTTGCAATTGGGACTAAGGACAATGTTGTCGGTGCTGGAACTATTTTCGACTACGACATGGACGGTGACAACGTGAAGGTATCAGTAGACATGGTTACCGATGGTAATTGCTTCGTTCCTGTTCCAACAAGGGAAGGTAGGACTATGCTTTCCCAAGAAGTTGGTTCACAGTTGTTATGGCCTCGTCATTTAGTCATTCCTCTAGACAAGAAGGTAATGTGTTTTTCACAAAGGATTTGGTTTAAATATATTTCATATGGATGAGATTTTATGTTTGTGGTAGATGAAAAGCGTGTACCAAGCTGATCCGCAATTATCGTCATTGACACTGAATACAAAGAGAGCACCAGTTACACTATGATTATTGCTATGGGAACTTGATTATATTGGGTCAAAAATTCAAATTCACGTACCTGCTAAAGTTTTTGGGTATGAACAAAAATGTTGCATATTCCTCGAGGCACTCCAAGAATTTTGTCAAATGCAGCCTATATCAACCCAATGGATTGATGCATTCATGTTGTAAGTTACCTCTTTTGTACATCAATTACATAGTATAATAATGTGTACCACGCAGTAAAGTCGAGTATGCTGTTCATATTTGTAGTCACCTTTACAAAGTGATGGAAGAGAATGGAACATTGGGATCCTACAAGTTTGCAGACGCTGGCTCTGTTTCAGTTGGTATAAGTAAAGAAGATCGAGCATAGATCCTGAATGCTAGATTGTTTGGGACCGACCATCGTCAGATTTTGATGTTTCCATACAATTCAGGGTATGTGCAAAACTTTTTTCAGCTAATGCACCTAATGAACTATATGACCTTCATTCTAAGTTTAACTCACATTTACCTATCAATATAGAAACCATTGGTGTCTAATAGCCATCGATTTTTCAAGAGGCACTGCATATTGGATGGATCCTTTGAGAAACCGAATTAACAATGATGCCTCTGATGTCGTCCGGATGTATGTTGGAACTTTTATTTATGATAAAACAATAATGGGTTAATATGTTTCATATGAGACAATGATTGTATAACTTACGTAGTTTGATATGCATTCTTAGGGCTTTCGACATTTCGAACAAGAAGAAGCTTGTTTAGAGGACAATCAAGGTATGAGGAGTGGGGATTTAGTAGAAGAAATAGGTAAACATACTTTATGTTTTGCAACTGTAACATGGGTATTTTGTTCTTTTTCTCTAATGGATAGTGTCCGAAGCAAGGTGGCATTGTGGAGTGCGGGTATTATGTGATGCAATTCATGCGTGATATAATATTGTCAAGCAACAGGACAATCATTGAAGTAGTAAGTATTTCATTTTACCTTTTTGAACTACTTATGTTATTTACAATTGTTGCATATTAAATCATTTTTAAATGATGAATAGATGGAAGGATCAACCTCAACATACTCACAGGACGATTTAGATGTCGTAAGAACGGAGTGGGCTAAATTCGTAAACAAATATATTTTATGTTCCCAATCTCAAAGGTAAAATTTGTAAACAAGACAACTTTATATGCTTTTTTGTGTGGATTTTATTACAACACGTGCGTCGACTATCCTGCAGTTATGGTAGTCATTGAAATGCTCTTTTGTTGATTTTTAGACATATGTTTTAGGAATCATGTTGACATGTACTTTGGATCTCTGTTCATAGTTGTGTTGACTATCCTGCAGTTATGGTAGTCATTGATAAGCTAGCTATTTTGTTCAATCTGCTTACACATGTTTTAGGAACCGTGTTGACATTGTTTTGTTTTGTTAATTTCTCATTCACTTCGTTTACTTGTAAAGTTTTATTCGTAGCATAGGTGTTTGTGGAATGGAGGAGGTAAGTCTATGTTTAGGTTTATTAATGACCTTGGAAGTGGGGAGCGGGACGGTGGGAGTGCTAAGTTCATGTTTAAGCTCAACTTTGACTTTAGAAGGGGTGAGGGAGTGGGAAATTGGGGGGGGGGGGGGAAGGGGGGGGGGGGAAGATACCTTTATGTTTAATAATGACCTTTGAAGGAGGGAGTGAGTTGCTAATGTTAGAAATGACTTGGGGAGGGGGGGTTGGGACTAGGGGTACGTTTATGCTTAAGTTGTTCTTTGATGCAAACTAAAACATTGCTGGGTCTGTAAAGAATGAATCAAAACAAATTATTGCATTACTTATATATTATGCTTATGCTTATGAAGTTGGTGTTTTTATTTCTCTTTTGCTTCCCTTATGAATCTTTTACTAAGAAACTTGGTTGTATGACTTGGGTGGGAGGGGAGTGATACATTTATTTTTGATAATGACCTTGGAAGGAGTGAGTGAGATGCTAAGTTAATGTTTAAGTTTATAAATGACTTTGAAGGGGGGGGGGGGCTAAGAATACGTGTATGCTTAAGTTTTAAATTTAAATCAGAATATTGTTAGGTCTGTAAAGATTGAATTAAAACTTATATTTGCAACCATGTTTATGCTTATGCTTATGCTTATGCTTATGCTTATGCTTGTGTAGTCGGTGTTTTTCTTTTATCTTTTGTGTTCTTTATGGGTCTTTTATAAAGAACCTTGGTTGTATGAACTTTGGACGTTTATGTTAAAAAGTTCCTATTTGGAATGTACTTAATGTTTATGCTTATGCTTATGCTTATGCATTTTCCATAATGAAAGTTGACTAAGGTTCATTTTCTTCAATTTTGTAGGTAATTGAAGAATAGATGGATCATGGTATCGATCAAGTTCATTCCTACATTAGTTTGATTAAATTAGGTCGTACATATATTACAGTTAATTTATCTTTTGGATTATTGGAAAACCTCTACCGACAATGTAATTTACATTTTTTATTATCAATATAAATATCTTTCCAAACAAATGTGCATAATGTTAAAATTTAGTAATTAATTTTTTTGAAAGAAGAAATATATGACAGGAAATACGTGCTGCGAAAATGAATAATAACGACACCAAACATGTGTCGACATATAAGCCTTTAGTAAACAACAACAATGTCGTCAAAGCACATTTCTTGGCAAGAACTATGGGTAACGAAACATTTACAATGACAATATATTAGTGTCGTTATAAAGGTATTAATGATAATATATTCGGGTCGAGGTATAGATAACAGTGACACATTTGAAGTGTCAATATAAGGGTTTTAATGACAATATATTCGTGTCGAGGTATAGATAACGATGACACATTTAAAGCGTCAATATAAGGGTATTAATGACAATATATTCGTGTCGAGGTATAGATAACGGTGACACCTGATTTACGTCAATGTAAGTGTATTAATGACAATATATTTGTGTCAATGTATAGCTAATGGTGACACAATTAAAGCGTTAATGTAAGAGTATTAATGACAGTATATTAGTGTCGAGATATAGATAACGGCGACACCTGATTTACGTCAATGTAAGTGTATTAATGACAATATATTTGTGTCAATGTATAGATAACGGTGACACAATTACAGCGTCAATGTAAGAGTATTAATGACAGTATATTAGTGTCGAGGTATAGATAACGGCGACACCTGATTTGCGTCAATGTAAGTGTATTAATGACAATATATTTCTGTCAAGGTATAGATAACGGTGACACATAATTTGCGTCAATGTAAGAGTATTAATGACTCTATATTGGTGTCGTTTTATAGATGACAGTGACATATTTATTACGTCAAGGTAAAGGTATTAATGACATAATTTTAGTGTCATCGAATCATATTTAACGACACATTTTCCAAAGTGTCGTTAAAGAGCTTTTCTTGACAGTGGCTTCAATGACGCGAAAAGTGTGTCGTTGAAACTCTTTATGACACATATTTTGCGTCGTTGAAACCCAAATTTGTAGTAGTGGAGATTTTTCTATTTTTTTTTTCATTTCAAATAATAGAAGTAAAGTTTGTTATGCTCTATTAGGAATATGGCAAAAGTAAAGCTTATATTAGGAGCAAAAGAGATAAAGGGAAAAGAAAAATTAAATAAAGGAGAAAAGAAAAGAAAAGAAGAAAGAGTGAAGAGAAGAGGTCAAGAAACCCATCCATCACCAACTTCATACCCATCATTTTTTCATCCAAAATTTAGAGCCAAATTGGGGAGGAGACTGAGTAAATAAAAGGTAGAAGGTTTGGAGAGATTAGAGCTGGAAAAGGCAGAGAATTTCAAGAAAATAGTTCAGTCATCACAGTTCTTGGTTTACACAACACACTTCTGATGTTTTCTTCACTGCAAGCTACACAAGAAAAATCCGAAGGTGAGACCTATCAGGTTTGAAAGCTAACTCAAATTCTAAAAATTTTTAAGTTTATGAAGCATATTTGAGCTAAATCAGATGTTAAGTTGATGAAAATTGAAAAAGAAGACAATTTACTGTATCTATGCTCGAATATGATATATCTTTGGTTTTTTCGAGTAGCCTCACGTGTAGAAGAAGAATTAGAAGCTCTATTTGGTATGATTGAAAACTTTATTCAATTATCTACAACTTTTATAAAGATCATTTGAGCCAAGTATGATTGGAAGTAGTTAATATTTAGGAAGAAGACGAAGGATTTCTGAAATCACAATTTTTTAGCGGTTTCTGTTTCTGGGCAAATCTAATTGGAATTTGGTCTTCACTCCTTCAAGTAAGTTGTAAAGAACATGCAAAATAAAGAGGTTGATATAAAATGCATTTATTTTGGTTAACAAATGATGAGGTATGAGCTTACAAAGCCGGCCTTTGAATCTGGAACTTTTAGGATTTAATTGTGATGAGTTTGATTTTATTCCTTAAGTTGTAATATATGTATGTCATAAAAGGATTAGGAAACCTAGCAGACCAAGTCTACAGACCAAGGATGTTGTTAAGACAATGAGTAACAAAACGAGTTATAAAAAAAAGATTTCTTAACCTATTATTTACATTTAAATGTTTTATATGCTTGACTAGAAGTTTACAAACGAACACGATTTCTATGAATAGTTTTTAAGCATGAGTTTTAAGTTAGAGATTACTTGATGAGATTTATATATTTGCTTGTGACTACTGAATTTCTGAAAAGTATTTCAGATAGTACTGATTTAAGCAAAGCATGATTTGTATTTAGCTATGATTTACAGTTTTCCACAAACAAGTTGAATATGTTCAAGTTTTAAGCAAGAAAAGTATAAGTAGACATGTTTGAAATGTTTACAAGTGATTTTTGAGTTTTCAACTACATGGTTGATATATTGAGCCTAAGGCTAGAGGATACCGTATGCACACAGATTATATTCCATTGTTCACGTTGATTGAACTCCATGACAACAATGTTGTCGTGCATGCTAGGTAGGTCCCACTACGATAAAGGCGATGGGAGTGTTGGGTGAGCCCCAGTACATCGTAGAGCTAGTAATCTGGTTGTATTGGGTGAACCCTACACGATGTAGTGATGTCATGTTAGTTATATAATTTTATAAGCATGCAATGTCTTGCAAGAGATTTACAAACATACTTGCGGCGTACTTAAGAAAGATGTTTACATTAAAATCATGAGTTTGCTTTGCTTTACATATTTATCTATATGTTTAATAAGTTTATCACTTGCTGTTTTATAAGCATACTAGTTTTATAAACTACTCACTCATTGAGCTTTATAATTCACCCTTTCAAAATATATTTTTTACTTTCTAGATAGAGATTGAGCTTCCGGTTCTTGATACATTGCCAAAGTCTGCTAGAAGTTTCAAGTTATATTTTTAATACGTGAGTGGAGTTGTACATTATGTCTGTATAGCCATATAAGTTTGGATTTCGTACACATTTAAGTAAAGTGTGGGTAACAAGTGTAATCTTATAAATGGTTATAATTTGGTTGTAAATGTCTTTAGTAGGTTGTGCAAATCTTGATGAGTTTTAGTTTGGGCTACACTGTATGATTATATTAAGTAGCATCAGGTTTTCGTTGTGTTGTGTTTGCATGTTATGTGTCTCTAATATAAGAATGGTATGTTTATCATGTTAAAGAGTTAAGCAGGGTAAACATGTATTGTTAGAGGAGGACGATGTTTGTTGACTTCACATCGTCTTATGAGTTAAGAGGAAATGTTTCGGGAGGGGGGTGTGACAATTGGACGTTGTTAAGGTCAGTCTTGTGTATTTTACAGAATTAGACTTGATGAAGCAAGAAAATACTATAAGGATGACCGACAAGACATTGCTTGTTGATGTTGATGACTTAGAGTACAACAATACCAAGGATTGAGAAAACATTATGGGGATAAAACATTTGTTGGCCTTCAGAAGACATTGAAAGATAAGAAAGGGGCATGCAAGTAGAAGTCTAAGAAGAGGCGTATTACGTCATCAAGTACACTATTTTGGATTTCTCTTTTGCCTTTCAAGTATATTATGTTTCATGTTATTATTATTTTTTTTTGTTATTTTTCTTGGTATCCAAAAACAAAAATCAATTAAGAGCTTCAATGTTATGGTTGTTTTGGGCTTACGAGACGATACCTATTTTATTTGGTAGGGGTGCAAATCGTCGTAACAACCATGCAATCCCTTGTTTCTTAAGGTGGTAATGCACATCTGATTGTTGAATAAGATACTTTGGCACGATGTATTCAATGAGCCTAATGTAAGTTTTGAAAATGCGTAATACATTTAGTATTTTCTATTTATATTATTTTAATATTGAAAACCATATGATGCAACTTGAGGTTCGAAAAAGTCTTACATGTTCGAGACATAAACACAATATAAGTACATCCCTGTCAATAAACATATTGTTTATGATGATATAATTGAACTGGATGATGAAGGTAGTCATGATCAAGGTGGTCATGATAGGGGAGGTCACAATGAGGTCGACCATGATTATGGAGGGCTTCAATCGAATGGTGATCATGAGGATTGGGAAGAGTTTTTGATGCAATCACTTGAGATCGATATGTTTGTGAGATGTGAAATTGATCTTAACGATATTCCTCATACTTTTAGTACATAAGAGCCTAGTACCCTTTGTGGTACAATCCCAACATTGAAACACATATTCATGATAGATCAAATCACGATCGACGACAAATTGACATAATGAAAAGTACATTTTGTGAGATGAAGTTAAACTTGGATGGGTTGAAGTCTAATATCTATTTGTGTTGTCAAAACTAGGGGATGTAAAGCTGAAGCTACAAACCATTATGACCATGTTGTGGACGATGTGTCGAGTAAGTTGTAGTTGTATCTATTTTTCATGTATCGTTTAGGATGTATCAATTTATTTTTTTTAATGTATGACGTCTTTTATTTTGTATGTGCAACATCATCATTGATCGAATATAACCTCGATAATGACCATGATGGTCATGAAGAGTAAGATGACTGTAGTGTTTTAGATAAGCCCTTTCATCTGCAAACCTTGATCCTTCTATTGTAGCATTGGTTGATATAGAATTGTTTGTTGCCACACACCCCTATCACATCATTGTCCAACCTCATCTTCCTTACACCACTACCACGACTCCGACACCACAACCACAACTATACATCACATTAAATTAAGGGAAATTGTATTGGGTGGCACAATAAAAATCCAATTTAACAATATTAGCACTAACATTTTCAATTTTGCAAATATAGCAACTTTTTAATTTTGGTTGATATTTCTTATTTTATTCTTTTTATTATTCCAAAATTGCCCTTCTTTGGTGTTTTCTTTTCCTCTTTCGTTTTTCTTTATTGTTTTCCTTCATTTTTCGTTTTCTTCTTCTCTTCTCTATCGTTCTTCTTCACCATTTCTCCTATTCACCTACTTCTCTTCTCGTCTTCTTCTGCTCTTCTCCACTGTTCTTCTCCACCGTCCTTCTCTTCTCTCTTCAGTTTCATTCTTTTAGATTTCTCCCTCTTCGTTGGCTTCTCTTTTTTTTTTTTTTTATCATCTTCTCCTCGTCTTCTTCTCCTATTCTTCTCATTTTTTCTTCAGGGAAAACAAGAATTATGTATGTATTTCTTCCCCTTTTTTGAAGCTCTAATATTATTTCTGTAAATTGCTCATATATTATTTATTAAAATTAAGGCTACGATTAATTCTTCCTCATCTCTTTTATTTGTTCATAATATCTTTTACAGAAAGGAACTTTGTAGATCAGTTTGGTTTTATTTAGTTACGTTCGATTCTGTTTTTTTTAATTTGTATCAGATTTTTATATCAACGGTATGATATACTTATATTATATGTATTAGTTGACTGATATACTTACTACGTGTTTTTTATTTTTCCAAAATTGTTGCAGTTTATTGTATTTATGGTTAAATTGACAGTAATTGTTTTTCAAAGTGGTCAATGGGATGAGCAACATTACTACGTGGATTACAAAACAAATTGTGTTTTGGTTGATAGAGCGATATCATCATTTGATTCTTTCGTGAACTTGATTCAGACTGAAATTCAGGTTGAGTCATGTATTGAATTTTCAGTTTTAATTTGTTGATTATAGGCGATAATGATGTTCAACATGTTATTAAGATTGTAAACATACCATAACAACTGTATCGACAATACATAAAGTGTATCATGCTTAGTGCATCAGGTGTATTTAATTAATTGAGTGTAGTGTGTATCAACAACATATCAAGTGTTTCAAACTAATAATATGTATCAACGAAGTTTAGCAAGTGATTAAGCATATTAAATCTATCAAGTATATCAACAAACAATAACAAGTGTATCAATGATATATAATATGTATCAATGATATATAAAGTGTATCATTCTTAGTGCATCAAAGTGTATTTAATTGATTGAGTATATCAACAGTTGAGCAACTGTATCAACAACATATCAAGTGTATCAAACTAATAATATGTATTAATAAAGTTTAGCAAGTGATTAAGTGTATTAAATCTATCGAGTGTATCAAGAAACGATAACAAGTGTATCAACGATATATAAAGTGTATCATTCTTAGTGCTTCAAGTGTATTTAATTGATTGAGTGTATCAACAACATATCAAGTGTTTTAAACTAATAATATGTATCAGTGAAGTATTAGAAAGTAAAAAAAAGTGTAAAAGCAGTACAGCAAATCAGGTGTATCGACGATATATATTGGTATATCAACGGTATATATTGGTGTATCAGTCGTATATATTGGTGTATCAACCGTATATATTGGTGTATCAACCGTATATATTGGTGTATCAGTAATGACTGAAGGGTAACTTCGTAATTTCGTAATTTTAAAATGCGGGTTGGGCTTCAATTTTGCTATTTTTGCAAATGTAAAAATGATGTGCTATGGGCCTAATTTATGATACTATAATTGTCATATTTGCAAGAGCCTTAAATTAATATTTGAACTTATCCAAATATTTTATTCGTTCATAAATTAATTTTGAATCAAATTAAATATTAAATTTATATTATAAAGTTTAATTAAAATATAAACTTTATATTTTAATGTATCGTCATGCATTATATTATTTCCTTAAGTGAATTTCCATCCAAAATATCATAACATCATTACCAATAATGAGCTAGGAAGAGGACCTACAGATCAAAAGCTTCAAAGATGTGAGATTAATTGATAAACTTATCGACTATATTAATCAATATTTGTTAACTGTGTGTACACTTCACTAAATGCTCACAATAATAACATTTTATTAAGACAAAACTAAAGTGATCAATAACACTTGCTGAAAATTACAATAGTAACACTTTATTAATAATGATTAACGAATCACATTTACTATCTATGAATTTTAGGACATAAAACCCAACATATCCTTCCCAAGAAAACTTGTTGTTAGACTTATATTTAGGTTTAGCGAAAAGAAAACTTTAATCATAGATTCCAGCTCCTATGACCTAGGTCAATGTGCAGAACGTAGATTCAATAGTATAGAGATTTCTAAACCCTATTCAATAGCTAGCGTTTGTGATTGTGTTTATCACATGACATTGTTTTACTTAATTATTTTCGAAATGATTACGAGGAATTTGAGGAGACAACATCTTGAGTTTAAATTTGTGGATTGATTTATGTTGATTCTCGTATATGCTTGTAATAGAGCTTTGTAATAAGTGGGTTTTGTGGCACATTATTGGGTACGGTGGTCAATTGTCTATGTCAATTTAGATTATTATGATAGTGATATTTTATTGATTTGATTCAAATTTGATACTAATTATCAAAATCATGTTCTCAATTGTATTGAAGATATTTTGATTGGTAATTTGTTCCACAAGTTAATTTTTACATGGGGCATGAGAACTTAACAATTTTAATCCATTTGTATATTTGAGGATCATATTCGATATATATATTTGATTAGTACATATTTGTATTCCCCTTTTTTATCAAGTTTCAATAATGCTACATGTGTTATTTTGACAAAGTTTATGCATGATTCATTTGAAAAAGAATATTTTGTTTGTGTAACGACCCAACTCCTTATACTGAATCGAAGTCATTACCAAATATAGAACAAGTGGTTTAAGTCATAAAAAAATTTCAAAACGCATACGGTTTAAGAAATTTTATTTATAAAATTTAAACAAGGTAGTCATGCAAAAATGTAAAAGCGTTCTGAAATCCTACTCGGGCCCTATCTACATAAAAGATGGTAAGTGATGAAAAGTACTCAAATTCAAATGCGAAAATCTGAAATAAGAATAAGCGGAAGCGGTAGTCCCTATGGCCCTCCACGGTCTCACTTCGGGTCGCTCGCCAGCTTGCCCTTGCCCTTGCCCCGTCCTCTACCTGAAAACATAAAACGAAGAGAGTGAGTATAAAAATACTCAGTAAGGGACCCACTACTAGTCCCACTAGGTGCCTGTTAACTTCCTGTTAGAGTCCTGATAACTGGTACCCAATCTCTGGCACGTTCCCGAACACGTGCAATCATGCGCTCCCGTAGGAACGTAACTCTGGTCTTCGGTGCCCCGGGGGACACCTAGGACAGTCGGGATGCGAGGACCCCGTCGAGTCACTCGAGTCATATCTATATCCATGCTAGACTGGCGTCCCGTCGGACCACACAGTCCTCAATAGGTGGTGATCCCGAAGGACACCCATGCAGGTACGACTCTAACAGATCAAGCTAACAGGTACCCTAATGGCAGTATACATACACATGGCATCAGCATATAACATATCATATAAATCATCTCTGCCCTCTCCGTCTCGACATTCGTCGTATAGCTATAACAGCTCTCGCCACACATAACAGGCTATAGTGTAACCATACCGTCATTTACATCATACTAACATTGATTTCAGGCATCGTTCCGTCCAATCCTCAACATGCAAAATTGGAGTATACATCATCTCATATTTCTAAGCATGGAGCTAGTAGTAGAATCTCTTACCTGGAGATTTACTTGACGAGTCCTAACCGCGAGGCAGTACGCTTTCCAAGCGACGAGGTCCTAACTGTTTAATATGCCAAAATTCGTAATTAGGTCGCCAACGACTATCGGTTCAAGACTCATTTGAAATAACTTACCCTAGAGAGGTTGCAGTGCTCGAGCCCCCCTGCTGAAGAATTCCCGCGCTGCAGCACTTACTTGGTCCAAGACGTCCCTTAAGGAAAAATGATCTAATTTAATTCCAAATTAAATTAACTAGTGCCCAAAATATTGAATCTTACTGGATAATGCCCAAAATAATTGATTTAATTACCAAAAATTAGGTGGAAGGAGCCAAATTAGTCCTGGCGGCTCGGCTGGAAGAGGACAGGGATCGGCTCGGCTTGGCGCAGGCGCGGCTCGGCTCGGTACAGGAGGCTACGCGTGCGGCTCGGCTTGCAACAGGGAGGAGATGCGGCTCGGCTTCGCGGAAACGCGCGGCGCGGCTTCCCACGCGGACGCGGCTCACACGCGGAGAGGGCTGGACGCGGCGCGGCTTCGGTTTCGGCTTCGGGCGCGCGGGCGTGGAGCGGCTCCGGGTTCGTTCGTCGGCTGGAGGCACGCGCGGCGGATCGGCTTCGAGTGGCGGCTGCGGGAGGCGGCTGTGCGCGGATCGAAGCGGCTCCCTTCGGCTCGATCGGAGCGGCGCGGCTGGCTGAACTTCTCAGATCGACGCGGCGCGGCGAGCTTCGGCTGCACAGATCGGCTTGCTCGATTTTTCCGACGCGGCTGGAAGCTCGGCGGCGGCTCGGTTTCGACTTGCAGGCGCGCGGCTGGTTGGCTTCGGCTGTCTCGGCGAGTTCCGGCTGCGCTGCGTCGGATCTACGCGGCGCGGCGTGGCTGGCTGCAGATACGGCGCTCGGCTGCGCGGATGAGGAGCGGCTCCGGATTCGGCTTGCAGACGCAGCGCGGCTGGGATGGTGGTTCGGCTCTACTACGGCCGGCTCCGAGGGTTATTTTGCAGCTGGCGTGCGGTGGCGTGCGGCGGCGGCGGAGAGTGGCGGCGGCTGTGGTGGGAGCAAAGTGGGGCTAGGGTTTTCTTGGGAAGGTGATGAGTTTCACGCCTCCCAATGCCCCCTTTTTAAAAGAATAAAAGAATAATAAAAAGATAAAATAAAACCCACACCAATTTACTTTCTTTTCTTCTTTTATTATTAATTTCTTTTCTACTTTAGTCCAATGGCAACTCTCCTCTCTCTCTCTCTTCATTAAAGCCACCATTGACCCTTTCCAAGGCATTAATTAATTTGTTGCTTCACAATTAATTAATTTATTTCACCCTTAAACCTCAACAATTAAATAACCAACCAAGGAAAATTTTAACCTTAATTAAGTGTAAGTCAAAATAAATCTCATTTCATAACCACTTTAGAAAATAAAATACTCTTGAGATGAACAATGGAACTCTAATCTACTGGGGCGTTACAACCTTCCCTCCTTAGGGAACTTTCGTCCTCGAAAGTTCTAATCCTCGAACAGCTCGGGGTACTGGGCTCTCATGTCCTCTTCTTTCTCCCACGTGGCCTCTTCCCCTTCATGGTTCTGCCAAAGGACTTTGACCAGTGGAATTTCTCGACTGCGAAGCTTCTTAACCTCCCTCGCCAGGACCTCGACAGGCTGCTCCTCGTAGCTCAAGTTCTCGCTAATCTGTAGTGGCTCGAAGTCCACCACATGTGTTGGGTCTGCGACATATTTCCTCAGCATGGAGATATGGAATACGTCATGCACTGCCGCAAGGGACGGGGGTAGCGCCAAGCGATAAGCCACGGGGCCAATCCGCTCCAGAATCTCGAACGGCCCTACGAAGCGTGGACTCAGCTTCCCCTTCTTCGCGAACCTCAGAACACCCTTCATGGGTGCAACCTTCAGAAAGACCATATCTCCCACTTCAAACTCGAGGTCCTTACGTCGTACATCAGCGTAACTCTTCTGTCTGCTCTGGGCTGTCAGCATACGAGCTCGGATCTTCTGTATGGCTGCGTTGGTCGTCTGCACTAACTCGGGGCCTAGCATCCTCTGCTCTCCAACCTCGCCCCAGCAGACAGGGGATCTACAGCACTTGCCATACAGAGCCTCGAACGGTGCCATACCGATGGTAGCCTGGTAGCTGTTGTTATAGGCAAACTCCATCAGATGCAGATGGGAGTCCCAATTTCCTGAAAACTCTAGTACGCAGGCTCGCAGCATGTCTTCCAAAATCTGGTTCAATCTCTCTGTCTGACCATCAGTCTGAGGGTGGAATGCCGTGCTGAAGTCCAACCTCGTACCTAATGCAAGTTGAAGCCCTTTCCAGAACTTCGATGTGAAACGGGCGTCTCTGTCTGAAATGATGGATACGGGTACTCCATGAAGTCTCACAATCTCTGTCATATATAGCTGCCCCCACTTACTGGCAGTGTAAGTGGATTTCCCTGGCACGAAATGGGCCGACTTCGTGAGTCTGTCGACCACAACCCAGATCACCGTGTAGCCCCTTAGGGTCTTGGGCAGTCCCGTAATAAAATCCATCGACACACTCTCCCACTTCCACTCTGGCACACTCAAGGGTTGCAACAACCCTGCTGGATGCTGCCTAGGTGCCTTCACCTGCTGGCACACCAAGCATCTACTGACAAAGTCTGCCACATCCCTCTTCATGCCCCTCCACCAATAGACACTCCTTAAGTCCTGGTACATCTTCGTACTCCCAGGGTGCATGGTAAACGGGGAACTGTGGGCCTCAGTCAAAAGCTCCGTCTTAACTGCGCTGTCTTCCGGCACACACAGGCGTCCCTCAAACATAAGGCCACCGTCAGAGGATATGGAGAAGTCTTCACCTTCCTCTGTCTCTACCACGCGACGCTTCTCTGCCAAGTAAGGATCATTCAGCTGAGCAGCAATGATCTTTTGCCTCAAGGTTGGCTGAACTGTCAACTGAGCCAACTGTGCGGTAACCTCACCTACTGAGACTGCAATCTCGGCTCTCTCAAAATCTCTGAGTAAGGGGGTCTGCTTGGTGATTAGCGCTGCTGAATGTGCCACTTTCCTACTCAGCGCGTCAGCCACTACATTTGCTTTGCCTGGGTGGTATAGGATCTCGCAGTCGTAGTCTTTCACCAACTCGAGCCACCTCCTCTGCCTCATGTTCAACTCCTTCTGAGTGAAGAAGTACTTCAGGCTCTTATGGTCGGTGTAAATCTGAATCTTCTCACCGTACAGATAGTGCCTCCATATCTTCAGTGCAAAAACTACAGCTGCCAACTCCAAGTCATGGGTAGGGTAGTTCTGCTCATGGATCTTCAACTGGCGGGAGGCATAAGCAACTACCTTACCTTGCTGCATCAGGACACAGCCCAGTCCCTTCTTGGAGGCGTCACTATAGATTACAAAGTTTCCCGAACCATCGGGCACTGTCAGGACCGGTGCAGTCACTAGCTTCTGTTTGAGCTCCTGAAAGCTCCTCTCGCATGCTGGGCTCCAGACAAAAGGGGTTCCCTTTCTGGTCAACTGGGTCAACGGGCTGGCTATACGTGAGAAGTCTTCCACGAACCTCCTGTAGTAACCTGCCAAGCCCAGAAAACTTCGAATTTCACTAACCGTGGACGGTCGAGTCCAGTTGGTCACCGCTTCAATCTTTGCGGGATCTACTGAAACTCCCTCACTGGAAACCACGTGGCCAAGAAACGTCACCTTCCTTAACCAGAATTCACACTTGGAGAATTTGGCATACAACTTGTTGGCTCGAAGGGTCTCCAAAACCTGGTGTAAGTGCTTCTCGTGCTCCGCCTCAGTTTTTGAGTAAATGAGGATGTCGTCAATGAAGACTATGACGAACGAGTCTAGAAAGTCCTTAAACACCCTGTTCATCAAATCCATGAATACTGCAGGAGCGTTAGTCAAGCCGAAAGACATCACAACGAATTCGTAATGTCCGTACCTCGATCGAAAGGCCGTCTTGGGAATGTCACCGTCCCTAATCCTCAACTGGTGATAGCCTGATCGCAGGTCGATCTTGGAAAAGACAGTGGCTCCCTGCAACTGATCGAACAGGTCGTCAATCCTGGGCAAGGGGTAGCGGTTTTTTACTGTCACCTTGTTCAGCTCTCGGTAGTCAATACAAAGGCGCATCGACCCATCCTTCTTCTTCACGAACAATACTGGGGCTCCCCAAGGCGACACACTGGGCCGGATGAAGCCTTTGTCCAGCAACTCCTGTAACTGGACCTTCAACTCCTTTAGCTCGGCTGGGGCCATTCTGTAAGGGGCCCTCGAGATAGGGGCAGTGCCCGGCTCTAACTCGATGGCGAAGTCTACTTCTCTGGGAGGCGGAAGTCCTGGAAGTTCGTCTGGGAAAACGTCGGGGTACTCCCTTACCACTGGTTCGGAAGATAGGGAAACTTCTGGCTCTCTCACATCCACTACGCTTGCCAAGATGCCCCAAGTTCCCTGGCTGAGTAGTTTACTAGCCTTCATGGCTGAGATGACCTTGGGTATACATACCATGCCTGCCCCCCTGAATTTGAAGCTAGCCTCGGAGGGTGGGTTAAAGACAACTTCCTTGCCAAAACAGTCTATATTTGCATGGTTGGCTGACAGCCAATCCATGCCTAGTATCACATCAAAATCCTGCATGTCTAACACTAGCAAGGTCACGTCTAACATACGATTCGCTATCTCTACCCGACATGCCTTTATTTGTTCTTCGGACAACAGAACCTCCCCAGATGGAGTAGAAACCGACAAAACACTACCCAAAGGCTCTACCTCCAAACCCACATGCTGAACGAAAACGGAGGATATAAACGAGTGGGATGACCCAGAGTCGAATAGCACAAAAGCATAATGCCCCAAAATTGGGAGCGTACCTGTCACCACTGTGCCAGCTCGCTCGGCCTCCTGCCGGGTGGTGGCGAAAACTCTCCCCTGCTGGGACGCAGAAGGCTGGGGCAGTGTCGTCTCAAAGGGTTTCCGAGGACACACATCAGCAGTGTGCCCCGGTTGTCTACATCTGAAGCAGACTCCACTTCCAGCTAAGCAACGACCTCCGTGGACTCTCCCGCAGGTAGTACAAGCGGGTAGCTCTCTCAGAGTCCTCCCGGCTGCTGCAAGCTCCCGTCGGTGTCTCTGGAAGACACCTCCTGACCTCAGTGTTCGCTGCGGTGCTACGTCAGGCTGCGTCTCAACCTTTCTCTTCTGTCCCAAGGCTGACCCTCTGCCGGCAGCCTTAGACGGATCGACTCTCTCAGGCAGGCTCAAATCCAGTGCTATACGTAGTGCATCAGCATGCGTGGCTGGGCGGAGGGCTCTAACAATGCCCTGAAGGTCTAGCCTGAGTCCTCTAACGAATTTCTCCGTCCTGGCAGCCTCATCCCTTACCATATCGGGAGCAAAGCGGGACAGCATATCGAACTCGGCGTCGTACTGCTCCACCGTCATGTCGCCTTGCTCCAAGTTTAGGAACTCTTGCAGCTTGGCGTGCTTCACATTGGCGGAGAAGAACTTAGCATAGAAGTTCTCCTTGAACTGCTCCCAAGTTATTTTGCTGACATCGCCCCCCAGCATTCTCTCAGCGGTCTCCCACCAGGCGGTGCCCCTGTCCTCCAAGAAGAAGACTGCACACTGCACCTTCTGGTCTTCTGGGCACTTCATGTACCGGAAAATAGTCTCTATGGACGTCAACCACATTTGGGCCTTTGTGGGGTTGTCCATGGATCCGTCAAAGGTCTTGGGATTATACTTCCTGAAATCCCGTAAGTGTTTCGCCTCGGCCGACAGTTGAACTGGTACTGGTTGAGCTTCCTCAGGGGCTGGAGGAGCGACGGCCTGAGCCTGAACAGGGGCGGCCTGGGCCTGAGCAGGGGCGGCCTGGTTCTGCTGGGCGGCAAGGAAAGGCGCCAAAGCAGCTTGCAGCATGTCCTGATAACGCTGCTCCATCGCGGCGAGATCCGCCTGGGTGACCGGTGCGTTTGGGTCGACTGCCGGTGCAACAGGTGGCGCCTCCGGCTGGCCACGACCGGCTCCTCTGCCTCCCCTACCACCTCCTCGGCGTGCACCCCTACGTGGCGGCATTCTCCCTAAAATTCACCAACAAACTTTTCACCACAAGAACTTAACACCCTATATCTAGGTCTTAGACTATTCAGGCAAAATTGTAATCTTAACATTAGCAAGGCTTTAGACATACCTGGCGAGTGCCGAAGGACCGTATAGCCATAGGGTGAAGTAAAACCAAAACAAAAAAAATGACTTACATCGTAGGTCAGTCTACAGAACCTAAAACACTGTGCTCTGATACCAACTGTAACGACCCAACTCCTTATACTGAATCGAAGTCATTACCAAATATAGAACAAGTGGTTTAAGTCATAAAAAAATTTCAAAACGCATACGGTTTAAGAAATTTTATTTATAAAATTTAAACAAGGTAGTCATGCAAAAATGTAAAAGCGTTCTGAAATCCTACTCGGGCCCTATCTACATAAAAGATGGTAAGTGATGAAAAGTACTCAAATTCAAATGCGAAAATCTGAAATAAGAATAAGCGGAAGCGGTAGTCCCTATGGCCCTCCACGGTCTCACTTCGGGTCGCTCGCCAGCTTGCCCTTGCCCTTGCCCCGTCCTCTACCTAAAAACATAAAACGAAGAGAGTGAGTATAAAAATACTCAGTAAGGGACCCACTACTAGTCCCACTAGGTGCCTGTTAACTTCCTGTTAGAGTCCTGATAACTGGTACCCAATCTCTGGCACGTTCCCGAACACGTGCAATCATGCGCTCCCGTAGGAACGTAACTCTGGTCTTCGGTGCCCCGGGGGACACCTAGGACAGTCGGGATGCGAGGACCCCGTCGAGTCACTCGAGTCATATCTATATCCATGCTAGACTGGCGTCCCGTCGGACCACACAGTCCTCAATAGGTGGTGATCCCGAAGGACACCCATGCAGGTACGACTCTAACAGATCAAGCTAACAGGTACCCTAATGGCAGTATACATACACATGGCATCAGCATATAACATATCATATAAATCATCTCTGCCCTCTCCGTCTCGACATTCGTCGTATAGCTATAACAGCTCTCGCCACACATAACAGACTATAGTGTAACCATACCGTCATTTACATCATACTAACATTGATTTCAGGCATCGTTCCGTCCAATCCTCAACATGCAAAATTGGAGTATACATCATCTCATATTTCTAAGCATGGAGCTAGTAGTAGAATCTCTTACCTGGAGATTTACTTGACGAGTCCTAACCGCGAGGCAGTACGCTTTCCAAGCGACGAGGTCCTAACTGTTTAATATGCCAAAATTCGTAATTAGGTCGCCAACGACTATCGGTTCAAGACTCATTTGAAATAACTTACCCTAGAGAGGTTGCAGTGCTCGAGCCCCCCTGCTGAAGAATTCCCGCGCTGCAGCACTTACTTGGTCCAAGACGTCCCTTAAGGAAAAATGATCTAATTTAATTCCAAATTAAATTAACTAGTGCCCAAAATATTGAATCTTACTGGATAATGCCCAAAATAATTGATTTAATTACCAAAAATTAGGTGGAAGGAGCCAAATTAGTCCTGGCGGCTCGGCTGGAAGAGGACAGGGATCGGCTCGGCTTGGCGCAGGCGCGGCTCGGCTCGGTACAGGAGGCTACGCGTGCGGCTCGGCTTGCAACAGGGAGGAGATGCGGCTCGGCTTCGCGGAAACGCGCGGCGCGGCTTCCCACGCGGACGCGGCTCACACGCGGAGAGGGCTGGACGCGGCGCGGCTTCGGTTTCGGCTTCGGGCGCGCGGGCGTGGAGCGGCTCCGGGTTCGTTCGTCGGCTGGAGGCACGCGCGGCGGATCGGCTTCGAGTGGCGGCTGCGGGAGGCGGCTGTGCGCGGATCGAAGCGGCTCCCTTCGGCTCGATCGGAGCGGCGCGGCTGGCTGAACTTCTCAGATCGACGCGGCGCGGCGAGCTTCGGCTGCACAGATCGGCTTGCTCGATTTTTCCGACGCGGCTGGAAGCTCGGCGGCGGCTCGGTTTCGACTTGCAGGCGCGCGGCTGGTTGGCTTCGGCTGTCTCGGCGAGTTCCGGCTGCGCTGCGTCGGATCTACGCGGCGCGGCGTGGCTGGCTGCAGATACGGCGCTCGGCTGCGCGGATGAGGAGCGGCTCCGGATTCGGCTTGCAGACGCGGCGCGGCTGGGATGGTGGTTCGGCTCTACTACGGCCGGCTCCGAGGGTTATTTTGCAGCTGGCGTGCGGCGGCGTGCGGCGGCGGCGGAGAGTGGCGGCGGCTGTGGTGGGAGCAAAGTGGGGCTAGGGTTTTCTTGGGAAGGTGATGAGTTTCACGCCTCCCAATGCCCCCTTTTTAAAAGAATAAAAGAATAATAAAAAGATAAAATAAAACCCACACCAATTTACTTTCTTTTCTTCTTTTATTATTAATTTCTTTTCTACTTTAGTCCAATGGCAACTCTACTCTCTCTCTCTTCATTAAAGCCACCATTGACCCTTTCCAAGGCATTAATTAATTTGTTGCTTCACAATTAATTAATTTATTTCACCCTTAAACCTCAACAATTAAATAACCAACCAAGGAAAATTTTAACCTTAATTAAGTGTAAGTCAAAATAAATCTCATTTCATAACCACTTTAGAAAATAAAATACTCTTGAGATGAACAATGGAACTCTAATCTACTGGGGCGTTACAGTTTGATCATTAATTTTTTTGAAGATGAAAAGTATTATAATTACTTTTATAAAATATGCGATATTTTATAAGGTATGGGGCTTATGCCCCATGTTGTCCCTAATAAGTGGTATCATACTCGTATCCCTAATTTAACCATGTTGATATAATTTTTAGGTGTCGAACAAATGTGTAATGGAACCTTGAAAGTAGTCGGGGTGTGATCCATAATTGAACTTTATCAAATAGGCAGTATTCTCTAGTGAAAAGAAGTTAGCTAGATAAGAGTTAAATAAATGGATGTCAACTTTAAAAGAGGTTTAGTTGGAACTTCTTTCGTGGAGAGGATTTTTGGAAATGCGACCAAAGTCTCACATTGATTAGATCAAACGTGAGATTCAGTTGAACTTTCTAAAAGAAATAAACCGAATAACTGCAAGTGGATATCAAAAAGAAAAAATTGTTTAATTGACAAAACTTAAGGCTAGATTAGTAGTTGTAGGGGTATATGCAACTATAAATAATTGAATACTTTGATGATTGTTCTTGTATGACTAAAGTAGCAACTATAAAGTCTTGATAGCATTTACAGTACTACAAAAGCTTAACTTTAGCTGTGTGAAAAACTAACACTTTCTTTCTATTAGGTCAGTATAATGTTAAGAATAAAAATTGAAAGAGTGTACCTTCTCGAGTTTTAATATAGTTAATTGAATCTAGGTATTGTCCAGTAACTTGCTTGTTAGTTGATTAAGTATGGTAGATACCAAGGCTTGTTTTATCTTAAGAACCTTGCATATGAAGTTATATTAAAATAAATTAATCTTAGAATCAACTTGAGTGGGAAAAACAATTTGGGAAGGCACTTTAATACAGAACTCATGTGTTGGAATAATAGTAAACCAATCTAACATTTGTTGGACGTATAAAATAGAGCGATTTCATTAATTAAAAGAATGTAAAAAGGGTTAAAAGATTACTCTGTCACAAAACCAACAAAGATAATTTGTAAATCCAAACTTATTTAATCAAGAAACTAGCAAACCTAGCAACGAGAAAAATAGGGTCCAGCCCTTCTCTCTCTCTTTTTTGGTTTGTTTGTTTGTTTGTTTAGAATAGCAAATCTTTCATCAGACAATTAAAGATTATGGGGATTATGAAATCAAATGAAAATAAGGAAAGGCAAGTAAAACATTTTTATTATTAATTTTAATTTGGACACAAAAGATAAAAGTTTCTCGATCAATATTAAAAGCAAATTTTGAGTATTTCTAGTTAGATTTTACATCCTTGACAAATAAGTGTTGAAATTTATGTCCTAAAACTTGTAGTTTGTAGTTAAAACTATATTCAATTCAATAAAGTGGTTATTATGACTTATTAATGAAAATAGAACACTATAATCTTAAATCTAATTAACTAAGGTCCTAAACTTATCTAGTGTACACTTGAACTTTATGTAGAGACATAAACGTAGATCAAGTTCGATTTTATAACCTAAATGGTCTATAGTGTATGAATAAGGTTGGACGCCTTATTCTGGAAACGCTATAGATGCGAGCCGCTTTATAGTTAGTACAAACGAAGTGATCCTAAATTGTTCATGTAGAGACATGAAAGTGGGGGCATCATATGTAAAGAGTTTACATAATACTGGAACCAAGAAATAATCACTTTTAAGTTATAACACCATTGACTATATAAACTGACTATTTTGATTATGATGACCTAGGTAACTTAATCTTAATCCTGAGCTAACTATAAACTTCTGTTCAAACAGTATTATCCTTAAATTTGCATGGGTGAGGACAGCTCAATGATACTGGTCCAAAAAGCCTCCTATTTCAAGGGTAAGATCGGGTAGATGGCTAGGGACATAGGGTGCAAGATGGGATTCACTCCTACCCGCTTTAGGGTTAGTAGATAGGTTGTTCCCTTAAGGACTGAATCTAATTCTTGACAAGGGATCCCGCCCTCTCATTGGCTCCAGAGGGATTCGGTTTATAAGTTAGACCTTAAACCAAATGTTCAATAGTAGATCAGTGAGACTTAACAAGATGTAGTCTCGGGGGTAAAACAGTATTTTGACCAAGCTGAGGTTACGAACAACCTATGAAGGATTAACTTACTGATCATGGTTATATCAAATGGACACAAATATATCTATAGTGAGGGGAATGCAACTACAGAACTTTAGTGGAATGACCCGTTAGTTAATGAATGTTGATTAACTTTGTCTAAAAGGGTTTAGCCAGTTAATCTCGGATCGTTGGAGCTCACAATCTATAGGTCCATTAGGTTCCCCTACTAGCTCATATGGAATTAATTTAGAACAATATGTTGGAATAATTCGAATTGTTCGAATTAGGTAGAGAGAGAAATCGACAAATATATGTGGTATAGCCGTCAATTATAGAGCTTTATGTTTAAATATGGTTTAAATGTTAAAAATATGAATATGGATTCATATCTGAAAGCTCAAAATTGATGGAAATGGTCAAAGTTGTGAAAAGTCAAATGTGGACTTTTGACTTTGAAAAGTCAAACTTTGACCAGCTTTATATTCAAATGTGATTTGAATTTTAGAAAAACGAATGTGGATTCATGCTCGGGAGTTCGAAATTAGTCAGGATGGAAAAAATGGTAAAAAGTCAAAATGTTGACTTTTGACTTTGACTAGAATAGTCAAATGACCATTTTGCCCCTTGACCAAAGTTAGTGAGAAAATCCAATATTTTTTTTGGATAATCTCACTAACTCTTAGTGGGCTATGTGAAAGCTCATGGTGATGACACCAAGCCCACTAAGAGAAAATGAAATGGTGAATCAATCCACTAATAGTTAGTGGATTGTGAGGTGTTGGGCTTTGATGATTCAATTACATGCAAATTTTGCATGTAATTAGTCTATTTAAGGGGCAATTTTCATTTTGAAGAAATTTTTTGTCATTTTTGTAATTTTGAATTACAAAAATAAACCTTTTTCTCTCCCAAATCTCACACCAAAATCTACCTCCAAATTCAATCTCTTTCTTAAATTTCCTACTTTGAATGGGTCCCACAACCCGGTTCCAAATTCGGAGAATAGAGGACCAACTCTACTGGTGGTCCGATTCGAGTTCGGGAGAAGATTTAGAGCTTCGGAAAGCTACAAAGGTAAGTATTTCTTTTAACCCTAATTTAATGTTAATTAGGGTTGTGTTTAATGCATGTTAGACACTAAATTAAGTAGTTGCAATAAGGGTAAAAATTCGATCTTTTATCTGTTGCGTTCGTATGCTTTCCATCAATAAGAACACTGCATTCAACATCAATCCACAACTAATTAGTTCAAAAAACTTAACTTCAACTAATGAACAAGAATTGCACCAAAATTTATACTAAACTTATTAAATGCACTTCATTTAGCGATTTTCATGCATTTTTAAGTTTGCATTGAGATTAATCCATCAAGACTTCAATGTTGAGACAATCAAAAGCAAAGAAAACATTTATTTTAAGAATGATTAATTAATTGAATTCAAATTCGATAATTAAAAAAGATTAAAAGGAAAGACATACTGAAAATCAATTCAAGAATTTCCAATCAATCTTATGTTCCAAAATTTGTGCTTAGCGCCTTAGAGATTAAACAAAGTTTCATGTTCTCATGATTGATCAAGTTATTCAGAATCGTGCAAAAAACAAGAATAGAACTTAACTAAAGATTGAAATTGGTGAACTCATGGTGAAGAAGGTACCTTTTAATTCTTCATTGATCTTGAAGTATAAGAGAATTGGACAGCACAAAAGGCATCTTCAAAAAAAATTGGGGAGAGAGAATTTTATTGATGAATTTAGAGAGAAATTTACAAAATTGAGAGAAATACAAAGAAAATCGGATGGTTATAAAGACATTTGAGTGGAGAGAGGAGTGCAAGGTGCGTGCATTGACAGATTGCAAAAGTTTGTAGCACCTCAACGTTATAGTAGGGCATCGAGGAGCTGCATGTAACTGTCTTCAGCGTTGTCACACACTTAATAATGTTGCTCTCGAATCCAAGGCATCGCGTCACGGTGTCGGTGAAGTTGAAATTATCATTTTATCCTTTTTCTTCATTTGGCCTCTTTTTTATTGTTTGGCTAAAAAATGAGTCGCTTTTGTTCAATTGGATAAATAAGGAAATTGATGGATAAGTATGTCTATCTCGAATATTTTAACCTAGAAAACATAGCACTTTTATGGTGCCATCAACAACTGAATTGACTTGTAAAGAAATCGATCTTTGAATGCGATAGGTAGTAGGGGTATAAGAATAACCTGAATAACTCGACAACCCGAACTACCCAACCCATATTATAAAGGTTAAAATAGATTAGTTTAAAATATGGGTTGGGTTGGAAATGTTCTCCAACCCAACCTATTTATACCCCTTATAGGTAGCCTTTAAATGTTGTCTTATTGGGTTAATCTTCTTTCAATTTGGAAGCTCCAATTTCTGTTTGATTGGCCAAAATATAACCTATTATCAACCCAATCGTCAACTTCACATCAATTATTGCTTAAATTACACGAACTGCAAGAACATCTGTGTTACAGCTCCAAAATAAAATCACAAATCATGCAAAACGATGAGGTTTTGGAGGAAACACTCCTATTTTTAGGAAAAATTGAAAAAATTCACAGTTAATGGATAAACTAGGTTAGTTTTAAAATATCATCCAAAGGAATCTTTATGTAACGTTTGGCGTGCAGATTCAGAATCAAATTCCTGGAAATTGAATGCCGAGTACAATATTTGGAAATCTAAATTTCTGATGCCTATACTTGGATGTTGGTTTTGAATTCCTGAGTTAAGCTAATTGGTTTAGTTTAGTTTTTTTTTTTTTTATGAATTTTACATTCTAAATGTATCATGTATCAAAATTTTAATTGTTTTTTTTTTCATATTTTGTAGTACTCATTGAATTTCTTAACTCTATTGATTTTTCATGACAATAATGTAAAAATGAAAAAATTTTAATATTCAATAACAATAATTTTGATTAAACTTGCATTAACATGAATGGTATAATTATGAATATTACAAACCATTCATAAATATAATAAGTTGAATTCAAAAGTTTTAGTTGAGCAACATTAAAAAGGTCTAATAGGTTTCAAAATAAGCATAACCAAAAGAATCATGCAAAAGCGAAAGTCAAGTACAGTTACCTTTAGCTATAGTTATGGACGTTGTGTTTCCTATGATGCACATGCAACGTATTTTAAACCACTTCTATCAAAAGAGTTTAAATAAAAATGAGTTTTTTTATACATTCTTCTCTTAAGTCCCAATAAGTTCTAATTCTTTAGTTAAATTGATCAAAAATAAATAAATAAATAAATAAATAAATGAAAAATTAATACTAAAAATAAATCATGGTACATGTGATATATATTTAAAATTTCTATCATATTACCAATATATTAACGATAACGATTGGTCGTCGTCAATCAAGATGTTCACCTGACGAAAAAAATGTCCAAAGTTGTAGGTCATCAACGATCAAAATGATTAGTTACCGATGACCGATAGTCGATCGTTAATACGATTTGAAGACGATAATTAAGATGATCTGGAGTCAACATTAAAATGATCGATCGTTGTGACCATTGATTGGTCATGATTAACGATCGGTCATGATCGATTGTTGTGACCGTCGATGGTCATTATGGTTGATCGTCAATGTAAATACCCAACCTCTTATACTAAGTTGTGTACTTTACTTTAAAAGAAAAGAATTAAAATTTATTTAAAGTAAATAAAAAATAAAACAAAATTGCAAATTGTCGTTAAAATTATAAATAGAATGTATGGAAATAAATTAAAACAGAATTCCTATCTCGGGCCCTACTAGTTTTAAAGGGAAAAACATGGAAATAAATAGAATAAAATAAAATGAAAAGAATATTGACACTGAAATCTGACACATGACGTAAGCGGAAGCAAACGTGTCCTTACGGCTCGCCACTGTCACTTCTGGTCATTTGCCAGCTTGCCTTTGCTCTTATCTCTACCTCTGCCTGAAAAATAGAAATAGAAAGAGTGAGTATAAAAATATACTCTATAAGGGACCCACTACTAGTCCCGCTAGGTGCCTGTTAACTTCCTATTAGAGTCCTGAAGAGTGGTACCCCTGAACTGGCACGTTCCCGAATACGTGCAATCTGTGATCCCGTAGGAACAAGCTGGTCTTTAGTGAACCCAAAGGAACACCTAAGATGATCGGGCTGCGAGTGATCCCGTTGAATCACTCAAATCATGTCTATGTCAATGTCAATGTCAGACTGGTGGTCCCGTCGGACTACGCAGTCATAAGTGTGAGTGATCCCGTCAGATCTCTCAAATCATGTCTATGCCAATGTCAATGTCATACTGGTGATCCCATTGGACTACACAGTCATAAAAAAGAGTGGTGATCCCGAAGGACACTCATATGGGTACGACTCTAATAGGTAAAGCTAACATACACCCTATCCATAACATGCACATAACACATCATCAAATCAAATCATATAACATACCATACCATAACATGTCATACCATACATATCCTATCCTATCCTATACTATCATATCATATCATGTCAATATCATCCTCAATCACAATACTGTATCATTAAAACGCAGGTGATAACATCAATGCATTATCAGCTCTAACCACAAAGTCATCCAGCAGTCATATTTACAATATCAGTTTCTATTTGTAACCTTAAGTTCTGTAGCTAGCCATCATCAGTACATAACCATTCATACATGCAGTCTCTTTAAATTAAACTCGAGGGTCTAGTAGTAGAATATCTTACCTGGAGATTAGCCTAAATAAGGAGGTTTAATCCCGGTAGCGGTAATCGAGCTTTTACGAATAATGAAGTCCTAAAAGTAAAGGGAAATACTAAATTTAGTAACTAAATAAACTGTGGTTTAAGGATCGCAAATCCCATTAATTTCAACTTACCCAAGACTGAGGTTGAATTTCAATTCAACCCTAACTGATGAGGAAACAAGGTTCTCAGTTCCTTCAAATTAAAGTTAGCTGAGCCTTCACGAATGAGTAATCCAAAATTAAGTTATTTAAGATCCAAATTAGTCCTTGGTGGGGAAATAACCAAAATCCATTAAATACCTACCAAAATTAGGGAAAAAGGCCAAAAATTGACCTTGGCAGCTCAAACGGATTGGAAAACAGGGGACGGCTTAGGCGCGGCTTGGAAAAACAGAGGTGGCTCATGCACAGCTCGGGTACCAGGGTCCGGCTAGGTCGCGGCTCGAAAAGCGAAGGTGGCTCGTGTGGCTTGAATGGAGAGATGACGTCAGCGGCTTGGAGGGCGACTTTGCTCGGACACGTGTAGAGGCGGCGCGTCTGTGGTTGACGCAGCTTGCGCTGTACGTTCGACAACGACAGCGACTAGTTGATCCTCGACGGCTGCTTCTTGACGAGACGATGCGGCGGGGCTCCACATGAAGGGCTAGCGAGCACGGCGTGAAGATGATCGGTTCAGTGGCTTTTGGATGGTTGATGACGCTTGGATTCACGCGAACGGCTCGACTCACAAAAGCGGCGCGCGGCGACCGCACGACGGTTATGGCAGCTTGCGACGGAGGACAGCGACCGACGAGGAAACGGTTGTCGACGGTGGCGGCGGAGAGGGTTTCCTTGTGAAGACTTCCTAGGGTTCCTTTAGGGTTTGTGATGAGGAAGAAGATGCAATTAATGCCTCACAGGTTTCAAGACCACTTAAATACAAAAAGGGTATTTTTTTCCTTCCTTCTCCTCTTTTCCACTTTCCTATATCTTTTCCCAAATAAAATATCACCATTATCTTTTACTAAAAATAAATCAATTTTCTCTGTCCTTAACCAATCACATCACCTTTTTGTTATTATTATTTTTTTTTGAAAAAATGAAATAAACAAATCTTAAATAATTTTATTACCCATAATATAATTATCTCATCCTTCTCTTAACAATTAATTATACAATCAATGTAATTAATCTTCACTAATTTAACCAACCAAAACAAACATAAATTCCAACTTAACAACAATTAGATATTTGTCAAATATCCAATAAAATCAAATCTCCATTGAGTAAAATACTTCAACATTTAAATAACACCCATCAAAATTACACTTATAATAAAATTAAATTCCTCAAATTTTGGGGCATTATAGTCAAGATGACTAACGTTTAATGTCAACGGTCATCAATGATTAATGGTAAGAGGTTGAAGTGAAAATTTTTCTAAAACATATGACATTCAATAAAAAAAAAAAAATTCCAAAACCATGGGTTTAATTTCTTAATTCCATGATTTTTATTCCAATGGTCCAAACATGGTATGGTTTCAAATGCCAAACTCCCCTAATTTCAAACCCATGGACCAAACACTCTGTTAACGGTGGTTTTAAGCGTCAGCGAAAGCAAACTATAGTGAAATTGTATTAGACTTTGTTTACAGACTACTATGCGAGAATGCGAGGGAAAATATGTTTAATTGCTTTGCATTTTTTACGAAGTTGATTATAATAGAAGTATTTGTTCAAAATCACCTTTTAACCACACGTTGGTCTTACAGCATTCAATGAGTGGTTAACAATGTTCAATTTCTTTTGTTTTAAAAAAATCAAAAACAGAAATTATAGTTGAGTCAACACGTTTGGTTGGAAAACTTTGAAAGCATCATCTACAAACTTAAAAAAAGAAATGTCAATTTTGGTTTGTTAGTTGTAGTCCATAAAATTATTAACCATAAGATTTCTAACAAATTTTGTGTTTATTCGTTTGTTTAAAACTAAAATTTTATTTTTAGGTTTTAGGTAGAATATTAACTTAATTCCAATTGAGAAACATATGCTATATAAAGATGAGGCATTAGAAGACGATTGGAAAACGCAAAGTGAAAATGGTGTCGGTTGGTACCAATATATTTTTCAGAGCTTGTGCTCTAATATTTCTTGGGTTGCACTTTGAAATCTATCTAACAAATGCAAAAAGAAGTTTTGTAGTCGATGAAGACAACTCCAGTTTAGAAAATGTATTAAGAGGTGACATTATAAATCATCCGAAAAAGGTTGCCCATTTCTCATGGCCTAAACCGAAGAAAATACCTGACTTAGCTCCACCTTTCAGCTTGGGAATACTATCAAAAGGCATACGTACTCCACCGTCTGGGCTAAGTCAGGGAACCTCGAACAATCCACCCTCACCACATGTGGCACCCATCATTTTACATAAAGAATCTATGGTTAATTTTGGTATATTACCGAAAGGCGTGCGTATTCCTCCGTCTGGACCAAGTCGAAGAACTTCAGACCCTCCACCTCCCTTGTCAAATTTTCACTCCATCAAGGAATCTAGAATCAAATATGGAATATTACCAAAGGGCGTGCGTATTCCTCCATCTGGACCAAGTAAACGAAATTCAGACTACTATCCACCTCCTCCAATGCATTTGCATGCTCCTTCCATTATTTGAAAGAAAGAATGTCAGTCTAATTTTGGGATTTATCCTACAACACCTACACCTCTATCTTCTTCGATTTGAAAGGTGCATGCCATTATGAGTACCTCATCCACTCCAATTTTCATCATAATCCCCTTAATTTGGAATACTTGTTACTACTTTTAATACAAGTGTTGTTACTATATTCTAACTCACCCTCATCCTGTACAAGAAATAATAATAAAAAAATGGGTCAACAAGTGTGTTGAAAAAGAATATTGAATTGATAGTTATATTAATTGCAACTATTATCTATTTTAATTGTCTCTACATATAACATTTTACGACTCTTATCGTTCTTCTAAATTAGAACTATATTTGAAGAGTATTTGTCTACCTTAAATCTCTCTAAAACTTTATGATATCTATGTTATGAATATTTTGGTAGTCACCCAGGTAGTCAAGTTAGTAAATCTTGTAAAAATCATATTAAAGTTAATCAATTACTCACGTTTAAGTGATGCTAATGAATGAGGTGATATTATGAAACATTAATGGTTTGATCACGAGTATATTGATGCTCTTATTATAAAACATTTAAATTGCCTAAAGGTGGATTTGTAATTTTACAATTTTGAACTTTATTGTGGTTAATTGAGGGATGTTTGGTTAGATATTTTTAGTGTATCTAAAGATAACTAATGTATTTAATGTGAGGCTTATGTCCGAAATAGAAGGGTCCTGTTTAAAGAGTTTTGATTAAAAAGGATTTTCGGAACTAAGTATTTTGAAGTAGGCGTTCTAAGTTAGCTCTATCCCAAATGGATATTTTTTAGCTTACCCTCAAATTGATAACCGACATTATATCACATATATTTGTCGGTTTCTCTCTCTTTACCTAATTCAAACAATTTAAATTATTTAACTATATTGTTCTAAGTTAATTCCATATGAGCTAGCAGGGTAGCCTAATGAGCCTGTAGATCATGGACTCCAATGATCCGAGATTAACTGACTAATAAACCCTTTTAGACAGAGCTAATCAACATTAATTAACTAACGGCTCATTCCACTAAAATTTTGTAGTTGCGCTCCCCTCATTATAGATATATTTCTGTCCATATGATATAATCATGATCAGTAAGTTAATCTTTCACAAGTTGTTCGTAACCTCGGCTGGGTCAAAATACCGTTTTACCCCCAAAATTACATCTTCCTCCTTAAGTCCAACTGACCCCTTATTGAACAATTGGTTAAAGGTCCAACCTATAAACTGAATCCCTCTCGAGCCAATAAAAGGGTGGCCCCTTGTTCAAGACATGTATTCAGTCCTTAAGAGAACAACCTATCTACTAAGTCTAAAGCGGGTAGGAGTGGATTCCATCTTGCACCCTATGTTCATAGCCATCCACCCAATTTTACCCCTGAAATGGGAGGCTTATTCGGCAAGGGCTATTGAGCTGCCCTTATCTATGCAGTTCTAAGGATAATTTCCTTTGAATAGAAGTTCATAGTTAACTGAGGATTAAGATTAAGTTACCTAGGTCATCAATAATCGAAATAGTCAATTTTTTTTTACAGTTAACGGTGTTATAACTTAAAAGTGACTATTTCATGGTTTTAGTCTTATGTAAACTCTTTAAATAGGATGCCTCTACTTTCATGTCTCTATATGAACGATTTAGGATCACACCATTTGTACTAACTACAAAGTGGGCAGCATCCATAATGTCCCAAGAATAAGACGCTCAACCTTATTCATACTCTATTGACCATTTGAGCTATACACTCGAACTTGATCCATGTTTATGTCTCTACCTAAAGTCCAAGTCTACACTAAATAGCCTCGGGACCTTAGTTTATTAGATTCAAGATTATGGTATTCTATAGTTCCAATAGTTCGTCTCGAAGGAACCAGCTCCATAAGGGTCCTTCATAGAAAGTGAAGGCGTGGACATATATCCTTATATTAGAGCAAGAATCACCAAGCCCACTTTTGACTATTTTGAATAGTGTTGGATGGGCGAACGGTTCATAGCGTGAATCATCATGAACTTGAGATAGGATTGTGTGTTTGTGGAGTCAATGCTTGTTGGGAGTTAATCCCACTCACCGTGCCTACAACTTGATCTAGTAGGTTAACTATATGGACTTAGTGAGGTAAAATGCAGCATCATGCATACATTATCTTTATTCTAAGCAACATTGATGATGAAACTTGAAAATAGTGTTGTTGCTTATGTTGGTGTATTGTATGTGTATGTTTCATTGTTCATAATGTATCATTGATTCAAGATCACTGCATGCAAAATGCTCCTTATGAAACTCTTCATTATGCGTTTAGACATGATCATTGTATGTAAAATGCTCTCAATGTTTCTATTCCTCACATACTTCTAAGTCATCGTCGTGTACAAGTTGCTCAACAACTAAGATGTTGCTCACCTCTCGGCAGTCAACAACTAAGATGTATATCGTAAGTTTGTATAGAAAAATTGTATATTATCTTAATAAGAACCAAAGACATGCCTAATATACACAAATTAAAAGATACTAAAGGAAAAAATGATGGAAAGCATATGAACGCAAAGGAAAACAGGATCGGAATTTTATCCTAGATGCATCCAAACTAATTTAGATGTTAACATTTTTAAGACAAAAAGTCCTAATTACACTAATTAGGGTTAAGATAAAACACTTACCTTTGTAGCTTCCCGAAGCTCCAAATCTTCTCCCGAACTCAAATTGGACCACCACTAGAGTTGGCTCGCTATACTCCGGGATTAGAATCGGGTTGTGGGACCCGTTCAACGAAGAAAATAAAGAAAGATGGATGGAAATTGGAGAAGGAATTTTAGGGTTTGAGATTTTGGGAGAGAGAAAAAGTATAGTGAAAGGATGTTATTTGAGGTAAGTCGTTATCAAAATGATAGGTTGTTATGGATGTAAGTATGCAAAACAAGAATTTATTCCTAGTCTAAAATAAAAGAATACAAAAATAGAGAAAGACTAGATGAAATATGAGGGTTAGGGATTACCTCAATTACCTTTCAAAGTTATCTTTTTAACCCTTCTTACCTTTGTAGAAATTGACAGTAGTATGGGGAAGAAGGGTGTCGAACCCTAGAGAGCACTTAAGATTCAAAACTTCAAGATTCACAAACAAGGTCGATTAGTAGCTTCAAGATCTAAAAGAAAATTAGAAACACAAAAAAGGGGAGGGTTTGTGGAAGTAATTTTTGAACTATAGTAAAAAATGAGTACTAAGGAATGATTAGTGACAACAAGTAATTCAAGTAAAGTTTTTCTTTCGAGTTTAGTAGAGAGACTTTTTCTTGGGTAATTATCATGTTTCTTATCATTAAAAAGAAAGAAGATTAATTAATATTTTCTTGAATTTACAAGAATGGAATTTTTACAAAAAGAAAGTAACCAAATCTCTATTAAAACATGATTAATCTCAGCGACCAAAGCATGTTCAAACCGAGGCAAAATTTATCCTATTCAAGATTTGCCACTACCCTTAGCAAAATTAATGCCCATTTCAAACTTGTTATGCAAGAATCAATTAGTAGAAAATTAAAGACAATCTCAACAATTAATTCATCATAACAAACCATTGCAAATCGAAATTTAAGTTCAACACTTTAAGAATTTGTAAAGAAATTTCAACGAAAAATTGATGGGAAAAACTTATTTGTTTTATTGAAATTTCAAAAGAAATTGCAAAGGGAAACAAGCAATCAAATAAAAAATTGAAAAGATATAGAAAGGAATTTAATTCTCAAAGAAAACATGGTAATTTAACCCAAGAAAAAGTCTCCAAAGATTACCTTAGACCATGAAGATTGATGAAATTCTTGAAAAAATGTTGAGGAAAGAATCCATTTATTTAACAAAAGTAATCTTTATTGATAGAGTTTCAAGAATTTGTTACAAGAATTGAATGAGAAAGAGAGTTTTTATTTTTACTTGGAATTGCTTCTCTCTCTCCCAAAAAATATGAGGGATTTTATAGAAGGAAAAATTGGAGAAAAAAGTAGAATTAGTTTTAAAAACTGCCATTTTGCAGTTTATTTTGGAGAAATGATGAACTGGGTCACAAATGGGTTTTGATCGGGTCTTGGGTTGGCCCAATTGAAGAGAAAAAAGTAAAAAAAGAAATTGTAGGTGCTGAGATTCGAACTCACGACGGGAAAGAGGTGCGCACGGACGAGGGAGCGGCTCGTGGCGTGCGCATGGGTCGCGAACCGATTCGCGGATTGGGTTGCCAGGTCAGATTTCGGGTCGCGTGGAAAATGAAAGGAAAAATAGAGGCATGCCTGGGGTTTGAACTCGTGACTACGCGGCGGACGCGTGGCATGATCTGGTTCGTCCAATTTCCTAGTTTTGCCTTTGAACTTGTTTTGACCGTTCTTCTTCGTTATAACTCCGATTTAAGTTATTTCAGTGGCGTTGGACTCGTATCAGGGTGAAGTTATCAAATTCTGCATAAAAATGACATTTTAGTGAATAAATGGATAAAGGTTTTGAAAAATTAGTCTAATAATGTTAGGTCTAAAATAGCCCTAACAAAATACCCCCAAGTTAAGACTTGTTCGTCCCGAGCAAGAAAATTAAAAATGTGCTAACATTCAGTCATTCATCATGTAAGGGATTCACACATTATTTTGCAAGAATTGAACTCAAACAATCATGCAAAATTTTTTATGATGTTTTCAGACAAATATGCAAAGGATGTTACTCATGCCTTAACAATTCAACAAAGTAATTTTTTATTATCAATTAAATATTCAAGAGAAGCAAGTAGTTAATTTGAGGTTGATTTTTAATAAAGTTCATTTATTGAAATCATGTTTGGATAAAACATCTAAGTTTTGCTATTTCGATTCACTAGACATGCTTCGAAAGAATTAAAAAATGCCCTAGGCTTGTTTTCCCTCTACTCTGAAGTGGGAAGGATCCCTCCTTAAACTCGGCCCTCGGTCAAAACATTTAAACTAGCTAGAAAAATTCTAAGATAGAATTGTACGGGTTTTACTAAGGGAAAGGATAGGCTTTTTCCGGGGATTCATACCTTGGGTAATCCTAACTGATCACAGAAAAAATCCTAACGTTCGACTTAATCGTAGTTTTTTTTTATAGAAGTATTTTGCTAAAAGTATGCATTTTGCTACTTTTTTTTCTATTTTTGGTAGCAAGCTTTTTGCTTAGCTCCGACTTGGCTCACTCTAATCTTGGATTTAATCTATTAGGTTCTATGATTGACCGTTCTTTCGAGGTGACAACAAGCAAATTTAAGCATTCTATCCTTTTCTAAAGAGTTCTAGGTTCGTCATGGCTCGACAAAAGGGTTTTTTCTAGTTCATGAGTCAAAGGGATGAAAAGTTTAAAAATCAACCTCAATTTCATAAATGGTTCTTTATCTTATTTAAAATCAAAGCAAAAATTGATAAGAGAGGTGTATCATAGGCAATCATCATAAGAAACTTTGCAAAAAAGTTAGCATCCATGCATTTTCTTTTGCAAGCATTCATTCAAGCAAACAACATTTATGTCATTCATGCATTCAGAATAATACTAAAAAAAATGTTGGTCAATTTTAATCTACCCAAGTCATGCAAATGCTTAAAAGAAAAAAATTAGCAACCTAGTTTAACAACTAGTTACCCACCCCCAACTTGAAAACTTTGCTTTGTCCTTAAAGCATATTTATGTAAAAAATGTATGGAAATACCGAGGAACAGAAAACTCCCCTAGATTTGAGGACTTTGATTTTAAAGCATGCTTTAAACCAAAGTGGTTGTTTCCTTTTATGATTCTTTAATTTCTTCAAGTAAAGTTGCCCTACATATTAAAATAGGGATTTCTCTCAATTTTATTCAATGCAAAACTAATCTAGGAAAAATTAAAAAGTTGGAAATTAAAGAAAAGTAAAGACAGAAAGCGATAAAATTTTTTACGCTTGGCTGCTTCGACTTTATGTGTAGAGGGGGAGAGAAACTGTTTCTATGGAACATTGTTGTACGGATTGCCCTTCATGGAATATTTTCAGTCTATGCCCATTTACTTTGAAAATTTTTCCTGTGTCAAGACTTTTTATGGAAACTACACCAAAAGTAGAGAAATTGATCACAACAAAAGGACCAAGCCATTTAGATTTTAACTTTCCGGGCATGAGTTTAATAGAAGAATTATATAAAAGAACTTTTTGCCCTATTTCAAATTCTTTTCTTAAGATTTTTTTTATCATGCAAAAATTTAGTCTTTTCTTTGTAAATCTTAGAATTTTCATATGCTTCTAATCTTAATTCTTCTAATTCTAGCAAATCTAGGAATCTTTTCTCATTGGCTTCTAAGAGAGATAAATTGCATTGCCTAATAGCCCAACATGCTTTATGTTCTATTTCTACAGAGAAATGACAAGGCTTACTGTACATAAGCTTGAACGGAGATGTACCAATTGGAGTTTTATAGGCCGTTCGGTACGCCCAAAGTGCATTGTTGAGGCGGAGGCTCCAATCCATTTTTTTTTTGTGTTGACGGTTTTCTCTAGGATATTTTTTATCTCTCGATTAGAAGATTCGGCTTGTCCGTTCGTTTGAGGATAGTATGATGTAGAACTACGATGTTGAACACCATATTTTCTCATCAAGGCTTCAACGGTCCGATTGCAAAAGTGTGTTCCTTGATCGCTAATGATTGCCCCGTGACTAAGTAGTTTACAATATCGGCGTACCATGGTGCTTGAAGATTTTTTTGAAAGAGATGTTCATCGGAGAAGTCTTCTCGAATTGGCATACTTTCTTGCTTTTGTACAATTCGACTAAGATGGTCGGCTACAGAATTGTTGACTCCTTTTCTATCCTTGATGGTTAGGTTGAATTCTTGCAAAAGTAAAACCCATCGAACAAGCCATGATTTAGATTCTTTTTTTTATACAAGATACCTAACCGCTGCATGATCAGTGTAAACAATTACTGGGGAGCCAATAATATAGCTTCTAAACTTATCTAAAGCAAAAACGATAGCAAGAAATTCTTTTTCAGTTGTGGTGTAGCTAGATTGTGCTTGGTTAAGGGTCCTAGATGCATAGTATATAGCATGCAATTTCTTATCTATCATTTGTCCTAAAACAGCTCCTAATGCTAAGTTGCTTGCATCACACATTATTTCGAAAGGTAAATTCCAATTAGGAGATTGAAGGATAAAGATAGAGACTAACCTTTGTTTGAGATCATCAAATGCCTTCTTACAATTGTCATCAATCAGAAATGGTAAATCTTTTTGCAAGAGATTAGTTAGAGGCAAAGCAATTTTAGAAAATCTTTTATAAATCATCTATAAAAGCCGACACTACCAAGGAATGATCTAACATCTTTTAAACATGTTGGATATGGCAATTTTTGTATAACGTCAATTTTGCTTTATCTACCTCTATTCCTTTGGAAGACACTAAGTGTCCTAAAACTATACCATCCTAAAACTATACCATGAGACACCATGAAATGACACTTTTCTTAATTCAAGACAAGGTTAGTTTCTATGCATCTATTTAGAATTAATTCAAGACTGGCTAAACATGCATCAAAACTATCACCATAAACTGTGAAATCATACATGAAAACTTCAATGCATTTTTCAATAAAGTCAAAAAATATGCTCATCATGCAACGTTGGAATTTGCTCAGTGCATTACAAAGACCAAATGACATGCGCCTAAATGCATAAGTTCCATAATCACAAGTAAAAGTTGTTTTCTTTTAGTCTTCACATGCTATAGGAATTTGGTAAAAACCAAAAAATCCATCTAAGAAACAAAAATATGATATACCCGCTAAACGTTCTATCATTTGATCAAGAAAAGGTAAGGGCAAATGATCCTTTTTTGTTACCTCATTGAGTTTTCGGTAATCTATGCACATTCTCCAACCATTTTTCATTTGCATCGGAACAATCTCACCTTTGTCGTTCTTCATAACGGTCATCCCGATCTTCTTTGGGACCACATGAATTGGACTTACCCATGAACTATTCGGGACAGGGTAGATAATTCCGGCATCTTTTAGCTTTAGTACCTCTTTCATGACAACTTCCTTCAATGTTGGGTTAACCCTCCTTTGTGGTTGGATTTTTTCTTTTGCTCCCTCCTCCAAGATAATACGGTGCATGCAAAAAGTGGGAGATATGCCCTTGATGTCGTCAAGAGTCCAACCAATGGCTTGCTTTTTCTTCTTCAAGACTTCGATAAGTCTTTCTTCTTGTTTTTGGTTTAGTTCCCTTGAGATGATTATGGGAAACATATTCTTTTTTCCTAAGAATATGTATTTCAAGTGTGGTGGGAGAGTTTTGAGCTCAATCCCTAGTTTCTGTGGAGAAAAGAAAAGATTATCACAATTATTTTTTCTAAAGCATAGTCAACATTGGGTTCTAACAATTCTTTATTTTCAACCATTTCTTGTTAAAAAAATTCATCATGTATAGACAATTCATCAACTTCATCATGCAATTATAATGAACATAAAGACAAGCATTCATCCGGATATCTCATGGATTCAAAAATATTGAATGTGACAATGTCTCCATCAAACTCTACACTCAAGGAACCTTTATCAACATTTATAATGACTTTTGCAGTTTTAAAAAAAGGTCTTCCTAATAAAATAGAGTGAGACGGCTTTAGGCATGCTTCATTAATTTCTAGTATGTAAAAATCCGCCGAAAAAATTAGTTTGTCAATTTTCACAAGGACATCTTCAACTATTCCCAATGGTGAAATAAAAGATCTATCCGCTAGTTGTATGCATACACTAGTTTTTTGAAAATTATTGAGTTCTAGATCTTTAAAGATGTTGTATTGCATTACATTTATGGATGCTCCTAAGTCAAGCATTGCATAAGAAATTAGCCTATTTCTTATTACACAAGGTAGAGAAAACATACCGGGATCATTGCATTATTCCGGAATATTACTCTTAAGAAGAGTCGAAACATTTTGACTTACCATTGGTCTTTCTTTTGTTTTCCTCTTGTTGGTACACAACTCCTTTAGAAACTTTGCATGCCTCGGGACTTGTTGGATTGCATCGAGAAGGGGCAAGTTGATTTGCACCTTTCTAAACATCTCCAAGAGTTCTTCCTCCTTGGGTGTTTCCTTCTTTTTTGGATCCAACCTAGAGGGAAAATGAGGTTTAGGTATGTAAGGAGTAAAATCATTAAGAGGAGATTTATCATTTTTAGAATTAGATGGTGAGGGGTTTGTTTCAACCTTTTCTTCCTTGGACTCATTCTTACTATTAAGAGGTAAAGGTTTGGAAGTTACCTTTTTCTCTTTGGTGATGGGAGTGTCAAGAATCCTACCACTCCTTAGGTGAAATGGCACTTACATTAGCATGGTTAGATTGAGCTGGAAGTTTGCCTTTCCCATCCATTTTGCTTATGGCGGTAGCAAGTTGAGTCATTTGTTGTTTCACCTCGGGACATTTGTCATTTGGATGACCAACCAAGCCACAAACTCCACACTTGGTTACTTTAAGAGGAGTACATTGTACAAAAGAAGTAAGAATAGTAGTCATATTTAACATTTGTGATTTTAATTCACTTACCTCTTTTGTTAGAGAATTGTCAAGCTCCGATGCTCTATTCCCAAAGCTTTGAGAATTTTCCGCCATTATTGAAATGAGCTCCTGTGCTTCGGTGGGGGTCTTGTCGGCTAGAGCTCCTTCCGCCGCCGTATCTACCGTATTTCTGTCGGAAGACAAAAGACCAGAGTAAAAATATTGAACTAAAGAAGGGTCGAAAATATGATGGTGAGAAAAGCTAGCACAAAGCTCTTTGAATCCTTCCCAGTATTCCGAGAGGGATTCTCCTAGGGTTGTCTTATCGCATAAATTTCTTTCCTTATACTGTTTGCTCTAGAGGCGGGGAAAATTTTCTCTAAGAATTTCTTTTTTAGACTACCCCAAGTCGTTATGGAACCCGGTTCTATGTAGTAGAGCCATCTCTTTGCTACATTCGTAAGGGAAAAAGGAAAGGCTCGTAAATTTAGTTGCTCTTCCGAGATGCCGTGAGGCCTCATGGAATCACAAACCATATGAAAATTCTTAAGATGTTTGTGTGGGTTCTCTCTGGAACTTCCTTTAGGATGGGAAAAAGATGGATAAGTCCCGGTTTTAATTCAAAAGGTTGAGTGATTGGGGTATGACTATAGAAAGAGGTCTTTGGTCTTCATCGGGCTCGACAAGCTCTCTAAGGGTCTTTTCTCTAACTTCACCCATATTTCCTCTACCAAGGTTTGGATCTAAACGAGAATCTAGGCTAGGTTCTAAACCTCTTAAAGGTTCTTGGTTAGAAAGATTGGGGATGCTATTCTCTTCTCTCCTTTCACTTCTAATTCTTCGAACCTCCCTATTTAAATCTTCAAAGTAAGAACATTCTAAATTTGAAGAACGGGTCATGCAAGAGAAAAAAATTCTAAACGATCTCTTTATACTTATATATATATTTTTATTTTTTTATTACAAAATGAATATAAGAATCAAGAAGCTCTAAAAGAAAGTTTGAAATAAAAAAGTCTTGAAAACTACACCGTGTTCCCCAGCAATGGCGCCATTTTTGAAAGGATGTTATTTGAGGTAAGTCGTTATCAAAATGATAGGTTGTTATGGATGTAAGTATGCAAAACAAGAATCTATTCCTAGTCTAAAATAAAAGAATACAAAAATAGAGAAAGACTAGATGAAATATGAGGGTTAGGGATTACTTCAATTACCTTTCAAAGTTATCTTTTTAACCCTTCTTACCTTTGTGGAAATCGAGAGTAGTATGGGGAAGAAGGGTGTCGAACCCTAGAGAGCACTTAAGATTCAAAACATCAAGATTCACAAACAAGGTCGATTAGTAGCTTCAAGATCTAAAACAAAATTAGAAACACAAAAAAGTGGGGGGGGGGGGGGTTTGTGGAAGTAATTTTTGAACTATAGTAAAGAACGAGTATTAAGGAATGATTAGTGACAACAAGTAATTCAAGTAAAGTTCTTCTTTCGAGTTTAGTAGAGGGACTTTTTCTTGGGTAATTATCATGTTTCTTATCATTGAAAAAGAAAGAAGATTAATTAATCTTTTCTTGAATTTACAAGAATGAAATTTTTACAAAAAGAAAGTAACCAAATCTCTATTAAAACATGATTAATCTCAGCGACCAAAGCATATTCAAACTGAGGCAAAATTTATCCTATTCAAGATTTTCTAAGGAGGGGATAGCCACTACCCTTAGCAAAATTAATGCCCATTTCAAACTTGTTATGCAAGAATCAATTAGTAGAAAATTAAAGACAATCTCAACAATTAATTCATCATAACAAACCATTGCAAATCGAAATTTAAGTTCAATACTTTAAGAATTTGTAAAGAAATTTCAATGAAAAATTGATGGGAAAAACTTATTTGTTTTATTGAAATTTCAAAAGAAATTGCAAAGTGAAACAAGCAATCAAATAAAAAATTGAAAAGATATAGAGAGGAATTTAATTCGAAAAGAAAACATGGTAATTTAACCCAAGAAAAAGTCTCCAAAGATTACCTTAGCCCATGAAGATTGATGAAATTCTTGAAAAAATGTTGAGGAAAGAATTCATTTATTTAACAAAAGTAATCTTTATTGACAGAGTTTTAAGAATTTGCTACAAGAATTGGATGACAAAGTGAGTTTTTTTTTACTTGGAATTTCTTATCTCTCTCCCAAAAAATATGAGGGATTTTATAGAAGGGAAAATGAGAGAAAAAAGTGGAATTAGTTTTAAAAACTGCCATTTTGCAGTTTATTTTGGGGAAAATGATGAACTGGGTCACAAATGGGTTTGGATCGGGTCTTGGGTTGGCCCAATTGAAGAGAAAAAAATAAAAAAATATAAATGCAACTGTTGAGATTCGAACTCACAACGGGGGAGAGGCGCGTGCGGACGAGGGAGAGATTCGTGCTGGGCGCGTGGGTCGCGAACCGGTTCACGGATCGGGTTACCAGGTTGGATTTCAGGTCGCGTGGAAAATGAAAGGAAAAATAGAGGCGCACCTGGGGTTCGAACTCGTGACTTCACGACCGACGCGTGGCGTGATCTGGTGATGCCACATGGTACGATCTGGTTCGTCTAATTTCGCGGTTTTTCTTTTGAACTTGTTTTTGACCATTCTTCTTCGTTATAACTTCGATTTAAGTGATTTCAGTGGCATTGGACTCGTATCGGGGTGAAGTTTCATATTATGTATAAAAATGACATTTCTAGTGGTTTCTAACACCAGACAAGCATTCGCCACTCATTAGAAGCATTGACCATCTTTTGGACAATTTTAGGTCGCACCTTAGTTCTCCGGTGAATGAGCTAACTTTTCGACCTATACCTTGGGAAAACGTGTCAAGGACTATACCAGAAGTGTGGGTTGAAGTTCTTGGAGTATGTGCCCCAAAGATCGAAAGACTTGTGACAAATAACTCGCAAAGGGAAGAAACCGTCGGGGGACCGCTTTTTACCCTAGGACGAGAAAATTGAGTTCGGGGCATTCTCGCTCACGTTTTCTTGGGACGAACACCAGAATTCCTTAAGCTCATCCAGTTTCCTTCGCTGCAAGTGCAATTTCAGTGGTTTCTGACATCGGACGAGCGTTCGCCACTCGTTGGAAGCATTGACCATCTTTTAGATCGTTTTGGGTCACACATTAGTTCTCCCTCCAACGAGCTCACTTTTAGACCTATACCTTGGGAAAACATGTCAGGGAGCATGCCGGGAGTGGGGTTGAAGTCCTCGGAGTACGATTCCCGAAGATCGAAAGACTTATGACCAATACGATGCAAAGGGAACAAACCGTCGGGGGACCCCTTTTTACACCAGGACGAGAAAACTGAGTCCGGGGCATTCTCGCTCGCATTTTCTTGAGACAAACACCAGAATTCCTCGAGCTCATCCCGTTTCCTTTGTTGCAAGTACATTTCCAGTGGTTTCTGACATCGGACAAGCATTCGCCACTCGTTGGAAGCATTGGACATCTTTTGGACCGTTTTGGGTCGCACATTAGTTCTCCCTCCAACGAGCTCGCTTTCCAATCTAGACCTTGGAAAAACGTGTCAGGGAGTGTACCGGAAGTGTGGCTTGAAGTCTCCAGAGTATGAGCCCCGGATATCGAAAGACTTGTGACCAATACAACGCAAATGGAAGAAACCGTCGGGGGACTGCTTTTTACCCCAAGACGAGAAAACTGAGTCTGGGGCATTCACGCTCACGTTTCCTTAGGACGAACACTAGAATTCCTCGAGCTCATCCCATTTCCTTCGCTGCAAGTGCATTTTCAGTGGTTTCTGACATCAGACGAGCATTCATCACTCGTTGGAAGCATTGGCCATCTTTTGGACCAATTTGGGTCGCACATAAGTTCTCCCTCCAACGAGCTCGTTTTCTGACTTATACCTTGAAAAAAGGTGTCATGGAGCATGCCAGGAGTGCGGGATGAACTCCTCAGAGTACAAGCCCCGAAGATCAAAATACTTATGACCAATACAAAGCAAAGGAAAAAACCGTCGGGGTACCGTTTTTTACCTTAGAAGGAGAGAACTGAGTCCGAATAATTTTGGCTAGCGTTTTCATGATACGAACATAAGAAGTTCTCAAGCTCAGCCCGTTTCCTTTACTGCAAGCGCATTTCTAGTGGTTTTTGACACCGGACGTGCATTCGCCACTCGTTGGAAGCATTGGCCATCTTTTGGACCGTTTTGCGTCGCACCTTAGTTCTCCCAACAACGAGCCCACTTTTCGACCTATACCTTGGGAAAACGTGTCAGGGAGCATGCCAAAAGTGTGGGTTGAAGTCCTTGGAGTATGAGCTCCAAAGATCGAAAGACTTATGACCAATACGATGCAAAGGGAAGAAATCGTTGGGGGACTGCTTTATATCCCAGGAGGAGAAAACTGAGTCCGGGCCATTTTGGCTCGCGTTTTCTTGGGACAAACACTAGAAGTCCTTGAGCTTAGCCCGTTTCCTTCACTGTAAGTGCATTTCCAGTGGTTTTTGACACCGTACGACTATTCACCATTTGTTGGAAGCATTGGCCATCTTTTGGACCGTTTTGGGTTGCACCTTAATTCTCCCAACAACAAGCTAACTTTCTGACCTATACCTTGGGAAAACGTGTCAGGGACCATGTCAGAAGTGTGGTTGAAGTTCTCGAAGTACGAGCCTCGAAGATCGAAGGACTTATGACCAATACGACGCAAAGGGAACAAACCATTGGGGAACCGCTTTTTACTCAAGGATGAGAAAACTCAGTCTGAGGCATTCTTGCTCTTATTTTCTTGGGACGAACACTGGAATTCCTCGAGTTCATCCCTTTCATTCGCTACAAGTATATTTGAAGTGGTTTCTGACACCGAACGACCGTTCGCCACTCGTTGGAAGCATTGACCATCATTTGACCCATTTTGGATCGCACCTTAGTTCTCCTCGAGCTCATCCCGTTTCTTTCGCTGCAAGTGTATTTGAAGTTCGCCACTCGTTGGAAGCATTGGCCATCTTTTGGACCGTTTTAGGTTGCATCGTAATTCTCCCTCCAATGAGTTTGCTTCCCGACCTATACCTCCGGAAAATGTGTCAGGGAGCATGCTAGGAGTGTGGGTTGAAGTCCTCAGAATACGAGCCCCGAACAACGAAAGATTTATGATGAATACAAAGTGAAGGGAGGAAACCGTTGGGGGACCCCTTTTTACCCCAAGATGAAAAAACTGAGTCTGGGGTATTGTCGCTCGCATTTTATTGAGACGAACATCAGAAGTCCTCGACCTCAGCCCGTTTCCTTTCCTGCAAGTGGATTTCCAGGGATTTCTGAAACCGGACGAGCGTTCGCCACTCGTTGGAAGCATTGGCCATCTTTTGGACCGTTTTGGGTCGCACCTTAGTTCTCCCAACAACGAGCTCACTTTCTGACCTATACCTGGGAAAACATGTCAGGGATTATGCCAGGAATGTGGGTTGAAGTCCTCGGAGTATGAGCCCTGAGGATCGAAAGACTTAGGACGAATACGATGCAAAAGGAAGAAACCGTCGGGGGATCGCTTTTTACCGCAGGATGAGAAAACTGAGTCTTGGGCATTCTCGCTCACACTTCCTTGAGACGAACACCAGAATTCCTTGAGCTCATCCCGTTTCCTACACTGCAAGTGCATTTCAAGTGGTTTTGGACACCGAACAAGCGTTCGCCACTCGTTGGAAGCATTGACCATCTTTTGGACAAATTTGGGTCGCACATTAGTTCTCCCTCGAACGAGCTGACTTCCCGACCTATACCTTTGGAAAATGTATCAGGGAGTGTGCCAGGAGTGTGCGTTGAAGTCCTCGCTGTACGAGCCTCGAAGATCAAAATACTTATGACCAATACGAAGCAAAGGGAAGAAAACGTCAGGGGACCGCTTTTTACACCACGATGAGAAAACGGAGTCCGGAGCATTTTCGCTCTCGTTTTTTCGGGGTGAACACCGAAAATCCTCAAGCTCAGCCCATTTCCTTCGCTGCAAGTGAATTTCTAGTGATTTCTGAAATCGGATGAGCGTTCGCCACTCGTTGGAAGCATTGGCCATCTTTTAGACCGTTTTGGGTTGCACCTTAGTTCTCCCAACAATGAGCTCACTTTCAGAGATCATACCATGAGTGTGGGTTGAACTCCTCTGAGTACGAGCCCCAAAGATCAAAAGACTTGTGACCAATACGACCCAAAGGAAAGAAATCGTCGGGGGACCACTTTTTACCCGAGGACAAGAAAATTGAGTCCGGGGCATTCTCGCTCGCGTTTCCTTGAGACGAACACCGGAATTCCTTGAGCTCATCATGTTTCCTTTGCTGCAAGTGCATTTCCAGTGGTTTCTGACACCGGATGAGCGTTCACCACTCGTTGGAAGCATTGACCATCTTTTGGACCAATTTGGGTCGCATATTAGTTCTCCCTCCAATGACCTTGCTTCCCGACCTATAACTTTGGAAAACGTGTGAGAGAGCATGCTAGGAGTATGGGTTGAACTCCTTGGAGTACGAGCCCCGAAGATCGAAAGACTTATTACCAATACGAAACAAAGGGAATAAACCATCAGGAGACCATTTTTTACTCCAGGACGAGAAAACTGAGTCCGGGGCATTCTCGCTTGAATTTTCTTGGGACAAACACCGAAAGTCTTCGAGCTCAACTTGTTTCCTTCGTTGCAAGTGCATTTCCAGTGGTTCTGACACCGAACGAGCGTTCGCCACTCGTTGTAAGCATTGGCCATCTTTTGGACCGTTTTGGGTCACACCTTAGTTTTCCCTCCGACGAGCTGGCTTTCCGATCTATACCTTGGGAGAATGGGTCAGGGAGAATGCCAGGAGTGTGTGCTGAAATCATCGGAGTACGAGCCCCAAAGATCGAAAGACTTATGACCAATACGAAGCAAAGGGAAGAAACCGTAAGGGGACCGCTTTTTAACCCTGGACGAGAAAACTGACTCTGGGCCATTCTCGCTTGCGTTTTCTTAGGACGAACACCGGAAGTCCTCGAGCTCAGCCCGTTTCCTTCACTTCAAGTGCATTTCTAGTGGTTTCTAACACTGAACGAGCATTCGCAACTCGTTGGAAGCATTGGCCATCTTTTGGACCGTTTTGGGTCGCACCTTAGTTCTCCCAACAACGAGCTAACTTTCCGACCTATACCTTGGGAAAACATGTCAGGGACCATGCCAGAAGTGTGGGTTGAAGTTCTTGGAGTACGAGCCTCGAAGATCGACAGACTTATGACCTATACGATGCAAAGGGAACAAACCGTTGGGGCACCGCTTTTTACCCCAAGGCGAGAAAACTCAGTCCGGGGATTTCTCGCTCTTGTTTTCTTGGGACGAACACTGGAATTTCTTAAGCTCATCTCGTTTCCTTCGCTGCAAGTGCATTTGAAGTTGTTTCTGACACCCAACGATCGTCGCCACTCGTCGGAAGCATTGGCCATCTTTTGGCCCATTTTTGGTTGCACCTTAGTTCTCTCTCCAACGACCTCGCTTCCCAACCTATACCTTGGGAAAACGTGTCAGGGAGCATGCCATTAGTGTGGGTTGAAGTCCTCGGAGTACGAGTCTGGAACAACGAAAGACTTAAGACCAATACGAAGAGAAGAGAGGAAACGTCGGGGGATCGCTTCTTACCGCAAGACAAGAAAAATGAGTCTGGGGCATTGTCTCCTTGCGTTTTTTCGGACGAACATTGGAAGTCCTTGAGCGCAGCCCGTTTCCTTCGTTGCCAGTTGATTTCCAGTGATTTCTGAAACTGGACGAGCGTTCGCCAGTCGTTGGAAGCATTGGCCATCTTCTTGAATTTTTGGGTCGCACCTTAGTTCTCCCTCCAACGAGCTTCCTTCCCGAACTTTACCTTGGGAAAAAATGTTAGGGAGCATGCCAGGAGTGCAAGTTGAAGTCCTCGGAGTATGAGCCTCGAAGATCCAAAGAGTTATGACCGATACGATGCAAAGGGAAGAAACCGTCAGGGGGACTGCTTTTACCCCAGGACGGGAAAACTAAGTTTGGGGCATTCTCGATCGCGTTTTTTTGGGACGAACACTAGAAGTTCTCGAGCTCAGCTCATTTCCATTGTTGCAAGTGCATTTCAAGTGGTTTCTGACACCGGACGAGCGTTCGCCATTCGTTGGAAGCATAGGCCAACTTTTGGACCGTTTTGGGTCGCATCTTACTTCTCCCTCCAACGAGCTCGCTTCCTGATCTATACTTTTGGAAAACGTGTCAGGGAGCATGCGAGGAGTATGGGTTGAAGTCCTCGTAGTACGAGCCTCGAAGGTCGAAAGACTTATGACTAATACAAAGCAAAGGGAAGAAACCGTCGGGGGACTGCTTTTCACCCCAGGATGAAAAAACTGAATCCGGGGCATTCTCGCTCGTGTTTTCATTGGACGAACACAGGAAGTCCTTAAGCTCAGCCCTTTTTCTTCGCTGCAAGTGCATTTTTAGTGGTTTCTGAGACCAGAGGAGCGTTTGCCACTCGTTGGAAGCCTTGGCCACCTTTATAATCGTTTTGAGTCGCATCTTAGTTGTCCCTCCAACGAGTTCGCTTCCCAACCTATACCTTGGAAAAACGTGTTAGGTAGCATACCAGGAGTGTGGGTTGAAGTCCTCGAAGTACGAGCCCCAAAGATCGAAAGACTTATCAAAAATATGAAGCAAAGATAAGAAACCACCGGGGGACTACTTTTCACTCTAGGACGAGAAAACTGAGTCCCGGGCATTCTTGCTCGCGTTTTCTCTGGATGAACACTGGAAGTCCTCGAGCTCAGCTCGTTTCCTTTGCTCTAAGTGCATTTCTAGTTGTTTCTAACATCGGACGAGCTTTCGTCACTCGTTGGAAGCATTGGCCATCTTTTGGACTGTTTTGGGTCGCACCTTAGTTCTCCTTCCAACGAGTTTGCTTCCCGACCTATACCATGGGAAAACATGTTAGGGAGCATGCTAGGAGTGTGTGTTGATATCCTTGGAGTACGTGCTCAGAAGATCAAAAGATTTATGACTAATATGAAACAAAGGAAAGAAACCGTTGGGGGACTACTTTTCACCCAAGGATAAGAAAACTAAATCTGGGGCATTCTCGTTCGCGTTTTCATGGGATGAATACTGGAAGTTCTCATGCTCAGCCCGTTTCCTTCGCTACAAATAAATTGCAAGTGGTTTCTAACACCAGACGAGCGTTCGTCACTCGTTGGAAGCATTGGCCATCTTTTGGACCGTTTTGGGTCGCAGCTTAGTTCTACCTCCAACGAGCTAACTTCCCGACCTATACCATGGGACAATGTGTCAGGGAGCATGCCCAGAGTGCAAGTTGAAGTCCTTGAAGTACGAGCACAGAAGATCGAAAGACTTATGACCGATACGATGCAAAGGAAAGAAACCGTGGGGGGACCACTTTTTTCCCCAAGACGAGAAATTTGAGTCCGGGGCATTCTCGCTCGAGTTTTCTTGGGACGAAAATTGGTAGTCCGCAAGCTCAGGCTGTTTCTCTCGCTGCAAGTGCATTTCATGTGGTTTCAGACACCGAACGAGCGTTCGCCACTCGTTGGAAGTATTGGCCATCTTTTGGACCGTTTTTTATCGATCTTAGTTCTCCCTCCAACGAGTTCGCTTCCCGCTCTATACCTTAGGAAAAATGTGTCAGGAAGCATGCTAGAAGAGTGTGTTCAAGTCCTCAGAGTACAAGCCCCGGAGATTGAAAAACGTATGACCAATACGGAGCAAAGGAAAGAAACCGTCGGGGAACCGCGTTCCACCCTAGGATGAAAAAATGAGTCTGTGGCATTTTTGCTCGCCTTTTCTTGGGACGAACATTGGAAGTCCTTGAGCTCAGCCCGTTTCCTTCGCTGCAAGTCCATTTTCAGTGGTTTCTGACACCGGACGAACGTTTGCCACTTGTTGGAAGCATTGGCCATCTTCTGGACCATTTGTGGTCGCACCATAGTTCTCCGTCCAACGAGCTCCCTTCCGACCTATACCTTTGGAAAACGTGTCAGGGAGCATGCCAGGAGTGTGGGTTGAAGTCCTAGGAGTACAAGCCCTAAAGATCAAAAGTTTTATGACCAATACGAAGCAAAGGGAAGAAACCGTCGGGGGATCCCTTTTCACCCTAAGACGAGAAAATTGAGTCCGGGGCATTCTTGCTCGCGTTTTCTTGGGACGAACACTGGAAGTCCTCGACCTTAGCTCGTTTCCTTCGCTGCAAGTGCATTTTAAGTTGTGTCTGACACCGGACGAGCGTTCGCCACTCGTTGGTTGCATTGACCATCTTTTGGACCGTTCTGGATCGCACCTTAGTTCTCCCTCCAACGAGCTCGCTTCCCAACCTATACCTTGGGAAAACATGTCAGAGAGCATGCTATGAGTGCGGGTTGAAGTCCTCGGAGTACGAGCCTCAAAGATCGAAAGACTTATAACCGATACGATCCAAGGGAAGAAACCGTCAGGGGGACCGCTTTTACCCCAAGACGGGAAAACTGAGTTTTGGGAATCCTCGATTGCGTTTTCATGGGAAAAACATCGGAATTCCTAGAGCTCAGCCCGTTTCCTTCACTGCAAGTGCATTTCAAGTGGTTTCTGACACCGCACGAGCGTTCATCACTCGTTAGAAGCATTGGCCATATTTTGGACTGTTTTGGGTCGCACCTTAGTTCTCCCTCCAACGAGCTCGCTTCTCGACCTATACTTTGGGAAAAAGTATCAAGAAGCATGCAAGAAGTATGGGTTGAAGTCCTCGGTGTATGAGCCTCGAAGGTCGAAACACTTATGACCAATACAAAGCAAAAGGAAGTAACCGTCGGGGGACTGCTTTTCACCCCAGAATGAAAAAACAGAATCCGGGGCATTCTCGCTTGTGTTTTCTTTGGATGAACACGGGAAGTCCTCAAGCTCAGCCCGTTAGAAGGATTGGCCATCTTTTGGATCGTTTTGGGTCGCATCTTAGTTCTACCTCCAACGAGCTCACTTCGTGACCTATACCTTGGGAAAATGTGTCAGGGAGCATGCCAGGAGTGTGGGTTGAAGTCCTCGGAGTAAGAGCCCCGAAGATTGAAAGACTTATGACCAATACGAAGCAAAGGGAAGAAACTGTCGGGGGACCGTTTTTTACCGCAGGACAAGAAAACTGAGTGGGCAGTCTCGCTCGCGTTTTCTTGGGATGAACATCGGAAGTCTGCGAGCTCAGCCCGTTTCCCTTGTTCCAAGTGCATCTTTTGGACCATTTTGGATCGCACCATAGTTCCCTCTCCAACAAGGTCGCTTCCCGATATATACCTTGCAAAAACGTGTCAAGGACCATGCCAGGAGCGTGGATTGAAGTCCTCGGAGTACGAGCACTACAGATCAAAAGACTTATGACTGCAACGAAGCAGAGGGAAGAAATCGTCGGGGGACTGCTTTTTACCCCAAGACGAGAAAACTGAGTCCGGGACATTCTCGCTCGCATTTTCTTGGGACGAACACTGGAAGTCCTCGAGCTCAGCCCGTTTCCTTCGCTGCAAGTGCATTTCCAGTGGTTTCTGACACCGCACGAGCGTTCGCCACTCGTTGGAAGCATTGACCATCTTTTGGACCGTTTTGGGTCGTACCTTAGTTCTTCCTAGAACGGGCTCTCTTCCCGACCTATACTTTAGGAAAACGTATTAGGGAGCATGCCAGGAGTGTGGGTTGAAGTCCTCGGAGTACGAGCCCCAAAGATCGAAAGACTTATGACCAATATGAAGTAAAAGGAAGAAACCGTCGGGGGACCGCTTTTTACCCCACGACGAGAAAATTGAGTCCAGGGCAAAACACCGGAATCCTCAATCTCAGCTCGTTTCCTTCGGTGCAAGTGCATTTTCAGTGGTTTCTGACACTAGACGAGCGTTCGCCACTCGTTGGAAGCATTGGCCATCTTTTGGACCGTTTTGGGTCGACCTTAGTTCTCTCTCCAACGATCTCGCTTCCCGACCTATTCCTTGAGAAAATGTGTCAGGGAGCATGCCAGGAGTGTGGGATGAAGTCTTCAGAGTACGAGCCCCGAAGATCGAAAGACTTATGACAAATACAAAACAAATGGAAGAAACCATCGGGGGACTGCTTTTTACCCCAAGACGAGAAAACTGAGTGTGGGGCATTCTTCCTTGCGCTTTCTTGGGACGAACACTGGAAATCCTCGAGCTCTGCATATTTGCTTCACTGCAAGTGCATTTCCGGTGGTTTCTAAAACCTGATAAGCGTTCACCACTCGTTGGATGCATTGGCCATCTTTTGGTCCGTTTTGTGTCGTACATTAGATCTCTCTCCTACGAGCTCGCTTTTCGACCTTTACCTTTGGAAAATGTGTCATGAAGCATGCCAAGAGTGTGGGTTAACGTCCTCAGATTTCGAGACCGGGAGATCGAAAGACTTATGACTACTACAAAGCAAAGGGAAGAAACCGTTGGGGGATCGCTTTTTACCATAGGACGAGAAAACTGAGTCCGAGGAATTCTCGCTCGCGTTTTCAAGGGACGAACACCAAAAGTCATCGAGCTCAACCTATTTCCTTCGATTCAAGTTCATTTTCAGTGGTTTCTGACACCAGACGAGCGTTAACCACTCATTGGAAGCATTGGCCATCTTTTGAACCGTTCTGGGTCGCACCTTAGTTCTCCCTCCAACGAGCTCGCTTCCCAACCTATACCTTGGGAAAACATGTCAGGAAGCATGCCAGGAGTGCGGGTTGAAGTCCTCGGAGTACTAGCCTCGAAGATCGAAAGACTTATGACTGATACAATGCAAAGGGAAGAAACCGTCGGAGGGACCGCTTTTACCCCAAGACGGGAAAACTGAGTTTGGGGCATCCTCGATCACGTTTTCATGGGACAATCATCAGAAGTCCTCGAGCTCAGCCCGTTTCCTTCGGTGTAAATTCATTTCAAGTGGTTTCTGACACCGCACGAGCGTTCACCACTCGTTAGAAGCATTGGCCATCTTTTGGACCGTTTTGGGTTGCACCTTAGTTCTCCCTCCAACCAGCTCGCTTCTCGACCTATACTTTGGAAAAAAGTGTCAGGAAGCATGCCAGGAGTATGGGTTGAAGTCCTCAGAGTACGAGCCCCAAAGATCGAAAGACTTCCGACCAATACGAAGCAAAGTGAAGAAACCAGTGGGGACTGCTTTTTACCCAAGGACAAGAAAACTGAGTTTGGGGAATTCTCGCTCGCGTTTTCTTAGGACGAACACCAGAAGTCCTCTAGCCCAGCTTGTTTCCTTCGCTGCAAGTGCATTTTCAGTGGTTTCTGAGACTGGATCAGCGTTCGCCACTCGTTAGAAGCATTGGCCATATTTAGGACTGTTTTGTGTCGCACCATAGTTCTCCCTCCAAAGAGCACGCTTCCCGACATATACATTGGGAAAATGTGTCAGGAAACATGCCAGGAGTATAGGTTGAAGTCCTCGGAGTACGAGCCCCGAAGATCAAAAAACATATGACCAATACGAAGCAAAGGGAAGAAACCCTCAGGGGACCGCTTTTTACCTCAGGACGAGAAAACTAAGTCCGGGGCATTCTCGCTCGTATTTTCTTGGGACGAACACTGGAAGTCGTTGAGCTCAGCTCGTTTCCTTTGCTGCAAATGCATTTCAAGTGGTTTCTGATATCGTATGAGCGTTCGCGACTCGTTGGAAACATTGGCATCTTTTGGACAGTTTTGGGTTGCACCTCAGTTCTCCCTCCAACGAGCTCGCTTCCCGACCTATACCTTGGGAAAACGTGTCCGGGAGCATGCCAAGAGTGTGGGGTGAAATCCTTGAAGTACGAGCCTCGAAGATCGAAAGACTTATGACCAATACGCAGAAAAGGGAAGGAACCATCGGGGTACCGCTTTTTACTCCACGACAAGAAAACTGAGTCTGGGACATTCTTGCTCGCATTTTCTTGGGTCAAACATTAGAAGTCGTCAACCTCAACCCGTTTCCTTGGCTGGAAGTGCATTTCCAGTGGTTTCTTACACCGGACCATTTTGGGTCGCACCTTATTTCTCCATCCAACGAGCCCGCTTCCTGACCTATACGTTGGGAAAACGTGTCAGGGAGCATGCCAGGAGTGTGGGTTGGAGTCCTCGGACTACGAGCCCCTGAGATCCAAAGACTTTTGACTAATACAAAGCAAAGGGAAGAGACCGTCTGGGGACCGCTTTTCAAACCTCAAGGGATGAAAAACCCTTTACAGCGGAAAAATTACAGAAACTCAATTTTAATTGGAACCTTAAAAATACCAATACATTGGCAAAAAATAGAAAAACAATTTTTATGGTTGAACATGCTTTGAAAAAATACAGAGAAGAAAAAACTTACGCTCGTTGACAACTCTGAATCTACCAAACACCAAATTCTGGGACACCACCACTTGGCAACCTTCCTATTCTCTGATTGAGATGGTTTGTGGGAACCAAAATTGGAATAAGGTAATGGAGAGAATTTTTTCAGAGAGAATGAAGAGTCTTCTTCGCAGAACTCACTGTTATGATTGTTATGCAAAGAATTCCCACTTCTTCTGACGAAAGAAGTGGGAAGTTGGAGATAATAAATGGAAACGTGGGAAAACCACCCACGTTCCCTGTTAACTTAATAATAATTATTAAATTAATATATATATTAAATTAATCAATTAATTTAATAATTAATTAAATCATATTTAATTAATATTTTCATTTAAATCATATTTAAATGAATAACTCTCGCATAACTTATAGTTTTAATTTAATTAATTAAATTTAATTTAATTTAATTAAATCAAATTAAACTAAACTATTAATTAATTCACCAATTAATTAATTTCTAAATTAAATATCTTATATTTAATTTAATTCATAATTTGAATCATATTCAAATATAAATTTCTCTCATAACCTATAGTTTTAATATGTATCATACACACATTAAATTTTAACTTATAGTTTTAATATGAATCTAAGTCAAATTAAACTAATATTTAAACTTATTCAAATATTTTATTCTCTCGTAATTTAATTTTGAATCATATCCAAAATTAAATTTATATAATAAAGTCTAATAAACTTTATATTATAATGTATCAATATACATTATATTAATTCCCAAAGTAAATTTGAACATTTCAAATTACAACCAATATAAATAAATCTCATTACTCTTTATGAGCTAGAAAGTGGACCTAATGGACCTATAGATTAGAAGCTACAACGATATGAGATTAATTAGCTAAACTCATTAACTACATTAATCAATATTCGTTAACTGTGTGTACACTCCACTAAAGACTCACAACTGAACTCTTCTCACTGTAGATATATTTCTGTGTCCATGGATATAGACCAATACCAGTAAGTTAGTCTTTCACAAGTGTTAGCAACACCAGCTGGGTCAAATTACCGTTTTACTCCTGGGTTATCTCTAGTCCTTAAATACCAGTGCTCCTCTAATGAACAACTTGTTTATGGTCCAACCACTAAATAGAAAACCCTCTTGTTCCATAGAGAGGGTAGGGCCCTTTGTTCAAGTCCCGGAGACACAATTTAAGAGAACACTTATCTACTTAGCCTAAAGGTGGGAAGGAGTGAATTCCATCTTGTGTGATTACGTTCCCAACTCTCCACTCGGTCTTGTCCTCAAAATGATAAGCATATTAAGTTGGGAATTTGGCCACTCTCACCCGTACAAATCAAAGAACAATTCCTCGTAAACAGAAGTTCATAATACACTCAGGATTAAGACTAGGTCACCTAGGTCATCCTAATGAAATAGAAATCCAACTAGTTAACGGAGTTACATCTAGTGATTATTATTTCGTGGTCCAGTCTTATGCAAACTCATTGCATAGGATACCCTCACTCGCATGTCGCATACATGAACAAATTGGATCAATGTATTTTTATCAAATACAAAGTGAGTCGTATCCATAGTGTTAACAGGATAAAGTACCAAACATTAACCCTATACTATAGACCCTTTAAGCTGATCTTGAACATTAATCCCCGTATGTCTCTACATACTGTTCAAGACTCATCAAACATTTTAGGATGTTAGTTTATTGGATCTAAGTTATTAAGACAAAATTAATAATATAATCAGTAACACTTCTAGAAACTATAATAATAAAACACTTTATTAATGGCAGTCAATTGATTATATTTACTATCTACGAGTTTTAGGACATAAAACCCAACAAAACCAAGACGAGAAAATTGAGTCCGGGACATTCTCGCTCGTGTTTTCTTGGATGAACATTGGAAGTCCTCGAGCTCAGCCCATTTTCTTTGTTGCAAGTGCATTTTCAGTTGTTTCTGACACCTAACGAGCGTTCGCCACTCGTTGGAAGCGTTGGCCATCTTTTGGACCATTTTGGGTCGTACCTTAGTTCTGCCTCCAACGAGCCCACTTCCCGACCTATACATTGGGAAAACAAGGAGCATGTCAGTAGTGTGGGTTGAAGTCCTCGGAGTATGAGCCGTAAAGATCGAAAGATTTATGACCAATACGAAGCAAAAAAAAAAGAAACCGTCGAGGGACCGCATTTTACCCCAGGATGAGAAAACTGAGTCTGGGGTATTCTCGATGGCGTTTTCTTGGGCGAACATTGGAAGTTCTCGAGCTCAGCCCGTTTGATTCGTTGCAAGTGTATTTCCAATGGTTTTTGACACTGAACGACCGATCGTCACTCGTTAGATGCATTGGCAATCTTTTGGACCGTTTTGGGTCGCACCTTATTTCTCCTTCCAACGAGCTCACTTTTGGACCTATACCATGGGAAAACGTGTCAGGGAGCATGCAAAGAGTGTGGGTTGAAGTTCTCAGAATACGAGCCCCAAAGATCGATAGACTTATAACTAATACAAAGTAAAGGGAAGAAACCGTCTGGGACCACTTTTCACCGTAGGACGAAAAAATTGAGTCTGGGGTATTCTCGCTCGTGTTTTCTTGTGACTAACACAAGAAATCCTAGAGCTCAACCCGTTTGCTTCGCTGCAAGTGCATTTCCAGCGGTTTCCGATACCTGACGAGTGTTCGCCACTCGTTGGAAGCAATGGCCATCTTTTGGACCGTTTGGGGTCGCACCTTAGTTCTCCCTCCAACGAGCTCGCTTCCCGACCTATTCCTTGAGAAAACGTGTCAGAGAGCATGCTAGAAGTGTTTTTTTACTCGCGTTTTCTTGGGACGAACAACGGAAGATCTCGAGCCTAGCCCGTTTCCTTCCCTGCAAGTGTATTTCACGTTGTTTCTAACACCGGACGAGGATTTGCCACTCGTTAAAAGCATTGGCCATCTTTTAGACCGTTTTCGATCGCACCTTAGTTCTTCTTCCAACGAGCTCGCTTCCTGACCTATACGTTGGGAAAATGTGTCAAGGAGCATGCCAAGAGTGTGGGTTAAAATCCTTAGATTATGAGCCACAAAGATCGAAAGACTTATGACCAATACGAAGCAAAGGGATGAAACCGTCGAGGGATCGCTTTTTATCCCAACACGAGAAAACTGAGACCATGGCATTCTCACACGCATTTTCTTGGGATAAACACCGGAAGTTCTCGAGCTCAGCCCGTTTCCTTCGCTTCAAGAGCATTTCCAGTGGTTTCTGACACCGGACGAGCGTTCATACCTCGTTGGAAGCATTAGCCATCTTTTATACCGTCTTGGGTCGCTCCTTAGTTTTCCCTTCAACGAGCTCGCATCCCAACCTATACCTTTGGAAAATGTGTCAAGGAGCATGCTAGGAGCGTGGGTTGAACTCCTCGAAGTATGAGCCACAAAGATCGAAAGACTTATGACCAATAAGATACAAAGCGAAGAAACCGTCGAGGGATCGCTTTTAACCCCTAGATGAGAAAACTGAGTTCGGGCCATTCTCGCTCGCATTGTCCTTGGATGAACACCGAAATTCCTCGAGCTCGACCCATTTCCTTCGCTGCAATCCAGTGGTTTCTGACACCGAACGAGCGTTCGCCACTCGTTGGAAGAATTGGCTTCTTTTGGACCGTTTTGGATCGCATCTTAGTTCTCACTCTAACAAGCTCACTTCCCAACCGATACCTTGGTAAAATGTGTCAAGGAGCATGCCAGGAATGTGGGTTGAAGACCTCGGAGTAGGAGCCCCGAAGATCGAAAGACTTATGACCAATACGAAGAAAAGGAAAGAAACCGTGGGGGGATCGCTTTTTACCCCAAGACAAGAAAACGGAGTCTGGGGCATTCTCGCTTGTGTTTTCTTGGGACGAACATTGGAAGTCCTCAAGCTCAAGCCGTTTCCTTCGCTGCAAGTGCATTTCCGGTGGTTTATGGCACCGAACGAGCATTTGCCACTCGGTGGAAGCATTGGCCATCTTTTGGACCGTTTTGGATCGCACATTAGTTCTCCCTCCAACGAGCTCGCTTCCCGACCTATAGCTTGGGAAAACCTATAAAGGAGCATGCTAGGAGTGTGGGTCGAAGTCCTTGGAGTACGAACCCCAAAGATCGAAAGACTTATGACGAATACCTCAGGGGATTATCGCTCGCATTTTCTTTGGACAAACACTAGAAGACCTCAAGCCCAGCCCGTGTACTTTAATGGATGTGCATTTAACGTGGTTTCTGGCACCGGACGAGCGTTTTCCACTCATAAAAAGCATTGGCCATCTTTTGAACAGATTTGGGTCACACCTTAGTTCTCCCTCCACCGAGCTCGCTTCCCGACCTATACCTTGGGAAAAACGTGTTAGGGAGCATGCCAGGAGTGTTGGTTGAAGTCCTCAGAGTATGAGCCTTGAAGATCGACAAACTTATGACCAATACGAAGCAAAGAGAAGAAACCGTCGGGGGACCGCTTTTTACCCCAGGACGAGAAAACTTAGTCCAGGGCATTCTCGCTTGCCTTTTCCTGAGACGAACACCGTAAGTCCTCGAGCTCAGCCATTTCCTTCATTGGAAGTGCATTTCCAGTGGTTTCTATCATCGGACGAGCGTTCGCCACTTGTTGGAAGCATTGGCCATCTTTTGGACCGTTTTGTGTCCCACCTTAGTTCTCCCTCCAACGAGCTTGCTTCCCGACCTATACCTTGGTAAAACATGTCAAGGAGCATGCTAGGAGTGTGAGTTGAACTCCTCGAAGTACAAACCCTAAAGATCGAAAGACTTATGACCAATACAAAGCAAAGGGATGAAACCGTCGCGATACCACTTTTTACAACAGTACGAGAAAACTGAGTCCAGGCCATTCTCGCTCTTGTTTTCTAGGGATGAACACTGGAAGTCCTCAAGCTTGGCCCATTTCCTACGCTGCAATCCAGTGGTTCTGACACCTGACGAGCGTTTGCCACTCGTTGGAAGAATAGTTCATCTTTTGGACCGTTTTGGGTCGCACCTCATTTCTCTCTCCTAAGAGTTCACTTTTCGACCTATACCTTGAGAAAACATATCAGGAAGCATGCAAGGAGTGTGGGTTAAACTCCTCGAAGTACGAGCCCCAAAGATCGAACGACTTATAACCAATACGAAGCAAATGGAAGAAACCGTCGGGGGACCGCTTTTTACCCCAAGACGAGAAAACTGAGTCCAGGCCGTTCTCGATCGCGTTCTCTTTGGATGAACACCGGAAGTCCTCGAGCTCAGCCCATTTTGTTTGCTGCAATCCAGTGGTTTCTGACACCGAACGAGCGTTCGCCGCTCATTGGAAGAATTGGCATCTTTTGTATCATTTTAGGTCGCAACTTAGTTCTCCCTCCAACAAGCTCGCTTCCCGACCTATACCTTGGGAAAACGTGTCAGGGAGCATGCCAGGAGTGTGGGTTGAAGACCTCAGAGTAGGAGCCCAGAAGATCGAAAGACTTTTGACCAACACGAAGCAAAGGGAAGAAACCGTCGGGGGATCGCTTTTTACCCCAAGACGAGAAAACTGAGTCTGGGGCATTCTCGCTTGTGTTTTCTTAGGACGAACATCGGAAGCATTGAATGAGCATCTTCGCTGTAAGAGAATTTTCTGTGGTTTATGACATTGAACGACCGTTCGCCACTCGTTGGAAGCATTGGCCATCTTTTCGACCGTTTTGGGTCGTAACTTAGTTCTTCCTCCAACGAGCTCGCTTTCCGACCTATACCTTGGAAAAAGGTGTCAGAGAGCATGTTCGAAGTGTGGGTTGAAGTCCTTGGAGTACGAGCCCCAAAGATCGAAAGACTTATGGCCAATACGAAGCAAAGGGAATAAATCGTTGGGGGACCTCTTTTTACCCCAGGACGAAAAAACTGAGTCCCGCGTAGTCTCGCTTGTGTTTTCTTGAGACGATTAACGGAAGTCCTCGAGCTCAGCCTGTTTCCTTCGCTTCAAGTAAATTTCCAGTTGTTTATAACACCGGACGAGCGTTCGCCACTCGTTGGAAGCATTGGCCATCTTTTGGACGGTTTTGGGTCACACCTTAGTTCTCTCTCCAACGAGTTCGCTTCTTGACCTATACGTTGGAAAAATGTGTCAGGGAGCATGCTAAGAGTGTTGGTTGAACTCCTCAATGTACGAGCCCTAAAGATCGAAAGACTTATGACCAACACGAAGCAAAGGAAAGACACCGTCTGGGGACCGCTTTTTACCACAGGACGAGAAAATTGAGTCCGGGCCATTCTCGCTCTCGTTTTCTTAGGATAAACACCGACAGTCCTCGAGCTCAACCCATTTCCTTCGCTGCAATGCAGTAGTTTCTGACATCGAACGGACCTTCACTGCAAGCACATTTCCAGTGGTTTCTGACACCAGACGAGCATTCCCCACTCGTTGGAAGCATTGGACATATTTTGGACCGTTTTTGGTCGCACCTTAGTTCTTCCTCCAACAAGATTCCTTCTCGAACTATACCATGGGAAAATGTGTTAGAGAGCATTCCAGGAGTGTGGGTTGAAGTATTCGGAGTACGAGCCCGAAAGGTTTAAAGACTTATGACCATTACGAAGCAAAGGGAAGAAACCGTCGGAGGATTGCTTTTTACACTAGGACGAGAAAACTTAGTCTGGGCCATTCCTGCTTGTGTTTTCTTGGGACGAACATCGGAAGTCCTCGAGCTCAACCCGTTTCCTTCACTCCAATTTCATTTCTAGTGGTTTCTGACATTGGACGAGCGTTCGCCACTCGTTGGAAGCATTGGCCATCTTTTGGACCGTTTTGGGTCGCACCTTAGTTCTCCCTCCAACGAGCTCGCTTCCTGAGCTATACCTTAGGAAAATGTTTATGAGAGCATTCTAGGAGTATGGTTGAAGTGCTCGGAGTACAAGCCCCAAAGATCAAAATGAAGGGATGAAAACCTTTTACAGTGGAAGAATTAAAGAAACTCAATTTTAATTGGAACCTTAAAATTACCAATACATTGGCAGAAATTATAGAAACAATTTTGATATTTAAACATGCTTCGAAGAAAAATACAGAGAAGAAAACGTAGGCTCGTTGACGACTCTGAATCTACCAATCACCAATTTGGGTACCACCACTTGGAAACCTTCCTATTCTCTGATTGATATGGTTTGTGGGAACCAAAATTGGAATAAGGGAATTTTTCTCTACGAAAGAAGTGAATTTCATCTTGTGTGATTATGTTCTCTGCTCCCACTCGGTCTTGTCCCAAAAATGATAAGCATATTGAGTCGACAATTTAGCCACTCTCACCCGTACAAATCAAAGGACAATCCTTCGCAAATAGGAGTTCATAATACACTCAGGATTAAGACTAAGTCACCTAGGTCATCCTAATGAAATAGAAATCCAACTAGTTAACGTAGTTACATCTAGTGATTACTATTCCGTGGTCCATTCTTATGCAAACTCATTGCATAGGATACCCTCACTCGCATGTCGCATACATTAACACATTGGATCAATGTGTTTGTATCAAATACAAAGTGAGCCGTATCCATAGTGTTAACAGGATAAGGTACCCAATCTTAACCCTATACTATAGACCCTTTAAGCTGATCTTGAACATTGATCCCCGTATGTCTTTACATACTGTTCAAGACTCATCAAACAACTTAGGATGTTAGTTTATTGGATTTAGGTTATTAAGACAAAACTAATAATGTAATCAATAGAACTTATTGAAATTATAATAATAAAACACTTTATTAATGACAGTCAATTGATTATATTTACTATCTACGAGTTTTAGGACATAAAACCCAACACGAAAGACTTATGACCAATACGAAGCAAATGGAAGAAATCGTCGGAGGATCACTTTTTACCCCAGAACGAGAAAACTGAGTCCGGGGCATTCTTGCTCGCGTTTTATTGGGACGAACACTAGAAATCCTCGAGCTCAGCCCATCTCCTTCGCTACAAGCACATGTCCAGTGGTTTTTGACACCAGACAAGCGTTCGCCACTCGTTGGAAGCATTGGCCATCTTTTGGACCGTTTTGGGTCGCACTTTAATTCTCCCTCGAACGAGCTCGCTTCCTCACCTATACCATGGGAAAACGTGTCAAGAAGCATCCCAAGAGTGTGGGTTAAAGTCCTCGGAGTACGAGCCCCGAAGATTAAAAGACTTATGACCAATACGAAGCAAAGGGAAGAAACCGTCGGGCGACTGCTTTTTACCCTAGGAAGAGAAAACTGAGTCTGGGGCATTCTCGCTCACGTTTTCTTGGGAAGAACACCAGAAGTCCTCGAGTTTAGCCCGTTTCCTTTGCTACAAGTGCATTTCCACTGGTTTCTGACACCAGACGAGCGTTCACCACTCGTTGGAAGTGTTGGCCATTTTTTGTACCGTTTTGGGTTGCACATTAGTTCTCCATCCAACGAACTCGCTTCTCGACCTATACCTTGGGAAAACGTGTCAGGAAACATGCCAGAAGTGTGGGTTGAAGTCCTCCAAGTAGGAGCTCTGAAGATCGAAAGACTTATGACCAATACGAAGCAAAGGGAAGAAACGTCGGGGGACCTATTTTTTCCCCAAGACGAGAAAACTGAGTTCGGGCCATTCTCGCTCGCGTTTTCTTGGGACGAACACAAGTCTTCGAGCTCAGCCCATTTCCTTCACTGCAAGCACATCGGACGAGCATTCGTCAGTCGTTGGAAGCATTGGCCATCTTTTGGACCGTTTTGGGTCGCACCTTAATTCTCCCTCGAACGAGCTCGCTTCCTAACCTATACCATGGGAAAACGTATCAGGGAGCATTTCAAGAGTGTGGGTTGAAGTCCTCGGAGTACGAGCCCCGAAGATCGAAAGACTTATGACCGATACGAAGCAAAGGGAAGAAACCGTCGGGGGAACGCCTTTTACTCTAGGACGAGAAAACTGAGTTTGGGGCACTCTCGCTCGCGTTTTCTTAGGAAGAACACCGGAATTCCTAAAGTTTAGCCCATTTCCTTCGCTACAAGTACATTTCCAGTGGTGTCTGACACCAACGAGCGTTCGCCACTCATTGGAAGCATTGGCCACCTTTTGGACCATTTTTGTTCACACCTTAGTTCTCCCTCCAAAGAGCTTGCTTCCTAAACTATACCATGGGAAAACGTGTCAGGGAGCATTCCAGGAGCGTGGGTTGAAGTCCTCAGAGTAGGAGCCTAGAAGATCGAAAGAGTATGACCAATATGAAGCAAAGGGAATAAACCGTCGGGGGACCGCTTTTTACCCCAGGACGAGGAAATTGAGTCCGAGCCATTCTCGGTCGCATTTTCTTGGGTTGAACACTGGAAGTCCTCAAGCTCAGCCTATTGCCTTCGTTGAAAGTGCATTCATTGTGGTTTCTGACACCAAACGAGCGTTCGCCACTCGTTGGAAGGTTGGGCATCTTTTGGACCGTTTTTTGTCGCACCTTAGTTCTCCCTCCAACGAGCTTGCTTCCCGACCTATACCTTGGGAAAACGTGTCATAGAGTATTCCAGAAGTGTGGGTTGAAGTGCTTGGAGTACGATATCTAAAGATTGAAAGACTTATGACCAATACGGTGTAAAGGGAAGAAACCGTCGGGGGACCGTTTTTTTCCCAGGATGAGAAAATGGAGTCCGGGGCATTCTACCTCGTGCTTTCATGGGATGGACACCGGAAGTCCTCGATCTCAGCCCGTCTTCTTCACTGTAAGCACATTTTTAGTGGTTTCTGACACAAGCCAAGTGTTTCCCACTCGTTGGAAGCATTGGCCATCTTTTGGACTATTTTGTGTCGCACCTTAGTTCTCCCTCTAACGAGCTCGATTCCCGACCTATACCTTGAGAAAACGTGTTCGGGAGCATGCCAGGAGTTTGGGTTGAAGTCCTCGGAGTACGAGCCCCGAAGATCAAAAGACTGATGACCAATACGAAGCAAATGGAAGAATCCGTCGGAGGACCACTTTTTACCCCAGGACGAGGAAACTGAGTCCGAGCCATTCCCACTCGCGTTTTCTTTGGAGCGAACACCGAATGTCCTCAAGCTCAGTGAGTTTCCTTCGCTGCAAGTGCATTTCCAGTTGTTTCTGACACCGGACGAGCGTTCACCACTCGTTTGAAGCATTGGCCATCGTTTCGACCGTTTTGAGTCGCACCTTAGTTCTCCCTCCAACGAGCTCGCTTCCCTACCTATACCTTGGGAAAACGTATCAGGGAGCATGCCAAAAGTGTGGGTTGAAGCCCTCGGAGTAGGAGTCTCGAAGATCGAAAGACTTATGACCAATACGAAATAAAGGGAAGAAACGTCGAGGGACCTCTTTTCTCCCGAGGACGAGAAAACTAAGTCCGGGCCATTCTCGCTCGCATTTTCTTGGGACAAACAACGTAAATCCACGATCTCAGCCCGTTTCCTTCACTCCAAGAACATTTCTAGAAGTTTATGACATCGGATGAGCGTTCTCCACTCGTTGGAAGCATTGGCCATCTTTTGGACAGTTTTGGGTCGCACCTTCATTCTCCCTCCAACAAGCTCGCTTCCCTCCCTATACCATGGGAAAAGATGTCAGGGAGCATTCCAGGAGTGTGGGTTGATCTCCTCAGAGAAGATCGAAAGACTTATGACCAATACGAAGCAAAGGGAAAAAACTGTCGGGGGACGGCTTTTTACTCCAAGACGAGAAAACTGAGTCTCGGCCATTCTCGCTCGCGTTTTCTTGAAACGAACACCGTAGGTCCTCAAGCTCTGCCTGTTTCCTTCGCATTTCCTGTGGTTTATGACATCGGACGAGTCTTCGCCACTCGTTGGAAGCATTGGCCATCTTTTGGACTATTTTTGGTCGCACCTTAGTTCTTCCTTCAACGAGCTCACTTCCCTACCTATACCTTGAGAAAACATATCAGGGAGCATGCCAGAAGTGTAGGTTGAAGTCCTCGGAGTAGGAGTCCCAAAGATCGAAAGACTTATTACCAGAAGCAAAGGGAAGAAACGTCGAGGGATCTCTTTTTTCCCTAGGACGAGAAAACTGAGTCTGAGCCATTCTCGCTCGCGTTTTCTTGGGATAAACAACGGAAGCCCACGAGCTCAGCCCGTTTCCTTCACTGCAAGCACATTTCCAGAAGTTTCTGACATCGAACGAGCGTTCTCCACTCGTTGGAAGCATTGACCATCTTTTGGACAGTTTTGGGTTGCACCTTAGTTCTCCCTCCAACAAGCTCGCTTCCCTACCTATACCATGGTAAAAGATGCCAGCGAGAATTCTAGGACTGTGGGTTGAAGTCCTCCAAGTACGAGCCCCAAAGATCGAAAGATTTATGAACAATACAAAGCAAATGGAAGAAACCATCGGGGGATAACTTTTTACCCCAGGACGAGGAAACTGAGTCTGTGCCATTCCTGCTCGCGTTTTCTTGAAACGAACACCGGAGGTGCTCGAGCTCTGCCTATTTCCTTCGCATTTTCTGTGGTTTCTTACACCGGATGAGCGTTCACCACTCGTTGGAAGCATTGGCCATTGTTTGGACTGTTTTGGGTCGCACCTTAGTTCTCCGTCCAATGAGCTTGCTTCTTGACCTATACTTTGGGAAAACGTGTCAGGAAGCGTGCCAGGAGTGTGGGCTGAAGTCCTCGGAGTATGAACCCTGAAGATCGAAAGATTGATGACCAATATGAAGCAAAGGGAAGAATCCGTTGGGGAACCGCTTTTTACCCTAGGACGAGGCAACTGAGTCCGTGCCATTCGCACTCGTGTTTTCTTTGAACGAACACCAGAAGTCCTCGAGATCAGCCCATTTCCTTCGCTGCAAGTGCATTTCCAGTTGTTTCTGACAGCGGACGAGCGTTCACAACTCGTTGGAAGCATTGGCCATCTTTTGAACCGTTTTGGGTCGCACCTTAGTTCTCACTCCAACGAGCTCGCTTCATAACCTGATCCTTGTGAAAACGTGTCAGGGAGCATGCTAGAAGTGTGGGTTGAAGTCCTCAGAGTAGAAGCCCCGAAGATCGAAAGGCTTATGACAAATACGAAGCAAAGGGAAGAAACATCGAGGGACCTCCTTTTCCATAGGACGAGAAAACTGAGTCCAGGCCATTATCGCTCGTGTTTTCTTGAGACGAACACTAGAAGTCTTCGAGCTCAACCTGTTTCCTTCGCTGCAAGCACTTTTCCAGTAGTTTTTGACACCGTACGAGCGTTCTCCACTCGTAAAAAGCATTGACCACCTTTTGGACCGTTTTGGGTCGCACCTTATTTCTCCCTCCAACGAGCTCGCTTCCCAACCTATACCATGGAAAAACGTGTGAGGGAGAATTCCAGGAGTGTGGGTTGAAGTCCTCGGAGTACGAGCCCTAAAGATCGAAAGAATTATGACCAATACGAATCAAAGGGAAGAAACCGTTAGGGACCGCTTTTTACCCCAGGATGACGCAACTGAGTTCGGGCCATTCCCGCTCGCGTTTTCTTAGGACGATCACCGAAAGTCCTTGAGCTCAGCCTGTTTCCTTCGCTGCAAGTGCATTTCCAGTGGTTTCACACCCAGACGAGCATTCGCCACTCGTTGAAAGCATTGGCAATCATTTGGACCGTTTTGGGTTGCACCTTAGTTCTCCTCGAACGAGCTCGCTTCCCAACCTATACCTTGGGAAAACATGTCTGGGAGCATGCTAGGAGTGTGGGTTGAAGTCCTTAGAGTACGAGCCCCGAAGATCGAAAGACTTATGACCAATACGAAGCAAAGGGAAGAAACCGTCGGGGGAATGCTTTTAATCCAAGACGAGAAAACTAAGTCCGGGGCATTCTTGCTCGCATTTTCTTGGGACGAACACCGAAAGTCCTCGAGCTTAGCCCCTTTTCTTTGTTGAGAGTGCATTTTCAATGATTTCTGACTCCTGACGAGCGTTCATAACTCGTTCGAAGCATTGGATACTTTTTGGATCGTTTTAGGTCGCACTTTAGTTCTCCCTCCTGCAAGCTCACTTCCTGACCTATACCTTGGGAAAACGTGCAAGGGAGCATGCTAGAAGTATGGGTTGAAGTCCTCAGAGTACGAGCTTCGAAGATTGAAAGACTTATGACCAATACGGAGCAAAGGGAAGAAACCGTCGGGGGACTACTTTTGACCCTAGGACGAGAAAACTAAGTCCAGGCATTCTCGCTTGCGTTTTCTTGAGACGAACACAAGAAGTCCTCGAGCTCATCCCATTTCCTTTTCTGTAAGTGCATTTCTAGTTGTTTCTGACATCGGGCGAGCGTTCGCCACTCGTTGGAAGCATTGGCTATCTTCTAGAGCTTTTGGGTCGCACCTTAGTTCTCCCTCCAACGAGCTCTCTTCCCGATCTATACCTTATTTGTCAGGGAGCATTCCAGGAGTATGCGTTCAAGTCGTCGCAGTACGAGTCCCGAAGATTGAAAGACTTATGACCAATATAAAGCAAAGCAAAGAAATCACTACTACAAACTGTGGTTAGTTGATGCTTTTGAACTATCAAGTATTGGTTTACTTGACGCTTTTCAATGTGTCAACTATCCAGTGTCAAGAATAAGGAAGGTTTACTGGACAGCTTTTATGCATCAACTAATCCAGTGTCAAGAATAAGGGGTTTATTTTTTACAGTTTCGAAGTGTCAAGTATAATTATACTTGACATTTAAAATACGTCAGTTATAGAATTATACTTGACAATGTTTATGTGTCAAATAATCCTGTCTCAAGAATAATAGGGTTTTATTTTTTACATGTTTTACACGTCAAGTGAAATTATACTTGACAGTTTATAGGTATCAAGTATATAAGGTTTGTTCAAATAAAAAATTATATATTTTGAAATATCCATATATTTCATCATTCACCTATTTTGAAGTCCGACAATATTAAAATACACATCAATTGAAAATTTGAAATCAACTCAAACCTTTCATCAAAGAAATTGCATATATATATATCAATAAACCACATATATAAGTTGGTGATTACATAGTTAATTGCGACATATATATATATGTGTGTAGCCCAAACTTCTAACAATAGGCTAAACTTTCCATCAATGTGTCGATATATAAACAAAATATATATGTAGCCTAAAGGTGTCGTTACCATATCAAAAATAGTTCACCTATATCCCACTATCAACAAAATATCAACAAAACTAGTTCACCTATATCCCATTATTAACAAAATATCAACAAAACTAGTTCACCTATATTCAGTATCAACAAAATAACAATAAAACTAGTTCACTTATATCCAGTATCAACAAAATTTGTCTATCTAACCCAAAAAGAACTTAGTTAGGACCATTTCACATGTGGTCACCCAAAAAATCAGCAAGCTCCATTCGTACTTCGTCCAACTCGAGTTGACTGTATGAGGTCCTAGTATCAATCTGATATAAAACCCAAAATATTGAAGTTAATACTTTGATTACTTGAATTTAATATATAAAATAATTCAAACAATCATTTAAACACAACTTACCAAATCTGTGACTACTATGCTCCCATTGGTCATTATTATATCTCTCATGTATCTGATCACATAGTATCCAAATTCAACTACTCCAACTTGCAAAGGACATTGTAAATACATATAGTACCCAATATAATGCATATTGCCAAGAAACCACACATAGTACCCAATATAGTGCATATTGCCAAGAAACAACCACATGGTATTCATATTGCCAAGAAACAATTACATAGTATCCAAAATAGTGCATGTTGTCAAGAAACAATCACATACTACCCAATATAATGCATATTGCCAAGAAACAACCACATAGTATTCATATTGCCAAGAAACAATTACATAGTATCCAAAATAGTGCATATTGTCAAGAAACAATCACATACTACCCAATATAATGTATATTGCCAAGAAACAACCACATAGTATTCATATTGCCAAGAAACAATTACATAGTATCCAATATAGTGCATATTGTCAAGAAATATTCACATACTACCCAATATAATGCATATTGCCAAGAAATATGTGTACACTTACCTTCACTGTTTTCCATATTGGTTGTTTACGGCTTGTTTGAATATTCTTATGAGATCGGAAGATAGTAATAGCCCTAATACCAAGAAACAACTAGACGTTATAATGAAGTAAACTTTAAGATGGAAAACATCATATATGAAGAAAGCTTACTTACGTGTCAGTGACATATCTAATATCTACTCTTAATGTTGTTCGAAGTGAGTCAAGATAATAGATTGTCTCATCGTATGCGTTAATAGCTAGAAGTGCCCAATGACCACTATATAGAAAGAATAAAGTAGATTGTTTTCGTATAACTTAATTTCATATCCCCCCCCCCCACTGCCACCACCACAAGATTGTCTTCATATAATTCATTAATTAGTATAGTAATTACTTACCCTGGATTGAATGGAGCCAGAACGAGTTGGTTTGGTTTTGAAGCCATTTAATCTACTGCAAAGATTGCGAGCTCTAACTTCTTGGGTGTTGTGTCCAATAGATATAAGGGATGGATCAACGAAGATGTAATTTGAAAGTTCATCTTGTGAATGCAAATACCTAAGAAAGATAAAGAAATCAATAAACAAGTATTTATATAAAAAGATTGAAGTGGATGAATGAGTACTTATGCCATATATGCAACCAATGTCAAAGTCTTCACTTCTCGCATGTTACAAAAATCAATAATATCTTCTCGAAGAACACACGTCTTCCTACCAATACCAAACAACGAGAATGGTAGTTGGTAACGAATCCCTGAATCTTTGTCCATTACCTTTTCAGCAAATCTGAGTATTGTCTTCGATGGTAGTGGCATCTTGATATTGGACTCACATACAAATTCTTTTTCATTACGAACCTAAGAAAGACATAAATCCAACATTAATAAACTTAATAAGACTTATAGAAACTCATGCATCAAGTTGTGCCAAAACATAACTAATTACCTTTATAGCATCCTCTTGTAGATCATTCAAAATAATCACATGTACATTCACCTCCTCTTTAACTACCTCCTTTTCCAGATTTTTTTTACATTGAATATCGTATTCCAATCTTGGTCTGGAGCAAGATCCATGTGTAGACGTCGATGTAAATTTTGTTGATATGTGAATATTCTCTAATTCTTGAACTCTCAAACTAAGCTTTTCATTCTCTTCACTAAGCTTCTCAATTTCTTCATACCATTTCTTTGAGCGTTTTGCTGTGTGAAAATAAGTAGTTGGGGTGACAAACCCGCCAACTCCACATACACGTCCACTACTCTCTCGTGTACCCAAAGCTTGTGTCAAAACATCATTCGAAAACGGCTCTTTATCAGCACAAGTTTTGGAGATCTCATCCTAAAAATGCACAAAAATATAATTTAATTTCATAAAACTTTAAAACTTTAAAGAATGTAAAATTGTAATGTGTCTTACTATACGATTCACAACTTCTTGGACATCTTCATTGTCGTATTGTCCCTTCTTATCTACACGAGCCTTCTTCCACATGCTAGCTCGGTCAAGCTCACTTTCTTTTGAAGGTATATTTTTCTACATTTCAACATATACATTCATTACATTGATTAAGAAGCTTTTACGACTAATGCAAACATAAACTATTTCTTACCAATTCCTCTCGAAGATTAGCATAACCTTTTCTTGAAAGTCTATGGTTATACTTATTCTTCTTTCGTCTCTCTTGTTGAAGTTTTCTTTTGTCCTACACAATATAACATTGTTTTGGAGTTTTATAAAGTTTCTTAACAAATATTTAATACAAAAAATATAAATCAATGATACCTCAAAATGTGGACATAGTCTAAATCTAACAAATTCTTTCCACTATTTTTGGTCAATATAAGAATACATGTATGGTGGTCGTTTCAAGAGTTCAGGTTCATTCTTGAAAGGAAAGATATACTTCTTCGTCAACCAATGCTTAAATTGACAGAATGTTGTTCCCGCAGTCTTAAGAATGCTCTTCTTAGATCTACTGTCGATTATAAATGCAGCATGAGATTAAAAGCCAGTTAGTGTCATATTGCCAATTTAAATAAACTTGTACAAAAACTATAATTAAATTTACCTCAACTATGGTATATATCTTTTCCTTCAATTCTGCAGGCACATCTATCCATGTTGCATAGATAATGGAGATGTGGTAGTGTACACACAACCTGATAAAGGAGTTAAGCTTCGCCCTATTTTCTCCTATGGGTACGCCATCTTCGTTGTATTCAACCAATTTTCTCTCACCTTCGATTCAAACATGTGTCACATCAAACATAATCGTTGGTCCCCACTTTCTTTGTTGTTTAGGTTTTTCTACATATCCATCAACCACTCCAATAACTAATCCATCAATCTTACCTCCACCGACCTCCTTATCTTGATCGTCTCTTACTATCGTTGGCTCAATGTGTAAAGAGAATATCCTGTCAAAGAAAGATGAAGATTATATTAGGCATACTAGGCATATACAAACCAAACATAGCATATACGTACATAATAAGTACAAACCCACCCACAATGTGTTATTTAGGAATCCATGTGCCTTCACAGTCTGATCGTACATATGTTGACATATTCTCATCCAAATCGTTACCTCCATCGATATGTGGCATATCACTAGGTACTCCTTGAAAATGTAACATGATATCTCCAAGTTCATCGTCATTTGATTGATCTTCACAATCTCTCTGTGGTGGAGTAAGCACAATTGATCATCTAGCATCACCTGGATCTTCAACGTAAAAAACTTGTCTTGCTTGGGTTGCCATTATAAATGAATCAGACTTATGACCTATTCTTTTTAAATCAACTAAGAAAAAACCAAGGTCATCAATCTTCATACCATCATTGTTCTCAACCCAATCGCATCTAAACACTGCAACATTGAACATATTGTAATTAAGTTCCCATATGTCTTGAATCACTCAATAAAAGGACATATCTCCAATGATGGAATTTTTATCATTCGAACTAGACACTTGCATTGTTTTGGCCACTAAACTAACTCCACTATTTTGAACACTTCGATTCTTACCATAAGACTCCGTGTGATAGCGACATCCATTAATGGCATAACTATTATACTTAATGACAAATGGATGAGGGCCATGAGCAATCCATCTTAAGTTATCTGAAATTTCAACATTTCCCATCCCAATCTCAGATGAAACCTACCAAGACAAGTATCTTAACGTAATTACAAAATCCATCACAAAAAAATATCAGTAAGTAAGTTTAAAATTTTACCTCTTCTCTGAACCAAGATATAAAAGTTCGATTGTGTTCTTCTTGAATCCATTTTTGATGAACCTTATTTGGGTATTTCAATTGTGGTACCTCCACGTGTTTAGTTGAGCATTGAAACATTGTAATATATAGTTAAGTTTATGTCATTAATTAAATAAAAAACTAAAGACAAGGTAATTGAAACTTTAACTTACTCTATATATGATTGCACATCAATTGTATTAGCCAAAACATACCGATGAGCTTGGTATAGAAGATCTTGTTCAGGTTTGAAGGAAACTCCTGCTGATAATGGTCAACCAAAGCTTGAATTGTCTAAAGATGCATATAATCTATCAATGCCTAGCCCAATAGGATTAACCCCAGATAAGAAGTCTGAACAAAACTCAATAGCTTCTTCTACTATATAACTTTCGCAATACAACCCTCTGGACGAAGTCTATTTCTCACATAGTTTTTTAGAACTTTCATGTATCTTTTGAAGGGATACATCCATCTAAGATATACAGGCCCACAAAGTTTGACTTCTCTAACAATGTGTACAGTGAGATGCATCATAATGGTGAAAAATGAAGGAGGAAAGTATTTCTCTAGCAAACACATAGTCACCACAATATCTTCTTCCAACTTTTCCAATTGTTGCACATCGACGACTTTATTACATATCAGATTGAAAAATATACACAACCGAATGATGGCATACCAAACATGTTTTGGGAGCATAGATCTTATTGCAATAGGAAATAATTGTTGTAAGAGCACGTGACAGTCATGAGATTTTAAACCATTAAGTTTTAAATCATTCATCGACATAAGGTTTTTAATATTGAAAGAATAACCTTCTGGTACCTTTACTTCTGACAATGTCTTCAGAACACAACGTTTTTCTTCCTTTGTAAAAGTATAACAAGCAGGAGGAATGAATAATTTTTTTTCACCGTTTATAGGTGCAAGCTCTGATCGAATTTTCAAATGGTCTAAATCACGTCTACCATTCAAGTCGTCCTTACTTTTTCCAGGAATATCAAGAAGCGTACCCAATATAATCATAAATATATTTTTTTCAATGTGCATCACATCTAGACAATGTCTAACATGAAGATCTTTCCAATATGGTAGCTCAAAAAACGAAGACACTCTGTTCCAACAACTTCTTGCACTTCCTTTTATAGGTTGTTTTTTTGTCTTCTTCTTTCCTTTTGGAAATTCAAGGTCTTTTATTCTTGAACATATAGCCTCTCCAGACAAAGGTTCTGAAATTGTTTTAAGCTCCTTTTCACCATTAAATGACTTTTTTTTACGCCGGTATGGATGGTTTCATGCTAGAAATCTTCGATGTCTAAGGTATGCCATTTTCTTCCCATATTTTGGTCATATAGCGGGTGTATTATCTCCACAAATTGGGCATGCCTTATACCCTTTCACACTAAATCCACTAAGATTTCCATATGCAGGAAAATCATTTATTGTCCATAACAAAACAACCCTTAAATTGAATATTTCTTCTTGATTAGCATCATAACATTCAACACCACTTTCCCATAAGAGTTTTAAATCCTCGATGAGTGGTGCTAAGTACGTACCAATGTCATCCCCTGGTTACCTTGGACCCGATATCAACATTGATAACATCATGAACTTTCTTTTCATACACAACCATGGTGGAAAATTATAAATAACTATCACTACAGGCCAACAACTATATTTAGAACTCATTTCACCGTGTGGGTTGATTCCATCCGTTGACAATGCTAAACAAATATTCCTAGGTTCAAAACCAAAGTCTGGCCACTTCAAATCTATTAATTTCCAAGCTAGAGAGTCTGCAGGATGTCGTAATTTTCCATCAATTACTCGTTCATTAGAATGCCAAATCAAATTTTTAGCATTGTCAGTACTTCGAAACAATCTTTTGAAAAGTGGAATCGCTGGAAAATACCATACAACTTTTCCAGGAATCTGTTTTTCCATCTGTTTTCATTATTAGCATACTTCCACCTTGATTCACCACATTTAGGACATTCAGTTGCATTAGCGTGTTCTTTTCTATACAAACAACAATAATTAGGGCATACATGAATCTTTCCATAACTCATTTCTAATGCACCTAAAGTTTTCTTCGCTTCATACATGGATGTTGGGATCTCATTGGAAGTAGGCAAAATTTCCTTTAAAGTTTTCAGTAATTCCGAAAAGCTAATATCACTCCATCCATACCTAACTTTTAAATTATACAACTTCACTAATGTGGACAACTTGGTAAATTTTTTGCATCCTTCATATAGTGGTTTTTCGGCATCATTAAGCAATTTCTCAAATTCATTTGGTTTTTTTGAATACTCCTCATGAGCAACTTCAATCATTTCATTTATACTTCCAACATCATTCTCTTCATACATATGAGTGTCAAACTTAGAAGATTCCTCGTATAAGGGTGACTCAGGTAGTTGTTAGCCATGCCAAAACCAAATTTTATAACTTTCATTTATTCCATTGACATATAAGCGATCTCTAATAGTAGTACGACTTTGCTTTTAACAATTCCCACATTTCAAACAAGGACAACGAATAGAGGCATCTTTTTTATTAGAAAATCCAAAACTTATGAAGTTTTCTACACCCAATTCCTAATCTTTGGATAACCTACTCTTGTACATCCATGATCTATCCATAAGTGTAAGTCCTAAGAGAATTTATTGAGTAATGATTATCAATTTGAATTATAATATATGAAAGAATACAAGAAATTCATGATATGAAAGAATACAAGAAATACAAGATTTTAGCAACTCCTACTAACAAAAAAAATACAAGTTACTATAGGCCATAACCAAATCTATAATAACCAAATCTATAACATTAAAATCCAACAATCAAAATACAAAGGAATAAGAACTTGCATGCAAACAAATGCAATTATTAAAACAAATTCTAAATAGATACTCTACCTTCTTCATAAAGGAATATCAAAATACATACTATAAGTGCTTATTTTGATTGGTTTTTTAGGTTTTCTAAAACGTTTCTAGTGAGTACTTCAATATAAGATAACTTCAATATCCATCCAAATAGAAAAGCTTGGTGGTCCATGATTTCCCCTATAAGATAACTTCAATGATCTCCCAAATAGAAAAGCTTGGTGGTCCATGATTTCCTTTATAAACTTAATTGAAAATAATACAATAACAAAGTCGTATTGGCCAATACACACAGTGGGGTAAAGTAAACACTAAATCTCCAACATCAAGAAACTTCATATCCTCTCAATCTCCAACACCAAACAAAATAAAAAACAAATAATAAATAGATGCAAAAATTACCATGAAACTAAATAAAAAATGAAAAAAATAAATGACATCAAAACAAATCATCTAATTACAATGACTTATCGATAAAATTAGGAGGAAAACAATGAAGAATTTGACGGCGACGATTTTGTGTTGCAGCAGGGCGGGTTGCGGCGGCGTGTTACGGAAGACGAAAGGTGTAGCGGCTTGTTGCGACAGCGGGTTGTGGAAGAACAAGCGTGTAGCGGCAGCAGCAGACGAAGCGTTAGACGAGTGAGTTGCGTTGTGGAGCGACAAACGAGCGGGTTGCATTGTGGGGTGGCAGACGAACCTTCAACGCTCGGTGAGTTACGTTGTACGTGGGCGGTAGACGAACCTTCAGACAATCGACGGCAGACGACCGGCAGTTTGCGAGCGGTGGTAGTAGCTTTGGGGGAGCCTTCTTGCATAAGGGAGATAGAAAAATTGGGAGGGGGAAAAAGTTAGGTTAATTCCTTTTACAAAATTTGGGGGAAAATTTTTGAGAATGTAAAATTAGAAGAGGGAAAATTGTTAGGGTTTAATTGTTTTACAAAATTGGGGAAAAAATTTGGGAAAGTAAAATTAGAAGAGGAAAAATTAATTGTTAGGGTTTAATCTTTTTACAAAATTGGGGGAAAATTTTGGGAAAGTAAAATTAGAAAAGGAAAAATTAATTGTTAGGGTTTAATTTTTTTACAAAATTGAGGGAAAAAGGTTGGGAAAGTAAAAATTAGAAGAGGAAAACTTTTAATTGAAAAAAAAAATATATTACTTGACAATTTTTTATATGTCAAGTAATTAAAAATAATCTTGACAATTTTAACCTATCAAGTATTTAAAAGAAAATGACAAAAAATTTGGGTTTTTTCAATCTCTCTTATTCTTGACGCTCTTTTATGTTATTTGACAGTTTTTCTTAAAGCTGTCAAGTATATCAATTGTAAAAGCGTCAAGTAAACCCAGTTTTGTAGTAGTGAATCGTTGGGGACCCGCTTTTTACCTAGGACAAGAAAATGGAGTCTGGGTCATTCTCGATCGCTTTTTCTTGGGACGAACACAGGAAATCCTCGAGCTCAGCTCGTTTCCTTCGCTGCAAGTGCATTTCCAGTGGTTTCTGACACCGAACGGGCGTCCGCCACTCTTGGAAGCATTGGCCATCTTTTTTATCGTTTTTTGTCGCACCTAAGTTCTCCCTCAAACGAGCTCGCTTCTCGACCTATACCTTGGGAAAATGTGTCAGGGAGCATACCAGGAGTGTGGGTTAAAGTCCTCGGAGTACAAGCCCCAAAGATCGAAAGACTTATGACCAGTACGAAGCAAAGGGAAGAAAACGTTGGGGGACCGCTTTTTACCCCAGGACGTGAAAATTGAGTCGTGGCATTCAATCACGCATTTTCTTGGGACGAATACTGGAAGTCCTCGAGCTCAACCCATTTCCTTCGCTGCAAGTGCATTTCCAGTGGTTTCTGACACCGGACGAGCGTTCGCCACTCGTTCAAAGCATTGGCCATCTTTTGGACCGTGTTGGATCACACCTTAATTCTCCCTCCAACGAGCTCGCATCCCAACCTATACCTTAGGAAAACGTGATAGGGAGCATGCATGGAGTGTGGGTTGAAGTTCTTGGAGTACGAGCCTCAAAGATTGAAAGACTGATCACCAATACGAAGAAAAGGTAAGAAACCGTCGGGGGACCGCTTTTTACCCGAGACGAGGAAATTGAGTCCGGGACATTCTCGCTCGCATTTTCTTGGGACGAACACTAAATGTCCTCGAGCTCATCCCATTTTCTACGCTACAAGTGTATTTTCAGTGGTTTCTGACACCGGGAGACAGTTCGCCACTCGTTGGAAGCATTGGCCATCTTTTGGACCGTTTTGAGTCGCACCTTAGTTCTCCATCCAACGAGCTCGCATCCCGACCTATACCTTAGGAAAATGTGTCAGGGAGCATGCTAGGAGTGTGGGTTGAAGTCCTCGGAATACGAGCCTCGAAGATCGAAAGACTTATGACCAGTATGTAGCAAAGGGAAGAAACCATCGGGAAACGCTTTTTACCCCTGGACGAGGAAACCGAGCCTGGGGTATTCTCGCTCGCGTTTTCTTTGGAAGAACACTAGAAGTCCTCGAGCTTAGCCCGTTTCCTTCGCTACAAGTGCATTTTCAGTGGTTTCTGACTCGAGACGAGCGTGCGCCACTCGTTAGAAGCATTAGTCATCTTTTGGACTGTTTTGGGTTGCCCCTTAGTTCTCCCTCCAACGAGCTCGCATCCCAACCCATACCTTGGGAAAACGTGACAGGGAGCATGCCAGGAGTGTGGGTTAAAGTCCTCGGAGTTTGAGCCTCAAAGATCGAAAGACTTATGACCAACATGAAGCAAAGGGAAGAAACTGTCGGTGGACCGCTTTTTACCCCCGAACATAGAAACTGAGTCTGAAGCATTCTCGCTCGCGTTTTCTTGGGATGAAGATTTGAAGTCCTCGAGCTTAGCCCATATTCTTCGTTGCAAGTTGTTAGGGCTATTTTAGACCTAACATTATTAGACTAATTTTTCCCAACCTTTATCCATTTACTCAGTAAAATGTCATTTTTATGCAGAATATTAAACTTCACCCCGATACGAGTCCAACGCATTGAAATCACTTAAATCAGAGTTATAACGAAGAAGAACGGTAAAAAACAAGTTCAAGGGCAAAACCGAGAAATTTGACAAACCAGATCGCGCCACGTGGCTGGCTGTTTTTAAAACTAATTCCACTTTTTTCTCCCATTTTCCCTTCTATATTTTTTGAGAGGGAGATAAGAAATTCCAAGTAAAAAAAAAAAAACTCTCTTTCTCATTCAATTCTTGTAGCAAATTCTTGGAACTCTATTAATAAAGATTACTTTTGTTAAATAAATGGATTCTTTCCTCAACATTTCTTCAAGAATTTCATCAATCTTCATGGGCTAAGATAATCTTTTGAGACTTTTTCTTGGGTTAAATTACCATGTTTTCTTTGAGAATTAAATTCCTTTCTATATCTTTTCAATTTTTTATTTGATTATTTGTTTCCCTTTGCAATTTCTTTTGAAATTTCAATGAAACAAATAAGTTTTCCCCATCAATTTTTGATTGAAATTTCTTTACAAATTCTTAAAGTGCTGAACTTAAATTTTGATTTGCAATGGTTTGTCATGTTGAATTAATTTTTGAGATTGTCTTTAATTTTCTACTAATTGATTCTTGCATAACAAGTTTGAAATGGGCATTAATTTTGCTAAGGGTAGTGGTTATCCCCTCCTTAGCAAATCTTGAATAGGATAAATTTTGCCTCGTTTTGAACATGCTTTGGTCGCTGAAATTAATCATGTTTTAATAGAGATTTGGTTACTTTCTTTTTGTAAAAATTCCATTCTTGTAAATTCAAGAAAAGATTAATTAATCTTCTTTCTTTTTCAATGATAAGAAACATGATAATTACCCAAGAAAAAGTCCCTCTACTAAACTCGAAAGAAGAACTTTACTTGAATTACTTGTTGTCGCTAATCATTCCTTAATACCCGTTCTTTACTATAGTTCAAAAATTACTTCCACAAACCCCCCCTTTTTGTGTTTCTAATTTTCCTTTAGATCATGAAGCTACTAATCGACCTTGTTTGTGAGTCTTGAAGTTTTGAATCCTAAGTGCTCTCTATGGTTCGACACCCTTCTTCCCCATACTACTCTCGATTTCCATAAAGGTACGATGGGTTGAAAAGATAACTTTGAAAGGTAATTGAGGTAATCCCTAACCCTCATATTTCATCTAGTATTTCTCTATTCTTGTATTCTTTTACTTTAGACTAGGAATAAATTCTTGTTTTGCATACTTACATCCATAAAAACCTGTCATTTTAAGAACGAATTACCTCAAATTACATCCTTTCACAAGTGCACTTCCAGTGGTTTCTGACACCGGACGAGCGTTTGCCACTCGTTCGAAGCATTGGCCATCTTTTGGACCGTTTTGGATCGCACCTTAGTTCTTCCTCCAACGAGCTCGCATCCTAACCTATACCTTGGAAAAACGTGACAGGGAGCATGCATGAAGTGTGGGTTCAAGTCCTCGGAGTACGAGCCTCAAAGATCGAAAGACTTATGACCAATATGAAACAAAGGTAAGAAACCGTCGGAAGACCGCTTTTTACCCCCAGACGAGGAAATTGAGTCTGGGACATTCTAGGTCAAGTTTTCATGGGACAAACATCGGAAGTCCTCGAGCTTAGCCCATTTCCTTCATTGCAAGTGCATTTCCAGTGGTTTCTGACACCGGACGAGCGTTCGCCACTCGTTGGAAGCATTGGCCATCTTTTGGACCGTTTTGGGTCGCACCTTAGTTCTCCCTCTAACGAGCTCGCATCCCGACCTATACCTTGGGAAAACATGTCAAGGAGCATGCCAGAAGTGTTGGTTGATGCCCTTGGAGTACGAGCCCCGAAGATCAAAAGACTTATGACCAATACGAAGCATAGGGAAGAAACTGTCGGAGGATCGCTTTTTACCCTAGGACGAGAAAACTGAGTTTGGGGCATTCTCGCTCGCGTTTTCTTGGGACGAACACCAGAAGTCCTCGAGCTTAGCTCGTTTCCTTCGTTTCAAGTGCATTTTCAGTGGTTTCTGACACCCGACGAGCGTTCGCCACTTGTTGGAAGTATTGGCCATCTTTTGGACTGTTTTCGGTCGCACCTTAGTTCTCCCTCCAACAAGATGGAATCCATAGCTATACCTTGGGAAAACGTGACAGGGAGCATGCATGGAGTGTAGGTTGAACTCCTTGGAGTACGAGCCTCGAACATCGAAAGACTTATGACCAATACGAAGCAAAGGAAAGAAACCCTCGCAGGACCGCTTTTTAGCTTCGAACGAGGAATCTGAGTTTGAGTCTTTCTCGCTCGCATTTTGTTGGTTCGAACATTGGAAGTCCTTGAGCTTAGCCCCTTTCCTTCGTTGCAAGTGCATTTCCAGTGGTTTCTGATACCGAACGAGCTTTCCCCACTCGTTGAAAGTATTGGCCACTATTTGGACCGTTTGGGGTCGCACCTTAGTTCTTCCTCCAACGAGCTTGCATCCTGACCTAGACCTAGGAAAAACATGTCAGGGAGAATGCGATGAGTGTGGGTTGAAGTCCTCGGAGTACGAGCCTCGAAGATAGAAAAACTTATGACCAATACGAAGCAAAGCGATGAAAATGTCGGGGGAGCGCTTTTTACCCAGGACGAGAAAACAGAGTCCGAGGAATTCTCGCTCCTGTTTTGTTGGAACTAACACCAAAAGTCCTCGAGCTTAGCCTGTTTCCTTCGTTGCAAGTGTATTTCCAGTTGTTTCAAACACAGGACGAGTGTTCGCCACTCGTTGGAAGTATTGGCCATCTTTTAGACCCTTTTGGGTCGCACCTTAGTTCTCCTCGAACAAGCTCGCATCCTAAGCTATACCTTGTGAAAACGTGTCAGGGAGCATGACAGAAGTGTGGGTTGAAGTCCTCAGAGTACGAGTCTTGAAGATCGAAAGACGTATGACCAATACGAAGCAAAAGGAAGAAACCGTCGGGGGATCGCTTTTTACCCCCGGACGAGGAAACTGAGTCCAGGGCCATCTCGCTCGCGTTTTCTTGGGACCAACAGCAGATGTCCTTGAGCTCAGCTCGTTTCCTTTGCAGCAAGTTCATTTCCAATGGTTTCTGACACCGGACGAGCGTTCACCACTCGTTGGAAGCATTGACCATCTTTTGGACCGTTTTTGGTGGCACTTTAGTTCTCCCTCCAACGAGCTCGCTTTCCAACCAAAACCTTGGGAAAATGTGTCAAGGAGCCTGCCAGGAGTGTGGGTTGAAGTGCTCAGAGTACGAGCCTCGAAGATCGAAAGACTTATACCAATACGAAGCATAGGGAAGAAACCGTCGGGGGACCGCTTTTTACCCCAAGACGAGAAAACTGAGTCCGGGGCATTCTCGCTCGCGTTTTCTTGGGATGAACACTGGAAGTCCTCAAGCTCAGCCCGTTTCCTTCGCTGCAAGTGCATTTCCAGTGGTTTCTGACATCGAACGAGCGTTCGCCACTAGTTGGAAGCATTGGCCACCTTTTGGAACGTTTTGGGTCGCACCTTAGTCCTCCCTCCAATGAGCTCGCTTCCCGACCTATACCTTCGAAAAACGTGTCAGGGAGAATGTTAGGAGTGTGGGTTGATGTCCTCGGAGTACGAGCCCTAAAGATCGAAAGACTTGTGACCAATGTGAAGCAAAGGGAAGTCTTTGAGCTCAGCCCGTTTCTTCGCTGGAAGTGCATTTCTAGTGGTTTCTAAAACCGGACGAGCATTCACCAGTCGTTGGAAGCATTGGCCAACTTTTAGATTATTTTTAGTCGCACCTTAGTTCTCCCTCAAACGAGTTTGCTTCCCAACCTATACCTTGGGACAACGTGTTAGGTAGCATGCCAAAAGAGTGGGTTGAAGTCCTCGGAGTACGAGCCCCAAAGATCGAATGACTTATGACCAATACGAAGCAAAGGGAAGAAACCGCCGGAGGACTGCTTTTCACCCTAGGACGAGAAAACTGAGCCTGAGGCATTCTCACATGCATTTTCTTGGGACGAACACCGGAAGTCCTCGAGCTCAGCCCGTTTCCTCGTGCAAGTACATTTCTAGTGGTTTCTGACATCGGACGAGCGTTCACCACTCATTGGAAACATTGGCCAACTTTTGGACCTTTTTGGGTCGCAACTTAGTTCTTCCTCCAACGAGCTCTCTTCCCAACCTATACCTTGGGAAAACATGTCAGGGAGCATGTCAGTAGCATGGGTTGAAGTCTTCGGAGTACGAGCCCTTGAGATCGAAAGACTTACGACCAATACGAAGCGAAGGGAAGAAACCGTCGGGAGACTGCTTTTTACCCCAGAACGAGAAAACTGAATCCAGGGCATTCTCGCTCGCATTTTCGTGGGACAAAGACTAAAAGTCCTCGAGCTTATCTTGTTTCCTTTACTGCAAGTGAATTTTCAGTGGTTTCTAACACCGAACGAGCGTTCGCCACTCGTTGGAAGCATTGGCCATCTTTTGGATCGTTTCAGGACGCATCTTAGTTCTCCCTCCAACGAGCTCGCTTCCCGACCTATACCTTGGGAAAATGTGTCAGGAAGCATGCTACTAGTGTTGGTTGAGTCCTTGGAGTACGAGCCCTGAAGATCTACAGACTTATGACCAATACGAAGCAAAGCGAAAAAAACCATCGGGAGATTGCTTTTTACCCCAGAACGAGGAAACTGAGTCTGGGGCATTCTCGCTTGCATTTTCTTAGAGCAAAGAATTGAAGTCCTTGAGCTAAGCCCGTTTCCTTCGCTGCAAGTGCATTTCTAGTGGTTTCTGACACCGGACGAGCGTTCGCCACTCTAAGGAAGCATTGGCCATCTTTTGAACCGTTTTAGGTCGCAACTTAGTTCTCCCTCCAACGAGCTCACTTTTTGACCTATACCTTGGGAAAACATGTCAGGAAGCATGCCAAAAGTGTGGGTTGAAGTCCTGGGAGTTAGAGTCCCGAAGATCGGAAGACTTATGACCAGTACGAAGCAAAGGGAAGAAATTGTCGGGGTACTGCTAAACACCCAGGACGAGGAAACTGAGTTCGAGGCATTCTCACTCGCGTTTTCTTGGGACGAACATGGGAAGTCCTCAAGCTCGGCCCGTTTCCTTTGCTGCAAGTGCATTTTAGTGGTTTTTGACACCGGACGTACGTTCGCTGGTCTTTGGATGCATTGCCCAACTTTTGGACTGTTTTGGATCGCACCTTAGTCTTCGTCCAACGAGCTCACTTTTCGACCTATATCTTGGAAAAATGTGTCTGGGAGCATGTCAGGAGTGTTGGTTGAAGTCCTCGGAGTACGAGCCCCGAAGATCGAGAGATTTATGACCGATAAGATGCAAAGGGAAGAAACCGTCGGGGGGACCGCTTTTTACCCCATGATGGGAAAACTGAAGGCGGGGCATTCTCGCTCGCATTTTAATGGGATGAACACCAGAAGTTTTCGAGCTCAGCCTGTTTCTTTCGTTAAAAGTGCATTTCCAGTGGTTTCTGACACTGGACGAGCGTTCGCCACTCGTTGGAAGCATTGGCCATCTTTTGGACCGTTTTGGGTCCCATATTATTTCTCCCTCCTACGAGCTCTCTTTCCGACCTATACCACCTAAAACATGTAAGGGAGCATGTTAGGAGTGTGGGTTGGAGTCCTCATAGTATGAGTCCTGATGATCAAAAGACTTATGACCAATACGAAGCAAATGTAAGAAACCTTGGGAAAACGTCACAGGGAGCATGCCAGGAGTTTCGGTTGGAGTCCTTGAAGTACGAGCCCCGAAGATCGAAAGATTTATGACCGATACGATGAAAAGGGAAGAAACCGTCGGAGGGACTACTTTTTACCCCATGATGGGAAAATGAGTCTGGGGCATTATCGCTTGCATTTTCTTAGGACGAACACCAGAAGTCCTCGAGCTCAGACCGTTTCCTTTGCTGCAAGTGCATTTCCAGTGGTTTCTAACACCAACGAGCGTTTGCCACTCGTTGGAAGCGTTAGCCATCTTTTAGACCATTGTGGATCACACCTTAGTTCTCCCCCCAATGAGCTCGCTTCTCGACCTATACCATAGCAAAACGTGTCAGAGAGCATGCCAGGAGTGTGGGTTGAAGTCCTTGGCATATGAGCCCCAAAGATCGAATGACTTATGATCGATACGATGCAAATTGAAGAAACCGTCGGGGGACCGCTTTCTACGTCACGACGGGAAAATGGAGTTCGAGACATTGTCGTTCGCATTTTCTTGGGGCGAACACCGGATGTCCTCGAGCTAAGCTCGTTTCCTTCACTACGAGTATATTTTCAGTGGTTTCAGACACCGAAGGAGCGTTCGCGACTTGTTGGAAGCATTGGCCATATTTTTTACCGTTTTGGGTCGCACCTTAGTTCTCCCTACAATGAGCTCGCTTCCGACCGATACCTTGGGTAAACATGTTAGGGATCATTCCAGGAGTGTGGGTTGAAGTTCTCGGAGTACAAGCCCAGAAGATCGACAGACTTATGACCAATAAGAAAGCAAAGAGATGAAACCGTTCGGAGACTGCTTTTTACTCTAAGATGAGAAAACTGAGTCCGGGGCATTATCGCTGGCATTTTCTTTAGACGAAAATCAGAAGTCCTCGACCTCAGCCCGTTTCCTTCGCTACAAGTGCATTTCTTGTGGTTTCTGACATCGGACGAGCGTTCACTACTCGTTGGAAGCATTTTCCATCTTTTAGACTGTTTTGGGTCGCACCTTGGTTCTCCCTTCAACGAGCTCGCTTCCCAACCTATACTTTGGGAAAACATGTTCGGGAGCATGTCTGAAGTGTGGGTTGAAGTGCTCGGAGTATGAGCCACGAAGATCAAAAGACTTATGACCGATACGATGTAAAAGGAAGAAACTGTCGAGGATCGCTTTTCACCCCAGGACGAGAAAATTGAGTCCGGGACATTCTCGCTTGCGTTTTCTTGGGCCGAACACCGGAAGTCCTCGAGCTTAGCCCGAATCCTTCGCTGCAAGTGCCTTTTGTAGTGGTTTCTTACACTGGACGAGCATTCACCACTCGTTAGAATCATTGGCCATCTATTGGACCGTTTTGGGTCGCACCTTGGTTCTCGCTCCAACGAGCTCGCTTCCCGACCTATACCTTGGGAAAACATGTCGGGGAGCATGCGAGGAGTATGGATTGAAATCCTCGGAGTATGAGCACTGAAGATCGAAAAACTTATGACCAATACGAAGCAAAGGGAAGAAACCGTCGGAGGATCGCTTTGTACCCTAGGACGAGAAAACTGAGTCAGGGGCATTCTCGCTCGCATTTTCTTGTGAAGAACTTCAGAAGTCCTCGAGCGCTGCCCATTTCCTTTGCTGCAAATGCATTTCTAGTGGTTTCTGACACCGGACGAGCGTTGGCCACTCGTTGGAAGCATTGGTAATCTTTTGGACCGTTTTGTGTCGCACCTTAGTTCTCCCTCCAACGAGCTCGCTTCCCAACCTATACCTTTGGAAAACGTGTCGGGGAGCATGTGAGGAGTGTGGATTGAAGTCCTTGGAGTATGAGCACCAAAGATCGAAAAACTTATGACCAATACGAAGCAAAGGGAAGAAATCGTCATGGGACCGCTTTTTACCCCAGGACGAAAAAACTGAGTCCGGGACATTCTCACTCGCATTTTTATGGGATGAACACCGGAAGTCCTTGAGCTCAACTTGTTTCCTTCGCTGCATGTGCATTTCCAGTGGTTTTTGACACCGAACGAGCGTTCGCCACTCGTTGGAAGCATTGGCCATCTTTTAGACCGTTTTAGGTCGTACCTTAGTTCTCCCTCCAACGAGCTCGCTTCCAGACCTATACCTTAGGAAAACGTTTCAATGAGCTTGCCAGGAGTGTGGGTTAAAGTCCTTGGAGTACGAGCCCCAAGGATCGAAAGACTTATGACCAATATGAAGCGAAGGGAAGAAACATTCGGGGGACCGATTTTTACCCCAGGAAGAGAAAACAGAGTCCAGGACATTCTCGCTCGCATTTTCTTTGGACGAACACCGGAAGTCGTCGAGCGCGGCGCGTTTCCTTCATTGCAAATGCATTTCTAGTGGTTTCTGACACAGGACGAGCGTTCGCCACTTGTTGGAAGCATTGGCCATCTTTTGGACTGTTTTTGGTCGCACCTTAGTTCTCCCTCCAATGGGCTCGCTTCCTAACCTATACCTTGAGAAAACGTGTCAGGGAGCGTGCCAGAAGTGTGGGTTGGAGTACTCGGAGTACGAGCCCCGAAGATCAAAATACTTATGACCAATACGAATCAAAGGGAAGAGATCATTGGAGGATCACTTTTTACCCAAGACGAGAAAACTGAGTTCAGAGCATTCTTGCTCGCGTTTTCTTGGGACGAACACTGAAAGTCCTCGAGCTCAGCCCGTTTCCTTCGCTGCAAGTGCATTTCCAATGCTTTCTGATCGGACGAGGGTTCGCCACTCGCTGGAAGCATTGGCCATCTTTTGGACAGTTTTGGGTTGCACGTTAGTTCTCCCTTCAACGAGCTCGCTTCCCGACCTATACCTTGAGAAAACGTGTCAGGGAGCTTGCAAGGAGTGTGGGTTAAAGTCCTCAGAGTATGACCCCATAGATCGAAAGACTTATGACCAATACGAAGCGAAAGGAAGAAACAGTCGGGGGACCGCTTTTTACCCCAGGAAGAGAAACCTGAGTCTGGGGCATTCTCGCTCGCATTTTCTTTGGACAAACACTAGAAGTCCTCGAGCTTAGCCCGTCTCCTTCGCTGCAAGTGCATTTCCAGTGGTTTCTAACACCGGACGAGCGTTCACCACTCGTTAGAAGCATTGGCCATCTTTTGGAACGTTTTGGGTCGCACCTTAGTTCTCCCTCCAACGAGCTAGCTTCACAACCTATACCTTGAGAAAACGTGTAAGAGACAATGCCTGGAGTGTGGGTTGAAGTCCTTGGAGTACGAGCCCCGAAGATCGAAACACTTATGACCAATACGAAGCAAAGGAAAGAAATCATTGGAGGATCGCTTTTTACCTAGGACGAGAAAACCTAGTCCGGGGTATTCTCACTCGCGTTTTCCTGGGACAAACACTGAAAGTCCTCAAACTCAGCCCGTTTCTTTTGCTGCAAGTGCATTTCCAGTGGTTTCTTACATCGAACGATTGTTCGCCACTGGTTGGAAGCATTGGCCATCTTTTGGACCGTTTTGGGTCACACCTTAGTTCTCCCTCCAACGAGCTCGCATCCCGACACATTGGAAAAATGTGCTAGGGAGCATGCCAGGAGTGTTGGTTGAAGTCCTCGAAGTACGAGCCTCGAAGATCGAAACACTTATGACCAATACGAAGCAAAGGGAAGAAACAACGGAGGAAATTGAGTATGGGGCATTCTCGCAGGCATTTTCTCGGAACGAACAACGAAAGTCCTCGAGCTCAAGTGGTTTTTTTACTCCGGACGAGCGTTTGCCACTCATTGGAAGCATTGGCCATCTTTTGAACCGTTTTGGGTCACACCTTAGATCTCCCTTCAACGAGCTCGCTTCCCAACCAATACCTTCGAAAACCATCTTAGGGAGCATGCCAGGAGTGTGGATTGCATACCTCGTAGTACGAGCCCCGAGGATTGAAAGACTTATGAGCAATACGAAGCAAGGGGAAGAAACCGTCGGGGACTGATTTATACCCTTAGACGAGGAAACTGAGTCCAGAGCATTCCCGCTCACGTTTTCTAGGGACGATCACCAGAAGTCCTCGAGCTCAGCCCGTTTTCTTCATTGCGAGTGCATTTTTAGTGGTTTCTGTCACTGGACGAGCGTTCGCCACTCGTTGGAAGCATTGGGCATCTTTTGGACCATTTTGGGTCGCACGTTAGTTCTCCCTCCAACGAGCTCGCTTCCCGACCTATACCTTGGGAAAATGTTTTAGGGACCTTGCCAGGAGTATGGGTTAAAGCCCTCGGAGTATGTGCCCCGAAGATCGAAGAACTTATGACCAATACAAAGCAAAGGGAAGAAATCGTCAGGAGACCGCTTTTACCCTAGGACGAAAAAACTGAGTCCGAGCATTCTCGCTCGCATTTTTAAGGGATGAACACCGGAAGTCCTCGAGCTCAACCTGTTTCCTTCCCTGCAAGTGCATTTCCAGTGGTTTTTGACACCAGACGAGCTTTCACCACTTGTTAGAAGCATTTACCGTCTTTTGGACCGTTTTTAGGTCGCACCTTAGTTCTCCCTCCAACGAGCTCACATCTCGACACATTGGAAAAATGTGTCAAGGAGCATGCCAGGAATGTGGGTTGAAGTCCTCAGAGTACGAGCCCCGAAGATCGAAAGACTTATGGCCAATGCAAAGCAAAGGGAAGAAACCGTCTGGGACCGCTTTCTACCACTGGATGAGAAAACTGAGTTTGGAGCTTTCCCGCTCATGTTTTCTTGGGACGATCACCGGAAGTCTTCCAGCTCGGCCCGCTTCCTTCATTGCAAGTGCATTTCCAGTGGTTTCTGACACCGGACGAGCATTCACCACTCGTTGGAAGTATTAGCCATCTTTTGGACCGTTTTGGGTCTCACCTTAGTTCTCTCTCCAACGAGCACGCATCTCGACCTATACCTTGGGGAAACGTGTCAGGGAGCATGCCAGGAGTGTGGGTTGAATTGCTCGGGGTGTAAACCTTGAACATCGAAAGACTTATTGATGGAAAAAATTAAAGTACTAGAGACATGGAGCAGCGAATGAAATAGATCATGCTTTACTCTATATGCATCTAAACGATTTAAAAGTTAACATGCATCTACGATGCGATGAACCTAAACGAAAGGAGAGGAAGGTAAACAATGTACTTACCTTTGCACGTAAATTATTTCAAATCTTATCAACACCTAATCAATTTATTAAATCTTTAATGCAATTAATGGCTTCAAATTCATAATAATTTTCCACATTTCCCATTAACCGTTTAATTCATAAAGTAATTAGCCAAAGGAGCATTTTGGTCATTTGACCAATTTAAGTCAAAGTCAAACTTTAACTTTTCTTAGTCCAAAGTCAACTTGTTGAATTTTTACTATTTTTCTCGTCTTGACTAATTCTAACCTCCCGAGTGTGAATCCGTATTCATTTTTCTAAAATTCAAATCATATTTGAATATAAATTCGGTCGAAATTCAAAATCAACATGTTGACTTTTGACCGTTTTCTAAACTTTTCGAGCTTTTAAATATGAATCTATATTCATATTTATTTAAATCATATTTAAACACAAAACTTAGGTATATTTCTACCGACTTATATCTTATATATCTATTGGTTTCTCTCTCTTATTCGAACAATTCGAATTACTTCAACATACTTGTTCTTAGTTGAATCCATGTGAGCTAGTATGGGAACCTAATGAACCTATAGATCATTGGCTCCAACGATCCGAGATTAACTGGCTAAACTCTTTTAGACCAAAGTTAATCAACATTTGTTAACTAAAGAGTCATTCCACTAAAGACTCTTAGTTGCACTCCCTCACTATAGATATATTTCTATCCACCTAATATGACCATAATAGGTAAGTCGATCCTTCACAAGTTGTTCGTAATCTTGGCTGGATCAAAATACCATTTTACCCCCGAGATTACATCTTGCTCCTTAAGACCCACTGATCCACTATTGAACAATTGGTTGAAGGTCCAACCTATAAACTAGAATCCTTCTCAGGCCAATGAGAAGGTGGGGCCCCTTGTTCAAGACTTGGATTCAATCCTTAAGAGAACAACCTATCTACTATCCCAGAAGTGAATTCCATCTTGCATCCTATGTCCCTAGCTATCCACTCGGTCTTACCCCTGAAATGGGAGGCTTATTGGGCCAGCGATGTTGAGCTATCCTCATCTATGCAGATCTAAGGATACTACCGAATGAACAGAAGTTCATAGTTAGCTCAGGATTAAGATCAAGTTACCTAGGTCATCATAAATGAAATAGTCAGTTTATAGTTTACGGCTTTATAACTAAAAGTGACTACTTCGTGGTTCCATTTTTATGCAAACCTTTTACATAGGACGCCTCCACTCCCATGTCTCTACATGAACGATCCAGGATTACATTGTTTGTACTAACTACGGAGCAGGCCGCATCCATACTGTTTATCCAGAATAAGGCGCCAACCTTATTCATACACTATAGACCATTTGGGCTATTAACTTGAACTTAATCCAGGTTTATGTCTCCACATAAAGTTCAAGTATATATGACAAACTAGTAAATAGCCTCGGGACCTTAAAAATTATTGGTTTTAAGATTATAGTATTCAATAATAAATTTTATTAAATCAAATAACAAAGTATGAGTTTTAGGACACAAATTCCAACAAACTCCCACTTGGACTAAAACTTCAAGTAAGTTAGAATTTTATAATGAGAGAAAAGTATATATACATGAGTACACGAGAAAAGTACATATATAAACCAGGGCATAATCCCAATAAGTCTCCCACTTGTCCTAGTTTACAAACTACGTAGACCTAAACCATGTAGGTGGCTCTCAAACACTTTAGCCGTGAGAGCTTTTGTAAACGGATCAGCCATGTTTTGCTCAGAGGAGATTTTTGTTACTATAACGTCTCCTCGATGTACAATTTCCTTGATAAGATGGTACTTTCGTTCAATGTGCTTTCCATGTTTATGACTTCTAGGGTCTCATAAATTTGCAACTGCACCACCGTTGTCACAACACAAGGTGATTGGCAAATGCATATTTGGAACAACTTCCAAATCTGTTAAGAACTATTTGGATAGCAAGAACATATTGTGCATTTCCAAAATCTTTCATCTGAAATTGCGTAGCTAGCCATTCGTAAATATCAGTTAGATGACCTACATCATTCCCAACGAGTAGAATTTCATCTACATACAGAACTAAGAATGCTACAGTAGAATTGATGATCCTTTTGTAAACACAAGGTTCATCAACATTCTGTTCAAAACCATAAGATATTCTTGGATCTAGAAGCTTTTTTTAATCCATAAATAGATTTTTGAAGCTTACAAACTTTTTGTTCTTGATCCTTTTGTGTAAACCCCTCTGGTTGGACCGTATAAATACTCTCTTCAAGATTACCATTCAAAAAGGCTGTCTTGACATCCATCTGCCAAATTTCATAATCATAAGAAGTGGCGATGGACAAGAGTATTCGTATCGACTTTATCATGGAAAGAGGAGAGAAAGTTTCTTCATAATTTATTCCCTTCTTTTGTGTGTAACCTTTTGCCACTAGTCGAGCTTTTAAAGTCTGAACTTTACCAGCTTGGTCTCGTTTTCTCTTGTAGATCCATTTACAACCAATAGGTCTTACATCATTTGGTTGATCTACTAGAGTCCAGACAGAATTGGAATACATAGATTCCATTTCGAGGTCCATGGCTTTGATCCATTGGTCAGAGTCTACATCATTCATTGCCTGTTTAAAGGTCAATGGATCCTCTATCCCATCATCAGGTATGATGAATTGAGCTTCACTTAAACCCAAATAGTGGTCAGGTTGTCGTATAACCCTCCCACTACAGCGAGGTTCTCCCAACTCTTGAGAAGGATGTATTTGACCAATATTTCTAGTTTTATCTACTACTTTAGTAGATGAACTAGGTCTTTCTGTAGAATTCTTGAAAATTTCTTCTAATACTAGTTTACTGCGAGTCTGATGATTTCTTATGTGGTCTTCCTCTAAGAACGTAGCATTTGTCGACACAAATACTTTATTTTCTTGAGGATCGTAAAATAAACCATCTCTTGATTCTTTTGAATAACCTACAAATAGGCATAATTTTGAACGATGTTATAATTTTTTAGGGTTTTGTACCAACACATGTGTTGGACATCCCCAAATTCTAAAGTGACGTAAACTACTTTTACGCCCTTTCCATAGCTCATAAGGTGTTTCAGAAACAATTTTAGAGGGAACGTTGTTCAAAATATAGATAGTTGTTTCTAAAGCATATCCCCAAAAAGAATCTGGCAACACAGCAAAACTCATCATAGAGTAAACCATGTCAAACAAAGTTCGGTTTCTTCTTTCTGTACATTGTTCTGCTGAGGTGTACTAGGTGCAGAGAGTTGTGATTGGATTCTATGTTCTATCAAATAGTCTTGGAATCACAAATCCATATACTCTCCACCTCGATCTGATCGAAATGTCTTTATTGTTTTACCTGATTCATTTTCAACTTCAGTCTTATATTCTTTGAATTTTTCAAAAGAATTAGACTTGTTCTGAATTAGGTAAACATGACCATACTTAGAATAATCATCAATAAAGCTGATGAAATATTCGTATCCTTCTCGAGCCTTGACATTCATTGGTCCACAAAGGTTCGAATGTACGAGTTCTAAAGGGGTTTTGGCTCTAAAACCTTTTCCAGTAAAAGATCTTTTGGTCATTTTTCCTTTAAGACAGGAATCAGATGAAGGTAAAAAGTTATCTTCTAACTGATTTAGAAGTCCAATCTTAACCAATCTCCCAATCCTATTGAGATTAATGTGACCGAGTCTTAAGTGCCATAAGAAGGCATTGGAAGAAACTTTTTGTCTTTTATTTTGAGTTTTAACTGTTTTAAACATCTCAATATTTAAGACAAAATTTGCTCGTGTTGGTCTTAAATTATATAAGTTGTTTTCAAGTATAGCAGAACAAATGTGAATAACTTTTCTTAAAATGAACGCTTCATTAATTTCAAAAGATATTTTATACATATGTTCTATTAAACAAGAGATAGATATCAAATTCCTCTTCATTTGAGGTGCATATACAAGACATTCTTGAGTAGAATATATCTATCATTAAAAAATAACTTTAAATCTCCCACTGCTTTAGCTGAGACCATTTCTCCAGTTCCAACTTTGAGAGTGATCTCGCCCTCAGAAAGCCTTTTCCAAGAACTAGTTTCCTGAAATGAGAAACAAATATGATTAGTGGCTCCTGAATCTAATATCTAGGTAGAATTTTCATTTTCCACTAAACATGTTTCAAGAACAAGTAAATCATATTTACCTTGTGCTTCTTTCTCTGCTTTTTTCTAAGCAAGGTATTTTAGGCAGTTTCTCAGCCAGTGCCCATTTCACCACACTGGTAACATTTACCTTTTTCTGTAATCTTCTTTACCTTGTTTTGCTTGGGAGTCTTCCCCTTTCCTTTCTTTTCAATCTTTCGATTGGGTTTTGATGGTCCAGTTTTAGATCTAGAGGACGATCCTCTTTTGAATTTTCCTTTTGTAGTAGCAACATTTGCTTCTACTTCTTTTCCCTTACCCTTGGTAAGATTTTGGAATTGCTGGAGCTCATTCAAAAGGGTTGTTAGGTTAAATCTATCTTATTCAGGGACGCATTCGTTTGGAATGGTATGAAGCTCTTCGGAAGAGATTCTAAGATAAAGCTAACTTGATTAACCTCATTGATGGCACCTCCATTTACTTCAGCAATATTGAAGTGCATCTTCATGTCCAAGACATGTTCTCTAACAGAGGTCCCCTCCTTCATACGCTTAGTGTAAATGTATTTGACTGTCTCGTGTCTTAGGGACCACTCTGGTTGCCCAAACATTCCTTTCAAAGAATCCATAATTTCTTTAGTCGTGGCTAAGGATTCATGCTTCTTTGCTAAAACATCTGACATGCAAGCAAGAATGTAGACACGGGCTTTCTCATTTGCTTTTATCCATTGATCATATGCTTTTCGACTAGCTCGGTTTGCATTTCAGGTCGGGGTTTGAGGACATTCCTTAGTTAAGACAAATCTTAAATCATCAAAAACTAGTATTGTGTTAAGATTTGATTTCCATGCTGCATAGTTATCGCCATTAAGTTTTTCGGAAGCTAATAGTTGAACTATTGAGCTATTCATGCTGAAAAACAAACATACTTTGTTTAGAAACAATGATCTAAATAAACCAATCAATTTAGCAAAACTTTAAATAAAATACCCTCTTATTATGTTTTGCAACGATAATTCAAAGGTTCAGAATAACCTCTACCTAGGGGTAGCCGATTACTCGTCCTTTGAATCAAGACGATCTTGACCAAATGCTAACTCACAAATATCTCACATTTAGTTACCATTTACTTCGGTCAAGAATATACTAACTATTTTAGTAATTCTTGTAAGTGTGATCCTCCATTTTTTCTTCTCAGAGATGAGAATTATTATGCTCCCGAAGGTGGAAAGACAATATAAAAACTTATCTAAGAGACCCTATCGATATATGAAGTTCGCGGTGTTCCGAATCCTATAATACGGCACTTCGAAGGGAACATCAGTACAGGGCAGACAAGCAGGCGCATTATAGGAATCTCACGGCGCGACCCAATGGAAGAGACCGTGGGATGTATTGTCATATATCCCTGACCCACTTACTATGAACTACTTCCCCCATTCACCTTGTTCATAGCTCATGCAAACACTCTCCGAAGAGAGTCCGCTCCTATGCACGGCCCAAAGCCATGCATGAACCTCACGGTATGAACTCTTGGGGACGCTAGAGCTAAAAGTACGATACTTTTCTCTAGCTAAAGTGTTCTAAATAATTTTTGGATAATTTATTCAGGATTTAATTTAGGCTAACTTAAACAAATCCTAAATCTAGGTAAAACATCCAAGTATAATATTTATACTAGATTTCAACCTACGATGTCTAGGTGATAAACAAATTTTATTACCTTACATCTCTCACCCATGCTCATAAAACTAGGTTAACTAGGCTAAAAAACGGATTACGATCTCCTGGTAGGAGGTGTTCCATAAACCATCAACTTAAAAACCTCCAATCCTTAGTCATCTTATCTGACTTGTTGACGATCAAATCAGGTGAGGCTCTTGTAACTTAGTTTTTACAAGATATCGACCTAAATCTAATTTTGAAAGATATGGTATTAACATAGGTGAGCATGCATCTTATGTTTATTATAGATTTTAAAGTCTAATTTCATTTTATAACAATTATAAAACCCTTAGACTAACCTATAATCATTCAACTAGAAAAAACAAATTAATATGGTTTTGCAATAATTGAATAATTTTGTTAAATAAAATTTAATAAAATTAATTCAATTATCTTTTAAATTAATCAAATTAATTTAACCATTAATTAATCATATTAATTAATTTCCATATTAATTTTCTCAACATGCATGTACATGTTCACCTATGGTGGGATTTTAAAACTATATGTCATACAATATGCACATAAAATTTTAGTAATAATTAAACCAAACATCACATGCAAGAATAATTAAAACAACCTAAAATAGATTGATTTTTGGCTCTCTAAATTAAGTTAAAACTAAATTATTACAATAATTATTTGATGGAGTACAATAATCAATTGATAACAATTGCACGATCGTTGAGCAGGTAACGACATTCATAAGCATACGTGATCGTTTAGCAAAGCATACGCGATCGTTTAGCAGACTATATGCAATCGTTTATAGGTACCAGCAACATGCGTACCATACACAATCGCTTAGCATGTACACGATCGTTTAAGCGCTTAGCATTACACATACCTTATGCGATCGATTAGCGGATATACAATCACTTCAGAGGTAAACGATCATTTAGCGCTAGCATAACACGTACCTTACACGATCGCTTATCGTGTGTACGATCACTTATTACACAAACGATACGCGTACCTTACGTGATCGTTTAGCATGTAAACAATAAAGTCATCTCAACATGACATGTGTACTATAGCGATCGTTTAGCTGGTAAGCCCGATGTTCACTGGCCAAAGCGATACGCATACCATATGCGATCGTTGAGAGGGTGAACGATAGGCTTGATTCATCTCCTTCTGAGCTTCTTAAACAACATCATCTTCTTCCCGCATGTAAGAATAACAGTCTAATCTCAACTCTAATGACTCCAATAAATTACAGACTCCTTGCAAAATTAAAATAAGCCACCGACATGGCTAATTACAAAGATTAAAGCAAATAAAAAACTTAACTTAGAGCCAAAACCAAAACTAATCTATTTTAGTTTAACCATAACAATTTATCATATAAATTATAAGAACCCACCATATGCATATGAGTGAAGCTAAGCATGCTCTGATACCACATGATGGAAAAAATTAAAGCACTAGAGACATGCAGCAACGGAAGATATAGATGATGCTTTACTCTATATGCATCTAAACGATTTAGAAGTTAACATGCATCTACGATGCGATGAACCTAAACGAAGAGAGAGGAAGGTAAATGATGTACTTACCTTTGTAGTTCTCAACTTCTTCTTTGGTCCAAAACTTCTTCTCTTCCTGAAAATCACGAACAAGGACAACCACCAAGCTTACCTACTATGCTCAAGACCAAGAACGGAGTTGTGGGACTTGGTTATGCGAAAAGAATTTTTAGAGAGAGATGGGAGTCAATCATTTAGGTGTTTTTCCAGAAAAAACCTCATTATTTTCTCATTCGGTAATGAGAAGTTTTACATGAAATTTACATGCAAATTGCATGTAAATTATTTCATATCTTATCAACACCTAATCAATTCATTAACTCTTTAATAAAATTAGTGGCTTCAAATTCATAATAATTTACCATATTTCCCATTAACCGTTTAATTAATAAAGTAATTACCCAAAGGGGCATTTTGGTCATTTGACAAACTTAAATCAAAGTCAAACTTTAACTTTTCTTTGTCAAAAGTCAACTTGTTGACTTTTTACTATTTTTCCCATCTTGACTAGTTCTAACCTCCCGAGTATGAATCCGTATTCATTTTTCTAAAATTCAAATCATATTTGAATATAAATTCAGTCGAAGTTCAAAATCAACATGTTGACTTTTGACCGTTCTCTAAACTTTTCAAGCTTTTAAATATGAATCCATATTCATATTTATTTAAATTATATTTAAACACAAAACTTAAAGTTTATTTCTACCGACTTATATATTTGTCGATTCCTCTCTCTTATTCAAACAATTTGAATTACTTCAACATACTTGTTCTTAGTTTAATCCATATGAGCTAGTAGAGGAACCTAATGGACCTGTAGATCATGGGCTCCAAAGATCTAAGATTAACTGGCTAAACTCTTTTAGACCAAAGTTAATCAACATTCGTTAACTAAAGAGTCATTCCACTAAAGACTCTTAATTGCACTCCCTTCACTATAGATATATTTCTGTCCACCTGATATAACTATAATGGGTAAGTCGATCCTTCACATGTTGTTTGTAATCTTGGCTAGGCCAAAATACCATTTTACCCCTAAGATTACATCTTGTTCATTAAGACCCACTGATCCACTATTGAAAATTGGTTTAAGGTCCAACCTATAAACCATAATCCTTCTCAGGCCAATGAGAAGGTGGGACCCCTTGTTCAAGACTTGGATTTAGTCCTTAAGGGAACAACCTATCTACTATCCCAAAAGTGGGTAGGAGTGAATTCCATCTTGCATCCAATGTCCCAAGCTATCCACTCGGTCTTACCCCTGAAATGAGAGGCGTATTGGGCCATCGATGTTGAGCTGCCCTCACCTATGCATATCTAAGGATACTACCGAATAAACAGAAGTTCATAGTTAGCTCAGGATTAAGACCAAGTTACCTAGGTCATCATAAATGAAATAGTCAGTTTATAGTTTACGATGTTATAACTAAAAGTGCCTACTTCGTGGTTCCAGTCTTATGCAAACCTTTTACATAGGACTCCCCCACTCCTATGTCTCAACATGAACGATTCAGGATTATATCGTTTTTACTAACTATGGAGCGGGCTTAATCCATGTTTATGTCTCTACATAAAGTTTAAGTATATAAGACAGACTAGTAAATAGCCTCGGGATATTAAAAATTATTGGTTTTAAGATTATAGTATTCAATAATAAAGTTTATGAATCAAATAACAAAGTATGAGTTTTAGGACACAAATTCCAACACTTATGACCAATACGAAGCAAAGGGAAGAAACTGTCAGAGGAACGCTTTTTACTTCCAGACGAGGAAACTAAGTCTGGGGCATTCTCTCTGGCATTTTCTTGGGACGTACACTGGAAGTCCTTGACCTCAGCCCGTTTCTTACATTACAAGGGCATTTCCAGTGGCTTTTGACACATGACGAGCGTTCGCCACTTGTTGGAAGTATTGAAAATCTTTTGGACCGTTTTCGATCGCACCTTAGTTCTCCCTCCAACGAGCTTGCATCCCGAATTATACCTTGGGAAAACGTGACAGGGAGCATGCCAGGAGTGTGGGTTGAATTCCTCAGAGTACGAGCCTCAAAGATCGAAAGACTTATGACCAATACGAAGCAAAGGGAAGAAACTGTTAGAGCATCGCTTTTTACCCACAGACGGGGAAACTGAGTCTGGATCATTCTCGCTCGCGCTTTCTTGGGATGAATATCGGAAGTCCTCGAGCATAGCCCATTTCCTTCATTACAAGTGAATTTCTAGTGGTTTCTGACACTGGACGAGCGTTCGCCACTCGTTGGAAGCATTGACCATCTTTTGGACCGTTTTGGATCGTACCTTAGTTCTCCCTCAAAGGAGCTCGCATCCCGACCTATACCTTAAGAAAACGTGTCAGGGAGCATTCTAGGAGTGTGGATTGAAGTCCTCCGAGTACAATCCTCGAAGATCCAAAGACTTATGACCAATAAGAAGCATTGGGAAGAAACCGTCACGAGATCGCTTTTTACACATGGACGAGGAAACTGAGCCCGGGGCATTCTTGCTCGCATTTTCTTGGGACGAATATTAGAAGTCATTGAGCTTATCCCAATTGCTTCGTTGCAAGTGTATTTCCAGTGGTTTCTGACACTGGACGAGCATTCGCCACTCGTTGGAAGCATTGCCCATCTTTTGGACCGTTTTGGATCGCACCTTAGTTTTCCCTCCAACGAGCTCGCATCCTGACCTATACCTTGGGAAAACGTGTCAGGGAGCATGCCAGGAGCGTAGGTTGAAGTCCTCCGAGTACAATCCTCGAAGATGGAAAGACTTGTGAGCAATAAGAAGCAAAGGGAAGAAATCGTTTTTTACCCCCGGACGAGGAAATTGTGTGAGGGGCATTCTCGCTCGCATTTTCGTGGAATGAACACCGAAAGTCCTCAAGCTCAGTCCGTTTCCTTCGCTGCAAGAGAATTTCCAGTTGTTTCTGACGCCAGACGAGCGTTCGCCACTCGTTGGAAGCATTGGCCATGTTTTGGATCGTTTTAGGTCGCACCTTGGTTCTCCCTCCAACGAGCTCGCTTCCCGACCTATACCTTGGGAAAACGTGTCAGGGAGCATTCCAAGAGTGCGCGTTGAAGTCCTCGGAGTATGAACCCCAAAGATCGAAAGACTTATGACTAATACGAAGCAAAGGGAAGAAACCGTCGGGGGACCGCTTTTTAGCCCCGGACGAGAAAACTGAGTCTGGGCCATTCTCGCTCGCGTTTTCTTGGGACGAATATCGGAAGTCCTCGAGCTTATCACATTTCCTTTGTTGCAAGTGTATTTCCAGTGGTTCCTGACAGCAGACGAGTATTCCGCACTCATTGGAAGCATTGGCCATCTTTTGGACCGTTTTGGGTCGCACCTTAGTTCTCCCTCCAACGAGCTCGCTTCCCAATCTATACCTTGGGAAAACGTGTCAGGGTACATGCCAGAAGTGTGGGTTGAATTCCTTTGAGTACGAGCGTCGAAGTTTGAAAGATTTCTAACCAATACGAAGCAAAGGGAAGAAACCTTGGGAAAATCGCTTTTTACCCTAGGACGAGAAAACTGAGTCTGGGCATTCCGCTCACGTTTTCTTGGGACGAAAACTTAATTCCTCGAGCTCAGCCTATTTCTTTTGCAGCAAGTGCATTTCCAGTGGTTTCTGACACCGGACGAGCGCTTGCCATTTGTTGAAAGCATTGGCCATCTTTTAGACTGTTTTAGCTAGCATCCCGACCTATAGATTGGGAAAACGTGACAGACCTATAGATTGGGAAAACGTGACAGAAAGCATTCCATGAGTGTGGGTTGATGTCCTTGGAGTACGACCCTTGAAGATCGAAAGACTTATGACCAATACGAATTAAAGGGAAGCAACCGTCGAGGGATCGCTTTTTACCCCCGGATGAGGAAACTGAGTCTTGGGGATTCTAGCTCGCATTTTCTAGGGACGAACACCGGAAGTCCTCGAGCTCAGCCCGTTTCCTTTGCTGCATGTGCATTTTAGTGGTTTTTGACACGGGACAAGTGTTCGCTAATCTTTGGAAGCATTGGCCAACTTTTTGACTGTTTTGGGTCGCACCTTAGTTCTGCCTCCAACGAGCTCGCTTTCCGACCTATAGCTTAGGAAAACGTGTTAGGGAACATGCCAGGAGTGTAGGTTAAGTCCTCGGAGTACGAGCCCCGAAGATCGGAAGAATTATGACCAATACAAAGCAAAGGGAAGAAACCGTCGGGGGACTGATTAACGCTTCAGGACGAGAAAAACTGAGTCCAGGGCATTCTCGCTCACGTTTTCTTGGAACAAACACCAGAAGTCCTCGAGCTCGGAGGACCGCTTTTTACCCCAGGACGAGAAAACTGAGTCCGGGGCATTCTCGCTCGCGTTTTCTTGGGACAAAGACTAGAAGTCTTCGAGCTCAGCTGTTTGCTTCACTTCAAGTGAATTTTTAGTGGTTTCTGACACCGAACGAGCGTTCGCCACTCGGTGGAAGCATTGACCATCTTTTGGATAGTTTTGGGTCGCAACTTAGTTCTCCCTCCAACGAACTCGCTTCCCGACCTATACCTTGGAAAAACGTGTTAGGGAACATGCCAGTAGTATGGGTTGAAGTCCTCGGAGTACGAGCCATAAAGATCGAAAGACTTACGACGAATACGAAGCAAAGGGAAGAAACTGTTGGGGACCGCTTTTTACCCCAAGACGAGAAAACTGAGTCTGGGGCATTCTCGCTCGCATTTTCTTGGGACAAAGACTGGAAGTCCTCAAACTCAGCCCGTTTCCTTTGCTGCAAGTGAATTTTCAGTGGTTTATGACACCGAGCGAGCGTTCACCACTCTGTGGAAGCATTGGCAATCTTTTGGACCGTTTCGGGTCGCACCTTAGTTCTCCCTCCAACGAGCTCGCTTATTGACCTATACCTTGGAAAAACGTGTCAGGTAGCATGCCAGGAGTGTGGGTTGAAGTCCTCGGAGTACATGGCCCAAAGTTCGAAGGACTTATGACGAATACTAAGCAAAGGGAGGAAACCGTCGGACGACCACTTTTTACCCCAGGACGAGAAAATAGAGTCTAGGGCATTCTCGCTTGCATTTTTTAGGGACGAACATTGAAAGTCCTCGAGCTCAGCCCATTTCCTTCGCTGCAAGTGCATTTATAGTGGTTTTTTACACCGGACGAGCCTTCGCCACTCGTTCTAAGTGGCCATCTTTTGGATCGTTTTGGGTCGCAACTTAGATCTCCCTCCAACGAGCTCGCTTCCCGACCTATACCTTTGGAAAATGTGTGAGGGAACATGCCAGGAGTGTGGGTTGAAGTTCTTGGAGTACGAGCACCAAAGATCGAAAGACTTATGACCGATACGATGCAAAGGGAAGAAACCGTCGGGGAACCGCTATTTACCCTGGACGAGAAGACTGAGTCCGGGGCTCTCTCGCTTGCATCTTCTTGGGACAAAGACCGGAAGTCCCTGAGCTCAGCCCGTTTCTTTTGTTGCAAGTGAATTTTCAGTGGTTTTTGACGTCGGACGAGCGTTCGTCACTCGGTGGAAGCATTTCCAATCTTTTTGACCGTTACGGATCGTACCTTAGTACTCCCTCCAACGAGCTCGCTACTTGACCTATAACTTGGGAAAATGTGTTAGACAGCATGCCATGAGTGTGGGTTGAAGTCCTCAGAGTACGTGACCAAAGATCGAAGGACTTATGACGAATACGAAGCGAAGGGAGAAAACCGTCGAGCAACCGCTTTTTACCCCAGGACGAGAAAACTAAGTCCGCCGCATTCTAGCTTGCATTTTCTTGGGATGAATACTGGAAGTCCTCGAGCTCAGCCCGTTTCCTTCGCAGTAAGTGCATTCTAGTGGTTTCTGACACCGAACGAGCGTTCGCCACTCGTAGCTAGCATTGGCCATCTTTTGGACCGTTTTGGGTCGCAACTTAGTTCTCCCTCCAACAAGCTCACTTTTCGACCTATACCTTGGGAAAATGTGTCAGGGAGCATGCTAAGAGTGTGGGTTGAATTCCTCGGAGTACGAGCCTCGAAGATCGAAAGACTTATGACCAATACGAAGTAAACGAAAGAAACCGTCGGGGGACTGCTTTTCAGCCCAGGACGAGAAAAATGAGTCTGAGGCATTCTCGCTCGCACTTTCTAGGAATAAACACCAGAAGTCCTCGAGCGCAACCCGTTTCCTTCGCCACTTGTTGGATGCATTGGCCATCTTTTGGATCGTTTTGGGTCGCAACTTAGATCTCCCTCCAAGGAGCTCGCTTCTCGACCTATACCTTGGCAAAATGTGTTAGGGAACATGCTAGTAGCGTAGGTTGAAGTCCTCGGAGTACGAGCCCTGAAGATCGAAATACTTACGACCAATACGAAGAAAATGGAAGAAATCATCGGGACCGCTTTTTACCCCAAGACAAAAAAATGAGTCCGGGGCATTCTTACTCACATTTTCTTGGGACAAGGACTGGAAGTACTCGAGCTTCGCCCGTTTCCTTTGCTACAAGTGAATTTTCAGCAGTTTCTGACACAGAATGAGCGTTCGCCACTCGGTGGAAGCATTGGTAATCTTTTGGACCGTTTCGGGTCGCACCTTAGTTCTACCTCCAACGAGTTCGCTTCTTGACCTATACCTTGGGAAAAATTGTCAGGTAGCATGCCAAGAGTGTGGGTTGAAGTCCTCGGAGTACGTGCCCCAAAGATCGAAGGACTTATGACGAATACGAGGCAAAGGTAAGAAACCGTCGGGAGACAACATTTTACCCCAGGTCGAGAAAACTAAGTTCGAAGTATTCTCGCTCTCATTTTCATTGGACGAACACTGGAAGTCCTCGAGCTCAGCCCATTTCCTTCGCTGTAAGTGCATTTCTAGTGGTTTCTGACACCGGACGAGCGTTCGCCACTCGTAGGAAGCATTGGCCATCTTTTGGACTGTTTTGGGTCTCAATTTAGTTCTCCCTTCAACGAGCTCACTTCCCGACCTATACCTTGGGAAAACGTGTCAGGGAGCATTCCAGAAGTGTGTGTTGATGTCCTCGGAGTATGAGCCCCGAACGTCGAAAGACTTATGACCAACACGAAGCAAAGGAAAGAAACCGTCGGGGTACTGCTTAACACCCCGGACGAGGTAACTGAGTCTCGGCATTCTCCCTCGTGTTTTCTTAGGACGAACATTGGAAGTCCTCGAGCTCAGCCCGTTTCCTTTGCTTCTAGTGCATTTTAGTGGTTTTTGACACTGGAGGAGAATTTGTTACTCTTTGAAAGCATTGGCCAACTTTTGGATTATCTTGGATCGCTTTTCGACCTATATTTTGGGAAAACGTGTCAGGGAGCATGCCATGAGTGTAGGTTGAAGTCCTCGGAATACGAGCCCCAAAGATCGGAAGACTTATGACCAATACGAAGCAAAGGGAAGAAACTGTTGAGGGACTACTTAACACCCCTGGACGAGAAAAATGAGTATGGGGCATTCTCGCTCGTCTTTTCTTAGGAAAAACACCGAATGTCCCCGAGATCAGTCCGTTTCCTTCGGTGCAAGTGTATTTCAAGTGGTTTCTGACACCGGATGAGCGTTCGCCACTCGTTGGATGCATTGACATCTTTTGAACCGTTTTGGGTCGCACCTTTGTTCTCCCTCCAACGAGCTCTCTTCCCGATCTAAACCTTGGGAAAACGTGTCAGGGAGCATGCCAGAAGTGTCGGTTGAAGTTCTCGGAGTACGAGCACCAAAGATCGAAAGACTTATGACTGATGCAATGCAAAGGGAAGAAACCGTCGGGGAACCGCTTTTTACCCTGGACGAGAAAACTGAGTCCGAGGTTTTCACGCTCGCATTTTCTTGGGACAAAGATTGGAAGTCCTTGAGCACAGCCCGTTTCCTTTGCTGCAAGTGAATTTTCAGTGGTTTTTGACACCGGACGAGCGTTCGCTACTCGGTGGAAGCATTGACAATCTTTTGGACCGTTCCGAGTCGCACCTTAGTACTCCCTCCAACGAGCTTGCTTCTTGACCTATATCTTGGAAAAATGTGTCAGGTAGCATGCCAGGAGTTTTGGTTGAAGTCCTCGGAGTACGTGCCCCGAAGATCGAAGGACTTATGACGAATACGAAGCGAAGGGAAGAAACCGTCGGGCAACCGCTTTTTACCCCAAGACGAGAAAACTAAGTTCACAGTATTCTCGCTTGCCTTTCCTTGGGATGAATTTTGAAAGTCCTCGAGCTCAGCTCATTTCCTTCGCAGCAAGTGCATTTCTAGTGGTTTCTAAAACCGAACGAGCGTTCGCCACTCGTAGCAAGCATTGACCATCTTTTGGACCGTTTTGGGTCGCAACTTAGTTCTCCCTCCAACAAGCTCACTTTCTGACCTATACCTTGGGAAAATGTGTTAGGGAGCATGCTAAGAGTGTGGGTTGAATTCCTCGGAGTACGAGCCTCGAAGATCGAAAGACTTATGACCAATACGAAACAAAGAGAAGAAACCGTCGGGGGACTGCTTTTCACCCTAGGACGAGAAAACTGAGTTTGAGGCATTCTCACTCGCACTTTCTAGGGATGAACACTGGAAGTCCTCGAGCTCAGCTCGTTTCCTTCGCTGCAAGTGCATTTCTAGTGGTTTTTGACACCAGACTAGTATTCGCCACTTGTTGGATGCATTGGCCATCTTTTGGATGGTTTTGGGTCGCAACTTAGATATCCCTCCAACGAGCTCGCTACTCGACCTATACCTTGGTAAAATGTGTCAGGGAACATGCTAGTAGCGTGGGTTGAAGTCCTCGGAGTACGAGCCCTAAAGATCGAGAGACTTACGACCAATACGAAGAAAAGGGAAGAAACTATCGGGGGTCGCTTTTTACTCCAGGACTAAAAAACTGAGTCCGGGGCATTCTCACTCGCATTTTCTTGGGACAAAGATCGGAAGTACTCGAGCTTCACCCATTTCCTTCGCTACAAGTGAATTTTCAAAGGTTTCTGACACAGAACGAGCATTCGTCACTGGGTAGAAGCATTGGCAATCTTTTGGACCGTTTCGGGTCGCACCTTAGTTCTCCCTCCAACGAGCTTGCTTCTTGACCTATACCTTAGGAAAACGTATCAGGTAGCATGCTAGGAGTGTGTGTTGAAGTCCTCGGAGTACGTGGCCCAAAGATCGAAGGACTTATGACGAATACAAAGCAAAGGGAAGAAACCGTCGGACGATCACTTTTTACCCAAGGACGAGAAAACTAAATTCGGGGTATTCTCGCTCGTATTTTCTTGGGACGAACACTGAAAGTCCTCGATCTCAGCCCATTTCCTTCGCTGCAAGTGCATTTCTAGTTGTTTCTGACACCGGACGAGCGTTCGCCACTCGTAGGAAGCATTGGCCATCTTTTGGACCGTTTTGGGTCGCAACTTAGTTGTCCGTTCAACGAGCTCACTTCCCGAACTATACCTTTGGAAAATATGTCAGGGAGCATTCTAGGAGTGTGTGTTGATATCCTCGGAGTATGAGCCCCGAACATCGGAAGATGTATGACCAATACGAAGCAAAGGAAAGAAACCGTCGGGGTACTGCTTAACACCCAGGACGAGGTAACTGAGTATGGGGCATTCTCGCTTGCGTTTTCTTGGGACGAACATCGAAAGTCCTCGAGCTTAGCCCGTTTCCTTTGCTGGTAGTGCATTTTAGTGGTTTTTGACACCGGACGAGAGTTTGCTACTCTTTGGAAGCATTGGCCAACTTTTGGATTGTCTTGGGTCGCACCTTAGTTCTCCCTCCAACGAGCTCGCTTTTCGACCTATACCTTGGGAAAACGTGTCAGGGAGCATGCCATGAGTGTAGGTTGAAGTCCTCGGAATACGAGCCCCGGAGATCGGAAGACTTATGACCAATACAAAGCAAAGGGGAAAAACTATTGAGGGACTACTTAACACCCCTAGATGAGAAAACTGAGTCTGGGGAATTCTCGCTCATCTTTTCTTGGGACGAACACTGGATGTCCCCGAGCTCCTTTTGTTTCCTTCGATGCAAATGCATTTCTAGTGGTTTCTGATACCAGACGAGAGTTCGCCACTCGTTGGATGCACTGCCATCTTTTGGACCGTTTTGGGTCGCACCTTTGTTCTCCCTCCAACGAGCTCGCTTCGCAATCTAAACCTTGGGAAAACGTGTCAGGGAGCATCCCAGGAGTGTCGGTGAAGTTCTCGGAGTACGAGCACTGAAGATCGAAAGACTTATGACCGATACGATGCAAAGGGAAGAAACCGTCGGGGAACCGCTTTTTACCTTGACGAGAAAATTGAGTCCGAGGCTTTCTCGGCTGCATTTTCTTGGGACAATGACTGGAAGTCCTCGAGCTCTGACACCGGACAAGCGTTCACCACTCATTGAAAGAATTGGCCATCTTTTAGACCGTTTTGGGTCGCACCTTAGTTCTTCCTCCAACGAGCTCGCTTCTTGACCTATACCTTGGATAACGTGTTAGGTAGGATTCCAGAAACCGTCGGAGGATCGCTTTTTACCCCAGGATGAGAAAACTGAGTCTGGGGCATTCTTGCTCGGATTTTCTTGAGACGAACACTAGAAGTCTTCGAGCTCCGCCCATTTCCTTTGTTGCAAGTGCATTTTCAGTGGTTTCTGACACCGGACGAGCGTTCGTCACTCTTTGGAAGCATTAGCCAACTTTTGGACTCTTTTGGATCGCACCTTAGTTCTCCCTCCAACAAGTTTGCTTCCCGACCTATACCTTAAAAGAATGTGTCAGGGAGCATGCCAGGAGTGTTGGTTGAAGTCCTCGGAGTACGAGCCCCGAAGATCGAAAGACTTATGACCAAAACGAAGCAAAGAGAAGAAACCGTTGGGAGACTGCTTTTTACCCCAGGACGAGAAAAGTGAGTCTAGGGCATTATCGCTGGCATTTTCTTAGGACGAACACTGGAAGTCCTCGAGCTCAGCCCATTTCCTTTGCTACAAGTGCATTTCCAGTGGTTTGTAGTCCTAAGTGAATTTTCAGTGGTTTCTGACACGGGACGAGCATTCGCCACTCGTTGGAAGCGTTGACCATCTTTTGGACCGTTTTGGGTCGCACCTTAGTCCTCCTTCCAACGAGCTTGCTTCTTGACATATATCTTGGGAAAACATGTCAGGTAGCATGCCAGGAGTGTGGGTTGATGTCCTCGAAGTATGTGCCCCAAAGAACGAAGGACTTATGACCAATATGAAGCAAAGGGAAGAAACCGTCGGGAGACCACTTTTTACCCCAGGACGAGAAAAATGAGTCCGGGGCATTCTCGCTTGCATTTTCTTGAGACGAATACTAGAAGTCCTCGAGCTCAGCCCGATTCCTTTGCTGCAAGTGCAATTTCAGTGGTTTCTGACACCGGACGAACGTTCGCCACTCTTTGGAAGCATTGGCCAACTTTTGGTTTGTTTTTGGTCCCACATTAGTTCTCCCTCTAACGAATTTGCATCCCGACCTTTAACTTAGGAGAACGTGTTAGGGAGCATGCTATGAGTGTGGGTTGAAGTCCTCAGAGTACGAGCTCCAAAGATTGAAAGACTTATGACCAAAACGAACCAAAGAGAACAAACCGTCGGGAGACTGCTTTTTACCCCAGGACGAGAAAACTGAGTCCAAGGCATTATCGTTGGCATTATCCTTTGCTGCAAGTGCATTTCCAGTGGTTTCTAACATCGGACGACCGTTCGCCACTCATTTGAAGCATTGGCCATCTTTTGGACCGTTTTGGGTCGCTCCTTTGTTCTCCCTCCAACGATCTCGCCTCTCGACCTATACCTTGGGAAAATTTGTCAGGGAGAATGCTAGGAGTGTTGGTTGATGTCCTCGAAGTATGAGCCCCAAAGATCGAAAGACTTATGACTGATACGATTAAAAGGGAAGAAACTGTCGGGGGGACCGCTTTTGACCCTATGACGGGAAAACTGAGTGCGGGACATTCTCGCTCACATTTTCTTTGATCGAACACTAGAATTCCTTGATCACAGCCCGTTTCTTTCGCGGCAAGTTCATTTCCAGTTGTTTCTGACATCGGACGAGCGTTTGCCACTCGTTCGAAGCATTGGCCATCTTTTGGATCGTTTTGGATCGCACCTTAGTTCTCCCTTCTACGAGCTCACTTGCCAACCTATACCTAAGGAAAATATGTCAGGGAGCATGCCAAGAGTGTGGGTTGTAGTCCTAATTGTACGTGCACCAAGGATCCAGAGACTTATGACCAATAAGAAGCAAAGAGAAGAAAGCGTCGGGGGACCCCTTTTTACCGCAGGACGAGAAAACTGTGTCCGAGGCATTATCGCTGGCATTTTCTTGGGACGAACATCGGAAGTCCTCGAGCTCAGCCCGTTTCCTTTGCTACAAGTGCATTTCCAGTGGTTTCTGACATCCGACGAGTGTTCGCCACTCGTTGGAAGCATTGTAATCTTTTGGACCGTTTTGGGTCGCACCTTTGTTGTCCCTCAAACGAGCTCGCTTTCCGACCTATACCTTGGGAAAATGTGTCACGAACCACGTCAGGAGTGTCAGTTAAAGTCATCAGAGTACGATCACCACGTCAGGGTCGCACCTCTGTGGTTTCTGACACGGAACGAGCGTTTGCCACTCGTTGGAAGCATTGACCATCTTTTGAACCGTTTCGGATCGCACCTTAGTTCTCCCTCCTACGAGCTCGCTTGCCGACCTATACCTTAGGAAAATATGTCAGGGAGCATGCCAGGAGTGTGAGTTGTAGTCCTAAGAGTACAAGCACCGAAGATCCAAAGACTTATGACCAATAAGAAGCAAAGAGAAGAAACCGTCAGGGACCCCTTTTTACCTTAGGTCGAGAAAACAGAGTCCAAGGCATTATTGCTGGCATTTTCTAGGGTCGAACACTAGAAGTCCTCGAGCTCAGCCCGTTTCCTTTGCTACAAGTGAATTTTCAGTGTTTTCTGACATGGGACGTGCGTTCGCAACTCGTTGGAAACATTGACCATCTTTTGTACCGTTTTGGATCGCACCTTAGTTCTCCCTTTAACGAGCTTGCTTCTGACATTTACCTTGGGAAAACATGTCAGGTAGCATGCCAGGAGTGTGGGTTGAAGTCCTCGAAGTACGTGCATCAAAGATCAAAGGACTTATGACCAATACGAAGCGAAGGGAAGAAACCATCGAGGGACCGCTTTTTACCCCAGGACGAGAAAACTGAGTCCGGGGCATTCTCGCTTGCATTTTCTTAAGACGAACACTAGAAGTCCTCGAGCCCAGCCCGATTCCTTTACTGCAAGTGCATTTTCAGTGGTTTCTGACACCGGACGAGCGTTCACCACTCTTTGGAGGCATTGGCCAACTTTTGCCTGTTTTGGGTCGCACCTTAGTTCTCCCTCCAACGAATTTTCTTTCTGACCTATACCTTAGGAGATTGTGTTAGGGAGCATGCGAGGAGTGTGGGTTGAAGTCCGTGAAGTACGAGCCCCGAAGATCGAAAGACTTATGACCAAAACGAACCAAAGAGAAGAAACCGTCGGGAGACTGCTTTTTACCCCAGGACGAAAAAACTGAGTCTGGGGCATTATCGCTGGAATTTTCTTAGGATGAACACTGGAAGTTCTCGAGCTCAGCCCATGTGCTTTGCTACAAGTGCATTTCCAGTGGTTTCTAACATCGAACGAGCGTTCGCAACTCGTTTGAAGCATTGGCCATCTTTTGGACCGTTTTGGGTCGCTCCTTTATTCTCCCTCCAACGATCTCGCTTCTCGACCTATACCTTGGGAAAACGTGTCAGGTAGGATGTGAGAAGTGTCGGTTGATGTCCTCGAAGTATGCGCCCAATAGATCGAAAGACTTATGACCAATACGATGCAAAGGGATGAAACTATCGGGGGGACCGCTTTTTACCCCATGACGGGAAAGTTGAGTGCGGGGCATTCTTGACATATACCTTAGGTCGCACCTTAGTTCTCCCTCCAACGAGCTTGCTTCTTGACATACACCTTGGGAAAACATGTCAGGTAGCATGCCAGGAGTGTGGGTTGAAGTCCTCGATGTACGTACCTCGAAGATCGAAGGACTTATGACCAATATGAAGCAAAGGGAAGAAACCGTTGGGCGCTTTTTACCCCAGGATGAGAAAATGAGTTCAAGGCATTCTCGCTTGCATTTTCTTGAGACGAACACTAGAAGTCCTCGAGCTCAGCCCGGTTCCTTTGCTGCAAGTGCATTTTCGGTGGTTTCTGACATCAGACGAGTGTTCGCCACTCTTTGGAAGCATTGGCCATCTTTTGGACCGTTTTGGGTCGCACCTTTGTTCTCCCCTAAACGAGCTCGCTTCCCGACCTATACTTTAGGAAAACGTTTCAGAGAGCATGCCAGAGTAAGAGCCCCGAAGATCGAAAGACTTGTGAATAAAACGAAGAAAATGGAAGAAACCGTCGGGGGACAGTTTTTTACCCCAGTACGAGAAAACTGAGTTTGGGGCATTATCGCTGGCATTTTCTTAGGACGAACACCGAAATACTAGAGCTCAGCCCGTTTCCTTCGCTATAAATGCATTTCCAATGATTTCTGACGTTGGACGAGCGTTCGCCACTCGTTTAAAGCATTGGTCATCTTTTCGACTGTTTTGGGTCGCACCACAGTTCTCCCTCCAACAATCTCGCCTCCCGACCTATAGCTTGGGAAAACATGTCAGGGAGGATGCCAAGAGTGTCGGTTGATGTCCTCGAAGTACGAGCACCAAAGATCGAAAGACTTATGATCGATACAATGCAGAGGGAAGAAACCGTTGGGGGGACAGCTTTTTACCCCATGGCGAAAAAACTGAGTGTGGGGCATTCTCGCTCGCATTTTCTTGGGACGGACACTTGAAGCGTTTTGTTTTATGTCCTAAAACTCGTAGATAGTAAATATAATCAATTGACCATCCTTAATAAAGTATTTTATTATTATAATTTCAATAAGTTTTATTGATTATATTATTAGTTTTGTCTTAATAACCTAAATCCAATAAACTAACATCCTAAGTTGTTTGATGAATCTTGAACAGTATGTAGAGACATACGGGGATCAATGTTCAAGATCAGCTTAAAGGGTCTATAATATAGGGTTAAGGTTGGGTACCTTACTCTGTTAACACTATGAATACGACTCACTTTGTATTTCATACAAACACATTGATCCAATGCGTTAATGTATGCGACATGCAAGTGAGGGTATCTTATGCAATGAGTTTGCATAAGATTGGACCACGAAATAGTAATCACTAGATGTAACCCCGTTAACTAGTTGGATTTCTATTTCTTTAAGATGACCTAGATGATTTAGTCTTAATCCTGAGTGTATTATGAACTCCTGTTTGCGGGGGATTGTCCTTTTATTTGTACAGGTGAGAGTGGCCAAATTGCCGACTCAATATGCTTATCATTTTGGGGACAAGACCGAGTAGGGAGATGGGAACATAATCATACAAGATGGAATTCACTCATTCACACCTTTAGGGTTAGTAGATAAGTGTTCCTTAAATGGTGTCTCCGGGACTTGAACAAAGGGCTCTACCATCTCTATGGCACGAGAGGGGTTTCTGTTTAGTGGTTGGACCATAAACAGGTTGTTCATTAGAGGAGCACTGGTATTTAAGGACTAGAAGTAACCCAGGGGTATTGGTCTATATCCGTGGACACAGAAATATATCTATAGTGAGAAGAGTTCAGCTGTGAGTCTTTAGTGGAGTGTACACACAGTTAACGAATATTGATTAATGTGGTTAATGAGTTTAGCCAATTAATCTTATATCGTTGTAGCTTTTGATCTGTAGGTCTATTAGGTCCTCTTCCTAGCTCATAAAGAGTAATGAGATTTAATTATATTGGTTGTAATTTGAAATGTTCAAAATTACTTTGGGAATTAATATAATGTATATTGATACATTATAATATAAAGTTTATATTCTAATTAGACTTTATTATATAAATTTAATTTTAGATATGATTCAAAATTAAATTACTGGAGAATAAAATATTTGAATAAGTTCAAATATTAGTTTAATGTGAATTAGATTCATATTAAAACTATAAGTTAAAATTTAATGTGTATATGATACATATTAAAACTATAGGTTATGAGAGAAATTTATATTTGAATATGATTCAAATTATGAATTAAATTAAATATAAGATATTTAATTTAGAAATTAATTAATTGGAGAATTAATTAATAGTTTAGTTTAATTTGATTTAATTAAAATCTATTTAATTAAGTTAATTAAATTAAAACTATAGGTTATGCGAGAGATATTCATTTAAATATGATTGAAATGAAAATATTAATTAAATATGATTTAATTAATTATTAAATTATTTAATTAGTTTAATATATATTAATTTAATAATTATTATTAAGTTAATAAGGAACGTGGGTGGTTTTCCCACGTTCCTATTTATTATCTCCAACTTCCCACTTTTTCCGTCTGAAGAAGTGGGAATACTTTGCGTAACAAAATGAGGGTGAGTTCTGTGAAGCAAAATACTCTCCCGTTCTCTCTAAAAAAAAAATTATCTGTTCCCTTTATTCCAATATTTTGGTTCCCACAAACCATCTCAATAAGAGAATATGAAGGTTTTCAAGTGGTGGTGCCCCAAAATTTGGTGATTGGTAGATTAAAGTCGTCAACGAGCGTAAGTTTTTCTTCTCTATATTTTTCTTCAAAGCATGTTTAACCATAAAAATTGTTTTTCTAATTTTTGCCAATGTATTGGTAATTTTAAGGTTCCAATTAAAATTGAGTTTCTGTAATTCTTTCGCTGTAAAGGGTTTTCATCCCTTTAGGAAGTACTCGAGCTCAACCCATTTCCCTCGTTTCAAGTGCATTTCCAGTGGTTTCTGACATCAGACGAGGTTTCACCACTCGTTGGAAGCATTGGCCATCTTTTGGACCGTTTTGGATCGCACCTTAGTTCTCCCTCTAACGAGCTCGCTTCCCGACCTATACCTTGGGAAAATGTGTTAGGGAGCATGCCAGGAGTGTGGGTTGTAGTTCTCGGAGTACGAGCCCCAAAGATCGAAAGACTTATGACCAATACGAAGCAAAGGGAAGAAACCATCGGGGGACCGCTTTTTAGCCAGGATTGCAAAATTGAGTCCGGGGCATTATCGCTGGCATTTTCTTAGGAAGAACACCGGAAGACCTCGAGCTCAACCCGTTCCTTCGCAGCAAGTGCATTTCAGTGGTTTCTGACAGCGGACGACCGTTCGCCACTCGTTGGAACCTCCGAGTGTGGGTTGTAGTCCTCGGAGTACGAGCCTCGAAGATCGAAATACTTATGATTGATACGATGCATAGGGAGAAACCGTCGAGGGGACCACTTTTTACCCCATGACCGAAAAACTGAGTCCAGGGCATTCTCACTCGCGTTCTCTTGGGATGAACACTGGAAGTCCTCGAGCTAAGCCCGCTTCCTTCGCTGCAACTATATTTTCAGTGGTTTCAGACACCGGACGAGCGTTTGCCACTCGTTGGAAGCATTGCCCTCTTTTGGACGGTTTTGGGTAGTACTTTAGTTCTCCTTACAATGAGCTAGCTTCCCGACCTATACCTTGGGAAAACGTGCCAGGGAGAATGCCAGGTGTGTGGGTTGAAGTCCTCAAAGTACGAGCTCGAAAATCGAAAGACTTATGATCGATACGATGCAAAGGGAAGAAACTGTTGAGGGGACCACTTTTTACCCCATGACGAGAAAACTGAGTCCGAGGTATTCTCGCTCGCGTTTTCTTGGGACAAACACTGGAAGTCCTCGAGCTAAGCCCATTTTGTTCGCTGCAAGTGTATTTCCAGTGGTTTCAGACACCGGACGAGCGTTCGCCACTCGTTGGAAGCATTGGCCATCTTTTGGACTGTTTTGGGTTGCACCTTAGTTCTCTCTATAATGAGCTTGCTTCCTGACCTATAACTTAGGTATACATGTCAAGGGGCATGCCATGAGTGTGGGTTGAAGTCCTTGGAGTATGAGCCCCAAAGATCGACAGACTTATGACCAATAAGAAGCAAAGACAAGAAACCATCAAGGGATCACTTTTTACCCCAGGACAGGAAAACTTAATCCGGGGCATTCTCACTCGCGTTCTCTTGGGACAAACACCGGAAGTCCTCGAGCTAAGCCCGCTTTCTTCGCTGCAAGTGTATTTTCAGTGGTTTCTGACAGCGGACGACCGCTCGCCACTCGTTGGAAGCATTGGCCATCGTTTAGACCGTTTTGGTTAGGACCGTAAATCTCCCTCCAAGGACCTCGCTTCCCAACCTAAACTTTGGGAAAACGTGTCAAGGAGCATGCCAAGAGTGTGGGTTGTAGTCCTCGGAGTACGAGCCTCTAAAATCGAAAGACTTATGATCGATACGATGCATAGGGAAGAAACCGTCGGGGGGACCGCTTTTTACCCCATGACGGGAAAATTGAGTCCGGGGCATTCTTACTCGCGTTCTCTTGGGACGAACACCGAAATTCCTCGAGCTAAGCCCACTTCCTTCGCTGCAAGTGTATTTTCAGTGGTTTCAGAAACCAGACGAGTGTTTGCCACTCATTGGAAGCATTGGCCATTGTTTGGACCTTTTAGGTTCGGACCTTAGTTCTCCCTCCAATGAGCTCGCTTCACGACTTATACCTTAGGAAAATGTGTCAGGGAGCATGCCAGGAGTGTCGATTTTAGTCCTCGAAAAACGAGCCCCGAAGATCAGAAGACTTGTGTCCAATGCGATGCAAAGGGAAGAAACCGTCGGAGGGACCGGTTTTTATCCCATGATGGGAAAATAAGTTGCGAGGCATTCTTGCTCGCGTTTTCATGGGACGAAAACCTGAAGTCCTCGAGCTCAGCTTGTTTCATTCACTAAAAGTGCCTTTCCAGTGGTTTCTGACACCAGACGAGCGTTCGCCACTCGTTGGAAGCATTGGCCATCTTTTGGATCGTTTTGGGTCGCACCTTTGTTCTCCCTCCAATGATCTCTCTTCCCGACCTATACCTTAGGAAAACATGTCAAGGAGGATTCCAGGAGTGTCGGTTTATGTCCTCAAAGTACGTGCCCCGAAGATCGAAAGACTTATGACCGATACGATGCAAAGGTAAGAAACTGTCGGGGGGACCGCTTTTTACCCCTTAACGGGAAAAATGAGTGCGGGGAATTCTCACTCGCGTCTTCTTGGGATGAACACTGGAAATCCTCGATGTTAGCCCGTTTCCTTCGCTGCAAGTGCATTTCCAGTGGTTTCTAACACCGGACGAGCAATCGCCACTCGTTGGAAGCTTTGGCCATCTTTTGGATCGTTTTGGGTCGCACCTTAGTTCTCCCTCCTACGAGCTCGCTTGGCGACCTATACCTTCGGAAAACATGTTAGGGAGTATGCCAGGAGTTTAGGTTGAAGTCCTTAGAGTAGGAGCAACGAAGATCCAAAGACTTATGATCAATAAGAAGCAAAGAGAAGTAACCGTATGGGGACCCCTTTTTACCCTAGGACAAGAAAACTGAGTCCGAGGCATTATCGCTGGCATTTTCTTGGGACGAACACCGGCAGTCCTCGAGCTCAGCCCGTTTCCTTTGCTACAAGTGTATTTTTTAGTGGTTTCTGACATTGGACGAGCGTTCTCCACTAGGTTGAAGCATTGCCATCTTTTGGACCGTTTTAGGTCGCACCTTTGTTCTCCATCAAACGAGCTCGCTTCCCGACCTACACCTCAGCAAGACGTGTCAGGAAGCATGCCACAAGTGTCGATTGAAGTCCTTGATGTACAAGCACCGAAGATCGAAACATTTATGACAGACACGATGCAAAGGGAAGAAACCGTCGGGGGACTGCTTTTTATCCTATGACTAGAAGACTGAATCTGGGGCATTGTCGCTCGCATTTTCTTGGGACAAAGACCAGAAGTTCTCGAGCTCAACCCGTTTCCTTCACTTCAAGTGAATTTTCAGTTGTTTCTGTCACCGAACGAGCGTTCGCCACTCGTTGAAAGCATTGGCCATCTTTTAGACTGTTTTGGATCGCACCTTAATTTCCCCTCCAATGAGCTCACTTCTTGACCTATACCTTGGGAAAACGTGTTAGGTAGTATGCCAAGAGTGTGGGTTGAAGTGTTCGGAGTACGTGACGTAAATATTGGAGGACTTATGGCAAATACGAAGCAAAGGAAAGAAACCGTCGAGGGACCACTATTTACATCGGAACGAGAAAACTGAGTCCGGGGCATTCTCGCTCGCATTTTGTTGGGATGAACACTGGAAATCCTTGAGTGCAATCCGTTTCCTTTGCTGCAAGTACATTTCTAGTGGTTTTTGACACCGGACGAGTGTTTCCCACTCGTAGAAAGCATTCACCATCTTTTGGACCGTTTTGGGTCGTAACTTAGTTCTCCCTCCAACGAGCTCACTTCCCCACCTATACCTTAGGAAAACATGTCAGGGAGCATGCCAAGAGTGTGGATTGAAGTCCTCGGAGTACGAGCCCCAAAGACCGAAAGACTTATAACCAATACGAAGCAAAGGGAAGGAACCGTCGAGGTACTGCTTAACACCAAGGACAAGGAAACTTAGTCCGGGGCATTCTCGCTTGCGTTTTCTTAGGACGAACATCAGAAGTCCTCGAGCTCAGCCTGTTTCCTTTGCGGCAAGTGCATTTTTGGTGGTTTCTGACACCGGACGAGCGTTCACTCTCTTTGGAAGCATTGTCAACCATTTGGACTGTTTTGGGTCGCACCTTAGTTCTCCCTCCAAAGAGTTCGGGAGCATGCCAGGAGTGTGGGTTGAAGTCCTTGGAGTACAAGCCCCGAAGATTGAAAAACTTATGAGCAAATACGAAGCAAAGGGAAGAAACCGTCGGGAGATCGCTTTTTACCCCAAGACGAGAAAACTAAGTCTGGGGCATTCTCGCTCGCATTTTCTTGCGACAAACACCGGAAGTCCTCGAGCTCATACCGTTTCCTTCGCTACAAGTGCATTTCTAGTGGTTTCTGACACCGGACGAGCGTTCACCACTCGTAGGAAGCATCGACCATCTTTTTGATGGTTTTGGGTCGCACCTTAGTTCTTCCTTCTACAAGCTCGCTTCCCGACCTATACCTTGGGAAAATATGTCAGGGAGGATGCCAAGAGTGTCAGTTGATGTCCTCAAAGTACGAGCACCAAGATCGAAAGACTTATGATCGATACAATACAAAGGAAAGATATTGTTGGAGGGACGACTTTTTACCCCATGACGAAAAAACTTAGTGTGGGGCATTCTCGCTCACGTTTTCTTGGGACGAACACTAGAATGCCTCGAGCTCAGCCCATTTCCTTCGCTGCAAGTGCATTTCGAGTGGTTTCTGACACCATACAAGCATTCGTTACTCGTTGGAAGCATTGGCCATCTTTTGGATCGTTTTGGGGTGCACCTTAGTTCTCCCTCTAACGAGCTCGCTTCCCAACCTATACCATAGGAAAATGTGTTAGAGAGCATGCTAGGAGTGTGGGTTGTAGTCCTCAGAGTACGAGCCCCAAAGATCGAAAGACTTATGATCAATACGAAGTAAAGGGAAGAAACCATCGGGGGAGCGCTTTTTACCCAGGATAGAAAAACTGAGTCCGGATCATTATCACTTGCATTTTCTTAGGAAGAACACTGAAAGACTTCAAGCTCAGTCTGTTTCCTTCACTACAAGTGCATTCCAGTGGTTTCTAACACCGAACGAGCGTTCGCCACTCGTTGGAAGCATTGGCCATCTTTTGGACCGTTTTGAGTCGCACCTTGGTGCTCCCTCCTACGAGCTCACTTCCCAACTTATACCTTGGGAAAACATGTTAGGGAGCATGTCAGAAGTATGGCTTGAAGTAATCAGAGTACGAGCCCCGAAGATCAAAAGACTTATGACCAATACGAAGCAAAGGAAAGAAACCGTCACAGGACCGCTTTTTACCCCAAGACAAGTAAAATAAGTCTGGGGCATTATCGCTTGCATTTTCTTAGGACGAACACTAGAAGTCCTCGAGCTCAGCCTGTTTCGTTCGCTAAAAGTGCATTTCCAGTGGTTTCTTACAACGAACGAGCGTTCGCCATTCGTTGGAAGCATTGGCCATCTTTTGGACCGTTTTGGGGCGCACCTTAGTTCTCCCTCCAATGAGCTCGCTTCCAGACCTATACCTTGGGAAAACGTGTTACGGAGCATGCTAGGAGTGTGGGTTGAAGTCCTCAAAGTGCGAGCCCCAAAGATCGAAAGAATTATAATCGATACGATGCAAAGGGAAGAAACCATCGGGCGAACCGCTTTTTACCACATGACGGCAAAACTAAGTTTGGGGCATTCTAGCTCGCGTTTTCTTGGGACAAACACCAGAAGTCCTCAAGCTAAGCCTGTTTCCTTCGCTACAAGTACATTTATAGTGGTTTCTGATACTGGACAAGCGTTCGCCAATCGTTGGAAGCATTGGCCATCTTTTGGACCGTTTTGGGTCGCACCTTAGTTTGCCGTCCAACGAGCTCACTTCCCGACCTATACCTTGGGAAATCATGTTAGGGAGCACACCAGGAGTATGGATTAAAGTCTTTGGATTACGAGTCCCAAAGATCGAAAGATGTATGACCAAAACGAAGTAAAGGGAAGAAACCGTCGGGTGATTGCTTTTTACCTCAGGACGAGAAAATTGAGTCCCGGACATTATTGCTGGCATTTTCTTGGGAGAAACATCAAAAGTCCTTGACCTCTGCTCCTTTTCTTCGCCACTCATTGGAAGCAATGGCCATTTTTTGGATCGTTTTGGGTCGCACTCCCTCCAACGATCTCGCTTCCCGACCTGCACCTTGGGAAAATGTGTAAGGGAGCATGCCAGGAGTGTGGGTTAAATTCCTCGGAGTACGAGCCCCAAAGATCGAAAGACTGATAACCAATAAGAAACAAAGGGAAGAAACCATTGGGGGGACCGCTTTTTACCCCATGACGGGAAAACTAAGTCTGAGGCATTATTGCTTGCATTTTCTTGGGATGCACATTAGAAGTCCTCAAGCTCCGCTCGTTTCCTTCGCTGCAAGTGCATTTCCTGTGGTTTCTGACACCGGACGAGCGTTTGTCACTCCTTTGAAGCATTGGCCATGTTTTGGACTGTTTTGCGTCGTACTTTAGTTCTCCCTCAGATGAGCTCGCTTCCCGACCTCTAACTTGGGAGTATGAAGTCCTTGGAGTATGAGCCCTGAAGATCGATAGACTTATGACCAATACGAAGCAAAAGGAAGAAACCATCGGGGGACCGCTTTTTACCCCTTGACGAGGAAACTGAGTCTAGGGAATTATTGCTTGCATTTTCTTAGGACGAACACCAGAAGTCCTCGAGCTCAGCCTGTTTCATTCGCTAAAAGTGCATTTTTAGTCGTTTCTGACACAAGACGAGTGTTCGCCACTCGTTGGAAGCATTGGCCATCTTTTCGACCGTTTTGGGTCGCACCATAGTTCTCCCACCAACGAGCTTGCTTCCTGACCTATACCTTGGGAAAACGTGTCCGAGAGCATGCTACAAGTGTGGGTTGATGTCCTCGAAGTATGAGCCCTAAAGATCGAAAGACTTATAATCGATACGATACAAAGGGAACAAACCGTCGGGGGACCGCTTTTTACCCATGACTGGAAACCTAAGTGCGGGGCATTATCGCTGGCGTTTTCATGGGATGAACACTGGAAGTCCTCGAGCTCAGCTTATTTTGTTCGCTAAAAGTACGGTTCCAGTGGTTTCTGACAACGGACGAACGTTCGCCACTCGTTGCAATCATTGGCCATCTTTTAGACCGTTTTGGGACGCACCTTAGTTCTTCCTCCAACGAGCTCGCTTCCAGACCTATACCTCGGGAAAACGTGTCCGAGAGCATGCTACGAGTGTGGGTTGATGTCCTCGACGTACGAGCCCTGAAAATCGGAAGACTTATAATCGATACGATGCAAAGGGAAGAAACCATCGGACGAACCGCTTTTTACCACATGATGGCAAAACTAAGTCTGGGGCCTTCTCGCTCGTGTTTTCTTGAGATGAACACCAGAAGTCCTCGAGCTAAGCCCGTTTCCTTCCCTGCAAGTACATTTCTAGTGCATTGCCACTCCTTGGAAGCATTAGACATCTTTTGGACCGTTTTGGGTCGCACCTTAATTCCCCAGCCAATGAGCTCACTTCCCGACCTATACTTTGGGAAAACGTGTTAGAGAGCACGCCAGAAGTGTGGATTGAAGTCCTTGGAGTACGAGCCTCAAAGATCGAAAGACTTATAAGAAAAACGAAGCATTTGCCATTTTTTGGACCGTTTTGTGTCGCACCTTAGTTCTTCCTCCAACGAGCTCGCTTTCCGACCTACATCTTGGGAAAATGTGTAAGGGAGCATGCCAGGAGTGTGTGTTGAAGTCCTCGGAGTACAAGCCCTGAAGATCGAAAGACTTATAACAAATACGAAGCAAAGGGAAGAAACCGTTCGGGGTACCACTTTTTATCCTATTACGGGAAAACTAAGTCTGGGGCATTCTCACTCGCGTTTTCTTGGGACGCACATCAAAATTCCTTGAGCTCCGCCCGTTTTCTTCGCTGCAATTGCATTTCTTGTGGCTTCTAACATCGGACGAGCGTTCGTCACTCGTTGGAAGCATTGGCCATCTTTTGGACTATTTTGGGTCGCACCTTAGTTCTCCCTCCAACGAGCTCGCTTCCCGACCTATAACTTAGGAAAACATCTCAGTGAGCATGCCAGGAGTGTGGGTTGAAGTCCTCGGAGTACGAGCCCTAAAGATCGATAAACTTATGATCAATACGAAGCAAAGGGACGAAACGTCAAGGGACCGCTTTTTACCCATGAACAAGGAAACTGAGTCCATGCCATTCCCACTCGCGTTTTCTTTGGACGAACACTAGAAGTCCTCGAGCTTAGCTCGTTTCCTTCGCTACAAGTGCATTTCCAGTGGTTTCTGACACTGGACAAGCGTTCGCCACTCGTTAGAAGCATTGGCCACTTTTTGGATGGTTTTGGGTCGCACCTTAGTTCTCTGTCCAACAAGCTCGCTTCTCGACCTATACCTTAACATAACATGTCAGGGAGCATGCCATGAGTGTGGGTTGAATTCCTTGAAGTACAAGCCCCGAAGATCGAAAGACTTATAGCCAATACAAAGCAAAGAGATTAAACCATCGGGGGACCGCTTTTTACCCCAGGAAGAGAAATTGAGTCTGGGGCATTATTGCTGGTATTTTCTTAGGACGAATACCAGAAGTCGTCGAGCTCAGCCCATTTCCTTCGCTGCAAGTGCTATTCCAGTGGTTTCGAACATCGGACAAGCGTTCGCCACTCCTTGGAAGCATTGGCCATCTTTTGGACCGTTTTGGGTCGCACCATAGTTCCCCGTCCAACGAGCTCGCTTCCCGACCTATACCTTGGGAAAACGTGTTAGGGAGCACGCCAAGAGTGTGGATTGAAGTCCTTAGAGTACGAGCCCCAAAGATCGAAAGACTTTGACTAAAACGAAGCAAAGGGAAGAAACCATCTGGTGATCGCTTTTTAATCCAAGATTAGAAAACTGAGTCCAGGGCATTATCGTTGGCCTTTTCTTGGGACGAACATCGAAAGTCCTCGACCTCCACCTGTTTCCTTCAATGCAAGTGCATTTCCAATAGTTTCTGACACCGAACGAGCGTTCGCCACTCATTGGAAGCATTGGCCATCTTTTGGACTGTTTTGGATCGCACCTTAGTTCTTCCTGACCTACACCTTGGGAAAATGTGTAAGGGAGCATGCCAGGAGTGTGGGTTGAAGTCCTTGGAGTACGAGCTCTGAAGATCGAAAGACTTGTAACAAATACGAAGCAAAGAGAAGAAACCGTTAGGGGGACCGCTTTTTTACCCCATGACGGGAAAACTGAGTCTGTGGCATTCTCACTCGCGTTTTCATGGGACGCACACTAGACGTCCTCAAGCTCCGCCCATTTCCTTCGTTGCAAGTGCATTTCCTGTGGTTTCTAACACCAAACGAGCGTTCGCCACTCGTTGGAAGCATTGGTCATCTTTTGGACCGTTTTGGGTCGTACCTTAGTTCTCCCACCAACAAGCTCGCTTCCCAACTTATACCTTGGGAAAAGGAGTCAGGGAGCATGCTAGGAGTGTGGGTTGAAGTCCTCAAAGAACGAGCCTCCACGATCGAAAGACTTATGACCGATACGATGCAAAGGGAAGAAACCATCGGGGGGACCGCTTTTTACCCCATGACGGGAAAACTAAATGCGGGGCATTCTCGCTCGCGTTTTCATGGGACGAACATTGGAAGTCCTCGAGCTCAGCCCGTTTCGTTCGCTAAAAGTGCATTTCCAGTGGTTTCTAACACCGGACGAGCGTTCACCACTCGTTGGAAGCATTGGCCATTTTTGGGACCGTTTTGGGTCGCACCTTCGTTCTCCCACCAACGAGCTCGCTTCCCGACCTATACCTTAGGAAAAGGAGTCAGGGAGCATGCTAGGAGTTTGGGTTGAAGTCCTCGAAGAACAAGCCCCCAAGATTGAAAGACTTATGACCGATACGATGCAAAGGGAAGAAACCGTCGGGGGGACCACTTTTTACCCCATGACGGGAAAACTAAGTGGGGCCATTCTCGCTCTCGTTTTCATGGGACAAACATTAGAAGTCCTCGAGCTTAGCCCGTTCCGTTCGCTAAAAGTGCATTTCCAGTGGTTTTTTAACACCGGACGAGGGTTCGCCACTCGTTGGAAGCATTGGCCATCTTGTGGATCGTTTTGGGTCGCACCTTAGTTCTCCCTCAATCGAGCTCGCTTCCAGACCTATACCTTGGGAAAACGTGTCAGGGAGCATGCTAGGAGTGTGGGTTGAAGTCCTCGAAGTACGAGCCTAGAAGATTGAAAGACTTATGATCGATACGATGCAAAGGGAAGAAACCATCGGGCGGATGACTTTTTGCCAAATGATGGCAAAACTGAGTCTAGGGCATTCTCGCTCACGTTTTCTTAGGAGAAACACTAGAAGTCCTGGAGCTAAGCTCGTTTCCTTCACTGCAAGTACATTTTTAGTGGTTTCTGACATTGGACAGGCATTCGCCACTCCTTAAAAGCATTGGCCATCTTTTGACCGTTTTGGGACGCACCTTAGTTCTCCCTCTAACGAACTCGCTTCCCGACCTACACCTTGGGAAAATATGTAAGCGAGTAGGCAAGAGTGTGGGTTAAAGACCTCGAAGTACGAGCCCCGAAGATCGAAAGATTTATAACAAATACGAAGCAAAGTAAAGAAATCATTGGGGGGACAGCTTTTTACCACATGACAGGAAAACTAAGTCCGGGGAATTCTCGCTTGTGTTTTCGCGGGATGCACACCAGAAGTCCATGAGCTCCACCCGTTTCCTTCGTTGTAAGTGCATTTCCTGTGGTTTTTGACATCGAACGAGCGTTCGCCACTCTTTGGAAGCATTAGCCATCTTTTGGACCGTTTTTGGTCGCACCTTAGTTTCCCGTCCAATAAGCTCGCTTCCCGACCTATACCTTGGGAAAACGTGTTAGGGAGCATGCCGGAAATGTGGATTGAAGTCCATCGAGTTCGAGCTCCAAAGATCGGAAGACTTATGACCAAAACGAAGCAAAGCGAAGAAACTGTTGGGTGATCGCTTTTTACCCCAGGTCGAGAAAACAGAGTCTGGGGCATTATTGCTTGCATTTTATTGCGATGAACATCGAAAGTCCTCAAGATCCACCCGTTTCCTTCGCTGCAAGGGTATTTCCAATGGTTTCTGACACCGGACGAGCGTTCGCCACTCGTTGGAAGCATTGGCCATCTTTTGGACCATTTTGGGTCGCACCTTAGTTCTCCCTCCAACGAGCTCGCTTCCCAACATACACCTTTAGAAAACATGTAAGGGAGCATGCCAAGAGTGTGGGTTGAAGTCTTCGGAGTATGAGCCCCGAAAATCGAAAGACTTATAACAAATACGAAGCAAAGGGAAGAAACCGTTGGAGGGACCGCTTTTTACCCCATGACAGGAAAACTAAGTCTGGGGCATTCTCGCTCGCATTTTCTTGGGACGCACACCAGAAGTCCTCGACCTCCGCCTATTTCCTTCGTTGCATGTACATTTCTTGTGGTTTCTGACACCAGATGATCGTTTGCCACTCGTTGGAAGCATTGGGCATCTTTTGGACTATTTTGGGTCGCACCTTAGTTCTCCTTCCAACGAGCTCGCTTCCCGACCTATAACTTAGGAAAACGTGTTAGGGAGCATGCCAGGACTGTGGGTTGAAGTCCTCGGAGTACGAGCCCGGAAGATCGATAGACTTATGATTGATACGAAGCAAAGGGAACATCGGAAGTCCAGGTCATTATCGCTGGTAATTTCTTGGGACGAACACTGGAAATCCTTGAGCTCAGCCCATTTCCTTCGCTGCAAGTGCTATTCCAGTGGTTTCTAACACCGAACGACCGTTCGCCTCTCGCTGGAACCTTTGGCCTTGTTTTAGACCGTTTTGGGTCGCACCTTAGTTTTTCCTCCAACGAGCTCGCTTCTCGACCTAAACCTTGGGAAAACATGTCAGGGAGCATGCCAGGAGTGTGGGTTGAAGTCCTTGGAGTACGAGCACAGAAGATCGAAAGACTTATGACCATTACGAAGCAAAGGTATGAAACAGTCGGGGGATCGCTTTTAACCCCAAGAAGAAAAAACTGAGTCTGAGTCATTCTTGCTCAAGTTTTCTTGGGACGACACCGGAAGTCCTCGACCTCAGCCCGTTTCATTTGCTGCAATTGTATTTCCAGTGGTTTTTGACATCGGATGAGCGTTCACCATTCGTTGAAAGCATTGGCCATGTTTTGGACCATTTTGGGTCGTACCTTAGATCTCCTTCCAATAAGCTCGCTTCCCGACCTATAGCTTGGGAAAACGTGTCAGGGACCTTGCCAAGAGTGTGGGTTAAAGTCTTCAAAGTACGAGCCCCGGAGATCGAAAGACTTATGACCAATACGAAGCAAAGGTAAGATATAGTCGGGGGATCGCTTTTTACACCAGGAAGAGAAAACTGAGTCTGGGTCATTCTCGCTCGCGTTTTCTTGGGACGACACCGGAAGTCCTCGAGCTCAGCCCATTTCTTTCGATGCAAGTGCATTTCTAGTGGTTTCTGACACCGGATGAATGTTTGCCACTCGTTGGAAGCATTGGCCATCTTTTGGACCGTTTTGGGTCGCACCTTAGTTCTCCCTTCAACGAGCTCGCTTCCCAACCTATACCTTGGGAAAACGTGTCAGGGAGCATGCCAGGAGTATGGGTTCAATTCCTCGGAGTAGGAGTCCCGAAGATTGAAAGACTTATGCCAATACGAAGCAAAGGGAAGAAATCGTCGTAGGACCATTTTTTACCCAGAACGAGAAAACTGAGTCCGAGACATTCTCGCTCGGTTTTTCTTGGGACGAACACCATAATTCCTCGAGCTTAGCCCGTTTCCTTCGCTGCAAGTGCATTTCCAGTGGTTTCTAACATTGAACGAGCGTTTGCCACTTAATGGAAGCTTTGGCCATCTTTTGGACCGTTTTTGGTTGCACCTTAGTTCTCCCTCCAACGAGCTTGCATGCCGACCTATATCTTTGGAAAACATGTCAATGAGCATGCCATGAGTGTGGGTTGAATTCCTCGGAGTACGAGCCCTCAAGATCGAAAGACTTATGACCTATACAAAGTAAAGGGAAGAAACCGTCAGGGAGCGTTTTTATCCCTAGAGGAGGAAACTGAGTACGGGGCTTTCCTGCTCGCATTTTCTTGGACCGAACACTGGAAGTGCTCGAGCTCAACCCGCTTCCTTCGTGGCAAGTGCATTTCCAGTGATTTCTGACACCGGACGAGCATTGGCCACCGTTGGAAGCATTGGCCACCTTTTGGACCGTTTTGGGAAAACGTGTCAGGAAGCGTGTCAGGAGTGTGGGTTGAAGTCCTCAAGGTATGAGCCTCGACGATCGAAAGACTTATGGCCAATACGAAGCAAAGGGAAGAAACCGTGGGAGGATAGCTTTTTACCCCAGGACGAGAAAACTGAGTTCGAGGCATTATCGCTTGCATTTTCTTGGGACGAACATCGAAAGTCCTCGAGCTCTGCCTGTTTCCTTTGCTGCAAGTGCATTTCCAATGGTTTCTTACACCGGACGAGCGTTTTTCACTCGTTGAATGCATTTGCCATCTTTTGACCATTTTAGGTCACACCTTAGTTCTCCCTCCAACGATCTCGCTTTCCGACATACACCTTGAGAAAACATGTCAAGGAGCATGCTAGAAGTGTGGGTTGAAGTCCTTAGAGTACGATCCCTGAAGATCGAAAGACTTATAACAAATACGAAGCAAGGGAAGAAACCGTTGAGGGGACCGCTTTTTACCCTATGACGGGAAAACTGAGTCCGGGGCATTCTCGCTCGCATTTTCTTGTGATGAACACCAGAAGTCCTCGACCTTCGTCCGTTTTCTTTGCTGCAAGTACATTTCCTGTGGTTTCTGACACCGAACGAGCTTCGCCACTCGTTCTAAGCATTAACCATCTTTTGGACGATTTTGGGTCGCACCTTAGTTCTCTCTCAAACGAGCTCGCTTCCCAACCTATAACTTAGGAAAACGTGTCAGGAAGCATGCCAGGAGTGTGGATTGATGTCCTCGGAGTACGAGCCCTGGAGATCGAAAGACTTATGGCCAATACGAAGCAAAGGGAAGAAACAGTGGGGGGATCACTTTTTACCTGAGGACGAGAATATTGAGTCCATGCATTATTGATGATATTTTCATGGACAAGCACCAAAAGTCCTCAAGCTCAGCCCATTTCCTTCGCTGCAAGTGCTATTCCAGTGGTTTCTAACACCGGACGAGCGTTCGCCACTCGCTGGAAGCATTGACCATCTTTTGAACCGTTTTGGGTCACACCTTAGTTCTCCCTCCAACGAGCTCGCTTCCCGACCTATACCTTGAGAAAACGTGTTATGATGCATATCAGGAGTGGGGGTTGAAGTGCTTGAAGTACGAGCCTCGTAGATCGAAAGATTTATGACCAATACGAAGCAAAGGGAAGAAATCATCGGGGAGCACTTTTTACCCCAGGACAAGAAAACTGAGTCTGGGGCATTATCGTTGGTATTTTCTTGGGACGAACACCGGAAGTCCTCGAGCTCTGTTCATTTCCTTCACTGCAAGTGCTTTTCAAGTTGTTTCTTATACCGGAGGAGCATTCGCCACTCGTTTGAAGCATTGACCAATTTTTTGACCGTTTGAGGTTGTATCTTAGTTCTCCGTCTAACGAATTCGCTTTCTAACCTATACCTTGGGAAAACATTTCTTGCAGCATACCAGAAGTGTGGGTTCAAGTCCTCGGAGTACGAGCCCCGAAGTTCAAGAGACTTATGATCAATACGAAGCAAAGGGAAGAATCCCACGGGGGACTGCTTTTTACCCCTAGACGAGAAACCTCAGTCTGGGGCATTATCTCTCTTGTTTTCTTGGGACGAACACCTGAAGTCCTCGATCTCAACTTGTTTCCTTCGCTGTGAGGGCATTTCCAGTGGTTTCTGACACCGGACGAGCGTTCGCCACTCGTTGGAAGCATTGGCCATCTTTTGGACCGTTTTGGGTCGCACCTTAGTTCTCCTCCAACGAGCTCCCAACCTATACCTTGAGAAAATGTGTCGGGAGCATGCCATAGGAATGGGTTGAAGTCCTCGGAGTACAAGCTCCAAAGATCGAAGGACTTATGACCAATGTGAAGCAAAGGGAAGTAATCGTCGGGAGACCGCTTTTTACCCAAGGATGAATAAACTGAGTCCGAGTATTCTCGCTCACGTTTTCTTGGGACAAACACCGGTCGTTGTCGAGCTCAGCCCGTTTCCTTTGCTGCAAGTGCATTTTTAGTGGTTTTTGACACCGGACGAGTGTTCGCAACTTGTTGGAAGCATTGGCCATATTTTGGATCGTTTTTTGTCGTACCTTAGTTCTCCCTCAAATGAGCTCGGTACCCGACCTATACCTTGGGAAAACGTGTCAGGGAGCATGCAATGAGTGTGGGTTCAACTCCTCGAAGTACAAGCGCCAAAGATTGAAAGACTTATGACCAATACGATGCAAAGGAAAGAAACCATCGGGGGACCGCTTTTATCCCAGGACGAGAAAACTAAGTCTGGGGCATTCCCGAATGCGTTTTCTTGGTACGAACACCGAGAGATTTCAAGCTCAGCCTGTTTCCTTTGCTACAAGTGTATTTTCAGTGGTTACTGACACCAGACGAGCGTTCGCCACTCGTTGGAAGCATTGGCCACTTTTTCGACCGTTTTGGAACGCACCTTAGTTCTCTGTCTAACGAGCTCGCTGTCCAACCCATACCTTCAGAAAACATGTAAGGGAGAATTCCATGAGTGTATGTTGAAGTCCTCGGAGTACGACCCCTAAAGATCGAATGACTTATGACTAATACGAAGCAAAGGGAAGAAACCGTCGGGAGACCGCTTTTTACCCCACGACCAGAAAACTGAGTCCAGGGCATTCTGGCTCACCTTTTCTTGGTATAAACACCGGAAGTCCTCCAGCTCAACCTAATTCCTTTGCTGCAAGGGCATTTCCAGTGGTTTCTGACAAACGAGCTCACTTCATGACGTATCCATTGGGAAAACGTGCCAGGAAGCATGCCAGGATTGGGGGTTGAAATCCTCAAAGTATGAGCCTCATGGATCGAAAGACTTCTGATCGATACAATGCAAAGGAAAGAAACCATCGGGAGACCGCTTTTTACCCTAGGACAAGAAAACTTAATTCAGGGCATCTCGCTCGTGTTTTCTTGGGAAGAACATTGGAAGTCCTCGAGCTCAGCCCGTTTCCTTCGTTGCAAGTGCATTCCAAGTAGTTTCTGACACCGAACGAGCGTTCGCAACTCGTTCGAAGCACTGGTCATTTTTGGACCGTTTTTGGTCGCTACCTTAGTTCTTCCTCAAACCAGCTCTCTTCTCGACCTATACCTTGGGAAAAAGTGTCAGAGAGCATACCACGAGTGTAGGTTGAAGTCCACAGAGTATGATCCCCAAAGATCAAAAGACTTATGACCAGTACGAAGCAAAGGGAAGAAACCGTCGCGGGACTGCTTTTTACCCCAGGATGAGAAAACTGAGTCCGTGGCATTCTCGCTCGCGTTTTCTTCAGACGAACACTGGAAGTCCTCGAACTTGGTCAGTTTCCAACACTGCAATTGCATATCCAGTGGTTGCTAACACTGGACGAGTGTTCGCCACTCGTTGGAAGCATTGACCATCTTTTGGACCGTTCTGGGTCTCATCTTAGTTCTCCCTCCAATGAGCTTGCTTCCCGACTTATACTTTGATAAAACTTGTCAGGGAGCATGCCAAGAGCGTGGGTTGAATTCCTCAGAATACGAGCCCCGAGGAACGAAATACTTATGACCTATATGAAGCAAAGGGAAGAAACCGTCGGGGGATCGCTTTTTACCCCAAGACGAGAAAAGTGAGTTCGGGCCAATCTCGCTCGCGTTTTCTTGGGACAAACACTGGTTTTCATCCAGCTCAGCCCGTTTCCTTCGCAGCAAATGCATTTCTAGAGGTTTCTTACACCGGACAAGCATTCGCACTCATTGGAAGAATTGGCCATCTTTTGGATAGTTTTGGGTGGCAACTTAGTTCTAATTCCAACAAACTCGCTTTCTGACCTAAACCTTGGAGTACGTGCCCTGAAGATCGGAGGACTTATGACCAATACGATGCAAAGAGAATAAACAATCGGGGGACCGCTTTTTACCCCAGGATGAGAAAGTTGATTTTGGGACATTCTCGCTCGCACTTTCTTGGGACGAACACCGGAAGTCCTCAAGCTCAGCCCGTTTCCTTCGTTGCATGTGCATTTCTAGTGGTTTCTGACACCGGACGAGCATTCGCCACTCGTTGGAAGCATTGGCCATCTTTTTGACCGTTTTGGTTCGCAACTTAGTTCTCATTCCAATGAGCTCGCTTCCCGACCTATACGTAGGGAAAACGTATCAAGGAGCATGCCAGGAGTGTGGTTTGAGGTCCTCGAGGTACGAGCCCCGGAGATCGGAAGACTTATGACTAATACGAATCAAAGGGAAGAAACTATCGGGGGACTACTTAACACCCTAGGACGAGAAAACTGAGTTTGGGACATTCTCACTCACTTTTTCTTGGGACGAACACCGGATGTCCTCGAGCTCAGCCTGTTTCCTTTGCTCCAAGTGCATTTTCAGTGGTTTCTAACACCGGACGAGTGTTTCCCACTCGTTGGAAGCATAGGGCAACTTTTTGGATCATTTTGGATAACAGGTTAGTTCACTAACCAACGAGCTCGCTGTCCGACCTATACCTTTGGAAAACATGTCAGAGAGCATGCCATGAGTGTGGGTTTAAGTCCTTGGAGTACAAGTCCTGAAGATCGAAAGACTTATGATCGATACGAAGCAAATGGAAGAAATCGTCGGGGGACCGCTTTTTATCCCAAGACAAGAAAACTAAGTCCGAGGCATTTCTGCACGCATTTTCTTGGTACGACCACCGAAAGACCTCGAGCTCGGTTCGTTTCATTTTCTGCAAGTGCATTTCCAGTGGTTACTAACATCGGATAAGCGCTCGCCACTCGTTGGAAGTATTGGCCACTTTTTGGACCGTTTTGGATCGCACCTTAGTTCTCTGTCTAACGAGCTCGCTGTCAGACCTATACCTTTGGAAAACATGTCAGGGAGTATTCCATGAGTGTGGGTTGAAGTCCTCGGAGTACCAACCCCGGAGATCGAAAGACTTATGACCAATACGAAGCAAAGGGAAGAAACCGTCGGAAGACCGCGTTCTACCCCAGAACAAGAAAATTGAGTCAGGGGAATTCTTGCCCACGTTTTCTTGGGATGAACACCAGAAGTCCTCGAGCTTAGCCCGTTTCCTTTGCTGCAAGTGCATTCAAGTGGTTTGTGACACCGGACGACCGTTTGCCACTCGTTGGAAGCATTGGCCATCTTTTGGACCGTTTTGGGTTGCACCTTAGTTCTCTCACCGACGAGCTCGCATCCCGACATATACCTTGGGAAAATATGTCAGGGAGCATGCCAGGAGTGTAGGTTGAAGTCCTTGGAGTAGGAGGCGCGATGATCGAAAGACTTATGACTAATACGAAGCATAGGGAAGCAATCGTCGGGTGACCGCTTTTTACCCTAGGACGAAAAAACTGAGTCTGGGCATTCTCGTTCACATTTTCTTAGGAGAACACCAGAAGTCCTTGAGCTTAGCTTGTTTCCTTTGTTGCAAGTGCATTTCCAGTGGTTTCTGACACCGGACGAGCGTTCGCCACTGGTTGGAAGCATTGGCCATCAATTGGATCGTTTGGGGTCGCACCTTAGTTCTCGCTCCAGCGAGCTCGCATTCTGACCTATACCTAGGGAAAACATGTCAAGGAGAATGTGATGAGTGTGGGTTGAAGTCCTCGTAGTACGAGCCTCGAAGATCGAAAGACTTATAACCAATACGAAGTAAAAGGAAGAAATCGTCGAGGGATCACCTTTTACCCCCAAATGAGGAAACTGAGTCCTGGGCATTCTCGTTTGCATTTTCTTAGGATGAACACTTGAGGTCCAGGAGCTTAGTCCGTTTCCTTTGCAGCAAGTGCATTTTCAGTGGTTTCTACACCGAACGAGTGTTTACCACTCGTTAGAAGCATTGACCATCTTTTGGACCGTTTTTGGTGGCACCTTAGTTCTCCCTCCAACAAGCTTACATCTCGACCTATACATTTGGAAAACGTGACAGAGAGCATGCCATGAGTGTGGGTTGATGTCCTCGGAGTACGAGCCTCAAAGATCGAAAGACTTATGATAAATACGAAGCAAAGGAAAGAAACCGTTGGGGATGGCTTTTTACCCCCGGACGAGGAAACTGAGCCCTGGGCATTCTTGCTCGCTTTTTCTTGCGACGAACATCGGAAGTCCTCTAGCTCAGCTTGTTTCCTTCGTTGCAAGCGTATTTCTAGTGGTTTCAGGCACCAGACGAGCGTTCGCCACTTGTTGGAAGCATTGGCCATATTTTGGACCGTTTTGGATCGCACCTTAGTTCTCCCTCCAACAAGCTCGCTGCCCAACCTATACCTTGGGCAAATGTGTCAGGGAGCATGCGAGGAGTGTGGGTTGAAGACCTCGAAGTATGAGCCCCAAAGATGAAAAGACGTATGACCAATACGAAACATAGGGAAGAAACCATCGGGGGACCACTTTTTACCCAGGACGAGAAAATAGAGTCTAGGGTATTCTCGCTCGTGTTTTATTGGGAGAACACTAGAAGTCTTTGAGCTTAGCCTGTCTCCTTCGTTGCAAGTGCATTTACGGTGGTTTCTGACACCGGACGAGAGTTCGCCACTCGTTGGAAGTATTGGCCATCTTTTGGACCGTTTTAGGTCGCACCTTAGTTCTCCCCCCAACAAGCTCGCATCCCGAGCTATACCCTATGAAAACGTGTGAGGGAGCATGACAGGAGTGTGGGTTGAAGTCCTCAGAGTACGAGCCTCCAAGATCGAAAGACTTATGACCAATACGAAGCAAAGGGAAGAAACCGTCGAGGGACCGCTTTTTACCCCTGGACGAGGAAACTGAGTTCGGGCATTCTCGCTTGCGTTTTCTTGGGACAAAACTCGGAAGTCCTCAAGTTTAGCCCATTTCCTTCATTCCAAGTGCATTTCCAGTTGTTTCTGAAACTGAACGAGCGTTCGCCACACGCTGGAAGCATTGGCCATCATTTGGACAGTTTTAGGTCGCACCTTAGCTCTCCCTCCAACGAGCTCGCATCCCGACCTATACCTAGTGAAAACTTGTCAAGGAGCATGCGATGAGTGTGGGTTGAAGTCCACAGAGTACGAGCCTCGAAGATCGAAAGACTTATGACCAATACAAAGCAAAGGGAAGAAACCGTCGGTGGATCGCTTTTTACCCCAGGACGAGAAAACTGAGTCCGGGCCAATTTCGCTCGCATTTTCTTGGGACGAACACTGGATGTCAACGAGCTCAGCCCATTTCCTTCGCAGCAAATGCATTTCTAGTGGATTCGGACACCAGACGAGAATTCGCCACTCATTGGAAGCATTGGCCATCTTTTGGACCGTTTCGGGTCGCAACTTAGTTCTAATTCCAACAAGCTCACTTCTCGACCTATACCTTGGGAAAACATGTCAGAGAGCATGCGAGGAATGTGGTTTCAACTCCTCGGAGTACGTGTCCCAAAGATCGAAGGACTTATGACTAATACGATGCAAAGGGAACAAACAATCGGGGGACCGCTATTTACCTCTGGACGAGAAAACTGAGTTCGTGGCATTCTTGCTCGTGCTTTCTTGAGACGAACACCGAAAGTCCTCAAGCTCAGCTCGTTTCCTTCGCAACAAGTGCATTTCTAGTGTTTTTGACACCGGACGAGTGTTCGCTACTTGTTGGAAGCATTGGCCATCTTTTGGACCGTTTTGGGTCGCAACTTAATTCTCCCCTCCAACGAGCTCGCTTCCTGACCTATAACTTGGGAAAACGTGTCAGGGAGCATGCCAGGAGTGTGGGTTGAATACCTCGAAGTATGAGCCCAAAGATAGGAAGACTTATGACCAATACGAACAAAGGGAATTTTCTAGGGTTGAACACCAGAATTCCTCGAGCACAACCCGTTTCCTTTGCTGCAAGTGCATTTCTAGGGGTTTCTGACACCGGACGAGCTTTTGCCACTCTTTGGAAGCGTTGACAAACTTTTGGACTGTTTTGGGTCGCACTTCCGTTCTCCCTCCAACGAGTTCACTTCTCGATCTATACCTTGGGAAAATGTGTCAGGGAGCATGCCAGGAGTGTGGGTTGAAGTCCTCGGATTACGAGCCCGGAAGATCGAAAGACTTATGATCAATACGAAGCAAACGATTGAAACCGTCGGGGGACTGCTTTTTACCCCATGACGAGGAAACTAAGTTCGGGACATTCTTCCTCGCGTTTTCCTGGGACAAACACCAGAAGTCCTCAAGCTCAGCCCGTTTCCTTTGCTACAAGTGCATTTCTAGTGGTTTCTGACATCGGACGAGCGTTCGCCACTTGTTTGAAGCATTGGCCATCTTTTGGATCGTTTTGGGTCGTACCTTTGTTATCCCTCCAACGAGCTTGCTTCCCGACCTATACCTTGGGAAAACGTGTTAGGGAGCATGCCAAGAGTGTGGGTTGAAGACCTTGGAGTACGAGCCCGAAAGATCGAAAGACTTATGACCAATACGAAGCAAAGGGATGAAACCGTCGGAGGACTGCTTTTTACCCCATGACGAGGAAACTAAGTTCGGGGCATTCTCGCTTGCGTTTTCTTGGGTCAAACACGAAAGTCCTCGAGCTCAGCCCGTTTCCTTTGCTACTAGTTCATTTCCAGCGATTTCTGACATCGGACGAGCGTTCGCCACTCGTTTAATACATTGGCCATCTTTTTGACCGTTTTGGGTTGTACCTTTGTTCTCCCTCAAACGATCTCACTTCCCGACCTATACCTTGGAAAAACGTTTCAAGTAATATGCCAGGAGTGTTGGTTGATTTCTTCGAAGTACGAGCCCCAAAGATCGAAAGACTTATGACCGATACAATGTAAAGGGAAGAAACTATCGGGGGACTGTTTTTTACCCCATGGCTGGAAAACTGAGTGCGGGGCAATCTGGCTAGCGTTTTCATGGGACGAACACTAGAGGTCCTCGATCTCAGCCCATTTCCTTCGGTGCAAGTGCATTTCCAGTGGTTTCTAACACCGAACGAGCGTTCGCCACTTGTTGGAAGCATTGGTCATTTTTTGGATCGTTTTGGGTCGCACCTTTGTTCTCCCTCCAACGAGCTCGCTTCACGACCTATACCTTAGGAAAACATGTCAGGGAGCATGCCTGGAGTGTCGATCGAAGTCCTCGGAGTACGAGCACCAAAGATCGAAAGACTTATGACCGATACGATGCAAAGGGAAGAAACCGTCTGAGGACTGCTTTTTATCCCTGGACGAGAAAATTGAGTCCGAGGCATTCTCGCTCGCATTTTCTAGGGACAAAGACGAAAGTCCTCGCGCTCAGCCCGTTTCCTTCCCTGTAAGTGAATTTTTAGTTGTTTCTGACACCGGACGAGCATTCACCACTCGTTGGAAGTATTAGCCATCTTTTGGACTGTTTTGGGTCGCACCTTAGTTCTCCCTCCAACGAGCTCGCTTCTTGACCTATACCTTGGGAAAATGTGTTGGGTAGCATGTCGAGAGTGTATTTTAAGTCCTTGGAGTACGTGCCCTGAAGATCGAAGGACTTCTGACCAATACGAAGCAAAGGGAAGAACCCGTCGGGAGAATGCTTTTTACTCTACGACGAGGAAAATGAGTCCGAGCTATTCTCGCTCGCATTTGCCCAACGAGTTTGCTTATCAATCTATACCTTGGGAAAACGTGTCAAGGAGAATTCCAGGAGTGTGGGTTGAAGTCCTCGGAGTACGAGCCTCAAAGATCGAAAGACTTAGTCTGGGACATTCTTGCTCACGTTTTCTTGGGCCGAACACCAGAAGTCCTCGAGCTTATCCCGTATCCTTTGCTACAAGTGCATTTCCAGGGTTTCTGACCTCAGACGAGCATTCGCATCTCGTTTGAAGCATTGGCTATCTTTTGGACCGTTTTGAGTCGCACCTTTGTTCCCCTTCCAACGAGCTCGCTTCTCGATCTATACCTTGGGAAAACGTGTCAAGGAGCATACCAGGAGTGTTGGTTGAAGTCGTCGAAGTACGAGCCCCGAAGATCGAAAGACTTATGACCAATACGAAGCAAAGGGAAGAAACCGTCGGGGTACTGCTTAACACTCAGTAAGAGGAAACTGAGTCCGGGGCATTCTCACTCGGATTTTCTTGGGACGAACATGGAAATTCCTCGAGCTCAGCCCGTTTCCTTTGTTGCAAGTGCATTTTCAGTGGTTTCTGACACCGGACGAGCGTTTGCTACTCTATGGAAGCATTGGCCAACTTTTAGACTGTTGTGGGTCGCACCTTAGTTTTCCCTCCAACGAGTTCGCTTCCCGATCTATACCTTGGGAAAATGTGTCAGGGAGCATGCCCGAAGTGTGGGTTGAAGTCCTCGGAGTACGAGCCCTGAAGATCGAAAGACTTATGACCAATACGAAGCAAAGGGAAGAAACCGTTGGGGGACTCCTTTTTACCACAGGACGAGAAAATTGAGTCCGGGCCATTCTCGCTCGCATTTTCTTGGGACAAACATCGGAAGTCGTCGAGCTCCACCCGTTTCCTTCGCTACAAGTGCATTTCTAGTGGTTTCTGACACCGGACGAGCGTTCACCACTAGTTGGAAGCAACGACCATCTTTTGGACCGTTTTGGGTCGAAACTTATTTCTCCCTCCAACAAGCTCGCTTTCCAACCTATACCTGGGGAAAACATGTCAGGGAGCATGCTAGGAGTGTAGGTTGAAGTCCTCAGCTTATGAGCCCCGAAGATCGAAAGCCTTATGACCAATACGAAGCAAAGGGAAGAAATCTTTGGTGGACCGCTTTTTACCCATGGATGTGAAAACTAAGTCTGAGGCATTATCGCTGGAATTTTCTTGGGAGGAACAACGGAAGTCCTCAGCTCAGCCCGTTTCCTTCGCTCCCCAATCTATACCTTGGGAAAACGTGTCAGGGAGCATGCCAGGAGTGTGGGTTGAAGTCCTTGGACTATAACCCCGAAGATTGAAAGACTTATGATCGATATGATGCAAAGGGAAGAAACCGTCGGGTGGACTACTTTTTACCCCATGACGGGAAAACCAAGTGCGGGGCATTCTCGCTCGCATTTTCTTGGGATGAACACCGGATGTCCTTGAGTGTGGGTTGAAGTTCTCAGAGTACGAGCCCCAAAGATTGAAAGACTTATAACAAATACGAAGCAAAGGGAAGAAACCGTTGAGGGATCGCTTTTTACCACATGACGGGAAAACTGAGTCCGAGCCATTCTCGCTCGCGTTTTCTTGGGACGAACACCCGAAGTCCTCGAGCTTCACCCATTTTTTCGCTGCAAGTGCATTTTCTGTGGTTTCTGACACCGAACAAGCGTTCACCACTCGTTGGAAGCATTGGGCATCTTCTAGACTGTTTTGGGTCGCACCTTAGTTCTCTCTGCAACGAGCTCGCTTCCTGACCAATAACTCTGGAAAACGTGTCAGAGAGCATGCCAGGAGTGTGGGTTGAAGTCCTTGGAGTACGAGCCCTGAAGATCGATAGACTTCTGACCAATACCAAGCAAAGGTAAGAAACCGTCGGGGGATCGCTTTTTACCCCAAGACGAGAAAACTGAATTCAGACATTTCCCACTCGCGTTTTCTTTAGATGAACACCGAAATCCTCGAGCTTAGCCCGTTTCCTTCGCTACAAGTGCATTTCTAGTGGTTTCTGACACCCGACGAACGTTCGTCACTCGTTGGAAGCATTGGCTACTTTTTGGACCGTTTTGGGTCATACCTTCGTTTTCCTTCCAACGAGCTGGCTTCCTGACCTATACCTTGGAAAATTGTGTCAAGAAGCATTCCAGAAGCATGGGTTGATGTCCTCGGGGTACGAGTCCCGAAGATAGAAAGACTTATGACCAATACGAAGCAAATGGAAGAAACCGTCGGGGGACTGCTTTTTAACCCAGGATGAGAAAACTGAGTCCGGGGCATTCTGGCTTGCGTTTTCTTGGGACGAACAAAGGAAGTCCTCGAGCTCTGCCCGTTTTCTTCATTGCAAGTGCATTTCCAGTGGTTTCTGACACCAGACAAGCGTTCGCCTCACGTTGGAAGTATTGGTCATCTTTTGGACCATTTTGGGTCGCACCTTAGTTCTCCCTCCAACGGGCTCGCATCACGACCTATACGTTTGGAAAACGTGTCAGGAAGCATGTCAGGAGTGTTTGTAAAGTCCCCAGAGTACGGAACTCGAAGATCGAAAACCTTATGACCAATACGAAGCAAAGGAAAGCAATCGTCAAGGGACCGCTATTTACCGCAGACGAGGAAAATGAGTCGGGGCATTCTCGCTCGTGTTTTCTTGGGACGAACATTGGATGTCTTCGAGCTTTGCCCATTCCTTCATTGCAAGTGCATTTCCAGTTGTTTCTGACACGAGACGAGCATTTTCCACTCGTTGGAAGAATTGGCCATCTTTTCGTCTGTTTCGGGTCGCACCTTAGTTCTTCCTCTAACGAGCTCGCATCCCGACCTATACCTTGGGAAAACGTGTCAGGGATCATGTCAGGAGTGTGGGTTGAAGTCCTTGGAGTACGAGCCTCAAAGATCGAAAGACTTATAACCAATACAAAGCAAAGGGAAGAAACCATCGGGAGACCGCTTTTTACCCAAGGACGACGATCAATTCACGCTCACTTTTTATTGGGACAAACAGTGGAAGTCTTTGAGCTCAGCCCGTTTCCTTCGTGCAAGTTCATTTCCACTGGTTTCTAACATCAGACGAGCGTTCGCCACTCGTTGGAAGCATTGGACATCTTTTAGCCCGTTTTAGGTCGCACTTTAGTTTTCCCTCCAACGAGCTGCATCCCGAACTATACCTTGAGAAAACGTGTCAGAGAGCATGCCAGAAGTGTTGGTTGAAGTTCTTGGAGTACGAGCCCCAAAGATCAAATGACCTATGAGCAATACAAAGCAAAAGGAAGAAACCGTCGGGGGACAACTTTTTACCCCTGGACGAGGAAACTGAGTCCGGGGCATTCTCGATCACATTTTCTTGGGACGATCACTGGAAGTCCTCAAGCTCAGCTCGTTTCCTTCGCAGCAAGTGCATTTTCAGTGGTTTCTTACACTGGACGAACGTTCGCTACTCGATAGAAGCATTGGGCATTTTTTGGACCGCTTTGGGTCGCACCTGAATTCTTCCTCCAACGAGCTCGCATCCCGACTTATACCTTGGGAAAACATGACAGGGAGCATGCCAACAGTGTCGGTTGAGTCCTCGAAGTACGAGCCCTAAAGATCGAAAGACTAATGACCAATACGAAGCAAAGGGAAGAAACCGTTGGGGACTGTTTTTTACCCCTGGACGAGGAAACTGAGTCTGGGGCTTTCCCACTTGCGTTTTCTTAGGCCGAACACCGAAAGTCCTGGAGCTCGGCCCGCTTCCTTTGTTGCAAGTGCATTTCCAGTGGTTTCTGATACTAGACGAGCATTCGCCACTCGTTGGAAGCATTGGCCATCTTTTGGACCGTTTTGGGTCAGACATTAGTTCATTTTGCAACAAGCTCGCAACCCGACCTATACCTTGGGGACACGTGTCAGGAAGCATACCCGGAGTGTGGGTTGAAGTCCTCGGGCTACAAGCCTCGAAGATCAAAAGACTTATTGATGGAAAAAATCAAAGCACTAAAGACATGCAGCAGCGAAAGATATAAATCATGCTTTACTCTATAAGCATTTAAACGATTCAGAATTTAACATGCATCTATGATGCGACGAACCTAATCGAAGAGAGAGGAATGTAAACGATGTACTTACCTTTGTAGTTCTCAACTTCTTCTTTGGTCTAAAACTTCTTCGCTTCTTGAAAATCACGAAAAAGGACAACCATCAAGCTGACCTACTATGCTCAGAACCAAGAATGGAGTTGTGGGACTCGGTTATGCGAAGAGAATTTTTAGAGAGAGATGGGAGTCAATCGTTTAGGTGTTTTTCCAGAGAAAACCTCATTCTTTTTACATTCGGTAATGAGAAGTTTTATATGAAATTTACATGCAAATTGTACGTAAATTATTTCATATCTTATCAACACCTAATCGATTTATTAACTCTTTAATGAAATTAGTGGCTTCAAATTCATAATAATTTTCCACATTTCCCATTAACCATTTAATTCATAAAGTAATTAGCCAAAGGGGCATTTTGGTCATTTGACCAACTTAAGTCAAAGTCAAACTTTAACTTTTCTTAGTCAAAAGTCAACTTGTTGACTTTTTACTATTTTTCCCGTCTTGACTAATTCTAACCTCACGAGTATGAATCTGTATTAATTTTTCTAAAATTCAAATCATATTTGAATATAAATTCGATCGAAGTTCAAAATCAACATGTTGAGTTTTGACCGTTTTCTAAACTTTTCAAGCTTTTAAATTTGAATCTATATTCATATTTATTTAAATCATATTTAAACACAAAACTTAAGTTTATTTCTACCGACTTATATCTTATATATTTGTCGATTTCTCTCTCTTATAGTTTACGGTGTTATAACTAAAATTGACTACTTCGTGGTTCCAATCTTGCAAACCTTTTACATAGGACGCCCCCACTCCCATGTCTCTACATGAACGATTCAGGATTACATCGTTTGTACTAACTATGGAGCGGGCCGCATCCATAGTGTTTATCCAGAATAAGGTCCCCAACCTTATTCATACACTATGGACCATTTGGGCTATTAACTTGAACTTAATCCATGTTTATGTCTCCATATGAAGTTCAAGTATATATGACAAACTAGTAAATAGGCTCGGGACCTTAAAAATTATTGGTTTTAAGATTATAGTATTTAATAATAAATTTAATTGAATCAAATAACAAAGTATAGTTTTATGACACAAATTCCAACAAACTCTCACTTGGACTAAAACTTCAAGTAAGTTAGAATTTTATAATGAGAGAAAAGTATATATACATGAGTACAATAAACACATATATAAACTAGGGCATAATCCCAATAAGTCTCCCACTTGTCCTAGTTTACAAACCACGTAGACCTATACCATGTAGGTGGCTCTCAAACACTTTAGCCGTGAGAGCTTTTGTAAACAGATCAACCATGTTTTTCTCGAAGGAGATTTTTGTTACTATAACATCTCCTCGATGTACGATTTCCCTGATAAGATGGTACTTTCGTTCAATGTGCTTTCCACGTTTATGACTTCTAGGTTCTCCTAAATTTGCAACTACACCACTGTTGTCACAACAGAAGGTGATTGACAGATGCATATTTGGAACAACTTCCATATCTGTTAAGAACTTTTGAAGCCATACTGCTTCTTTTGCTGATTGATAGGTAGATACATATTCAGCTTTCATAGTGGAGTCGACAATACAAGATTGTTTTATGCTTCTTCATACTACTGCTCCTCCGTTCAGAGTGAAAACTGATCCTGATGTAGACTTTCTAGCATCTTTATCAGTTTGAAAATCGGAGTCAGTGTATCCAGTAAGGATCAGATCCTTAGAACCATACACAAGCATGTAGTCTTTTGTTCTTTTAAGATATTTTAGAATATTCTTAACGGCTGTCCAATGATCATGTCCAGGATTGGACTGATATCTACTAACAATCCCCACTTAATAGCAAATGTCAGGTCTAGTACATAACATTGCATACATCAGGCTCCCAACAGCAGAAGCGTAGGGAATGTTACTCATATCCTCAACTTCTTGAGGTGTCTTGGACATTGTTCTTTTGATAAATGAATTCCATATCTGTACGACAGCATACCCTTTTTGAAATTCTGCATCTTATATCTTGACAACATTTTGTCTATATAAGATATTTGAGACATGGCTAATGTCATGTTCTTTCCGTTCCGAACTATTTGGATACCAAGAACATATTATGCATTTCCAAAATCTTTCATCTTAATTGTGTAGCTAGCCATTCCTAAATATCAATTAGATGACCTACATCATTCCCAATGAGTAGAATGTCATCTACATATAGAACTAAGAATGCTACAGTAGAACTGATGATCCTTTTATAAACACAAGGTTCATCAACATTCTGTTCAAAACCATAAGATTTGATCGCAGTATCAAATCTTATATTCCAGGATCTAGAAGCTTGCTTTAATCCATAAATAGATTTTTGAAGCTTACAAACTTTTTTGTTCTTGATCCTTTTGTATAAACCCCTCTGGTTGGACCATATAAATACTCTCTTCAAGATTACCGTTCAAAAAGGTTGTCTTGACATCCATATGCCAAATTTGATAATCATAAAAAGTGGCGATGGACAAGAGTATTCGTATCGACTTTATCATGGCAAGAGGAGAGAAAGTTTCTTCCTAATCTATTCCCTCCTTCTGTGTGTAACCTTTTGCCACTATTCAAGCTTTGAAAGTTTGTACTTTACCAGCTTGGTCTCGTTTTCTCTTATAGATCCATTTACAACCAATAGGTCTTACATCATTTGGTTGATCTACTAGAGTCCAGATAGAATTGGAATACATAGATTCCATTTCGAGGTCCATGGCTTTGATCCATTGGTAAGAGTCTACATCATTCATTGCCTGTTTAAAGGTCAATGGATCCTCTATCCCATCATCAGGTATGATGAATTGAGCTTCACTTAAACCCAAATAGTGATCAAGTTGTCGTATAACCCTCCCACTACAGCGAGGTTCTCCCAACTCTTAAGAAGGATGTATTTAACCAATATTTCTAGTTTTATCTACTACTTTAGTAGATGAACTTGGTCTTTCTGTAGAATTCTTGAAAATTTCTTCTAATACTAGTTTACTGCAAGTTTGATGATTTATTATGTGGTCTTCCTCTAAGAACGTAGCATTTGTCGACACAAATACTTTATTTTCTTGAGGGTCGTAAAATAAACCACCTATTGATTCTTTTGAATAACCTACAAATAGGCATAATTTTGAACGATGTTCCAATTTTTTAGGGTTTTGTACCAACACATGTGCTGGACATCCCCAAATCCTAAAGTGACGTAAACTACTTTTACGCCCTTTCCATAGCTCATAAGGTGTTTCAGAAACACTTTTAGAGGGAACGTTGTTCAAAATATAGATAGTTGTTTCTAAAACATATCCCCAAAAAGAATCTGGCAATTGAGCAAAACTCATCATAGAGCAAACCATGTCTAACAAAGTTCGGTTTCTTTTTTCTAATACACTGTTCTGCTGAGGCGTACTAGGTGTAGAAAGTTGTGATTGGATTCCATGTTCTATCAAATAGTCTAAGAATCGCAAATCCATATACTCTCCACCTCGATCTGATCGAAATGTCTTTGTTGTTTTACCTGATTCATTTTCAACTTCAGCCCTATATATTCTTTGAATTTTTCAAAAGAATCAGACTTGTTCTGAATTAGGTAAACATGCCATACCAAGAATAATCGTCAATAAAGCTGATGAAATATTTGTATCCTTCTCAAGCCTTGACATTCATTGGTCCACAAAGGTCTGAATGTACGAGTTCTAAAGGGGTTTTGGCTCCAAAACCTTTTCCAGGAAAAGATCTTTTAGTCATTTTTCTTTTAAGACAGGAATCATATAAAGGTAAAGATTATCTTCTAACTGATTTAGAAGTCCAATCTTAACCAATATCTCAATCCTATTGAGATTAATCTGACCGAGTCTTAAGTGCCATATGAAGGCATTGGAAGAAACTTTTTGTCTTTTATTCTGAGTTTCAGCTGTTCTAAACATCTCAATATTTAAGACAAAATTTGCTCGTGTTGGTCTTAACTTATATAAGTTGTTTTCAAGTATAGCAGAACAAATGTGAACACCTTTTCTTAAAATGAACGATTCATTAATTTTAAAAGATATTTTATACATATGCTCTATTAAACAAGAGATAGATATCAAATTCCTCTTCATTTGAGGTGCATACAAGACATTCTTGAGTATAATATATCTATCATTAAAAAACAACTTTAAATCTCCCACTGCTTTAGCTGAGACCATTTCTCCAGTTCTAACTTTGAAAGTGATCTCACCATCAGAAAGCCTTTTGAAAGAACTAGTTTCCTGAAATGAGATACAAATATGATTAGTGGCTCCTAAATCTAATATCCAGGTAGAAATTGCATTTTCCACTAAACATGTTTCAAGAACAAGTAAATCATATTTACCTTGTGCTTCTTTCTCTGCTTTATTCTGAGCAAGGTATTTTGGGCAGTTTCTCAGCCAGTGCCCATTTTCACCACACTAGTAACATTTACCTTTTTCTGTATTCTTCTTTACCTTGTTTTGCTTGGGAGTCATCCCCTTTCCCTTCTTTTCAATCTTTCGATTGGGATTTGATGGTTCAGTTTTAGATCTAGAGGATGATCATCTTTTGAATTTTCCTTTTGTAGTAGCAACATTTGCTTCTACTTCTTTTCCCTTACCCTTGGTAAGATTCTGGAATCGCTGGAGCTCAATCAGAAGGGTTGTCAGGTTAAATCTATCTTATTCAGGGACACATTCGTTTGGAATGGTATGGAGCTCTTTGGAAGAGATTCTAAGATAAAGCTAACTTGATTAGCCTCATTGATGGCACCTTCATTTACTTCAGCAATATTGAAGTGCATCATCATGTCCAGGACATGTTTTTTTGTAGAGGCCCCCTCCTTCATACGCTTAGTGTAAATGTATTTGATTGCCTCGTGTCTTAGGGACCACTCTGGTTGCCCAAACATTCCTTTCAAAGAATCCATAATTTCTTTAGTCGTGGCTAAGGATTCATGCTTCTTTGCTAAAACATTTGACATGCAAGCAAGAATGTAGACACGGGCTTTCTCATTTGCTTTTATCCATCGATCATATGCTTTCTGACTAGCTCAATTTGCATTTGAGGCTGGGGTTTGAGGACATTCCTCAATTAAGACAAATCTTAAATCATCAACTAGTATTGTGTTAAGATTTGATTTCCATGCCGCATAGTTATCACCGTTAAGTTTTTTGGAAGCTAATAATTGAACTATTGAGCTATTCATGCTGAAAAACAAACATACTTTGTTTAGAAACAATAATCTGAATAAACCAATCAATTTAGCAAAACTTTAAATAAAATACCCTTTTATTATGTTTTGCAACGATAATTCAAAGGTTCAAAATAACCTCTACCTAGGGGTAGCCGATTACTCGTCCTTTGAATCAAGACAATTTTGACCAAATGCTAACTCACAAATATCTCATATTTATTTAGCATTTAGTTACCGTTTAGTTCGGTCAATAATATACAAACTATTTTAGTAATTCTTGTAAGTGTGACCCTCCATTTTTTGTCCTCAGAGATGAGAATTATTGTGCTCCCGAAGGTGGATAGACAATATGAAAACTTAACTAAGAGACCCTATCCATATATGAAGTTCGTGGTGTTTCGAATCCTATAATACAACCCTCCAAAGGGAACGTCACTCTAGGGCAGACAAGCAGGCGCATTATAGGAATCTCACAGTGCGACCCAATGGAAGAGACCATGGGATGTATTGTCATATATCCCTCACCCACTTACTATGAACTACTTCCCACATTCACCTTGTTCATAGCTCATGCAAACACTCTCCGAAGGGAGTTCGCTCCTATGCACAACCCAAAGCCCTGCATGAACCTCACGGTGTGAACTCTTGGGTATGCTAGAGCTAAAAGTACAATACTTTTCTCCAGCTGAAGTGTTCTAAATAGTTTTTGGATAATTTATTCAGGATTTAATTTAGGCTAACTTAAACAAATCCTAAATCTAGGTAAAACATCCAAGTATAATATTTATACTAGATTTTAACCTACGATGTCTAAGTGATAAACCAATTTTATTACCTTACATCTCTCACCCATGCTCATAAAACTAGGTTAACTAGGCTCAAAAACCGATTACGATCTCCTGGTAGGAGGTGTTCCGTAAACCGTCAACTTAAAAACCTCCAATCCTTAGTCATCTTATCTGACTTGTTGATGATCAAATCAGGTGAGGCTCTTGTAACTTTGTTTTTACAAGATAGCGACCTAAATCTAATTTTGGAAGATATGGTATTAACCTAGGTGAGCATGCATCTTATGTTTATTATAGATTTTAAAGTCTAATTTCATTTTATAACAATTATAAAACCCTTAGACTAACCTATAATCATTTAACTAGAAAAAACAAATTAATATGGTGTTGCAATAATTGAAGAATTTTGTTAAATCAAATTTAATAAAAATAATTCAATTATCTTTTAAATTAATCAAATTAATTTAACCATTAATTAATCATATTCATTAATTTCGATATTAATTTTCTCAACATGCATGTACATGTTCACCTATGGTGGGATTTTAAAACTATATGTCATACAATATGCACATAAAATTTTAGTAATAATAAAACTAAACATCACATGCAAGAATAATTAAAACACCCTAAAATAGATTAATTTTTGGCTCTCTAAATTAAGTTAAAACTAAATTATTACAATAATTATTTGATGGAGTACAATAATCATTTGATAACAATTGCACGATCGTTGAGCAGGTAAGAACATTCATAAGCATACGCGATCGTTTAGCAAAGTATACGCGATTGCTTAGCAGACCATATGCGATCGTTTATAGGTGCCAGCGACACGCGTACCATACGCAATCGCTTAGCATGTACACGATCGTTTAAGCGCATAGCGTTACGCGTACCTTACGCGATCGATTAGCAGATATACAATCACTTTAGAGGTAAATGATCATTTAGCGCTAGCACAACACATACCTTACACGATCGCTTAGCGTGTATACGATCACTTATTACGCAAACGATACGCGTACCTTACCCGATCGTTTAGCATGTAAACGATAAAGTCATCTCAAAACAATATGCATACTATACGTGATCGTTTAGTTGGTAAGCGCGATGTTCACTGGCCCAAGCGATACACATACCATATGCGATCGTTGAGAGGGTGAACGATAGGCTAACAGCATCATCTCCTTCTGAGCTTCTTAAACAGCATCATCTTCTTCTCGCATGTAAGAATTACAGCCTAATCTCAACTCTAATGACTCCAATAAATTACAGACTCCTTGCAAAATTAAAATAAGCCACCAACAGGGCTAATTACAAAGATTAAAGCAAATAAACAACTTAATTTAGAGCCAAAACCAAAACTAATCTATTTTAGTTCAACCATAACAAGTTATCACATAAATTGTAAGAACCCACCATATGCATATGAGTGAAGCTAAGCATGTTTTGATGCCACATGATGGAAAAAACCAAAGCACTAGAGACATGCAGCAGCGGAAGATATAGATCATACTTTACTCTATATGCATCTAAATGATTTAGAAGTTAACATGCATCTACCATGCGATGAACCTAAACGAAGAGAGAGGAAGGTAAAAGATATACTTACCTTTGTAGTTCTCAACTTCTTCTTTGGTCCAAAACTTCTTCTCTTCCTGAAAATCACGAACAAAGACAACCACCAAGTTGACCTACTATGCTCAGGACCAAGAACGGAGTTGTGGGACTCGGTTATGCGAAGAGAATTTTTAGGGAGAGATGGGAGTCAATCCTTTAGGTATTTTTCAAGAGAAAACCTCATTCTTTTCTCATTCGGTAATGAGAAGTTTTACATGAAATTTACATGCAAATTGCATGTAAATTATTTCATATCTTATCAACACCTAATCAATTCATTAACTCTTTAATGAAATTGGTGGCTTCAAATTCATAGTAATTTGCCACATTTCCCATTAACTGTTTAATTAATAAAGTAATTCCCCAAAGGGGCATTTTGGTCATTTGACCAACTTAAATCAAAGTCAAACTTTGACTTTTCTTAGTCAAAAGTCAACTTGTTGACTTTTTACTATTTTTTCCATCTTGACTAATTCTAACCTCCTGAGTATGAACCCGTATTCATTTTTTAAAAATTCAAATTATATTTGAATATAAATTCAATCAAAGTTCAAAATCAACATGTTGACTTTTGACCATAAACTTTTCAAGCTTTTAAATATGAATCTATATTCATATTTATTTAAATCATATTTAAACACAAAACTTAAAGTTTATTTCTACCAACTTATATCTTATATATTTTTTGATTTTTCTCTCTTTTTCGAATAATTCGAATTTCTTCAACATACTTGTTCTTAGTTGAATCCATATTAGCTAGTAAGGGAACCTAATGGACCTATAGATCATGGGTTTCAATGATCTGAAATTAACTGGCTAAACTCTTTTAGACTAAAGTTAATCAACATTTGTTAACTAAAGAGTCATTCCACTAAAGACTCTTAGTTGCACTCCGTTCACTATACATATATTTCTGTCCACCTGATATAACCACAATGGTTAAGTCGATCCTTCAGAGATTGTTCGTAATCTTGGATGGGTCAAAATATTGTTTTACCCCCGAGATTACATCTTGTTCCTTAAGACCCACCGATCCACTATTGAACAATTGGTTGAAGGTCCAACCTATGAACCAGAATCCTTCTCGGGCCAATTAGAAGGTAGGGCCCCTTATTCAAGACTTGGATTCAGTCCTTAAGAGAACAATCTATCTACTATCCCAAAAGTGGGTAGGAGTGAATTCCATCTTGTACCCTATGTCCCTAGCTATCTACTTGGTCTTACCCCTGAAATGGGAGGCTTATTAGGCCAGCGATGTTGAGTTGCCCTCACCTATGCAGATCTAAGGATACTACCGAATAAACAGAAGTCCATAGTTAGCTCAGGATTAAGACCAAGTTACCTAGGTTATTCTAAATGAAATAGTCAGTTTATAGTTTATGGTGTTCTAACTAAAAGTGACTACTTCGTGGTTCCAGTCTTATGCAAACCTTTTACTTAGGACTCCCCCACTCTCATGTATGTACATGAACGATTCAGGATTACATCGTTTGTACTAACTATGGAGCGGGCTTCATCCATGTTTATGTCTCTACATAAAGTTCAAGTATATGTGACAAACTAGTAAATAGCCTCGGGATCTTAAAAATTATTGGTTTTAAGATTACAGTATTCAATAATAAATTTTATTGAATCAAATAACAAAGTATGAGTTTTAGGACACAAATTCCAACACTTATGACCAATACAAAGCAAAGGGAAGAAACCGTCGGGGAACACTTTTTACCCCCATACGAGGAAACTGAGTCCGGGGCATTATCGCTGGAGTTTTCTTTGGACAAACACCAGAACTCCTTGACCTCAGCCCGTTTCCTACTTTACAAGTGCATTTCCGTGGTTTCTGACACCAGACAAGCGTTCACCACTTGTTGGAAGTATTGGCCATCTTTTGGACCGTTTTGGATCGCACCTTAGTTCTCCCTCCAACGAGCTCGCATCCCGACCTTTACCTTGGGAAAACGTGTCAGGAAGCATGTCAGGAGTGTGGGTTGAAGTCCTTAGAGTATGAGCCTCGAAGATCGAAAGACTTATGACCAATACGAAGCACAGGGAGGAAACCGTCGGAGGACAACTTTTTACCCATGGACGAAGAAATTTAGTATGTGGAATTCTTGCTCACATTGTTTTGGAACGAACACCAGAAGTCCTCAAGCTCAACCCGTTTCCTTCACTGCAAGTGCATTTCCAATTGTTTCTGACATCGGACGAGGAAACTGAGCTCGAATTCCGACCTATATCTTGGAAAAACGTGTTAGAGAGCATGCCAAGAGTTTGCATTGAAGTCCTCCGAGTACGATCCTCAAAGATTGAGAGAATTATGACCAATACGAAGCAAAGGGAAGAAACCGCCGAGGACCGCTTTTTACCCTTGGACAAGGAAACTGAGCCCGAGGCATTCTCGCTCGTGTTTTCTTGGGACGATCACTAGAAGTCCTTGAGCTCATCACGTTTCCTTCGCTGCAAGTACATTTCCAGTGGTTTCTGACACCCAACGAGCGTTCGCCACTCGTTGGATGCATTGGCCATGTTTTGGATCGTTTTTAGTCGCACCTTAGTTCTGCCTCCAACGAGCTCGTTTCCCAACCTACACCTTGGGAAAACGTGTCAGGAAGCATGCTAGGAGTGTGGGTTGAAGTCCTCGGAGTATGAGCCCTGAAGATCGAAAGACTTATGACCAATACGAAGCAAAGAAAAGAAACCGTCTAGGGACCGCTTTTTACCTCAGGACGAGAAAACTGAATCTGGGGCATTCTCCCTCTCGTTTTCTTGAGATGAACTTTAGAAGTCCTTGAGCTCAGCTCTTTTCCTTCACTCCAAATGCATTTCCAGTGGTTTTTGACACCAAACGAGCGTTTGCCACTCTTTGGAAGCATTGGCCATCTTTTGGACCAATTTGGGTTACAGCTTGCTTCTCCCTCCAACGAGCTCACGTCTTGATCTATGCCTTGGGAAAATTTGTTAGGGAGCATGCGAGGAGTGTGGATTGAAGTCCTCAAAGTACGAGCCCCAAAGATCGAAATACTTATGACCAATACGAAGCAAAGGGAAGAAACCGTCAGGAGACTGCTTTTTACCCCAGGACGAGAAAACTGAGTCAAGGCATTCTCGCTCGCGTTTTCTTGGGACCAACATCAGAAGTCCTCGAGCTCATCCTGTTTCCTTCGCTGCAGGTGCATTTCCAGTGGTTTCTGACAATGGATGAGCGTTCACAACTCGTTGGAAGCATTGGCCATCTTTTGGACCGTTTAGGCTCGCAGCTTGCTTCTCCCTCCAACGAGCTCACTTCCCAACCTATACCTTGGGAAAACGTGTCAGGAAGTAGCCGGCAGAGAGAGTTTAAGTCCTCGGAGTATGAGCCCCAAAGTTCGAAAGACTTATGACCAATACGAAGCAAAGGGAAGAAACCGCCGGGGGCCGCTTTTTACGTCAAGACGAGAAAACTGAGTGCAGGGCATTCTCGCTCGCGTTTTCTTGCGACGAACATTGGAAGTCCTCGAGCTCAGTTCATTTCATTCGCTGCATGTGCATTTCCAATGGTTTCTTGTACGGTTCGAGCGTTCGCAACTCGTTGGAAGCATTGGCCATCTTTAGGACCGTTTTGGGTCGCACCTTAGTTCTCCCTTCAACGAGCTCGATTCCTGACCTATACCTTGGGAAAACGTGTCAAGGAGCATGCCAGTAGTGTGCGTTGCAGTCCTTAGAGTACAAGACCCAAAGATTGAAACACTTAGGACCAATATGAAGCAAAGGGATGAAATTGTCAGGGGACCGTTTTTCCCTCAGGACGAGAAAACTAAGTCCGGGGCATTTTCCCTCGCGTTTTTCCCTTAGGACGAACATCGGACGTCCTCAAGCTCAGCCCATTTCCGTCGCTGCAAGTGCATTTCCAGTGGTTTCTGACACCATACGAGCATTCGCCACTCGTTGGAAGCATTGACTATCTTTCAGACTAATTTGGGTCGCACCTTATTTCTCCCTCAAACGAGCTCGCTTCCCGACCTATACCTTGGGAAAACGTGTGAGGGAGCATGCTAGGAGTGTTGGTTGAAGTCTTCGGAGTACGAACCCTTAAGATCGAAAGACTTATAACGAATACGAAGCAAGAGGAAGAAACCATTGGGGGTCCACTTTTTACCCAAGACGAGAAAACTGAGTGCGCGCCATTCTCGCTCGTGTTTTCTTTAGACGAACACTAAAATTCCTCGAGCTCCACCAGTTTTCTTTGCCAGAAGGGCATTTCCAGTGGTTCCTGACATGGGACGACCGTTCGACACTCGTTGGAAGCATTGGCCATCTTTTTTACCGTTTTGGGTCGCACCTTAGTTCTTCCTTCAACGAGCTCGCTTTCCAATCTCAACCATGGGAAAACGTGTCAGGGAACATGCCAGAAGTGTGGATCGATTTCCTCGGTGTATGAGCCCCGTAGTTTGAGAGACTTCTAACCAATACGAAGGAAAGGGAAGAAACGTCGGGGGACTACTTTTTACCAGGACGAGAAAACAGAGTCTGGGGCATTCTCGCTCGTGTTTTCTTGAGACGAATATCGAAAGTCTCGAGCTCAGCTCGTTTCCTTCCTTGTAATTTCATTTTCAGTGGTTCTGACATAGGACGAGTGTTCGCCACTAGTTAGAAGCATTGACCATCTTTTGGACCGTTTTTGGTCGCACCTTAGTTCTCCATCCAACGAGATCGCTTCCTTACCTATACCTTGGAAAAATGTGTCAAGGAGCATACCAGGAGCGTGGGTTGAAGTCCTTAGAGTACGAGCTATAAAGATCGACAAACTTATGACCAATACGAAGCAAAGAGAAAAAACCGTCGGGGAACTGCTTTTAACCCAAGGACGAGGAAATTGAGTCCGGGCCATTATCGGTCGTATTTTCTTGAGACGAACACAGGAAGTCCTCAAGATCAAGATGTTTCCTTAGGTGCAAGTGAATTACCAGTGGTTTCTCACACCGGACGAGCATTTACCACTCGTTGGAAGCATTGGCCATCTTTTGGACCGTTTTAGGCCGTACCTTAGTTCGCCCTCAAACGAGCTCGCTTCCCAAACTATACCTTGGGAAAACAAGTTAGGGAGCATGCCAGGAGTGTGGGTTGAAATCCTCGGCGTACGAGCCCCGAAGATCGAATGACTTATAACCAATACGAAGCGAAGAGAAGAAACCGTCGGGAGATTGCTTTTAACGCAACGACGAGAAAACTGAGTTCAGGCAATTCTCGCTCGCGTTTTCTGGAGACAAACAACGGAAATCCTCGAGCTCAGCCCGTTTTCTTCGCTACAAGTGTATTTCAAGTAGTTTCTGACACCGGACGAGCGTTCGCCACTCGTTGGAAGCATTGGCCATCTTTTGGATGGTTTTGGGGCGCACCTTAGTTCTCCCTCTAACGAGCTCGCATCCCGACCTAGACTTGAGAAAATGTGTCAGGGAGCATGCCAGGATGTAGGTTGAAGTCCTTGGAGTACGAGCCCCGAAGATCGAAAGACTTATGACCAATACAAAGAAAAAGGAAGAAACCGTCAGGGGATCGTTTTTTACCCCAGGACGAGAAAACTGAGTCTGGGGCATTCTCACTCGCGTTTTCTTGGATCAAACAATGGAAGTCCTCAAGCTCAGCATGTTTCTTCGCTACAAGTGCATTTCCAATGGTTTCTGACATCGGACGATCGTTCGCTACTCGTTGGTAGCATTAGCCATCTTGTGGACCGTTTTGGGTCGCACCTTAGTTCTTCCTCCAACGAGCTCACTTCCTGACAAATACCTTGAGATAATGTGTCAGGGTGCATGCCAGACGTGTGGATGAAGTCCTCGGAGGACGAGCCCCAAAGATTGAAAGACTTATGACCGATACGATGCAAAGGGAAGAAACGGTCGGGGGGACCGCTTTTTACTCCATGAAGTGAAAACCGAGTCTGGGACAATCTCGCTCCCATTTTCGTTGGACGAACACCGGAAGTCCTCGAGCTTAACTTATTTCCTTCACTTCAAGTGCATTTTCTATGGTTTCTAACATCGGACGAGCATTCACCACTCGTTGGAAGCATTGGCCATCCTTTAGACTGTTTTGGGTCACACCTTAGTTCTCCATCCATCAAGTTCCCTTCGCGACCTATACCTTTGGAAAAATTGTCAAGGAGCATGCTATAAGTGTAGGTTGAACACCTCGAAGTACGAGCTCCAAAGAAAGCGTTGAGGGATCGCTTTTTACCCCAGGATGAGAAAACTGAGTGCGAGCCTTTCTCGCTCACGTTTTCTTGGGACGAACACAGGAAGTCCTCAAGCTCAGCCCATTTCGTTCGCTGCAAGTGCATTTCTAGTTATTTCTGACACTGGACGAGCATTCGCCACTCGTGGAAGCATTGGCCATCTTTTGGACTGATTTGGGTCGCATCTTAGTTCTCCCTCCAATGAGCTTGCTTCCCAACCTATAGCTTGGGAAAACGTGTCAGGGAGCATGCTAGGAGTGTTGGTTAAAATGCTAGGAGTATGAGCCCCGAAGATCGAAAGACTTATGACCAATACGAAGCAAAGGGAAGAAACCGTCGGGCGATCGCTTTTCACCCCGGGACGAGAAAACTGAGTTCGGGCCATTCTCTCTCGCGTTTTCTTGGGACAAACACAGGAAGTCCTCGAGCTCAGCCCATTTCCTTCGCTGCAAGTGTATTTCTAGCTGTTTCTGACACTGGACGAGCGTTCACCACTCGTTGGAAGCATTGGCCATCTTTTGGACTATTTTGGGTCGCACCTTAGTTCTCCTTCCAATGAGCTCGCTTCCCGACCTATACCTTGGAAAAACCTGTCAAGGAGCATGTCATCAGTGTGGGTTGAAGTCATTGGAGTACAAGCTCCGAAGATCGAAAGATTTATGACCAATATGAAGCAAAGGGAAGAAACCATCGGGGGATTGCTTTTTACCCAGGACGAGGAAACTGAGTCTAGGGCATTCTCGCTCGCCTTTTCTTGGGACAAACACTGGAAGTCCTTGAGCTCACCACGTTTTCTTCGCTACAAATGCATCTCCAGTGGTTTCTGACACCGGACGAGTGCTTGCCTCTTGTTGGAAGCATTGGCCATCTTTTGGATCGTTTTGGGTCGCATCTTAGTTCTTTCTCTAACGAGCTCGCTTACCGACCTATACCATGAGAAAACGTGTCTGGGAGCATGCCAGAAATGTTGGTTGAAGTCTTGTGAGGTATGAGCTCTGAAGATCGAAAGACTTATGACGAATACGAAGCAAAGTGAAGAAATCGTCGGTGGACCGCTTTTTACTCGAGGACGAGAAAATTGAGTCTGGGGCATGATCACTGTCATTTTCTTGGGACGAACATTGGAAGTCCTTGAGCTCAGCCCGTTTCCTTTGTTGCAAGTGCATTTCCAGTTGTTTCTGACACCGGACGACCGTTCGCCACTCATTGGAAGCATTGGCCATCTTTTGGATCGTTTTGGGTTGCACCTTAATTCTCCCTCCAACGAGCTCACTTCCTGACCTATACCTCACGAAAATGGTTCGGGAGCATGCCAGGAGTGTGGGTTGAAGTTCTCGGGGTACGAGCTCAAAAGATCGAAAGACTTATGACGAATACGAAGCAAAGTGAAGAAACAATCGGTGGACTGCTTTTTACGCGAGGACGAGAAAACTGAGTCCGGGGCATTATCACTGGCATTTTCTAGACACGAACACTAGAAGACCTCGAGCTCAACCCGTTTCTTCATTGTAAGTGCATTTTTTAGGTCCGGGTTATTCTCGCTCGCGTTTTCTCGGGATGAAGACCGAAAGTCCTTGAGCTCAGCCCGTTTCTTTCGCTGCAATTGCATTTCCAGTGATTTCTGACAATAGACAAGCGTTCGCCACTCGTCGGAAGCATTGGCCATATTTTGACTGTTTTGGGTCGCAACTTAGTTCTCCCTCTAACAAGCTTGCTTCCCAACCTATACCTCATGAAAACGTGTCAGAGAGCATGCTAGGAGTGTTGGTTGAAGTGCTCGGAGTACGAGCCCCGAAGATCGACAGACTTATGACCAATACGAAGCAAAGGGAAGAAACCGTTGAGGGATTGCTTTTCACCCCGGGACGAGAAAACTAACTCCGGGGCATTCTCGATCGGGTTTTCTTGGGACAAACACATGAAGTCCTCGAGCTGAGCCCGTTTCCTTTGCGCTAAGTGCATTTCCAATTGTTTCTGATATCGGACCAGCGTTCGTCACTCGTCGGAAGCATTGGCCATCTTTTGATTATTTTAGGTCGCATCATAGTTCTCCCTCAAATGAGCTAGCTTCCGACCTATACCTTTGGAAAACGTGTTAAGGAGCATGCCAGAAGTGTGGGTTGAAGTCCTCGGAGTACGAGCCCCGAAGATCAAAAGACTTATGACCAATACGAAGCAAATCGAAGAAACCATCGGGAGACCGCTTTTTACCCTGAAAAGAGAAAACTGAGTCCGGGGCATTCTCGCTCGCATTTTCCTGGGAGATCACCGGAAGTCCTCGAGCTTAGCTCGTTTTCTTCACTGCAAGCACATTTCTAATAGTTTCTGACTTTGCTTCCGACCTATACCTTCGGAAAATGTGTCAGGGAGCATGCCATGAGTGTGGGTTGAAATCCTCGGAGTACGAGCCCCGAAGATCAAAAGACTTATGACCAATACGAAGCAAAGGGAATAAACGATTGGGGGACTGCTTTTTACCCAAGACAGGGAAACTTAGTCTGGCCCATTCCCACTCGTATTTTCTTGGGACGAACACCGACAGTCATCGAGCTCAGTTCGTTTCCTTCGCTGCAAGTACATTACCAGTGGTTTCTAACACCGGACAAGCATTCACCACTCGTTGGAAGCCTTGGCCATCTTTTGGACCGTTTTGGGTATCACCTTAGTACTCCTTCAACGAGCTTGCTTTCCAACCTATACCTTGGGCAAATGTGTCAGGGAGCATGCCATGAGTGTGGGTTGAAGTCCTCGGAGTACAAGCCCAAAGATCAAAAGACTTATGAACAATAAGAAGCAAAGGGAAGTTACTGTCGGGGGACCGTTTTTTACCCAAGAACGAGAAAACCGAGTCTGGGGTATTCTCGCTCCCGTTTTCTTGTGACGAACACTGGAAGTCCCTGAGCTAAGCTTGTTTCCTTCGCTGCAAATGCATTTCCATTGATTTCTCACACAGGACGAGCGTTCAAAACTCGTTTGAAGCATTGGTCATCTTTTGGACCGTTTTTGCTCAGACTTTTGTTCTCCCACCAACGAGCTCGCTTGCCGTCCTATACCTTGGGAAAACGCAGCAAAGGGTTGATGTCATTTGAGTACGAGCCTCGAAGATTGAAAGACTTATGACCAATACGCAGCAAAGGGAAGAAACCGTCAAGGGACCGCTTTTTCACCAGGAAGAGAAAACTGAGTCCGGGACATTCTCGCTCGCATTTTCTTGGAACGAACAACGGTTGTCCTCAAGCTCAGCCCGTTTCCTTTGCTGCAAGTGCATTTTCTGTGGTTTCTGACACTGGACGAGCGTTCACCACTGGTTGGAAGCATTTCCCACCTTTTTAAGCCTTTTCGGTCACACCGTAGTTCTCATTCAAACGAGCTCACTTCCCGACCTATACCTTGCGAAAACGTGTCAGGGAGCATGCCAAGAGTGGGGGTTGAAGTCCTCACAAATCAAAAGAGTTATGACCTATACGATGCAAAATGAAGAAACCGTCGAGGGGATCGAAAGAGTTCGGGGCATTCTCGCTCGTGTTTTCTGGGACAAACATCGGAAGTCCTCGAGCTCAGCTCGTTTCCTTCGCTGCAAGTGCATTCCAAGTGGTTTCTGACACCAGATGAGCGTTCGCAACTCGTTGGAAGCATTGGTCATCTTTTGGATCGTTTTTTGTCGCACCTTAGATCTCCCTTAAATGAGCTCGCTTCCTGACCTATACCTTGGGAAAACGTGTCCAGAAGCATACCAGGAGTGTGGATTAAAGTCCTTGGAGTATGAGCTCCGAAGATCAAAAGTCTTATGACCAGTACAAAGCAAAGGGAAGAAACCATCGGGGTAATGCTTAACACCAAGGACGAGGAAACGGAGTCCAGGGCATTCTTCCTCGCGTTTTCTAGGGACCAACATCGGAAGTTCTCAAGCTCAGCCTGTTTCTTTTGCTGCAAGTGCATTTTCAGTTGTTTTTGACACCGAACGAGGGTTCGCTACTCTTTGGAAGCATTGGCCAACTTTTGGACTGTTTTGGGTCGCACCTTAGTTCTCTCTCCAACAAGTTCGCTTCTCGATCTATACTGTGGGAAAACGTGTCAGGGAGCATACCAAGAGTGTTGGTTTAAGTCCTCATCATGAGCCCCAAAGATCGAAAGACTTATGACCGATACGAAGCAAAAGGAAGAAACCGTCGGGAGACTGCTTTTTACCCCAAGACGAGAAACCTTAGTCCGGGACATTCTCGCTCGCATTTTCTTGGAACAAATGCCAGAAGTCCTTGAGCTCAGCTCGTTTCCTTCGCTACAAGTGCATTTCTAGTGGTTTCTGACACCGGACGAGCGTTCACCACTCGTTAGAAACATTAGCCATTTTTGGACCGTTTTGGGTCGCAACTTAGTCTCCCTCTAACGAGCTCGCTTCCCGAACTATACCTTTGGAAAACATGTCAGAGAGCATGCCAGAAGTATGGGTTGAAGTCCTCAGAATATGAGCCTCGAAGATTGAACGACTTATGACCAGAAGCAAAGGGAAGAAACTGTCGGGGACTACTTACGACCAAAACTTAGTCGGGCCATTCTCGCTCTCGTTTTCTTCAGACAAACATTAGTAATCCTCAAGCTCAGCCCGTACTCTTCGCTGCAAGTGCATTCTAGTGGTTTCTGACACCGGACGAGCGTTCGCCAGTCGTTGGAACCAATGGCCATCTTTTGGACCGTTTTGGGTTGTACCTTAGTTCTCCCTTGAAAGAGCTCGCTTCCCAACCTATACCTTGGGAAAACGTGTCAGGGAGCATATAATGAGTATGGGTTGAAGTTCTCGAAGTACGTGCCCCAAAGATCGATAGACTTAGGACCGATACGATGTAAAGGGAAGAAACCGTCGGGGGGACTACTTTTTACCCTATGACGAGAAAATAGAGTTCGGGCATTCTCGCTCACGTTTTCTTGGGACGAACACCAGAAGTCCTCGAGCTCAGCTCGTTTCCTTTGCTGCTAGTGCATTTTCAGTGGTTTCTGACACGGGACGAGCGTTCACCACTCGTTGGAAGCATTGGCCATCTTTTGGACCCTTTTGGGTCGCACTTTAGTTCTCCCTCCAACGAGCCCCAAAGATCGAAAGACTTATGACCTATACCTTCGAAAAATGTGTCAGGAAGCATGCTAGAAGGGTGGGTTGAAGTTCTCGGAGTACGAGCCCCGAAGTTCGAAAGACTTATGACCAATACGAAGCAAAGAGAAGAAATCTTCGGTGGATCGCTTTTTAACCTAGGGAAGAAACAGTGGTTTCTGAGATCGGATGAGCGTTCACCACTCGTTGGAAGCATTGTCTATCTTTAAGACCATTTTGGGTCGCACCTTGGTTCACCCTCAAACAAACTCGCTTCCGAAATTATGCCTTAGGAAAACGTGTCAGTGAGCATGCCAAGAGTGTCGATTGAATTCCTCGGAGTACGAGCCCCCAAGATCGAATGACTTATGACCAATACAAAGCAAAAGGAAGAAACCGTCGGGGACCGCTTTTTATCCCAGGACGAGAAAACTGAGTTTGGGCCATTCTCGCTCTCGTTTTCTTTGGACGAACACTAGAAATCTTTGAGCTCATCCCGTTTCTTTTGCTGCAAGTGCATTTCCATTGGTTTCTGACACCGGACGAGCGTTCGCCAGTCGTTGGAACCAATGGCCATCTTTCGGACGACTTTCGGTTGCATCTTAGTTCTCCCTTGAACGAGCTCGCTTCCCGACGTATACCTTGGGAAAACGTGTCAGGGAGCATGCAAGGAGTATGGGTTGAAGTCATCGAAGTACGTGCCGTAAAAATCGAAAGACTTAGGACCGATACGATGCAAAGGGAAGAAACCGTCAGGGGGACCGCTTTTTACCGCATGACGAAAAAACTGAGTACGGGCATTCTCGCTCGCGTTTTCTTGGGACAAACAGCGGAAGTCCTCGAGCTCAGCTCGTTTCCTTTGCTGCTAGTGCATTTCCAGTGGTTTCTGACATCGGACGAGGGTTCACCACTCGTTGGAAGCATTGGCCATCTTTTGGACCGTTTTGGGTCACACTTTAGTTCTCCCTCCAACGAGCCCCGAAGATCGAAAGACTTATGACCTATACCTTCGAAAAACGTGTCAGGGAGCATACCAGAAGGGTGGGTTGATGTCCTCGGAGTACGAGCCCTGAAGTTCGAAAGACTTATGACCAATACGAAGCAAAAGGAAGAAATCTTCGGTGGATCGCTTTTTAACCTAGGGAAGAAACAGTGGTTTCTGACATCGGAGGAGCGTTCACCACTCGTTGGAAGCATTGTCTATCTTTAGGACCGTTTTGGGTCACACCTTTGTTCACACTCAAATGAACTCGCTTCCCAACCTATGCCTTAGGAAAACGTGTCAGGGAGTATGCCAGGAGTGTCGATTGAAATCCTCGGAGTACGAGCCCCAAAGGTCGAAAGACTTATGCCCTATATGATGCAAATGGAAGAAACCGTTGGGAGGACTGCTTTTTACCCCATGACTTAAAAATTGAGTGTGGGACATTCTCGCTCGCGTTTTCATGGGACGAACACCAGAAGTCCTCGAGCTCAGCCCCTTTCATCTGCTAAAAGCGCATTTCCAGTGGTTTTTGAGACTGGACGTGCGTTCGCCACTCGTTGGAAGCATTGTCCATCTTTTCGACCGTTTTGGGTCGCACCTTAGTTCTTCCTCCTATGAGCTCGCTTCCCAAGCTATACCTTGGGAAAACATGTCAATGAGCATGTAAGGAGTGTGGGTTGAAATCATCTGAGTACGAGCCCAGAAGATCGAAAGACTAATGACCAATTTGATGCAAAGGGAAGAAAACGTCGGAGGACCGGTTTTTACCCCAGGACGAGAAAACTATGTCCGGGGAATTACCGCTTGCATTTTCTTAGGATGAAAACCAAAAGTCCTCAAGCTCAGCCTGTTTCATTCGCTAAAAGTGAATTTCAAGTGGTTTCTAACACCCGACAAGCGTTCGCCACTCATTGAAAGCATTGGCCATCTTTTGGACCGTTTTGGGTCGCACCTTAGTTCTCCCTCCACCGAACTCGCTTCTTGACCTATACCTAGGGAAAACGTGTCAGGTAGCATACCAGGAGTGTGGGTTGAAGTCCTCGGAGTACGTGCCCTGAAGATCGAAGCACATATCACCAATAGGATACAAAGAGAAGAAACCATCGGGCGGACCGCTTTTTACCACATGACAGCAAAACTGAGTTCGAGGCATTCTCGCTCGTGTTTTCTTTGCGCGAACACCATAAGTCCTCGAGCTAAGCCTGTTTCCTTTGCTGCAAGTACATTTCTAGTGGTTTCTGACACTGGACAATTGTTCGCCACCCTTGGAAGCATTGTCCATCTTTTGGACTGTTTTGGATCGCACCTTAGTTCTCCGTCCAACGAGCTCGCTTCCCGACCTATACCTTGAGAAAATGTGTTAGGGAGCACGCCAAGTGTGTGGATTGAAGTCCTCGGAGTTTGAGTTCCAAAGATTGAAAGACTTATGACAATACGAAGCAAAGGGAAGAAACCGTCGGAGGACCGCTTTTTACCACTCGATGAAGAAACTGAGTCCGGACCATTCTCACTCGCATTTTCTCTTGACGAACACCAGAAGTCCTCGAGCTTAGCCCATTTTCTTTGCTACAAGTGCATTTCCAATGGTTTCTGACACTGGACGAGCGTTCGCCACTTGTTGGAAGCATTGGCCACTTTTTCGACCGTTTTGGGTCGCACCTTAGTTCTTCGTCCAACGAGCTCGCTTCTCGACCTATACCTTGGGAAAACATGTCAGGGAGCATGCCATAAGTATGGGTTGAATTGCTAGAAGTATGAGCCCCAAAGATTGAAAGAGTTATGGCAAATACGAAGCAAAGGGTAGAAACCGTCGGGAGATCGCTTTTTACACCAGGACGAAAAAACTGAGTCCGGGACATTATCGCTGGTATTTTCCTGGGACGAACACAAGAAGTCCTCGAGCTCAGCCCATTTCCTTCACTACAAGTGCTATTCCAGTAGTTTCTAACACTAGACGAGCGTTCGCCACTCGCTGGAAGCATTGGTCATCTTTTGGATCGTTTTGGGTCGCACCTTACTTCTCCCTCCAACGAGGTCGCTTCCTGACCTATACCTTGAAAAAACGTGTCTGACAGCATGCCAGGAGTGTGGGTTGATGTCCTTGGAGTACGAGACCCGAAGATCAAAAGACTTATGACCAATACGAAGCAAAGGGAAGAATCTGTCGGGGGTCCGCTTTTTACCTCAAGACGAGAAAACTGAGTCCGGGAAATTATATTTCACGTTTTCTTGGGACGAACACCTCAAGTCCTTGATCTCAGCCTGTTTCTCTCGCTACAAGTGTCTTTCCAGTGGTTTCTGACACCGGACGAGCGTTCGTCACTCGTTGGAAGCATTGGCCATCTATTGGACTGTGTTGGATCACACCTTAGTTCTCCATCCAACGAGCTCGCTTCCCGACCTTTAACTTGGAAAAATGAGTCAGGGACCATTCCAGGAGTGTGGGTTTACGTCCTCGGAGTACGAGCCCTGAAGATTGATAGACTTATGACCAATATGAAGGAAAGGGAAGAAACCGTCGGGGACCACTTTTTACCCTAGGACGAGGAAACTGAGTTCGGGCCATTCCCTCTCGCATTTTCTTTTGACGAACACCAGAAGTCCTCGAGCTCTTCCTGTTAACTTTGCTGCATGTGCAATTCCAGTGGTTTCAGACACCGGACAAGCGTTTGCCACTCGTTGGAAGCGTTGGCCACTTTTTGGACCGTTTTAGGTCGCACCTTTGTTCTCCGTCCAACGATCTCGCTTCCCCACCTATACCTTGAGAAAACAGGTCAAAGAGCATGCCATGAGTGTGGGTTGAATTCCTCGACGTACGAGCCCCAAATATCGAAAGACTTGTGGCCAATACGAAGCAAAGGGAAGAAACCATGGGGGGACCACTTTTAACCCCAGGACGAAAAAACTAATTCCAGGCCATTCCCGCACATGTCTTCTTGGTATGAACACTGGAAGTCGTCGAACTCAGTCAGTTTCATTCGCTGCAAGTACATTTCCAATGGTTTCTGACACCGGACAAGCATTCGCCACTCGTTGGAAGCATTGGCCGCTTTTTGGACCGTTTTGGGTCGCACCTTTGTTCTTTGTCCAATGACCTCGCTTCCCGACCTATACCTTGGGAAAACATGTCAGAGAGCATGCCATGAGTGTGGGTTGAATTCCTCGTAGTACGAGCCCCAAAGATCGAAAGACTTATGGCCAGTACGAAGCAAAGGGAAGAAACCATCGAGGGATCGCTTTTTACCCCAGGACGAGGAAACTAATTCTGGGCCATTCCCGCACATGTTTTCTTTGTATGAACACTGGAAGTCCTCGAGCTCAGCCAGTTTTATCTGCTGCAAGTGTATTTCCAGTAGTTCTCCGTCTAACGAGTTCGCTTCCCAACCTATACCTTGGGAAAACATGTCAGGGAGCATGCCATGAGTAAGGGTTGAAGGAGTATGTGCCCTGAAGATAGAAACACTTTTGACCAATACGAAGCAAAGGGAAGAAACCGTTGGGGGACCGCTTTTTACCCCATAATGAGAAAATTGAGTCGGGGCATTCTTGCTTGCGTTTTCTTGAGATGAACACTAGAAGTCATCAAGCTCATCCCATTTCCTTCGCTGCAAGTGCCTTTGCAGTGGTTTCTGACACCGGACGAGCGTCCCCATTCGTTGGAAGCATTGACCACTTTTTGAACCGTTTTGGGTCGCACCTTAGTTCATCCTCAAACATGCTCGCTTCCCAACCTATACCTTGGGAATACGTGTCAAGAAACATGCCAAGAGTGGGGGTTGAAGTCCTCGGAGTACGATCCCCAAAGATCGAAAGACCAGACCGATACGATGCAAAGGGAAGAAACCGTCGGGGGGACCGCTTTTTACCCAGAACGAGAAAACTGAGTCTGGGGCATTCTCGCTCACGTTTTCTTGGGAAGAACACTGGAAGTCCACAAGCTTGGCTCGTTTCCTTCACTGCAAGTGCTATTCCAGTGGTTTCTAAAACCAGACGAGTGTTTGCCACTCGCTGGAAGCATTGGCCATCTTTTGGATTGTTTTGGGTCGCACCTTAGTTCTCCCTCCAACGAGATCGCTTTCCGACCTATACCTTGGGAAAATGTTTCTAGAAGCATGTCAGGTTTGTGGGTTGAAGTCCACGGAGTACGAGCCCCAAAGATCAAAAGACTTATGATCGATATGAAGCAAAGGGAAGAAACCGTTGGGGATCGTTTTTTACCCTAGGAGGAGAAAACTGAGTCCGGGGCATTCTCGCTCGCGTTTTCTCTGTAGAAACACTAGAAGTCCTTGAGCTCATCCCATTTCCTTCGCTACAAGTGCATTTCCAGTGGTTTATGACTTCGAAGGAGCATTCGCCACTCGTTGGAAGCATTGGCCATCTTTTAGACTACTTTGGGTCGCACCTTAGTTCTCCAACCGACGAGCTTGCATCCCGACCTATACCTTGGAAAAACGTGTCAGGGAGCATGTCTGGAGTGTGGGTTGAAGTCCTCGGAGTACGAGCCCCGAAGATCAAAAGACTTATGACCAATACGAAGCCAAGGATAGAAACCATTGGGGACCGCTTTTTCCCTAGACGAGGAAACTGAGTCCAGGGCTTTCCCGCTCTCGTTTTCTTGGGGCGAACACCAGAAGTCTTTGAACTCGGCCCGCTTCCTTCATTGCATGTGCATTTCCATTTGTTTTTTACACTGGACGAGCGTTCGCCAATCGTTGGCAACATTGGCCATCTTTTGGACCGTTTTGGCTCGCACCTTAGTTTTCCCTCTAACGAGCTCGCTTCCCAACCTATACCTTGGGAAAATGTGTCAGGGAGCATGCCAGGAGTTTGGGTTGAAGTCCTCAGAGTACGAGCTCCGTAGGTCGAAAGACTTATGACCGACACGATGCAAAGGGAAGAAATCATCGGGAGACCGCTTTTTACCCCATAACGGGAAACAGAGTCCAGGGCATTTTCGCTCATGTTTCTTGGGACGAACACTGAAAGTCCTCAAGCTCAGCCCGTTTCCTTTGCTGCAAGTGCATTTCCAGTGGTTTCTGACACCAGACGAGCATTCGCCACTCATTGGAAGCATTGGCCAACTTTTGGACCGCTTTGCGTTGCACCTTAGTTCTTCGTCCAACGAGCTTGCTTCCCAACCTATACCTCGAGAAAACATGTCGGGAGCATGCTAGGAGTGTGGGTTGAAGTCCTCGGGGTACAAGCTCCGAAGATCAAAAGATATATGACGAATACGAAGCAAAGGGAAGAAACCGTCGGTGGATCACTTTTTACACGAGGACGAGAAAACTGAGTCCGGGGCTGGGACAAACACTGGAAGACCTCGAGCTCAGCTCGTTCCTTCGCTGCAAGTGCATTTCCATTGGTTTGTGCCACCAGATGAGCGTTTGCCACTTGTTGGAAGCATTGGCCATATTTTGGACTATTTTGTGTCGTACCTTAGTTCTCCCTCCAACGAGCTCGCTTCCCGACCTATAGCTTGGGAAAACATGTCAGGGAGCATGCTAGGAGTGTATGTTAAAGTGCTCGAAGTACGAGCCCCAAAGATCGAAAGACTTATGACCAATACGAAGCAAAGGGAAGAAACCGTCGGGGACCGCTTTTCACCCCGAGACGAGAAAACTGAGTCTGGACATTCTTGCTCGCGTTTTCTTGGGATAAACACTGGAATTCCACGAGCTCAGCCCGTTTCATTTGCTCCAACTGCATTTCGAGTGGTTTCTGACACCGGACGATCGCCACTCGTCGAAAGCATTAGCCATCTTTTGACTGTTTTGGGTCGCATCTTAGTTCTCCCTCTAAAGAGCTCGCTTCCCCACATATACCTTTGGAAAACGTGTCAAGGAGCATGCCAGAAGTATGGGTTGATGTCCTTAGAGTACGAGCCCCAAAGATCGAAAGGCTTATGACCAATGCGAAGGAAAGGGAAGAAACAGTCGGGGGACCACTTTTTACTCCGGGAAGAAAAATAGATTTCGGGGCATTCTCGCTCGCATTTTCTAGGGACGAACACCAGAAGTCCTTAAGCATAACCCGTTTCGCTTGCTATAAGTACATTTCCAGTGCTTTCTGACACCAGACGAGTGTTCGCCACTCGTTGGAAGCATTGGCCATCTTTTGGACCGTTTTGGGTCGCACCTTCGTTCTCCCTCCAACGAGCTCGCTTCCCGACCTATACCTTGGAAAAACTTGTTAGGGAGCATGCCAGGAGTGTGGGTTCAAGTCCTCGGAGTACGATCATCGAAGATCAAAAGACTTATGACTAATACAAAACAAAGTGAAAAAACGTAGGGGGACCTCTTTTTTCCCTAGGACGAGAAAACAGAGTCCGAGGCATTCTTGCTCGTATTTTCCTTGGACGATCAACGAAAGTCCTCGAGCTTAGCCCGTTTCCTTCGCTACAAGGACATTTCCAGTAGTTTTTGACACCGGACAAGCTTTCGCCACTCATTAGAAGCATTGACCATCTTTGGGACCGTTTTAGGTCGCACCTTAGTTCTCCCTCCAACGAGCTCACTTCCGAACCTACACCATGGGAAAACGTGTTAGTGAGTATTCCAGGAGTGTGGATTGAAGTCCTCGGAGTACGAGCCCTGAAGATTGAAAGACTTATGACCAATATGAAGCAAAGGGAAGAAACGATCGAGGGACCACTTTTTACCCAGGACAAGGAAACCTAGTCCGGGCCATTCCTGCTCGCGTTTTCTTTGGATGAACACTGGAAGTCATGAAGCTCAGCCCATTTCCTTCGCTACAAGTACATTACAAGTGGTTTCTGACAACGGACTAGCGTTCGGCACTCGCTGGAAGTAGTGGCCATCTTTTGGATCGTTTTGGGTCGCACCTTTGTTCTCCTCCAACGAGCTCACTTCTCGACCTATACTGTGGGAAAATGTGTTAGGGAGCATGCCATGAGTGTGGATTAAAGTCCTCGGAGTATGACCAATAAGAAGCAAAGGGAAGTTACCGTCGTGGAACCGCTTTTTACCCAAGGACGAGAAAACTGAGTCTGGGGCATTCTCGCTCCCGTTTTCTTGGGACAAACACTGGAAGTCCTTAAGCTCAGCCTGTTTCCTTCGTTTCAAGTGCATTTCTAGTGGTTTCTGACATCGAACGAGCGGTCGCCAATCGTTGGAAACATCGGCCATCTTTTGGACCGTTTTGGCTCGCACCTTAGTTCTCCCTCTAACGAGCTCACTTCTCAACCTATACCTTGGGAAAATGTGACAGCGAGCACGCCAGGAGTGTGGGTTGAAGTCCTCAGAGTACGAGCTCCAAAGATCGAAAGACTTATGACCGATAAGAAGCAAAGAGAAGAATCCGTCAAGGGATCGTCTTTTACCCAGGACGAGAAAATTGAGTTCGGGGCATTCTCGCTCCCGTTTTCTTAGAAAGAACACCGGTTGTCCTCGAGCTCAGCCCATGTACTTTGTTGCAAATGCATTTCCAGTGGTTTCTAACACCGGACGAGCGTTCGCCACTCGTTGGATGCATTTGCCATCTTTTGAAACGTTTTAGGTCGTACCATAGTTCTCCCTCTAACGAGCTCGCTTCCCGACCTATACCTTGGAAAAATGTGTCAGGGAGCATGCCAGGAGTGCGGGTTGAAGTCCTCGGAGTACGAGCCTCGCAGATCGAAAGATTTATGATCGATACGATGCAGAGGGAAGAAACCGTTGGGGGGACCGCTTTTTACCTTAGGACGGGAAGAAACTGTGTTTGGGGCATTCTCGCTCATGTTTTCTTGGGACGAACATCGAAAGTCCTCAAGCTAAGCCCGTTTCCTTCGCGGCAAGTGCATTCCAAGTGGTTTCTGACACCAGACGAGCGTTCACAACTTGTTCGAAGCATTGGCCATCTTTTGCATCGTTTTTGGTCGCACCTTAGTTCTTCGTCACATGAGCTCGCTTCCCGACCTATACCTTTGGAAAACGTATTAGAGAGCATAGTAAGAGTTTGAGTTGGTGTCCTCGAAGTATGAGCCCTGAAGATCAAAAGACTTATGACCAGTACGAAGCAAAGGGAAGAAACCGTAAGGGGACCGCTTTTTACCCATGATGAGAAAACTAAGTTCGTGACATTCTCGCTCGCATTTTCTTGAGACGAACATCAGAAGTCCTTGAAATCAGCCCGTTTCCTTCGATGCAAGTGCATTTTGATTGGTTTCTAACACCGGACGAGCGGTCGCCACTGTTGGAAGCATTAGCTATCTCTTCGACCTTTTTGGGTCGTACCTTAGTTCTTCCTCCAACGAGCTCGCTACCTGACCTATACCTTCGAAAAACGTGTTAGGGAGCATGCAATGAGTGTGGGTTCAACTCCTCGGAATACGAGCCCCAAAGATCGAAAGACTTATGACCAATATGATGCAAAAGGAAGACCCCATCGGGGAATCGCTTTTTATCCCAAGATGAGAAAACTAAGTTCAGGGCATTCCCCCATGCATTTTCTTGGGACGAACACTAGAAGACCTCGAGCTCAGCCTGTTTCCTTTGTTGCAAGTGTACTTCCAGTGGTTACTGACACTAGACGAGCGTTTGCCACTCGTTGGAAGCATTGGCCACTTTTTGGACCATTTTGGATCACACCTTAGTTCACTGTCCAACGAGCTCACTGTCCGACCTAGACGAGCTCACTGTCCGACTTATGACGAATACGAAGCAAAGGGAAGAAACCGTCGGGGGACCGCTTTTTATCCCAGAACGAGAAAACTTCGTCTGGATCATTTTTGCACGCATTTTCTTGGTACGAACACCGGAAGACCTCGAGCTCAGCCCGTTTCCTTTGCTGCAAGTGCATTTCCAGTGGTTACTATCATCGGACGAGCGTTCGCCACTCGTTGGAAGCATTAGCCACTTTTTGAACCGTTTTGGATCGCACCTTAGTTCTCTGTCCAACGAGCTCGCTATCCGACCTATACCTTTGGAAAACATGTCAGAGATCATGCCATGAGTGTGGGTTGAAGTCCTCGGAGTACGAGCCCCGAAGATAAAAAACTTATGACCAATACAAAGGAAAGGGAAGAAATCGTTGGGAGACCACTTTTTACCCTAGGACCAACAACTGAGTCTGAGGCATTCTCGCTTGCGTTTTCTTGGGACGAGCGTTCCAGTAGTTTCTGACATTGGACGAGCGTTCGCCACTCTTGGAAGCATTGGCCATTTTTTGGACAGTTTTTGGTGGCACCTTAGTTCTCCCTCCAACGAGCTCACTTCCCAACCTATACCTTCAGAAAACGTGTCAGGGAGTATGCCAGAAGTGGGGGTTGAAGTCCTTGGAGTACGAGCCTCATAGATCAAAAGAGTTATGACCTATATGATGCAAATAGAAGAAACTATCGGGGGGACCGCTTTTTACCCTAGGACGGGAAAACTGAGTACGTCAATTTGTCGCTCGCATTTTCTTGGGACGAACATCAGAAGTCTTGGAGCTTAGCCCATTTCCTTCGTTGCAAGTCCATTTCCAGTGGTTTCTAATACCGGACGAGCGTTCTCCCCTCGTTGGAAGCATTCGCCATCATTTGGACCATTCGGGATCACACCTTAGTTCTTCCTCAAACGATCTCACATCCTGACCTATACCGAGGGAAAACATGTCAGGGAGAATGCGATCAGTGTGGGTTGAAGTCCTCGGAGTACGAGCCTTGAAGATCGAAAGACTTATGACCAATAAGAAACAAAGAGAAGAAACGGTCGGGGGACCTCTTTTTACCCAGGACAAGGAAACCTAGTCCGGGCCATTCCTACTCGCGTTTTCTTGGGATGAACATCAAAACTCATAGAGCTCAGCCCATTTCCTTCACTGCAAGTACATTACCAGTGGTTTCTGACATCGGACTAGCGTTCGCCACCCGTTGGAAGTAGTGGCCATCTTTTGGACCATTTTGGGTCGCACCTTAGTTCTCCTCCAACGAGCTCACTTCCCGACCTATACCATGGGAAAATGTTTTAGGGAGCATGCCATGAGTGTGGGTTGAAGTCCTCGGAGTATGACCGATAAGAAGCAAAGTGAAGTTACCGTCGTGGGACCGCTTTTTACCCAAGGACTAGAAAACTGAGTCTGGGTCATTCTCGCTCGCGTTTTCTTGAGACGAATATCAAAAGTCCTCGAGCTCATCTTGCCAGGAGTGTGGGTTAAAGTCCTCGAGATTGAGCTTCGAAGATCGAAAGACATATGACGAATACGAAGCAAAGGGAAGAAACTGCCGGTGGATCGTTTTTTACCCGAGGATGAGAAAACTGAGTCCGGGGAATTATCACTCGAATTTTCTTGGGACAAACACTAGAAGACCTCGAGCTCACCCCGTTCCTTCGATGCAAGGGCATTTCCAGTGGTTTCTGACACCGGATGAGCGTTTTCCACTTGTTGGAAGCATTGGCCATCTTTTGGACCATTTTGGGTCGCACCTTAGTTCTCCCTCCAACAAGCTTGCTTCCCGACCTATAGCTTGGGAAAACATGTTAGGGAGCATGCTAGGAGTGTATGTTGAAGTGCTCCGAGTACGAGCCCTGAAATCGAAAGACTTATGACCAATACAAAGCAAAGGGAAGAAACCGTCGGGAGTCAGCTTTTCACCCCGGGCGAGAAAACTGAGTTTGGGGCATTCTTGCTCGCGTTTTCTTGGGACAAACACTGGAATTCCACGAGCTCAACCTGTTTCCTTCCCTCCAAGTGCTTTTCCAGTGGTTTCTGACACCGGACGAGCGTTCCCCACTCGTCGAAAGCATTGGCCATCTTTTGACTGTTTTGGGTCGCATCTGAGTTCTCCCTCCAAAGAGCTTACTTCCCCACCTATACCTTTGGAAAACGTGTCAAGGAGCATGCCAAAAGTATGGGTTGATGTCCTCCGAGTACGAGTCCCAAAGATTGAAAGGCTTATGACCAATACGAAGCAAAGGGAAGAAACGGTCGGGGCACCTCTTTTTACCCAGGACAAGGAAACCTAGTCCGGGCCATTCCTGCTCGCGCTTTCTTGGGATAAACACCGGAAGTCATAGAGCTCAGCCCATTTCCTTTGCTACAAGTACATTACCAGTGTTTTCTGACACCGGACTAGCGTTCGCCACTCGTTGGAAGCAGTGGCCATCTTTTGGACCGTTTTGGGTCGCACCTTAGTTCCCCCTCCAACGAGTTCGCTTCTCGATCTATACCTTGGGAAAATGTATCATTGGAGCATGCCAGGAGTGTGGGTTAAAGTCCTCAGAGTACGAGCCTCGAAGATCGGAAGACTTATGACCAATACGAAGCAAAGGAAAGAAACTGTCGGGGTACTGCTTAACACCCAGGATGAGGAAACTAAGTCCGAGGCATTCTTGCTGGCATTTTCTTGGAACGAACATCGAAAGTCCTCGAGCTTAGCCCATTTCCTTCGCTGCAAGCACATTTTCTGTAGTTTTGACACCGGACGAGCTTTCACCACTCGTTGGAAGCATTGGCCATCTTTTGGACCGTTTTGGGTCGAACCTTAGTTCTCCCTTCAACAAGCTCGCTTATGGACGTATACCATGGGAAAACGTATTAGTCAGCCTTTCAGGAGTGTGGGTTGAAGTCCTCGGGGCATTCTCGCTTGTGTTTACTTGGGATGAACACCAAAAGTCCTCGAGCTCAGCCCGTTTCCTTTGCTGCAAGTGCATTTTCAGTGGTTTCTGACACCGGACGAGCGTTCGCCACTCTTTGGAAGCATTGGCCAACTTTTGGACTATTTTGAGTCGCACCTTAGTTCTTTGACCAACGAGTTTGCTTCCCGACCTATACCTTGGGAGAACGTGTCAGGGAGCATGCTAGGAGTGTGGGTTGAAGTCCTCAGAGTACAAGCCCCGAAGATCGAATGACTGATGACCAATACGAAGCAAAGGGAAGAAATCGTCGAAGAACTGCTTTTCACCACAGGACGAGAAAACTGAGTCTAGCGCATTCTCGCTCGCAGTTTCTAGGGACGAACATCGGAAGACATCGAGCTCAACCCGTTTCCTTTGCTGCAAGTGCATTTTCAGTGGTTTTTGACACCGAATGAGAAAACTTAGTCTGGGGAATTCTCGCTTGTGTTTACTTGGGATGAACACCAAAAGTCCTCGAGCTCAGCCCATTTCCTTTGCTGCAAGTGCATTTTTAGTGGTTTCTGACACCGGACGAGCGTTCGCCACTCTTTGGAAGCATTGGCCAACTTTTGGACTATTTTGAGTCGCACCTTAGTTCTCGAACCAACGAGTTTGCTTCTCAACCTATACCTTGGGTAAATGTGTCAGGGAGCATGCCAAGAGTGTGGATTGAATTCCTCAGAGTACGATCCTTGAAGACGTATGACCAATACGAACCAAAGGGAAAAAATCGTCGGGGGACTGCTTTTTACCCCAGGATGAGAAAATTGTGTCCAGGGTATTCTCGCACGCATTTTCTAGGGACGAACATCGAAAGTCCTTGAGTGCAGCCCGTTTCCTTTGTTGTAAGTGCATTTTAGTGGTTTGTGACACCGAACGAGCGTTCGCTACTCTTTGGAAGCATTGGCCAACTTTTGGACCGTTTTGGGTCGCACCTTAGTTCTCCCTCAAACGAGCTCACTTTCAGACTTATACCTTTGTAAAATGTGTGAGGGAGCATGCTAGGAGTGTGGTTTGAAGTCCTCGGAGTACGAGCCCTGAAGATCGGAAGAATTATGACCAATACGAAGCAAAGGGAAGAAACCGTCGGGGAACCGCTTTTTATCCCAGTACGAGAGAACTAAGTACGGGGCATTCTCGCTCACATTTGTTTGGGACGAACACTGGAAGTCCTCAAGCTTAGCCCATTTCCTTCGCTGCAAAGGCATTTCCAGTGGTTTCTGACACCAGACGAGCATTCGCCACTCGTTGGAAGTATTAACCATCTTCTGGACCGTTTTCAGTCGCACCTTAGCTCTCCCTCCAACAAGCTCACATCCTGAGCTATACCTTGGGAAAATGTGTCAGGAAGCGTGTTAGGAGTGTGGATTGAAGTGCTTGTAGTACGAGCCTCGAAGATTGAAAGACTTGTGACCAATACGAAGCAAAGGGAAGAAACCGTTGGGAGACCGCTTTTTACCCCACGACGAGTAAACTGAGTCCTTGGCATTCTCGCTCGCATTTTCTAGGGATGAACACTGGAAGTCCTCAAGCTCAGCTCGCTTCCTCCGCTGTAATTGCATTTCCAGTGGTTTCTGACACTGGACAAGAGTTCGGCACTAATTGGAAGAATTGGCCATCTTTTGGACTGTTTTGGGTTGCACCTTAGGTCTCCCTCCAACGAGCTCGCTTTTCGACCCATACCTTTGGAAAACGTGTTAGGGTTGCATGCCCCGAAGATCGAAAGATTTATGGCCAATACGAAGCAAAGGGAAGAAACCGTCGGAGGACTGCTTTTTACCCACAGGACGAGAAAACTGAGTCCGGGGTATTATCGCTGGCAATTTCTTAGAATGAACATCAGAAGTCCTGGAGCTCAGCCCGTTGGAGCAAATTCGTTGGAGCAAATTCGGATATTCATTTGGTGCTTTTTGATGAAGAAAACAGGGCAGTTGGTTTTCACTCGAAATCAGGAGGTCTCTGGTTTTTCTTGTATTTCAGAGTATATCGGTGGAGTTAGAATCTCTATTTGGTATGGTTGGAACGCTTATTCAATTTACTACAACTTTCATGAAGAAATTTTAAACCAAAAATGACTAAAAATTGGTTAAATTGTAGGAACAAGTTAAAGAGGTCGTGTGCACGCGATTCTGGAAGTGGTTCTATTTTGAGGGTTATATGTGTTTATGCACGGGGAATCAGATTTATATGTCTTCAGGTAAGTTTTAGAGGATCTCCAAATGAAGAGTTTGATATAAAGAACACTCATTTTGGTTAAGTATTGAGAAAGTTATAGTCCTTTGAAGTTTATGTTAGAAATCTGGAAATTTTAGAGAATTGTTGAAATAGGATTTTATTTCTTAAGCTTTGTTTTCGTGAGCGTCATCTTTGGTGCGACATGTTATGTATATCTTTAGGAAACCAGAATGTTTAGGGTTTTAATACTCGGTTGGGTTGTTGGCAGGCCGAGAAGAATTAAACAGAGCTTATAGACCAAGGATCTAGCCCAAGACTGTGAGTGACAAAACCAACTTTGAAATATTTTCCATAACTGTTATTATGATTGAATGCGATAAATGTTTATTTACGAAGCCATGAAAGGTATTTGAATTTCATGACTATTTTCAAGTATACATTTGGAGACTAGATTTCTTAAAGAAATTTATGCTAGCACGTAGATATTAAATGTTTGGAAAGTATTTAAACCACAATATTTTAAGCAAAGCATGAATTAGTATGAAGTTTTGTTTTAAGAACTACAATTTTCCACGAAAGAGCTGAGTAAAGTTCGAGCTTTGTGTAAAATTTATAAGCAGGCATGTTTTAATATTTTATGATGATTTATGAAATTTTCATTAACTACATGACTGAGATCTTGAGCCTGAGGCTAGAGATTACCGTGTGCACACTTGTTAGATTTCGTTGTTGACGTTGAGTCACTCACTGAGCTTCATAGCTCACCCTTTCCAAAATGTATTACCCATTTTCCAGGTAGAGATCGACTTCCCGGTGCCTGATAGACTGCCTTAGTCTGCGGAAACTTCATTATCGATTGCCAGTACGTGTTTTGAGTTGGGCATAAAGTCTGTTGTGTTGTGATGTATTCACACCCTTGTATGTTATATATACTCCACAGTTTGTATAAGCTTTAGGAGCTTTAGTTGTGTAAATTTTGTTGGTTATATTTTGATTAAGGTGTCTTTAGGTTTACTCGTGAAATCGGTAAATTTTGAGGTACATTTCATGTATGTGTTTGACTAGCTGTGTTTGACTAGCCTAGGATCCGCTGTGTTTTGTGGCATGTACAATAGTTTATATAATAGATTGGCAAGTTCATCACATGAAAGTTTTAAGCAGAGTCGACAGATACAGGTACAGAAAAGCGTTGTTCGTCGGCTTCACGCCATCTTTCGGTCTAAGGTAGCAGGTAGTCCGGGAGGGGGTGTGACATATACCTTGTGAAAATGTGTCAGGGAGAATGCCAGGAGTGTCAGTTGAAGTCCTCGGAGTACGAGCACAGAAGATCGAAAGACTTATGATCGATATGATGCAAAGGGAAGAAACCGTCGAGGGACCCCTTTTTACCCCAGGACAAGAAACTGAGTCCAAGGCATTATCGCTGGCATTTTATTGGGACGAACACCGGAAGTCCTCGAGCTCAGCCCGTTTCCTTCACTACAAGTGCATTTCTAGTGGTTTCGTACATCGAATGAGTGTTCCCCACTTGTTGGAAGCATTGCCATCTTTTGGACCGTTTTGGCTCGCACCTTAATTCTCCCTCCAACGAGCTCGCTTCTTGACCTATACCTTGAGAAAACGTGTCAGGTAGCATGCTAGGAGTGTGGGTTGAAGTCCTCGGAGTACGTGCCCCAAAGATCGAAGGACTTATGACCAATACGTAGTTAAGAGAAGAAACCATCGGGATACCGGATGAGAAAACTAAGTCTGAGGCATTCTCGCTCGCATTTTCTTAGGAGGAACACTGGAAGTCCTCGAGCTCAGCCCGTTTCCTTCGCTGCAAGTGCATCTCTAGTGGTTCTTGACACCGGACGAGCGTTTCCCACTTGTAGGAACCATTGGCCATCATTTGGACCGTTTTGGGTCGCAACTTAATTCTCCCTCCAACGAGCTCACTTCCCGACCTATACATTAGGAAAACGTGTTAGGGAGCATGCCAGGAGTGTGGGTTGAAGTCCTCGAAGTACGAGCCCCGAAGATCAGAAAACTTATGACCAATACGAAGCAAAGGGAAGAAACCGTCGGGGTACTACTTAACACCTAAGACGAGAAAACTGAGTCCAGGGCATTCTCGTTCGCATTTTCTTGGGACAAAGATCGGAAGTCCTCGAGCTCAGCCCGTTTCCTTTGCTGCAAGGGCATTTTCAGTGGTTTCTGACACCGGACGAGCGTTCGCTACTCTTTGGAAGCATTGGGCAACTTTTGGACTATTTTCAGTTGCACCTTAGTTCTCCTTCCAACGAGTTGGCTTCCCAATCTACACATTGGAAAGTGTGGGTAGAAGTCTTCGGAGTACGATCCCCAAAGATCGAAAGACTTATGACCAATACGAAGCAAAGGGAAGAAACTGTCGGGGGACCGCTTTTTACCCCACGAAGAAAAAACTAAGTCCAGGGCATTCTCGCTCGCATTTTCTTGGGACAAACACTGGAATTCTTCGAGCTCATCTCGTTTCCTTCGCTACAAGTGCATTTCTAGTGGTTTCTGACACCGATCATGCGTTCACCACTCGTTGGAAGCATCGGGCATCTTTTGGACCGTTTTAGATCGTAACTTAGTTCTCCTTCCAACGAGCTCGCTTCCCAATCTATGCCTTTGGAAAACGTGTCAGGGAGCATGCCAGGAGTGTGGGTTGAAGTCCTCAGCGTACGAGCCCCAAAGATCAAATGACTTATGACCAATACGAAGCAAAGGGAAGAAACCGCCGAGGACCGCTTTTTACCCCAGGACGAGAAAACTGAGTTCGGGCCATTCTCGCTCTCATTTTCTTGGGACGAACACAAAAAGTCCTTGAGCTCAACCCATTTTCTTCGTTGCAAGGGCATTTCCAGTGGTTTCTAACACCAGACGAGCGTTTGCCACTCGTTGGAAGCATTGGCCATCTTTTGAACCGTTTTAGGTCGCACCTTAGTTCTCCCTGCAACGAGCTCGCTTCTCCATCTATACCTTGGGGAAATGTGTCAAGGAGCATGCCAGGAGAGTGGGTTGAAGTCCTCGGAGTATGAGCCCCAAACATCCAAAGACTTATAACTAATAGGAAGCAAAGAGAAGAAACCGTCGGGGACCGCTTTTTACCCCAGGACGATAAAACTGAGTTCGGGGCATTCTCGCTCGTGTTTTCTTGGGACAAACAATAGAAATCCTTGAGCTCAGCCTGTTTCTTTTCCTGCAAATGCATTTCGAGTGGTTTCTGACATCGGACGAGGGTTCGTCACTCGTTAGAAGCATTGGCCATATTTTACACGGTTTTGGGTCGCACTTTAGTTCTCCCTCCAACGAGCTTGCTTCCTGACCTATAACTGCGTAAAACGTGTAAAGGAGTATTCTAGACCAGTGAGTTGAAGTCCTCAGTGTACGAGCCCCGTAGATCGAAAGACTTATGACCAATACGAAGCAAAGGGAAGAAATCTATGGTGGACCGCTTTTTACCAAAGGATGAGAAAACTGAGTCCGAGGCATTATCGCTGGCATTTTCTTGGGAGGAACAATATAAGTCCTTGAGCTCAGCCCGTTTCCTTCGCTGCAAGTGGATTTCCTGTGGTTTCTGACACCGGACGAGCTTTTACCACACGTTCGAAGCATTGGTCATCATTTCGACTGTTTTAGGTCGCACATGAGTTCTCCCTCCAACAAGCTAGCTTCCTGATCTATACCTTTGGAAAACAAGTCAGGGAGCATGCGAGGAGTGTGGGCTGAAGTCCTCAGAGTACGAGTCCCGAAGATCGAAAGACTTATGACCAATACGAAGCAAAGGAAGAAATCGTCGAAGGACTGCTTTTTACCCTAGGACGAGTAAACTAAGTCTGAGGCATTATCGCTGGCATTTTCTTAGAACAAACACCGTAAGTCCTCAAGATAAGCCCATTTCCTTTGCTTCAAGTGCATTTTCAGTGGTTTCTAACATCGGACGAGCATTCGCCACTCGTTGGAAACATTGGCCATCTTTTCGATCGTTTTGGGTCGCAGCTTTGTTCTCCCTCCAATGAGCTCGCTTCTCGACCTATACCTGGGGAAAATGTGTCAGAGAGGATGCCAAGAGTGTCGGTTGATGTCCTCGAAGTACGAGCCCTAAAGATCGAAAAACTTTTGACCGATACAATGCAAAGGAAAGAAACCGTTGGGGGTCTCCTTTTTACCCCATGACAGGAAAACTGAGTGTGGGGCATTCTCGCTTGCGTTTTCATGGGACGAACACTGGAAGTACTCGAGCTCAGCCCATTTACTTCGCAGTAGGTGCATTTGAAGTGGTTTCTGACCCCAGGCGAGCATTCACCACTCGTTGGAAACAGTGGCTATCTTTTAGACCGTTTTGGGTCGCACGTTAGTTCTCCCTCTAACGAGCTCACTTTCCGGCCTACGCCATTTGGGAAAATGTGTCAGGGAGCATGCCAGGAGTGTGGGTTGTAGTCGTTGGAGTACGAGCCCCAAAGATCGGAATACTTATGACTAATACGAAGCAAAGGGAAGAAACCATCGGGGGACCGCTTTTTACACAGGACAGCAAAACTGAGTCTGAGGCATTATCGCTGGAATTTTCTTGAGAAGAACATTAGAAGACCTCGAGCTCAACCCATTTCCTTCGCTGCAAGTGCATTCCAGTGGTTTCTGACACAGGACGACCAATCGCCACTCGTTGAAGCATTGGCCATCTTTTGGACCGTTTTGGGTCACACCTTAGTTCTCCTTACAATGAGCTCGCTTCCCGACCTATACCTTTGGTAAACATGTCAGGGAGCATGCCAAGAGTGTGGGTTGAAGTCCTTGGAGTGCGAGCCATGAAGATCGACAGACTTATGACCAATAAGAAGCAAAAAGAAGAAACCGTCGGGAGACACCTTTTTACCCAAGGACGTGAAAACTGAGTCCGGGGCATTATCGCTAGCATTTTCTTGGGACGAACACCAAAATTCCTTGAGCTCAGCCAGTTTCCTTCGCTACAACTGCATTTTCAGTGGTTTCTGACATCGGACAACCGTTCGCCACTCGTTGGAAGCATTGGTCATCTTTTTGACCGTTTTATGTCACACCTTAATTCTCCCTCCTACGAGCTCGCTTCCTGACCTATACCTTGGAATACATGTCAGGGAGCATGTTAGGAGTGTGGGTTGAAGTCTTTAGAGTACGAGCCCCAAAGATCGAAAGACTTATGACCAAAACGAAGCAAAGGGATGAAACCGTCGGGGGGCAGCTTTTTACCCAAGGACGAGAAAACTGAGTTTGGGGCATTATCCCTAGAATTTTCTTAGGACGAACACCAGAAGTCCTCAAGCTCAGCCTGTTTCCTTCGTTACAAGGGCATTTCTAGTGGTTTGTGACATCGGACGAGCGTTCGCCACTCGTTTCAAGAATTGGCCATATTTTGGATTGTTTTGGGTCGCAGCACAGTTCTCCCTCCAACGATCTCGCTTTCTGACCTATACCTTGGGAAAACATGTTAGGGAGGATGCTAGGAGTGTCGGTTGATGTCCTCGAAGTACGAGCCCCAAAGATCGAAAGACTTATGATCGATACAATGCAAAGGGAAGAAACCGTTGGGGGAATTACTTTTTACCCCATGATGGGAAAATTGAGTATGGGACATTCCCGCTCGCGTTGTCTTGGGACGAACACTGGAAGTCCTCGAGCTCATCTCATTTCCTTCGCTGCAAGTGCATTTCCAGTGGTTTCTGACACCAAATGAGCGTTCACCACTCGTTAGAAGCATTGGCCATCTTTTGGACCGTTTTGGGTCGCACATTAGTTCTCCCAATAACGAGCTCGCTTCCCGACTTATACCTTAAGAAAATGTGTCAGGGAGCATGCCAGGAGTGTAGGTTGTAGTCCTTGGAGTACAAGCCCCAAAGATTTAAAAGACTTGTGACTAATACGAAGCAAAGGGAAGAAACCATTGGGGGACCGATTTTTACCCACGACAACAAAACTGAGTCTGGGGCATTATCGCTGGCATTTTCTTGCGAAGAACATCGGAAGACCTCAAGCTCAGCCTATTTCCTTTGCTGCAAGTGCATTCCAGTGGTTTCTGACACCAGACGACCGTTCGCCACTCGTTCGAAGCATTGGCCATCTTTTGGACCGTTTTGGTTCGTACCTTAGTTCTCCCTCCAACGAGCTCGCTTCCCGACCTATATCTTGGAAAAACATGTCAGGGAGCATGCCAAGAGTGTGGGTTAAAGTCCTCGGAGTACGAGCAGCGAAGATCGAAAGACTTATGATCGATACAATGCAAAGGGAAAAAACCGTTGGGGGACCTCGTTTTACCCCGAGACGAGAAAACTGAGTCCGAGGCATTATCGCTGGCATTTTCTTGGGAAGAACACTGAAAGACCTTGAGCTTAGCCCATTTCCTTCGCTAAAAGTGCATTCTAGTGGTTTCTAAAACTGGACGAGCGTTCGCCACTCGTTGGAAGCATTGGCCATCTTTTGGACCGTTTTGGGTTGCACCTTAATTCTCCCTGTAATGAGCTCGCTTCTTGACCTATACCTTGGGTAAACATGTTAGGGAGCATGCCAGGAGTGTGGTGTAAAGTCCTTGGAGTACGAACCCCGAAGATCTAAAGACTTATGACCAATAAGAAGCAAAGAGAAGAAACCGTCGGGGGACCCCTTTTTACCTAGGATGATAAAACTGAGTGAGAGGCATTATCGCTGGCATTTTCTTGGGATAAACTATGGAAGTCCTCGAGCTCAGGCCATTTCCTTCGCTACAAGTGCATTTCCAGTAGTTTCTGACATCGGATGAGCGTTCTTCACTCGTTGGAAGCATTGGCCATCTTTTGGACCGTTTTGTGTCGCATCTTTGTTCTCCCTCCAATGAGCTTGCTTCCCAACCTTTACCTCGGGAAAGCATGTGAAGGAGCATGTCAGGAATGTGGGTTGAAGTCCTCATAGTATGAGCCCGATGATCGAAAGACTAATGAGGTATACGAAGCAAAGGTAAGAAATCGTCGGAGGACCGCTTTTTACCCCAGGACGACAAAATTGAGTCTGGGGCATTACCGCTTGCATTTTCTCAAGACGAACATTGGAATTCCTCGAGCTCAGCCTGTTTCCTTCGCTGCAAGTGCATTTTAAGTGCTTTCTGACACCGGACGAGCGTTAGCCACTCGTTAGAAGCATTGGCCATCTTTTGGACCGTTTTGGGTCGCAGCTTAGTTTTCCCTCCAATGAGCTCGCTTTCCGACCTATACCTTGGGTAAACATGTCAAGGAGTATGCCAGGAGTGTGGGTTGAAGTCCTCGGAGTACGAGCCTCAAAGATCGACAGACTTATCACCAATAAGAAGCAAAGAGAAGAAACCATCGGGGGACAGCTCTTTACCCCAGGATGAGAAAATTGAGTTCGGGCTATTATCGCTGGCATTTTCTTGGGACAAACATCAGAAGTCCTCGAGCTCAGGTCGTTTGCTTCGCTACAAGTGCATTTCCAGTCGTTTCTGACATCGAACGAGCGTTCGCCACGCGTTTGAAACATTGGCCATCTTTTAAACCGTTTTGGGTCGCACCTTTGTTCTCCCTCCAACGAGCTCGCTTCCAAACCTGTACCTTGGGAAAACGTGTCAGGGAGGATGCCAGGAGTGTCAGTTGATGTCCTCAGAGTACGATCCCTGAAGATCGAAAGACTTATGACCGATACGAAGTCGAAGGGAAGAAACTGTCGGAGGGACGCTTTTTACCCTATGACGGAAAAACTTAATGCAGGGCATTCTCGCTCGTGTTTTCTTGAGACGAACACTGGAAGTCTTTGAGCATAGTTCGTTCCCTTCACTGCAAGTGCATTTCCAAATGTTTTCGACACCGGACAAGCGTTTGCCACTCGTTGTAAGCATTGGCCATCTTTTGGACCGTTTTGGGTCACACCTCAATTCTCCCTCCTACGAGCTCGCTTCCCAACCTATACCTTGGGAAAACATTTCAGGGAGCATGCTAGGAGTGTGGGTTGAAGTCCTCGAAGTATGAGCCCCGAAGATCGAAAGACTTATGACCAATAAGAAGCAAAGAGAAGAAACCATAGGGGGATCCCTTTTTACCCCATGACGAGAAAACCAAGTCTGAGGCATTATCGCTAGCATTTTCTTGGGACGAACACCGGAAGTCCTCGTGCTCAGCCCGTTTCTTTCACTAAAAGTGCATTTTTACTGGTTTCTGACATCGAATGAGTGTTTGCCACTCGTTGGAAGCATTGGCCATCTTTTGGACCATTTTGGGTCGCACCTTTGTTCTCCCTCCAACGAGCTCGCTTCCCAACCTATACCTTTGGAAAACGTGTCAGGGAGCATGCCAGAAGTATCCGTTGAAGTCCTCAGATTATGAGCTTCAAAGATTGGAAGACTTATGACCGATACGATGCAAAGGGAAGAAACCGTCGGGGGACCCTTTTTACTTCATGACGGAAAAACTAAGTGCGGGACATTCTCGCTCGCATTTTCATGGGACGAACACCAGAAGTCCTCAAGCTCAGCCCATTTCGTTCGTTAAAAGTGCATTTCCTGTGGTTTCTGACACCGGACGCGCGTTCGCCACTCGTTGGAAGCATTGGCCATCTTTTTTATCGTTTTGGGTCGCACCTTATTTCTCCCTCCTATGAGCTCGATTCCCAATCTATACCTTGGGAAAACATGTCAGGGAGCATGTCAGAAGTCTCGGTTGCAGTCACTACAGTACGAGCCCCGAAGATCGAAAGAATTATGACCAATACAAAGCAAAGGGAAGAAACGGTTGGAGGACCGCTTTTTACCCCAGGACGAGAAAACTAAGTCCGGGGCATTATCGCTTGCCTTTTCTTAGGACGAACACCAAAAGTCCTCGAGCTCAACCCATTTCATTCACCAAAAGTGCATTTCCAGTGGTTTCTGACACCGACCGAGCGTTCGTCACTCGTGGAAGCATTGGCCACTTTTTGGACCGTTTTAGGTCGCACCTTAGTTCTTCGTCCAACGAGCTCGCTTCTCGACCTATGTCTTGGGAAAGCATGTCAAGGAGCATGCTAGGAGTGTGGTTTGAAGTCCTCGAAGTACGAGCCCCGAAGATCGAAAGACTTATGACCGTTACGATACAAAGGGAAGAAACCATCGGGCGGACCACTTTTTACCACATGATGGCAAAACTTAGTCCGGGGCATTCTCACTTGTGTTTTCTTGGGACGAACACCAGAATTCCTCTAGCTAAGCCCGTTTCCTTCGCTACAAGTACATTTCTAGTGGTTTTTGACACTGGACAAGCGTTCACCACTCTTTGGAAGCATTGACCATCTTTTGGACCGTTTTGGATCGCACTTTAGCTCTTCATCCAACGAGCTCGCTTCCCGACCTATACCTTGGGAAAATGTGTTAGGGAGCACGCCAGAAGTGTGGATTGAAGTCTTTGGAGTACAAGCCCCAAAGATCGAAAGACTTATGACCAAAACGAAGCGAAGGGAAGAAACCGTTGGGTGATCACTTTTTACCCCAAGACGAGAGAACTAAGTCCGGGGCATTATTGCTGGCATTTTCTTGGGACGAACATCGAAATTCCTCAAGCTCCACCCGTTTCCTTCGCTCCAAGTGCGTTTCCAATGGTTTCTGGGAATGGACGAGCGTTCGCCACTCGTTGGAAGCATTGGCCATCTTTTTGATAGTTTTGTGTCGCACCTTAGTTCTCCCTCCAATGAGCTCGCTTCCCGATCTACACCTTGGGAAAACGTGTCAGGGAGCATGCCAGGTGTGGGTTGAAGTCCTTGGAGTACGAGCTCTGAAGATCGATAGACTTTTGACCAATACAAAGCAAAAGGAAGAAACTGTCAGGGGACCGCTTTTTACCCCTGGTTGAGGAAAATGAGTCCAGGCCATTCCCGCTCGCATTTTCTTTGGACGAACACTGGAAATCCTTGAGCTTAGCCCATTTCCTTCGCTACAAGTGCATTTCTAGTGGTTTCTGACATTGGAGGAGCGTTCGCCACTCGTTGGAAGCATTGGCCACTTCTTGGACCGTTTTGGGTCGCACCATAGTTCTCTGTACAACGAGCTCGCTTCTCGACCTATACCTTGGGAAAACATGTCAAGGAGCATGCCATGAGTGTGTGTTGAATTGCTCGAACTACGAGCCCCGAAGATCGAAAGACTTATGGCCAATACGAAGCAAAGGGATGAAATCGTCGCGAGATCGTTTTTACCCGAGGACGAGAAAACTGAGTCTTGGGCATTATTGCTGGTATTTTCTTGGGACGAACACTGGAAGTCCTCGAGCACAGCCTATTTCCTTCGCTACAAGTGCTATTCTAGTGGTTTCTAACACCAGACGAGCATTCGCCACTTGCTGAAAGCATTGGTCATCTTTTGAAACGTTTTGGGTCGCACCTTAGCTCTCGCTCCAACGAGCTCGCTTCCCGACCTATACCATGGGAAAACATGTTAGGGATCATGCCAGGAGTGGGACTTGAAGTCCTTGAAGTACGAGCCCCGAAGATCGAAAGACTTATAACCAATACGAAGAAAAGGAAAAAAAATCCGTCAGGGGACCATTTTTTACCCCAAGACGAGAAAACTTAGTCCAGGGCATTATCTCTCGCATTTTCTTGGGACGAACATGTGAAGTTCTCGATCTCAGCCCGTTTCCTTTACTGCAAGTGCATTTCTAGTGGTTTCATACACCGGACGAGCGTTCGTCACTCGTTGGAAACATTGGCCATCTTTTAGACTATTTTGGGTCGCACCTTAGTTCTCCATCCAACGAGCTCGCTTCCTGAAGTATAACTTGGGAAAATGTGTCAGGGACCATGCCAGGAGTGTGGGTTGAAGTCCTCGGAGTACGAGCCCTGAAGATCGATAGACTTATGACCAATACGAAGGAAAGGGAAGAAATCGTCGGAGGATCGCTTTTTACCCCAAGACGAGGAAACTGAGTCCGGGCAATTCCCACTCGAATTTTCTTTGGACAAAAACCGGAAGTCCTCGAGCTCAGCCCATTTCCTTCGCTGCAAGTGCATTTCCAGTGGGATTTGACATCGGACGACCGTTCGCCACTCGTTGGAAACATTGGCCACTTTTTGGACCATTTTGGGTCGCACCTTTGTTCTCCGTCCAACGAGCTCACTTTCTGACCTATACCTTGGGAAAACGTGTCAGAGAGCATGCCATGAGTGTGGGTTGAATTCCTCAAAGTATGAGCCCCGAAGATTGAAAGACGTATGGCCAATACGAAGCAAAGGGAAGAAACCGTCGGGGGACCGCTTTTTACCCTAGAACCAAAAAACTAAGTCCGAGCCATTCCCGCACATGTTTTCTTGGTATGAGCACTGGAAGTCCTCAAGCTCAGCCCATTTCCTTCGCTACAAGTGTATTTCAAGTTGTTTCTGACACCGGACGAGTGTTCGCCACTCGTTGAAAGCATTGGCCATCTTTTCGACCGTTTTGGGTCGCACCGTAGTTCTCCATCCAATGAGCACACTTCCCCACCAACAACTTGGGAAAACGTGTCAAAGACCATGCCAGGAGTGTAGGTTGAAGTCCTCGGAGTATGAGCCCTGAAGATCGATAGACTTATGACCAATACGAAGGAAAGGGAAGAAACCATCGGAGGACCGCTTTTTACCCCAGGACGAGGAAACTGAGTCCGGACCATTCCCACTCGCGTTTTCTTTAGACGAACATCAGAAATCATCAAGCTCAGCCCGTTTCCATCACTTCAAGAGCATTTCCAGTGGTTTCTGACTCCAGACGAGCGTTCGCAACTCGTTAGAAGTATTGGCCATATTTTGGACTGTTTTGGGTCGCAACTTAGTTCTCCCTCCAACGAGCTTGCTTCCCAACCTATACCTTGGGAAAATGTGTCAGGAAGCATGTCAGAAGTGTGGGTTGAAGTCCTCAGAGTACGAGCCCCGAACATCGAAAGACTTATGACAAATACGAAGCATAGGAAAGAAACCATCGGGGGATCGCTTTTTACCCTAGGACGTGGAAACTGAGTCTGGGGCGTTCAACCTAGCATTTTCTTGGGACGAACATCGAAAGTCCTCGACTTAGCCTATTTCATTGGTTGCAAGTGCATTTCCAGTGGTTTCTGTCACCGGACGAACGTCGCCACTCGTTGGAAGCTTTGGCCATATTTTGGATCGTTTTGGATCGTAACTTAGTTCTTCCTCCAACGAGCTCGCTTCCCAACCTATACCATGGGAAAATGTGTCTTGTAGCATGTCGGGAGTGTGGGTTAAAGTCCTTGGAGTACGAGCCCCAAAGATCGAAAGACTTATGACCAATACGAAGCAAAGGGAAGAAACCGTCGGAGGACCACTTTTTATCCTAGGACGAGGAAACTGAGTCCGGGGCATTCTCGCTAGCGATTTCTTGGGAGGAACACCAGAAGTCCACGACTTAGCCAGTTTCCTTCGCTGCAAGTGCATTTCCAATGGTTTCTGACACCAGACGAGCGTTCGCCACTCGTTGGAAGCATTGGCCATCTTTTGGACCGTTTTGGATCACACTTTAATTCTCCCTCCAATGAGCTCACTTCCCGACCTATACCTTGGGAAAACGTGTTAGAGAGCATGCCAAGAGTGCGGGTTGAAGTCCTCGGAGTATGAACCTCGAAGATCGAATGACTTATGACCGATACGATGCAAAGGGAAGAAACCATCGAGGGCTCGCTTTTTACCCCATGACGGGAAAATTGAGTTCGGAGCATTCTCACTCGCGTTTTCTTGGGACGAACACCGAAAGTCCTCGAGCTCATACCATTTCCTTTGCTTCAAGTGTATTTCAAGTGGTTTCTGACACCGGACGAGCGTTCCCCACTAGTTGGAAGCATTTACCTTCTTTTAGACCGTTTTGGGTCGCACCTTGGTTCTCCCTCCGACGAGCTTGGTTCCCGGCCTATACCTTGGGAAAACTTGTTAGGGAGCATGCCAGGAGTGTGGGTTGAAGTCCTCATAGTACGAGCCACGAAGATTGAAAGACTTATGAGAGATACGATGTAAAGAGAAGAAACCGTCGACAGATCGCTTCTCACCTCAGGACGAGAAAACTGAGTCTGGGGCATTCTCGCTTGCATTTTCTTGAGACGAACACCGAAAGTCCTCGAGCTCAGCCCGTTTCCTTCGCTGCAAGTGTATTTCAAGTGGTTTCTGACACTGGACAAGCGTTCGCCCCTCGTTGGAAGCATTGGCCATCTTTTCGACCGTTTTAAGTCGCACCGTAGTTCGCCATCTAACAAGCTCGCTTCCGGACCTATAACTTGAGAAAACGTGTCAGAGAGCATGCCATGATTGTGAGTTGAATTCCCTGAAGTACGAGCCCCTAAGATTGAAAGACTTTCGACCCAGACGATGCAAAGGAAAGAAACCGTCGAGGGACCGCTTTTCACCCCAAGACGAGAAAACTAAGTTCGGGGCATTCTCGCTTGCGTTTTCTTGGGACGAACACCGAAAGACCTAGAGCTTAGACCATTTTCTTAGGACGAACACCAGAAGTCCTCGAGCTCGGCCCGTTTCCTTCACTGCAAGTTCATTTCCAATGAATTTTGACACCAGACGAGTGTTTGCCACTCGTTGGAAGCATTGGGCATCTTTTGGACCGTTTTGGGTCGCACCTTAATTCTCCCTCCAACGAGCTCGCTTCCTGACCTATACGTTGGGAAAACGTGTCGGGGAGTATGCCAAGTGTATGGGTTGAAGTCCATAGAGTACAAGTCCCAAACATCGAAAGACTTATGACCGATACGAAGCAAAGGGAAGAACCCGTCAGAGGACCGCTTTTTACACCTGGACGAGAAAACTTAGTCTGGGGCATTCTCACTCGCGTTTTCTTAGGACGAACACTGGAACTCCTCGATCTCAGCCTATTTCCTTCACTGAAAGTGCATTTTCAATGGTTTCTGTCACCGGACGAGCGTTCGCCACTAGTTGGAAGCATTGGTCGTCTTTTGAACCGTTTTGGGTCGCACCTTAGTTCTGCCTTCAAGAAGCTCGCTTCCCAACCTATACCTTGGAAAAACATGACAGGGAGCATGCTAGGAGTGTGGGTTGAACTCCTCGAAGTACGAGCCCCAAAGATCGAAAGACTTATGACCAATACGATGCAAAGGGAAGAAATCGTCGAGGGATCACTTTTAACCCAAGGATGATAAAACTGAGTCCCGTTCATTCTTGCACCCATTTTCTTAGGACGAACACTGGAAGTCCTCGAGCTCAGCCCGTTTCCTTCGCTGCAAGTGCATTTCCAAAGGTTTCTGACACCGAACGAGCGTTCGCCACTCGTTAGAAGCATTGGCCATCTTTTGGACCGTTTTGGGTCACACCTTAGTTCTCCCTCCAACGAGCTTGCTTCCCAACCTATACCTTGGGAAAACATGTCAGGGAGAATTCCAGGAGTGTGGGTTGTAGTCCTCAGAGTACGAGCTCCGAAGATCGAAAGACTTATGTCCAATGCGAAGCAAAGGGAAGAAATCGTCGGAGGACCGCTTTTTACCCAGGACGAGAAAACTGAGTCTGGGGCATTGTCGCACGCGTTTTCTTGGGACGAACACCAGAAGTCCTCGAGCTCAGCCTGTTTCCTTCGCTGCAAGTGCATTTCCAGTGGTTTCTGACATCGGACGAGCGTTCGCCACTCGTTGGAAGCATTGGCCATCTTTTGGACTGTTTTGGGTCGCACCTTAGTTGTCCCTCCAACAAGCTCGCATCCTGACGTATACCTTGGGGAAACGTGTCAAGGAGCATGCCAGGAGTGTGGGTTGAAGTCCTGGGGATACGAGCCTCGAAGATCAAAAGACTTATTGATGGAAAAAATCAAAGCACGACAGACATGCAGCAGCGAAAGATATAGATCATGCTTTACTCTATATGCATCTAAATGATTTAGAAGTTAACATGCATCTACGATGCGATGAACCTAAACGAAGAGAGAGGAAGGTAAATGATGTACTTACCTTTGTAGTTCTCAACTTCTTCTTTGGTCCAAAACTTCTTCTCTTCCTTAAAATCACGAACAAGGACAACCACCAAGCAGACTATGCTCAGGACCAAGAACGGAGTTGTGGGAGTCGGTTATGCGAAGAGAATTTTTAGAGAGAGATGGAAGTCAATCGTTTAGGTGTTTTTCTAGAGAAAACCTCATTCTATTCTCATTCGGTAATGAGAAGTTTTACATGAAATTTACATGCAAATTGCATGTAAATTATTTCATATCTTATCAACACCTAATCAATTCATTAACTCTTTAATGAAATTAGTGACTTCAAATTCATAATAATTTGCCACATTTCCTATTAACCGTTTAATTAATAAAGTAATTGCCCAAAGGGGCATTTTGGTCATTTGACCAACTTAAATCGAAGTCAAACTGACTTTTCACTATTTTTCCCATCTTGACTATTCTAACCTCCCGAGTATGAATCCGTATTCATTTTTCTAAAATTCAAATCATATTTGAATATAAATTCAGCCGAAGGTTTAACAAGTTGACTTTTGACCATTTTCTAAACTTTTCAAGCTTTTAAATATGAATCTATATTCATATTTATTTAAATAATATTTAAACACAAAACGTAAAGTTTATTTCTACCGACTTATATCTTATATATTTGTCAGTTTCTCTCTCTTATTCAAACAATTTGAATTACTTCAACATACTTGTTCTTAGTTGAATCCATATGAGCTAGTAGGGGAACCTAATGGACCTATAGATCATGGGCTCCAACGATCCGAGATTAACTAGCTAAACTCTTTTAGACCAAAGTTAATCAACATTCGTTAACTAAAGAGTCATTCCACTAAAGACTCTTAGTTGCACTCCCGTCACTATAGATATATTTCAGTCCACCTTAAATAACCATAATGGGTAAGTCGATCCTTCACAGGTTGTTCGTAATCTTGGCTGGGTCAAAATACCATTTTACCTTCGAGATTACATCTTGTTCCTTAAGACCCATTGATCCACTATTGAACAATTGGTCTTACCCCTGAAATGGGAGGCTTATTGGACCCTACGTCCCTAGCTATCCACTCGGTCTTACCCCTAAAATGGGAGGCTTATTGGGTCAGCGATGTTGAGCTTCCCTCACATATGCAGATCTAAGGATACTACCGAATAAACAGAAGTTCATAGTTAGCTCAGGATTAAGACCAAGCTACCTAGGTCATCATAAATGAAATAGTAAGTTTATAGTTTACGGTGTTATAACTAAAAGTGACTACTTCGTGGTTCAAGTCTTATGCAAACCTTTTACATACGACTCCCCCACTCCCATGTCTCTACATGAACGATTCAGGATTACATCGTTTGTACTAACTACGGAGCGGGCTTAATCCATGTTTATGTCTCTACATAAAGTTCAAGTATGTATGATAAACTAGTAAATAAACACGGGATCTTAAAAATTATTGGTTTTAAGACTATAGTATTCAATAATAAATTTTATTGAATCAAATAAAAAACTTTGAGTTTTAGGACACAAATTCCAACACTTATGACCAATACGAAGCAAGGGAAAAAAATCGTCGAGGGAACGCCTTACCCCTTGATGAGGAAACTGAGTCCGAGGCATTCTCGCTGGCGTTTTCTTGGGACGAATATCCGAAGTCCTCAACCTCAGCCCGTTTCCTACATTACAAGTGCATTTCGAGTGGTTTCTGACACCGGACGAGCGTTTGCCACTTATTTGAAATATTGGCCATCTTTTGGACTGTTTAGGGTCGCACCTTAGTTCTCGCTCCAACGAGCTCGCATCCCAACCTATACATTGGGAAAATGTGTCAACGAGCATGCTAGGAGTGTGGGTTGAAGTCCTTGGAGTAAGAGCCTCGAAGATCAAAAGACTTATGACCAATACGAAGCAAATGGTAGAAACCGTCGGGGGACGACTTTTTACCCCTAGAAGAGGAAATTGAGTTTGTAACATTCTTGCATGCGTTTTTTTGGGACGAACACTGGAAGTCCTCGAGCTCAGTCCATTTCCTTCGCTACAAGGGCATTTCCAGTTGTTTCTGACATCGGACGAGCGTTCGCCACTCGTTGGAAGCATTGGCCCTCTTTTGGACCGTTATGGGTCGCACCTTGGTTCTCCCTCCAACGAGCTCGCATCCCGACCTATACCTTGGGAAAATGTGTCAAGGAACATGTCAGGAGTGTGGGTTGAAGTCCTCGGAGTACGATCCTCAAAGATCGAAAGACTTATGACCAATACGAAGCAAAGGGATGAAACCGTTAAGGACCGCTTTTTACCCCCAGACGGAGAAACTGAGTTTGGATCATTCTCGCTCGCATTTTCTTTGGAAGAATATTGAAAGTCCTCGAGTGTAGCCCATTTCCTTCGTTACAAGTGAATTTCTAGTGGTTTCTGACACCGGACGAGCGTTCGCCACTCGGTGGAAGCATTGGCAATCTTTTCGATCGTTTTGGGTCGTACCTTAGTTCTCCCTCCAACGAGCTCGCATCTCGACCTATACCTTAGGAAAACGTGTCAGGGAGCATGCCAAGAGTGTGGGTTGAAGTCCTCGGAGTACGATCCTCGAAGATTGAAAGACTTATGACCAATACGAATCAAAGGGAAGAAATCGTCAGAGACCGCTTTTTACGCCTAGACGAGGAAACTGAGTCCGGGCATTCTCGCTCACGTTTTCTTGGGACAATCACAAGAAGTCCTTGAGCTCATCCCGTTTCCTTCGCTGCAAGTGCATTTCCAGTGGTTTCTGACACTAGACGAGCGTTCGCCACTCGTTGGAAACATTTGCCATCTTTTCCACCGTTTTGGGTTGCACCTTAGTTCTCCCTCAAACGAGCTCGCATCCTGACCTATACCTTCGGAAAATGTGTCAGAGAGCATGCTAGGAGTGTTGGTTTAAGTCCTCGGAGTACGAGTCTCAAAGATCGAAAGACTTATGACCATACGAAGCAAAGAGAAAAAATCGTCGGGGGGCTGCTTTTTACCCATGGACGAGGAAACTAAGTCTAGGTCATTCTCGCTCGCATTTTCTTCGGACAAATATGGGAAGTCCTCGAGCTTATCCCATTTCCTTTGTTGCAAGTGTATTTCCAGTGGTTTCTGATACTGGACGAGCGTTAACCACTCGTTGGAAGCATTGGACATCTTTTACATTGTTTTGGGTCGCACCTTAAATCTCCATCCAACGAACTCGCATCCAAACTTATAACTTGGGAAAACGTGTCAGGGAGCATGCGAGGAGTGTGGGTTGAAGTCCTCCAAGTACGATTCTCGAAGATCAAAAGACTTATGATCAATATGATGCAAAGGGAAGAAACCGTCGGGGGATCGCTTTTTACCCCCGGACGAGGAAACTGTGTCAGGGGCATTCTCGCTCGCGTTTTCTTGGAACGAACACCAAAAGTCCTTGAGCTCAGTTTATTTCCTTCGCTGCAAGTGAATTTCTAGTGGTTTTTGACGCTGCACGAGCGTTCACCACTCATTGGAAGCATTGGCCATGTTTTGGATCGTTTTGGGTCGCACCTTAGTTCTCCCTCCAACGAGCTCACTTCCCGACCTATACCTTGAGAAAACGTATCAGGGAGCATTCCAGGAGTGTGGGTTGAAGTCCTCGGAGTACGAACCTCGAAGATCGAAAGACTTCTGACCAATACGAAGCAAAAGGAAGAAACCGTCGGAGGACCGCTTTTTACCCCTGGATGATGAAACTGTGTCTGGGGCATTCTCGCTCGCTTTTTCTTGGGACGAATATCAGAAGTCCTCGAGTTCCTCCAATTTTCCTCGTTGCAAGTGTATTTCCAGTGGTTTCTGACACCAGACGAGCGGTCGCCACTCGTTGGAAGCATTGGCCATCTTTTGGAGCGTTTTGGGTTGCACCTTAGTTCTCCCTCCAACGAGCTCGCATCCCGACCTATACTTTGGAAAAATGTGTCAGGGAGCATGTCAGGAGTGTTGGTTGAAGTCCTTGGAGTACGAGCCTCAAAGATTGAACGATAACCATACGAAGCAAAGGGAAGAAACTGTCGGGAGACCGCTTTTTACCCCGGATGAGGAAACTGAGTTCGAGGCATTCTCGCTCGTGTTTTCTTGGGACGAATATCAAAATTCCTGGAGCTTATCCCATTTCCTTCGTTGAAAGTGTATTTCCAGTGGTTTCTGACACTGGACGAGCGTTCACCACTCGTTGGAAGCATTGGCCATCTTTTGGACCTTTTTGGGTTGCAACTTACTTCTCCCTCCAACGAGCTCTCATTCCGACTTATACCTTTGAAAAATATGTCAAGGAGCATGCTAGGAGTGTGGGTTGAAGTCCTCTGAGTACGATCCTCAAAGATCGAAAGACTTATGACCAATACGAAGCAAAGGGAAGAAACCGTCGGGGAATAGATTTTTAACCCAGACGAGGAAACTGTGTCAGGGGCATTCGCGCTCACGTTTTCTTGGAACGAACAACGGAAGCCCTTGAGCTCAGTCCGTTTCCTTCGCTGCAAGTGTATTTCCAGTGGTTTCTAACGTTGGACGAGCATTCGCCACTCGTTGGGAACATTGGCCATGTTTTGGATCATTTTGGGTCGTACCTTGGTTCTCCCTTTAACGAGCTCGCTTCCCGACCTATACCTTGGCAAAACGTGTCAGGGAGCATTCCAATTGTGTGGGTTGAAGTCCTCGGAGTACAAACCTTGAAGATCGAAAGACTTATGACCAATATGAAGCAAAGGGAAGAAACCGTTGGGGGACTGGACAAGGAAACTGAGTCCGGAGCATTCTCGCTCGCTTTTTCTTGGAACAAATATCAGAAGTCCTCAAGTTCATCCAATTTCCTTCGTTATAAGTGTATTTCCAGTGGTTTCTTACACCGACGAGCGTTTGCCACTTGTTGAAAGCATTGGCCATCTTTTGGATCATTTTGGGTCGCACCTTCGTTCTCCCTCCAACGAGCTTGCATCCCGACCTATACCTTGAAAAAACGTGTTAGAGAGCATGCCAAGAGTGTGCATTGAAGTCCTTCGAGTACGATCCTCGAAGATCAAATGACTTATGACCAATACGAAGCAAAGGGAAGAAACCACCGGGGACCGCTTTTTACCCTTAGACGAGGAAACTGAGTTGGAGGATTCTCGCTCGTATTTTCTTGGGACAATCATCGGAAGTTAACGAGCTCATCACGTTTCCTTCGCTGCAAGTGCATTTCCAGTGGTTTTTGAAACTGGACGAGCGTTCGTCACTCGTTGGAAGCATTGGCCATCTTTTGGACCGTTTTGGGTCGCACCTTAGTTCTGCCTCTAACGAACTCGTTTCCCGACCTATACCTTGGGAAAATGTGTCAGGGAGCATGCCAGGAGTGTGGATTAAAGTCCTTAGAGTACGAGCTCTGAAGATCGAAAGACTTATGACCAATACGAAGCAAAGGGAAGAAACTGTCTTGGGACCGCTTTTTAGCCCAGGACGAGAAAATTGAGTCCGTGGCAATCTCCCTGTCGTTTTCTTGAGATGAACATCGGAATTCCTCGTGCTCAACTCGTTTCCTTCACTGCAGGTGCATTTCCAGTGGTTTTTGACACTGAACGAGCGTTTGCCACTCGTTTGAAGCATTGACCATCTATTGGACCAATTTGGGTCGCAGCTTGCTTCTCCCTCCAACGAGCTCACTTCCTGACCTATACCATGGGAAAAAGTGCTAAGGAGCATGCCAAAAGTGTGGGTTGAACAACTCGGAGTAAGAGCCCCGAAGATCAAAATACTTATGACCAATAGAAAGCAAAGGGAAGAAACCATCGAGGGTTCGCTTTTTACCCCAAAACGAGGAAACTGAGTCCAAGCTATTCTCGCTCACGTTTTCTTGGGACGAACACTGAAATTCCTCGAGCTCCGCCCGTTTGCTTTCCTACAAGGGCATTTCCTGTGGTTCCTGACACCGGACGAGCGTTCGCCACCCTTTAGAAGCATTGGCCATCTTTTGGACCGTTTTGGATCGTACCTTAATTCTTCCACCAACTAGCTCGCTTCTCGATCTATACCTTGGGAAAATGTGTCAGGAACATGCCAGAAGTGTGGGTCGAAGTCCTCGGAGTACGAGCTTCGAAGATCGACATACTTATAACCAATATGAAGTAAAAGGAAGAAACCGTCGGGGGATCGCTCTTAACCCAAGCACGAGCGTTTGCCACTAGTTGGAAGCATTGGCCATCTTTTGGACCATTTCTTGTCCCCCCTTAGTTCTCCCTCCAACGAGATCGCTTCCCGACTTATACCTTGGAAAAACATGTCAAGGAGCAAGCCAGGAGCGTGGGTTGAAGTCCTCGAAGTACGAGCCCCGAAGATCGACAGACTTATAACCAATACGAAGCAAAGGGAAGAAATCGTCGGGGGATCGCTTTTAACCCAAGGACGAGGAAACTGAGACTATGCCATTCTCGCTCGTATTTTCTTGAGATGAAAACCGAAAGTCCTCGAGCTTAGGACGTTTCCTTTGGTGCAAGTGCATTTCTAGTGGTTTTTGACATCAGACGAGCGATCGCCACTCATTGGAATCATTGGCCATCTTTTGGACCGTTTTGGGTCGTACCTTAGTTCTTCCTCAAACGAGCTCGCTTCCCAACCATACCTTGGGAAAACGTGTCAAGTATGCCAGGAGTGTGGGTTGAAGTCCTCGAAGGACAAGCCTCGAAGATCGAAAGACTTATGACCGATACGATGCAAAGGGAAGAAACCGTCGGGGGGACCGCTTTTTACCCCATGACGGGAAAACTGAGTCAGGGGTATTCTCGCTCGTGTTTTTGTGGGAGAAACACCAAAAGTCCTCGAGCTCAATTTATTTCCTTCGCTGCAAGTGCCTTCTCAGTGATTTCTGACACTAGACGAGCGTTTGCCACTCGTTGGAAGCATTGGCCATCTTTTAGACCATTTTGGGTCGCACCTTAGTTCTCCCTCCAACGAGTTCGCTTCCCGACCTATACCTTTGGAAAACGTGTCAAGGAGCATGCTATGAGTGTAGGTTGAACACCTCGAAGTACGAGCCCCAAGGATCGAAAGACTTATGACCAATATGATGCAAAGGGAAGAAACCGCTACAGACCGCTTTTTACCCCAAGATAAGAAAACTGAGTCTGAGGCATTCTTGCTCGCGTTTTCTTGGGACGAACACCGGTTGTCCTTGAGCTCAGCCTTTTTCCTTTGTTGTAAGTGCATTTCCAGTGGTTTCTGACACAAAACGTGCGTTCGCCACTCGGTGGAAGCATTTGCCATCTTTTGAAGCGTTTTTTGTCGCACCGTAATTCTCCCTTCAACGACCTTGCTTCTCGTCCTATACCTTGGGAAAATGTGTTAGGGAGCATGCTAGGAGTGGGGGTTGAAGTCCTCAGAGTACAAGCCCGCAAATCGAAAGACTTATGACTGATACGATGCAAAAGGAAGAAACCGTCAGGGGGACCGCTTTTTACCCTAGGACGGAAAAACTGAGTTCGGGGCATTATCGCTCGTGTTTTCTTGGAACGAACATCGAAAGTCCTCGATCTCAGCCTGTTTCCTTCACTGCAACTGCATTCCAAGTTGTTTCTGACACCGCACGAGCGTTCGCAACTCGTTTGAAGCATTGGCCAACTTTTGGACCATTTTTGGTCGCACCTTAGTTCTCCCTTAAATGAGCTCGCTTCCCGACCTATATCTTGGGAAAACGTGTCAAGGAGCATACCAGGAGTTTAGGTTGAAGTCCTCGGAGTATGAGCCCCGAAGATCAAAAGACTTATGACCAATAAGAAGCAAAGGGAAGAAACCGTCGGGGGACCACTTTTTACCCCAAGACGAGAAAACTGAGTCTGTGGCATTCTCGCTCGCATTTTCTTGAGACAAACACTAGAAGTCCTCGAACTCAACCCGTTTCCTTTGTTGCAAGTGCATTTCGATTTGTTTCTGACACCGGACGAGCGTTCGCCACTCTTGGAAGCATTGGCTATCTCTTCGACATTTTTGGGTCGCACCTTAGTTCTTCCTCCAACGAGCTCGCTACTCGACTTATACCTTAGGAAAACGTGTCAGGGAGCATGCAACGAGTGTGGGTTCAACTCCTCGAAGTACGAGCATCAAAGATCGAAAGCTTATGACCAATACGATACAAAGGGAAGAAACCGTCGGAGGACCGCTTTTTATCCACGGACGAGAAAACTAAGTCCGGGGCATTCCCGCAAGCATTTTCTTGGTACAACACGAGAAGATCTTGAGCTCAGCCTGTTTCCTTTGCTGCAAGTTTATTTCTAGTGGTTACTGACACCAGACGAGCGTTTGCCACTCGTTGGAAGCATTGGCCACTTTTTGGACCGTTTTGGATCACACCTTAGTTCTCTATCTAACGAGCTCGCTGTCCAAGGGGGACCGCTTTTTATCCCTGGATGAGAAAAATTAGTCCGGGGCATTTCCGCACGTATTTTCTCGGTACGAACATTGGAAGACCTCGAGCTCAACCCGTTTCCTTTGCTGCAAGTGCATTTCCAGTGGTTACTAACATCAAACAAGTGTTCGCCATTCGTTGGAAGCATTGGCCACTTTCTAGACCATTTTGGATCGCACCTTAGTTCTCTGTCCAATGAGCTCGTTATTCGTTGGAAGCATGCCATGAGTGTGGGTTGAAGTCCTTGGAGTACGAGCCCTGAAGATTGAAAGACTTATTACCAATACGAAGCAAAGGGAAGAAACTGTCGAGAGACCGCTTTTTACCCTAAGACAAGAAAACTGAGTCCGAGGCATTCTCCATCACGTTTTCTTGGGATGAATACCGGAAGTCCTCGAGCTCAGCTCGTTTCCTTTACTGCAAGAGCATTTACAGTGGTTTCTGACACAAGATAAGCGTTCGCCACGCTTGGAAGCATTGGCCATCTTTTGGACAGTTTTTGGTCGCACCTTAATTTTCCCTCCAACGAGCTCACTTCCCGACCTATACCTTAGGAAAACGTGTCAGGGAGCATGCCAAAAGTGGGGGCTGAAGTCCTCGGAGTACAAGCCACACAGATCGAAAGACTTATGACCGATACGATGCAAAAGGAAGAAACCGTCGGGGAACCGCATTTTACCCTAGGACGGAAAAGCTGATTCGGGGCATTCTCGCTCGTGTTTTCTTGGGATGAACATCGGAAGTCCTTGAGCTCAGCCCGTTTCCTTTGTTGTAAGGCATTCCAAGTGGTTTCTGACACCGGACGAGCGTTCGCAACTCGTTGGAAGCATTGGCCATCTTTTGGACCGTTTTTGGTCGCACCTTAGTTCTCCCTCAAGCGAGCAAGCTTCCCGACCTATACATTAGGAAAAAGTGTCAGAGAGCATACCAGGAGTGTAGGTTGAAGTCCTTGGAGTATGAGCCTCAAAGATCAAAAGACTTATGACCAGTACGAAGCAAAGGGAAGAAACCGTCGGGGGACCGCTTTTTACCCCAGGACAGGAAAACTAACTCCGTGGCATTCTCGCAGGCATTTTCTTGAGACAAACACCGGAAGTCCTTGAACTCAGCCCGTTTCCTTCGCTGCAAGTGCATTTCGATTAGTTTCTGACACCGGAAAAGTGTTCGCCATTCTTGGAAGCATTGGCTATCTCTTCAAACTTTTTGGGTCGCACCTTCGTTCTCCCTCCAACGAGCTCGCTACCCAACTTATACCTTGGGAAAACGTGTCAGGAAGATTGCAATGAGTGTGGGTTCAACTCCTCGAAGTATGAGCCCCGAAGATCGAAAGACTTATGACCAATACGATTCAAAGGGAAGAAACCATCGGGAGACCGCTTTTTATCCCACGACGAGAAAACTGAGTCAGGGGCTTACCCGCACGCCTTTTCTTGGTACGAACACCGAAAGACCTCGAGCTCAGCTTGTTTCCTTTGCTGCAAGTGCATTTCCATTAGTTACTGACACCAAACGAGCGTTCGTCACTCGTTGGAAGCATTGGCCACTTTTTAGACCATTTTGGATCACACCTTAATTCTCTGTCCAACGAGCTCGCTATCCGACCTATACCTTTGGAAAACGTGTCAGAGAGCATGCGATGAGTGTAGGTTGAAGTCCTCGGAGTACGATCCCCGAAGATTGAAAGACTTATGACCAATACGAAGCAAAGGGAAGAAACTGTCGTGAGACCGCTTTTTACCCCAAGACAAGAAAATTGAGACTAGGGCATTCTCGCTCGCGTTTTCTTGGGATGAACACTAGAAGTCCTCTTGGTCAGTCCGTTTCCTTTGCTGCAAATGCATTTCCAGTGGTTTCTGACACCGGACGAGCGTTCACCACTCTAGGAAGCATTGGCCATCTTTTGGACAGTTTTTGATCGCACCTTAGTTCTCCTTCCAACGAGCTCATTTTCCGACCTATACCTTGGGAAAACGTGTCAACGAGAATGCCAGGAGTGGGGGTTGAAGTCCTCAGAGTACAAGCCCGCAGATCGAAAGACTTATGACCGATACGATGCAAAAGGAAGAAACCATTAGGGGGACCGCTTTTTACCCTAGGACGGGAAAACTGAGTTTGGGGCATTCTCACTCATGTTTTCTTGGGACGAACATTGGAAGTCCTCGAGCTTTGCCCGTTTTCTTCGCTGCAAGTGCATTCCAAGTTGTTTCCGACACCGCACGAGCGTTCACAACTCGTTGAAAGCATTAGCAATCTTTTGGACCATTTTTGGTCGCACCTTAGTTCTCCTTCAAACAAGCTCGTTTCCCGACCTATACCTTGGGAAAAAGTGTCAGAGAGCATCCAAGGAGTGTGGGTTGAAGTCCTCGGAGTATAGCCCCAAAGATCAAAAGACTTATGACTAGTACGAAGCAAAGAGAAGAAACCATCGGGGGATCGCTTTTTACCCCAGGACGAAAAAACTGAGTCTGTGGCATTCTCGCTCGCATTTTCTTGAGACGAACTCCGGAAGTCCTCGAACTCAGTCTGTTTCCTTAGCTACAAGTGCATTTCGATTGGTTTCTGACGCAGGACGATCGTTTGCCACTCTTGGAAGCATTAGTTATCTCTTCGACATTTTTGGGTCGCACCATAGTTCTCCCTCCAACGAGCTCGCTACCCGACCTATACCTTAAGAGAACGTGTCAGGGAGCATGCAACGAGTGTGGGTTAAACTCCTCGAAGTACGAGCCCCAAAGATTGAAAGACTTATGAGCAATACAATGAAAAGGGAAGAAATCGTCGGGGAATGCTTTTTATCCCAAGACGAGAAAACTAAGTCTGGGGCATTCCCGCATGCGTTTCTTGGTAAGAACATCGGAATACCTCGAGCTCAACCCATTTTCTTTGCTGCAAGTGCATTTCTAGTGGTTACTGACACCAGAAGAGCGTTCACCACTCGTTCGAAGCATTGGCCACTTTTTGGACCGTTTTGGATAACACCTTAGTTCTCTATCCAAAGAGCTCGCTGTCCGACCTATACCTTTGGAAAACGTGTCAGGGAGCATGCCATGAGTGTGGGTTGAAGTCCTCGGAGTATGAGTCCCGAAGATCGAAAGACTTATGAACAATATGAAGCAAAGGGAAGAAACCGTCGTGGGACCGCTTTTTATCCCAGGACGAGAAAATTGAGTCTGGGACATTCCCGCACATATTTTCTTGGTACGAACACCAGAGACCCCAAGCTCAGCCCGTTTCCTTTGCTACAAGTGCATTTTCGGTGGTTACAGACATTGGACGAGCGTTCGCCACTCGTTGGAAGCATTGGCCAGTTTTTAGACCGTTTTGGATCGCACCTTAGTTCTCTGTCCAACGAGCTCGCTGTCCGACCGATACCTTTGGAAAACATGTCAGGAAGCATGCCATGAGTGTGGGTTGAAGTCCTCGGAGTACGAGCCCTGAAGATCAAAAGACTTATGACCAATACGAAGCAAAGGGAAGAAACCGTCAGGAGACCGCTTTTCACCCCAGGACTAGAAAACTAAGTCCGGGCATTTTCGCTCGTGTTTTCTTGGGATGAACATCGTAAGTCCACGAGCTCAGCCTGTTTCCTTTGCTGCAAGTTCATTTCTAGTGGTTTCTGACACCGAACGAGCGTTCGCCACTCGTTGGAAGCATTGGCCATCTTTTGGACAGTTTTTGGTCGCACCTTAGTTCTCCCTCCAACGAGCTCACTTCCTCATCTATACCTTGGGAAAATGTGTCAGGGAGCATGCCATGAATGTGGTTTGAAGTCCTCAGAGTACGAGCCGCAAAGATCGAAATACTTATGACCAATACGAAGCAAAGAGAAGAAACCGTCGGGGGACCGCTTTTTACCCCAAGATGAGAAAACTAGGTCTAGGCCATTCTCGTTCGCGTTTTCTTGGGACGAACACCAAAAGTCCTCAAGCTTAGCTCGTTTTCGCTGCAAGCGCATTTCCAGTGGTTTCTAACATCAGACGAGTGTTCGCCACTCGTTGGAAGCATTGGCCACTTTTTGGACCGTTTTGTGTCGCACCTTAGTTCTCCCTCTAACGAGCTCGCTTCCCTACCTATACCTGGGAAAATGTGTTACGGAGCATGCCATGTGTGCGGGTTAAAGTCCTCAGAGTACGAGTCCCGAATATCGAAAGACTTTTGACCAATACAAAGCATAGGGAAGAAACCGTCGGGGGACCGCTTTTTACCCTAGGACGAGAAAACTGAGTACGATTTGGTAATCTTGTGTCTTGCTCTCGAAGTATTCAAAAAAAATTAGAAGGAAAAAAATCAAAAGGAAAAAAATCAAAAGAAAAAAATCGAAAGGAAAAAAAGATTTATTCGAAGATCCAAGGGGCACACCAAAGTTATTGTCATTATATTGTGTGTTTGTTCAAAGTTTGTAGTTGCTGGTCTTAAGGTTGAGTTGCTCTAGTTTAGGTTGTGAAAATTTAATCATTTGAATCGTTTATATCAAGCGTATAGCAAGATTGCATCAAAATTAAATCCAACTCTTAAATCTTTGACCTAGTACCAAAAGCCTAACCTTGAGTGATAAATACGAGTGTCCTTGAGTGAAATCTTTGTGAGAAGTGTGGAAAGGTCCTTGTTACTAAATACAAAAAAAATGTTGCATGATGGAGAAGAAGTTTCGGAGTGATAGATCCAAATGTTGTTATCCTTCAAGCAATTCAAGGTATGTTGGAATGTATGAGGGAAGAAAGACAAGAAAGGAGGGCACAACAACAAAGGGAAGTACGATCGTTTCAAGAAGATGAAGGTATGTTTGACTTAAATGCACGTGAAAGATAACTTGGAGGTAGAGGAAATGTGAGAGGGAGAGGAAGAAATAACCTCGCCAACGTAATGCAACCTAGAAGGATGGAAAGAGTGCATGAAGATAGAGATGGAGGGGTTAAACTCAAGATTCCACCTTTTACTGGAACTGCGGATTCAGAGACATATTTGAATGGAAATGGAAGATAGAACATGTGTTTGATTGCAACACATTTAGTGAGATTGAAGATGAAACTTGCCTTTGCTGAATTCACCAATTATGCATCTGAATGGTATCATTATCTCAAGTCCGAGAGAAGGAGGAAAGAGGAGGATCCAATAGAAACTTGGGAAGAACTCAAAGAGCCATGAGGAAAAGGTTTGTCCCAAAACATTATGAAAGAGATTTGAAAACTAAATTGCAATCTTTGACGCAAGGTACAAAAAGTGTTGCTGAATATTATCGAGAGATGGAGACTTTGATTGGAAGAGCAAGAATCCAAGAAGGTGAGGAAGACACCATGTCTAGGTTCCTTGGAGGTTTGAATCAAGAAATTGCCCATCTTGTTGATAGAAATCCACCATATAATATGGAAGATATGTATCATTATGCTATCAAAATTGAAGCTCAATTGAAGGAAGAAAAGGAGCGTTCAAAAAGGTATGTGTCTAAAACCCACACCTTTTCAAATTCTAGTAAATGGAACAATGATGGTTTTGTGAATAGGAATGAATCGATGCAATCAAGGGGGAAATTTGTGGCTGCCAAAAAAGTGGAGGCCGAGAGCTCTAATACTAAGAAGGTTGAAGCTTCAAAGGAGGTAAGCGAGAAGACTAGTTCTATTCAATGTTGGAAGTGCAAAGGGTTTGGACACATGAGTAAAGATTGTATCAATAAAAGAGTCATGGTGGTGAGAAATGGTGTGATTGATTCGGAAGATGAATGTGAGGAAAATGATGCACAACTTGAGGAAGAATATGAAACACCCGTTGATGACGAGTATATTGAAGAAGGTAATTCCATATCCCCGATTACAAGGCGGGTACTTAATGTGAAAATCAAGGAAGAGAAAATTGAAGATCAAAGGGAAAACTTGTTTCACAAAAGATGTTTGATTGAAGGAAGCCCATGTAGCTTGGTGATTGATAATGGGAGTTGCACAAATGCAGTAAGTAGTTTTCTTGTAAAAAGGCTTCAACTTACTACTCGTCCACATACAAAACCATACAAACTTCAATGGTTGACCAACAAAGGAGAATTGAAGGTAAACTCTCAAGTTCTTATTTATTTTACTTTGGGAAGATATAAGGATGAAGTTCTTTGTGATGTTGTACAAATGCATGTGGGAGATATTTTGTTAGGCCGATCTTGGAAATATGATAGAGAAGTTACATACAATGGATTATTGAACAAGTATACCTTTACTTTGGATGGGAAGAAGTTTACTTTGCTGCCATTATCTCCATATGAAGTACATTGTGATCATTTGAAATTAGAAAAGGAAATAAAAGAATTTGAAGAAAAGGAGAGGAGAGAAGAAAGTAAGTTAAAAGAAAGAGAGAATAGTGAAGAAAGAGAGGAAGGTGAGGGGCAAAAGGTGAGTGCAAATCAAGAGAGAGAAAAAAGTGATTTTGAGAAAAAAAGAAAGAATGTGAGTTTGGTTATGAGAAAGGGGGAAGTGAGAAATATGTTTTCATTCGAAGCACCAAACTTTGTACTTATGTGCAAAGGAAAGTGTTTAGAAAATGAGCCTAACTCTAATGATGGTTTACCTAGTACTTTTAAATCTCTTTTGGAGGAATTTAATGACATGTTTCCATATGCAGATGCACCTACGGGTTTACCTCCTCTAAGAGGGATTAAGCATTAAATTGACTTCATTCCGGGTGCAACTCTTCCAAACATGGCTGCCTATAGAACCAATCCAACCAAGACTAAGGAGATCCAAAGACAAGTTGAAGAACTCATGGATAAATGGTATATTAGAGAAAGTATGAGTCCTTGCTCAGTTCCGGTGATTTTGGTAACCAAGAAAGACGGTACATGGAGGATGTGTGTTGATTGCCGAGCTATCAACAAAATAACGGTAAAGTACCGACATCCTATTCCTCGATTAGATGACATGTTAGATGAATTGCATGGTGCTAATCTGTTTTCAAAAATAGACCTTAAAAGCGGTTATCATCAAATTCGTATGCATGTAGGAGATGAATGGAAAACGACTTTCAAAACAAAGTTTGGGCTTTATGAATGGCTTGTTATGCCGTTTGGCCTTACTAATGCACCAAGTACTTTTATGAGGCTAATGAATCATGTTTTGAAGGAATACATAGGAAAATTTGTGGTTGTATACTTTGATGATATCCTCATTTACTCAAAAGGCTTGCATGATCATATTTTGCATGTTAAGAAAAATTTACTCAAACTTAGAGAAGAGAAGCTTTATGCCAACTTCAAAAAGTGTAGGTTTTGTCTAGAACAAGTAAATTTCCTTGGGTTCATTGTTGGAAAGGATGGAGTGAAAGTTGATGAAGAAAAGGTAAAGGCTATCCGAGAATGGCTAACTCCTACCAATGCATCCGAGGTAAGATCCTTCCATGGTTTGGCTAGTTTCTATAGGAGATCTATTAAAGATTTTAGTAGCATAGCCTCACCATTAACTGAACTTGCTAAGAGGTGTATCATAGACAATCATTATAAGAAAATTTGCAAAAAAGATAACATCCATGCATTTTCTTTTGCAAGCATTCATTCAAGCAAACAACATTCATTTCATTCATATATTCAGAATAATACTAAAAAAAATTTGGTCAATTTTAATCTATCTACCCAAGTCATGCAAATGCTTAAAAGAAAAAAATTAACAACCTAGTTTAACAACTAGTTACCCACCCCCAACTTAAAAACTTTGCTTTTTCCTCAAAGCATATTTATGTAAAAAAATGTATGAAAATACCGAGGAACAAAAAACTCCCCTGGATTTGAAGACTTTGATTTTAAATCTTGCTTCAAAGCAAAGTGGTTGCTTCCTTTTATGATTCTTTGAGGACTTTAAGAATTTATAAAGAAATTTCAATGAAAAATTGATGGGGAAAACTTATTTGTTTCATTAAAATTTCAAAAGAAATTGCAAAGGGAAACAAGCAATCAAATAAAAAATTGAAAAGATATAGAAAGAAATTTAATTCTCAAAGCAAACATGGTAATTTAACCCAAGAAAAAGTCTCAAAAGATTACCTTAGCCCATGAAGATTGATGAAATTCTTGAAAAAATGTTGAGGAAAGAATCCATTTATTTAACAAAAGTAATCTTTATTCATAGAGTTTCAAGAATTTGCTACAAGAATTGAATGAGAAAGAGAGTTTTTTTTTTACTTGGAATTTCTTATCTCTCACCCAAAAAATATGAGGGATTTTATAGAAGGGAAAATGGGAGAAAAAAGTGGAACTAGTTTTAAAAACTGCCATTTTGCAGTTAATTTTTGGGAAAATGATGAACTGGGTCACAAATGATGAACGTGTCAGGGAGCATGCTAGGAGTGTGGGTTGAAGTCATCATAGTACGAGACCTGAAGATCGAAATACTTATGACCAATACGAAGCAAAGGAAAGAAACCATCGGGAGACCGCTTTTTACCCCAGGACGAGAAAACTGAGTCGGGGCTATTCTCACTCACGTTTAAAAGGGACAAACATCAGAAGTCCTCGAGCTCAGCCCGTTTCCTTCGCTGCAATTGCATTTTCAGTGGTTTCTGACACCGGACGAGCGTTCGCCACTCATTGGAAGGATTGACCATCTTTTGGACCATTTTGGATCGCACCTTAGTTCTTCCTCCAACGAGATCGCTTCCCGACCTATACCTTAGGAAACCGTGTTAGGGAGCATGTCAGGAGTGTAGATTGAAGTCTTCGGACTATGAGCCCCGAAGATCGAAAGACTTATGACTAATATGATGCAAAGGGAAGAAACCGTCGGGGCACCGCTTTTTACCCCAGAACGAGAAAACTGATTCCGGGGCAGTCTCGCTCGAGTTTTCTTGGGATAAACACCAGAAGTCCTCAAGCTAGCCCGTTTCCTTCTCTACAAGTGCATTTCCATTTGTTTTTTAACACTCGACAAGCGTTCGCCACTCGTTGGAAGCATTGGCCATCTTTTGGACCGTTTTGGGTCGCACCTTAGTTCTCCCTCCAAACAGCTCACTTCCCAACCTATACCTTGGGACAACGTGTCAGCGAGCATGCCAGAAGTGTGGGTTGAAGTGCTCAGAGTTGGAGCCCCAAAGATCGAAAGACTTATGACCAATACGAAGCAAAGGGAAGAAACCATCGGGGGACCGCTTTTTACCCCAGGACGAGAAAACTGAGACCGGGCCATTCTTGCTCGCATTTTCTTGGGACGAACACCAGAAATCCTCGAGCTCAGCCTGTTTCCTTCGTTGCAACTGCATTCTCAGTGTTACTGACATTGGACGAGCGTTTGCCACTCATTGGAAGCATTGGCCATCTTTTGAACCGTTTTGGGTCGCACCTTAGTTCTCCCTCCAACGAGCTCGCTTCCCTACCTATACCTTGGAAAAATGTGTCAAGGAGCATGCTAGGAGTGTGGGTTGAAGTCATCGGAGTACGAGCCCCAAAGATCGAAAGACTTATGACCAATAAGAAGCAAAGGAAAGAAACCGTCAGAGGAACGCTTTTTACCCAAGGACGAGAAAACTGAGTCGAGGCCATTCTCACTCGCCTTTTAAAGGGACGAACACCGGAATTCCTCGAGCTCAACCTGTTTCCTCTACTGCGAGTGCATTTCCAGTGGTTTCTGACACCGAACGAGCGTTCGCCACTCGTTGAAAGCATTAGCCATTTTTTGGACCGTTTTCGGTCGTACCTTAATTGTCCTTCCAACGAGCTCGCTTCCCGACCTATACTTTGGGAAAATGTGTCAGGGAGCATGCCAGAAGTGTGGGTTGAAGTCTTTGGAGTACGAGTCCCGGAGATCGAAAGACGTATGACCAATAAGATGCAAAGGGAAGAAACCGTCGGGGACCGCTTTTTACCCCAAGACGAGAAAACTTAGTCTAGGGCATTCTCGCTCGCATTTTCTTTGGATGAACATTGAAAGTCCCCAAACTCAGCCCGTTTCTTTGCTACAAATGCATTTTTAGTGGTTTCTGACACCAGACAAGCGTTTGCCACTCATTGGAAGCATTAGCCATCTTTTGGATCGTTTTTTGTCGCACCTTAGTTCTCCTTCCAACGAGCTTGCTTCTTGACCTATACCTTGGGAAAACGTGTCAGAGAGCATGCCAGGAGCGTGGTTGAAGTCCTCAGAGTACGAGTCCCGAAGATCGAAAGATTTACGACCAATACGATGCAAATGGAAGAAACCGTCGGGGGACCGCTTTGTAAACCAGGACAAGAAAACTGAGTCCTGGCATTCTCGCTCGCATTTTCTTGGGACGAACACCAAAAGTCCTCGAGCTCAGCCCATTTCCTTTGATGCAAGTGCATTTTCAGTTGTTACTGACACCGAACGAGCGTTTGACACTCATTGGAAGCATTGGCCATCTGTTGGACCATTTTAGGTCGCACTTTAGTTCTCCCTCCAACGAGCTTGCTTCTTGACCTTAGGAAAACGTGTTAGGGAGCATGCCAGGAGTTTGGTTGAAGTTCTCAGAGTACGAGCCCCGAAGATCGAAAGATTTACGACCAATACGATGCAAATGGGAGAAATCGTCGGGGGACCCCTTTGTACCCAGGACAAGAAAACTGAGTCGTGGGCATTCTCGCTCGTGCTTTCTTGGGACGAACACCGGAAGTCCTCGAGCTCAGCCCATTTCCTTCACTGCAAGTGCATTTCTAGGATTTCTAACACCGGACGAGCGTTCGCCACTCATTAGAAGCATTGGCCATCTTTTTGATCGTTTTAGGTCGCACCTTATTTCTCCCTCGAATGAGCTCGCTTCCCGACTTATACCTTTGGAAAACGTGTCAGGGAGCATACCAGGAGTGTGGGTTGAAGTCCTCGGAGTACGATCCCTAAATATCGAAAGACTTATGACCGATACGATGCAAAGGGAAGATACCATCGGGGGGACCGCTTTTTACCCCATGACGGAAAAACTGAGTTCAGGGCATTCTCGCTCGCGGTTTCTTAGGATGAAAACTGAAAGTCCTTGAGATCAACCCGTTTCCTTCGCTGCAAGTTGATTTCCTGTGGTTTTTGATACCGGACGAGCGTTCGCCACTCGTTGGAAGCATTGGCCATCTTTTGGACTGTTTTCGGTCGCACCTTAGTTCTCGCTCCAACGAGCTCACTTCCCGACCTATACCTTGGGAAACCGTGTCAGGGAGTATGCCAGGAGTGTCGGTTGAAGTCATCGAAGTACGAGCCCCAAAGATCGAAACACATAAGACCAATACGATGCAAAGGGAAGAAGCCATCGTGGGGACCGCTTTTTAACCCCATGACGGGAAGCAAGCTCAGCTAGTTTCCTTCATTGCAAGTGCATTTTCAGTGGTTTCTGACATTGGACGAGCGTTCGCCACTCGTTGGAAGCATTGACCATCTTTTGGACCGTTTTATGTCGCACCTTAGTTCTCCCTCCAACGAGCTCGCTTCCCGACCTATACCTTAGGAAAACATGTCAGGGAGCATCCAAGAATGTGGGTTGAAGTCCTAAGAGTACGAGCCCCGAAGATCGATAGGCTTATGACCAATTCGAAACCAAGGGAAGAAACCATCGGGGGGACCGCTTTTTATCCCAAGATGAGAAAACTGAACACAGGGTATTCTCGCTCGCGTTTTTCTTGGACGAACACCGGAAGTCCTTGATCTCAGCCCGTTTCCTTCGCTGCAAGTGCATTTCCAGTGGTTCCTGACACCGAACGAGCGTTCGCCACTCGTTTGAAGCATTGGCCATCTTTTGGGATGTTTTGGGTCGCACCTTCGTTCTCCATCCAACGAGCTCACTTCCTGGCCTATACCTTGGGAAAACGTATCAGGGAGCATGCCAGGAGTGTGGCTTGAAGTCCTCGGAGTACAAGCCTCGAAGATCGAAAGACTTATAACCAATATGAAGCAGAGGGAAGAAATCGTCGGGTGACCGCTTTTTACCCTAAGACGAGGAAACTGAGTTTGGGCCATTCACGCTCGCGTTTTCTTGGGACGAACACCGAAAGTCCTCTAGCTCAACCTGTTTCCTTTGCTGCAAGTGCATTTGCAGTGGTTTCACACATCGAACGAGCGTTTACCACTCGTTTCAAGCATGGCCATCTTTTGGACCGTTTTGGATCGCATCTTAGTTCACCCACCAACGAGCTCGCTTTTCGAACTATACCTTGAGAAAACATGTTAGGGAGCAATGCAGGAGTATGGGTTGAAGTCCTCGGAGTACGAACCCCAAAGATCGAAAGACTTATGATCATACGAAGCACAGGGAAGAAACCGTCGGGGACCACTTTTTACCCTAAGACGAGAAAACTGAGACCACGGTATTCTCGCTCGCATTTTCTTAGGACGAACACCGAAAGTCCTTGAGCTCAAGTCATTTCCTTCGCTACAAGTACATTTCCAATGGTTTCTAACACCGGACGAGCGTTCGCCACTCGTTGGAAGCATTGGTCATCTTTTGAACCGTTTTGGGTTGCACCTTAGTTCTCCCTCCAACGAGCTCGCTTCCCGACCAATACCTTGGGAAAACGTGTTAGGGAGCATGTCAGGAGTGTGGGTTGAAGTCCTCGGAGTACGAGCCCCAAAGATCGAAAATCTTATGACCAATACGAAGCAAAGGAAAGAAACCGTAGAGGGATCGCTTTTTACCCCAAGATGAGAAAATTGAGTCCGGGGCATTCTCGCTCGCGTTTTCTTAGGATGAACACTAGAAGTCCTTGATCTCAGCCCGTTTCCTTCGCTGCAAGTGCATTTCCAGTGGTTTCTGACTCCGAACGAGCGTTCGCCACTCGTTGGAAGCATTGGCCATCTTTTGAACGTTTTGGGTCGCACCTTAGTTCTCCCTTCAATGAGGTTGCTTCCCGACCTCTACCATGGGAAAACTTGTCAAGGAGCATGCCTGGAGTGTGGGTTGAAGTCCTCAGAGTACGAGCCCCAAAGATCGAAAGACTTATGACCAATACGATGCAAAGGGAAGAAACCGTTGGGAGACCGCTTTTTACCCATGATGAGGAAACTAAGTCCGGGCTATTTTCGTTCATGCTTTCTTGGGACGAACACCTTCGTTCTTGAGCTCAGCTCGTTTCCTTCGCTGCAAGTGCATTTCTAGTGGTTTCCAACACCGGACGAGCGTTCGCCACACGTTGGAAGCATTGGCCATCTTTTGGACCGTTTTGGGTCGCACCTTAGTTCTCCCTCCAACGAACTCACTTCCCGACCTATACCATGGGAAATCGTGTCAGGGAGCATGCCAGGAGTGAGGGTAGAATTCCTCGGAGTACAAGCCCCAAAGATCGAAAGACTAATGACCAATACGAAGCAAAGGGAGTGAACCGCCGGGGGACCGCTTTTTACCCCAGGACGAGAAAACTGAGTCTGGGGCATTCTCGCTTGCGTTTTCTTGGGACGAACACCAGAAGTCCTCAGCTCAACTCGTTTCTTTTGCTGCAAGTGTATTTCCAGTGGTTTCTGACACCGGATGAGCGTTCGCCACTCGTTAGAAACATTAGCCATCTTTTGGACCGTTTTGGGTTACACCTGTGTTCTCCCTCCAATAAGCTCTCTTCCCGACCTATACCTTGGGAAACGTGTCAGGGAGCATGCCAGGAGTGTGGGTTGAAGTCCTTGGAGTACGAGCCCCAAAGATCGAAAGACTTATGACCAATAAGAAGCAAAGAGAGGAAACCATCAGGGGACCACTTTTTACCCAGGACGAGAGATATTTCCCAAAAAATATTAGAATTATGACAATACCCTTTCCTCAAACTTAAGGTGCTAGCATCACAAACTTGGGTTTGCTAAGAAAACATCATAATCAAATCAAGAGATGTAGAATAGAATCAGAAACCCACGAAGAATAGGCTAAAGACAGACCCACGAAGAACAAAACGAAGAATTTCTAGGATAGAAACATAGATCCTCGTATAGAGATCTATAACAAAACCTATGAAGAGCGAAACAAGAACTTTGGGCAAGAACAAAGATCCTCATAGAGAGATCTATAACAAAATCCAAGAACTACTTATTTGAAAAGGGAACAAAAACCCATTTTTTCAGACGAAAATGGTTAAAACCAAAACTAAACTGGACTAGATTAAATGAATTGAACCAAGAAATAGGCTGATTGAATCTAGAACTGAATCTACATTTTGTGGACATTTCGTGAAACCCTCCATTCAGTAGAGAACCATGACAAAGATGAAGTGTGAGGTGGACATGAGCATAAGAGAATGCGATGGAAGTAAATTTGAGTGGAGGTGGAGTGCAATGGCAAAGTTTGGCAGGGAGGCTAGCGAAAGAGAAAGGCGATGGAAAATCTAAACTGATGAAGCTGGAACGTTTCATGGTCAATAGATCTGGAGGGCGACAACGGATTTGAAGGGCATCTCGCAAAAGAGAAAGGCTTCACGACAAACGTGACGAGTGATGTGACGAGCTTTGTGAGCAAAGAGGAGCAAAATGTATGGTTAAATTGAACCAAAGCAGAGCGGACGAACAGATTCTGAAAAAAAAATAAGAACTTCAACGGGAACCTCAAGCACGAACGAACAGTCTGGATCTGAAAGGGCTTTGAATTAGAGAACAACGGATAGAGACCGACTTCAATGGTTGGCGAAGAAATGAAGATGGAGCCAACTGATGAAGACGAATAGACGAATGAGATCTAGAGACGACGTCGGCGGCAACGAGCCTTGCGGCATAGAGAGGCGGCGACGACTGGTAGAGATTACGACAGAGAGTGAAATATTAAAACCAAAATTGTTTAATATTGGAAGAATTTCACTAAGAAAAGAAATTAAACCCTAATTTGTTTGGGCTCTAAGGTGAGGTTTTAAGTGGAGACAAAGAACAAAAGCAATAGATTTACACTTGGGTTTGCCCTTATCTGTGACTAGTCATTGACGGAGGCCAAGGTTGAACAAGGCTAGTGGCGGCAACATCAAGATAAAACCCTAGAATTCTAATACATTGTAAGTTTGTATAAAATAATTGTATATTTTCTTGATAATAACCAAAGATTACATGTTAGATATATACAAATTAAAAGACATTAAAGGAAATAATATATACAAATAATATTTAGGAAACTTACATAAATGTAACAAAACACCAAATTATTTACGGTCCGTATAACAAAGCCCATAAAGTTAGCCATTTTTAAATATTCCAGGTTTGCCCTTCCATCTTTCTTTTGCGATTTGTCTTCTTCCTGCTATTTCGTCTTCGTCCTGCGATTTCGTCTTTCTTCTTTTCTATTTTTTTTCTGCAATTTCTTTCCATCATCTTCCTCATTTTTCAATTCTTTATTTACGTCGTTTAATCTTTTCATCATTTTTCTTGTTTTCCTCTTTCTTTTTTTCGCTTTTCCATTGTCTTTCTACTTTTCCTTTTTTTTTCGCTGCGATTTCTTTCCATTATCTTTCTTCTTTTCTTTTTTTTACATTGTGTACAAAAAATAGCAAAATCTAAAAGATCGTATATAAAGGATCTTGAAAAAAAATCATTTAAATTGAAGTAGCCAAATGTAAACTATCGTGTAAAAAAAGTAAACAATCGTGTAAAAAAAATAAAAGATCGTGTATAAAGAATCTTGAAAAAAATCATTTAGATTAGAGTAGCCAAATGTAAACGATCGTGTAAAAAAAGTAAAATCGTGTAAAAAAAATAAAAGATTATGTATAAAGAAACTTGAAAAAAATCATTTACATTGGAGTAGCCAAATGTAAACAATCGTTTAAAAAAATATAAACGATCGTGTAAAAAAATAAAAGATCGTGTATAAAGAATTTTGAAAAAAAATCATTTGCATTGGAGTAGCCAAATGTAAACAATCATGTAAGAAAAATAAACGATCGTGTAAAAAAAAGTAAACAATCGTGTAAAGAAATCTAAACGATCGTGTACCAAAAGAATTAAAAAAATCATGTATCAAATTTTTTTAAAAAAAATCATTAAGATTTGGGTCCCCAAATCTAAACGATTCTATAACCAAATTTAAATGTAACCAAATTAGACGATCGTATAACAAAATTAAACGATGGAATTGAAAAGATAAATTGTAACCATATCTAAACGATCACGTAAAAATTGTAGTCATATATAAACGATCGCATATAAATTGTAGTCATATCTAAACGATCGCAAATTTATTACGTGCGCGTTATTGACGACGTGGTTGACGGGACATTTTTAGTATTTTACATGGTGGACCTCTGTACCTTTTTCGTTTTTGAAATTGTTAAATACTTTGCCCTTTTTTTATATTTTTTAAAAGACCCTTAATATTTTCCAAAAAAAATATTATAATTACGAGAACATATATGAAAACAAAGAAAAATCAAAATAAAAAAGAATGGTGGGTGTTGGATGCATCCAAGAGAGAGTTAGAGATATTTTTGCTCAAAAGACACCAAGTTCTCGAGCAACAACTTGATCGTTGATATTTCCGCCTATAACACGATACGTAGACAATTAGCTAAAATGACAGTCCACAGGTAGCGCCACGTCAACCTAAATCCAATAACTCGTAATTCTCATAACTACGAGCACCGTCCGCTCTACATCTTGGCCATCCCAGATTAAAACACGTGGATCTAAACAGTGACAACCATCGTGATGACGGTTAGTTTAAGTATCTTCAAATAACAGCCGGGTAAGAATTAGCGGGGTTTTTGTCACCGTCACTGTTCGTTATCTTCTACTGCAAAATCCCAGTCTCCTCGTTTGAGTTTCACGAACCTTGGCGAGTGTGAAGGGGTTTTAATTTGTTTCGTCAAGGTTCTCCCATGGAGTCGATTGTTTGTAGTTTGAGTTCTTTATCGTTGGCTCATTTCAGGGCGAAGAGTTTTTCGGTTCAGGAGATGTTATTTGGTCCTTGCCGGAGACTTTCATTGCCGATACTTCATGCATCGGTGGCTCAGAGCTTTCCCGAGCTTCGAAAATCTACTTCTCTTGCTGCTAGTGGTACCTTGATGGCCAATTCCGTCCCGGTGTGTTGTTATGTTTATTGTTGTTGTTATTCTGTTTTTCGTCTTTTTATGTGTTAGTAATGGTGGATTCGAGTTGATTATTTTTTCTGGAATTTGTGATTGAGATGAATATACTTTCTGGATTTGAATGAATGTTATGGTAACTGTTATTTGATGTGATTTGGAGAAACTTTAATTTTGATTGAGTTGGTGTTTTGTTAAAAAAAAATACTTTAAAGAATTTGCATAGTGCTTTTGAGGTATGGAGCTTAGTCCATTTTGATGGTTCATTTTCTCGTTAATTGTTTATGAGTTTTATTTATTTATTATTTTTAAGTTTCTTTTTATTTGATTACAAAAGGTCAGGATTGTACTTGAAAGTAGGGTGTTTCTGTATAGTTCTTGACGTGCATGTCACTCTGTATATGAAGGGGTTGGAAAGTGGAAAGTGGTGTGTTCTTACTGTTCATCCTCCGTAAGGGAAGGAAGCTTGGAAAAGAATCTCTTCAGGATGGTGGATTTCCAAAACATGGTTCAAAAGTGGTAGACTAAGGGGTTGTGAGGATGGGGGGAAAACCCAAATAGCGAAAATAATCAAATAGAAGAAAACTAATTTTCTCTTCTGGATTTTTTTTTTTTATTAATCCATTAATAGAAATTTTTTATAGAGAAGACAATTTTCTTTATTTTCTCTGACAGACAATTTTCTTTATTTTCTTTGACATCTTCTGGTCTTGCTGGAGACGTAAAAAGGATGGGAAGCATGTTGTTATTTTACTGAATAACCGCATTTCTCTAACTTGTCCTAATCTTTGAATTTTTTCCAGGGTGTTAAGAAATTTATTCTTCTCTTTTTAAAATCTTGATATGCAGTCTGGAACTGGTGTATACACAGTTGGTGACTTTATGACTAGGAAAGAGGAGTTGCATGTTGTGAAGCCCACAACCAGTGTTGATGAAGGTAGCTGAAATTTTTGGATATTTTCCTCCAACCTATTGGCAAAATGTGGCTTATTGTGTTTGTTTATTCATACAGCATTAGAAATTCTGGTGGAGAAAAGGATCACAGGATTTCCAGTTATTGATGACAATTGGAAATTGGTATCATTTCATTTCCCATATTTATTAGAGACATTTCTCTACTATAGTTATGTTTTATTTTGTTGGCCTCTTTGAGTATTTCTGGTTATCTAACATCCGTATAATGCCCCCACAAAATGTTCCTCTGAAGTTGTTGAGTTTTGTCCAGGATTTTGCATCAAATTGTTTACTTGAATTGTCAAGTTCACTTTTCACACTAAGACTTGTATTATCATGAGAGAATCCAATTTTTCTGTCTGTTTCCCATCAGAATTAAATTGGAAAAGCATATGTGTTCGCTCAACAATTTATTTTGAATGTCTTATTGAACTTGCGACAGATGACACTCGTGTTGCTTTATTGCTATACAAGTCAATCCTTTGCCATTTTTTTCAGCTCCTGTTCAGGATTAATGCAACCTTTAATGCTTATAATCTGTGTGAATGAAGCTCTTATATGTTCTTTTTTGTGTGTGTATGTATGTATGCGCTCCCTCAGACACCATTATCTGAATTATCAATTGAGTGATTGATTTAAATGGCCTAACGTTGGATAATTTAAATGGCCTAATGTTGGATACTTAATCATCGATGCTCACAATAGAAATTACTTCTTGATGCAGGTTGGTGTAGTTTCTGACTATGACTTGTTAGCACTAGATTCCATCTCAGGTAGATTTTGAAATTTCTTGTTATTCCCAGCAAGTTGTCTGATTCGCACTTCTTGCCACTACAATTGTTTCACTTGTTTGAGAAAGATTGCTCAGTTGTCTTATCTTTGGTGTTTATGTCGTCATTAGCTCCAATTCTTTTTCAGAAGAGAAATTAATATGGCTTTTCTATAACTCCCGCTCTATACTTGTTTGAAAGATTAGGATTTACTTTTTTGCATGTATTGATTTTTTCCCAATTTTTTCTTTATATGAAAGATGCATAGTATTATTTCATCAACTTAACGAGCAAATATTTGTGGTTAGGAAAGATGGTGAAGAATTTGGCTAAGTCTTGATTGTTATTGTGAAATTTGAGAAGCAAGAATAAAGATCAAGATGTCATTTTTGTTTTTGTAATTTGGGTTCCATTTGATTTTAGTTTAGTTCCTGCGCGTTCAATAAATCTAAATTTTAGTCATTTAAAGTTAACTTTTATCAAGAGTGATTAAATAATAATAATTTTCATGGGAGCTAGCGAACTAAATTTATTTATAGTACATGAACTAAATTTGGCATATGTGGAAGTATAGGGATTAAAATGGAACGAATTTTAAAGTACAAGGACCAAAATTACATTTTAACCACAATTAAATTGCCTTCCACAATTAAATTGCCTTGCGCGAAGAAAATACTGATTTCCTTTTCTCCATTAGAAATGGACTAATGGTTGTAAGGTGTGGATATTGCAGATTTTTGGTTTTGTAATCTGAAGAAATTGGTCCGACTGCACTTTTATAAGTTCAAGTATATTAGAGTGATAAAATTTTCAATTGTTCTAATTAGGTGGTGGAAGGACAGATACAAGCATGTTTCCTGAAGTTGACAGCTCGTGGAAAGTATGCAATGACCTCCTTTTTCTGTATTTATTTGTAGTTTTTTTGTTTCATACCTTTTGACATCAGTGTTCCTGATGACCTTCTTTGTGCAATAATTTCATCATGAGCATTAAATGAAATAAAAAACTTAATACTTTATAAAAAGAAATTACATAAAGTAGAAGTTACTGTATTAATCGCTCAAGCCTTTCAATTTTACAAGACCATACGCAGATCAGGTTAGCAAGAAGCATAAATTTAAGTTTACTGGTCTAATATTTCATCTTCATGCATAGTGTTTGTTGTTTATGCCTCAGTGAGCACTGACATAGGCATTGGTTTGTCTCTTCATTTGTGCTTATGTGAGTCTTTTTTCTTGTTCATTAACGTCAGTGTTGAATTTGGCAAGAGGCATATGAATGGTAAACTGTGCACATAACCAAAATAGTTTTGTTTTCTCCTACTTTTCATAATTCGAACTTCTAATTAATGTTGATCTGTAGGTTACTTATTTCAATTGCCCACCTGTTACTTGCTAGTTTGTAGAGGACTTGAAATGGAAAAATTCTGCGCAAATGATGTCTCTAACCCTAAATCATCCTTGTAGACATTTAATGAAGTACAAAGGCTTCTAAGTAAAACAAATGGAAAGGTGGTCGGCGACTTAATGACAACAGCACCTCTTGTTGTTCGAGAAATTACCGATCTCGAGGATGTTGCTAGGTATAAAAACACTTTTCTCCAGTGTTTCCATATCATATCATTTTTGTCCTTGCACCTGAAGCAGTGTTCTATTCACAAATGCAGATTATTGCTTCAGACGAAGTATCGCCGCCTTCCTGTGGTCGACGCAGATGGAAAGCTGGTAAGAGATACGTCCACTCTTGTAATTTAAATTTAATGGTTGTTCTCTTACTCCTGTGGTAGCGTGGAATGATGAAATCTTTAATGAAGGTTGGAATTATCACAAGAGGCAACGTGGTAAGAGCTGCTCTACAAATTAAGCATGCTGAAGAAAACAGAAAATGATTTTCCTATAGGAGGAATCAGAGTCAATCTGAATGTTGTTAGCACAGAGGGTTCTGAAATGCAATCATACAATTTTGGCTTATGATTGTATAAATATTACACCATTACCTAAACATGAAAGACAAAAATGCATTATGATGGTCAAATGTTCAGTCTCTCTTCAACCCCTCCTTTCTTTTCAGTTCTTTTTTTGCTTCTATATTTTGAATCCCAAGCTTGGATGGTCCTTGTGATTTTGCTGTACTATAGTTGGTCGTTTGAGGAAGGCATATAGGTGTTAGGGTTATTCAGTGGAGATTAAATCATAAGTCTATTTCCTAAATTGGAAATACTTTTTGTTTGTGTGAAATATGTGATTTGTGTCCAATAGATTTCTAGCACATTCAGATGGCCCAAGAATAATAATTATGTGTAACGACATTTTAACAAAAAAAAAAAAAAAGTTGTAAATCTAGCAAAGCAAAGTTTATCTTGCATGTGGTCTAAGAATAATATTTGCAATTGCAATGGGGTCATAAACATCGTTTTTATTTTATTTCAGTTTTATACTTTAAATTACAATAAATTTTAAAATTAGCCTGAGTGGTCTATACGGGTCATTTTCCCTTAAATTGTTATGATTTTAAAGTTGTTATTCTTTAACCAATATCAATAAAAACAAGTGGAATAAGATAAGTGGCCAATTATTAACTTTAATTTAGGAAAATAGCAAAATAAATACAAAATTATGGTAAAAGCAAAACATATAAAATGTTAAAAATAGCCACATCCAGTCTAAAACTCCAAACTTTCAATTAGATGGTTTGAATAACCACACAAATTAAAACTCCCCGCAATTACATTATAATCAAAATTGGGAATTTTCGACGCGCAAACTATTAGTCTTGATGTCGTGTTACAAACGTCAGAAAACGGCGAAGCATTATTTTAATAGCATCTTTTCTTGACATTTGACATGTGCAAAAAAACGAGCCAGACTCGATGGTTCTCAATCGATGTCAGAAATAGAAACATAATTTCCAACGTGTTGTATGGGACAAGATAAACTTGAACATTTATTATGTGTCAGAGCCATGTTTTCGATGCTCCATGCATGGCGTCGAGAATAGATATATAGGTTCCGACGGATTGCATAGGATGTCGGGATAAATCCAAACATTAATTATGTGTCAAAGCAAAATCTCCGGCGTTCTATGCATGGCGTCAAGAAAAATGTACCTGCTCCCAACGCCATTAGTGATTCATCAAGACAATATATAATTACTCCCGATGAATAGTTAACGATGTCGGAAGTTTTCTATATATTTTGTTTCAATTATGTAAAAAATATAACTGAAATTTCATTTAGAAAGAAAGGTGAAGAAGAAGGAATTCGAAGAGAAAGAGAGGAGAAGAAGAATGAGGGGAGAAGAGTCTGCCGCTTACCTCCATGTCTTGCCCTTGTCATCGTCTGCCTCTTCACCGTTGTTCTTCTATTTTTGGTAAGTTTCAAACCCTTTAGACTTTAGATCTTTTATTTTAGATTTTAGATTTTAGATTTAAGTTTCAACATAAATGTTTATATTTATGTTTCGACATAAATGTTTAGATTGTAAAGATTGTAGTTTATGTTTTGGATAATGTTTATGTTTATGTTTAGGGTAATGTTTCTGTTTTTGTTTGTAGTTTATGTTTAGAGGAATGTTTCGACATAAATGTTTAGATTGTAGAGATTGTAGTTTATGTTTAGGGTAATTCGATTTGGTATTTTAGTAATTTTTATTTTATGTTAATTCTAATTCAATTTAGAATTTTAATAATTTTTATTAAGTCTAAATTGATTAATAAAAGTTAGAATTATGTTCATTTTTTATTAATTTTACATTATTTAATAAAAAATTAAATCTGATAGCACTGTCGACGCTGACGCATATAGCGACGTCGACAGTAAGGTATTTGCGACGCTAATAACACGCGTCAGTAATTCTGCACTGTCGACGTGTTGACCATGTCGGCGAAGAGTGCGTTGGCAGTAAGTTTTGCCGATGTCGTCCCGTTCTCACATTGGGAGAGGCGATGTCGACCCTTTTCTCACGACGTCCTTGCCAACATCTGTTCCGACGTCAGCTAGCCTCTTCTGATGCATTTCTGGATTATGCCGATGCATATCTGCATCGGCATACCCCCTTCTTCTTGCAGTGTAAGGCAACTAATTAATGACAAGCCAAAAATCAAAATAATCTAATTAACTCTCCGAATATTCTCTCTCTACCTCTTCACTCGTAAAACCCTCGAATTTCTCCATAACCTCTATTTTCAAGCTTGAACCAAGACAAAGAAGTCTCCATCGAAGACAAATAACATAGTTTACAGGAGTTCGTCGTATTAATTGTCCACCTTCGTCCAAATGAAACAACCCTCAATTTGCAAGAGTGTATGTTGAAGAAGTCGTCCATTGAAGTAGTTGTACGTTGTCCGAAAAGCTTCCGTTGAATTGTGGCTGTCACTATTCATTCAACTCAGTCGCGTCCAATCGTTTGTAGCCTAATAAACAACCATCTGTTGGGTGGCGTTCATTTGTTCGTCGAAATTGTGTTTCGTCACTGTAATCGCCTGTCTATCGTCTACGAAACAGCAGTCTACTATCATTTTGTCGTTCACCATTTAGTTGAAGATTGAAGGTAAGGTTTCTGAACTATTAATTATCCTCTCTAAAAATTTTCTTCTCTAAAGCAATACCTCAAATGCCTCAAATTTTTGATAAATTTGATATTAGAGATATATTGCTAGAAAATATGTTTGGTTGTTATAGGTTAGAGAAATAATGTCAAGGGGCAACCAAATAAATAGAAAATTATTAACTTTAGTTTGTAAAACTAAAATAACATCTTACAAATAAATTTTTCTATTTTTTAGGAGTCATCAAAATAACACAAAATATTAGACCTTCAACAAGGATATTTAATTTAATAAATATAAAGAAGGGTTAGAGATATGAAAAAAAAAAGGTAACTGAAGGAAGAACAAGGGTCAATGAAAGATTGAGAGTTACTGAAATTAGTGGTGAAAAAGAACAAGCAACCAAAGACCCAATAGATCTCACAAGTGAAGAAGAGGTATATGTTTTTAGTTTCTACATACAATGATTTTGAAAACGAAAATATTAACAATTTTTGCACAACAAAAAATGAAAGACACAACGGTTGGAGATCATTGGTAACAAGAAAAAAAAAGCGAGATGAATTAGAAAAGAAGTCAATGATCCCCAAAGAAAACAAGGACAAAAACACAAGGTAATACAACTTTATCTTCAAATTCAGTTTAAACAATATGAGCGCGTTTGGGCAAGGAGTGAGTTATAATAGTCTAATGATTTTAATAGTTTGTGTTTGGGGTGTAAACTATTATAGTCTAACTTATTATAGTCTGTGTTTGAGGTGCAGACTATTAGTCTATATTATTATAAATTGTGTCGTTTGTGATGGAGGTTATTATAGTTTGTGTTATGATAAGTTATGTTTGTGGTGAAGATTATTATAGTTTGTGTTATTGTAAGTTGTATTTATGGTGAAGACTATTATAATCTAAGTTTATTACTACCTTTTTTTATTTTCATCACATTTTTCTTCGATTGATTTTTATTAAATCTTATTAACTATCATGTTCATTTAATAAATTTAGTTTTAATTTTGGTTTTTCACTACTCTTTTTTGCCATAAATATATATGGTATATGAAATACACATTTTTCTTCAATTGATTTATTAAATCTTGTTAATTAGGATGTTCATTTCATAAATTTAGCTTCAAACTTGGTTTTTCACTACTCTTTTTTGCCATACATATATATGATACATGAAATACACTTTTTATATATTTTTTTTAATCTCTGTATCCATCTATGATCTAAGGTATCCTTTTATTGACATTATTGAGGTTAATATTGATATTCATGCATTAAATACTTTGAACTATGCAAGAAATTTCGAACACACTGTGACTTGAGAATAATATTATAACACCGAAAAATTTAAGATAATTTTGTTACTTAATTATTTTGAATAATTTATTATTAGATTATTATGCGTGTTACATTAATTGAAATTGTAAGTCAAGAAATTTATTTGATATAATGTGTTGGATTAATTAAATTTATATACATAGATATGTATATTTAATTAAAGATTTTGAAATTTATAGAAGAATGTTATTAATTATGACATGAGAGTCCGATATTCCAAGCGGTTTGAAAATTGGAACTTTCGTGAAAGTTCCTCAAGTAGGAAAAAATGTAACAACCTAAAATTAAAAATTTTAATTTAATTATCTTAATTTTATTTAATTATATTTGAGTTTATTAGGTGTTATTTTGACTTATTTAAATGATAATTGTGTTTAACTAATTGAAATTTGTCATTCACTATGACACATACAATTGTCAAACATAGTATTTTCAAAATACTATTTTCACGAGTACGTACTTCTGCCACATACTATTTCTATAATACCTATCACACATAGAATTGTACTTACAATTTCATAAAATTGTACCGCAACCCGTATTTTAAAATAATGTTTAAAACAAGTTATTTGTTGTATGTTACACAAACTAAGTTTAGGGTTTTACTAAGTGCAAAATAAGCTTTTATTAGGGATTTAAATGTTCATTTGAGATGTTTTCACAATGTATATCGATATTGTACTAATTGACTTAGTACATATTTTTTAGAAAACTTTACATACTTTGTAATGGATCAATAAACTCTTCTTGGAGTCCTAACTGCGTTCACACTGGTCCAACGTCAGATGTTACTAACGTTGAAGCTACTAATGAACGACAATAAGCATCTTCCACAGACACTGTCCAATACACGGTATAGAATTAGGCAGCTTGTGTACTTTCGCATGATACACGAGTCAGATCTTGTGTGTCACCAAAGCACGCGCATGGACAGACAAACATTCACAATTCTATGCCATTTACTTAGGAATGTATCTGGTCTTTCGTCAACCGAGATTGTCGATGTTGAGAAAGTGGTAGTAATGTTCTTGCATGTCCTTGCCCATGACGTGAAGAATTGCGTCATTCAACGGAAATTTGTACGGTCCAGTGAGATAGTATCTTGATATTTTAACCTTGTATTGTTGGTTGTGGTTCGCCTATACAACGAGTTGATAAAGAAACCTATTCCGGTAACAAACAACTGCAATGATCAATGTTGGAAGTGTTTCGAGGTGGGCATGGTACAAGTTGTCTGTATGTAAGGTATCAGTACGTGGCACTAATTGTAGCATGTTTATTTAAGCCTGTAGAATTTCCTTGGCGCGTTAGACTGAACGTACATAAAGGTCACGTCCCTGCAGTAGATGACCCTACGTTCAGAATGCGTAAGGGAGAAATTGCCACAAACGTACTGGGCGTGTGCGACACGAAAGAGGATTTCGTTTACATCCTCGCCGGTTAGGAAGGATCCACCACAGACTCGTGGATTCTAAGGGATGCCCTTGCACGACAAAACGGACTCCAAGTGCCAAAGGGTATTTTTTATTTATAATCAAACAACGCCAATTTCTACTTACATATTGAAAGCGCATAAAGGATTAGTTTTATTAACAGAATATTATTATCTGTGCGAAGTGAGTTATCCAAACGCTGAGGGATTTCTCGTCCCTTACAGAGGCCAACGATACCACTTGTAAGAGTGACGTGGTGCTGGAAATGCCCTAACAAATGCAAAGGAGTACTTCAATATGAAGCACTCTTCGGCAAGAAATGTGATTGAGCGCGCCTTCGGTGTTCTTAAGGGTCGTTGGAAAATACTTCGTGGGAAGTCGTACTATCCCCTACAAGTCCAATGTCGCACCATCCTAACATGTTGCTTGCTCCACAATTTGATAAATAGAGAAATGACATATTACGACAACTTTGATGACGTGGATGAGGGGGACTCCGCGTACACCACGACACCGCTGCAGAATACATTCACTACATTGAGATGACAAACGAGTGGTCTCATTGGCGAGACGAATTAGGTGAATCAATGTTCACAAAATGGCAGTTGTGTAACGCTTAGCTAAAACGATTTTAGATTAGAAGCCATTGGTTGTATGCGAATTTAAATGACCTCTACTATGTATTGTTTAATATCAAATGTATGTGTGCATATTCTACATAACCTATATGTCAAATATTTGGCCCAGTTATTTGTCTCGTAAATGTGCAATTGTGCAATTACTAACCTATTCCATGTATTTTTTGTAATTTGTCATTCTCAGTATGTCAACCTCAACCCGTGCCCCGAGGCATGTATGGACTAAGGAGGAGGAGGGCACTATTGTGGAGTGTTTAATGGAGTTGGTGTCCATGGGGGGATGGAAATCCGATAATGGTATGTTCCGGCTAAGTTACTTGGCCCAACTGGTACGCATGATGGTCGTTACCTGGATGTCGAGTCCCCGTAACTATTGTAATAGATTGCAGAATAAAGACACTTAAGCGGACATTCCAGGGCATCGCGAAAATGCGGGGGCCAGAGTGCAGCGGTTTCGGCTAGAACGATGACGAAAAATGCATAATTGCAGAGAAGGAATTATTTGATAATTGGGTTAGGGTAAGAAAAATAATATAAACGTTACACTACGTCACAATTTTAAAATCAATACTTTTAAGTGATTCTTTTTTTTATGCAGTCGCATCCTGCAGCGAAGGGACTAATTAACAAACCGTTTTCCTATTACGATGAACCTGTATATATGTTCAGCCGCGATAAAGAGACAGGTTGGTTTGCTGAGACATTCACCGAGGTGTAATCTAATGAGCCTAGCGGGTATGAGAGGTTTGACATGCCCGATGGGAACGAGGAGTTCCCATCAGTGTACAGTCAGAGGATTGACGTCCCAGAAGGATGTACGCGCATCACGACCTTCTCGCGCATCTGAGGGTAGGGCCAGATCGAGCGGATAGAAAAGGAAGAGGAAAAGTCAGCGAGAGGGCGAGATTGAAGTCATACATATGGCACTGAGGACGATTGCGGAGTGGCCTGCACGCGCCCTTGTCAATGACAGCCATGTGCGCTAAGAATTCTTTCGCATATTGCGTGAGATGCCGGAATTAACCAGTTTGAATAAGGCATTGTTACAAAGGCACCTCGTATGGACGACATGCGGGATTTCATACAGATGCCTGATGATGAGAGGGAGAGCTTTTGCAGAGTCCTCCTACGCGACATCTCTAAATAGATTATGTCATTCCCCCGCTGCCTTGCTTGTATTTTGGTACTTCACTTGTACTATGTTGTTGATTTATTTCTTTTCCTATTGTAGAACACTTTTTTTTATATGTACAATATTGTTTATGGATATGCTTTCTTTTTCTCCCTTTTACATCATTGGCAATTTGGTTGAACAAGTTTATTTCAAATTATGGCAACTGGTAACAATTTGTGCAATATTTACTTCAAGTCCTACGTAACAAGTAATTTAATCAATAAATATAAATATGGACGCATGCGTTAAAGCACGTAATTAAAATTGTTAAAAAAAAATGTAGTGAAGGGATAAAAAACCCTTTACAGCGGAAGAAATACAGAGACCCAATTTTAATTGGAACCTTAAAATATACCAATGCATTAGCAAAATTACAAAACTAATTTCCATGGCTAAACATGCTTTGAAAAAAAAAATATAGAGAAGAAGAACTTACTGAGTTCACGACTCTGAATCTACCAAACACCAACTTGGGGCAACATCACTTGGAAAACCTTCTTATTCTCTGATTGAGATGGTTTGTGGGAATCAAATTGGATTAAGGGAATTTCTTTATTGAGAAAATTTTTTCAGAGAGAATGGGAGAGTCTCATTGTTCGCAGAACTCCAAAAATTTCCTCTTCATCGGACCGAAAAAGTGGAAAGTTGAGAGAATAAATGGGAATATGGGAAAACCACCAACGTTCCTTATTAATTTAATAAATAAATACTAAATTAATATATATTAAAATAAATAATTAATTAAATTAAATATTTAATTAATTTAATTTAATAAATAAATAAATAAATCAAATTTAATTAATATTTCATTTAAATCATATTTAAATGAATATCTCACACATAACCTATAGTTTTAATTTAATTAATTTAATTTAATTAAATCAAAATAAACTAAACTATTAATTAATTCTCCAATTAATTAATTTCTAAATTAAATATCTTATATTTAATTTAATCTAAAATTTGAATCATATTCAAATATAAATTTCTTAATTAATTCTCCAATTAATTAATTTCTAAATTAAATATCTTATATTTAATTTAATCTAAAATTTGAATCATATTCAAATATAAATTTCTCTCATAACCTATAGTTTTAATATGTATCACATACTAAAATTTAACCTATAGTTTTAATATGAATCTAATTCACATTAAACTAATATATGAACTCATTCAAATATTTTATTCGCTCGTAATTTAATTTTGAATCATATCCAAAATTAAATTTATATAATAAAGTCTAATTAAAATATAAACTTTATATTATAATGTATCAATATACATTATATTAATTCCCAAAGTAAATTTGAACATTTCAAATTACAACCAATATAAATAAATCTCATTACTCTTTATGAGCTAGGAAGGGGACCTAATGGACCTACAGATCAAAAGTTACAACGATATGAGATTAATTAGTTAAACTAATTAACCACATTAATCAATATTCGTTCCCAGCTCCCCACTCGGTTTTGTCCCCACAATGATAAGCATATTGAGTCGGCAATCTGACCACTCTCACCGTACAAATCAAAGGACAATCCCTCGCAAACAGGAGTTCATAATACACTCAGGATTAAGATTAAGTTACCTAGGTCATCCTAATGAAATAGAAACCCAACTAGTTAACGGAGTTACATCTAGTGATTACTATTTCATGGTCCGGTCTTATGCAAACTCATTATATAGGATACCCTCACTCACATTTCGCATACATGAACGCATTTGATTGATGTGTTTGTATCAAATACAGAGTGAGTCGTATCCATAGTGTTAACAGGATAAGATACCCAACCTTAACCCTATACTATAGACCCTTTAAGCTAATCTTGAACATTGATCCCCATATGTCTCTACATACTGTTCAAGACTCATCAAACAACTTAGGATATTAGTTTATTGGATTTAGGTTATTAAGACAAAACTAATAATATAATCAATAACACTTATTGAAATTACAATAATAAAACACTTTATTAATGACGGTCAATTGATTATATTTACTATCTACGAGTTTTAGGACATAAAATCCAACATGTAGGAGGTTATCGCTAATTACAAATAGGCAATAATTATATTTGTATTTCTAAAAAATGACTTAGAATAAAATATGTACAGTTTGTTAACAAATTATTTCGAAATTGGACAACTGTGTTTACTAATTTAATAATATTACATATAGAAATAAAATTTTGCAATAAGAGGGGTTCGACGCTTTCGTAAAAGAATATACAATAATAATTTCTTTCCTACATCTACAATGTGAATTTTTAAAAAATTATTACATAAAAAAAGTATATTCATAACCAAAATCATAACCCTTCCCCTAAACATATCTTATCATAAATTCCCCATAAACCTACCCACATAACCTTTCCCCCAAACACATCTTATCATAAAATCCCCATAACCCTTCCTCCAAGCACATCATATTCATAACACTATCATAACCCTTCTCACATAACACCTATTATCATAAAACTACATTTCTAAGCTCTTCCCCCAAACAAGAATTATGATAAAACTAGGTTTATCATAATACTAACTCTTCTATAACCCAACCCTTCCCCCAACCCTAATATTTATCACTTATATAATTTAAAATTTGATTATATTTTATAATTGTTTTGATTTATTATATTATATTTGAAAATGTCTATATTATTATAATTTTCAAATACTAAAAAAATAAAATATATTTAAAACTAAAGGTAAAAATGTCGAAATAACCTTGAGTTTAGTTGTTGCTAAAAGAAAACGGTAAAATTTAGAGGTATCTTAAAAAAAATTACTAAAATTGGACCCTTTAAAAGGATGAGCGGAAATGGATGCAAAGAATAGACTAAATGATATTTAAAAAAATAAAAAATAAAAAATTCATTTTAAACCTAATGTAAACAGTTCTATGTGGTCGCTCCTTCCCTCGGCTTCTCTCCCTCTTCCGGCTGATCTCCCTCCCTCAACCTCCCCGTGTCCGCCGCCCCCCGCCGTCAACCCTTCATCCACCCACACTCTTAAGACGACGCCCCCTCAGTCTCCCTCTAGTAGTTCCTTCTGATTTGAAAATTTTCCAAATTCAAGTTTCCTAGCGGAGGGTTAGTTTTTTCTGTTGCAATGTGGAGTGAGCTGCTGCAGTTTTGATTATGTGTTGAATTTTTTCTTTTTTCCGTTGAGTTCTTAAATTTGACGGAGTCTTGAACTGAGAGGTGAATGGTGTGATAGGAGTCGAAAGCGTGGATTTTGTTGTAATAGGAAGTGAAGTGATGGGGTCCTCTTATCTGTAGTTCCTTATATTGGATTTTTAAGTTATCTATTAGGGAATTGACTATGTTCACCAATTGATGATCATTTTTCTTTTCTTTTGGTTTTCAGGACTTCATTTCTTTGGTGATTTTTCATTCGAACTAGCAATTTCGTTGTCATGGTTAGTTGGCAGAGATGTTTACGGTCCATCCTTGGCCATTTGCAAAACAAAGTGGAATTGAGTTACAATGCAGCTTCCAACTCTAGTTATCGTTTGCAATCCTCTCTTTCGAATGGTCAGTTGTATTTTCTTTCGATCGAACGTATGAATCACACAACACTTTCCGCTAGCCCATTCAACCTCTAGTTTTCATCTAAGTTTTTATTTATTTATTTATTTATTTATTTAAATTATTATTATTATTTTTATTTTAAATATCTACTAGTGTTTGTGGTTTTTGTATGAGGTGCATGCTTGGATTAGTTAGTCTCATGCTTTTTACTCTTGCACTAACTACTAAATCAGTTTAATTCCTAAATTTTTTAATTTCCTTCAACTAAACTTTTACCTGAAATCCTAGAGGCTAGTTGGAATTATTTTGAGATACAACTTGATGCTTTTTGGAACTAACTGTTTTTTTTTTTTTGGTTTTATTCTTGAAGTTGCGATTGAGCCCTTTTTAGAATACTTTTTGTTATACCTCCCAAAATCATGAAGGTATGGATATTGTTTTGATGAAGTATGGAATGACCTTCTCTTTCAATCTACTTCAAAGTTGTTCTTAAAAGTTCTAAGTGGAGAAAAATAACTGGCATTGATTAGCTGAAGCATAGAGCAAGTAACTTTCAAGCTAAGCTTCCCAATAAACTTGAAGAGTTGCAACACTTGGAACTTTAAAAGTCATAATGAATCTAGAAATTTAGATTCATTTACATCTTTAATGAATTATGTACTTATTTAATGTTATGTGTTTTCCTTAATTATAGTAGTTGAAAGGGCATAAAATTAAATGTTGCATCCTTTCATTTAACATTTTAAATTAATATAAATAGGGTTGCAGTTTCCACATTTTGGGAAGAGAATATCAATATTGAAAAGCTTGTGCTTATTTGGTGTTATCTTTTCAAATCTTGCTTTAAATTTGATGTTAAAAATCAATTCATTGGATCAGTCTTGATCAAGCTAATTCTGGAGTGAGTTGTCTTAGGATCTAAGAGCGACCATTATAGATTTTAGGTTTGATCTAAGTTAGCATTCTTTGTGAGTTTTTGTAAGGATCCTAGAAGACCTCTAGCTTTGCATCTAACAAACATAGTGGGCGCTTATCACGACCCTTTATTGATTCAGTCCTTGGTCAATCGCCCCTCTCTTCTCCTACCCTTGCCTCTGACCAACTTCTCATCCCCGTTCATTATGGTCCAACATATGCAAGAAGATACTTGGCCATTGGTTTCAAAGCTTTCTCCATAGAGGATGAAGCTAGTAATGGGAATCATGCCCGCATCATAGGTGATAGGACTCAAGAAGCATGCAATCTTCCCCCATCATCTCCACCATTGCTGGATGCTGCGGAGGTCTCACAGACATTGCTAAGAAACCTCTTTGAGTGCATTTAAGGCCAATGGTAACCCACTCAATTTCCTTCCAATTGACTTAAATATCCTATCTCTTCTCTCTAGCCATCTTATAAGCTAAAGGTTTCAGTTTGAATTGGAAAACACTTTAGATTAACTTTGAAGAAGTAGCATCCTTTAGTGGGCCCTTTCTGCTGTATTCTTTTTTCGGAATGTGGAGGGAGACATGGATCACATGCTTTAAAGTTGTGAATTTGTGGTGTATTTGTAGAATGTCTTTTCCTAGGAGTTCTATTTAGAGCAATATTAGAGACTCAATTTATGATTCCTTCCCCATTCATCTTTTAGGGAGAACAGTCGTTTTTTATGGGTTGAGGGGGTATGTGCTCTGTTATGGGATCCTTGGGGGAGAGAAATAACTGAGCTTTTAGAGTGGGGGACTATATTGATGTTTGGTCCTTGGTGAGTTTTCATAGTTTTCTTTGGGCCTTGATTTTGAAGATTTTTTGTAACCACTCTACACACAATATTTACCTAGTTGGAATCTCTTTCTATAGTAGGGATTTTGGAGAATGACTGTTTATGCAAAGTTTGGCTCCAAGGCTTTTAAGCACCTGGCATTGCTTCTCTCCATAACAGTCGAGGCCCAGGGAAGAACATTATGAAACAAGCAACAGTCCTTAATCCATGATATTGTACTATCCAAAGTTGAGAATGGGGCTACTACAATATTTTGGCGTGATCAGTGACTTCAAGGAAGCTTTTTGTTTAATGGCTTCCTCTTGCTCTCCAACAGAAAGATGGGTTCTGCCGAAGATTTATGGAGGGTTGATTTGGCTTTTTGGGATCTAGGTCTTGTTTGAAATTTGAGTTACTAAGAAGTTTCTGAATAGGTTGAGTTGAGCCTTTTATTATCCAAACTCTGATTAGCCAATAAGGATGACATGTGGGTGTGTCCTCTTGGAAAATATGGGATCGTTTCCATGAAAGCATTACTACGAAGTTGTGATCATTCCTCAATGTGCGATTATTCTCTTCTATTCAATAAAGCTATTTGGTATAATATCTTTCATGTTATTTCAATGAAATGTTTACTTTTAGTTGTGCATGGAGGTCATTGTGCATAATGTTTACCTGAAAAAGATAGAATTCTAATTTATTTTTTGGGAGCTATATCACAGGGAAATAAACAAATATGATAGGCTTTCAAATCATCTCCTTTATACAATTCTTTCCCCAAATCAATGCATCCTTTAGAAACATGATTCTGAGTCATAGAGTCACATTTTCATAACTTGTCCTTTTTGTTCACAGTTTTTGGAAGGATATGTTGGTGACACTCGGTTGGTGGTCCTTCTAAATGATCCTTCCATTCTTTAAAATTGTCTTCTCTCGGACATCCTTTTAGAGACAAGAATGAGATCCTACGGAAGAATTTGTTTTGTTCTTTTTTCTTGTACTTTTCTGTAGTTAGTATGGTTAGAAAGAATTTAAAGGATTTTTTGAACCAAGGAAAGGGCCTATGTGAACTTTTTTGACAATATTCTTTTTTTCCTTTATCTTGCTCTAATTGTAAATTGAATTATCCTAGCTTTGCCTCTCTTTTGTCCCATTGAAGAAGTTGAATGAAACTTCTTGGGATTCTGTTTTTTTCTTCGTCTGTTTTCATTTATCTTAATTTAATTTAAATTTCATACATCTTTGAAATTATTTCTTATATAGAAAAACTTCTGGTTCAAATGTTGGTTTTAGCAAATATGAGTTTTTGGGCATTCATTTGGACATGTCCTCCATGGACTATACTGCCTCTTTCGTTGGCTGCAAATTTGGTGTTTGGCGTAACTCTTACCCGTGCCTTCCCCTTGGTGGCAAACGGTGCTCACTCACCTTTCCAGAGCCTATTGTTGAGAAAGTTGAGAGTAAGCTCAGAAATTGAGAGCATGCCTTTATATCAAAAGGTGGAGTCTAACTGACTAACTCTTTCCGAAGCCACCCTGTCTCCAAAATCGCCCTGAAGATTGAAAAGCTCGTGAGAAAGTTTGTGGGGAGGTCCCATATGACTGGTGGCTCTCACTTCGTCCAATGGAAGAAGGGTCAAAAGCCTGCATCCCGTGGTGGCTCGGTATTGATTATTGATAACATCTAGCCAAATGGATTTGGTGATACATGGAGAATGCAAGGTTATTGAAGCTAAATATGGCCTTTCAAAAGCAGGCTGAAGTAGTCATCCATAGCTTTATGATGAAAGTATGATTAAGTTAATTTAGATAAATTCCTAGGTTTCTTTTCTGCAGCTTCAGTTGGTCCTTGGCAGTCCCTTCAAGTTTGGCTGATGTTAATAAGTACATCTTCTTGCGGTACCCTTTAAGAGAGGAGATGCTTGAAAGCTGTGGCTTGAAAGGAATAACAACACTTTCAAATGCTCTGAACAATCTTTTGGTGCTTCAAATTCTGTCATCTTTATGGCTCTTTACTGTGTAAAGGATCACATCCTTTCTCAATGTCTGTTGATACTTTTAGGCTTTATTTTTTTTTTTATTTATTTATTTTTTTTTTGTAAATCCATTTTTGTGCTTTTGGGACTCTTCTCCTGTTCTATAATTAGTTTGTTTGTCAGACAAATCATTTCCTCTCAAAGGGAAAAAGAAAAGAAAAATGAAAAGTGAAAAGGGAGGAGAGATCTTATACGGTTGTTATGGTGGGAATGCAATAAAAGAAGTTTTAAAGATGAAGTTGATGATTTAGACAGGTGCTAGAGTAAAAAAAAAGGTATGGTTATTATACCATCATGGAATATTTGAGAACTCTTCCTTCTCTTACCACTTTACTAGATTGGTTGCTATCCTAGTAACTCCTCTTTCTAAGAGGACTCCCTTAAATGTTTATCCTATTAGTTAGTAACTACAGAAATGGCTTGCATCTGACTAAAATCAGTAGAACCACAACAGAATCTTAAATTGAAGTTGCTGAGTTGCACCAATTTCTTATGCAGGGGAATTGCCTTATTTACAGAGACTTCTGAAGCCATCCTCAGCGGGCATTGCACAACCTGATTTTCGGTGTCTCCAACAGATGGTATACATGGCAACCATACCATCCCCTGAATTTCTATGAAAATAATTTTTGTTTAAAGAACTCTTTTATGAAAACAAATCTTCGGAGTATGTGTCTTTATTTTACAAATCACTTGAATTCTATTTTCTGAAAATGTCTTTGCGTATTTTACTTCCTTCCTTTTATAGGGAATTTCCAGTTCAAGGATGCTATTGGCAGATAAACCTGAGGAAGCAGTCTCATCTCCTCTGACATCTGCTTTGGCTTTAAGCAGCGGAAAAGATGGAGATAAAACAGACCAAAAAGTAGTCTGTAAACGTTCCAAAGTCCAAGCTGTATTAAAGGGAATCAAACAGGTGAAGTCTTTGGACTTATTCTCGTCACTTGCACCCCCAAAAACTTGAGTAAAAGCGGTGAAAGTCATTAAAGTGGAACTTGTTATTGAAAATTGAGGCTTTGTAATTATAGAATTTGATTAAATCTGAAGTTTTTATGTTTTTTAAGTCATAATTATCAAAATGCTAATTGGATTCTATAAAATCTCTTGGCCTCATTTCTCTGGGGCTAGTGTTAGAAATAATGGGCTTAAGTCATTTTGAAAGCCTATGAGTAGTTAAGATTTACTTTGCCCTAATTTTTCATTCTTTTAATTAGGTTCGTGTTGTCTATTAATTTCTCTCCTTTATATCTAGAAAATAATAAGACTTTCAGCAATGTGGTTTTTTTCCCTGTACTAAGGTTTCCACGTAAATTTGTGTGTTCTTTGTCTCTACTTTTAATAAGTTGTTTATTGAAAGTTTTTTGGGTTGGAGATTGAGATTGTAATTGAAATATCCTCGTTTTCTTGTCAAGTTTTGTAATGCATTTTATATAACTGAAAGATGGCTTCCACGAAAAAGGTGGACTCATTTTGGTTTATCTTTTATTTGAAAAGAATTAATGGGACTGTTGCATTTGAATTTTTCTTCCAGAGTCCCAAAAAGGTCAACTTGGTTGCTGCTCTAGTTCGAGGCATGCGTGTTGAAGATGCACTGATGCAGTTACAATTAACTGTGAAGCGAGCTTCAAAAACTGTTTATCAGGTGAAACATTATCTCAGGGTGCTTGATGTACACCTCGTCACTGTGATTGAATAATTCTTTGAGCTCACTATTTGGGGGAAACTTAAGCTGAGAAATAAACATACAATTACTTGAGTTTAGTCAACCAGTTTAGCTTCTGGTATAGGCAATTTTGATATATAAAAATGATCAAGTAGCAGGAGGATGCATTGTTTAGGCACTGGATGAGGCTGAGAATTTTTGTTTCGTTGTTCTTGCAAAAAATGATCATTTGACAATACAAAGTATGGTTTATGGTTCTAGAGCTAGAGACTATTTGGTTTTTAAAAATTAGACATCGACTTTGCAAGGTAATGTGAATTCCTTCCATGTCATAAGTTGTACGAAAGAAGCACGAGCACTTTAGTAGAAGTTGGGCAGTTTGATGTTGGGCACGTATTATACACTTATTGGTGCAAAAAATATGTGATGCATGGAACACTACTTCAGTTGAGTAAAAAACACATATACGACAGTAGTAATAATTGGGTTAAAAAGGTATATTTTAGTAAAGGGGTTTTTGTCATGTTGTGTCAGATTTTTAAAATATTGCGCATCACTTTGTCCGTATATGTGGTTCTTCAAATTGTCTTTTGAAAGATTCTTTCGGTATTGCTAAGATTTTCTTACGATGTTAAAATTTGTGTCGTGACATTGTGTAGGTCATTCATTCAGCCAAAGCAAACGCAACCCACAACCATGGAATGGATGCAGATCGACTCCTTGTTGGTAAATGAAGCAAGTAAAGATAAACCATACGTTATATTACAAGTGTTTGTTTATCTGACTTCTTGTTATCTTGTACAGCTGAAGCATTTGTGGGTAAGGGATTGTTTCGGAAAAGATTATCATATCATGCTAAAGGAAGATGTGGAATCGAAGTTAAACCAGAATGCCGACTAACAGTTGTTCTTAGGGAGACAACACCTGAAGAAGAGGCAAAGATAGCAAAGCTTAAAGTAAGTAATTTCCGCAAGCTTACCAAGCGTGAAAACCGACTTGTACCTCATAAGCTTATTGAGACCACACCTATCTGGAACCGGAAGGGCAAAGCCAGAGCGACTACAGAATGTTGAAAGGCTTCGTAGTATGATAATAACTGCTTCCAGTTGAGTTTCCTAATCTCTTTCTGCTAATGGTTTACTTTCATGTCCTTTTGTTCTAGACGAGTTAGTTAGGCAGGAAAAGGGATTTTGATGTGGTAAAATGTCCTCCATTAAGAATAAAATGTTCTTTAATGACAATTTTTTATTCATTTCATCCAGCTTGTTTTTAAAGACTCCCTTGATCTCTTTTCTTCGTCCATTTCAATTATGAGATCTTCCAAGAAAGATTTGTATGTCATATCTAAGGAGCAAGTTGTATAACCTTCGTCATTCTCTTTGATGTTGGCTAGTTTAGAAGATGCTGCTTTGCCAGTTTGTTTGGAGGTGATTTTTGATTCGTCAATTAGCACCGAGTTGGTTTGTTTTGGCATCAGCTTCAAGTCTCCCTTTGCATTCAAGACTCTAAACCCTCTGAGTTGCAAGTTCTGGCCCTTTGTTGGCAATTCTCTCTCTTAGAAGTTGTTTATGCAACAATTTTCACTTTCATCATCTGTTGGAGGATCTTTGTGTTATGAGATATTTGAAGCGGTGTTCTCTGCTCAGATGATTTTGAAGTATTGATCTCTTGGCTGCTTTGCATTGATCAAGTTGCTCTCATAATTTCCTTATTGTTAGTTTGTTTTATTAGATTTTTATTTGTTAAATAAATAATTATTAAATAAAGTAATTACGAGTCTTCAGGGTACAAATCCCAATAGTTGAAACTGACGGTGAATCTTGAAAAACTTGCACTTTCATACAAAGCAAACACATTACGGATTAAGAAAAATAGTGAAAACATATAGACACGGCTGAGATTGTTTAACATGGACTACCTTAGAATCAATTTAGGTTTTATTTGGGATTTTTACAAAACTCAGGTATGTTCAAAATTATCTTGTAATTAAATCTTTCAGGTCATAGATTTAAATATCAATTTTGCAGATTTTCGATTCAAATATTGATTTGAATGTCAAAATCAAATCTAATTCCCCCTTTCAAATCTCATATCATCTTCCAATCATTTGTTATTATCTTTATTAGTAAAAGGAAAAAAACGTATTTCTTTTGTTATTCTCAGCAACATCAATTTCTTATATCTAACTTTATCCATAAACTATTAAATTATTAATATTTATCATTAGCTTAGTATAATTTATTTTCTATATTTTTCTTTTAGTCCTCCGTCAATATATTTTCTAGATTCGACACTGACTATATGTCGTTTGGGTTATATATTTGAACTTGATCCACTTTTATGTCTTTACATAAAGTTGAAGTGTACACTAAATAGCTTCAAGACTTTAGTTTATTGGATTCAAGATTATTGAATTTTATTTTCACTAATAAATCATCAATAATCATTTTATTGAATGAATATAGTTTTAACTACAAAGGGAAATTGTCAAAAATAGGTTAAAAAAATAAGTTTAAATGAATTTTGGGACAAGTTTTCAAAAGAAAGACTTTTAGGACAATTTGGGTGTGAATGGACAAAAATGCCCTTCTTTTCCTTTCCTTCTTCCACGTTTGCTTTCTCTTCTCTCCACGATCGATTCCTTCACTTTCGCGTATAGTTCCCTTTCCCTTCTCTTTTCTTTCGCGTAGAACACCTGAACCTACTCCGCCTATCGTCGCTTGGCCTTCGTTACTTGCCCTTCGTCGCTTGCCCTTCGTCGGTCGTTGTCCAGTGCATTTCGTCGCTCCTCTTCGAACCATTCAATCAACTTCGAGCGTTTTCTCTTATTTGAGTGAGTTTCATGTCTAACCGATTTTCAATTGATCTGCTGTAAGTAAATGTTTGGTTGGGGTATTTGGTGCTATTTTCATCCGTAATGGTCTGGTTTTTGAAATTGGACTTATTTGTCGTAAATTAGTTTAGTCAAAATTTGGTTTTAGGTTCTTAGAAAGTTCAATGGGTAGTGAAAAATGAATTGAACTAGAGGATGAGAATTTAGTTGGATCAAATAGAGGAGGAGTAAGCAATAGGAATAGAAGGAATGAAGGTTTTTTTTTATCTCGCACGTATTTTTTTTTATCTTGCACATATCTCGCACTAATCTTGCACGTTTCAAACTTTCACTATTTATTTCAAAATCAACTTGGTATACCTCCTAATCCATTTAGAGCTATTCTTTGCATGTTTAGTAACTCTCTTAGGCCCTCATGCTTTATCACGCACGTATTTCGCACGTATCTCGCACGTTCCAAACTTTCACTATTTATTTCAAAATCAACTTGGTACACCTCCTAATCCATTTAGAGCTATTCTTTGCATGTTTAGTAACTCTCTTAGGCCCTCATGCTTTATCTCGCACGTATCTCGCACGTATCTCGCACGTTCCAAACTTTCACTATTTATTTCAAAATCAACTTGGTACACCTCCTAATCCATTTAGAGCTATTATTTGCATGTTTAGTAACTCTCTTAGGCTCTCATGCTTTATCTCGCACGTATCTCGCACGTTCCAAACTTTCACTATTTATTTCAAAATCAACTTGGTACACCTCCTAGTCCATTTAGAGTTATTCTTTGCATGTTTAGTAACTCTCTTAGGCTCTCATGCTTTATCTCGCACGTATCTCGCACGTTCCAAACTTTCACTATTTATTTCAAAATCAAATTGGTACACCTTCTAATCCATTTAGAGCTATTCTTTGCATGTTTAGTAACTCTCTTAAGCCCGCACACATCTTGTAGTTATTTTTGTTCTTTCTTTACATCTTGCACGCATCTTGTAGGTTCTTAAGTTCAAATCAATTTTTGAAAATACAAAACAACTTAAGGTAGTTTAAGGATGACACATGTTCGGATTTTAGTGCGTCACGGTGGTGCATGGGATGAGGGACGAAGAAAATATGAAGGAGGAGTGTTAAAAGACATTGTTGTCCCTAAAGAAATAATGCACAAAGATTTACAGTATGAATTATATGACCTTGCAGAAGTTGACCCTACAAAGTTCGACATAAAGATAAGATGTATATATGAGATCAAATGGGAAAAGGAAGCTCCTCCATTTGAGTTAAGCAATGACCGTGATTTGAAGTTTTATATTCTTAGTGAAAATCCATTGGAGGTCCCCCTATACCTATCATTTGAGCCTACAAGCAACCGAAACATGAAAGTGTTAAACAAAGATTACAATTCAGTATCTGGGAGCAACCAAGTTCAAAATTTAAACCCTCATCCTCCAATTGGAATGGATACATTAGATGAGAATGAAGTTGATATTGGTGAAGTTCAGGTTGGCTTGTGTGATAACATGATAGGGACCAATTCGGCTATATGGGAATCATATGAGTCATATCATTCAAAAGATGATACTTTTACATGAGAGTCAGTTGAGATGTACAATGAATTGTTTGACATCCCAGAACAAAGAGATGATTCTACAAAAGATTGCAAAGAAAAAGGTAAAGTTGACTACAGCTCCTCTAGTCGGAAGTTGAAGACAAAAGGAAGTGGTTGGTCCGAAGAAAGCTCTACAAGTAAAGAGTTGGATGTAGGACAAATATTTTTTTGCAAGAGAGATTTGTCAATGAGATTAAGTGTGTTGGCAATGAAAAAAAAAATTCAGTTTGTAGTAAAAAAGTCTACAAAAGAGGTTCTTTTCGTTAGATGCATCGACAAGAAGTGTGGTTGGAGATTGCGAGCGGTTAGACTGAAGGATTCAAATATATTCAAGATTAAAAAGTATGTGAAAGTTCATTCATGTTCTATTGAGTTTTTGAATCGTGACCATAGGCAAGCAAAATCTTGGGTTGTTGGAGAATTAATAAAGTCTAAATTCAAGGGACCTGGTCGCATATACAAACCACGTGATATCATAGAAGACATGAGGCAAGACTATGACATAAATATGAGTTATGAGAAAGCATGGCGTGCCAGAGAAAATGCATATGAACGAGTGCGAGGGTTTCCTGAAGAGTCATATAATCTTTTGCGTAGATACGGTGAAGCACTCAAATTACAAATTAAGGTACAATATTTCACATGGAACTCGAAGATGATCGTTTCTTTAAATATCTTTTTATGGCTGTTGGTGCATGTGTTAGAGGATTCTTAAATTGCATTAGACCGGTCATAGTCATGGACGGAACATTTCTTAAGAACAAATATCGGGGTCAGTTGATAGTGGCCGTTTGCTTAGATGGTAACAATCAGATCTATCCTCTAGCCTTTGGAGTAGTTGAAAGAGAAACAGATGACTCAATACAGTGGTTCTTAGAAAAATTGAAAGGTGCAATAGGGGAGGTGCCTAATCTAGGCTTTGTGACAGATCGGAAAACATGCTTCTCCAAGGGTATTTCATCAGTTTTCCCCTCTGCATTCCACGGCTTTTGTGTCCAACATTTGAGTCAAAATTTGCATGATAAATATAAGAATGACACGGTTGCTACTTTGTTTTATAATGCATCGAGAACATATCGTGAATCAACGTTTGTAGAAGCGTGGAGACATCTTCTTGCATTTCCTAGTGGTTCAGGGAAATATTTAAATAATGTTGGAATAGCACGGTGGTCTCGTGTTCACTGCCCAGGAAGACGATATAACATGATGACAACAAATATAGCAGAGTGAATGAATTCTATACTTAAAGAACCTAGAGATTTGCCTATTGCTTCATTCCTTGAAAATGTTCGAGCTTTGCTACAACGTTGGTTTTGGGAGCGTCGAGAAGAAGACATTAAAGTGACGTCTACATCGACCAAATGGGCAGAGTTAGTTATTCAAAACAAACAAGAAGGAGCTTTGACAATGAAGGTCAACCCAATTGACTGTTACCAATTTCATGTCAAAGATTTAGATAAGGAGGAGGTCGTAAATCTTCAGACTAAAGAATGCACTTGCAAGGAGTTCAAGCTGAGCAACTACCATGCTCACATGCCATTGCTGCAGCACGGGATCGTAATATAAATGTTTATAGTTTATGTGCTAATTATTACACTAATGAATGTTTGTTGGCTGCATATGCGGAGGCCGTCTACCCAGTTGGGAATTAGTCAGATTGGAAGACAAGCGAAGACTACGTACATATGACTATTTTACCTCCAAAAGTAGTCAAAAGAGTTGGTCGACCGAAGAAAAAGAGAATTCCAAGTGTTGGTGAAGCTCCGAAATTGCATAAGTGTGGTCGGTGTAAACAAATAGGTCACAACAGATTAACGTGTACCAATCCAATTTCATATACCGACAAGTCGAGCATACAAGATTAGAAATTTCTCTGCCAATGTACTAATTATTACACTAATTAATGAATGTTTGTTAATGATGTGTTTTCTTAATGATTTGTCCCAACATTTTTACTTTCTGTGCTTCCAGATGGATGAAGAAGACGAAAATAACAATTGGCTTATTCATTTAGGAACACAAAAAACTGGTTTTAGGATCGTTTAAAAATAACTAAACGTTCGTTTAAAAATATCTAAATGATCGTTTAAAAATAACTAAACGATCGGTTAAAAACAACCAAACGATCGTTTGAAAACAACTAAACGATCGGTTAAACAAAACTAAAGTAAACGATCGTTTGATAACAACTAAACGATCGGTTGAACAAAACTAAACGATCGATTAAAAACAACCAAAACATCGTGTAAAAACAACCAAACGATCGTTTGAAAACAACTAAACGATCAGTTAAACAAAACTAAACGATCGGTCAAACAAAACTAAACGATCGTTTAAAACAACCAATCGATCGTTTGAAATTAACTAAATGATCGATTATAAACAACTAAACGATCGTTTAAAAAAACTAAACGATCTTTTAAAACAACGAAACACACCCGCGAATTGTTTACAACCGCGATTCAACATTTCAAAAAAAGTACGCGAATTTACAATATTGTCCCTTTGGTAAAAACAACCGATATATACGTTCCGCCTTCTTCGTTCGTTTTTCGTCACTTCGCCATACACAACCCCACTGATCACTCACCTTCGTTTTCTCTCAGTCCATTGTTCTCTCAGACCATTTTTGTCTTAGTCCATATTTTTCGTTAACGTCAAAAGGTATTTTCCCGAACGTTTCCTACTATAACGTTACACTTTTCCTTTCTTTATATTTCAAACGTTTCGACTTCTGTCTTGAAAAACTATTATTGTGTTCTTAAATTATTATTGTGAAGCGTTTAGATTTTCGGATTCGACTTCTGTCTTTAATATAGTTCTCCAGATTGTTAAATTTATTACTTTCCGATTAACTATATTTTTAGGATGGTTGTACCTAGCGACAAGTATTTCCCTGCCACTGTGTCATGCCAAGTGCACAAGATCGACAATCTTATTAAGGATAAACTGACCAAGGAACAGCTGCAAATGTTCGACAAAACAATTTTTCGTCCATTGCTGAATGTGAACATGGTCTTCAACGGTCAGTTGATCCATCATTTCTTACTGAGGCAGATACTTGAAGACGGTAACGCAGATGGAATTTGTTTCTCAGTTTTGGGGAAGAACGTCTGTTTTACTCAAAAGGAATTCAACATCATAACTGGATTATGGCCAACAAACAATCCATTGGAGAAAGATTGCGATAGCAAGCTCCTACAAAGTCTTTTATTCGGATCAGAAAATAAGAAACTAATAACATGCTTGGAAATTGAGGAAATTTTCAAGAATTTTGAGTTTACAAATGATGACGATGCTGTGAAGGTCGCCTTGGTTGTCTTTATAGAAACTGTGATGGTCGGGAAGGATAAGAAAACACAGTTTGACATGGATATTTTGGGTAGAGTTGATGATGAAGAAGCATTTAAAAGCTTCGATTGGTCAACTTTCTTCTACACTCGTCTGCTCAACAGTTTAAAGACAAGTCTCCAAGGAAAAAAAGAAGCATACGAGCTGAAGAAGACAACAAGTTCCAAAGCAGTATCATACTACAACATCAAAGGCTACGTGCTTGCTTTTCAGGTGATTTTTATTTGTTCATACACTTTAAGTAAATGCCAATTGAACATCAAAGTTTAACATATTTGTTTAAATGTTGTAGGTGTGGGCTTATGAAGTACTCTCAACTGCAAATGAGCATCTGGCCACAAGAAACAGTAAGGGATTAATCCCTATGATTTTGAGATGGAATTGTACGCAAGCTCCATCTTACAAAATGTTGCAGAAGAATATATTTGACAACAAAAATGTAAGTAAAACTTGTCGGCGATCGTTTAATACAATTACACGATCGTTTAATACAATTACATTGCAGACTGTTGTTCAACCTAAACTGAAGATGTCAACCCAAGAGAAGGCTTTCATGGAGAGTCGAATTCGAGGGGATGATAACATGCAAATGGAGGACGATGAATCCATTGGAGTAATGAACAACAAATCATTGGAGCAATCGGACTTATCTCCACAAAGAGAACAACTGTCACCACAAAGAGAACAAAGTCAAACAGTGGCTGACGAGTCTGAAATGCATCCAATCACCAAGAAGAAACATTTCAGATTAAAGAAGTTCAATGACAAAGAAGAACAAAGTCATTCAAAATCCTACAAGAAACTGAAGAAGGAAATAAAAGAAGTTCATAAGGATTTATCCACATTGACTTCTATAGTCTGTAGGATGGATGACACAATCACAAAGCAGTCATTGAAGCTGTATGAAATGAAGCAGATGCTGGAGAGATTGGTCCAGGTAAAATTTGTTTTCATAATACATTAGTTACACGATCGTATAACTTTGATAGACGATCGTTTATCAAAGTTACGCGATCGTTTACTTTTATATACACGATCGTTTAACAATACATTATTTTTTTAATTTTATGTTCGTTTTTATTTGTTTATTATAATCAAACTGAAAAATCAAGGGAATGATCATACTGATCAGAATGACAATGAGTATGTTGTTCAAGAACAACATACTGAACAACAACCTACTGAAGAACAACATACTAAACAACAGCATACTGAACATCAAGAGGAAACCCAAAGGTTAACATTTCATTCATTGTTTACTAGTTTATAAATACCTAACAATTGTATTTTTTTCTTATTCTCATTTTTTTTCTCATTTTGTTTAGGGAACATCAATAGGAATGTGGTAGTGATATAAGCAGACGGCAGGGATGTAGACTTGCTAATGACTATAAGAGATATATCAGATAGTCTAAGTGCTAAAATTCAGAAAGAAACAGACCTGCCACAAATGATTACTACCCTTCCACTTGTGAGCCAACCTCTTGCCCTTTGTGAATTGGCTCCATTGGATCAAACTGTAGAAATTGTAAATGAAGAATCTCAACTGTTATGTATACACAACAAATTTGTAGTCGTTTGAATTAATAGTTTGTTACTTGTTTAATACGATTACATTACAGAAAACAACAAAAAAATAGGTTGATATTCAAAAAAATGACGAAGTAGTTACTTTGGTTGAAAAAAAACCAGTAACTGTGCCTGATAAAGATGAACAAGAAAAACCAATAAAGAGAAGAAAGCTATATAAAATAGAAAATAAAAAGGTGCAAGATGAAGATGAACAAGGTAATCCACCACAACATCTACTAAGATCATATCAGAATCTAAAATACCTGTCCCAGATGTGGAAATCAGAGAAGTAGATAGATATAATCCGATGTGGCAAGTGGATCCAAAATTATGGAAGGAATACTTACAATGGAAAAGATCAAGCAAAACAACCCATGAACAAAGGAAAGTAGTTTCCACAACCAGAAAGAAAGACTTTTTCAGACAACTTGAAGGAAACACATGGGTACATGGAGACGTAAGTACTCTTCCCAAACGATCGCTTTTATTAACTAAACGATCGATTATATTAACTAAATGATCGTTTCTATTAACTAAACGATCACTTCTATTAACTAAACGATCGCTTCTATTAACTAAATGATCGTTAAGTTAATATTACACGATCGCTTAGTAAGTAAACGATCACATGTACATTTCTTAAGCGATCGCTTATACTCTCCTTTCATTCACTAAACGATCGTTTATTTTTTCTTTGTAGACATTGGATTTGCTATTATCCCACTTGCAGAATAAAATGTTGCATCTCAAGCAACTTTGCAAGCGTTCTTTTAGAATATTACATTCCTCGTTTCTAGTAAGTTGTTATTCTTTATTTTTTTTTTGTATAGAAGTTAAACTGCATCATTATATTCTGACTAAATTTTTTTACTTGTTCTTCAAGCTTGGAATCAATAAACCAGACTGCATTGTTTGGAACCATATTTTCGATACTCATCTGGTGACACCAGATAATAACAAAGCTGAATGGACAGACCCAACAACACACCTAACTATATAGACAGAAAAAGATGTGGAATACTATTTCAACACAGCTGTTGGTGATTACGACCAAATACCAGGGTGGGGAGATGTCAACTACGTGATTAGCTGCATCAACATAAAAGAACACTGGTTGGTTATTGCAACTGATATGAGAAAATGCAAGATCTACGTGTTCGACTCAATGCCAAATTATGTTGAGCAGAAACTTGTTGATGAAACTCTTCAAATGTCTGCACGATGCATCACCTCACTCGCAATTGCAATTGGAGTCAACCTCCATTCAGATCATTTCACATATGGCCCTTGGCCAATACGCATATCGAAGGCCACATTACAGAAAGGGCATTCATTGGATTGTGGAATTTTCTGTTCTAAATTTGTTGAATGCCTTGTAACTGGTAGTGACCTTGGTTGTCTAACTGTGCCAAACATGAAACTGTTTAGACAACAATATGTACTGGAACTTTGGGCGAATAAATACTTTTGCTAAATAAAAAAATATATATTTCGTTCTTGTACTTTTGAGTTAATATTTGTTTTCGTTTAGATACATATCACAAAACATTCGTGTAGAGAAATACTCATCGCGCACATATGTTTAAGCGATCGTTTAGTAAAGTCTTAATGATCTTCTTAATAAACGTCAAAATATTTTTTTTAAGATCAAAATTTTTTTGTTTAATAAATGTGTTTATTTTGTAAGATTTCTACTCATTAATTTATATATTGTCTAAAGAATGTATCTTACAACTATTTATTAATATAGAATTAATTTAATATGATTTGAAGCTAAATAACATATTTCTTCTCGCCAAGTTAAAATTATTTTTAAATTAATACAATTTATATTATTTTTTATGTAATTTTTATAGAGAGAATAACATATTATAATTTTAAACTTTGTTATAAAATAAATACTTTGTTTAAATTTAAATTGGAGTATCTTTGCTAGAAAAAAAATCAAAACAACTACGAGTGGGGTGGTGCTAAAGCAATACAAAAATTGATATTTTCAATTAAACGTGGCCAAAATTGAGAAAGAATATTTGAGTTAATATTTGTATTCGTTTAGATACATATCACAAAATATTCGTGTAGAGCAATACTCATCGCACACATATGTTTAAGCGATCGTTTAGTAAAGTCTAAACGATCTTCTTAATAAACGTCAAAATATGAAACTTACTAAACGATCGCTTAGTAAAGTCTAAACGATCTTCTTAATAAATGATGTTTAAGCGATTTCCTAAACGTTCAGGTGAAGAGTATTAACCGATCGTTTATATGTATGACACTAATGTAAAAGATCGTGCACATATCTTTATACAATCATTTAGAAAAGTCTTAACGATCTTCTTAAAATCATAAAAAATATTAAGCGATCGTTTAGCTACAAGTAGTTTTGCAACATAGAGAATAATCGATACTACTAACTGAAATGCCAATTGATACTAATTGAAATGCAACATAGAGAATAATCGAAAAGCCAGTTGATACTTGTGATTTATGTAAATATTTCAATACATAGGAGTGTTGGTCCATAATTGAAATGCTAATTGTTTTCTAAAGTAGGACATGTTTTCTTGACATAATGTATCTAAACCAACACCAGCAGCTATGTACTCAAAATACTTAATTGTGAATACGCCACAATCACTATTATTTCGTTGAAGTGGAATTGAGTCAACAATGACAACTGGCCAAGGTTCCTTGTATGTTGATGATCTACCTCTCGTATCAAAGAAGCTAGTACTATCTAACAACTTTGGCACCAACTCTCGAATGGGCAGTAATATGTTTGTCATCTCTTATGCAGTTGTAAGTGACGGAAGCGAATCCCATACCTTCACTTGACAACTTACCAAATCCAAGCATAATAGAACCCAATGGTTGCCATGGACATTGAATGGAGAGTAAACGTAATCAACACTTGCCCAAGGATCTTGGAAGTCCTCTTTTGACCCGACAACATAGTCAACCAACATATACTCTTCCTCCCAGTCAAACGGGCGATTCTCTTTAATACATTCTTTGTATAGGGGCCACTTCGCAACTAAAATGCCCTGCAAAGAAAAACATACAAACGCAAATATCAGATCGAAAGACAAATATCAATCACAAATACATACATAAAGTAACGTGACGATTCCAAACCATAAAGATTGTGTCTGCAGTTGTGAAGTTCTGAGAAGAAGGTATCCCGGCTGCCTTAATCTTCAAGCGAATGAAAAGAAAAAGTGCATCCAAATGCTAATAGAAACAAAAGTAAGTAGTAAATGTATAGAACCATAACAATGAAAAAATTATAATGGCATAAATGATAAGATAATCCCTTACCTCATCCGCCAACCACTGGCGACACATAAACAAGTCTCTGAAAAAAACCTTCGATTTTTTCCCATGAAAGGTTTCACGCACCTCATCGTCTGTACGCTTGTCTGTAATCCAAGCTCGAAGTCTATCTAAATGGACGTCAAGTATTTTGTGCATTGGATCATAAACAATTGGTTCAGACTGAGAGGTGCTGGTGGTTGATGTCACAGACCGTTTAGGTAGAGTTGTGAATGGGGTTGATAGGTAAACACTTGCACGCTTCCTACGGGCGGGCCGAACGTGTGGTCGTTGAGTGAGAAATGGTTCTATCTCTGTGACGTCTTCATTAAAATGAGTACGAAGTTTTTTCCCACTGTCCTCAATTTGAACCTCATCGTCAATGACATCTATTAGCTCCTCTAAACCAATATCAACCTTCTTCTCCAACACATCTTCGTCACCCTATGGAAGCTTATAATGCATTAGTGTGGATAATGATAGAAATTAAACATCAGTATTAGCAAGAACATGGAACCAAACCTTCTTTTTAAGTTCAATGTGTTCATCCTCCTTTGGCATCCTCAACCAATTAGGGGTACCGCCTGTGTCAACATCTTCGGTCTTAGCATTATCCACTTCTTTACTTTCTAATGTATGATCTACTAAGCCTTCAGACACCTTACGGTCTCCTTCGTCACCCTATGGAACCTCAAAATGAATTAGCGAGAACATGCAACTTAACGTATGAGTAATTACCAAATATGAAACAACTAACGTCAATACACTTAACAGTTTCATTCCTAACCATTCTTTGAAGTCCAATGTGCTTCAATATGGTTGACATCATGCCCTTTAATTCGTCAATATCTGATTTTATACTATTAAGTTGCCCTTCAACAACCGCTACTCGATCTTGGAGATTCCGAATAGCCTTTTTCATCTTAGTCTTGGACTTATGTTTCTTACTCTTTTTGAAGTCATCTTCATCATTAACAACTTCTCTTACTCTTTTTGAACCATCATTCTTCGACTGAATAATGGTAGATGAGCGGAAGTTTTCAAAAAGTTCACCTGAAGCAATTTTCAACTGCTCCTCTTCAGGTGTCATCTCAATGACCGCCTTAATTATAAACTGCAAATAGAAAAAGGCAAATGTATTTAGGACAAAGAAATAAGCACAAAATCATGTGATCCTTAAGTAAGTTACTATTGCTTGCTACTTACCATTGGCGAGTCAAACACCTGGCTTATAGTTTGGGACTTTGGTGATTGTTGGCACACCCACCTCAGCATTCGTGGTATGACATGATCGTTTACTTTATCTACACCACATCCAATGATGGTTCGTATAGACTCATATGCCCAAACCTATTCGACATTTGACAAACAAGTTTAGAAATTGAAGTGCCATAAGATACATATAGATATATAAACAAGTGGTTTCACAATCGTTTGAAAACAACTAAAGGATCGTTTAATATAACTAAACGATCGTTAAAAAACAACTAAACGATCATTTAAAATAACTAAACGATCGTTTAAAACAACTAAACGATCATTTAAAATAACTAAAAGATCGTTTAAAATAACTAAACGATCGTTTAATTTTAAATGTATGCATAAGTTTTGAAGTAAGAAGTAAGAAGTCACATACCTGTAATGCATGCGGAAATCCATTGATAGTATATTTTTTTGTCTGTGTTGATTTCTTCTTTCCCTTGGCATATTGCTTGTTCAAGGCTCTCTTCAAGGCACGTAGCGTGCGTACAAAAACAATCCGACCCCAATCATAATTATTAAATGTATTCCAATCATCAGCAATTTTGAAAAAACCAATGTCGACTTTGGTTCGCCTATCTTTTCCCAACAAAGATATCTCTATAAAGTAGACTAAAGCTAATTTCACAATATCATCGTCATCACCCTCGTATTCCAAAAATATATCCTCTAAGTCGCTAACATAAATACACTCCTTGTCTTTGAAAAACTTCTCCAACAGTCGACTATTCCCAACCAACTGGATATAGTCCTCTTTAGGACCCCATAGTCAAGTTATGATGTTAAACTCTCTCCTACCGAAAGTACAAACAACGCCCCCTAGTAAGAAACTTATAGAATCCTTTCCTTCATCTTCCACCTCCCTTAATAGTAAGTAGTGGATGAGTGACCCATTAAAGACAATATTTAGGTCCAAAAAGTGCCCAAACTTTGTTTTCCTAAATAAGGCTAATTGATCGGGTTTGAGTTTGGCCTTAATATTATGTGTTGTCTTTTCTAAATGAGACAAACAACTTACTAGGGAATAAAAATGATGGGAAGGATTAATCTTGTACAAGGGTCCGTCGGTCGATGTCAATGTCATGATTGAAGCCTGAAGAAAAAGGAACAAATTCCAGCAAATAAGTCGATTCCAAAACCAAACATTTATAGCAAATATATTGAAAATGGATTACAGATAAAACTCACTGAAATAAGATAAAATGCTCAAAGTTGATTCTTAGCTTCGAAAAGGAGAAGCGACAAAATGCACTGGAGGACTGACGACCGACGAACAGTCGGAGTATCTTTGAAGAGCAGAGCGGAAAATTTCAAAAGCCAACGAAAGGAGATGTTTTTTTTTTTACTTCAGGTGTTCTACGCGAAAGAGAAGGAAAAGCGAACGTGGGTAGACAAAAAATTCAATAGAGAGGGATAGAAATTTAATGAAGGGCATTTTTGTCCATTCACACCCAAATTGTCCTAAAAGTCTTTCTTTTGAAAACTTGTCCCAAAATTCATTTAAACCTCTTTTTTTTAACCTGTTTTTGGCAATTTTCCAACTACAAACTATGAGTTTTAGAACATAAGTTTTAACAAATTGCTATAAGCGATATATGCTATCATCGATAGCTTTCAATTTGAGAAATTATTATTTTACACACTTTTTCTCGATTTTTTTCTATCACTAATAGCTACAATTAGTGTATATTACTAATAGCTGTTATCGGTTATTATCACAGATAGCTATTAGTGATAACTTGTTATCATTATAAATATTTTTTTCTATTGTTCTTAAATTAAAAACTATCGTGATAGAAATTGATAGCTTTTATACGTTGCTATTAGTGATAAATATTATCACTAATAGCTTTTAATTTGAGAAAAATGTTATCATTTGATATAATTGATCAATTATAGCCACTAAATAATAAAGTAATTTTCAATTTGAGAAATATGGTATGAGTTGCTATAGTTAGTTGCTATCGCTGATAACTACTATCAGTAATAGCTTTCAATTTAAGAAATGTGATATCAGTTGCTATCAGTACTATCTTCTATTAGCGATGTTGCTATCAATTGATATTTCTAATAGCTATTTTAAGTAATTTTCTATATTGCTATCAATGTAACATGATATCATTAACATCATCTATCAATGATTGCATTAGTAAGATATCATTACTAGCAACTATAAATGATATCATTAGGAAGATATTTTTTATAATTGATATCTCCTTGCCAAACTTATCAATTTTTAATTGAAAAGGTTTAATGAGATTATCAATTGATATTTTTGATAACTACTATCAATGATATTCTTCTATTGCTATCATTTATAATATCTATCAGTGATATCAATATAGGAGGATATCACTAATAGCATCTATAAGTAATTTTCCTAATAGGTTACAATATATTAATGATATCAATGTAATGCTACTCTAAAGTGATATTGTGATTGTTTTCTTTTAGGTTACAAAGAAAATAGATAAGATTAACATGCTATCAACAATAGTTTTGAATCACTAATAACATCTATTCATATGATAGCTTCTATTGTTGAAAATATAAATGAAATTGATATAGTTGCAACTTTTGTTGAAATAAATTATTGAATTTAGGTTATGTTATCAACATATATATCATTTAGAATTTTAAAGTTCGAGTAATCAATGATAAATTCATGAAAAACATATTCACGTGATGATGTCATTGACAGAAATCATCACTAATAGTATGATGTCATAAGTCATAGAGGAAGGAAACTGAAGGGCAAAATTGACATTTTAAAAAAAACTAATCATGTGTGTAAAAAATTACCATTTTTGCAAATATTGTTTTCTTGTGCTATAATTTTTTTTTTCTAATTTGTGCTTATGGTGCAATTTTTCGAGTAAAAAAACACTAATATTTCGTTCAATAATAGTTGAGGAGGTTTACTATTTTGTTACTGGCATTAGCCCTAGCCCAATTTTCTCACCAAAATATTTATATTTTTCACCTGTTATTTATGTCAACTTCCCCAATAACTTTTCTACAATTATTATCCATTCGAACCCTTTGTTTTTATCCCCTACCAAAGTTAGAGTGATTTTTTTTTCCATAACTTTATTTATTTATATTGTTATTATTAGAGCCATGGCCTCGAAATTAATAATAAATGAAATAAAATAAATAAAAGGCATCTTAAACCTCTGGGTTTGGGTAAAGTCCTTTCTGTGTCACTGAAGACTGAACCCAACTCCAAGGTGCGCCAATCGCTTTGTTCTTACGTACTCTCAATTTCTAGGTAATTTCTTGATCAATTACCTTCTCTACACCACCAAACCCTACAATTATTTCACATTTCGATTTCAATTCACATTTAATGTATCATTATTCCTACAAACCAACTTTCCACTCAAACATTTTTCCGTCTTTCCACTTTACTCCTTCACAATCGGTAGATTTTTCTTCACTTAATTCTCAGTCGAACTTCGAGCAATCGATGGGACCATTCTATTCTGTGTGTATGTTATTTATTTAATTATTTATTTATTTTGATGTAATTGCAACTCCGAAGGTGTTATTTTCACTTTGTTCATCCTCGCTCATTCGGCAGGAGTTGGAGAAATGCCTAAAGTTAAGACCAGCAAGATCAAATACCCAAATGGGTGGGAATTGATTGAACCAACCCTGCGAGAGCTTGATGCTAAAATGAGAGAAGGTTTAATCATTTATGTTTTTTTTCCTTTTTCTTCTTCTTTTTTTTTTTTTTTTTTGGGGGGGGGGGGGGGTGAATATAGCTTTACAATTTTGGGTTGACATTTGGGGGCTGTTTGAGACACTGCATTTTTATTATAATTGTGTTATTATCATCTGTTTTTGGGGTGTTGTAGTCTGGGTTATAAATGACGTGCGAGGATGATTGCAAATTAGTAAACATAGACAACAAGGGTTTTTACATAGTTTTATTGTAGCTAACTGGGAGTTATAATAATTGAGAACTTCAACTATTATAATGGAGACCCAAACAATGAGTAAGCTATACTGAAAAAGGTTGGGGCCCAAACGCTTCTTGAATGTTTTGTTTCCAGGAAAGTTTCTGGTGCCATAACTAACGAGGTTTAGAAATGTTTTAACTATGGATTAATGATATTGTTGATTCTCAAGTTCCTGTGTTTCTTTGTGATATTTTTAGGGTTATTTTGTGCTGTTTTGCAGCTGAAAATGACCCACAAGATGGCAAGCGGAAGTGTGAAGCGTTATGGCCTATTTTCAAGATTTCACATCAAAGGAGCCGATACATTTTTGACCTTTTCCATAAAAGAAGTGAAATATCAAGGGAGCTATATGAGTTTTGTCTGGAACAAGGCTATGCAGATGCCAATCTCATTGCTAAATGGAAAAAGGTTTCACTCAATACTCAAAACCCAAGTACATTTTGTCATTATAAACAAATTTGTTCTTTTGTCCTTCTGTTTTTCCCAAGTTGAACAAGAATAAATGAGGACAATTTCTCTGAGTTTGCTTTTATCAATCCGCTGCTTAACAAAATGGGTTGGGACGTATCCTTAGTTTGAATTGAACATGTGATTCTGTATACTAACCTTAGACTTTCTGGTTTTTGAATCTTGCAATGGTCTTGAGTTGGTGATATCTGATTTTTATGCTAGTTTAGAATAGTATCTTAACAAACTCATGTCCAAATTGCAGCCGGGATACGAACGTCTTTGTTGCCTCCGCTGCATACAGCCTCGTGACCATAACTTCGGCACTACGTGTGTCTGTCGAGTGCCAAAACACTTGAGAGAAGAGAAAGTTGTGGAGTGTGTGCATTGTGGTTGCAGGGGATGTGCTAGTGGGGATTGATTTTGTTTCACATTGCAGAAGCTGGGGTTATATATAATGCGATCTTTGCAGCTAACTTGTAATTTGTATTGATATCAATCAAATGTTTAATCTATTTGTCCAAGGTAGATATGATCCTGTTACGTACCATGGACCCTTGTTGTGGTAAGTTGGAACTGGTGATTCTTTTTCTAACTTTTGTACCCCTTAAACTTGTGTTAGTTTTACATTTTTTACTTAGGATTGAACAAGTATTTTAATTTTTACCTCTTGATACATTGTTTGATTGAAAAAATGGGATAGAAAAGTATTTTCTAGTGGATTCAATTATTTATAAAATATATGTTTGATACAAAAGTAATAGGTTTCAAAGGAAAACTGCGGTTGATATCCTAACTAAAATTGAGAGCTTTAATAGAATTATTGAATCGTGGATTTTGTATATTCTTCTAACATCAGTTTTGCATTGCTTTTTATTTAAGTTATTGTGAATAGAATTAATGGAAAATATGTTCAAAAATTGCAACAATTAGAGTAATTAGTCGATAACCATCTGATTTCACTAATTGAGGTTCATTACATAGATCCATCAATAGAATCTCTCATTTTCTTTACCATGGGGTAAAAATGTGGTCTGAATACCAAAGTATAAACGTAAAGAAGATTTGTAAGTGTTGAATGAGAGCTGCAAACTGAATTATTTCGGTTCAAATACTTTTGCTCCGTTAGATAGATCAATTACAAATTATAAAAATACTTCAAATTTGTATTGAGTTATTAGACAATATACTGATTTTAGAATCCACTAATTCATCCATCGATAGAAACTCATTAGGATTAGACTCATTTTCATTACCAGGGGTAGAAATGTGGCCTGAATTCCAAAGCATCAAGTGTTGATTGAGAGCTTTGAACTGAATTATTTCGGTTCAATAGTTTTGCTCCGTTAGATAAATCAAATACAAATTATAAAAATGCTTCAAATTTGTATTGAGTTGTTATTACACATTATGCAATTTTGTAATCCACATTCGCAAAAAAGAGATGATCTTTGTGTTTAAAACAATTCATTCTTGAACATTCATATACAACACCTACGGAACACTTCCAACTTTCAAGTGGAGCATTTACAAAATTGACTATTTTTTTCAAAGTCAATTTTATTGAAACTATTTTAATAAAAGAGGTACAAAGTGCGGAGATATTTATAATGTAGAAAAATTTTGAAAAAGGGAAAAATCCCACGAGCTCACATCGTGCTATTAATCAGTCACACACGGGTGAAAAAGATTTTATACACAGTTTAAATGATTTTGTGCCCAGTTTAAATGATATTGTGCCCAGTTTAAATGATCTTGTGCCCAGTCTAAACAATCTTGTACCCGTGTACCTAGTCTAAACGATCTTGTATCAAATTTAAATTATCTTGTATCCTTGTTGTCGCACCTGGTCCCGCACACGCCCTTGCTTGCCATGTGAGATGTAGTATGACTTGAGTATCTTTGACGCATTAAACTCCAAAGACACTCGATCTTGAGGTCCTTAAGCTTTGCTTAATCGCCCAGTCTATTAAACTTAGCTTAGAAAATATGCCTTAGGCAATAAAAACAACTTAACACAGAGAGTAAGATGTAAGTATTCCTTTTATTAACTTAAGTCATTCAATTACAACATTTATAACACTTAACCAAAAATACAAAAAACAATACTTAAACTTAAGATCTAAACGCCTAGCAGCTCTTCTCGCCTAACTAGCCTTTCACCCTTCCTTACTTGGCCTTAACGCCTAATCACCTGGAAGTAAAACTTTAAAACATAAGTCAACAAACTTAGTGAGGTTTTAAGAAATCCTTTTCGCAAAATATCTTTTGTAAACATCATTTCATCAAATATCAAATCACATAAGTTCACCTATCCATACAAACACATCGTTTCGCATAAGCACACATTGGTCAACAATCATTTCTTTCGCCAAGAATCCCGAATCATTCTCCGCGCGAAGTCACATTATTTTGTGTTTAGACTACTGTAACAACAACTTTCGATAATATTCTGATTCAATCTTGTTGCTCAGGCCGCTAAACCCAATGAAGTCCTTTTCTACATTGGCCAGCTTCACTCCACCATGTAGTCCTTTTCTACATGACTGCCTTTACTCCTTATGTGCACGTAACAGTCAACTTATTGATAGGAGATAGACTAATGGTTTGAACACCATTTCCTCAATCATTGAAATCAATAAAACATGCTTTCAACAAAACATAAACTTTTCATGGAAATTTCTTTGAAAACATGCATATTGAAATCATTGTTTCAAAATCAGTACACACTTAATAAAGGAAGCTTGAAATCATATAAATCATTTTGAAGAAACGCTCACTCTACTTGAATACTCAAACTAGAATTACTTATTTTCTTCTTTTTCTCGCGTAGACACATTGGCAGCACTTCAACACTTTAACTTTTTCTTCTCAAAATTCCATAATAATAATCCTTAACATTTCATCTCATCCTCTATTTATACTACTTCTTAAACAAGCTTAGTCACCCTTAAGCTCTCGGTAAATCGCCACCTCCTATTTCTTAGTGGTACACGTGTGATATTAAGGTTTAACTTAATCATGCTTAACGTAACTTAAACTTTATAGGTGGCCTATTAAGAAAACTTTAGGAAATTTCTAGGAAGTTTCCTTATTTCTCCTCGCTTAGTCCTTCATCTTGCAAAACACCTTAATTGCATAAAAACACAACTTTAAAAAAGATCTCGTCGCATAACCTTTCTTGCGAACTAACCAACCTCTTCTTGTGTAGACCACCCAAAATGCCCATTTCAGGACACTTGGTCAAATTTTTACTTCTTATCTTAATTATGGGTCTTATACTTATATACCCAGTCTAAACGATTTTGTACCAAAGATAAATAATTTTTTTAGTGATAGTGGTCTATCTCTGTCTATTTGGAATAGACAACTGATTGTTTAGATATTTATACACGATCATTTAGATCTTGTACCAATATTGTTTAGATCTTGGATCAAGAAGAAAAAAAAGAAAATGAGAGATGAAGAAGAAGAAGAAATTCTGAAACAGAAAATGAAGAAATTTCAAACAAGAAGTAGAAATATGAAAAAGGAGAAGTAATAATATAAAAAAATTAATAATATGAAGAAGAGGATAATAAATCGCAAAGAAGAAGAAGAAGAAAAAGAACTGAAAAAATAATAAAAATCTATTAAGGGCAAATATGAAATTTATGAAAAAGTAATTGCCTTTATGGGCTTTTCTTAAATTATTATATGGTAGTAAATATTTAGCACTTTTTTTATATTTATATAAATTTAACTTAATAAAAACTATTTAAAATAAAATTTAGAAGTAAAGCAATTTTGGATAGTTACCATTTTTAAATTGACTTATTTTCAAAATTAAATACGAGAAAAGTTAAACTAAATGTACCCTTATTCTATTTTAGGAATAGGTACTCCATTTTCATCCTCTCACTAAGCAAACAATTTATAAAGAAGGAAGAATTGAAAAGGAGACTAAAGTAAATTAAAAAAAAAAAGGTTAATTTTCATAAATATAACAAAACACAAAAATATTTACGGTCCGTAAAACAAAATAAAAAGCCCAAGAAATCGGTAAAATATTTTCATAAATTCCAAATTTTCCCTTGATATTGCAAACGATTCATTCATTTCTCTTTCTTCTTCTTCTTCTTCTTCTTCTTTGTGATTTATTCATCTTCCCTTCCAGATTTCATCAGTTTCTCTTTCAGATCTTCTTTCTTCTATTTTTATTCATCTTCTCTTTCTTTCTTCCAGCTCCTCTTCCAAAAATCAAGATCGTTTAAATATTACTTTGATATGGTCTAAATGATTGCTTACCTAGTCAACACGGTCGTTTATCATGGTCAATACGATCGTTTATCTTTCTCTTTATCTCTACCATCTCCACGAAAAGACATTCCCAAAACCCTCAACCAATCCTTTCCATCTTTACCGGTCAGACACACAAAACGCACTCATTTTCTCATCGATAGCGACTTATAGACATTTCAGTTGGCCATAGAAGGTGACGTTTCGGTCTGCCACATAGGTGATGATGCGTTTTAGCCAACCACATAGAAGCTAAAGTTTCGACCAGCCACATAGAAACTGACGGTGACCCACGAAGCTCAGAAGTTGAAGTTCGTTCACGTTCTACCCATATTGACGGCTACCCACGAACATCTGGTTCGACCCAAACATGAAATTTAACTTCTAAAACTCAAATCCACTCCGACGAGGCTAGCGAACAGTGTCCATTGCACCTGACTGTATAGAGATTTTCATTGTTCACTACACAAAAGCTACAAAAAGTATGACTCTCCAACTGAAGCACGAAAACACCGTAACAAATAAGTGACACAGGATTTAGATTGCTCGTTCATGTGATCGATGGGAACGAGAAGACTTTAAGAGTAGATCTGAAGCAAATACTAAGGCACGTCTAGACTTCCATTCACTCATCGAGGTGAGATTGCAACATTTTTACGCCATAAGCAAGAAAGGGTATGATACTTATTTTTGTATTGTACTTATAAATTCTACTTTTCATTCTTATAATTTTGGTTGTAATGCGTAGAAAGAGGAGGGTAAGAAAGGAAGTGAGATTGAATTATTCCAACTAACGTTTTCGAATGAGAAAAAGGGGTGGGTGAATGAGGCTAAAGCGAAATATGTAAGTAAAGTTGTGTGTTCATTGTTGAAATTTTTCTTAACCTAGAATATATTGATGCTATTACGTAATTATTGTGTAGGATGGAATGATAACATTAAAAAGCACTTCATCACAAGAAGGGAGTGAACCTCTTCTAGAAGGGGGAAAGAACAAGGTTGGGGACCAAGACCTAAGAATGCTAGAAATGAAGCAATTCAACAAAGCACAAAAGAAACTGATAAGATGTTGAACAGTGAAGCTTACACCAACTCAAATGAAGAGGAAAATGAAACACATGCTGGAAATTCATGGGAGAACATTCAAAGTCAAACCAATCAAGAGGCAATCATTATAACTCAAGGCTCAATGATAAAAGCTAGAGCTAAAAGATTTCAAGATGAATTAAATGCTTGTTTACAAGCTAGATTTTCAGTCTTCAATAAAGAGTTGGAACTTCAAGAGTCACTTGGACACCCAAGGATCATAATGAATCTAGAAATTAAGATTCATTCACATCTTTAATACATTTCTCGATTCATTCACATTTTTAATGCATTTTAGGTTCATTCACATCTTTAATATGTACTTATTTAATATAATGTACTTTCATTTATTAGGGTAGTTGAAAGGGCATAAAATTAAATGTTGTGTTCTTTCATATAAAATTTGAAACTAGTATAAATAGGGTTGTAGTTTCCACATTTAAAAGACAACTTGAATTTGAATGAAATTTTCTCTTAGAGTATTTCTCTCAAGCTTTATGCTTTCCTTTGTATTCTTGTGTTAGAATGCATCTTTAGGACTTTCAATCTAGTTTGATCAATTAGATTGTGGAGAGTTCGAAATCTTGAAGTAAGAAACAAGTTCTCCTTTCTTCTTGATCTTTGATCAATCTTTCCAAGCCAAATCTGTTTAGCTTTCTTGGGGTTGTTAACTAATTGTTTAATCGGGGTTATTTTTATTACTGTTGTGGGGGTTTACCTAGGATAAGGGGAGTTCTCAAACATGATTGAGGTAGTTCCATTTATCATTTGGTATTAGAGCTTTGACTCTAAACATATTATATCTTTTTTTTTTTTTATTTCCATGTTATCTCTTTTCTTCATTAAATCATTTCATCTTTTTCCATAATTCTTATGACTCTTTATCTTATCATTTTTTCTTGGTTCATAAGTTATTTGTGATATCATTTTCCATAATTCTTATGACTCTTTATCTTATCTTATCATTTTCAAATTCTATGTCACTTGTTTAAGGTGATATAAAAAAAAGTTTGTCAAGTAAGTATTGAAGCATTGTGATTTGTATCCCTATAAACTCATATTTCCATCTTTTTGTCATTCCCATCTTCCATTCACACCTTTTCGTTCTTTCTTATACATATATTTTCTTAACTCTTCATTACTTGTTTGTTTCTTAAAAATTTTACTCCATTTCCTAGCACATTTGTTTTCTACATTTGAGATTTTCGTGACTTTTCACATTCTAACTAAATTGACATTATTCTTGTATGATTCTCATAAGAATACTATAAAGCTTGCTGAAGTTTGAGATATTTCTAGTCTTAGAGTAAACTTATGAACTTTAGTGAGTGTTTGAGTGACCTTTCATATTCTAGAGAGTAATCACGTAAAGGAGTGTTGGTGAGGTCCATTTTTTTCTTTACTTTATCTTTCTTTTACAGGATGGACAATCAAAATGACGAAGTACGATTAAGAGAGGCACAACAAGGAGTTATTGCATGAATGATTAGTAATAGGGAAGCATTGACATATCGATTGGTGAGGTTGGAGATTAAAAATCGGGCAAGAGAAAGAATGCCACCTTCTTTAGCCACCTATGGTAATTAACCATAATGATAACTAAGATGAGGGTGATGGTTCTAATGACTTGGACGATGACCAAGTTACATTATTGAGGGAGCCGAGACGTGTAGGATATGGAGTAGTTAGAAGAAGAGGTCGTAGGAGAGCTTATCAAAATATCCAAAGGAGAGCTCAACAAGAAGCACCTCGATTTTAGTGTAACATGGGAGCCATCAAATTTAAAATTCCAAAGTTCTTCAGAAAAACTGATCCAGAGGAGTACATTCAGTGGGAAAAAGAGGTGGAGAATGTGTTTGTTTGCCATAATTTTATTGATGAGCAGAAGGTTAGATTTTGTGTTTCCAAATTTAAGGATTATGCTCATACTTGGTGGGACAAATTAATGTCAAGAAGAAGAAGGAATCTGGAAGCACCAATTGATTCGTGTTATGAATTCAAAGAATCTACGAGAAAGCGGTTTGTTCCAAATCATTTCCAAAGAGACATGGCACAAAAGCTTCAAGCATTAAGGCAAGGTAGCAAGTTGGTGGAAGACTACTACAAAGAGATGGACACTTTGATGGATCGACTTGATCTTGATGAAGAGATGGAGACTCTCATAGAACGATTTTTGGATGGCCTCAACAAGGAGATTGCTGACAAGGTTGATTGGCAGCCATAGTCTGACATAAAGGAGATGTAGCACCTTGCCATCAAAATGGAAAAACAATTGAGTACAAGAAGAACAAGTAAAACTCTTCTAAACCTTTTTCTTCCTTCAACTCATCATGGAAAAAGGAGAACAAAAGTGAATATAGAAGTAGAGATAAGTTTGTGAGTGGAAGTCTTAAAGAAAAAGGTGAGTCTTTTATGAAAGGCAAGTCCAAATTCAAAGAGTCTAAGGAGAGAAATAGAGATATTAAGTGCTGGAAATGTCAATGGTTAGATCACTTCGCTAGAGAATGTCCAAACAAAAGGACAATGACAATTCAAGAAGGTGAGGTAGTAACTGAGGGAGAGGAGAGTGAACATGAACAGGGTAAGAAAGAAATTGTTGAAGTAGGAGAGGCTAGTGATAGAAGTTTCGAAGAATCGATAGTTGGAGATGTGTTGATAACTAGAAGAGCTTTAAGTGCTCAAGTTAAAGAAGATCTAGTTGAGGACCAAAGGGAAACATTGTTTCATACCCGATGCCATGTGAATGGAAAAACATGTTGTGTAATCATTGATGGTGGAAGTTGTACTAATGTTGTTAATACATTACTTGTCAAAAGATTGGGTTTGTCAACGACACTGCATCGTAGACCTTACAGACTTCAATGGTTGAACAATAGTGGGGAAGTACGAGGGAATAGACAATGTCTTGTGACTTTTTCGATTAGAAGATACAATAATAGTATCTTATGTAATGTTGTACCTATGCACGTTGGAGAAATTTTGTTGGGAAGGCCATGGCAATTTGATAGAAAAGCTATTCATGATGGTTACCTTAATCAATACAAATTCATTAAAGATGGTAGAAAAACCATTCTTCTTCCTTTGTCCACTAATGATGTGTATGATGAGCAATGCAAGTTAGAGAAATGAGAGTGGAATTTGAAAAAAATGAGAAAGAGGAAAAAAATAATTTGAGTGGAAAAAGCAAGAGAGAAAATAGTTTTCTTGATGAGAATGTGAAAAATAAGTGTGCAAAAAAAATGAGTGGAAAAAAAGAAAAACATCCAAGAGAGAGAATAGAAAGAACAGAGAGTCTAATAGCTAGAAATAGAGAGGTTAGAAAAGCTTTGTTTTCCACAAAAGTAGTCTTTGTACTTTTGTGCAAAGGCCCTTGTTTTCTAACTAATGATTCAAATACTTCTTTGCCCAATGTTTTTCTTAGTTTGTTGCAGGAATTTAAGGACATTTTTCCTGAAAACATACCAAGCGGGTTGCCACCACTTAGGGGAATTGAGCACCAAATTGATTTCCTTCCAGGAGCTTTCATTCCAAATAGGCCAGCTTATCGAGCTAATCCTATTACTGAGACAAAAGAAATTAAAAAACAAGTGGATGAATTGCGTGCAAAAGGATATGTGAGGGAAGGTCTAAGCCCTTGTTCCATTTTCGTCATCTTAGTTTCAAAGAAGGATGGGGCTTGGAGAATGTACGTGGATTGTAGGGCCATCAATAAGATTACAGTAAAATATTGTCACCCTATACCTAGACTTGATGATATGTTAGATGAATTGCATGGATCTATTTTATTTATTAAAATTGATCTTAAGTCTGGATATCATCAGATTAGGATGAAAGTTGGAGATGAATGGAAAACTGCATTTAAGACTAAGTATGAATTGTATGAGTTGTTAGTTATGCCTTTTGGTCTTACCAATGCACCTAGTCACTAGAAGAAATCTAGTCTTTAATGTCGGGTGAAAAAAGTGAAAAATGGGCTTTAATGTCGTTTTTCAAAAGGCGGATGTTTAATGTCGGTTTTAAACCGACATTAAAGATAGAGCTTTAATGTCGGTTTAAAACCGACATTAAACACCCTGCTTTTTTTGAACTGACATTAAAGCCCATTTTTATTTTATTTTTATTTTTTAAATTTGTAAAAATTCAACTTTCTCTCTCTTACTTTACTCTTTTCTCAAACCCTCCTACACACTATTTTTCATCTTTCTCAAATTTCTTTCACCCTTCTCAATCATCTTTCTCAAATTTCTTTCACCTTTCTCAATCTCATCACTTTCTTCCCTCTCTTCTTCGACAGCTGCCGCCACCACCACCAGCATACATCAGATTCTTCCATCCCTGTCGTCGTCGTCAGTTTCTTCCATCCCTTTTTGAATATGTAATGTGTTTGTTTGTGTTTCTTTTGCTTTGGATCTATTTGTCGTCCGCATCCCTAACCTCTTTTTAATGGGAAAACTGAAGTGCTCACAAACCAAGGGGTAAAACCAAGTGCTCACAATATTTTACAATGTCGTCCGCATCCCTAACCCCTTTCTCAATCTCATCCAAGTGCTCACAAACCCGAGTCAGAGTACGTCAACCTCAAAGTGAATGGCCAGGTTCTGATTCCATCTTCCATTTTGCAGTTTTTTTTTTTTTTTTTTTTTTTTTTTTTATTCCTTGAAACCAAACTGGAAATGTAATGTTTGATTGGGTTTGTGTTGTGCTTGACTTCATTGTTAGGATGGGAGCGAAGTGTATTTCAGGATTTCTAAGAAATCCGAACTCAGCAAACTCATGTATTCTTACTGTAAAAGACAAGAGTTAGAGTTCAGTACCATTGCTTTTCTCGTGGACGGCCATCCCATTGCTGGAACCCAAACCGCGGAAGAGGTTTTTCCAAGCTTTTTCTAAAAGGGGTTCTTTTTTTTTTTTTTTTTTTTTTTTTTTTTAATTTAAATTTATTTTGATTTCAGTTTTTGTGTGGTCATGTTGGTTGATTTGGGTGTGATTCTCAGCTGGGGTTGGAAGATGGAGATGAAATTGATGCCATGAAACACCACTACGGCGGCGGCGGAGCAATCTGAGTTTTTCGTTTCTGTGGAAAAACGGTGATCAAGCGATATCTGTCTTTTGGTAACGGTGACGTTTGGTCTTAGTGTTAAATCTCATGTTTGCATTCGATTAATTTAGCTTGGCGCCCTTATTTTACAAGGGGTAAAACACAATATTTTCTAAATTAATGGTGCTTTTTGATTTCCTTCCTTTGCCTTTCACAATATGCTATAATTTTGGATTTTGGTTCCCATGATGTTAATGCCATGTTGATTTGGCACAGGGAAAATATGAGCAACAGTATGAGAGTACAGAAGAATTCAAGCAAGAGCTAAAATTGAAGGTTCGAGAAATATTAACAGAACAAGAATGGAGGAGGAGAAAGATGCAGATGAGGGTATGCAGGATGCTCAGATAATTTTATTTTCCTCTGGATTCTTTCGAATTCTAATATTTGGGAAGGATTGTTCATAATCTTTATTGCTTTTCTTGCATATAGATTTCTGAGGAAGAAGGCAGATTGAAGAAAGATTTCTGAGGAACAATATTCTCGCTTACTTCTTGGTTTGTTTGTATGTTTGTTTGTATATGTTTGTTTGTATGAATATTGACTTTCTCAATGTCTTCTTTCATTTGTCTGGAACTGGGATTGGGGAGTTGGAAACTAACTTGTTTTGTTTGACATTGTTGTTTCGTTCTGTTTATGTGGATTGATGGTAAATGAACTTTCCCCATTCATGGTATCTGGCACATGCTGACGTGCGTACTTATAATGGAGTTTGGACTAGTTCCCATGTTGGTGATTTTGTGTGTGTTACTTCTTTTGCAGGCGATATGAAAAAGCATCTGGTGGCAATAACCGGTTTGCAGCTTGAAGAGCAGAGACTACTATTTCGAGGTAAGGAGAAGGATGATGATGAGCATTTGCATACCGCAGGGGTGAAGAATTTGTCAAAGATTTTACTCTTGGAGAACAAGACAAACAAGCAGAGGAAGGTCGTGGAAGATGTTAAGGTGGTAGAAGAGGTCGAGAGAAGTGGTGAGCTTTCGAAGGCATCAGCAGCCATTGCTGATGTTCGGTCTGAGGTTGATAAGCTTGCAGATAGGGTAAGTTTCCCTTGGAGTTTTTCAAAATACTTGATTTTGCTCTGTAATGGGATTCAATGCTGGTTTATATTTTGGGAGCATGTTCATTATATTGTTATCTCTACAGGTTGCTGCCTTGCAAGTAGCTGTTAATGGTGGCACAAATGTTGAAGATAAAGAATTCGTAGTATCAACGGAGCTGCTGATGAGACAACTGTTGAAATTAGATAGCATTGATGCTGAAGGGGAAGCAAAGTTGCAGAGAAAAGCCGAGGTTAGTATTTAAACATTGATGGTGACACACAATTATACTGTCTTGTGTATTGTATGAGTAAGACACATTCATCTGACATCGAATAATCTCATATTGAGTAAAAGAAAACAATTCTTAGGGGGACTTGAATCACTGTGCTGATATTCGTATGTGACCAACCAATTTTCGTGTGTGAGAGTATAGTTCTTCATCTTCTTTTAGCAATTTAAGTTACTGGATTTAGTTGTCTGATATCTTTTTTAAGGATGTCTGCTTTTGTGATATGTTCCATTGGTTTTTCAACTATGGCCTTGAGATTTTTGAGGCTATGTTATCGATTGGATACTGAGATCTTTTACATGATATTCTAGTGTTGCTTTTCTGTATCTACCTTTAGGGAGAATTTCTACCTATTAAAATTGAATTGGCAACCTGGAGTCTCCTAATATTAAATTTATACAACACAGTTACAATGCTTGTATGATAAAAGGAATTTTGGAAAAGATCTTCTTGCTGACTGGAGGAGAAGAATCAAGGGAGAGGGCTTTCTGTTTTTCCGAGACAAAGCTATTCGTAACGGTCTCTCTCTCTGCCTTTCTCTAATATTTTCTTCCTAGTACGTTTCTCTTTCAGCTGCCTTTTATTTTTCCATAAAGTTTAATATTGGTAAGTTACAACAAACCCACCATATTTCTAATCCCAAAAGAATCTGGTACTGTATTGTCATTATCAGGTTTCAAGCTGGAGAGATTTTATGAAGGGTGGAAAGAAGGTAAGTTTATTATATTTTTGTTAAATAAGTTGGTTTCTATTTTTTACATTTTTGTTTTGTTTTTAACCCTTGAAAATTTTAATCATAAACACATTTCATTAAATACTCTCTAGCTTCTGAACTCTGGTTTTTCAGTTTTTTACCCTTGAATACTCTTTGGCAAGCTCAAAGCCTTTTGTCTGTTGGATGATATTTTAGTTACCGATAATGTGTATTTTGCTTGCAGGGTGGTCAGATTACGTAGAATGCGTGAAGTGAATCAAGAAGTTGTCCAAAAACAAGGCTTTTGTTAAATAAGATTACGTAGAATGTGTATTTTGTTAAATAAGATTTCATTTTGTGTATGCAAATGTAAAAGACAAATATTAAAGTTTCTAAATAATATTAATTTTATTGATTTGTTGGCCTGAGAAAAAATATTTATTTACACGGATCGACTGTCAATTTATAAAAAATGGAAAATAATGCAGCAATTAAATAAAAATAAATTTGTAAAAATGGATCCAAAAACAAGGCTTTAATGTCGTTTTTAAACTGACATTATTGGGGATCTATAATGTCGGTTATAAACCGACATTGTTGGCCTCTTTAATGTCGGTTTTAAACCGACATCAAAGCCCAACTGACATTAAAAGGCTTCAATAACACTATGAAAGATGTCGGTTGAAAACCGACATTAAAGGCCTTTAATGTCGGTTTAAAAGCGACATTAAAGATGCCTTTAATGTCGCTTTTAAACCGACATTAAAGCCCAACCGACATTAAAGGCCTTTAATAACGCTCGCAAAGATGTCGGTCGCCAAGTGACATTAAAGGCCTTTAATGTCGGTTTTAAACCGACATTAAAGGCCAGATTTCTTGTAGTGAGTACATTTATGCGTCTCATGAATCATGTTTTGAGTGAGTACATAAGAAAATTTGAAGAAAATTTGTGGTCATTTACTTTGATGATATTTTGATTTATTCACAGTCTTTAGAAATGCATGTGGGACATGTTAAACAGGTTTTGTGTGCTTTGAGAAAAGCTCAGTTGTTTGCCAATATGAAAAGGTGTGCATTTTGTCTGGATAAGATTAACTTTCTTGGGTTTGTTATTTTTGCAAATGGCATTGAAGTTGATAATGAGCAAGTTAAAGCTATCTAAGAATGGCTACGACCTAAAAATTCTAGTGAAGTTAGATCTTTTCATGGCTTAGTTAGTTTTTATAGGAGGTTCATCAAGGACTTTAGCACTATTGCTGTACCACTAACTGAGATGGTTAAAAAACATGTTGTTTTCCAATGGAGAGAACCTAAAAAAAAAGGCATTTAATATTTTGAAAGAAAAATTAAGTTCTGCATCTTTGTTGGCATTACCTAACTTTGAAAGTATATTTGAAATTGAGTGTGATGCTAGTGGAATAGGGATTAGAGCTGTTTTAATGCAGGAACAAAAACCTATCATGTACTTTAGCGATAAGTTGGATGGTGCTGCTTTGAACTATCCAACTTATGACAAGGAGTTGTATGCTTTGGTAAGAGCATTATAAACTTGGCAGCATTATTTATGGCCAAAGGAATTTTTCATCCATACTGATTATGAGAGTTTGAAGTATCTCAAAGGACAAGATAAGTTAAATTGTCGTCATGCTAAGTGGGTGGAATTTCTTGAATCATTTCCCTATGTGTTAAGGTATAAAAGCCGAAGGCCCGCAGAACGGCGAGTGCAAGCAGTTCGTCGACATCTTATTCGCAGTCCACAGAAAAAGAGATTGAATTACAAGCTAAACTTCATGAAGCTTTGGAACGGATTGAAGTACAAGATAGAAATCACCAAGCATTAGCTTCACAAGTGGAAAGCATGAAAAATATGATAGAAGAATTAACTCGTGCAAAACACGGACCACCACATGATCCCTAGCTCTGCAGTACATATATGTCTCTGTTATTCTGAAGTTTTTGCAATATATGATTATGTACTAAACTTAGTTATTTTTATATCATTTTTAGGACCGAAGGTGTAGAATGACGCGCATACGCACCTCATTGGGAGACTTTTCTTATGTTTATGTTTTTTCTATTTTGAGAACTATATTTTTTTTGTTGTGAACTTATTCGTATTATTAATTTTAATTCTATTTTTTTTAATTTGTGTTTGTATATTTCTAAATTTATTTTAATTATATTCAATTTGTTTTAATTTAATCCAAAACGTCGAGAAAAATATTTGAGCAATCCGAACATCGTTGTGAATGTTTGAGCAAAATATTTTAAGGAAAAAAATAGAAATAAAATATTGAATATATATATATATATAAAGGAATTCTTGACGTAATGAAACGTCGGGAAAAAAACGTTGGAAAAGAGGAATTCCCTACGCCGCAAGGTGCGTCGGCATAAGGTGCGTCGGGAAAGAGGTATTCTCAATGCCACCTTTGCCGATGCGTATTGGCGTCGGGAGAGGCTTTCCCGATGCCGTACCAATACGGCGTCGGGAAAGCCTCTCCCGACACCTTTCTCCCGACGTTCTTCCCGACTCCGTGTTGTACGTTGGGATATCTTTTCTCGACATAATTTTCATTTTCGCCGACATTTTTTTGGCATCGGGAGTACCCCCATCTCTTGTAGTGAAGGTTGGATGAAACTTAGGAATAAATTATTGGTTGAGTATAGAGAGGGATAGTCCCAATTTTTAGAGGTTGCAAAGTTTTACGTTGATGATTACGAACGAACAAGGTGTCCATGCAAGAGATGTATGAACTCAATTTGGTACTTATTAGAGGGTGTAGAGCGACATCTATTAAAAATTGGAATATCCCACTCCTATACAGGTTGGGTGTATCGTGGAGAGCTAGTGAACTTGCATGGAGATATAGAAAGATTTGGTGAAAGAACTAACAGTAACTTTTTTCATGAATGAACTAGTAGTAACCCTTTTCATGAAGGAAATGAAATGTTGGGTATGCTTAATGATTTACAAGCTTTAATTGTACATGAAAAAGAAACGGAGGAAGGTTTGGAGAATGAAATATCGTTTAATATTGGTGTAGAACAAGAGACAACAAGCATATTTCAAGAATTATTGAATGAAGCACGTAATGAGCTATAGTCCGGTTGTTCAGAATTTTCTTCTCTGAACTTTTTGGTTAAGTTGATGCATATCAAGGATCTCAACGGTTGGATTAACAAGTCATTCGATATGTTATTACTTATTAGAACTTTTAAAAGTAGAATTTTCAGTGGGTACTACTATTCTTAGTTCAATCTACGAAGCTTAACAAACACTGCGTGACTTAGGCCTAGGATACAAGACTATTCATGCATGTAAGTGTGACTGCGTATTGTACTGGAAGAAATTTGGTGATTTTGCAATATTGTCCAACTTGTAGTGAGTCTCGGTACAAGGTTAGTGTTAACAAATGGAAAAAATTTCGCATAAGTTATTGTACCACTTTCTGTTAATATCGAGATTACAACGATTATTTGTATCATAAGAAGGCTCGTCTGGCATGAGATGACATAAAGATAAACGAGTTGAAATAGAGGATGTGTTAAGACATTCAACTGATGCTGAGGGATGGAAGCATTTTGATTTTAAATTTCCTGATTTCGCTTTAAATTCACAAAATGTTAGTTTGGGATGAAAGAGACAAAAAAATATCAGGTCTTAAAACACACAACTGTCACGTTTTGCTACATCGACTTCTTCCTATTGGTGTTCGAGCATATCTATCGAAAATGTGTCCTTTGCTGTTACTTAATTATGTGGTTTTTTCATGACTTTTGTGCAAGAACGATACGAATAAGTGATTTAAACCGATTATAATCAAATATCATAATCATACTTTGTAAATTAGAAAGAATATTCCCACTTGCCTTCTTCGATGTAATGATACACCTTGCCGTCCACCACCATATGAAACCAAAGTTGCTAGTCCGATCCTTATAGTTGGATGTAGTCCCATTGAAAGAAGTCTATGCATGTTAAAACAATTTTTCCGAAACAAAGCATGTCTTGGAGGGTCTATTGCAAAAGTATATGTGATGAATGAATCAGGGACTTTTTATTCGAGATATCTAACTGAAATTGAAACTCGATTTACTAGAGATGAATGAAATGATGATAGCATTCTTGATGACGAGGTAATTTGTTAGTTTGAAGTGTTTGTGCAGAAAGTACAACCATTTGGGGTGTCAACTTTGTGCACTATATCATAGAAAGAAAAATAGCTCGCACATTGATACATCCTCAACAATGTAACTGAAATAGAAAACTACCACAAGTACACATTTTGAGCTTATCCATATTTGAAGTCTTTCTTATTGTCGTCACACAATTAACCTCACACTTATCTACTTTAGGGAACACTTGAGGTTGATATGTCATCAAGCTCAAAGCGCTTCTAACTTATATAGAAGACATCAACGAGCATTTCCTGATTGGTTCAGAGCTCAGGTATATATCGTGCATGAATTTGAAAATGGTACCAGTTGGAAAGTTGTTCAAGTGGTCCAAAATAAACGTATATAGGACGTGTTAGAAGTGGAAGATGTTGAAAATGAACAATTGAATGTATCAGAAATCATTGTCGGACATCGTATGGATGAACACATTGAGGATGACACTCTGTGCAGAGTTGATGTTGATCTACAGTGGTGGAAAGATCGATTTGGCATCACATCGTTGACGACTTCATAAACGATGATGATGAACAATTATGACCTCAAAACGGATTAAGCGATGATGAATCATGATGAACCACGCATATCGACATACTTCTTATTGTTTATATTTAAGTTGAAAATGTTCTTATTTGTTCAATTTTGGTTTCTATATGCACGGATACTATGCCATAATTCCGCTGCAATTTTCAAGAGACAAATGATATGTTTTTGGAGTTTGACGAGACTCTAACTAACGCGGGCGGATCGTCCTCGGTGGACAACAGTTCAGGTTATTCCCGTTACTTTGATGACAATTGCATAAACATGAAGTTTGTTTCTGATAGTGTTTTGTTTTCTTAGATGACTCTCAACCTACTCGTACTCGTAGGAGACGTCAACACTCACAAAACTTGGAGTTGGAGGGATATGTACAGAAGAATGGAAAGATTCCATTCTCTATCGCTTTAGGAGCAGAGAAGGCAATCTCGCCACATGTTGTTCAGTTCAGCAACACCATTAGTGTATTAACGCAAGATACATTTCAAGTCCGCTGCCTTAAATGGGTTGATGTTCCTCCAAAGTACATCGAGGTTTGTCATGGCGATCTACTGGTAAGTTTATAAATTACTTTACATATATGTTAGACCTACATTTACAGAAGTCTAATCAGTATTTTCTTTCCTTTGTAGTAATGATTTGTGCTTGATTTCATAGATTAAGCACTTGATCGATTTGTTAAGCATCATTTGCTCACCACATGGAAAGAGTTTAAGGGAGACTGCCATAGACATTTTAAGCAGTTCAGCAACTTTGAACAAGCATGTGTTCAACCACCGAACAGATTGGTGAATCGTTTGGAAGATTGACAATTTCTCTACGATCAATACTTAAGTCGACAATTTTAGGTGATTTACATCTTCTACTGTTCCTTCACGTTACTTCATTTTTGTTGTTTGTACGTAACATTTTAATTTTTTGCATGTAGAAGCAATCAATGACCAACAAGGCTGCTAGAGCGAAATAGCCTTACAACCATTGTAGTGGGTCTAAGTCGTCCCTACAACGGTAACATGAGCTCATTGAACAACAAGGTCAGCCAGTGAACCATGTGGAGTTGTTTAGAGAAACACACGCTAATAGGAGTGGCCAATTCGTTTCACAGGCGGTCGCGGATGCGTATGTAAGTTTATGAAAACCTTTTGTTTTATTTTCTACTTTTAATTGTGAGTTCATAACTTAAAATTTTGGTGCAAAATCAAATGTTGGAACTCCAGTCCATATCCACCTAGAAGGTTCTTAACCACTTTCAGGGAGAAAATATGCAAGACCGTTTAGGGTAGACGACAGACTACTCAGAAGATCTTGGTTGGGGTCCCAAGCCCAAGTCCCAAAATAAGAGTAGTAGTCCATCGAGTTCATCGACTCAAGAAATGCATGAGCGGGAGACGATACAATCTCGGATTACAGAACGTGAAGAAGGACAACGACTTATGCTTGAAGAACAAAGAAGAATGTTGGAGATGCATGCTTGACAGAGGGAAGAAATGAAGAAGATGATTGAGAAAATGACTTGGACAAATAGAGAACCCTGAACTTATAGTATGTATTTTTGAAAAGTTTAGTTGTGTTTTTATTCATGATATAAAAATTTATTTCAAATAATTAATACTTTAATGTTATTGAAGGTGTGGACTTGTTGGAAATTGCGTCTAGGTCTATGACAGACGATGTTTTTTTTTTTATAATTGTTTTAAAAAAATGTAATTGTTAGAATAGAAAGACTTCAAAATCGAATTCTGTTTGTTCGTTTGTTAAAAAAACAATATGAATGTAGATTTTGTTTTTCTGTTTGTTCTGTTTGAAAAGTTTATGGAATTTGAAATCGAATTGGAACTAAAAACTTAGCATAGGATAAAAATATTGGACATAATAATTCAAAAAAAGAAAAAATATTATCTCCCAACGCAATGCGACGTCGAGATTTGTGACTATTCCATTGATGCTTAAAGAAAAGCGTCGAGAAAACGTTTTCTGACGCTGCATCGGGAAATGGCTATTCCTGACGTCCTCGTCCCGACGCTGAACGAGGACGTCAAGAATAACCCTTTTCCAACGTCGATCTGTTTCAATGTCAAGAATACGTCTCCTGACACATTTCTTCCAACAGGGTTCTCGACGCATGATCCTACGTTGGGAGAAGCTTTTCCGACGTACTTGGGAGCATATTCCGACGCGTTTATGCATTGTAAAATAAGTAATTTCTTGTAGTATGAAGCCCTTTTTCCTTCGTTTAAAAAGAACTATATGATCGTATGATATGATATAAACGATAGCGTATTTTAGTCCAACGATCGTTTAGTATGATCAATACGATTGTTTAGATTTAAAGTATTTTTTTCATCGTTAAAAAAAAAAAAAACTATCCAATTAGGTAAAAGAAAGTTTAAGCTATAATTGCTACCATGACAATAAAGATGATAAAACAAGATTAATTTGTAGTATGAGGGGAGACATGATTATAACTTTTTGTATCTTAAGTTTTCTCATTTATCCAACCCTTTGATTAGCATTTTCTTCCTTCGGATATTTAAGGCATTTAAATTTAGCTATTACTTTTTAAAATAACTTTAACAAGTGAGAAAGACATAGAACCCCGAACTTTGGGTTATTTTTGATAATTGTTAAAATGATAGAAAGCCAAAACTTCCTTAGGTTTTGAGCAAATCTAACCGGTGGTTGAAACTCATATTTTTGAATAGATTTCACCAATAAAGAGAATGACAAAGTGTCTTGGTAATATGCAATTTGACGTTGGAGAACAGAAAGCTTATCTAATTTTCCATGATCAACCATATAAATATATCATTGCCAAAAAAAATAAAGTATACAATATTTTCAGTATTTCTTTTGCCTTTGTTTGACGGTAATTATTAAGAGGGAATAAGACCATAATGGTAATTGATGAGCATTATTTATTTCATGTCATAATGACATCAAATTGAGAAGAGAGTAATTTTGGGACATGATTGATTTTGAAAAATGTTAATCATTTCAGTAATTTTAAAACATATTTTTAATTTTTAATTTTTCTTCCTTTTTTTGAGAAAAATCAAAATTGATTGTATGAAAATAATTTGTAAAAAGAAATGCAAAATCAAACATTAAATTAAACTTGCTGAAAAAAAGGTGGAACAAAGAGGTTATATGCTTCATTTTATATCGAGGACATGATGCGAAAATGAGAAGATCCACCCTTGATCATGAAAATGAAAAGTTTTAAGTTGAGTTAGAATGAATTTACATTTTCTTTTGTGTTTATGGTAAGTTAGGAAATTAGGCGTCTTTTGAGAGTGTTATGTTTATAGAATGGTCGCATTAAAGTGGGAGACCTTCACATTCCTTATTCAATGGAAATTAACTTTATTCATATGCTCAACCAAAACTCTAATATCAAGGGAGTGTGGCAAGAAATTTTGACTCGTCTGCCATGGAAAAAAACAGTAAAATTTTTTTAATGTTCGGACAAGTATTCTATACATTAAAAATAATGTAAAAGAAAATAATCACAATTAACATACCAATTGCCACTATTTTCCACACAGGTTTGCCCTTCGTATTATATTGTTTTCATTTTGATAAACTCTAATCTCTATTACTGGCAAGGATTAATAACATGTTTCGGAGTTGATATCTCCTTCCTAAGGCAATAAAGGATCCCGGATCATGACTCTCCGTATGGTGGCTGTACAGTCATGAGAGGTAGACGTGATCAATATGTACTTGATGAAGTAAATTCAGATGGCTCACTTGTCTCTATTGTCGTCTGGCAAAAGTGATCGTGCCACTTGTCTCTCTTCTTGGTTACAAGCGGCATATGAAGCCCTCATCAAGGAAATGTTCACGACTCAAGTTGCTCCTAGAAAGCCTTCCACTAATAGGTCTCTATCAACACAATGGTCCTGGTGGTACCATGAAGGCCATATGGAAGCCCTAGTAGTAGTACAGTACCATGGATGACCCTGCAAGACTTGAGAAGGAACTAATGGTAACATAGAAGACCTACGCAGAGGACCTAATAATACCATGGATGTGCCAATAGCACCACCAAGGACATAATTGTACCAAGAAGGACCATTGACACCTCTCTCCTAGGCCAAGGCGTCGTGGTCTAAATTCCTAACAGATAATTCGTGAAGGAGTTGCTGGAGAGTTAGGGTTTAAGGGAAGTGACACATCAGCCACTACTTTAGGTAGTTACAAGCCCAAGTGTCTATTTCACAATATTAAAGCTATATAAACAACAAAAATGATATGTCAAATGTTTGCTAAATAACACTTTTCTCTACATTCTTCTACCGATATCCATCTAAATCATTTACTAATTTGAGCATCGAAGTGTTATCGACCTAGCATCACACTTGTGTTCGATTTTTTTTTGTTTTGCAAGACAATTGTGTCATTTTCTCAAAAAAAAAAAACAAAAAAAAAACAAAAAAGAATACGAACTTATAAAGTGATCTATCTTTTGGTATCAACGTTTCAAAATAGGTGGCCATTTTGGTAGGTAAGAAGTGACAATTTTAGTTCATTTATTTTCATTTATTCTATAAGAGACCAAAATTGACCCTCTTTTTTTTTTAAGTAAATGGACCAAGATAAAGTTAAATTAAAAGATGAAAGACTAAAATGTACATTTTAAAAGGAAATCAAAACGAAACAAAATCTAAAAATTATTAAAATTAAAATAAATATTTTGAAATCACACTAACCAAAATAAACAAAAATCAAAGCTATACTAAGGAAAGCAATATTTAAACCAAATTTATAAATCTTGCAAGTACAATTGTTTTAAAAAAATAGAAAATCCTTCTACAAAGATGGGGAAGGCAAAGAAGGGTTTGGTGACAGATTTCTTACAAAGGGCTAAAGAAAGATCTGAACTCTTAATAAGAAAAGGAAAAGGTGAGAGATCTTACTTGCAAGTAAGCAAAGTAAGAATAATAATAATGGAAAGGGAACAAAAAGAGAAGCAGCCTTTTTGCAGTTCTGCTGTTACCCATCTCTCCAACTCAGTCTTGATTCTTAAGGCTTTTTCCCAACTTATATTCATTTCATTTCATACTCAGTGCAGGTAACACCTTACTCTCCACTCCAATACAAAACTTACATCCCAAGCACCTCAAATTCAATTACAAAGACAGAAAAACCCAAAAATGATTGCCACAAAACTAATCCTAGATTCCACTTCTTTGACCCAAAGCAAAAGTAAACTCTCCATCACAATTTGGTAACTCATTTTCAAATGGCAGAGACAAAAGGCAAATCAACATTTACAAATATATTTATAGATATACATATATATATATAAATTCCCAAATACAATGTGTAAATTCAAGTCTAATCAATTAGACGTTTGAGTAAAGATAAGTGAATTTTGGTTCCAAAATTTCAGAGCAAAAAGCAGAACAGAGTACACAGGGAAATCAAGGATAACGATGTCTGTCTGTTGAGAAGTAATAAGGAAAAAGGGTAAAGAAAGGGAGGGAGTTGGGTAGGGGTTACATACATACATACATACCTTTAAAGCCATTGCGGCGGGTTAGGGTTTGGCCACCTAACAGAGAAAGAAAATCATCATCATCATTTGCGAGAGAGAGATTGAGGATGACGACGCAGAAACAGAGCTGGGAGGCACAGCAGATGCAGAGAGTGAAGAACTCGGGGATGATAAGCAGCAATGTGAATAATGGGATTGGGAGTCCGTTGAAGGAGGATCAAGAGGAGGAGATTTCAAGATCGGCATTGGCTCTGTTTAGGGCTAAGGAAGAGGAAATAGAGAGGAAGAAGATGGAGATGAGGGAGAAGGTAGAAGCTCGCCTTGGACGAGCTGAAGAAGCTACGAAGCGATTGGCGGAGATTCGCGAAGTAAGTTAAGCTTGAAATCCACCATTTGATGAACATAATAAGATGATTGATGCATTGCATGGTTGGTTCCATTGATTAGGAACTTGAAGGAATGACGGATCCGATGAGGAAGGAAGTTTCATTCATACGGAAGAAGATTGATTTGGTGAACAAAGAGTTGAAGCCATTGGGACTCACTTGCCAAAAGAAGGTCACAATTTCAATTTTCAAATTACTTCCTCTCTTCAATCAATCTCTCATAGTAACGCTACTTTTTTTTTTCTCTTCTTTTTAATCACCTTTCATTTCATTTCAGTTCAAAATCCATGCAATTTTATTATTTGATTTGAATTTTATTTAAATTCAACAATTGACATTTTTAACTTTTGGATTTTCGTCAAACGTCCACCATTTTGTTTTGTTTTTGTTTTTGTTTTTTTTTTTTTGTTAATTGTAATGAAAAATAATCAAACTTAATAAATTATATTATTTAAATTAATTTTATACATCTTCCCTTAAAAAGAAAATCTATATTTAGTGAAATATCTAAGTTAAAAAGGTATATCTTGAAACATATGAATTTAAATTTATAACCATTTCAACTCAAAACTAAATAATAAAGTTTATATTTTAAATTTTAGAACAAAATAGAAACTAAATTCACTTAGGTAAAAATGTATTTTTGTTTTTTTCTCATAAATAAATAAATAAATACTCAGGGTTACAATTTTATCCTTAAAAAAACATTTGGATTGCAAATATATTCTTTCATGAGTATAAATATTAAATATTTGAATGTCTTTTTTAATAATTAATGTTTGTATGTGAATTGTATGATAATTATTGTACGAAGGTCGAATATTTGTGTTCAAATTCTATAACTTGTATATAAAAACTAAAATCAAATAACTAGATAATTAACTAAAGAGGAATTGTTTTATGAACATCGTAAAAAATGAAACTATTTACAAAATATAGTAATATATATGGATGAATTTTACTATATTTTATAATTAATTTCAATATTATAAATATTTTCATATTGGGTTATTTTTCAAAATATCCAATAATGTAACAGATAATTAAATTTAACATCAATTAATTTATCATTATATTAATTAATAAAAGAAATAAAAAATATATAATTACTTTTTAGTTAAACGTAATAACTAAAATAATTAAACTAATCTAAATTAATTAGAATATTGATAACTAACTACAATAGTTTATCTTAAATAAATAGTTGAGGTAGATGAAAAAAATATACTAGTTGAAATCTATTAAGTTTAAATAATATATTTATATTTAAAAATTAATTTAAATTAAAATAGTAATGAATATTTGATTTTAATTTATTAAGTAATTAAGCTATATTTTTTAATATTCTTCTTCCATATATAAAATTCCATACACTTTTGTAAGTTACTAAAAACCTATGTGAGATTGGGTTTTAAAGTTTGTAGATAATAATATCTTGGAGTAAAATGAATACTAAACATCTATAAGAGATTTTATTGAAAAACATAGGGAGCTAAATTAAGTTTTGGTGGTACCATAGTCCCTTCATCAAATTTTTCATTTTACACATAGACTATGAAATTTTTGTTTCATATTCAATTTTTATTTGATGAAGGGACTAAAAACAAATTTAGCTCTCTATGTTTTTCCTCAAGCTTGAAATCTCAAAATTTACATTTTTTAAGAGTTAAACTTTAACATATAAGAACTTTTAATTTTGTTGTAGATTCACTCTAAGTTTCAAATTTTGTATTAATGTGTTAAAAACCTATTAGGGTACATATGATATAAATATATAATAAAAAATATATGGAGTTGTTATTTTTTTAGAGCTCATAAATTAATACATTACATTTTTTTTTAAGGTAATACATGAATGTCATATTAAAAAACACACCACAATTTATAGACTATAATAATAATACAAAAAAATGTTTTAAATGACAACACTATTAAAAATATTTATAAATATAACAAAATTTTATAGTTCATTAATGATATATATAGAGATAGATAACTATTAGTATCTATTATCATCTATTAGTGATAAATTATAGATTTTGTTATATTTGTAAACATTCTAGTTCATTTTACAATATTTGGAAGAAAAAAACTAAATTTTATTCATCTAAGAACAAAATAAGTATTAGCTAAAGTACGTCTAGTTAAAGATTAATAATCCGAAGAGATTTGTGATTTCAAATTTTTTAAAAGACTTAAATAAGTCTATACCCATTATAGCCCTTGGTGACATGATAAAATAAAAATGATATACATATACTTGTTTTGTTTATTTTTGTGTGTGGGAGAGAGTTGAAGAAGTATATTAGTGTGCATAACTAATATTTTGATTTATTTGGTCTCTATCAGAAGAGAGAATACAAAGAAGTGTTAGATTTATTTAACGAGAAGAACAGAGAGAAATCTCAATTGGTATCCAAACTAATGGAGGTGACTTTTATTTCTTTCCTTTCCATAACCGTTTATTTGTGGTCGAAGTTATTAATTTTAGTATTCTTTTCAAAAATAACAAAATAAATTAAAAAATATTTATAAATATAATAACATATCATTATTTATCATCGATACATATTATCATTTATCGTTGATGGATGTCTAACAATTTGAATAACTTGTTGGTCAGTTGGTGAATGAAAGCGAAAAATTGAGGATGAGGAAGCTGGAAGAGCTGAGCAAGAACATTGACATCCTGCATTAAGAAGTGTTCTTCTAAGTTCTAACTTGAATTAATCACCAACAACTTTGTTTGTATTTCCACATTTTTTTTCTCCTCAACTCTCATATACATATCTTTTCTTTTTCGAAGTTTCCCATCAGAAGAAAAAAAAAAGAGAGAGGAGGGAGAAAAAAATGGAATTAACTTTGCCAACAAATGGGAATGACGTTTGCTTGTATTAATAAGTTTGATCACAACCACGTGAATACTGTGTTGATAGTGTGATGCATGTTTGACAATGATATTTTTCCATTTCTTTACTCGAAACTTTTCTAAATAGTTAAAAAGAGGTCATTTAATTTTCTTAGCTCAAGGATTTTTACTTTAATAGTTTTAATCTCTAAAAATGTATGTGCAAAAGTAAGACAAGAAAGTATTGTTTTTTACACACCAGTCTACTTATCTACAACTTCTTCGATATATGTACAAATCAATGTGTAATAGTGAGAAGAAGTATTTGGAGTATTTCACTCTCGAATCCTTTGAAGGAAAAAATTACTTAGGATATATGAAAAGAGTTACAAAATCAAATTTCGGATAATGGTATGTACGTGTATTATTAACCATTTGAAAAGATGGAAAAATTTAAGAGGGTTTGGTTTAAAAAATAATAAAATGGTAGTAAATATAATGCATGCATGCTGCAACAATAATATAGTGCAAATCCTTTAATGAAATAGAGCCATAATGATATATAAATTAGTTCAAATGATAGTTTTACAAACTTGATTCTTTAAGTACTCCATGTATCTTTTCATTTACCAGAAGAAATATGGCTTATGATGTCAGTTGAAAAAACTGAACACGGATCTTTGATGTCAGTTTTTAAAATGCGAATCTTTTATTTCGGTTTTAAACCGACATTAAAGATACCTTTCTTTAAAAACCAACATTAAAGGTACATTATTGATAATTTTAATTTTTTATTTTAATAAAAGCATTATTTTTACCAATCTTCTCAATTATTTTCTTCTCTCATTACCTTCTTCTTTCTTAAACTCTCTCTTTTGCACTATCTTTCCATCATCCTATAAACCCTAAAATCTCTGCTGTCGTGCTCCACCATCTATTGTCATCGTGCTTGATGCTCCGCCGTCCATCAGCCAGTGTCACACCATATCCTTAAAGTCTTTCCTCATGTCCTCTAGATTTCTTCTCTCTTTTCTCTCATTCTCCCCATAAACTCAAATCTTTCATGCCTGTCTACTCCATCTTTCCTTTCAATCTGTCATCACCACCACCGTGCAGCAGATTTGGTTGCATCTCCATTGTTTGTCACTCATGCTCATCGTGCGACATCATCTTTGAACCCGTATCCGAGCAGCGCATGCCTCAAAAGCGTCTTCGTTTGTTCCCATTGTAGCTCTTCGATCTGTTTGTGCCTAAGATCTAGTAATGTCTCCCATCCATTGGCACCTTTCTTTGAGATGAGATCAGAGCATGTTTGCACCTCTCTTCGCACTGCCCCTTCAGATCTGTACCTCTCTTTCACTCTCTTTGCATTTCTCTTCGTGCACCTTATTCAAATACGAGTCTAAATTCGAGCAATGAGTGACAAACTATTCAAGTTTTGTTGCTCTCTTCGCACATTCCAAATTTGTTGCATTGTGTGGCTTAGATCTTGGTTAGAACATCGTTGTAGCCAAAATCCGAGTCAGATCCATTCAAGCTTTGTTGGAAGATTTGTCAAGATATATACATATATATATATATATATATGTATATATATATGTATATATGTGTATATATATATGTATATATCGTTTTACTGGCGTGAAGACGATTGACGATTCTGCAGAATTATTTTCGAATTGGTGAATAAGAATTCGTGTGTGTGAGAGTTCGCCAACGATATATAGGGAGAAAGGTATTGATGATGATTGATGAATATATCTTAGTGATACATATTCATTGAGGACATTTTGATAAGCAATATGAAGGAACACTCTGCTTTATATAAATCTGATAATGAATTCAGGGGGAGCAACAGATTGTCTTCGAGAAGATTCTTTCCTAAATTCAGGGGAGTCTTAATGTATCTATGTGTCGTTTTAATTATAGAAGAATTGATACATATAAGAAGGAAGTACCTTATTGTATTGACTGTAATTCGACTCAGTTGAATCTTAATAATATTGCTTATCTGAGCTACATCAACTCTCCAGACGTAGGCGACATTCACAAAACTGGGTTACCAAAGTCCTCTGTGTTATTTTTCTTTTGCAGTTTATTAAGCTATTCCTATTGTTATTTGCTTCAAAATTAACTAAAGGAATTTCAATTATCTCACTACATTTTTCAACTTGTGTTAGAGCGGATTCAAAGTCGATGGAGATAATCAGAGAAGGTCCTTCTACTACTCGTCCCCTGGTACTGGATGGAAAAAATTATTCATATTGGAAGCCTCGAATGACTTCGTTTCTTAAATCTCTTGATGGAAAGGCCTGGAGAGCTGTTCTAGTTGGATGAGAACCACCAACAATCACTGTAGATGGTCAAGTAGTACCTAAATCTGAACTTGACTGGATTGATGCTGAAGAACAAGCCTCTGCTAGAAATTCCAAAGCTCTTAATGCTATTTTCAACGGGGTTGACTTGAATGTGTTTAAATTAATCAAATCTTGTAACTCTACCATAGAAGCTTGGAGAATCTTGGAAGTTGCTTATGAAGGTAAAATTAAAGTTAAAATATCAAGACTACAGCTTGTGACATCAAAGTTTGAAGCACTGAATATGTCTGAAGAAGAGAATGTTGCTGACTATAATGAGAGAGTTCTTGAAATTGTGAAATGAGTCGTTTAATCTTGGAGAGAAGATACCTGAATCAAAGATAGTACGCAAAGTGTTAAGTTCCTTGCTTGGAAAGTTTGATATGAAGGTAACTGGTATAGAGGAAGCTCAAGATATTACTAAATTAAAATTAGATTAACTCTTTTGATCTCTAACTACTTTTGAGATGACCATATCGAACAGAAATGATAAGAGAGGAAAAGGGGTTGCTTTCAAGATAGTGTATGAGGAAGAAACTCCTAAACACAAGACCACAAATAAAATTAATGTGAATGAATCTATTGCTCTACTGACAAAAATTTTTTCTAAAGTTGTCAAGAAATTCAGGAATATGAATACCACATGAGCTGGAGTTAGGGAACAAAACTTGTCTCGCAGACGAGATGAAAACTTCAAAAGAAAACCTGAAAGAAGAACATTTAAGTGTAGAGAGTGTGGGGCATTGTTCACTATCAGGCTGAATGTCCTACATATCTGAGGAAACAAAAGAAGAGCTTTTGTGTAACATTGTCTGATGAAGAGTCTGATGATAGTGAAGAGGAAGATGAGTACACCAAAATGCCTTTATTAGTAGATTGACAAAACATGATTCCATATTAGAGGATGGAGAGTTAGAAGAAGCTAAAGAAAATCTTTCTTCTTATGAACAATTGCAAATTAAATGGGAAGAAGATTTAGCTGCTCGAACTATTCAGAAAGAAAAAGTTCAAGAATTATTGGAAGAAAATCAACGGCTGCTATCAATCATATCCACCTTAAAATAGAAACTGAAGGATGTTCAGAGCGATTATGACTAGGTCGTAAAGTCTGTGAAAATGTTGAATTATGGTTCGAAAAGTCTTGATCAAATCCTTTGCTCAGGTCAGTCTAGTGCAAATCGATCGGGTATTGGTTTTAATGCCTCAGATAGCTGTAATAACTAATAGAATTCAACAAAATTTGTTCCTGCAACTATCAAGATTAATACTGATCAGACTAATGAATTGGATATTGTTAGATCTTCTTCAAAAAAAAATATCTCCAACTCCAACTCTCTGAATTTATCATTATTGTGCTAAGAAACGACACATAAGACCATTATGTTATTCTTTGCATAAAGATTGGTATTATCAGCAACAGATGTGTTATAGATCATCAAGATATAAGTCTAACACATCTTTAGCTATTAAAAAGAAGAGCCACAAAGTCTGGAAGGTAAAACAATCTTCAGAAAAATGTAGTATTGCATTTGCTACAATCTAGTCCTCAACAGATGAATGGTATTTTGATAGTGGGTGTTCCAGACATGACAAAGAATCGTTCATTTTTCTCTGAATTAAATGAATGTTCCTCTGGTCAGTAACCTTTGGGGATGGTGCTAAAGGAAGAATTTTAGCAAAAGGTAATATAATGAAACATGATTTACTTCAGCTAAATGATGTTAGATATGTTGAAGGGCTTAAAACTAATCTAATTAGTGTGAGTTAACTTTGTGATCAAGGCTACATTGTTAACTTCAGCAAAGAAGGCTGGGTATCCAACAATAATCAAATTTGTCATATGTCTAAAGTAGATCAGACAAAGTTGTGGCATAAAAAACTTGGTCATGCTAGTCTAAGTACTATTAGCAAGGTTGTTAAGAATGAAGCAGGACTGGGTATACCTGATATTGACCTACATAATCAAGTATTATATAGTGATTATCAGCTTGACAAGAAAACTAAATCATCTAACAAAAGTACAAAGAAATGTTATACGAATAGATTCCTTGAACTGCTGCATGTAGATTTAATGGGGCTTATGCAAATAGAAAGTCTCGATGGAAAAAAGTATGTGTTTGTATGTGTTAATGATTTTTCTCGATCCACATAGACAAGGTTTCTCCAACGAGTTATAAATTTGTGTATGTCTGGAATGACATTTGCTTGTATTAATAAGTCTAATAGTAGGTGTTCCAACTATGTCTAGAATGCCTTTATTAGTATTGCATTTGTTCCAGACATATGACAGACATACACAAATGGGAATGACATTTGCTTGTATTAATAAGTTTGATCACAACCACGTGAGTATTGTGTTGATAGTTTGATGCATATTTGACAATGATCTCTAAAAATGTATGTGTAAAAGTAAGACAAAAAAGTATTGTTTTTTACACACCAGTCCAATTACCTACAACTTCTTCGACACATGTACAAATCAATGTGTAATAGCGAGAAGAAGTATTCTAACAAAGCCTTCAATTACATCATATTTTTTTAGACGCCACAACATATTTTTTATAGAAAAGTTTACAAATCACAAGTCAAGGCACAACATAAACATATACTTTTTAAGAAAAGTTCACAACATAGAAATGAAACTAGAAAAAAAAATAAAGAAATGGAATAGAGAAAAGAAGGAAAGGAAGAATATCAAAATAAGTTTTTTTACTCTTTTACATATTATTAAATAAGTAAATAAATATTTATATTTAATTATATTTTTGTTCAGGGTCGGGGTTGGGGAATGTATTCCCCGTCCCCGACCCCATGTTGCTAATAGAGAAAAAAATTTCTCCACTCCCTCTCCCATTCCCCATGTATTCAGAAATTTCTCGCCCCGTTTAGGGTGGGTCCCCTTGGGTTAAATTGACATCTCTAATCGCAAGGTCATTCAGAGACCTGAGAATCTCCCTTTGTTATTGCCAGTATCACACAAGTTACCTGAAATATCCAACATCGTCTCGCCCATTCACATTCTTAGACTTGGGAGTTACAGTCTACTGATGTCTCATCAGCTTTTTTCTCACAGCGAGTTCTACAATGCCATACGCCGGAATCATTTCACAACAATCTCATTTTGAGACCTAGGAATCTCACTATCAGACTTGGGATTTGTTATCGCCAGTATCAAATGAGTTACCTGGGATATCCAATAGCGTCTTGCCATATCTTTCTCACAACTCGCCCCGACCTGGGAATTCTCCCATCGTTGACCTAGGATTCTCTCTTGCCAGTATCATGGGAGTTACTTGAAATTTCATCTAGCATCGTGAGATAGATCAAGCCATAACCATATAACACAGTATCACTACTTATTCATAGCACAAATCAACATAGTCAATAATGCATTTTGTAATCATCAACACAGAGAAAGAATACTCAACATGCATCATGTTTAAACACCACTTCTCAAAACAATGGTTAACCGGTGGTTGAGAAATCATATTCGAAACTATTTACCACTACTTATAAAATATGTTTTTCCATCTTTCAAAGAATACTAAGGTTTGTGGAAACATTTTCCCCTTCACCTTATTTACAGAAAACATTCAAACAAATGAATCTCAACAGTCGCAAAAATAGAATTCATAAAACATACTTGATCATTCAAGAAGGGTAATAAATCACATTCATTCCTATCAAACAATGCTTGTAAAATAAAATAGTGTAACATTATTCACAATACATGTGCAAATCATTATTTTGTCACTCATAAGCTATTGCTTGAGCCATTGGAATCTATGCTTAAATAACAACTTTTAAAACAAGATGTCACTCACACAAAATACTTAACCTTGACTTTTCCCTTCTCGACTTCTTGCTTTCTTTGGAGGATCCGTCCGTTCAGCATTTAGAACTTTCTCCTTTTTCCCTCATCAAGAAAATACACACTTTTCTTTATGGAAAAACTGTCCTTTTGTTTGACTTTACAACCCTATTTATAAAGACTTTTCACACATCCAAGGGTCATTTTTGTGTCTTACACATGTCGTCTTAGCACGCACCGTGCTATGCTATCAATCCAAACTTGACACATTGCCTATTCGTTAGCAGCAATTTGACTTTACCTTGAGATGCACACCTTATCTTATTTGGAAGCTAAACTCTTAATTGTCTGACTGTCCCTGTTCTCTTCTCGAAGAAGCTACCATCATCTCTTTTCCCACAACAAGTTGTCATGTCGCTTGACAAGACGTTTACTTCCTTGCTTCAATCTCTTGGTTACCGATACTTCTTGCAGTATCCTACCAATGCCTCACTTAACACATTGTCTTTCTCGCCATCTATTCCTATCGCATTACTCACCTTCTTGGGATATAGTCTTTGACTAACGCTTTTCTCTTTGCGTCACTGGCTTTCTTTTGCATCCTTCCTTGCGGGATGTCTCCACACTTACCCAAACAACTTTTCAACAAGGTTTTCCCCCAATAAGACGTCTTTCTCGGATCAGGGCTTTACAGTTTGTGTGTGCACTTTCCTCATTAATTGAACTTCATTCATATAATATTTTAGTGATTTATATCTACAAATATGTTTTCTTTTCAATTATAATTATGTTATTCATCCCAAACATGACTTAATTATGTCTATTTACAGATTGTACTGAGAAACTAAAGAATGCTTTTTCTTTTTTTGTTGGTGAGATTTGGAGGGAAATGATAACGATTATATATGCTCTATTTGAAGGAAAGCCGACTGTGGAAGAAGTTAGAAATATGGTTCCTGAAGTTGTTCAAATTATAAAAGAGGCTGTCACGGTGTGTACGTCTATTGGATTTTGTGAATTATATGTACTTTACTTTAATTAAGTTCTTTTGGTAAAAATAAAAGCAAGAACAACTTGGTGTTCTTATCTTAATTTTCTTTTAATAATTAACAATAATTGTATAATTACATAGAGTTGGTGATCGCAAAAACTATTTTCACATTGTATGGTTTAAATTTGTTACATTAATTATTAGTTTTACTTAATTGTTAGAAAATCCTCCCAATATCTTTAGAGAAGGGTTCTTTAAAATTCTCCTTTTAAGGACTAGAATTTTCAGTACCACATTTTTAGTGACACAAGCATTACTTTTTCAGTAACATATTTCATCATAGTGTTGCAACACAAATGAGAAAGATACATCTAACACAAGAAGTGACTCAAAGAAATTTAAAGAAGAGGTTGGAAAAAGTGGAGACACATATTTTATAGTTTGAGAAATTAATTAGGAGAGTTGGTGTTTAGAGAGTTAGAATATGTGTTTGAATACTTTGACTATCTTAAAGTTATGGTAGTTACAACTTAGTTATCATTTACGGTTTGCATTATATTTATGCATTTTATAGTATGAATTTGGGTGTTTGATGGATTTCAAATTCAAATGTTTGTATTCATCTTAGAGTTAATGGTTAGTTTCTATTTTCGAGTTCAAGCTAATATCTGAATAGAACTATTATGTTTGATCTTGAGTGCGCTTCAATTCATAAAGAAGATAAAAGTCTAATGAAGTTATATTGAAAACATTTTTAGGGACATATTTTTACTTATAGCAACACATTTTTTACGCCATTGAAAGTGGTTTTTCTAATAGTGCTTCCATATCTCCTCACATTATCTTTCAAGAGATTTTTCCACAAAGTAGAATCTTGCTAGAGCTATAGCAAGGAAGATCTCGTGAAAAAGGAAGACTTCAAAGAGAAGGTTTCGCTATAGGTACATATCGACAATGGTATGGTGCTTAACCTTCTTTTAGTTATTTGTAGTTTTAATTCCTTCAAGAAATTAAAGAATGATGATTTCTTCGCTTCTGCTATTGTATCGAAGCGCCTAATCTCTTCAATTGGTAATATAGCAAACCTTTGGTTCTTGATTTGAATTAAAAAATGAAAAATTTAGAGAAAACACCTACTTTAGATATGATTTTACACAAATATCTCAAAATCTCATTAATTTTCTTAAACGAGTTTTCAAGATTTTTATTGATCATTTTATCATTTATATTAATTATAAATAATATTTATCGTTGGAAATATATATAATATAATACCATAATTATATTATATCACATTTATTATGTATCTAAAAACTTACCTATTTAATGTTTTAAATAAATAATATTTTTATTTTCATTTAATTGTAGGATATCATTTATTAGAGATCCAATTTAATTATAGTATAAAATGAGTCAATTATGGTAATAATATATTGAAGAACTTTCACAAAATTAATAAATTTCTCTTGATTGCACATCATCCGGCATCCTAATTTCACTAACTCCGTCCACCTTTCCAGCACCTTTCATCGATCACTTCACCTGTCCGATTTATCTTCTTTTCGATCTCCCTTTTTGTCCTATCTTTCTTATTTCGGTCATCTCCTTCAAGTTATCCGGTGAGTGCATATTTCTTTCATATTATTGATTATGTTTATGAAATTTTGACATATATAATTCTGGTTTAATTTTCCATATTTGAAGTTTCTGGTCAATAAAAATTATAGTGAATGAATTTTTCGGTCATCTTCTTCAACTAATTATTTCATGTTATTGATTTTGTTTCTTAAATTGTGAATTATAGTATACAATATATAATCAATGTATTTTCTCTTTCTTATTTAAATAGTACTATGCGGTTATTATTATATACAAGTGCATATTTAAAATATTTCTACGGTGTAATCATTATATATGCTTTCATATTTAGAATAATACATAAACAATGACACGTATATTTCTATTATTTCTTGTCAGATATGACCACAATTGCAGTATATTATGATGGTTTTTTCAATGATTTCAACAACTACAATAGTTATAGTGTTTCTGAAATATTAGTGAATGATCATATGTCTTTTCAAGACTTATACAATAATTTTCTATCCAAGTTAAGCAGTTATGTTGATATGGATAATATTGATATATACCTCTGTCGAGGTCCTATAGAATGCCTCAAGAAGAACTTGCGTATTATCAAAAAACACATACTGCATGCATAACATTATGAAATTAACAACGTGTAGGTAGGACATGCATCTTTTATCATATCATCCTAGTCTAGCCGCTTACTAAGTCGCTCAATTTGAGTTTAGCCTAACATATTTTCAAAGCAATGTTTAGAATGAAAATTGCATAACATAATATAATCCACAAGCACATGTCTTTATGGAACGTTTGCATTTTGTCGCATGTCATTTGGCCTATGCAACATGCCAGGACACTTTAAAGGTGCATGATGACTATATTCTCAGACTTCTTAGAGAGATCAATTGAGATTTTTATGGATGACTTTTTCAGTTTTGGGGATTCCTTTAAATAAAGTTTGAATAGTTTGGAATAAGTGTTAAAGAGATACGATGAGATAAGACTCGTTCTTAATTGGGAGAAGTGTCAATTCATGGTAACTGAGGGGATTGTGCTTGTGCATAAGATCTCTTACGTGGGACTTTAAGTGAACCCTGTGAAGATTGATATGGTGAGTAAATTGCCACCGCCTTTTGATTTGAAGCCATTAAGAAGCTTTTTTGGACATGTTGGGTTCTATTACAAATTTATCAAAAGGCTTTTCCAAAATCGCCAAACTTTTGAGCAACTTATTAAACGTCATCAACCCTATAACTTTGATGAGAAATGTCACCAGACATTCTAGACATTGAAAGATACGTTGATCTTAAAGTCTATCCTCATTACTCCTGATTGGTTGCAACCCTTTGAACTAATGTGCGATGTGAGTAATGTGCAGTAGGGGCCATGTTGGGTCAAAAGAAAGATAAAGTGACCCACCTGATATGCTATGTGAGTAAAACTTTTAATGAGCTCAAGAGAACTACACAACTATATAAAAGAAGTTACTTGTCGTAGTGTTTGTGATTAAAAAGTACAAGAGCTACATTGTCGGTTCCAAAGTCATGGTGCACTCTGATCATTCTGCGATCAAATACTTAATGGTGAAGAAAGTTACCAAGCCGTGGTTAATCAAATGAATTTTATTGTTCAGGAGTTTGACTTGGAGATTGTAGACTGCAAAGGTACTGAGAACCAAGTGGTGGATCACTTATCGCGTCTGAGCAGTGGGTCTTTCCAATGCAAGAAGAAGGAAATTGCACAATTGCTTCCCTGATGAGCAACTATTGCACGTTAAAGAGAGAGCTCTAGTATACGAACATAGTCAACTGTTTATTGTGTGATATGGCTGCAAGACTTCAAGAACCAGTAGAGAAAAAGATTATTTCATGAATGTAAATTCTATAGATGGGATGAGTCTTTTCTATATAAATTAGGGTCAGACCAGATATTAAGAGATGCATTCTTGAATGTGAAACAAATAAGATCCTCGCTAAGTGTCATGAAGCACCATATGTAGAACACTTTGGTAGGCATAATATGGCTACGAATGTCTTGTAGAGTGGTTATTTATGTCCCTCTCTTTCAAAATACGAGGAGCTTTGTGGTCAATTGTGATCGGTGTAGAGGTCAGAAAATATTTCCCGTCGCAACGAAATACCTCAAAGACTAATCTTGGAGATCGAACTCTTTGATGTCTGGGAGATTGATTTTATGGGGCCTTTTCCTTAATCTGATGCCATATCTACATCTTTTTGGTAACGAGCTATGTCCCAAAATGGGTTGAAGTTATCTCCGGTGTAAAGAACAATGCGATAAAAGTTAGTAAATCTTTGAAAAAGAACATTTACTCGCGAGTTGGGACACCTAAAGCCCTTATCAACGATGAAGGTTCTTACTTCATCAATCGCATCATTGCCAAATTGCTCTCGAAGTACAATATCAACCACAAAGTTGTCACCGCCTGCTATCCTCAGACAAATGATCAGGCAAAAGTATCCAACAGGGAAATCAAGAACATCTTAGAGAAAGTGGTAAATTCATCCCGCAAGGATTGGGTTGATCACCTAGATTCAATGTTATGGGCATATTGCACTGTGTACAGACACCAATTGGGATGTCCCCTTACACATTAGTCTTTGGGAAGGTCTGCCATTTACCACTTGAGTTGGAACATAAGGCATTGTGGACATGCAAAAAGTTAAACTTAAACTATCATGCCATAGGAGTGGCAAGGTTACTTTATGTCACGCCCTGCCCAAATGTCACTCCACATGACCAAATGAGGGTGTGGCACCTAGACATCTATTGTGTACTTCTCTGCGAGATGATGCACTAAGCACAAGGATAAACATAGCAGAGAAATAATTTACAACCTTTTTGAAATTCAATCTATCGACTAGTGCTTTTACATAGCACAACTTAACTTTAACTCCTAGGCGACAAACTCAAAAGGATAGCAATAAAGCAACAAAAATACTTAACTTCTTCTCTTTATTAACTTAACACTTACAAAGTTCATACATTACAAAATACAATTCGTAAAATTTACTTTGCATAAAATAAAACCAAGTTTGATCTTCGCATCATCCTTCTTCTTCCCACCAAGGTGCTTCTCCTCGCACCAAGATGTTCAAGAGTATAAGACTTCAATCTCACTCCTTTTTCCTATCCAACTCAAGGACATCGTTCGAGGTCTCATTTTCTTTGTTCACCGCTAAACACTGCTCCTTGTAGCGTGTACTTAGAGGCGTAAAGGTACAACTTCGTCCTTCGCCTCGATCGCCCAACCACCTCTCTTAGCGGACCGCTTTTACGGCTATCCTTTCCCTGATTTAGCCTTTAGCTCTTTGGCTCATCAGGTTTGGCCTTGCCAACTTAGATATTGCACTCGCCTTCCTACTAAGTTGAGGCCATCCGAGCTAAGGAGCAACAGACTTACCAACTTGTTTTTTAGACGCACGACGAGATGTCATGACTAGCATGCCATGTAAGACTACAGAGTAACTCTACCTTTCCTCCTTAACCAGGCTACAATACCTAAGGTCCATTCTTCACTTGGCTTCCATGTCTGAAAACCTAGAGAAGGAAAAACTTAAAACATAAGTCAAACAGACTTAGTGAGTGATGGGTTTGAAAAAATCTTTTTGAGGAAAACGCACAAAATAAACAAGATCAAACTACAACACATGAACCTTGACACATCAAACCATAAACAATTTAATCACTACTTCATCAAGCGTTACGAGCACCTGCATGCTAATACATCTCGTAAACAAGTTAATTACTAAGATTTGGGATTCTCCCTTCACCTAAACTTAGGATTCACACTCAACCAGTATCACACGAGTTACCTGGAATTTTCACTAGCGTCTCATTATATTCAAGCTTTCTCAAACCTGACACTACAAGAAATTAGACATATTATGACAGTTCATTGCATTCCAAATTGAAAGGAGGGAAGAAAAAACTGTCATAAATGTAAAAATTTGCAGAAAAAAATGTTGATTTTGGATTTCACTTTTTCATGACAGTTATTTGTTGTCATAAAAGGTAAAAACATTAAAATGTATTAAAATATTTTTTATTCAAATTTATTAAAATAAAAGTTACTTAAAATACATTTTAATAAAAAAAAACCACAAACCCTCACGCTCTTCCTTTCCTTTCCTTCAAACGCGAACAACCATTTGCTTACCTCAAACCCTCACACAACGCCGCTCCATTTCCTTCAAACACCGTCAGCCATTGGACGCAAGAACTCCACCCTCAACCTCGTCTGCAAACGCCGTCGACCATCTCCATTTGATATTAGAGGTCCAACTCCACCCTCAAGGACTCCAAATGCCAGCCATCAGAGGATCTTCGCATTCCGCTGGCCATTCAAGGATCCAATTGGCTACCCATCTGTAGTGTTCCTCGCTCGTCGTAGTCAGTGTTTCGTCAGGTTAGGTTTTTCTTCATTTTTCGGTTCTTTAGTTTTTTCCTCCCTGTTACAGTATGCATTGAAATACTTGCTTTCATTCATTTTGTTTTGTTTTAGATCTAAATTGGATTGGTTCATACATTTTCTGATAGATAAATTTTAAGTTCAAACGTTAGAAGTGTTCTCAATTATAGAAGAAAAGATATTTCTTCAATTTGAAATTTGGTGCATTTGTATTTTACGAACTGTGGGAAAAGTTTATACTGTTCTTGGTTAGATTCTCAAGGCTATTATGAAATGGAACCAGATGTAGCTCTCTTAGTTGCATCAATAATTTCTATATTTTCTTCTTTAAAAAAATGTAAATACCTCCAAGCTCAATTATAGAAGAAAAGATATTTCTTCAATTTGAAATTTGGTGCATTTGTATTTTACGAACTGTGGGAAAAGTTTATACTGTTCTTGGTTAGATTCTCAAGGCTATTATGAAATGGAACCAGATGTAGCTCTCTTAGTTGCATCAATAATTTCTATATTTTCTTCTTTAAAAAAATGTAAATACCTCCAAGGGTTTACCAAGTCGTTTTTATTTTGATAATTATGACATTGGTGGTCTTAATAGTCAATCAACCATGATACTCATTGCCATTCTAGGAGTTGTTGTGCCTAGATGTTGTTTCAAAATAAAATTCTATTCATTAGGTGAACCGAATTTGTAAAATATTTACATTAATGGGAAGATATAAACTGCTCTTTGAGTGTTGTGTTTGCAAAATTCTGAATATGAAGTATTCTTCTAAATTAGGCTTCCAGTTTAATTTGAAATTTTAAACTTGTGAGAGTCTCACAGTAGTTATGGTAGATTATTTCAGTTTTAGATTAATTACCAGATTCTCTTTTAAATATCATATCAGGTTGGCGGTCTCATTGCAATGTTGGTATTTTTCTACTTCTTATCACAAGGGTGGGCCATGGCCACACATTTTCCTTCTATATCCTTTGAAAGTTCAATTGGAACTGTATTTTCATGTATGAAAGCAAGTGGCTGTGATTATTTGTTGCGATCTTTAGGTTCTTTTTCTTTTTTTCTTACTTCAAAGGGTCCTCTACTTCTCCTTCTCTTTCACATTATGTCGATGATTATGATATTGTATTTGAAGTTAGTTTGAGTAGTGTGGAATCTATCATTATTGATAACACTTGTGCAAAGGATTCTTTTGGTGATGGTGTTACTTCAAGAAAGTGATAAAAAAATTCCTCATTCTCTTCTTTCATTAGAGCCTTGCAAATTTGTGTCTCTTTGAAGCTTGGGGTCTCGAAACGAAATTCTGTAAGGCAATTTTTGTTGATGTTTGATTGTTCTATTGAGTTTACAGTTTGGGTTCAATGATTCCCACTTGATGATTTGATGCTCATTTTTGCTTTTCTCCCTGATGGTTTTACATTTCCTATTACGTTGAGATTCATATCTTTTATTATTATTTTTTTATTTTTGTTATTTTATGTCCAAAGCCTTGCTTCTGAGGTGTTTTCTTTTACTTGGTTTTCAAAGTACTTTTTATGTGGAGATTAATCTTTTATACTCACTCTCTTTGTTAGATTCTTTTTTTTTTAGTTTGCAAGTGTTTTTCCACAGTGGAAGTTTCTATTGTATATTTTTTTTCTTCCTTTGTTGTGGTTAACTTTTGTAAAACATTTACAATTTTGTACGGTGTACACTGATAGGTAAGAGGAGTGTTGTGTTTGTATTTGATAAGTCCAAACTGAAATTTAGAAATTTCTAAACAAAATAACACAAGTATCTATATTTGACCCATATGATGCAAATACTAAGAAGCTTGGAAGAGGATTCATGACTCATGAGATGTTCTTTTGACATATTTACTTGCTTCTTTTTAAAATAATTATGAGGGTTTATTAAGAACTTTGAAAAGGAGGAGTTGTTTCACTTATACATCTTTTTCTTTTTCTTTTTATTGATCAGATTTTCTATTCACTATCTTGTTACTCTCTTTGGCATTTGCTTTGTACTGTGGCCTTTGTTTCACTTCTAGATATTATTTCCACTCAATTCCACCTCTCTTGGAAAATCCATCATTTTATAAAGTGATCAAATTAAATCTTTTGTGTTCATCTAGGTTAAATAATTATCTTATCCCTTAATTTTGGTTAAATGTACTAGACTATTTATGTGATCATGTATTTGTATGTTTTTTGTTTTTTGGCCACTCATCTCAAGTTCTTAATTGGCTATTGTGTCCTTGTTTGTGTTATATCTGTTGAAAAGTTATTATCATATTTTGTTTCTAATGCCATATTCAATAATTTTTTGTGTCATTGTTCATATTCTCTTTCGTTAGATGCGTGTAGTAATGACACAAAGATCTACAAAATTGGAAAGATGGGGCTGCAATCGCATACTTCTTTCAATGAATTTGATAGGTTAGTTTGTTACATGAGTTGAATAGTTATGTTGTTTTAGATGAGTGAAACGTAAATGCAAACAAGTCTTGTATAGGTGGTGATCCCTTCGGATCTGAATTTTTTTCGCTTTTAGTTACAAGGAACTTGGCAAATTAATGGTATCATAGTTCTAGATGATACTACTTATGTTGTAAGTCTCTTTATTTGATTAAAAGAGAGTGGAAAATAAGAGGATTTTGAGCAATTGTAATGTTCATCTTGATAGAATGTCAGTAAAAACTTTAAATATTTGTATATAAATGGAGTTTTTGTTGGAAGAAGAATGCATTGGACTCTATGTTTGCTTTGTTATCTTGTCAAGAATTGAAACTTCATATCTTCCATTTATCTTTACCTATTTCTCTTTGAAATTCTGTGATGTTGGGATTTCTTATGGATCTAAATGAATTGCCTTGATGATTGATTCAATGGTTTGCATTTCAAACAATATTTTTATGCTTGGAATGTGTGAAGAAGCTAAGGTTTATAGAGTTTGAGCCCACTTTGGAATTGTGTTGTTGGATAGAAAAACAGATTCATATAGTGGTTAGAAGTGGTTGAACTCCTTGATATTAGTTTAAATGACTTCAAACTAATAATTGGGTGAAGTAGATTCAATTTATCTCTCCTTTTAACTAGGACTGTAATTGGTACCTTATGTTGGCATTACAAAGGGTTATATTCTTATATTGATGTGTAGAGTCATATTCTAAAATTTCATTTTGTTTTCTTACTAGGTTTTGCAATAATCCATTGGAGTAGTGAAGCCATATTGGAGAAAATAATTCATTTATGGGCCTTTTTGTAAGTTTGGTAGCAAAATTTTGGTTGAAATGTACTTATTTAAAGAGCTTGTTGGTACCAAAACATGTATGTTCATTCTATCATTGTACAAACCCTTTACCAACAACTGTACAAATATTACAAAGTGTATGTTAACGTATATATATTAAAGCATTGACGGTTTGTTTCCAAATGGGTGTGTTATATAGTACTTTATGCTTGAATTGGTCTGTGTAATGGCAGGGCGGCAAGAAAAACAGGGACTGAAAAAAAGGTAGGGCAAGAAACAAATGTAATAATGAAGGGAGTATATGACATTTGAATTATTTTTTTTAAAAAAACCTGTCATGGAAAAGGTAAATGCTACATGAAATGATGACAATTAGTCATTGTTATAAAATATAAATAATGACATTTATTATCTCTAAATAATACTAGATATGCGACATTTATTTTGTCATAAAATATAAATAATGACAATTATTATCTCACATTAATAAGAGATACGTGACATTTATTTTTTGTTATGAAAAACACCTATTGTGGCAATTTTTTCAAACTGTCATAATAGACTTTCCATGACTGCTGGAATAATGATTGAAAATAACTGTCACGAATTTTAAATTCAACCAACGTCTTGTCACCATCTCGCTTAGATATGGGATTCTCCCCTCGCCAAGAACTGAAATTCACATTCAACTAGCATCACACGAGTTACCTGAAACTTCTACCAATGTCCAGCATCCAGAATGCATCACAACTCGCCCCGATATGGTATTATCTCCTCGTTAGACCTGGAATTCACATTCGTCTAGTGTCATGTGAGTTACCTAGGATTTCCACCAGCATCTTATGATAGATCTCATCTTTCCACGTTATACAATTGTCACAACCAATAAACAGAAAGGTTAGCTTCCCAACTTACTTTCCTTACAAATATCACAATAGTAAAAAGATCATGCAATAGGCATCAATGAAAGAATACTTTCAGACAATCATCAGTAGAATACCTTTTTTACATAACAAGTTTACAACACAACATCATCTATTTATAGAAATCATTCATAAAACATTTATTCATGTAATGCCTTGAAAAATAAGATAATTTTGGAGTTAATTATCTTAGTTTTGTTTAATTAGATTTAATTTATTGGGGGTTATTTTGAATTCATTCAATGAGAATTATTTGATTTTTGTGAAAATTGAAATTAATTAAATATTTGTTGGATGAATATTTAATTAATTTAATTTAGAGGTTTTGACATGTGCTGTTTGTTGAGATTTTGATTAAATGGTAGGTTCAGAGGATTAAGTTGTAGATTTTTGTGTGTTGTTGAACTTAAATTAAATAATTATGGATGTTATTTAATTAAATTGTAGAGTGGAAAGTTTGTTGGAGATTTGATAATTATATGTATATGTGGAAATATATATATATATATATATATATATATATATATATATATATATATATATAATTATTATGGGAAAGAAAAAGATAATTATATTTGTGGAAATATAATTATTTAAGGAAAAAATAATTTTATTTTAGAGAAAAGATATTTTTAAGGGAAAAAAAAGAAAAATAATTATATTTTGGGTAAATATAATTATTTATAAAAGGATATTTATTTTTGAGAAAGATAAATAATAATTAACTATTGTGGAAGATAATTAATTATTTTGGAGAAAGATAAATAATAATTAATTATTGTGGAAGATAATTAATTATTTTGAAGGAAGATAAATAATAATTAATTATTGTGGAAGATAATTAATTATTTTGGAGAAAGATAAATAATAATTTAATTATTATGGAAGATAATTAATTATTTTTAATAAAGATAAATAATAATTAATTATTTGGAAGAAAGATAAATAATAATTAATTATTGTGGAAGATAATTAATTATTTTGGAGGAAGATAAATAATAATTAATTATTGTGGAAGATAATTAATTATTTTGGAGAAAGATAAAGAATAATTAATTATTGTGGAAGATAATTAATTATTTTGGGAAAAGATAAATAATAATTAATTATTATGGAAGATAATTAATTATTTTGGGAAAAGATAATATGAATAAAGATATATGTATATTTTGGTATTATATATATATCCTAAAAGGAAAAAGAAATAATAATAATAAATATTATTGTTATTATTTAGGTTTATAAATAACATTTGAATGCTTAAGTTGAAAAGAAAAGGAAAAAGAGAAAGGTTCTTCATCTTCTTCACTAAGATAACCTTCTGCCGCCGCCGCCTCACTAGTTTTAGTTATGATTGGTTCCTTTGGCAAATCTAGAAGAATTGATGAATTTTCTCATCAAGGTTTAGACAATTTTTCAACCTCTATTTGATTAAGTTTGGATTTGCTTTAATTGGGAAATTACTGTCAGCAAAGAAATATTTTTAGCTAATCTCCAAGTAAGAGATTCTACTACTATACCTTCAAACTGAATTTAAGAGACTGTATGTATTTACGATTATGCATTGATGGTAGCTAAGATGCATAATGTGATGCTATAGATTATGATTGATATTGTGTTGATGATTATTGATATTATAATTGATGATGATGACTGATATTATGATTGACGATGATGACTGATATGTTTATGATGTTTATAATACATGATATATTAATCACATGAATAAGGACGTTATGATTAATATTCATGTCATGTTATGATGTTTATGATGATGTTACATGCTTTGGATTGTGGTGTGTCTGTTAAGCTTTTTACCCCACCTTTATTGTGATTCTATCTATGGAGTCACTTGCACGACTAAAGGTGTTCCTACGGGATCACTCGCACGATTTAGGGGTGTACCTACGGATCACATGCACGGCTAGGGGACAGTTATATTGTGTATACAGGGTCACTCGCACGACTAGGGGTGTTCCGACGGGACCACTCGCACGATTAGAGGTGTACATTTGTATTACATATATGTTTATGGAGTGTGTACCTACGACCACTCGCACAACTAGGGGTGTTCCCACGGGATCACTCGCACGATTTATAGGTGTTCGTAAGGTCTCACTCACTCAGGTATGCTCCATTGGACACACGACGTTATGATTATGTTTCTAACGGAAAGTGAATAGATCACCTAGCGGGACTAGTAGTGGGTTCCTTACTGAGTATATTTATATATTCACTCTTTCCTATGTTTAATATTTTAGGCTAAGGTAAAGAACTTAAGAAGTTGGCGAGCAACAATGAGGGATTCGTGGCATGCCATATGGGGACACAGTTCAGCTTCCGCACTCATTCATATGTCTTTCAGTCTTTTTAAATTTTAACAATTTTACTTAAAGATTTTATCCTATTTATTTTTTTTTAGTTCTTTAAAATTGTTAGAACCCGCGGGTCACGTTTTCAAATTATTTTTGTTAATTTTGATAATCTTATGTTTTTGTGAACGTCTTGATATTAATTTTATAAAGATTTTAGTTATCCCCTTTTAAAAAAATGTGTCTTTTGATGTTTATCTTTTGAGTAATGACCTTAACTTAGTTTAAAAGTTCGGGTCGTTACAACTCATAACTCGTATTCAAACATAGAAAATATTTAACCGTAAATAACAACTTAGAAATCACATTAAAATCTTGTTTTATCACCCACAAACATTTATTCATTGGTAAGGATCACTCACGAAAAAACTTAACCTTAACTCCTTCCTTCTCTGCTTTTGGATTCCTCTTCACACCTAGCTGTTCTCTCAATTGACCGTTCAACACTAAGGACTTCCCCTTGACATGTTTGTCTGAGAATTCTAACAATTACGAACAATAATCCCGTTGTACTCTGGTTCTATTTATAGTGATCTTCTACATCCAAGGGTCACTTCCACACTTTACATATGTCACCTAACTTAATTCGTCACACCAAGCAGCCAACCCAAACTCGACATGTAGGCTAACCTTCAGTGGCAATTGGACATTCTCTTGGGACGCACACCTTATCTCCTTAGGAAGCCAAACTCTTTAATCGCCTAACCCTCTTATCTTCTCGGGAAGCAACAAATATTTACTTCTCTCGACGAGTTGTTAGGTCATCTCGACAAGACACTTACTTCCTCGCCTCACTTTTTTAGTCGTAGACACTTCTTCTCACATTAAATGCCTAACTCTTAGTGTTCAACACGTGCTTCTTTCTCTCTAGCTATTATTATCATGTTGCTTGTCTTCTCATGATAAAACTTGACTTAAGCATTTCTTTTCACATTGTCATTCCCTTTCTAGATCTTTACTCGTAGGATGTCTTATAGTCACCCGGAATAACTTTCCAGCAAGGATCTTCTTTGGTAAAACTTCCTTTCTTTCCAGCAAGGATCTTCTTCAGTAAAACTTCCTTTCTTCATATCAGAGCCTCACACTTTAGTTGCATGAGCTCCAAGAGTGGTGTTTTCAATTTGGGTTTGTCTCTAGGAAAGCTTCATTCGTGATGGTCTGGACCGTTTGTGGTTAGAGAGGTCTTCTCGAATGGTGCTATAGAGATCGCATCGTTGGATGGATGTAACACGTTTAAGATTAATAGGCCAAGACTCAAGGTGTATTATGTGGATGAGGATCACATCAAAGTCTCGATGGACTTAAGTAAAACGCCTTCATTTACATTCTCTTAACACGTTGATGCGTTTGTACAGTTTATTGCACATAAATTGTAGTGCGAACGTATCATTTTATGCATCATTTCTAATTGCTTAATTTTTCATTTTTTTTCATTCTATTATTTTTCTTTTCTTCTTTTTGTTTATTCTTTTATCTCTCTCTTTATTGATGTCTAGTTAGCTTATTTGGTTCTTGCGAGGAAAACAAAAAGGGGATCAATTTTGTGCAAGCGTTAGAACACAACTTGTTAGAAGGCACGCGAAGCACAATTAGGGGATAAGACCACTTAGTGTCCCGCTTAAAATTTAGTATTGCTTAGGAAGTTGTACCTCGTAAGTAGAAATCAAAGTGGTGCACTAAATGCAATGATCATTTCCACTTTCAAAGGATCGCACCACCAACATCCTAGATCACATTTAATGACCTGCTCCCTTATGATTACATAGTCGACGCTCGTCGCATATAAATAGCAAAGAGAAACACTAAATTTGCCTCATTTGCATCCTAAAGAGCTATCACAAATTATTTGCTCTCTCCCTATGTTTATCATCCTCGCCGGAAAACTCAAAGCCTTTTGCCGAAAAACTCAAACCTTCAACCCAATCTCCATGGCTAAACAATAGAAAACTAACTTTGAAACCCCTAAGGCTTCCAAATTATTCAAGAGGGAGGAGAATTCTTCAACCACACCGTTGGCGAAGAAGAAACTCACCGAAAAACTTATCTCATCCACCACAAACCTCATTCATCTTCCCTGTAGAGTACTAGACCTAAAGGGTCTACGAGGAAGATCGTTGCCAAGCCCAAACCATTAGAGAACCCCTCAACAATATACCATGATAAACTTGTTTCAAAGTAAACCCAACGTCCATTAGGTAAAACTAAAGCATAAATCGTATTTGCAAGCGATTTGTGGAGAGAGGAGAAAAATATTTCTAAAGGGTTAAGCGATTTGGAGAGAGTAAGAAAGGATGGGGGAGAGACTGTGAACTAACTTGTCCCAAGCTACACCCACCTGAAGCATGAAAAGGGAAAGGTGTTGGTGGGTGTAAGTTTGCCTATTCAAGCACCCATCGTAGAGATTGTCGTTGAAGAAGAAGATGGGGAGGTCCTGATGGTCTTTCTAAAGGAAAGAGAGGAAAATGAGAGGAAGAAGAGAGGAAGAAAGAAGAGGAGAGGGAGAAAAGGATAAGAGAAGATGAAGAAAGAAGAAAGAGGGAGCACGCAGATAAAGCACGAATGATGGAAGAAAGAAGGAAAATGAGGCAAAAAGGGAAAGAGAGGAAGGACTGAATGATAAGGTCACTCGTTTCCGCCAGAAGATTTTAGAGAAGTCAAAGTATGTTGGATCCTTGGCGAAGATAATAGAGAAGTTGGTGAAGATTCACATCACTAAGAAAAAAAGGAGGAGGAAAATAAAGAAAAGCTTGCATCACTGGTCAAACAAATTAAGAAGTTGTCGATAAAAAACAAGGTCGTGGAAGATCAAGAAGTTGAGTACCTTAAGGTGTTGGCAGAGGAATTGGATGAAGAGTTGGAGACAATGAGCTCGCTTAAAAAGAGGTTATTGCTTGAAGAGCCGAGTATGAGAACCGTTGCAACAAAAACCAAGAAAATTAAAGTGGGGCCATCCAGACTTGAGGAGACCTAATGAGGCGAAAAAAAAGGATCCCAAGGAATAGACAAGCTAATTAAAGTTGAAAAGGGATTATTTCCATTTAATGAGGCCCTTTCAGGCTTTATCTTCTTGCTAATCAAGGCGTTCGGGTGGAAGAAGTTTTTCACCAAGGAGACCAAGGTCATACTGGATGTGGTCAATAAGTTCTATCATGTGAAGTACCATCTAGTTGATCAGTACGTTAGATTGAAGGCAAGAAAATCTACTTCAGCTCCAATGAGATTAATGAATTGTATGATCTGTCCAATGATGCGGACAACCCTAGCCATGAGATTATCACTAAACCCACGAAGGGGACCATCAGGGAAGTGTTAAAGACCATCGCCTTGCCTGGCACGAATGGGAAATCCCACCAAATGGGAGATATCAGTTATATCCATACCAACTAACCATTGAAGAAAGTGTGTGATTATTCTTTAAAAAAAAGTAGATACTCCCAACACAACATGAAAGTACAATTTCATTAGACTATGTGATGATCTTGGACTGGATCCAAGGGGCTATCCTTGCCTAGATGGATATTTCAAAGGGAACCAAATACTTTCCTTCCATGGTAGAGAAACTCTATTTGAAGCATATCCCCTCCTTCACCATACTGTCTTAAAGAAAAATTTCAAGTGGGGTCTGCAATTAGACGGCGTTCGATAGAGCCATCATGTTTCATCAAAATGAGGAAGAGGAGCGTCGCCTGAAAAGACTAGGCCAAGAGAATGAGCTTATGGGGATAGAAGAAGAAGACGACTTGCCTCCACTACTGCCACTGAAAAGAACAATCACATCAACTTCCACTCAACCTGTAAAGAAATCAGAAGTTGATACAATGAAAGAAGGTAGTCTAGAGAATCCCGCCCGATGATGACCGCATCTCCTTGCCTTGTTACTTCAAAGACCTAACCCATTCTCCCAAAAAATAATATTCCTCCCTCTACATCCAACAATAACCAAACTTTGTCTTTACTACTTCCTTTGCTTCAAACCAATTTGTGTATCTCCCCAAGAGAACCCTAAATTGTTTATCTATCCCAAAACCACCCCCCAGTCATTGTATTCCAACTCCTCACTCCTTCCAAATGACACCTTTACCCCTCTCCCAGGCGACGAAACTCTGTATCGCCCATCCTTAATTTTCCCTCTCATCAATTGCCCAAAAATAAAGACCTACCATGCCCTAACCTCAATGAGCCTTTACTTGATCCAAAGGTCGTTTAGTAAAAAGGATCCCCCTTCTTGCGGAGGAAGCCAAAGGAAAAATCCCTATTATTATCTTATCTGAAAGGGAGCGACAAGAAATGACGCGACAACTGTGAATAAGCCGCAAGAAAAGGAGACATGAGTTAATGTTGATGACCCACTCTCCAAGCGAAACAAACTAACCTTGGTGTAGTTGGTGAGACAAGCTCATCCGCGCTGTAAGACAAAGATCCAAAAGAGTCATTTGCGGAGAGTGATGACGATGATCTTTATTGCTTCATTGGAGCAATCGATTGTAAGCCTACTTTTGATTATTTTGAACAAGTCCTAGATGGGTAAGCGATCCATAGCGCAGATCATGACATGATGACAATATGATGTAAAAAGTGCAAGCTGAGAACGTCGAGCTCAAACAATTAGTAACCAAACAATAAGATCTGTTGGCAAAGGTTGCGGCGAACCAAGAATAGTTATCATTAGTAGTCTCCAACCTCAGTTCCCAGATCATGATGCAGTCTAAAATGATGTGACAGATGGGAGCACGACGTGACATGCAATTCAGAGCTTCAATGGAGTATACTCATGCAGTGTTTGTCCAACGCGTGCCTTCGCTTGTCATCCTACAGAGTCAGAAGCACCTTACCCACCACTTCAACTAGCAAATATTAGCGATTCTGACCCTTGCTAAGAACATTAAATTTGGGGCCTACCCTTTTTGTAATTTTTTTCGCCTTTTGTACATCTGTTCTTTTGTAATCATGTATGCCTTTTCTTGATCAATGCTATACATGTACAAAGTTTCTTCCACTTATGCGTTATACTTTTCTTATCACTTGCTTTCATTCTTGCATTCTCCATATTCTATTTTTTGTTGTTTCACAAATATAACTTCTATGATAATACTCATGCAAATTCTAAATCGACTAGTATTTGATGATGAAATTTTCCTTAGTGAAACATACTTAGTAAATATTTATGGTAACCTATAGGTGAGCAAGCTGACCTCAAACAAATAGTTCATCTTATCATTTACTATTTTCGCAATGTGGACCTTGCTGCATTCTAAATTTGGGGGTGTGCGAGGTTTTGTGTGTGTGTGTGTGTGTGTGTGCGTGTGCGTGTGCGTGTGCGTGTGCGTGTGCGTGTACGTGTGCGTGTGCGTGTGTGTGTGTGTGTGTAAATTTTTCGTTGTTTGTAAATTGAAGGAACCTAAATTTTTCGAAAACAATAGCTGTTACTAAAATTGAAAATAAGATTTTCTGAAAAATGAACGAGGGTATTTTGAGAATTAAGCTTGCCATATCTAAAATCTAGAAATATTTTTGCAAGTGAAGAGTAGGCGAGGAAAGTATGAGACGTTCAGAATGCGAGATGAATTTGAAGCACATTTGAGAAGTTTAGTGGAGCTTGCGAAAAAGATGAATTTTTAAAATTATGAAATGATGCTTGAGGACAAGCATTTTTTCAAATTTGGGGTGTGATTACTTGTAGAAATACAAGATATTGTAGCCTTTTATGTAAAATAATGAAGCCTTAATGCATAAAATTGGAAGAAAACGTGGAAACAAAGTAGAAGAATTGATCAAGTTGTGCATCACGAACTACAAAAGAACTTTATCCCTATTTATCACATTTTATTTGCTTTATCACAGGATTTTAGGCAAAAAAGAAGAAGAACCTAGTGATAGAATGACAGGTGAGGAGATGCGCGAAACCAGCAAGGCGACATTCATAACAAGCTAGGTGGTCTGAAGCACTAGTAGACAAAAATGGTTGGCGTGAATGTCAGGAAAATGACAAAAGAATGTCCTGTCACATCAACCCTTGCCTATAAATGAGGCGTTTACTTCAGTAACAAGTGTGTGAATTGGATCTCGAAGAGCAAGCTCATACTTCCTTCTTAAAGTTTTACATGAGAGTCTAGAACAAGAGAGAGAGAGATTTCCCATACCATTTCCCCTCATCAGAACAGGCAAAAATCAAAGCAAAGGAGTATGAGAAATCATATTCCGAGGCTTGATTCATTTCTTTGTATTTCATTTTATATTTCATTTGTGTTAATTTGTAATATTGACTCTATGGCTCAGAGGTCTAAAGTTATAGTTAAAATATTAATACATTTCTTCTATCATTCTCCCATATCTCTTTGGACTTACCACTTACATCTCATTTAATTAGTTAGTATTGAACAATGTAATGTGTTATCAATATTATAGAATCTTGATGTATGTATTATAAGTACTGCTTAGCTTATCAAAAATATTCCAATGGAGAGGAGAAGTGGAGAAAGGACTGGCAGACTGGGAAGAATCAAATAAAGAACTTTCGGATGTGTTGCTTTATCTCAATTAAATATATTGGTTGAACTTGCCCCCTCACAAGAATAAAACAAAAAACATCAATGAAAGTTTGTTGGTGGGTATAATTTGAGAAAAACACAACCATAATGAAATTTGGGAAAATTGGTGAAAACATAATGTGTATAATAGCTATATGAATATGATGTATTTGTTTTATATGAAATTATATTTCAAGTATATCGTATATGGATCCTTACACCCAAAATTATGTTGTAATTTATATCAAACTAACAAACAACAAAATTTTAGTGGAAAGGAGCACCATGATAGAATTAATTCTATGAGTCATTTATATCAAACTAACAAACAAAAAAAATCATGTTCTTTATATATATTACAATCTTTTATACACATAACCTACTAATTCTGTTTTGAGTAATAAGAACACAGCAACATAAACAACAACTATGTCCCCTGATTTTCATCTAGTACTATGCCCCTATTTCTAAACTTATTTGAGGCAGCCCTTGAGACCTTTAATTCTGTACAAATCTCATATCAAAACAGAAGTATATCCTATTTAATTATTTTCAATCTCTTTAACTGAATCCAGAAACTACCATGATCAATCAGTCAAGATGTGAGCAAGAAAAAAAAGTTAATCAAGAATTTGTTAATATGGAGACTAAGTCTAAAACTCCATTGTCAAGTTCTTCAATTGAAAATTAAGAAGATGAAGCAGAAGTAGAAGCATACAGATACATTTTGACATTTTGATCAATAAATAACTGTCAAAGAAAAGTGGAATCCGAAAACAAAACACGATTTTGACATTTTATGACTTTTTTTTTCTTCTCTTGTTTCAATTTGGATTATAATGAAATGTTATAGTAAGTCATTTTTCTTGTAGCGATAGAAATATCGTTTCATACCAAAGAAAGCATAAAGGGTGATAACGTACTCTTGACTCTTGAGGTGAGTGCAAATGGATACTAATACAATTACGTAGGGTTGACCAATATCGTAAACAATTGTCAAACAAAGGAACGAGGGGGAGATGAGGATCAAGAAAAATGTAGTGGATGGAAGGAATTAATTTGTCTGTTTAATTTGTGCCAGTCAACAATAACATACTATTTTTTTAACCATTTTATGGCCTCTTATATATATTTTAGGTTAAAATATTATTTTGGTTAATGTATTTTGAATTTGTTCAATTTGAGTATCTCTAGTTTCAAATCACTACAAGTACAAGAAAAATGACATACTGTGACATTTCATTACAACCAAAATTGAAAGGGAAGAAGGAAAAAATGTCATAAAATGTTAAAATTCGCGTTTTTGGTAGGACAAAATGTTGTTTTCGGATTCTAATTTTCGATGACAGCTATTTATTATCATAAAAGGTAGAAATATTAAATAATTTATTAAAATAAAATATATTTAAATTTATTAAAATAATATTCTCCAAACCCCATGGAAACCTTTCTCAAAGTCTCCAAATCCTTTCTCAAACGCCACCATCAGAACTCCTTGCCCACCGTCCTAGACCTCCTCGGCCTCCGTCGGAAAGTAAGGTTGTTTTCCGACCTTGAGTCTCTCCAGCCTGCATTGAGGAATCTATTTCCATCTTCATCAAGAATGAGCGTCACTTCGTCCGCAATTACGACTGTTTCGGGCTTCCAATCTTTGTCGCTTGATGTCGTCGCTAGACTAGACTCTATTGCTTGGATTCTTAAAGGTGCGATTTTTGTCTGTATTTCTTCGATTTTCTTCACAATTGGTTTGAACTTTTTGTCCTTTGTGGCGCTCGTCTCTTTCGTCGGCAACTATTATAGTGTCTACCAAGCCAACAATGGCTCTCCACAGGTTTTTCCCCCAAACTTAGCTTCTTAATTTATAAACCCTCTCTTCTCTTTTTTATTTCTTCTTCCTTTCCCCCACATGATTTAGGTTGTGCTGTCCTGTGGGTTGTGCTGAATCATCGTAGATCAAAGTAGACAGTGAGGTTCACTTCTTCGCTTCTCTTGTTTTTTTTTTTTTTTCTTTTGCTCCAACATACTTGACTGAAACCCAACTTGACGGAAACCAGATAATATCATCTCAAAATCCAATTTAGGGGATTAGGCTTTAAGGGAGGTAAGTAATATTGTTGTGGTTTAAGTCTTGAGTGAGCTCAATATGTGAAGGTCCTAGTACCTTTAATTACTTCGAGTTTCTTATGGGTTTTTCTCTATTTTACCACGGATTCTTTGAAATGTTGAGGATTAATTGAGTGGAAAACAAGGGATTCAATGAGAATAAAAACTGTACAGAAATCACTTAGATGCTTGATGCTTTTGTACCATTAAAGGGAAAATTAAACCGATAATACTCATTCCGTATACGCATTCAATATCTATATCTCTCTTTTTTTTTCTTCAAAATTTCAATCTTCCTTTTTATTCACTTCGGGGTCTATAAGCTCAGCCTCAACACATTTTGGTTCTTGAACTCTGTGTCTTGTGATGGGAGAGCTATGTCTTGGTTCTTAAGAATTCGTTTAGTTGAATTGGAAGATACATGAAAGAGTTGTTTACTATTGAGTTGTGTTTTTCATCTCGCAAAAAAGTTGAAGTTCTGTTATTATCTTTTCCATCTTCTCACACTACTACCAAAAAGTGGGCAGTTATTAGTTTATTACTCATTTTTATATGATTTAGTATATAAAATGTTGTGATTTCTTAATCAACAATATGACTTCGAGGGATGAATTTTGTTAATGTATTGAAGTAGGAGAAATTTTATGTGATAAGGTATGTACAATCTTTGAATCATTTGTTGTTTGTTCTTCTACCTTTATTCTTTTTGCTTTTCTTTGAAGATTTTTCTTAGGGGATCCTTTTTAGTTCATTATGTTAAGTTAGATCAAATGTCTTGGTAAGGTCATAAGTTGTGGAGGATTACATCTTGGAGTCTCTTTCTTTGGTGGGATTCCTTTTTGTGGGCTTGACTTTTTGATGGGATTCCAATTGGTTGATGTGTTGTAGCTTGATACACTACTACAGAAATTGGATTACTTGACATTAATACAATGTCAAGTAAACCTTTACTTGACGTTTTTAAAAGCATCAAGTAATCGACTGTCAAGTATAGTCAGATTACTTGACACTAAAAAACCATCAAATATACCTTTACTTGATATTCAAAATACGTCAAGTATACCTTTACTAGACACTAATAAATCGTCGAGTTACGTTTACTTGACACTGTATTGATGTCAAGTAATCTACCGTCAAGATCGCATATTTGACACTATTTACACATCAAGTAAAATTGTATATTTGACACTAAAAAACCGTTAAGTAAAATATTATATTTGATTCAAGTAAGATCGCATACTTGACACTATTTACACGTCAAGTAAAATTGTATAGTTGACACTAAAAAATCGTCATGTATATTGTTTATTAATATATTAAATATACAAATTTTCTATTTTCTGTTTCCTGCATTAGGTACATTCCTTTCCGACCAGTAGTTACACAACAAAAAAATGACAAATAAACTAGTAAACCAACAATAATTTCATTCTTCTCAACAATGTCATCAACAATTACAGAATTTCAATCCAAATATAACCAACTAAAATCTCCTGTATGTAACATATTTCAAAACCAACAATAATAATAGCTATCTTATATGACCAAAAACATGTGTTGTATACCTTGCATCTATTACCTCATGTATTTAAGTATAATGGCTATGAATAAAACATTTACACAAAAAAGGTTATGGGCGTTCTCATATGTTAGCCATTTACAAAATTAAGATCATATCTAGGTGTCTATCATATATACTGAGCTAAAATTCAGCCCACTCCACTCAAACTTCATCCAATTCAAGCTGTGAGTATGAGTTTCTCGTATCAATCTGTAGAACATAAAAAGTCGAGTATACATTTTGTTAAAAAAAAGTCACATATTATACTACTTAGAACATTAACCAGCCCTTTTGGGCATTAAAATCTAAACAAACAAGTCTCCACTTCATTATGTATTTCCTATAAATTGATTTCCAAGCTAAATCTTAAGAATTTCTAACATCTGTAGATGACACAACACACCCTAAGTGATAACCAAAAAGGAACGAACATAAGAAATACTTTTGAGATGTCGGGACCTCTATTAATAGAAACAATATACACCTTCTCAAGACAAGCAAAAGCAACTTCTCGAAATTTCTTTGCTTTCTTGGAGCAAGAGGAAGATATCAGGTTTACAATGGCATTGGGCATGGTAGGATTTGTAGTAGAAATTAATTTGTGGCAAGCAGTTGAAATAGCACCAAGTGCATCCAAGATGGTTTATTTTCCCTGTCACAGCAAGAAACAAAAAACAGTCAAGGGTGAACCTAATTAACCCCCGTTATTATTAGCTCATATTTTTTTTTCCATTATTCTATTAAAATACCAAAACCCTCTTAATCCTACTCTGCACAATGAAGTAATTTCTTGCTATGTTTGTCAAAAGCAAAAAATATCCTAGAACTTTAAATTTTCATCATTAGTTTTCTTCAAGATTGGACCTATTCCTAAAAATCAAACATATTTTTTTTTTGCATAATAAAGTAAAATCGTATAAATGTGCCTCCCATATATGACAAGAAACTTCTTTCATAAGAGACTAGGGTAGTACTTGATGATAAGAAGATATGGACTCCCTCAAAACTTCACAAAGTTTGGACATTGCTTGTGCAGACTGCAAGATAGAAGTAGAAAGAAAAAGGGAGAAGATAAAACATCAAATAATAAAAAACAAAAGAGTTACCGTTGAAAAGAATATTACTTACTTTCTTTTTACTGCTCCATGACGATGCTGTAACTTCATTGCATATGAGAGAGACAATTTCTCCCAGATATAATTGAAGAGTAATACGTCCACCACTAGTATTTTCTTCCCACAATTCCTTAAATAACCCAGAAACATGCTTATCATCTTCAAATCTACATAAGAAAAGAAATTATCATAAACTAACATTTTCAATCCCAAAGAAAATAAAACCTAAATGATTACAGGAATGATGAACCCATCAATTTGACTTGATATATTATAGAAAATTAAGGTTTTCCTTATATATTAGCAAATATAAATTCTAAGGAACAACAAAACTCTATTTGACTCTACTAAATTAGCGAGTCACTTCATCCTTTTAATTTTAGTATATTGAACTCGAACCTTAAAATATTCTCCAATAAAGATAAAAGGTTACCTATGAACCAACAAATCAACCGATCACACAACCTGGTCCATAAAGTCCAAGTATAGAATAACATTTCAACATGAGATATAAATTCATAACAAAATGAAAATTTTCTTTTTTCCTAATAAAACAAGCAAATATGTAAGCTATTTTATCTACCTTGGTGGAACCTGCACGCTCATGAGAGCAAAATGACCTTGTTCACCAGATCTATAGCATGAGTTAGGTGATGTAGCAGTAGAAGTTTGCTTAAGAACCCTCTTGCCACCCTGAGAAAACTCCAAAATTATGAGTTTAGAATGACATTTTGACATGAAATATAAGTAAATGCACAACAAAATGGTGTTATCAAATGAGATTGAAGAAGTTTCAATCGGATTCAACTATTATAGTCATGTCTATATAATATATGCTAGTTAAATGCCAAACCCACCAAACTTGATATAATTATAAACCTTGTAGAAACAAACTCGAGCAATAATAACTTCAAATAAAATGGATTTACCTTATCTAGGAATGAAAGCTTGGAGATTTCTAAAGTGCTTAAACACAAAAAAGTTTCAACACATTATTAAATCTAAATCAAAACTTTCCCAATCAAGAAATAGCATTAAAACAAAAGGCTGGGCTTCCTCAGCTGATTGTTTTTTCCAATGGACATACTATTAAATTATATGGTCATTGTTATTCTTTTATTAAAACAAAATTCTATTATTGTTGTCCAACTTGAAATGTTTGCAAAAAGGGTCGATTAAAGGATACTTGAAGCAAGTGAGGCTCTTCCAGTGAGTTCGTTCACTTTTAAGTAAGAATGGAGTTTCAGCATTTACCACAATATTCTTCTCCCTAAGATGTGTATATACTGGTGGATGAGTTTCGACATAGCTCAACAATTAATGCATCAAGCACTTTGCTTAGCAATTAAAGGTTCAAAATATTTGCAGCGCTATACTCCTTATACGTTTAGAAAGTTGCAATAAAATTTGACTTGTGGATTTTTTACCGTGCTTCTTTAAGTGCAATTTATATTGCATTCTCAATTAAGCTTCCAGAAGCTGAATGCTCATTTGAAATTGAAACAAAAATCAGAATTCCACTTCCAAGCTCAAGATTCATGTTGGTATCTGTAGAGGAAGATAATAAAAATTAATAAATATATAGAAGAATGGAATGAGCAGCAATTATCATTTTAGATTGTCAAACTATGAGATGAAATATTTGAGTGGCATCATACTTAGAACTCTATAACTCAACTCCTTTGCAGAGAAGACAACCGTTCTTGGTGTATAAATTTTCAGTGTTCTAATCTCTCACTTATATAGAAACTGAGAAGAGCTATCATTTCCAAATACAACATTTCCAAGCTACATTAGTTACAACAATTACCTTGAAAAGAATTGTCATTTCCAAATACAACATTTCAACTACAATACTACAGTATTTTAAATTATGCTAAGCTAGTGCGTATGAAATCGCCACCCTATACCAATTCATATGCAAACTCCTCCCTATATAAATGCAAACATAGTCGAAACAAGCAGGAGGATACAATTTGCAGGAAAAACGTGGCAAGATAACTCATGAATAACCCTTCTAAAACCTTTATAGATAAAAATTTAACAATAACTATAACAATACCTAGAAATGCTTCAATTATCCACCCTTAACTAATATTGGGGTACAGTAGCAAAAGTAATAAAAAATGAGAAGCAAAAGCACCAAAATCCCACAAAGAAGAATTTCATTGGAAGACAAGAAAACATAAAATGCTGCAGGAAAATAAAGGAGGAAAAGAGTGAGAAAGATACAAACTTAAATCTCCTAGCTACTCTATTTTGTTGTCCATTCCATTTTGCCGGGTTTTCTTATTGATAAGAATAACTACAATCATTCCAAATACAATATTTCAACTATAATAAGTAAAACAAGAGAATGATGGTGGGGAATAAAAGAGAGAGACTTCAAAAGCTCCTTACTGGCAGTGCGAGGGCTAACTAGAAAGAACGACACGAGTAGAAGGTCGGAGAGGCTGGCAGCGTGAGCTGGTCAGAGAGGTGACTAGCGTGTGGCTTGCAAAGAAAATCGAGAATCGAAGGAGAAGGAGCGTCCGACTGTGATTCGGCGGCAAGGAACTTCCGGCTGCGATTCGACGGCAAGAAGCGTTTTTTTGCATGCGGCAATGAGTATCCGGCTGCAAGCGAACGGAGAGGATAGTTACGTGTGGCGAGGAGCATTTTCGTGGGGAGGGTTTTGCGTGAAATGAAATGGAGGGAGGTAATAGTTGTGGGACAAGGGGAGGGGAAAAGTAAAAGAAGAAGAGGGAAAACTAAATCTTGCGTTGGCAAATAATCCGAGGTTTTCACCACGAAAATTACGTCAACAATATTTAAAATATCTACCCACACACGATCTTCTAACCATAAACTAAAATAAACGTCCCTAGAAATCAAACTTAAAAATTTTCTTTAAAACCACACAACTTTTTGCCCACATGTATATTTTCCTCGACAGAAATGATAATATGGTCACGCAATACACAACTTTTGCCCACGTACATATTTTCATCAGCAACTAAGATGTGCCCACACAATGAAAACTACGTCGGCGCATCATATTTTTGCCCATGTTTTTTTCTTTTTTTTTTTTCATTGCCAGAAAAGATTGTAGACAGAAACCAAAATTTTTGTAGTGAATAAAATAATTTATTTTTATAAATTATTTTATTAAAATAATTTTTAATAAGTTTATTTTAATAAGCTTATTTTATTAAGTTTATTTTAATAAATTTATTTAATGAAACGATGGAATAAATAGTATTTTTATACTTTTTATTTTTTTATATTTAACATTTCCAAAACATTTTTAAATAAAAATGTAAACTATGTTTGACGTTCTTTTAACATCAAGTAAACATTACTTATCCTTGACACGACCACAACGTCAAGTAAACACTGCACTATACTTGACGTTAATAAACCGTCAAGTACAATCTCTATTATACTTGACGCGAAATAAAATGTCAAGTAAAGCTAACGTAAAATAATTTAAAACTTTTATTTTTCTTCAAACTATACTTGACGCGTTTTTCGCGTCAAGTAAATGTCCACTATACTTGACACGGATATAACATCAAGTAAACTCTCCTTTATACTTGACGCTAAAAAAATGTGTAAAAGCCAACATAAAATAGTTCAAAAATTTCCGTAAAAACTTCGCTTTTTTTAGACTATACTTGACGTTTTTTCTTTAAAATGGTCAATACTTCATTTTTTTAAATAAAAACGTCAAGTATGTAAAAGTAGCTAGTGTCAAGTAAAGTAGATTTTGTAGTAATGATAGAGGTCTTGTCGTCTTCTTTTTCTTTACAAAAGAAATAATGTTCTATTTTACCAAGATATCAATTTTTTGTTTCTGGTTTGCATTTAATTGAATTGTTTGCTGTGTTGCATCATGCCATTGGAGCCTTTACTTCTTTACCAAACGAAGGATGAATTGTTTTAACTTTTAAGTCAGACCATGTTTTTTACAAATTCTTTTTGTTTTTTTTTTTTTTCAGTTAATCACCCAACAGTTTGTACCCATGTCTGGAACTTTCGTATTCAATGGCATTGATCACAAGTCACAGTTATTACCGCTCTAGTGGCTTCTAAAGCCATAAAATATGGCATCCATCACCTTGTCCCCAATACCGTTACCTCAACTTTTGGATTTCCATTCTCCAGATTCGTCTCTCTTTGGTTCCTTATTGAAAAAAGAGCTCAATTCTTCATTGGAGCTATGGTACATGGCATGATTATTCTATACTTGGTGCAATACAACCTTTATTGATTAAATTGAACTTTTGACCATATAATTACTTTCAGAATATCAATGCCAGTTGACATATTTAAGACTTTACAGTGGCTGAGGAAAAATGACATGAAAGTTTCTATTCGCTATCATTGGGTTCTCATTGAGGTTAACATCAACTCTTGGAGTAATTTTTATGATTGAAAACAATTTTATTTAGAACTCACTTTTAATTATTTTATACTAGCTAGTTAGTTTGAGAATAAGTTAGTTGTTTGCACAGTATGTTGATCCTACACATTTAAGTTAGTTTGAGAATAAGTTAGTTGTTTGCACGGTATGTTATTACTTACCAAAATATGATGATGGTTAACTCACCCTTCACTCTAGCAAATATTTGGATACCACAAATTGATTATTGATTTACTGAAATAATTCTGAATCTTCTTATGTGAGAGATGAAATAACTTGTTCACTCAAACGTATCAACAAATAACTTATGCCATTGTGCCAAAGGAGAAAGTTGAACTTGCATGTTAAGCTCAAAAACTGAGTGCCTGTAAAATATTATTAGTCTTTGAGATGATTGCAGTTTACATTTGTCAGTTCGCTCTAGAATTTATTAAGGGCAGATTGTTAAGTGAAATTTTTCACTTCTATGTTTGGATTATGTAACTTGAATTCAAATCTTAAGCACATTCGATTTTACTTTTGCTTATAGGGGTTTCATACTTGTGTTGCATCTAGTGGGGAAAGGAAAACACCAGAATGGTAAAGGACAAAGGTATTGAGGTAATTTTCATTATAGTTTATATGTTTAGTACCTTTCAATTATATAAACACTAGATATAAATGTTGTCATTAATAGAATATATTTTTATTTGATTGTTAAAACTTGAGAGTGCTATGTTGTAAATTTTTGTTATTTGTTGCTATTCCTAGTATTTAAACTTCGATGTTGGAGGTAGTGGCACTGATCTAATTATAAACTTGCATATGCTGTTGGTATTCTATTTAAATGAAACTAGAGAATTTTGGTTGTGTTGTATTGTGTATGTGCTATGTTGGATGGTGAATGATCTGTTGTCATCATTTTCTTTTCTTACTAGGTTTGCAAGAATCCATTGGAGCAGTGAAGCCATATATTTACAGCAATTGATTGATTTATAGGTCGTTTTTAGGTTTGGTAGCCAAATTTTGATTCGAATGAACTTATTTAAATCGTTTGTTCGTACCAAAACATATATGTTCATTGCTTCATTGTACAAATACTTTACGAACAATTGTACATATATTAAAGTATATATTAAAGCATTCACCATTTCTTTTCATATGGGTGTGTTGTATAGTACTTTGTGATTGTATTGGTGTGTGTAATGGCAGGGCGGTAAGAAAAACATGGATCCAATTAAAAATAGGGCAAGAATGATAGATGAAATGATGATAGTTAATAAAAGTTATAAATGATAAATAATGACATTTAATATCCGTCAAACAAGATTAATAATGACACTTATTCTCTGTCATAAAATATAAACAATGACAGTTATTATTTGTCATAAAATCTAAATAATGATATTTATAATCTGTCATAAAATAAAGAATTCTTGACATTTATTCTCCGTCATGAAAAACACATTTCATGACGGTTGTATAGAACTGTCATAATGATTGGCCCAATCAATGACTGCAAATAATTGTCACGAAATCTTTTTATGATAGCATTTAACTGTCATCGTAGATTCTTTTTCTACTAGTGAATGTTTAATTGTAGCTTTTGTACTTTTAGTAAATCTTAAATTTAGCCCCTACTATTAGTTAATTGACGATTTCTTTTTTTATTTTTATATTTTATTACTATTCCAAATGAAAGTAAAACAACACCGCAACCTATTACGATTCATTCCATTCTTAGGGTTGGCAAAAAAAACACACCCGAACTAACTCCCAAGCCCTACCATTGAAAAAAAAACGTATATACTACAACTAAAGATGTGATGATGCCGAGAAAGGAGAAAATTGGATCGATGAAGAGAGAAAAACAAACATGTAAATTGTGGTTGTAGTGTTTCTAATTGTTTGAAACATCTGCCTGACTTTATTACGAACTTTTATTCAAGGTTTGTTTATTTTTCGTGGACAAACTTATATTTATCATTGTGCGTAATTTGTGTTGTTGTATATAATATGTTAGCTTGTGAATTGTGTTTATTTAATACATATGTTTATTATAGGTTTTTTTTTTCAAAAATATAATAAACCAGTAAAATATTTGTACCGTATATAACAATTTTAAAAACGAAGAAAACCCACAGACCATAATAAGAAATACAAAAAATGCCCCAGTCAACAAGCGATTAATCGTCCACATGCAAGCATGGGTAATCTTCTTTTAAACGATTGTGTACTACAATCTAAACGACTAATCTACTATTGTTTAGCTCATGATATACAAGTTCTTTTTTAACAATGGAAAAAAAGCATCAAATTTACACGACGTTGTTGATCATGAAAAACGATCGTGTTAATTGTGGTAAGCGATCGTGTAATCCATGTAAATGATCGTCAAAAACTTTAAATCTAACGATCGTATTGACCGGGCTAAATAATCATGTTAATTATGATAAGTGGTTGTTTAGAACTTTAGATCATGTCAATACGATCATTTAGATATTTTTAAACGATAAAAAAAGACTTCAAATTTAAACGATTGTGTTGACCATGGTAAACAATCGTATTAACAATGGTAAACGATCATTTTATTTAGATTATGTCAAAATGATATTGAGACGATCTTGATATTCTCGAATATAAAGAGGATGAGTAGCTTAAAAGAATCTTGTCGAAAATGGTAAACATGAAATAAGAGATTTAAATAGAAAAATGAATCATTTGAAAATAGAAGAAAGAAAATCTGAAATAAGAGAGGAAGAAATCTGGAAGAGAATGAATAAATCGCAAAAAAGAATAAAAAAAACAAAGAGAAGTGATGAATCGTCCGCAATATTCAAAGGTGCAAATTTAGAATTTATGAAAATGTTGTATTGGCTTTGTGAGTTTTTGCTTTTTATTACACGGGCCGTAAATAGTTTTGAATTTTGTTATATTTATGAAAATTAATCTTTATTAAATTTTGTTTTATTTATTTATTTATTTATTTATTTATTATTATTATTATTATAATTATTATGATTATTATTATTATTATTTTGTGTAGTTGTGAAATTAAACCAATAGATTCAAAAAAAAGTTAATGGGGAAATGTCCGTGGGGGATTAAGAGGGGAATCCATGCGTCGGGGACCGAGGCAGGGGTGCGGATGAATTCCCCCAGAGAGCCGGGGATCCGTCCCTAGCCCCACCCTGTTGTCATCGGTATCCATTCCCATTATAGAGACAAATAAATAACATCACAAGGAATATATTTTCTCGTTCCAACCGTTTTAATTATAAAGTAAATAGACGAGGCTAAAGTAGGGAAACACGAGTATATATATAAGATTAACATTATTATTACTATTATTATTATTATAATACATCACAAAGCAAGCAAGTAAGATTACAAGATCAAGCTCTAATTGGTATGTACAAGGTAAGTAGCAAGACGTACAACGAGAGGACTTGTAACAGTATGGAAGCGATTAAACCATTGAATCTCCCCAAAACCATATCTTCCTCGAGATTTCCTAAGCGGAGTTATAGTAACATAGTATGAAATTTGTTGCCTAAAGCAAGAGAAAAAGAGAACCCTTGGCCAAACCTGTACTCGAACTCCATAGGGAGGAAGAACCCTAAGAAAGTAAATAGCGTTCTTGTTGAGTGATACATTGCGGACAATTCTTCTAATTGTGGTGGTGGAGCGAAGATTGGCGAGTGTAATTGACGGATAATTAAAGTTTGCAATGGTAGCAGTGGACTGACGACAACAAAAATGAGGAGAAGGGTTGAGAATTAAATTGTTGATTTGTTGGTCAGTGTAGCCAATATTGCATAGGAAAGTAATGTAATCATTTGTTGTTATGTCATAGATAAGTCCTGGATTTATTGCCATTATGGGATTGACTTGGCCTGCACCAATGTCGAATGGGTCTGATGCTTTCATGGATCCGCCTGCTAGGATGGTATTCCCACTCGTGTCTACCTTTGTGGCTGCTTATTATATAATTAAAGGTAATTAGAGGTTAACGTTGGATTTAAAAGAAAATTGCTTTATATAACAAAAGTATTTATAAATACAGGTAATATTGTGATAGATTAATGATTAATATTCCTCTATCTCAGTAAATTGAGACTTGGATAATAATTTATATATTGCCGTCTAACACGACAGATAGAAAATTAAAATTTTAAACAATTATTTTTCAAAAACGGTTTTACAATAATTATGGATATTAGATAAAGAAATACTTTACAAACATATTATAATGAATTAAAATATAACGAAATTTTGACTCATAGCTAGATAATGATTGACACCAATAATAGTTTATCAAACAATTTTAAAAATCTTTTGATTCATTTTGTCATATTATTATAGAATTTTGTATATAGAAAAATTATGAATGGTGATGTATATTGTAAGATGAGTAATTAATAAATAATAAATTAGAAACCTGTGGTGATAATGGCAGATCTAATCGCTGCAGGAGACCAATTGGGATGGACAGATTTGATAAGAGCAACAACCCCAGAAATGTGTGGACATGACATTGAGGTTCCTGATTGGAAATTCCATTTTACACCTTCTTCTTCTTCATTAAACTTTCCACTTGGCCTCACCGTTGGTGCTGTTTCTGGAGGCCATGCTGCCAATATGTTCACTCCTGGTGCACTTATATCTGGCTGCACAACCACATTTACAACCTCTTTTATCACTCTCAAATTCGGCCTTCATGGTTTGATAAAATCTTACCCAATAACTTCTCTAACTTCATACCTTGAGAATGTCAGGTAAAATAGAGCTTGGTCCTCTAGACGAAAAGTAAGCCACAGTAGGAGCTACAGATTTCCCGATCACACTTCTCGCAACTCCGATCTCGACCATAGGCAGTCTTTAATACAAATAATAATAACATATAATATTATTAATCAAAGCCTTGATCTTATACTTAATTAGATAGGATATATATTATATAAAGTTTTTTTTTTCTTCTTAAATGAAAATGAAAATAGAGATCACCTGGGTAATTCAGCAAGGAGGTTTCGAATTTGAGTAGCTTGATCAATGTCAATACGAACGGTGGGGATTAGATCTAAATCTGGGAGCTCAGTAGTGGGAGGTGCACCAAATATCAAAGCTGATGCATTTATGGCTTTCAGTGCTTCTTGAGCAGTTGCTATGGAAACTTGACCAACTGTGGAGAAACATACCACCACTTTCCCTTTACCTGATTTTCCACCTTTTCTTATATTTTTTCTCTCGCAAATTCTGAATTTTTGTATTATCAAAAAACAAGGAGATTAGAAGTGTACACCGAAACAAAACTCCATAAAATTCCAAATGTTTTAAATTCAGGGACTGTTTCTTTTTTCTTTTCGAAACTAGGTTTCAAAATTTGTATTGACTTTGGATTCAATTTAGTCTTTTTAGTTTCAAAACATAGGAGCATTGTTTCAATTTCATTCATAGATTCTTAAATTTATAATTTTAACATTCATTTTTCACTGAATAGTACACTTTTGTCATTTAAAAACTTATAATTAGTTAAGCTTCAACATTTTGTATGCCTATTTAAATTAAATATGAAGTTCACTTCATAGTTATTTTTTAAATTAATTAATAGATATTAATGTCATAAAGTGAAAAGTGAGCCTTCTCACACGACACTAACATTAAAACTCTCAACTAAATCAAAATTGCAATATTTTAAAATTTAATGATTAACTAATGAAACTAAACTCAAAACTTATAGATTTTTAAATGTTAAAGATGAAATAAAAACAAAATTTAAAACTTAAGAAATAGAATATTTGTTTTTAATTATTATTATGTTACAGATACACATAAAAATAATGAAGGAATAAAGTGCAGTTAGCTTAACATGATTTTTCATTTAAAAGATATGGGATCCTGGTCCCCTAGATGTATAATTATAATGGGTAGCAATTTTTAGAATAATTATTAAGTATGTAGCGATATTTTTAAAAAATTACAAATATAGCAAAGTCTATTGGAGATAAAGTTCTATCATTGATAGACTCTTAAGGTTTATCAGTAATAGATCAACATTTGTTACATGTCTACCGGTGATAGACTCCTATCATTGATAGATTTTGAGAGATTTTGCTATATTTGCAACTTTTTTAAAATTTTGCTATATATTTCATTATTTTGAATATAATTGCTATATTTGCAACTATCCCTAATAAAATGCACAAGAAAAAGGAAAAAGAAAGAATACCGACCCATCATTGAAATAGTTGATTGCATCTGCCAACTTTACGTTTATTATATTTGTTGTGATCAAGCTCTCCCCCTAATCAACACATCCACAACAAAATAAAAATTATTATTCATCGCAATATGTTTTACAACAATTTACAAATTGATTTTTTTACCCAACTGGACTACACTCATCTCACCTTTTCTTTTTCTGAAAGAAAAATAATAAAAAAGAATAGGTATTTTTTACGATAATCGACTCCAATTACAAAATAAAATTTAAAAAAACTACATTTTCTTTTTTTGAAAAAAAAACTTGTATAAAATTTAATTCAATAAAAGTTTATAAACAAGATAGAGTAGTGATTCAAGTACATTTTCAAGTGTTTAATTTAAAAAATAAGTCATATTAGATAAAATTGAAGTAAATCGTAATAACACGTTATTATGATAGCTTTAGTGATGTATTTTTTTTTAAACATTTTTCATTAAAAAACTTTAACTAAAATTGTGTATGTTATAAAGAAAAACTAGGTCCATTTAAATAGGACCGTGGGATGCATCTAAAATTTTTCTCTTTTAAAAATCTACTAAACAATGAATAAATAAAATAAGAAAAGAAACCATGATGGAGAAGTGGTTGAGGATAAATATTGGAGTGGGGAAGGTACGATCCATAGTAGAAGCAGCTACACAAATACTCCAAGGAGACACATTTTGAACAAGGGAAGGATGGGGTCCATCATTCCCGGCTGAGAACACCACACTCACTCCCCGCTGCATCGCATGGAATGAACCAATAGCAGAAGCTGACTCGAACAACGGAGTCAACGGTGGCGTCTCTCCAAAAGATGCAGAGATCACGTCCACCCCGTCGTGCAAAGCATCGTCAAAAGCGGCCATGACATCCGCATCGGTGCACTTACCTTCATAGTTCTTCCCCCAACACACCTTGTACACTGCCAGCCTGGCCCAGGGAGCACCCCCTCGAGCAGTCCCTTTGGCTAGCAATGAAGATGTAGGGAAGGCAACATTGTGCACAACGGCACCCACCGCGGTGGAAGCAGTGTGAGTCCCATGACCTAAGAAGTCTCGAGGGGATCGAAACTCGGGGTTGTCGGCAGTGGTGTTTAGTGCTCCATATTGGGCTTCAAAGCCATTAAGGTAATACCGAGCACCGATTAGCTTGCGATTGCAAGCTGATGCTGGATTGAATCTGTACCCTTTAACACATTTTCCTTTCCAATTGCATGGAATTCTCCCTATTCCTTCATTTTCGTCAAAACTTTTCGATTCCGGCCACACACCTAATCATAATAAGCTTTGATATATATTATTAAAGTATGAGTAATATAATACTTGGGTGTATTTTCGATGAGACCTCTATTTACATAAAAAAAATAAAAAATATTTTAAAAGAAAGAAAATTTTATCACATGACTAATCGTGATTAGACTATAAAATTTGTTTAGAAGTGAGTTGTTCAAAGATGAGCTCAATTTAATCTAACTAACGTAAACTCAATATATTTATTTTCTAATGCAGTTTACATACTTTTACGAGGTTCAATTTCACCTTGTATTTTTTATTTTGGTTCATGTTATATATTCTAGAACTTTCATTTTGGTCTCCCTCCATATTTTTCTTTTTGCTTTTGCAAAAGTTAGCATTTGACTATAATCGTACACATCTTTAGAACAATTAAAGTTTTATTAAAAGAACAATACTTAAGATCTTAATCTTCTTTTTCTATCTGTCATAATAATAATTTAAAAAAAAAACTAAAAAACATATATATTTAGAAAAAGCAAAGTTTGACTATCATAACTATGGTTTGACAATGAATGAGTAAAAAAAGATGGGCGCATTGACAAGTTATGATCCAAAATAAACACATTTTAAAAGTATATAAATCAAGTTAAATCAAAATTGAGAAGTCGTACATTAATCAATTAAATTGAATCAACTACGAAAGTACTGGGACCAAATTGCATCAAATAGACAAGAACAAAACCAAAATAATTTGTAATTAAACCCCTAGACATAAGACATAAGAAAACTTATTTATCCAATTTAACAATCACACCAAAGTGACAAAAGATGGTTTGGAAGTGAATTATAACTATTTACCTGAATCAAATATGCCAACAACAACATCATGATCGCCATAGCTAGGAAGACGAAGCGGAAATAATGTACTCCTATTATTAGTATAGGAGGGAATGGGAAGTCCCAAGAAATCCCAACTTCTTGTTGTATGGAGTTTCATTGTTCTACTCTCAAACACAGATATCACGTCTTCCATCTCTGCTTGCCAATGGTAGTATAGTAAGCTCAAAAACAAAAATTCTGTTTAAGTTGAATTTCTAAGTAATTAAAAATACAATTTTCTTTTTTAAAAAAGAAAACACTTTTTTGAGCAGATAAAAAGTCAATCAAGACGTTTTTATTAATTCATTTTTTTCAATAATTACTTGATAATGCAATTGCTTGGCTTGCATTAAGCTTTGCTGAAAACCCTGAAAAACTTTTCTTGTAGCTATACAACATGGCTCTTTTACCATCTTCTTCACTGCATGCAATAGCAACACTTTAGATTCAATGATCACAATATGATGTGTATTAATTTAACATATAATATATGCATAATGTAAGTTAACAATTGAGTATTATACAAATTAATCCACTCATTAGGTTTGAATATTAACGAGTGGAATAATATAATTAATTAACCTTGCAAACACTTTTGAGAGTAGACGAAGATGGTATTTGGAGGTCAAAGTTGCATCGTCATTCAAATGGTTGTGCCCCAAGTACACTATATACACCTATAAAAGTAAAGAGTAAACATATGAATGTAGTTTAATAAGCTAGGTAATGGGTGGGGTCTATGGGGGAAGAGAAGATATTCAATTAACACCTGTTTGATAAACATTTGACATTTTATATATATTTTGTTTTTTCTTACAACTTTTTACCGAATGGGTTAGTTTTTATCTTTTCAAAGAAAACATTTGAGTTATTGGTAAAATTTTGAAAACAAAAAGCAATTTTTTTAAAAAAATAAACTACTTTTTAATTAATCTCTATTCGGTTGTTATCTATTTTTTCTAAAAATTTTCAAAAAAAACTCAAATTTATTTTAGAAAACTCAAAAATACTTAATTTTTAAAAACTCGTTTTAAAAAAATAGTCAATAATTCAACCTACTAACTTAAAAAATATACAAATCAGGGTAAGAAATTGAGATAAAGCAAACCTAATTTTTAGAAACAAAAAAAACCAAATAGTTACTAAGGTTTTAAAATACTTCTAAACAATAGATTAACAAAAACATAGAAAATTAAACCCTAGTAGAAGTAGAGAGTTTGTAATCTGAATTTCCAAAACATAAAACTAAAAGAAATCAAATAGCTATCAAAGAGCGGAACGTAATTGACAGTCGAATATGAAACTATTTTAATATACACGTGAAGAAATGGACGATGATAACGTAGAGTGAAGAATGAGGGGAGAAAGCAAGAGGCAAAAGAAGTGAATAATTTTAGGAAACATTTTCATGGAATGAAGTTTGTATGAAATTTTGAATATGGAGAGTTGGAGTTTAAATAATTGAGGGAAAGGAGATGGTGTGTGTTGGTGCTTGTGTTGCAAGGCAGATTTTTGGAATAGGAAGCTCATATAGTTTAAATTTGATATATATGCTATAGAATAATAAAGCTAAGCTAGGAGCAACAACATTGACGGGACTACATTTTTCCAATTATGATGTTTTGGTTTTAAAGTTAGCAGCTAGCTACCACCACAACAACGTACTTGAGTCATGTCCACTTCCACAATAGTGGCTAGCTGCGTATGTATATGTAGATTGGTGTTTTAAATGGCTTAGCTAATCAATGTCAAGATTAGATGTATATCAATACTTGAATTACAACATTTGTTTCATTATACTCAAAATTTTTAAAAACTAAACCAACTCTCTGTACATAGCTTAATTTGACACTTCCTATACGCTAATTCAATATTAGGGTGTGGTTAGTTGGATAGCACACTAGTACAAGTACTCTCATGTAGAAAAACTCGGAAGCTAAGATTGGATCGTAAAGACAGACCAAAAAACAACCGAAAAAAGGTCCATGATGTGAGGATGGACGCAGCTACTTGTGGGAGTTTCTCCTGCCAACAAATTGGTGGAAGACTTTTGTTATTAAATTCATGAACTAAAAAATTTGCATTTGTGTATATGTGTTTAAATGAACTAATGCAATGGTGTGTTTAGCGTTCTATTTGGGTTTGGGAGTGCAATCATAATTTGATTAAGGCTAGGAATGGGTGGGATACCTGATGATGTACTTTAGCTGACATATGAAATGAGAATGGGTGAATCGTAATCATACTCTCATTTGTGCTATTTACTTTTACCAGTAATCGAAATGCCTTTTTGTGTGATGTTTAATTAATTTTATGCTACTTCAATTATAATCTCCTCTACATTTACTTCTTTTACTTATTTTTATGAAAATTTGTCAAAAATTAAAAAACAAAAAATCACAAAATATTTACAAAATATATAAAAAAATTTAGATTTTGTCCACCGTGAACATTGGATGTTTAAAGCTTCGCTATATGTTTTAATCATTATTTTAGTTCATTTTGTTATATTTGAAAATGCTTCATTTTTTAGTTTTATTTATTAATTTAACCATGTAGGTTTTTGAAAAAAAAAATATAGCAACCATTTTAAATTTTATTAATCCAGTTCTAGAACTTTTATTTATCAAATTAATAATATTTCTAAAAAGAGTTTGAGTATTTTCAAATATACTAGAAATGAACCAAAATATTTAAAAATATAATAAAGTATCACAATCTATCTACGATAAGGAGATGGATCAAAATAGGTTGTTATTTGTGTCTATTTATATCATGATAAACAGTAATTTATCTTAGTTTAGATTATGATATTTTGTTATATTTATATATTTTTGTTTTCTAGTTTTGTTAGCTAAATTAATTTCCCTTTATTCTTTGAGATTATATTTTTATTTTAGAAAATAATTATACACAATATATGCGATGAAATAATATATCCTCATTGATTTTACAAAAATAATAAAAATAATAATAACAACAACAATAATCTCTGGTTGCAAGCTATTTCAGGTAGAGTGACAAGAAGATTAGAAAAATATAAGCTATATATGGTTTTAAGAAAAAACAAAGGTTTTTGTTGGTAGCATTTGTGGGCTTTGTTGGGCCATCAATTACTTTAATGTTATCAGCAAAAAAGAAAAGGTAAAAAATAAATAAAATATACATACATAGATGTATGTATGTATGTATGTATGTATATGAATATTATTAATATATAAATATACACACACACTAATAAACCCTGTGTGCTTGATTGAAACATTAATGAAAATTGGGAGGGAGAGTGAAAAAGGCAAAAGGAGAAGGAAGAGGGAAACGCCGAAATCGAGAAGCAGAGTGAGAACAAAAAAACGGCAAAAGGAAGAGTGAAACCCAAAGATGTCATTAAGACAGAAAAGCCGTTTTAGGGAAAGAGCCAAATTATGAGAATTAAAATTAGAACACTATAACAATTGTTGGAGATATTTCAAATAATAATTAATTTGTAACTCTTGTAAAATTAGTTGCTATTTGTATTCATATGGACATTGTGAATGATAAAAATGTAGTGTTTATATTATATATGTGTACTCGATAACGAAACTATTCTAGATGAAAAAATGTAACAAAATTTCATATTCTATCGATGATAGATACGAATAGATATCTTTGATCGAATCTAAAATATTGCATTTTGTTGTATATGTTTAAAAGTTTCCTTATTAAGAATGGTATTGTTTATTTTTTTTAATATTCGTGTCATTTTGTTGTTTGCGAATATAACAACGTATTGAGTTATAATTTAATTTTAAGCACGTGACATCAACCATAGTAACATTATTATATTAGTTGTTTAGGATTACCAATTTGGTTTTTAGAAAATAACTATATTTTTTCTTCATTTTTATAATAATTTGCATCCTTGTTAAACATAATAGTTGAACTTTTAGCAAATTCCAAAAAACAAGTTTTTAAAAGGTACTAATTTTTAGTTTTCAAAAATTTGTTTGGTTTTTCAAAGAGTAGATAATTGCAAAGGAAGCCATTTGAAAGTCTAGTATTTATATGTTTACTTTTAAAAGCAAAAACTAAAAACTAAATAATTATCAAATACCACCTTAGTAATTCATTTGACTTTAAATATGTTATTGATTTAGGGCTATTGAGACCCTCAATCACATAAAACAAGTATTTTCCTATTCATGCCGTTAAAGTAACATTTGTAGTATTTAAATAGCATAGAGGATCAAATTAAAATAGATAAAAATAAAGGTAATGAGAGTGTAACGAAAGGTAGTTCAAAAGATCACCCAAACATTTTTTTTTTCTTTGTAAGTGCAATTCGGATGAAGGGTTTAAATTCAAGACCTTTTGTCGTTTGAAACGTATAAATATGCTAGTTAAGCTCACAGTGACAAACCAATAATTTAAGCTATGAGAGTTACTTATTAGTTTCATTCGTCAAATTTTCACAAACACTAGCGGAGTCGGGGCAAGTGTCCCTAAACTTATCGCTGTTTTGTATTTTTAATATAAATTTTGACTACTTTTAAACTATATATATGAAATGTCAAAGTAGAATCTAACCTATCGGTCTTCGCAGGTTCTCTCACCTCCCTCGTATATTTTAATTTATTTTATATGTCATGTTTAGCGCTCCATCTACTGCTCTATGTTAAAAAATAAGAATAAAAAAAGATTTTAAAATTTTAGAAAAAAAATTCTTAAACTTTTTAACCCTCAATTTTGCGAAAAAAATGAAAATGAAAAGAAGAAAAAATCTATAGCAATTTCTTTTGTTGATATTATTTTCAACCTAAATCTTTCTTTTATTGTTTTTTCCTTTACATAAATTTCGGATTCACAGTTCTTAGTACATATTCGGTTATTTGTTTTTAGTTTTAAAAGTAATACATATGAACACCATTTCACACATAAACTTCTTTTTATTTGTTATTTATTCTACCATTATTTTTAAATTACATTAATGTTAGTACAAGTTTAATTCTTAGTTTTTTTAATATCATGATTAATAAATTCTTAATAAGCTTTTTAAGAAGTCTAATAGACATAAAAACTTCAAATTTAGCTCACAAAATAAATAAATAAGTATATATATATATATATATATATAACTTAAAAATTAGCAATGATTTTTTTTTATTAAACCTTATGTCTTCAATTTTGAAAGGGTGAATAATCATTTATTTTTAGGGTTGTTTTCAAAAATATAACAAAGCGACAAAATATTTACACGATATAGAATAATTTCGAAAATGAAAAAAGCCCACAGGCCCATCGTAGAAAATACAAAAAATGTCCCGTTAACCACACCGTCAACAATGCATGCGTAATATATTTGGTATACGATCGTTTAGATTTAGTCATTGTTTGGTGCACGATCATTTAGATTTTGTCGTTTAAATTTGGCTACAATTTATTTTTTCAATTCTATCGTTTAATTTTGTTACACGATCGTTTAGTTTGGTTGTGTTTAAATTTGGTTATACGATCGTTTAGATTTGGACGATTTTTTTTTCAAAATTTGGTACACGATCCTTTAGATTTGACATAAAATTAGGTATACGCTCGTTTAGATTTGGTTAAAAGATTTTTTTTTTAAATTTTTTTGGTACACGATCATTTACATTTGTCTACACGATGATTTATTTTTTTTACACGATCACTTACTTTTTTTTACACGATCGTTTACATTTGGCTACTCCAATCTAAATGATTTTTTTCAAGATTCTTTATACAAGATCGTTTAAATTTTGCTATTTTTTGTACACGATCGTTTAGATTTGGTTACTTACATTTAAATGAAATTTAAACGACGTAAAAAAAGAAAAGGAAAAAAATTCTTTATACACGATCTTTTAGATTTTGTTATTTTTTGTACACGGTCCTTTAGATTTGGTTAACATTTAAATTTAGGGTTACCCAAATTTAAATTGTAAAAAAAGAGGAAAAAAAGAAGAAGGAGAAAGACGAGGAAAGAAATCACAACGAAGAGGAGAAGAAAGATTGAAAAGCAAATTTGGAATATTTAAAAAATAACTAACTTTATGGGTTTGTTACACTAAATAGTTTGATGTTTTGTTACATTAAAGAAAATTATCCTTATTTTTATTTGTTTACGATTTTCATGTTATTAATATTTAATATTATTGATTTACCGTTTTCAATCTTTTGACACTATTCATCATAAACATACAAATCTAACCACTAAAATAAAGAACAAAATGGCTCCTATATCATTGCTATAAAGTTTTAATCCTATTGATAGAGTAATTCAACGAATTAAATATAATATAATAAAATTTTAGATTTTATCAATATAAACACCGATACCAATTGATAGACTTCTATTAGTATCCATCAGTGCATTAATATATAGATATCGCTAGAAGTCTTTAAATAGCTATTGTATCTATCATTAATAAATATAAAATTTTACCATATGCGTATTTTGTAGACATTTTGATTCATCTGGATATATTTGAAAATGTCCAAAACTAATAGCAAATAAGCTCAATCGATTGGAAATGAAAGTTCAATGGTGTCAATATAGCAATTTCCCTTATTAGCAAAACAGATGATAAAGGGCTCTACCTAATTTCAAATTAGCGCGTACAAACAATATTGGGTAGAAAACTAGTTGAAATTTTACTTATGTACATTTGTTTATTTTATTGGTAGTTATTAACTATATATCAATGTAATAAATGAACATGAAAGAATGAACCTCCAAGATTTATTGGTATCATCCTATTTATTCGTATGATCTATCAATGATATAAGATGTATAGCTTATCCACGATGTATATCCCTAACATATCTAAAAAAAATAGAATAATAGATGAAATAAATTAATATTGCATTCTTATTTAATATAGTTGTATTTTATTAATTTAATACACCAACAATATACATATATAAAAATAAATGATCAAGAGCTATCACTAAGACTTCAGTCAATGATAGGTCTCAATAAGTAATAAATTTTTAGTCACTGATAGAACTCTATTATTGATAAGTCTATGACTTCCGTTAGTGACAATAATACTAATAAAAAGTAAAATTAAAAAATTATGTCATATTTATAAATAGGTTATAGATTAATTTGGTGGATTTATTTTTATTTTGTGTTAGATTGTATACAAGTATCTCAATCTAAATGACATTACAACTCCTTCTCCACTTCTAGACAGGACTAGGGTGATTTGTGAGTGCCAACTTGAATTCCATCATCACCCATGTCCAATATACGAGTTTGTATCAACTATATAATCTTAAACTTTTAATTAATTAAATTTAACCAAATTTATATTTATCCTAAACTTTTTCATTAATTGAATTCAATCAAATTTACATCTAGTGCAACAATTTTAACCCTAAACCATTAAGAGAAAAGAAGGTTCAATTTTAACTCCTAAAAACTTCACTCCAAATGTCGTTGGAAAAAAGTTCTCTTATAAGTCTAATAATTTCAATGATAAAATTTAAGGGAAAAACAATATTACCAGTAAAAATAACATTTTTGTTAATTTATGAATTTTGAAAATTTGGTTTCATTGATCCATCTGTGTTTCCATCAAATTTATTTTTGTACGAAACTTTATGTGCTACTTTCTTTTTTTTTTTTTTTTTTTTTTTAGCAGCTTTGTATCTGACAACGTACAAAGCCAAAGGTATGTTACCTTCAAGTTTGCTTGAAATTGAGTATAATTGCATGCGTTGCTTAGAGGGAATCTTATAATGAACAATGATGAACCCTAGTTTTGTCAAGTGAAATTGAACATCATTAGATAAATATGTTTCTTCTTCCACTTGAATTTGGTTTGTGAAGGGACATATTCTTATAGAGCCATAGGTCTTTATAATTGCATATATTCATTCAACATTAAGCATACCATGCCTAGTTTGCTTTCACAAGCAAGAAGTTTGATTTAAGCTTTTGTAAAGGCTAGAGCTTATATTCAATTTGTAGATAGGCATCTATTTAATTCTCACTACTTAAGTTTACTAATTCTATGAATTATGTAAATTATGTTAAATAATGTCATCTAAATATTGTCACCTAACAAATGAAACAAACAAATGACTGAAACGGCCCGTTTCGTGGCTGTTTGATTTATTTAAGAAAACATAAATTATATAGTTTTAGTATAATTTATTATGATTATTTTTTAAAAAAATTTTGCTTCTTTTCTTTAAAAATAAAATCAAATTTGGGAAGTAGTCTTTTTAACCTAGATGTAAAGTGAAGGGTATTTTCTAGAAGACAGAGTTACCCAAGAATGAAAGTATGCACTGCCAACAATTCATAATTTACCTTTGAAGTATTAATCTCATAGAGAGACAGTCAATGGAAGACTTTTTTTTGGTAAAAATGAAGGCACAACGACTATATAACTAGGAAAAGTATTGGTGAGTGATTTTGCTAGAAAAATAGAGAAAAAGATTTACTAGTAGAAAATTACTTTTGGTGCAACCTACTACACCTATCAGTCCATTAATTATCCAATTAAAACTTACAATTTAGAGGAAAACAATTTGATTTTCTTTTTTAAAAAATAAATTATTATTTTATTGTCATGTAATAAATGATGAGATGGAGATAATGTTAGGCTTTACGTCCTAATTATCTTGGTTTGCAATGTATTAATGTTAAACAAAATTTATTTATTTAATCAAATATGGAGTTATTTTTTATTTGACACTTACACTTGTGTAACTCAAGGCAAAATTCAAGGTTGTTTAATGTAACTTAAATAATATGTAGTAGACATACACGTGAATCATGTTCAAGTAGTAACTTTAAATGATTTATGGTATATGAATTTATTCTAGTTAACACTACGGATACAACCTACTTTGTAAATGCTATAAGATTGTAAGTGTTACAAACAATTTGATCCAAATTGTTCGTTCATGTGGAGACATGTTGTCACACCCCCCACTCAGAACGCCTTCAAAGCGCTCCAGTTGGTGTGGTCGCGACTAGATCAGCCCTAGACCTCTAAATGAAACACCAGAACGTCTGAGCTTAAACTTAACTTCTTAAGAACATACTCAACGATTAGAAATAGTACATTTCAAACTTAGGTATAACTTAAGAACTTTATTATCTTCAAACAACATGATATATATGTAAAAATAACACTTTTAAAGAAACTAAAACTAAAGCTTCAAGCTCTCAACGCCTACCACAACTCTCAACGCTTGGCTTAACACCTCAACATCTGACAGCTTGCCTTCTCTTAGTAGCTTCCTAGCTCAGCTTACCTGGGGGAGAGAAACTTAAAACATAAGCTTAATGCTTAGGGAGTGATATTTTAGGAAAATCTTTTAGGGAATATACAAGTACATGCAAAAAAATCTTGTGAGGAAGTTTTGTTCTCAGCTCCATACTTGGAAAAATCTCCAAAAAGATACACTTATGGAGTTAGCAACTCGAGTCACTCTCACCCATACAAATCAAAAGATTGTCTTCATAGAATGAAGTTCATCGCTTACTTAGAATTTAGTTCGAATTATGTATGTTTATCCTATAAAATGTTAATTTGATCTTCAATCAATAGTGTCATAGCGAGATATTAATCATTTTGCAACCTAGTCTCATACAAAATATCTTATAAAAACTATCTTTGTATAGGATACCTTAACTTGCATGTGTGAAACCCGCATTCTGAGTAAAAGGGTTGTGGGGGAGGTTGTAAGTACTAAGTAATAGTTATTAGGCGTTTTGAAAAAAGGTTGTGTGCTAGCTATCTGACGTGAGGAAGAAGTAGTTATGTGTTCTGGCTATGCTATGGGAGGAAGAAAGTTGAGTTTTGAGCAAGGCGAGGAAGGGTCATGCGAGGAAAGGAAGTTGGAAAAATCTAAGAGGACTCATTAAATCTGGATTAGTCAGCAAGTTATGTGTTGGGTTAAAGTTAAGCATGGTTAGAGGAAATATTAAACCTACACGTGTAAGTCACAAAGGAGTTGTCAAGCGAGGATGAGTTTAAGGATGACTAATCTAGTTTAGAATTAGTATAAATAAGCTTGTACGCTCAAATGAAAAGTATCAAAGAAGTAAGCACTAAGCTTAAGTTCTGCCAAAAGAAGATTCAAACAAGAAGAGAAAATTGTGAAGTCAAACGATAAGAAGGAGTAAAAGGGAAGGAAGTGTTTAGCTTTGTAAGTGACCTTTCCAAAGAAAAGAGCAAATTTTTCTAAAAGCTTTTCTTTCTAAGTCATGTTGTATCACATATTATGTAATCTTATTTATGACTTAAAGGCACACACAATCTATTAACCTTGGAATTGAAGAATTTTTTCAAGTCTTTTAAGGACCTTAAGAGATGATTACGAGTTGAGTTTAGCGATTAACTTAAAAAAAATTATTTATCTTGACTATTATTAAATCCAAATCATAAAACCTGTTAAGACAAAAGTGTGATATCATGTTTTGCACATCATGAAATCTTTAAACTAAGAAAAGAAGGAAATTGTCAAAGAAAATAGCTTGGCTACAAAGGTGATGGGAATGACAAGACAAGGAATTCTGGATTTTAAGTTATTAGCCTCCAAAGTTGAAAGAAGGATTCTGGCCTAGAACCCAGTTTCTGGGCATGACACAAGGTGGCCGAGCAACAGGTAGTGTTGCGCATAAGGAGCGTTGATGGTGTCATGGGTTATGGCATACACATGGCATTATGCGCGTGCAGCATCATGCACACGGCCACCAGACGCGTGATACCAAGCACACGACCATGCACATGTGCATGAGGTTAGTGGGAGACCTAAGGCAATGCACGCATGCCAACTCTCTCTACCGCCCATGCGTGCGTGCCAGCCTATGCCAAAAGTCATTTCTGGGTCAGTTTTTATATTTTTCCATCTAAGTAAAGTTTTGATATTTTTTTGATTAAGGAGATTAATTTGAACTTAAATACTATTATTTCAGGTGAAGAAGAGATCGGCCAAATTTATAGGCTAAGGACCTAAGCTTGTATTAGTGAGTGAAAAATGAATTTATAAAATGATTTTGAATCATGTTTCTCAAAGTTATTATTTATAGTATGATTTAAGTTAAATGTTTGTTCAAAGCATGTGATTTCAATAAAGTATTTTTTCAAGCATGATTATTGAAATTTTTTTATGGCTTTCAAAGATAAATGATTTTGTCAAGACATGGTTATGGTTTGCTTTATGCAAAATATCCTTCAGCGTATTGACATATTATTTGCAAAGCTTAAGTTTTATAAATGTTTTATCTAGTCCAAGTTATCTCAAAATTAACCCTATGGGGTAGATCATGGGGCACCATAGAGGTAAGGACACTTATCTCCAAGAAACAAGAATAGGGACGCCTAGTTCTGAGGGTTGGAGTTAGGGACACCTAGTTTCGAGAAACAAAGTTAGAGATGCCCTTCTCTGAGGTTTGGATTTGGTATTGATTAGCTTTTTCATCTTCTAAGGAAGATTCTTGATCCTAGACGAGGAAAAACCAATTCTTATGTACTCATTTCTAAAATGTTTACCAAGCCAACGCATTTCTTTTATCGTTCATATTTATTGCTTAAATGTTTATGAAATGTTGTTTTAAAACTTATCAATCACTGGCCACAATTAGCTCATACTTTCAAAATTATTTTCCACTTTTCAGATAGAAGTCGTGTTCTCGGAGCTTGGTTCGCCGTTGTCTATCTACTGAAGGATTTTTATCTTTTTCTTATACGTGTCTTGTTATTTTGAAATCATGTACAGTTGGTCTTTTAATTATGCCAGACATAGGTTAGAGTGTGTTGGAGTCGGAGCTTGTTTTTATGTAATTATGGGTTTTCTAAAATCCTTGTGTAAAACCTATGTATAAATATGTTAATAAATGGGTTGCACTGTAGTTTTGTTTATTCATTATGTCATTGGCTTCTGCATGCATTTATTTAAAGGTCAGTGGTTAAGGGTCAGCTAATGTTGTTCAAAAGAGGAGCGATATCAGTTGATTTCATGCCATCTTTTGGGTCAAGAGTAGGTGATTCAAAAGAGGGTGCAACAGTTTGGTATCAAAGGAAGATTAGTCTTTTGGGAATAAAGTGTAAGTTATGTTCTTGATAGTTTGATACCAGTTTTGTATCAGATCAAAAGTTCTTAGGGAGTAGAAGAGGAAAAGCTTAAGTTGTGTTATAAATAGTCTGATACTAGTTTGGTACCAAGGGCATAAGTTGAATCCTTAAGAAGCAGAAGACTAAAGTCATGGTAGTCTATAACTAGTTTGTATCACAACAATTAGTTCTTTGGGAACTAGAAGTGTGAGACCCGTGCCTCCAAAATATGGGAAATAAGAAGTTAAGTGCCTTAGAAAGGGAATCCCGGGGCAGCCTTAAGAAATCACGTGCGAAATGAAAGATTGAAGTGTAATCCCAGGGCAATCTTGATGCTTGTTTGACCGAAATTGAACGTAGAGAGAGCAAGTCTAAGGAAATCTCAGACAATCTCGGACTCGAGTCCGACTGAGATTGAAAGTAAAAAGGGAAATTGGAAGGACCTCAGAGCTTTCCCGACAGAGACTGTAGACAAAGAATGTTTTGTTGAGGTTCACAGTGGATCCCGAGTTGATCTCGACCGAGAATCCAGGTGTCTTAAGCATAATACATGCATTTTGTGGCTAAGCAAAAGTTGACAAGTTTTAGGAAATTAAGAGATGACTAATCTAAGTTAGAATAAAAATAAATAAGAGATAAAGATAGAAGAAAATGTGTGTTATTCTGAGATTTTGTTAAGAAGTTACTTAAGGGTTGTGTTGTTAAGAAGCTTTTCAGTGAGAAGAGGGTTTGGGTAAAGAATTCTAAGCAAAAGGGAAACCTAGTATTGTGAGTGGTTTTTTCAAAGAAAAGAAAAGTTTTCTAAAGCTATTTCTTTAGAATTGAATCTTATTATATTAAATATGTTGAACGTTAATTTCGGTAAAGCGTGATTTTATGACTGGGAAAGTTATGTGTTTCAAAGTATATTTTATGTGATTGTATTATATGCTTTGAGTCAAAGTAAACCATTAGTCATATTCCTATCAATGAGCTAGTTATTTATGTGCATATAATGAGTCAAGGAAACCATGAGATGAAAGGACCATATGGCAATGAGAAGCTAGCTAATACGTTGAAAGGAGCGTATTGAGCTTAGCGGCCTAAGCAATGAGAAATGAACCAATGAAATATCAGGAGATGTTGATGATTGTGAAAGGACATCACAGTAGTCTATGCGTGTGATGATTTATGTTCTTGGTAGAAAGGAATGTGGATGACTAATGTATGTTATGCGATTCAACCTCTCCCAAGCTACAAGCATTTGAAGCATGGGAAAGGCAAAGTATTAATGGGTAAGGGGTTGGCAATTATATAATTAACACATCCACCACTAGAATTAAAGTAGATGAAGATCGGGAGGCCTTAGTCACCTTCTTACAATGTAGAAAGTAAGGAAGAGAAAAGGAAAGGTTGAAGAAAGAAAAAGAAAACAAAGAGAAGAAGAAAGAGAGGAGAACTAAAGGAGAAGAATAAAAAAGGAAAAGAGAAGAGAAGATAAGGCGAGGGTGATGGAAGAATGTCGATAGAAAGAGGCAAAGAAATCTTTAGAGGTAAGTCTACATAATGAGTATACTCATGTCAGCTTCAAATTTTCGAAAAATGTAAAAAGCGTTGGAACAACTGTGGGAACAAAAGAGAAATTAGCGTAGATTAAAGACGTCAGAAAAAGAATGGAGAAGAGTGACTTGTTTGGTCTTGGTTGTATGTGTTTAAACCCATGGGTTTACGCGATTGATGTGTATGATTCATTCTTTAATGATCTTATCGCAAACCTCTCTTCGTAGAATCAATTAATTCTTTAGTGTATCATTGATGTTTTAACTTTGCGGTTACATTATGCGGCAAGTATGGTCATCGCATGTGAGATGCTCACTATATCTCTAAGTCAAGGTTATGCAATAAAAGGTACACACTCCTTCCTTGCACAACTACTATATCCATGTTGAGTACAAGTTTTCTTATCAGTTGTCGAAGTGTAAATGAAGCAATAGGTTTCCTAGGTAAGTCAGGATCAAACACGGGGAAATTCTATCAAACCTTAGTTATAAAGCTTACTTCTCATCTAGGAGGTATACAATATCTAGACAGTAAAGTATATGTGTATATGTATATTAAACCTACTATCTACACTAGAGATTCTGTAAAAGGGTGACAAGAAATGGTGGGAAGATGGAGAGTGAATTAACTTGTGTTAAAGAAAGTGTGAAGGAATGTCACCGCGTTGTAGGCAATTAAGCCATGCAGTAGGCCTTAATGTGAGAGTGATTACTCAATCATCTTTTAATTAAGGTGAATACTTCTTAGTGCCTTAAGCCCCAAACTTGCTCTCCTCTCGAGATGCAAATGATAAAGAGTAATTAGGTGATAGCTATTTAGAGTTCGTTACTTGTAAGGGTCACATTACCTCTCTTTTAAGGGTGACAACCTCTTGGTACCAAATTACCACACTTGTTCTCCTTTTAAGACACAAATGATGAAGGTTTAATCGCCAAGATGGAGTTTATTTTCCAACTCCTTCCTGTGCGTATTTAGCAATGTTCTTGCTACTTACCCTCTTGATCAATTGACGACAAATGCTAGCCAAGCGATGAAGTAAGCTCAGCTAAATGCAATGAACCTTATAAGTTAGTTCTCTTATCAAGAACTTGTCACAATCATAAACTACTTATAACATTTTAAGAGATGAACAGTAAAGAAGTGATAGACTGAAAGGGAATAAAGTTGCAATGTATTGATAAATGTAGGCCTTACGGCCATGTACAATATGGACATCAACATTACAATGAATGTACAAAATGGAAGGTAAAGGAGGTAAGTCGAGCTGTAGAATGCCTAAGCATTCCTTGGCTCTTTTATAAGTTAGGGAATAGAAGATTATGGTTTCTCTCTCTAATATCTCTCAAAGCTCCCACTCATAAGATTGACTGGAGAAGAGGTAAAAGAGCTTTTATAGAAAGACGAAAAGGCTAGTCCTTTCCACCAGCTCTCATGGAGATCTTAAGGTTTTGGTCCATTCAGAGCTCTTTTTTACATGGTAGGGAAGGATGCTTTATATAGACTAGTTTATGTGGGAAGCTTCTATTCTTCTTAATATGTCAGTACTGATTGCAGTCCTATTGAGTCACATCAACTCCAACTACCATTCTTGTCTTATAATGAATCATCATCACGTGATGATGTGGTTCCTCGTCTAAGGAAGTTAATCGCCAAACAAGCTTCCTATCACATAGCTTTTGCACGCGCTCCTCTTTGTGATTCACCGTGTCTCTTCTTTTCTTTAGAATCATGTGATAAACACTGAAAAATAGGGTAAAACAAGCATGGAGACTTATACAAGTTGCTTTCTCTAATGTTTATGAATTTGCAATAGAAGCTACACTTTTTGAAGCATTCTCCTACGTTTTGGCTCTATTGTTCTACCTAAAAGGCCATAATAACTTATATTTCTACAAGTTATTAGAGAGGAAGAATGATGTGCTTGCATTAGGTGAGCAAGTAGAAAAACTAACGGCAAAAAACAAGGCCATAAGGGGACAAGAGGTAAAATGTCTAGAAAAAGTGGTGCAAGAAAGATACGAAGAGATGAATATGATAAGCTAAGGAACGCTATCTCATGAATATGAGGGATTGAAAGCTGCAAAAACCAGCAAAGTGAAGACATTCAAGGTAGGGTGATCCAGACCTAAGGAAACCTAAGATGGCGGCGAGCAGGGGATAAACAAGAAAGTCAGAATAGAGAAAGGTATATTCCCTTTTAACAGAACCCTCCAACATTTGCTATCTACCCCAATTCAATCGTTTCGTTGGAGAAAATTCTTCACTAGGGCCATCAATGTAACGCCCAACAATTCGATATCTCTTTTGGGTTTTGTCCATTGTCATTAATGTTAAGTGGGGTTATGGAAATTTTAGATTTATTGGAAGAACCTTACCATTTGGATTTTCTTGAGTAATTAAAGTTGGGAATCCTCATTTGTTTAGGATAATAAGAATCATTTTTCCATTTATTTATTTATCTTATTATTTTAATTTTATTTTGTTGGAAATAATTAGGGAAGCCCATATTAAACTAAAATTGGTTGTTTTGGTGAGATTTGGAGAGAGAGAGAGAGGGGTTGTTTTGGGTTTTTTAAAAGGAAAGAAAAGAGTCATTTTTTTATATAAAAGGGCCTTGGGACTCGTGCGTAAAGAGGGAGAGAAAGAAAAAAAAAAAAAAAAAAAAAAGAGGAATTTTTTTTTGGAAACCCTAGCCGCACGCCGCACGCCGCCGCCGCCGCCGCCGCCGCGTACCCGAGCCGCCAAGCCCTCCTCCTTCTGTTCGTCAGCTCAGCCGGATCGTTGCAGCCGCCAGCCGTCGCATGAAGCCGCGTTCTGCTGCGTCGTCGAGCAGCTCAGCCGGATCGTGCGCAGCCGCCAGCCATCGCGTGAAGCCGCGTCCTGCCGAGTCGCCGAGCAGCAGCAGTTGACGATCGTCAGCCGCGCGCCTCCAGCCGTCGAAGCCGAACCCACGTTTCGGCCGACGCCCGAACCCGAAACCGATCCGCGCCCGCTCGCCCGAAACCGACCCGCGCCCGCTCGCCCGAAACCGAACCCGCTCCACGCTCGCGCACGCCCGCTCCGAGTCGTAAGCCGAGCCCGCGCGCGCCCATCCCACGCCACGAGCCGCGCCGGTCTGCACCACAAGCCGCGCCGCGCCGCGCTCCTGCGTAGCCGAGCCGCGTCTCCCTCCTGCTGCAAGCCGAGCCGCACGCGTAATCCCTGTGCCGAGCCGAGCCGCGCCTGCGCCAAGCCGAGCCGGTCCCTGTCCTCTTCCAGCCGAGCCGCCAGGACTAATTTGGCTCCTTCCACCTAATTTTTGGTAATTAAATCAATTATTTTGGCATTATCCAGTAAGATTCAATATTTTGGGCACTAGTTAATTTAATTTGGAATTAAATTAGATCATTTTTCCTTAAGGGACGTCTTGGACCAAGTAACTGCTGCAGCGGGGGATTTCTTCAGTAGGGGCTTGAGCACTGCAATCTCCTTCTAGGGTAAGTCATTTCGAATGAGTTTTGAACCGTTAATCGTGGGCGACCTAATTACGAATTTTGGCATATTAAACAGTTAGGACCTCGTCGCTTGGAAAGCGTACTGCCTCGCGGTTAGGACTCGTCAAGTAAATCTCCAGGTAAGAGATTCTACTACTAGCTCCATGCTTAGAAATATGAGATGATGTATACTCCAATTTTGCATGTTGGGGATTGGACGGTACGATGCCTGAAATCAATGTTAGTATGATGTAAATGACGGTATGGTTATACTATAGCCTGTTATGTGTGGCGAGAGCTGTTATAGCTATACGACGAATGTCGAGACGGAGAGGGCAGAGATGATTTATATGATATGTTATATGCTGATGCCATGTGTATGTATACTGCACTTAGGGTACCTGTTAGCTTGATCTGTTAGAGTCGTACCTGCATGGGTGTCCTTCGGGATCACCACCTATTGAGGACTGTGTGGTCCGACGGGACGCCAGTCTAGCATGGATATAGATATGACTCGAGTGACTCGACGGGGTCCTCGCATCCCGACTGTCCTAGGTGTTCCTCGGGGCACCGAAGACCAGAGTTACGTTCCTACGGGAGCGCATGATTGCACGTGTTCGGGAACGTGCCAGAGATTGGGTACCAGTTATCAGGACTCTAACAGGAAGTTAACAGGCACCTAGTGGGACTAGTAGTGGGTCCCTTACTGAGTATTTTTATACTCACTCTCTTCGTTTTATGTTTTCAGGTAGAGGACGGGGCAAGGGCAAGGGCAAGCTGGCGAGCGACCCGAAGTGAGACCGTGGAGGGCCATAGGGACTACCGCTTCCGCTTATTCTTATTTCAGATTTTCGCATTTGAATTTGAGTACTTTTCATCACTTACCATCTTTTATGTAGATAGGGCCCGAGTAGGATTTCAGATTGCTTTTACATTTCTGCATGACTACCTTGTTTGAATTTTATAAATAAAATTTCTTAAACCGTATGCGTTTTGAAATTTTTTTCATGACTTAAACCACTTGTTCTATATTGGTAATGACTTCGATTCAGTATAAGGAGTCGGGTCGTTACAATCAAGATCATAATGGATATGGTCTATAAATTCTATAATTCAGAACTCAACTCATCTAATCTATTCGTCACGATTGAAGGCAAAAAAGTTCAATTCAACGCAAAAGTCATAAATAAGCTTTATGACTTGCCTAACAATATGGGATACCCAGGGCAAGAGATCCTTATAAAACCTACAAAGGGTTTGGTTAGGGAAGTGTTAAAAGTAATAGCATGGCCAGGCGTAGAATTGGAAGTGACGCCCATGGGAAAATTTCAGTTGTACCCACATTAGCTGACCACTAAGGTGAATGTGTGGTTATTCTTCATCAAGAAAAAGATCCTCCCCACGCGCCATAATAGTACAATTTCAGCAGACTTCGCAATGATCTTATACTGCATCATGATGCAGAAGGTGATCAACTTGGACAAAATAATCAAGACTGTCATCCTCGCATGAATGGAAATGCCTAAAGGAGCCATGCCCTTCCCTCAACAGTGGAGAAGTTAGGCTTAAAGTTATATCCTTCATTGGTGAGATATCTATAAAAAGATATTCCAGACGAGGTTAAATCGAGTCATAAGCCTCCTTCAAAACAAGGAAGAAGAACGTCGCCTGAAGACAAGGGGTCAAGTTAGAGACCCCGAAGGAATAGAAAATGACGACATCCCTTCACTTCTACCCGATAAAAGAAAGGTTGAATCCACTTTAAGGTTGATGCGGCCAAGAACTTCAACCTAACAAGCAACCCTTCTCACAAAATGGTCATCCAACAACCACCTCGTGAGGAAAGCCTCTTGCCTCTCCATAATCCAAAAGACAAGTCCCCCTCTCCTCCTCACAAAAATGAATCCCTTCTACTGCCTCCAAAAGAAAGAACTCCACCACCTCCGCCTCAAAATGATCGTCCACCCATCCATACTTCACCCAATTTTCCTAGACAGTGCAATCCCAAGTTGTTTATATACCATGATCTTCACCTATCCACATCTCATTCTCCCCTCTTCTTAGAAGAACATTCGCCTCTCCCTACCCTTTCTTCTAGGTGACGACATTTTGTGTCGCCTGACTATAATTTTCCAACTCACCAGTCACCAAATAGAAACCTTGATCCATTGTGCCTGAACTTAAACAAGCATTTATCTGACCTAAAAGTCTCCAATAATTAAATGATACCCCTCCCTACGGAGGGCGCAAAGAAAGATGTCCCAATCAGTGTGCTATAAGAAGGGGACATAACGTGTGTAGAAGCAGCTGATAACTTGTAGAAATACAAGTTATTATAGCCTTTTAGGTAGAATAATGGACCAAAACCCATAAGAAATGTGTTAAAGTACGTTGCTTATGTTGTAAACGTTGGAATTTATGTTCTAAAACTCATAGTTTGTAGTTTAAAATTATATTCTATTCAATAAAGTAGTTATTGAGGACTTATTAGTGAAAATAGAATACTAAAATCTTGAATCTAATTAACTATAGTCCCGAGGCTATCTAATGTAGACTTGAACTTTATATAGAGACATAAACGTGGATCAAGTTCGAGTTTATAGCCCAAACGGTCTATAATGTATGAATAAGGTTGGGTGCCTTATTTTGGGAACACTATGGATGTGGCATGCTCTGTAGTTAGTACAAACGATGTGATCTTGAATCGTTCATGTAGACATATGAGAGTGGGGGCATCCAATGTAAAGAGTTTGCATAAGACTAGAACCATGAAATAGTCACTTTTAAGTTATAACATCATTAACTATATAAACTAATAATTTTGATTATGATGACCTAGGTAACTTAATCTTAATCCTAAACTAACTAACAATTTGGTTGAGTTTTATGTCCTAAAACTCGTAGATAGTAAATATAATCAATTGACTGTTATTAATAAAGTGTTTTATTATCATAATTTCAATAAGTGTTATTGATTATATTATTAGTTTTGTCTTAATAACCTAAATCCAATAAACTAACATCCTAAGCTGTTTGATGAGTCTTGAACAGTATGTAGAGACATATGGGGATCAATGTTCAAGATAAGCTTAAAGGGTCTATAGTATAAGGTTAAGGTTGGGTACCTTATCATGTTAACACTATGGATACGACTCACTTTGTATTTGATACAAACACATTGATCCAATGCGTTCATGTATGCGACATGCGAGTGAGGGTATCCTATGCAATGAGTTTGCATAAGATTGGACCACGAAATAGTAATCACTAGATGTAACTCCATGAACTAGTTGGATTTCTATTTCATTATGATGACCTAGGTAACTTAGTCTTAATCCTGAGTGTATTATAAACTCCTGTTTGCGAGGAATTGTCCTTTGATTTATACGGGTGAGAATGGCCAGATTGCCGACTCGATATGTTTATCATTTTGGGGACAAGACCGAGTGGGGAGCTGGGAACATAATCACACAAGATGGAATTCACTCATTCCCACCTTTAAGGTAAGTAGATAAGTATTCCCTTAAATAGTGTCTCCGGGACTTGAACAAAGGGTCCTACCCTCTTTATGACATGAGAGGGGTTTTTTGTTTAGTGGTTGGACCATAAACAGGTTGTTCATTAGATGAGCATTAGTATTTATGGACTGGACGTAACCTAGGGATAAAACGGTAATTTGACCCAGCTGGTGTTACGAACACTTGTGAAGGACTAACTTACTGGTATTAGTCTCTATCCGTGGACACAGAAATATATCTATAGTGAGAAGAGTTCAACTGTGAGTCTTTAATGGAGTATACACACAGTTAACGAATATTGATTAATGTGGTTAATGAGTTTAACTAATTAATCTCATATCGTTGTAGCTTCTGATCTATAGGTCCATTAGGTTCCTTTCTTAACTCATAAAGAATAATTAGATTTATTTATATTGGTTATAATTTGAAATGTTCAAATTTACTTTGGGAATTAATATAATGTATATTGATACATTATAATATAAACTTTATATTTTAGTTAGACTTTATTATATAAATTTAATTTTGGATATGATTCAAAATTAAATTACGAGAGAATAAAATATTTGAATGAGTTCAAATATTAGTTTAATGTGAATTAGATTCATATTAAAACTATAGATTAAAATTTAATGTGTATGTGATACATATTACAACTATAGGTTATGAGAGAAATTTACATTTGAATATGATTCAAATTTTGGATTAAATTAAATATAACATATTTAATTTAGAAATTAATTAATTAGAGAATTGATTAATAGTTTAGTTTAATTTGGTTTAATTAATTTTGATTTAATTAAATTAATTAAATTAAAACTATAGGTTATGCGAGAGATATTCATTTAAATATGATTTAAATAAAATATTAATTAAATATGATTTAATTAATTAATTTATTTATTATTAATTAAATTAAAATAATTATTTATTTTAATATATATTAATTTAATATTTATTTATTAAATTAATAAGGAATGTGGGTGGTTTTCCCACGTTTCCATTTATTCTCTTTAACTTCCCTCTTCTTCCATCTGAAGAAGAGGGAATTCTTTGCGTAACAAAAACAAAGAAGGCCTTCTGTGATTTTTTTAAGAAAAAAAGGATCGTCGTATTCTCTTTAGAAATTTTTTTCTCTCTGTCAAAATTCCCTCAATCCAATTTTGGTTCCCACAAACCATCTCAATCAGAGAATAGAAAGGTTTCCAAGTGGTGGTGCCCAAATTTGTGATTGGTAGATTCAGAGTCGTCAACGAGCGTAAGTTCTTCTTCTCTGTATTTTTTTCAAAGCATGTTTAACCATAGAAATTATTTTTATAATTTTGCCAATGTATTGGTATTTTTTAAGGTTCCAATTGAAATTGGATTTCTGTAATTCTTCCGCTGTAAAGGGTTTTCATCCTTTCAAACCTAGGTAACTTAATCTTAATCCTGACTAACTATGAACTTCTTCTCAAACGGTATTATCCTTAGATCTGCATGGATGAGAGCAGCTCAACGGTGTTGGCCCAATAAGCCTCACATTTCATGCGTAAGACCGTTGGATGGCTAGGAACATAAGGTGCAAGACAGAATTCACTCCTACCCATTTTTAAGGTTAGTAGATAGGTTGTTTCCTTAAGAACTGAATTCAGGTCTTGAATAAGAGGCCCTACTGTCTCATTGGCCCGAGAGGGATTCAATTTATAGGTTGGACCTAAAACCTATTGTTCAATAGTGGATCAGTGGGACTTAAGGAGCAAGATGTAATCTCAGGGGTAAAATGATATTTTGACCCAACCGAGATTACAAACAACCTATGATGGATAAACTTACTGATCATGATTATATCAAGTAGATCAATGAGGAGAATGTAACTACGAGCTTTAGTAGAATGACCTGTTAGTTAACAAATATTGATTAGCTCGGTTTAAAAGGGTTTTAGTCAATTAATCTCGAATCATTGGAGCCCATGATCTATAGGTCCATTAGGTTCCTCCGCTAGCTCATATGGAATTAACTTAGAACAATATGATGGAATGATGGAATAATTCAAATTGTTTCAATTAGGCTAAGAGAGAGAAATCGACAAATATATGGGATAGGTGGCTACATAAGATGTAAACATCTAACCTACTAAGTTCCACTAGTTGTTAGTGGATTATTAGGTGTTAAGATTTAAGAAAATAACTACATGCAATTTTGCATGTAATTTGTCTATTTAAAGGTTGTTTTTCAAATTGAAGAAAATTTTGGTCATTTTTGTAATTTTGAATTACAAAATACCTAAGATTCTCTTAAATCTCAACCTATTTTTCCACCTTCAAATTCCATCTTATCTATTTTTTTCTTTCACTTAACGGGTCCCACAACCCGGTTCTAAGTCCGGAGAATAGCATGTCAACACTAGTGGTAGTCCCGGGTTCATGATCATGAGGAGATTTGGAGGATCGGGAGCTTCAAAGGTAAATATTTATCTTAACCTTAATTTAGTTTGAATTAAGTTTTTTTAGCATGTTAATCACTAAAGTGTTTAATTGCATATAAAGTAATTTTCAATCCTTGTTTCCGATGTGCATGTCTCGTATTCCATCAATAAATTCATAAATATTCAAAAATACACTTTACATAAGCATCTAAGTCTTTTTCTACCTGTTTTTAATGTCTTAACTCAAGATTATGAACAAAAGAAGAAGCTAGTGAATCGTAGAGGAACTCGCCTGAAGAGTACGAGAGATGACCTTATCAGTAGGCCAGAAGAGTTTCGCTAGAAGACAAAAGTGGTAGTTGGAGTTAATGTGGCTTAACACAGAGGTAGCTTTAGGCGTTAACATGTTCAAAAGGTTAGATTTCCCGCGTAAATCTGCCTATATAAAGGACTTCATCTCCATCAACAAAAAAGAGGCATGAATAGGCCAAGCAGCTGCCTGTGTGAAGAGCCAAATGTCTGAACCGACCGAAAAATAGAGAGTGGTGGAAAGGAATAACCTTTCCACCATCTGTAAAGTATTTCTTCATCTTCTTCAGTCAATCAATGAGTGAAAGCTTGAGGTTTGAGTGAAGAAGATCTCATTCCCCATCTTCCCTAACTTGTAATGTCATTTATATTCTTTGTATTTCATTGTAATATATTTGTTCCTATTGTACAGTCGCCTAAGGCCTATATTCTTTAATACATTACATATTTATACCGTTTTAATCCTCTATCTCTTTACTATTCATTTTTTCTTGGTTTATTTGTAGTAGATTTGTGATAAGTTCTTGATAAGAAGGTTAGCTTATAACTCTTATCTCGTTAGCTGAGCTATAGTCATCACCAGGCCAGTGTTTATTACCAACTACCGGAGAGGGCAAGTAGCAAGGATAAGGCTAATGCGTGAAAGGAGAAGTTAGAAGATAATCTCCACTTTTGCGAGATAACTTCCATCATTTGTATCCTAAAAGGATAACAAGTATGGGTATAGATAAGTAGATATAGTTTAAACCTACACTTTCTCACACTGTATAGCTTATTCTTTTATGCCGCCTAATTGAAGAACAAATCCTACAACTAAGCCTTCATATAAATTCCTTACATTCGACCTTGGATCATCTAGGAAAACATATTGCTTCGCTTATACTTTGGCAAGCATTAGGAAACTTGTAGTCAATGAGAACTTAGTAATTACATGATAACGTGAGACATAGAGAACATACAGCATGCCATGACCTTGTCTCATCGCATAGAATAGGATACATTACACACAACACTACACTGAGCACTCTAAGTCTCGAACAAATTTACAACAAGCAGCGGCCACTGTGACCAAGCTGCCACTACCAATTGAGATGGAAATGATTATTCATGACCCACTCTCTAGAGGAAAACAATCCGCGTTTGGAGTAGCTGGCGAGACAATCACCCCTGCGCTGCGACATAATGAAATGCAAGAATCTAAGCAGAAAGTGACAATGACAACATCTATGACTTTATTGGAACAACAGTTTCCAAGTCTAGTTTCGATTACTTGGAAGAAGTTTTGGCGGTGCAAAATTTCTAAGGCGAGCAACAAGAAGTCGACTAGGAAAATTATAGACGAGTTGTAAGCCACCAATACCAAACTTAAACGAAAATAGTCCAGCAGCAAGAGAAGTTGGACACTAAGGCGGTAAATCAAGATTAGTTTTCAATCGTAGTCTCAAACCTCACTTCAATAATCCTAGCGCAATTGGAAATGATTAGACAAATGGGGACGTGGTGTGATAGACAGTTCCAAGCTTCAATGGAATACACTCACACAATGTTTATTCAAAAATTACTAGCTCCTATCATTCCACTAGACTTAGAAACACCATTCTGACCTCTCCAACCACCAAACCTTGGTGATGCTAATCCTTGCCAAGAAGACTAAATTTGGGGGTGTTTCTCAATTTTTATATTTTCCATTTCTCTTTATTCATCTTGTTCTTTTGTGATTTTATATATGCCCTTTCTCATTTAATCAAATACTTAAGTGCAAATTTTCTTTTTGGCTATGCATTATACTTTTTTTTTTTTTTTTTGTCTTTTGCATTCACTCTTGTATTCTTTGTGATTTATTCTTGTTGCTAATTTATCCTTCAATGATAATACTTATGCTTAGTAAAATTTAGCTTGTATCTAGTGAAGAGTCTTTCCTTAATGAAACTTACTTTTGACATATTTCTAGGATTATTTAGGCGGCCATGCTTTATCTCAAACCTCTTTTCTAAAACTTTTCTAAGTTCATCTTATCATTCACTTTTTTGCAATGAGGATCATGCTATGTTACAAAATTTGGGGATGTGCGAGGTGTGAGCTAAAGCATTTGAAAAATCAAAGAACCTTTTTTCAGCCACTTGAACTTAAAATTCCTACTAAAAAAAACTAACTTATTCTTTCATTTAAATTCAATTGACATAAAAACTCCAATATCGTTGCCTCTCAACCAAAAATAAGAAGAAAAGCTTCAATAAAAATGAAAGTAAAGTAAATAAGCGACGGTAAGAGTTATAGTTGAGGAAATGAACAGATTCATAGAATACTAATGAATTCCCACTCAACGCCAAAGTATATAAATAATTAAGAATTTCTTTGCCAAAAGAAAAGAAGCAAGAATTTTTGGAACAACGGCCATTTTTAAAAAAACAAAATAAGATCTTTTGGAAATGAAAAAGGGAGTTTTTGCGACTTAAGCTTGTTGTGTTTAGAAACCAAAAATATTTCCACAAGTAAGAAATAAGCGAGAAAAGTATGAGCGCTCGAATGTAAGGTAAATTAGAAAAGCATCAGGAGAAGTTTAGCAAAGAAGGCGAAAGTAAGGAATTCTTGGAATTGTGAATTGATGCTTGAGGATAAGCATTATTCTAAATTAAGGGGTGTGATAACTAAAGGGATAAGAGAGCCCTATGCAATGGGATAAATTAACAGAACCATAAACTCAATCTAATTTGAGATTTTAAAAACACCAGTACATTTGCAAATAAATTACATAAACTAATTTCTATGGCCTAAAGGTTAAGCATGCTTCTAATAAAATTAATAACATTAGAGATTATAGAGAACACTACAAGAAGAAGGGGGTCTGCTGACGTAGAGATACTTCGACGGAAGCTAGGAATGCGTCGAGAGAGGCTACATCGATATAGAAACGGATGTCGACAAGAAGGTCGTGAGAAAAGTGTCGTGAAAGACACTTCTGACATGCGAACAAGAGAACATCGGCAAAGGGTTAGTGCCGACACAGTGTTTGCCAACATGGTCAACACGTCGGCATTTGGGAACTGCCGACATCATCAATTACGTTGGCGTACATAAACCATCGACCTGGCATCAGCAGACCTTCTGACGATGTGACGTTGTCAGAATGACCATTTACGACACATAATGTGTGTCGCGGAATCCTTATTATAATATTTTATATCTTTTTATTTTATTTTATTTTATTTTATTTTATTTTATTGTAAATTGAAATCGAATTCGATTTAAATTCATTCAAATACTAAAAAAGAATAAATGTAAATATAATAAAATACCAAATGTAATTTATAATAAAAATAATTTAAAAATACACGTTCGTAGTTCAAAAATTACATACATAATGAAAATGAAAAACTTAAACTAAAAACAAAAAACTAAACACATAATCTAAGCGTTGGAATCCCATGAAAGTTTTCAATGCCTTCAAACCTACAATGACACGAAATTAAGTTTAAATATATATCACCAATAATATGAAATTAAAGAACGTCAAAGTTGAAAATTATGTACCTCAATGAAATCAAGGTTCTCTAGAAGCCCTGGAGAGGTCTTCAATCATTTTCCTCATTTCTTCCATCTGCCGAGCCTGTGCTTGTATCAAGCGAATACTTTTTTCAAGCTTCCTGTTACTCTCTTCTTCTACTACTTCAAGATGAATTTTTAGCTCGTTAACCTCTCTGGCGTGGCTAGCTCTCAATCGACAGATGTAGATGAAGAACTACCAGCAGCGTGTCGAAACTTTGGCTTGGGGCCTCAACCAAGAACTTTTGAGTAGCCTAGTCATCTACCCAAAACAGTCTCGCATATCTCGTACCCAAAGAGTGGTTGAGAATCCTCTGGGTAGGCTGAGACTGGAGTTCCAGCATTTGATTCTGCAAATAAAATTTTTGTTAATTAAGTAAAAATGTAAATCAACTATTATGTGAAATAAGACAAATGACAGCTTATAAACTTACATGTGCATCCACAACTCATTGAGAAATGAATTGGCCACTGCAAATAATAACTCCACAAGGTCGATCAGATGACCTCGTTGTTTAGCGAGCTCATGTTGTCGTTGTAGAAATGACTTGGCGTTGCTGCTGTAGTTGTAGGGTTACTTCACTTTAACAGCCCTGTTCATTGACGATTGCTCCTACATGCAAACAATCAAAATGTTATATAAAACACAAATGAAGTACCATTTGAGAACATTAAAAGTACTTAATCACCTGAAATTGTCGAGTGAGGTAGTGGTCGCAGAGGAAGTATCAATCTTGCACTCGATTGCTCAATCTCGGAGTGGGTTGGCACGAGTCTATTCAGGATCATCGAACTTCTTGAAATGGTGGTGGTTCTATCCCCTAAACTCTTTCCACACGATGAGCATTTGATGCTTAACAACGAATAAGTGTTGGATCAGTGAAATCCAGCACAAACCATTATTGTAAAAGAAAAGTACACACGGATTAGGATTGAGTCTGTATATTCGTATAGGTAACATATATGTGTAAATGATTTAAAAATTTACCTATAAACCACCTTTAATGACCTAGATGTACTCTGGTGTCACATCAACCCACTTAAGAAAGCGGACTGGAAAAGTGTCTTGTATTAACACACCGATGGTATTGCTAAAGCGAACGGCGTGCAACAGATAGGTTTGTCCTAGCTTGGAACGATAGATATAGGGATCTTTCCATTTTGTGCAACATATCTATCCAACTCCAGGTTCCTAGAGTGATGTGGGAGTAGCAGGTTGAGAGGCCTCTAAGAAAATAGAATAATTTCATAAACATAACAAAAATACTTTGTAACGGTGGCGAATCAGATGTGTTGTCAAATAATTTCATAAATAATTGTTTATGTAACGGTGGCGAATCAGATGTGTTGTCAACCGATGACGTGCCTGGAACGGTATTAAAATCCTCGACATTAAAATTGAATACATCATTGCTCTCATGAAAACCGGTAGAATATTGAGACATAGTACCTGTAGACATATAAACCAAAATTAATTAAACATATGAGAGTACGTGAAACTAAATATGTGAAAAAACAAAAAACTACGAATATCTGACTTGTCAGGTATTGTTCTTCGTCATCGCTTGATCTGCTTTGAACGAATAATTGTTCATCACCATCGTTTATAAAGTCGTCAACAACATTACACACAATTGGTATTTCCACGAGTGTAGGATCAACATCAACTATGCATAAGGTGTAATCCTCAACGTGATCAGCGCCACGATGATCAACAACAATTTTGGATACATATATTTATTGATCCTCAACATCATTCACTTCGGGCACGTCCCATTTACATTTATTTTGAACCACCTGAACAATCTTTCAATTGGCACCATTTTTTGGGTTCATCGATGAAAAAAACTTGATGTACCAGGATTGCGAGAATGACTGGTTCTTCAAGAAACCAAAAAAGTGATGTGTTGATAGATTTGTACCCCAATTCCACGTGTGTTCTATGATTTTTGTTCTTACCCATGTCAATCCATCTACACTTCAATAGCCAAACACGGCAGCCCATCGGATATACCACAGAAAGAACCTATTCTAATACACCGTAAAAATTATTGTCGTTGCTTCCACTGGCACTGCTTTCACCGACTACTATGACTCTACTATTTTGTGTTGTGCATCAGAAATCATGATCTATCGTATGAAATCGTACTCCACCTACTATCCATCTAGTGTAGGATCGAATGACAATGAAGGTCCCATCACAAGTGAGAAGAAATCATGCGGAAGGTTGTCCCTATCACACGTTTTGATGACTTGAAATTATCTTGTTAACAACTATATACGTCTGTGAAATAAGTCTAGGAAAATTCCAAATGGACTTATGTACTCCACATACATACCTGATCTCTAAGCCAATCAGGGAATGCTTGTTGATGTCTTTTGAATAAGTCGACAACGCTGCTTGCCGACAACGTATCAGCCTCAAGTGTTTCCTAAAGTTGATTTAGTTGTGAGTTTGTAACGATTATAACTTAAGAAAGCATAAAGTACTAGTGAAGTATTTAGAGTTAGAAGTACGTACTTGCAGTACTCAACAATTTTATCTACATTGTTCAAGATGTACCAATGGATCTGACGCTTCTTTTCTTGAGATAGAGATCTTAAATTTGTCGCACCTAACGGTCGTACCTTCTGCATAAACACTTCAAACTTACCAACTATCTCGTCCTTGGGAATGCTATCATCATTTTGTTCATCCCAAGAAAACCAAGTTTTAATCCCACTTAAATATCTCGAATAGAAGGTACTTGATTCATTCATGACATATACTTCGTCAATGGACCCTTCGAGACGTGCTTTGTTTCAGATGTATTGCTTCATTGTGCGTAGGCTTCTCTGAATGGGATACATCCAAGTGTAATTAACCGGACCAATGACCTTTTCTTCATACAGTAAGTGAACAGCAAGATGTACATTACGCTAAAAAAAGCAGGTTGAAATATTCTTTCCAGTTTGTAAAGTATGATAATGATATCTGCTTTCAACCGGTCCAAATTACTTACTCTTATCATCCTCATGCACAGGTTGCAGAACAAAGTACAAAGCTCTGTAACAGTGGTGTATACATTTTTCGTAAGTGTGCTCGAATACCAATAGGTAGATGCCGATGAAGCAAAGCATGACAGTCGCAAGTCTTAAGACCTGATATTCTCCAATCTCTCTCATTCACACCTTGTGAAGTATTAGAAAAAAACCCATCGGGAAACTTAGCTGATTTCAGGAAGTTATAAAATGAAACTCTTTTGCTGCTAGTCAATGTGTAACTTGCATGGGGCTTCACCAATCTATTATCAACTTCTATTAGGTATAAATCTTTTCTTATTTTTAAATCTTGATGGTCCAACCAAGCATTCATAGTATCCTTTGTTTTCCCTTCAATGTTCAACAGTGTACCTACCAAATTGTCACAAATGTTATTTTCAATATACATTAATCCAATTTACGACGTATTAGTAGACTTGGCCAGTAAGGTAGATCGAAGAATATACTTTTTTTCGTCCAGTTCAAAGGTCTCTTTCTTTTTTTATCTTTCAGTGATGGATGTTTACTACTCACTGGAAACTCAAAGGAATCTATTTGTTCTAAGATATCATGCCCATTCAGAACAATCGGAGGAGGCCTACACTCTACACTTCCATCATGTAACCTACCTTTACGCCAGACACGATAATCAAGAAGATAATGTGGTGTCCTACGAAATCTATTTTGCCTCTTATTCCGAACAATGATTTATCTCCCATGCAGATGGAACATGCCTGATACCCTTTTATACTCCATTCGAATAAGTCACCATGCGCCAGAAAGTCATTAATAGTCCATAACAAAACAACGTACAACTGAAAAAAGTAATCAGTAAGAGAATCATACGTACAAATACCAAGACTCCATAACTGTTTCAGTTCCTCACTCAATGGTTGGAGGTAAACATCAATTTTCCTACCGGGAGATTTTGGACCAGGTATTAGCAATGATATAAAGAAGTTGGACTCCTTCGTGCATTTCCAAGGTGGCAAATTATAAGGAATTAACACCACGGGCCACATACTATAGGCGGTGCTCATATGCCCAAAAGGATTGAACTCATCAAAAGCTAATCCTAAACGAATGTTCTGTAGATCTAAAGCGAACATAGAAAATTCATAATCAAAATGCTTCCATCCCTATGCATCAGCTAGATGTCTCAACACGTCATCCCTTTCAACTCATTTATCCTAATGCATCTCATTTCAAACAAGTCCTCTTATGATATAAACAATCTCTATAATCTTGGTATCAATGAAAATTGCTGCAATACCTTGTGCAGAATTTTTTCCTTCTGATAGGACTAGCCTTGTACCAAGACTCACCACAAGTTGGACAATGTGCCAAATCGGCAAACTCCTTCCAATACAACACACAATCATACTTACATGCATGAATAGTATCGTATCCCAAGCCCAAGTCATACAACTTTCGTTTCTTTTCATAGAAAGAACTAGGAATAGTAGTACTACACATTGGAAATGAACATTTTAACAGTTGTAATGACATGTCGAATGATTTGTTACTCCAACCGTTAAGGACCTCGATGTGCATCAGTGTAACCAAAATGTTTAGGGATGAAAATTTCGAACAGTTAGGGTGTAGCTCACGACGAGCTTGGTTTAATAACTCCTTAAATATATTTGTCGTCTCCTCTTTGACACCACTATCGAACGGCATGTCATTTTCCAAATCTGTTTCCTCCTCTGTTTCTTCATCATGTTTAGTCGGACTTTGTAAATCATGCAGCACTCCCAACATTTCATTATCTTCAGAAAATATCTTGCTATTGGTTTCTTTAATATGGAAGGGGTCATTACTAGTTCCTTCATGGAAAGGGTCACTACTAGTTCCTTCATCAAATCTTTCAATACCTCTATACAAGTTCACTAGCTCTCCATGATACACCTATTCTGTGTAGGAGGGGCACATTCCAATGGTTAATAAATGTCTCTCCACACCCCCTAATGAGTCTCAATTCGAGTTCATACATCTCTTGCATCGACACGTTATTCGTCCATACTCATCGATGTGATACTTCACAACGTTTAAGAATTTGAAAACTCCTTCTCTATACTCAATCGATAATTTATTCCTAAGGTTCATCCAACTCTTGTCCATCGTTAAACACCTAGAACATAAATATATGTAATTATCTTGCATTAAAGGCAACCATAATTCTATTTAAATAAACGCACTCCTAGTTCTAACAAACAACTCATGTTCACAAATAATAAACTACAGGCTACCATAACAGTAGGACGATAGCCACAACACATCAATAAAAAGTTTCAAATTCTTCAATTTCATCAATATCGTACATTTAAAATTTTCATCAATATCACAATTTCAATAATTATTATCACAATTTCAATAATAATCATTCCCTAACATATTACAACAATAAAAATTTCATTCATATGTAGAATTTGGTTCTTAAACAATTAAATATATATAACTAAAAAACTCTAACAATTTCAATTTACAATTTTGATTACAAAGATATTTACTTATTCAATCTACTGAATTTAATACATTCTACAATATATATTATTCCCTAACATACACATACAATATTTATACAATATACGTTATTTCCTAACGTACACATCCAAAATTTATACAATATACAATATAAAACTTATATACAATATAAAACTTATACATACAATCTAATTTATATATACAATATACAATTTATACATACAATCTAATATATATTTTTTAGAAACAAAAAAAAGAACGAAATACACTATTTTTACTGGTAGAGACGATGAACCAAATAGACGACGACACGAGAATGGTAGGCAGCGGTCGTTGACGGTGACGGACACGAAAACGACAAATGGCGACGAATGGCGATCCCTCTCCTCTCTTTTCTTTCTTTCTCTTTTCTCCTTTCTCTTCTCTTCGCATGCCTCTGTGTTTTGTAAACAAAACTAAAATGAGAGGGGATCTCCAGATGCATCTCGAAAACGTCGGAAGAACACCCCACTCGTGATGCCATCACTTATGGCATCGTCAATTCTCCAAGAACTACTGATGTAGTCACTTATGGAGTCGTGAAAAGTCTATCAAAAGCATTCAATATGTCACACATCTCACAACGTTACCTACCCCACGTCGGTGGAGGTGTGACCTCTCACGACGCCATGCAATTTGGCATCGTGATATGGTTGTCAAAATATTTTAAATGTTCAATCTTTTCTGATGCGGTCAAAGCAACGTCGGTAAAAGATCGACCTTTCACAACACCTGCATATGACGTCGGGAGTTATTCAGGCAATGGCGACGCGTACATGCATGGCATCATGAAAAATCTATATTATTATTTAAATTAAATATTTTCGCAACGTCTCCTCGTTCGACGTTGTGGAAGCCACACCCTTTGCCAACGTTATTTGTGCGACGTCGCCAGACCTTCATACTATTGACGCCTTCTTTACGGCATCACAAAAATGTTCTTCTTATGATGTCACTTTTTTCGATGCCTCTTTCAGCGTTGGCAGACATCCGATTTTTTGTAGTGGAAGAAAACTTACTCTCGTTGACGTACGACTCTGGATCTGCCAACCACCAATTTTGGCACGACCACTTGGAAACCTCCCTATGCTCTGAGATTGGATTTTTGTTTGTGGGAACCAAAATTGGAAAGAAAATTTTACTGGAGAGTTTTTTCTGACTGAGAATACGTATGCAAAGTCACAAAAACCCTCTTTTCAAACTTTGTTGTATTGTTAAAATATGGGAACGTGAGAAAACCATCCATATTCCCTATTAATTTAGTAAATTAAACTAATAATCATTAAACTAATAATTAATTGAATTAATTAATTAAATCATATTTAATTAATATTTCGTTTGAATCATATTTAAATGAGTATCTCTCACATAACCTATAGTTTTAATTTAATTAAATCAAATTAAATTAAATTATTAATTAATTCTCCAATTAATTAATTTCTAAATTAAATATCTTATGTTAAATTTAATTCAAATTTGAATCATATTCAAATATAAATTTCTCTCATAACCTATAGTTTTGATGTGTATCATATACACATTAAATTTTAACCTATAGTTTTAATATGTATCTAATTCGTATTAAATTAATATTTGAACTCATTCAAATATTTTATTCTCTCGTAAATTAATTTTGAATTTTATAATTTACACAATAAAGTTTAATTAAAATATAAACTTTATATTATAATGTATCACCTTACATTATATTAATTCCTAAAGTAAATTTAAACATTTCAAATTACAGTAAATACAAATAAATCTCATTACCCTTTACGAGCTAAGAATGGAACCTAATGGACCTACAGATCAGAAGTTATAATGATATGGATTAATTGGCTAAACTCATTAACCACATTAATTAATATTCGTTAACTATGTCTAGCTAAACTCCTCTAACTGTAGATAGATTTCTATGTCCACGGATATAGACCAACAATAGTAAGTTAGTCTTTCACAAGTCTTTATTACACCAGTTGGGTCAAATTATCCTTTTACCCCTAGGTTACTTCTAGTCCTTAAATATTAATGCTCCTTTAATGAACAACATATTTATGGTCCAACCAATAAACAGAAACTCCTCTCTTGCCATAGAGAGGGTAGAACTCTTGGTTTAATTCCAGAGACACCATTTAATGAACATTTATCTACTTACTCTAAAGTCAGGAAGGAGTGAATTCCATCTTGTATGATAATGTTCCCAGCTTTTCACTCGGTCTTCCCCCAAAAATGATAAGTATATTGAATCGACAATCTGGCCACTCTCACCCATACAAATCAAAGAACAATCTCTCGCAAACAGACGTTCATAATACACTATGGATTAAGACTAAGTTACCTAGGTCATCTTAATGAAATAGAAATCTAACTAGTTAATAGAGTTACATCTAGTGGTTACTACTTTGTGGTTTGGTCTTATGCAAACTTATTGCATAGGATACCCTCACTCGCATGTAACCTACACAAACGCATTGGATCATTGTGTTTGTATCAAATATAAAGTGAGTCGTATCAATTGTGTTACCAAGATAAGGTATCCAACCTTATAATCTCTTTAAACTGCATCTCGAACATTGATCCATGTATGTCTCTACATACTGTTCAAGACTCATCAAATAACTTAGGATGTTAGTATATTGGATTTAGGTTATTAAGACAAAACTAATAATATAATCAGTAACACTAATTGAAATTATAATAATAACACTTCATTAATAACGGTCAACAGATTATATTTACTATCTACGAGTTTTAGGACATAAAACCCAAGAATAATACAAATTATTGTAGTCGTTTAAGTAGAATAATAAAGCCTTAATGCATAAATCTGAAAGAACACATGTAGGAAAGTGAGTAAATTAATCGAGTTGCGCATTGCGAATCTCAAAAGAGTCTTATGCTTTTTTATCACGTTTTAGTTGTCTTATTGCAGGATTTTTAGGTGAGAGGAAAACCAAACCCATGAAATAATGTTAGGTGAGAAAGATGTGCACGAACCAACCAGAGGACCACTGTAGCAAGCTAGACGAGATGAAGCACTAGCAAACAAATAGTGGTTGGCGTGAAAACCGACAGCTAGGGTGAATATTTGTAAAGCTGATAAAGGACCTCTATGGCACCGATGCAACTATATTAGAATTAATTAGAGCCGATGTTGTATGTTGTCCATATTGTTCTGTCACGTCACAGTTTGCCTATAAATAGAGGCTTCTTATTCATTGGTTGCATACAAATTTTTACTACAAGAAATCAGAGATATCCCGACGCACAAAAAGACGGTGGGAAAGACGAAGTTGGGAAACAACACTTACCCCAACGTCATGAAGAAGGTGTCAAGATTGGTCCTCTATCCAATAGAAAAAATAAATATTTTTAAAAGGTTCTCCCAATGCACAAGGGGCGTCGGCTTTAGATGCCTATACCGATGCAGTGTCAATCCAAGTTCCCTTGACACCACGTTGGAGATTCACTTTTGACACCATTTGTACATTGGCAATACTCTACTACTGACGCATTGACCAGACGTCGGGTTAAATGTTTTCCTAACGTGTCACTCTAGTTGGCAAAGCCAGCGTCAGGTAAAACCACTTGCCGACGTTGTCTGGTTTTAGCGTTGGCTTTACTTATCACGATGCACTACTGCTAACGTTTCCCCTGACGCGGCTCTCTACGTCGGAGTAGTCATTGTCGACCTTTTTTGTGGGCTTTACCGACGCCTATATGCATCAGAAAAACCACTACTTCATGTAGTGTTTGGCAAACACATATGCAGAGAGCAATATCCTTTCCTCTATTTCTTTCTCTTTTTTAGGTGAGAGTCTGGAAAAGAGAGAGAGAAGCTTCGCCCTTCCATTTCCCCTCTGTGTAAAGGCAAAAATCAAAGCCAAAGAGTATGAACACTCATACTTTACGGCTTGACTCCTTTTCTTTGTTCCATTTCTATATTTTGTTCACATTAACTTGTAATATTGACTCTGTGGTCGAAAGGCCTTTATTTATGATAATTTTTTCCTTCTATCATTCTCTATTCATTCATTGCATATTTAGTTAATTGTTTGCATAATATAGGATGATTTAACATTAGAGATTCTGCTTGAATGCATTATAACTTATGTTTAGTCAAATCTAGCCATCAATACCTTATCTCCCTCGAGATAAAAGATAAAATATTGACTTTCATTACTTGACGCATAATGACTCGTGTTTTACTAACCATACGATGAGGAGATTGTAGCAATACAATCTTGTCGTTGAATTTGTTTCTTATATATATATCTCAAAGATGCATGATATATGTGGCGAAAGCACCAAGAGGTTGCTTGCCTTAATAAAAACAAATTGCTTATAATCTAAACAAACAAAAAAGATACAAATCATAGATTAACTTCAAGTATTTGAGTCCCGAAAGGCAAGCAAGTATGGCGAAAGCACCTAGAGATAATTAATTAAATGTTTCTTCACTTCCACGCTAAAGCACGAAGTTCATGTTTTATCACATTTCACCGCCACATCCACCTTGCTACTCTTATTTGCACCTTAGAATAAATAATTAGGAAAAACATATTAGGCATATTTTATATTGTATACTCATCGCATAAGATTGTGACGTGAGATAGATTCATTTAGGAAACTAATTCCTTATATTTGACCCTAGACTTACCAGGAAACTTCTTTCATCGCTTGCACTTGGGCAAGAAAGAGGAAAACTTGTACTAACGTTCATAATCATGCACTTAGCAACGCATAGGTAGGACATGCACATTTTATCACATAACCCAAACGTAGACGCCATGATAGTCGCATTATTAGAGCTTTGCATGACATATCCACAAATGATCTGTGCACATAATTTATATCACATGATAACATAATAACAAAAACAAGTATCAAAAGCATAGCCCAATTGAAATTTTTGGATGACCAAAATGCTCTCATAGTTAAAAATGTGTAACCACGTATGATTATCGTTTGATCGTTATTTAATTTTCATTTTATTTCAAAATTATTCTATACATAGTAAATATTTTACCAAATTGTTATATTTTTTACACAAAAAAACCCTAAACAATAGTGATATATCTTCCTTCCTTGATCTACTTCCTAATATCATTAATATCATTCTATTTTATTTTAAAAGGTTAGTGGCTAATATTTTCTTGTGTGATGTAAACCCTAGAACCCAAGAAATCTCTCAATTATCTAAGAAACTCAAGAGAAGTTTAGGAGTTGAGGTTAGTTGGAGAAAGATGATTTAAGATTTAGTGCTACAAGATAGATTGGAAAGGAATTTTATTAAGGTTAGATGGTTTAGATCAAGTGTCATGGAAGATGTGTCATTGTTTTTAAGATAACAAAAAAGAGTGTCATCGTAGCTAAGGAAGGCCTAATGAATGTTTTGAAATTGACTACGCGTTGGCTAAGTGGTTACCATACTCCTAGGCGGGCAAGAAAGTCATGATAATCTCTAAAGACACAAGTTGGACGACCAAGAAGGATTATTTTTGAATGGGCAAGAGGTGTCAAGATAATCTCTATAGGACAAGGCTAGGCAACCAAGGGCATGCTACGTAAGCAAGGCATTTTGGTTCAAATATTTGCTAGACGAGGAAAAAGTGCTAGCCAGGCATTTTGGAAGTGTCAAAAGCCTCTAAAGAGGTTAGCATGTGGCCATAAGCCATTCAACCTAAAAGACTGTCATGCAGCCAAGGACATGCCACCAAGGCCTAATATTGGGACAACATGCTTTACTGAAGACATTTTGATATGATGGAGAGGTTAGGCGAGCAAGAGGAAGTCATAGGCGTTCTAGGTAGCAAGAATTTACTAAAGAACCCTCAAGGAAAAAGGAATAGGCAACCAAAGATGACTTAAACTTGATGAGCTAAGAAGTGAGGTGGAGTACAAGTGGACAACATACAATACACCTAGATTTTGCCAAGTAAGAGGTGTAAGGTAAGCAGCATGAGAAGGAAAGTGACAGGTATGGAGGTAAGAGGTAAGAAGAAAGGTGTGAAAATCGATTGGATATCTTAAGGACTTGAGAATTTAAGCCTTTGAGGTTGTGAAAATCTCATAACTCTTCTCGATACAATTTATTTGTTAAAAGTCTTAAGAAACTCCGACTTAATACATGTTCCAAACTCAAGATTTTTCCCTAACTGAGTTCAAGCTTAAATTTTTTCCAAAAAAAGTAGTTTATGTTCCAAGTTGAGTATATTGGATCTTGAAAAATGTAATATATCAAATGCAGAGATATCTTGGAAACTTTATCTAATGTCTACGGTACTTCCTTGAATAAGCTGAAGTTAACAGAAAACAAATTTTCTTGCCTTCCCTCTCTCCACAAAATTGAATTCTTACAATTTCTTGAATTAAGGAATTGCAAGCTACTTCAAAGCATTTTTTAGCTTCCTCAGTGTTTGGAGATGGTGGATGCCCGTGGGTGTGAATTGTTATAATAAGTCCCAACTACATTGGTGATGTAATCTTTGGATCACAACATATTCCTCACTTTTTCATCCTATGTATTCCTAATAAAAATAGGTTTAAATACTACTTTAGTCAGTCTCTATACTTTTAATTTTCATACATCTTTATTCTTGTGTTTCCTAAATATGTTCATCTTGATATTTGTACTTTCAAATTCAATTTATTTTAGTCTTGTACATTCTATTTTCAAAATTTTCGTTTTGGTTAATGTATTTTCTATTATGGTTCATTTTGTTCTTTAAACTTTTTAAAATGTACTATTTTGTTTCTTAAAAAAATATAAAATGAAAGATGAACATGAAGAACTAAAAGGATCAATTTTTTAAAAATACAAACAAAATAAACAAAAGTTACGTATACATTGATTAAAAATGAATGGTTTAAAAGTGTAGGAACCAAAACATTCCAAATTAAGTCAAAATGTAGTATTTAAGCCTTGTACCCCTGTCGTATCACTGTCTGCTTTTAAACGAATTTTTTCTTAATTTTACAGGATCTTGCATTCAGTAAAACAAGAAAGTTGTTCGTAGTGAACAGTGAGATCCCAAAATACTTTGCCAATCAAATAACAGAAAGTACAATATGTTTGGGAAATTGCCAAAAATAGGTTAAAAATGAGGGTTAAATGACTTCTGGGATAGTTTTTGAAAATGAAGAGTTTTAGGACAAATAAGGTGGTGAAATGTCTAAACTGCTCTTAATTATTTTCCCTTCCCTTCTCTCCAACGTAAATAAAAAAGAAAAAAAAAGACTCATTTTCATGTTCGTGCGCAATGAAAGAAAAGTTTTCTTGTTTCATTTCTTTTATCGCAGCAAAAGAGAAGAAGCAACATAAAACTCATTCATGTTGAGATTCTACTCTAGTGCAATTGTGCTACTCTGGTGTCGTTCATCACTCCATCAAGTTTCCGTGCTGTCCAGTGAATTTTTAATTTTTTTTTTTTTTGTTATTTTTTCCCACTTAACTGTGCTGTGTTATACCTTTTTTTTCCTCTTCTATTATGTAATATTGGAATGTTAAATGTATAACCATAATATAATTTTTAATTGTTTCAAATTGTTTTAGGGTTGTTTTAGAGATGTTTCAAAGCATGTCAACAAGTTATTTTTGTTATTTCTTTGCATCTCGCAAATATCTTGCATGCATCTCATAGGTTCTTAAGTTCAAATGCTTAATTTTAGATGAATTATATTATTGTGCCTATGTGATTTAGGGTGCTTTTCGCTACTGTTTTTTGCATCTTGCAATCTCGTAAACATCTTGTAGCTTCCAAACTTTAAATGAGGTTAAATTAGTCTTATACATATACTTATTTAGGATGCAACTATGCATGTCTTATTTAGTTTTTAGCTACTGTTTTTTAATCTCACAAATAAGTCATACACTTTTTTTTATGTGATATGTCAACTTCTAAGTTCAAATCAACTTTTGCAGGAACTAAAAAGCTTAAGGTGGTTTAAGGATGTCACATGTTCGGATTTTAGTGCGTTACGGTGGTTCATGGGATGAGGGACAAAGAAAATATGAAGGAGGCATGTTAAATCAATTTTTGCAGGAAATAAAAAGCTTAAGGTGGTTTAAGGATGTCACATGTTCGAATTTTAGTGCGTTACGGTGGTTCATGGGATGAGGGACGAAGAAAATATGAAGGAGGCATGTTAAAAGGCATTGTTGTCAATAAAGAAATAACACCCAAAGATTTACAGGATAAATTATATGACCTTGTAGAAGTTGACCCTGTAGAGTTCGACATAAAGATAAGATGCATATATGAGATAAAAGTGAAAAATGAAGCTCCTCCATTTGAGTTATGTAATAACCGTGATTTGAAGTTTTATATTCTTAGTGAAAATCCATTAGAGGTCCCCCTATACGTATCATTTGAGCCTAGAAGCAATCAAAGCAAGAAAGTGTTAAACAAAGATTACAATTCATTTGGGAGCAACAAAGTTCATAACTTAAAATCTCATCCTACAATTGCAATGGATACATTAGATGAGAATGAAGTTCATATTGGTGAAGTTCAGGTTGGCTTGTGTGATAACATGATAGGGACCACTTCGGCTATATGGCAATCATATGATTCATATTATTCAAAAGATGATATTTTTACACTGGAGTCAGTTAAGATGAACAATGAATCATTTGACATCCCACAACAAAGAGATGCTCCTACAAAAGATTGCAAAAGAAAAGCTAAACTTCACTATAGCTCCTTTAGTTGAAAGTTGAAGACAAAAATAAGTGATTGATCCGAAGAAAGCTCTACAAGTGAGGAGTTGGATGTAGGACAAATATTTTTTTGCAAGAGAGATTTGTCAATGAGATTAAGTGTCTTGACAATGAAAAAAAAATTAGTTTGTAGTAAAAAAGTTTACAAAAGAGGTTCTTTTTATTAGATGCATCGACAACAAGTATGGTTGGAGATTTGTGAGAGGTGAGATTGAAGGATTCAAATATATTCAAGATTAAAAAGTATGTCAATGTTCATTCGTGTTCTCTTGAGTTTTTGAATCGTGACCATAGGCAAGCAAAATCTTAGGTTGTTGGAGAATTAATAAAGGCCAAATTCAAGGGAGTTGGTCCCCTATACAAACCACGTGATATCATAGAAGACATGAGGCAAGACTATGACATAAATATAAGTTATGAAAACGCATGGCGTGCTAGAGAAAAAGCATATGAACGAGTGTGAGGGTCTCCTAAAGAGTCATATAATCTATTGCATAGATATGGTGAAGCACTCAAACTTACGAATCCAGGTACAATATTTTACATGGAACTCGAAGATGATCATTTCTTCAAATATCTTTTTATGGTTGTTGGTCCATGTATTAGAGGATTCTTAAATTGCATTAGACCGGTCATAATCATGGATGGAACATTTCTTAAGAACAAATATCAGGGTCAGTTGATAGTTTCTGTTTGCTTAGATGGTAACAATCAAATTTATCCTCTAGCCTTTGGATTAGTTGATAGAGAAACAGATAACTCAATACAGTTGTTCTTAGAAAAATTGAAAGGTGCAATAGGGGAGGTGTCTAATCTAGGCTTCATGACAGATCGAAAAATATGCTTCTCCAAGGGTATTTCATCAGGTTTCCCCCCTGCATTCCACGACCTTTATGTCCAACATTTGACTCAAAATTTACATAATAAATATAAGAATGACATGGTTGCTACTTTGTTTTACAATGCATCGAGAACATATCATGAATCAACGTTTCTAGAAGCATGGAGAAGTATTCTTGCATTCCTAATGGTTTAAGGAAATATTTAAACAACTTTGGAATAGCACGGTGGTCTCATGTTCACTACCCAGAAAGACAATATAACATGATGACAACAAATATAGCAGAGTCTATGAATTCTATACTAAAAGAACCTTGAGATTTGCCTATTACTTCATTCCTTGAACATGTTCAAGCTTTGTTACAGCGTTGGTTTTGGGAGCATCGAGAAGAAGGCATTAAAGTGACGTCTACATTAACTAAATGGGCAGAGTCAGTTCTACAAAAGAAACAAGAATGATCTTTAACAATGAAGGTTAGCCCAATTGACTTTTACCAATTTCATGTCAAAGATTTAGATAAGAAGGAGGTCGTAAATCTTCACACTCAAGAGTGCATTTTCAAGGAGTTTCAAGCTGAGCAACTACCATGCTCACATGTCATTACTGCAGCACGGGATCATAATATAAATATTTATAGTTTATGTGCTAATTATTACACTAATGAATGTTTATTGGTAGCATATGCGGAGGTCGTCTACCCAGTTGAGAATCAGTCAGATTGGAAGACAAGTGAAGACTACGTGCATATGACTGTCTTACCTCCGAAAGTAGTCAAAAGAGTTGGTCGGCCGAAGAAAAAGAGGATTCCAAGTGTTGGTGAAGCTCCAAAATTGCATAAGTGTGGTCGATGTAAAGAAATAGGTTACAACAGATTAACGTGTACTAATCCAATTTCATACACCGAGAAGTCAAGCATACAAGATTAGAAATTTCTCTATTGCTTACTCCTCTATTTGACCCAATTGAACCCTCTACTTCGATTCATTTCACTATCCATTTAATATATCCACGATTCCTCTCCACCTGCGCCATTGCCTGACAGGAGTAGGATTCTTCTTAACGAACGTAAACCAAACTTTGACTAAACTAATTTACAGCAAATAAGTTGATTCCAAAAAAGCCTAAAACAGACATTTACAGATGAAACTCACAAGAAATACCTAAACCAAACATTTACAGCAAATAAATTGAAAGTGGGTTAGAGATGAAATTCACCGAAATAAGAGAAAACTCTCAAAGATGATCGAATGGTTCGAAAAGGAGGAGCGACGAAATGCACTGGAGGACCAACGAACGACACTAGAGCGGAGTATCGGAGTAGAGCAGGAAATTTCAAAAGCCACGAAAACGCGATTTTTTTTACAGGTGTTGTTTCACGCGAAAGAGAAGGGAAAGGGAAAGCTTTTTTACATGAAAGAGAAGGGAAAGGAAAAGAGGATAAGAAATTTAATGAAGGGCATTTTTGCCCATTCACCCATAAATTGTCCTAAAAATCTTCTTTTTTTAAAAAGTATCCCAAAAGTCATTTAACCTCCTTTTTTTTACCTATTTTTGGCAATTTCCAAATATGTTTTAGGATTCAAACTATCCAAACAAGAGACAAACTTTGGTTGCATGTGTTGCTTTGGAAGGTGGATGAACCAGATTCATGTGAAGCTGATGCCTTTATTCGTTGTTGTATCCATTGACAGAATATCAATAACTTGTCAAGCATTTTGTTGCACCTCAAAATCAGAATGTATGTAGCTAATAACACGCCTCCTCTAACAACAATTAGTTTCTCAGATGATAAAGATCACTCAAAGCCTAAAGACCAAAAACTTTAACAATTAATTTTTTCAATTAATTTAGAGGCACAACTTTGCTCAATAATATGTCCCTTTTCTTGAGAAGGACCTTTGGTTTTTCGTGGGTTTGGTTTTTTTTATGAACGAGTATTCACTGTCGACGATGAATTCATCATTTATCTCCTAGCCGTCGGACAGCGAGAAAGAGCAAGAAACTTGGCCGGTGATGTTTATGGTCAGAATTAAGGCCACATAAAGGCTTTTGAAAAAGGAAAAAATAAATCGCCGTTGCCGGGGATCGAACCCGGGTCACCCGCGTGACAGGCGGGAATACTTACCACTATACTACAACGACTTATTGTAAAACGAAAGAAACAAATATATAAAAAACGTGCATTATAAAACCAACCATGTCCTTGCCCATGATGAATATACGATGCTAATACTAAGGGGTGTTATTTTGATTGCAATGACTATGACATAAAAGCGTAATTTAAAAAAAAAAAAATCAATTAAAGGGATCTCGCTCAGGAATTCATACTCCACTCATCTACTCGGTTGCTCAAAGAACACGAAGAGTTTGTTTGGAAGCCTATGACATATGACATGACATAAAAAAATCAATTAGTAATTTTGGAAGCCTAATCTACAAATTGATTCGATTCTTGATTTGGATGATTCATAAAAAGTTGTCATTCTAAAAATTTGAAATTAGCCATGCAACAATTGATACCCTATTGAGATTAACACACAAAAAGGTGCATTCCTCTTTAGCAATTAAAGAAAAACACAAGGAGTGATCAAACATAAACGTGTTCTAAGCATAGAAGTTAGAATCAATCAAGAACAAATAAAAATGCATGAGCAACTAGAAGTTAGATTGAGTCTTACAAAGATTAAAGGAGTCTCAATTCTATCCTAAGCTAGAAATAGTGTACCTTAGCCACCATAATGTGGCAAGATGGGCTACAATGTTCAAAATAAAGTGCGAGATTGAAAGAATTAAAATCTAGGAATGAAAATATAGAGAAAACAAGAGGCTGGAAGAGCATTGGAATTGAAGTTCCCTTGACCTAATTTGGAAAATAACTATTTATAAAAATTGATTGACACCACCACACGCTGAAGAACAACACCTCGACACTCTTGAATTTCTCCATAGTGTCGATCTTAAGTAATGTTGCATGAAACTTCCCTATCTGTCAATGTTTGAAGCACTGCAATGCTCCCAAAATCACACGCTTCTGCCTTTAACAGTTACATAGGGGTTTAGGTGAGATGAAGAACGTGGCGAAAAGTCTAACTAGGTGACAAGCTCAAACTTATACTGTCTACTCCTTCATTTCCTAGTCGCCTCAAAGAAGAAGGGCGATGAAAACAATTTCAAAAAGTAGCTTCATAATAATATCCTGCCTGTTAATACGTTAGAGCAAATGCCTTCCTATGTTAAATTCTTAAAGGATATCCTTGTGAAGAAAAGAAGGATGAATGATTTTGAAACTATAGCTCTAATACAAGCAGCAAGCAACGTCTTGAAGGATGGGTACCAGAGAAGATGATAGAGCCTGAAGCTTCACTGTACTGTGCTCAATAGATGGTGTCAATCTTGATTGTGCACTATGTAACCTGAGAGTAAAGCATAAATTTAATGCCTCTCTCTATCTTCAAGAAATTAGGGATATAAGAGGTTTAACCCACACAAATGGTGCTCCAATTTGTTGATAGATCAATCTCACCGCCTGAGGGCAAGATTGGAGATGTATTGGTTAAGGTGGACAAGTTTTTGTTTCCCACAAGATTCGTTATTTTGGACTACGAGGCTGATCAGAAGGTTCCTATCATTTTAAGGCGGCCATTTCAGTCAATAGGTCGTGCCCTTATTGATGTCCACCAAGGGGAATTGACCATGTAGCTTAATGACCAAGAAGTAACTTTCAACATTGTTAACGCGATGAAGTTCCCTTCTGATAAAAAAAACTACAAGGCGATAGAATCCCTTAGGTGGGATTATTGCAAGGAGGAAATGTTGACCAATTTGTTTGGCCCTTGAGAATTATTTAAAGAATGAGACTCTAAAGACATCTTGGAAGAAGTGAATGTCGTGTCTGACGCGAGGAAGTTTGAGCCTTTGGATCTACAAACTAAAGGCGATAGGAAGAATAAGCCATCGATTGAAAAGCCACCAGAACTAGAACTTAAGTCATTGCCTTATCGTTTGAAGTATGCATACTTAGGGAAGAATAACACTTTGTCCGTCATCATCTCTACCTAATTGAATGCCACAGAAGAGAATGTGTTATTGATTATGTTGAACTGTCACAAGAAGGCGATAGGATGGACCCTAGCGGATATTCAAGGAATAAACCCATCTTATTGCGTGCATAAGATCGGGTTGGAAGAAAGGCAAGAGGGCACCATTTAGTATCCAAGGCGATTAAACCCTACGATGAAAGAAGTAGTTAAGAAGGAAATTATCAAATGGCTTATGACGTGGGGGTGATTTATCCTATCGCAAATAATGAATGAGTTAGCCCAGTCCAATGCGTTCCAAAGAAAAGGGGAATGACTGTCATGAAGAATGAAGAGAATGAATTGATCCCAACATAAACAATCATTAGGTGACTAATTTGTATGGACTATCCCAAGCTCAATGCAGTGAAAAAGAAGGACCACTTTCCCTTACCTTTCATTGATTAGATGTTAGACAGGCTTGCGGGGAAGAAATTCTATTGTTTTCTAGATGGCTATTCTGGTTATAACCAGATTACAATCACACCTGAAGACCAACATAACATTGTTGGAATTTATGTCCTAAAACTCGTAGTTTGTAGTTTTAAATTATATTTTGTACAATAAAGTGGTTATTGAGGACTTATTAGTGAAAATAGAACACTATAATTTTTGAATTCAATTAACTAAGGTTCCGAGGCTATCTAGTGTAGACTTGAACTTTATGTAAAGACACAAACATGGATCAAGTTCGAGATTATAGCCCAAACGGTCTATAGTGTATGAATAAGGTTGAGCACCTTATTTCGAGAACGCTATGGATGCAGCCCGCTTGTAGTTAGTACAAAGGATGCGATCCTAAATCGTTCATGTAGAGACATAGGAGTGGGAGCATCCTACGTAAAGAGTTTACATAAGACTGGAACCATGAAATAATCACTTTTAAGTTATAACACCATTAACTATATAAATTAACTATTTCGATTATGATGACTTAGGTAACTTAATCTTAATCTTGAGCTAACTATAAACTTCTGTTCAAACAGTATTATCCTTAGATCTACATAGGTGAAGATAGCTCAACGGTGTTGACCCAATAAATCTTCCATTTCAAGACTAAGACCGGGTGGATGGCTAGGGACATAAGGTGGAAGACAGAATTCACTCCTACCCGTTTTAGGGTTAGTAGATAGGTTGTTCCTTTAAGGACTGAATCCAAGTCTTGAATAAGGGACCCCACCCTCTCATTGGCTCGAGAAGGATTTGGTTTAAAAGTTGGATCTTGAACCAATTGTTTAATAGTGGATCAGTGGGACTTAAGGAACAAGATGTACACTTGAGGGTAAAATGATCTTTTGACCCAGCCGAGGTTATGAACAACCTGTGACGGATTAACTTATTGATTATGGTTATATCAAATGAACAGAAATATATCTATAGTAAGGGGAGTACAACTACGAGACTTTGGAATGACTTGTTAATTAACGAATGTTGATTAGCTCGGTCTAAAAGGTTTTAGCCAGTTCATCTTGGATTGTTGGAGCCCATGATCTATAGGTCCATTAGATTCCTCTGCTAGCTTATATGGAATTTACTTAGAACAATATGTTGGAATAATTTGAATTGTTTGAATTAGATAGAGAGAGAAACCGACGAATACATGTGATATACCCATCAATTATAGAACTTTATATTTAAATGTGATTTAAATATTAAAAATATAAATATGGATTCATATTCGTAAGCTCAGAATTGATGGAAATGGTTAAAGTTGTAGAAAGTAAAAGATGTTGACTTTTGACTTTGAAAAGTCAAACTTTGACCGGCTTTTATATTCAAATGTGATTTTAATTTAGAAAAATGAATGCAAATTCATGCTCAGGAGATCAAAATTAGTCAAGACAGACAAAATGGTAAAAAGTCAAAATGTTAACTTTTGACTTTGACTTGAATGGTAAAATGACCATATTGCCCTTGGACTAAAGTTAGTAGAAAAATGCCACATTTTGTTGGATAATCCCACTAACATTTAGTGAAAAAGTGGCAACATAAAATGAAGACACCTAGCCCACTAAGTTCAACTAATGGTTAGTGAAATGTTAGGTTTTGAGATTTGATGAACTAATTATATGCATTTTACATGTAATTAGATTATTTAAAGGGCTTATTTCAAATATTTGAAGACTTTTGAATATTTAGGAAATTCTTATTTTACAAAAATTATACCAAAATCTTTTCTTTCTACCAAATCTCAACCCTAAGTCTCACCTTCTAATTTCCATCTCTCTCTCAATTTCCTACGTTTTCGGGTCCCACAACCTGATTCTAAGTTCGGAGCATAGCAGTTAAACTCTGGTGGTGGCCTCCAGTTCGTGTTCGTGAGGAGATTACGAGGATCGAAAAGCTTCAAAGGTGAGTTTTCTTTTAACCCTAATTTTATTTAATTGGGGGATTTAGGCATGTTAATTTCTAAATCGTTTAGATGCAATTAAAGTAGAATTGATCCTTTATTTCCGTTGCGCATGTCTCGTGTTCCATCATTCAATTCCTAAAGGATAATGAGGAAGTCCTTGATGGTGGTGTTCTTATTCGAGGAAGTCCAAGACTATTCAAGAGCAAAAGGGAGAAAGAATATTACTTGAAGAAGGAAATCTAAGACGATGAGTTTTTCTTCCATCTTTTTCTATGTATTAAAAACATGCTTATGTAATTTATGTTTATCCTATCACATCAAACACATTCCTATTTTCTTCAAATTTAGTATTTAATTAAATTGAATTTTAAGTTGCACGATGATCACACGTTTCTGTAGGAATTTGATTCCCTTCAAGTTCGACCTCTTCTGCTCAAGAAGCTTGTCCCTAGTATTTTGAAGCATTTTCTTTATGCATCCGAAACTATGTTTGTGACAGCTCTTCCTTTCACTTAGGTTGCATATTCAAATTGATTTAAAAATGAGAAGAACATGCTTGGTCATGTTATGGGTACTCTTTAATATTATGACAATTTTGGTACAAATTGTACGCATTAACCTCAAGTTGGTTTGAACATTCACCAAATTTGTTGTTGTTGTTGTCTACTTGAATGATTTTAAGTTTTAGTTTGATTCTTTAATCTGTGGAGTGGATCATTTACGTTTTGTTGCACAACAACTTGGGTTTTGACTTTAATTGTGACCCTCAGTTGGATGATCTTCTCCTTCAAATGAATGGAGATTGTTTTGTAGTGTGCCAACATTTGCCTTAGTGGTACCTTCTAGTTCCTCAAGGTGTTTTGTGCTCGAGTCACTTTTCTCTTGAACTTGCCTCTCTAGAGATTTTAACTGAGGCCTGTATACTCATTATCTTTTTCTTGAGATTTATTGCAGGGAAGTTTAGGGAAAAATTGCAATTGTGTTGGATTCTCATAACAAATTCAATAGTGAATTGCCCTTTTAGGATGCCCATCCTCGCTATTAGTCTTCCACTTTTTAGCAACTACATACTTTAATCGCACGAAAAAACAAAAAAAAACTCTTGAAATGCAATCTACCAAGTGCTTAAATTCCACCCGCTCAAGTGATCCCAAAAAAAAAAAAAAAGGTGAAATTCCAAGAAGAATCTTTTACATTTCATTAATGAAAAAGGGACAAGTTGGGTTGAATATTTTAGGGCTATTGATATAGTTTAACTTTTCAAGCATTTAATTTTGAGAAAAATTGAGATGTTTGGCAACTAGCTTTCAAAATTTTTTGAAACAATTTTAGTTAATCTAAATTCCACACAAACTTAAAGTCGTTTAATTTAAATGTTTATTAATTATATTTTATAAGGAAAATCTTAATTGACAAGCTATGCAAGTAGTTCAAACTTCAAACTCTAAAACTACAATGAACTTAAAAAATTCAAAACCTCACAATTCAAACGGTCCTAAGAAATTTAGCCACCAAACAAACATAAAACTACTAAAAGAGATTAAATAAATAAAATAAAAAGAAATTGTTATAAAAATATAAAAAAGATAAAAAATCCAAATTTAGAAAGTTGAATGTACTTGAATTAACCTAATCAAAATAAAAATAGGACAAATTTGAAAACATTTTCAAACCAGTAGAACAAACCCTTCTCACTCTTCACTTCTCACTTTGCAATTGACTTGGACTGGCGAATTGGGCAAAAGAAAACAACCTAGTACAGTCGTGGCCTTGCGGTGGCTTTGTAGACTGTAAATCTTCGAATTTTGAAAGAACCCTAGCCAAACAAGGAAGATGGAAGAACCCCTCAATGGGAATGGCAATGTCGATTCAGCATCAGCAAAAGCAGAGACCGAAGAGGAGCCTGCCATCGGCCCCGGTCCGGCTCCTCGCTCTCGACCCAAACGCCCCCTTCAGTTTGAGCAGGCTTATCTCGATACCATCCCCTCTGCTAACATGTACTTATTTCTTTCTTTATTTCTCCCTAGGTTCAGAGCTGTCCAATATTTGTCTTCTCATCTTTTTCTGTCAATTATTGGGTATTTTGATTACTGATGTGCAAAGTAATGGAAGATTTTGGTATTGGGATACTTTAGTTAGCTAAATTTGGATGAGATTTGATATGGGGTTGTGGGTTTTTGAAGTTACATTAGGGTTTTTTATGGTTACTCTGATGGGTATTATCCTCGTGAAATATGTAGTCGACTTTATTGGATAGGAAGGGTGTTCAATTTTAAACTGGCAATGATATATTGTCAGGGAAATTGGATGCTAGATGATGATTAATCCGTTCTTATTTTTCCTCTTAACAGGTATGAGAAAAGTTACATGCACCGTGATGTGGTTACTCATGTTGCTGTGTCTTCTGCAGACTTTTTCATAACTGGGAGTGATGATGGTAAAATTCTAATCTCTTTATCTCTTAAAATTGATGACTTAGAGTTTTTAGATACCTGTCACTCTGCCACACCCTCGTGTATGTTTTGTGTTTGTTGTGACTATCATTGAGTGGTTAGATTATTGATATGTTGTTAAGACAGAATTGTTAGACTCTGTGTAGAATTTCTTTCCAAAATAGTAAAAAGGTGTTTGAATAACTGTTCCTTGATAGTTTATTTACTTAGTTTTCTTTTGAGTTCAACAGTTGTCAGAGTAGGAGATGAACCATCAGCCGTTAGGATAATATTTGGTGCCTAAATCATTGAGCTATGCTGAAATTGGCTATTTGATTTGTTTTCTTATGTTGTATTTGTACAAATCATCTATTTTAAGCTATTAATATCGTTTTATGAGCCAAGAGTGTTGTTGATGAAGAAGAGCAAACAACAGTACTTTAATTGATAAAATGTTGAAAGGTTGAGTTGATCAAAGTTGGATCCAATATCATCATATAAAAGAACAGAAGAGAAGACATTAATCAAGTTCTTAGTTAATTAAATAGCGGTAAGTTTTGCAATTTTTCCTTTGTTTTTATATAAAATAAAATTTGGTTGTTAGCTGGTGGTAACTTAGATCTTGAAAGTTGGTTACCAACACAGTTACAGCAAAAAATAACCTATAAATGAGACCTTTAGGATGTAGTGATCATTATTTTTCAGTTGATCTTCTATAACGTCTTAAACTTTGTTCTCTGCTCCAAATATGGCCTTGATTGGTTTCTCCCACGGAAGATCCAAGGCCTCCTGTTACTATTGATCTTCTGGTAACTTTTATGAGAAAAATTAGAAAATGTAAGTTCTACTAGTGCAGTGACATGATAGCTTTTTGGATGATTTGGTTAGAAAAGGGTCTGGATTTTATAGGAAGCTGATGCAAGTGGAACATTTTTACAACATTTCTTTTCTCTTGCGTGTCTACATCCAGCTTTGATGCAATATTGTCTACTGAACTCTTCTTTAGTTTATGTTTACTGTAGAGTTTTATTCTTGGTATCTTTCTCTCTCTCTCTGGCTGTCAATTATTTTTTACCAGGAAACAAAGTATTGTATTTACAAAAAGAGAGGATGCACAGGAAAGGAGAGACTGCTTTTTATCTTCATGTTTTTTCCTATTCCTCTTTATTTCTTATTGTTATCCCAATAAGTTAAACTACAGCCTCTTTCTTTTCCTTTATTAATGTAAAGTTTGTTTGTTTTTTACCCTGCTTTTTTTTTTTTAAGGAATGAAGAGGATAAATCATAACCACTCAACCCCAAAGAGTTGCTTCGTTACTCCAGTGCAATAACTTAGTGATTAATTCCATTATTTCTTCTTTTTCTTCTTCTTCTCTCTCTCCCTGTCCCAACCCGATGCAGGGCATCTGAAGTTTTGGAAGAAAAAGCCTATTGGTATTGAGTTTGCCAAGCACTTCAGATCTCACCTTGGTCCTATTGAAGGCATTGCCGTGAGTTATTTTCTTGCTTTCTGTTTAATGTTTCACATTCTTTTTCAGAGTAATGATCTCCGACCATTATCAGCCTCATAACTTGTTCCAGTTTTGCAGGTTAGCGTTGATGGTCTGCTTTGCTGTACAATATCAAATGATCAGTCTGTAAAGATATATGATGTTGTTAATTATGATATGATGGTCATGATACGGCTTCCTTTTATTCCTGGCGCGGCTGAATGGGTCTATAAACAAGGAGATGTGAAAGCTAGGCTGGCTATCAGTGATCGGAACTCATCATTTGTGCACATATATGATGCACGGTCTGGTTCGAATGAACCTATTGCCTCACGAGAGGTTAGGTTGCATCTTTAACATCATTGAAATAACAGCCACTTTTTATTACAGTTAGGGAGCACCTTTTCTTTCGGCAGATGACTCCCCAGTCCCAACTACTATTTTGTTTTATATTTCTTACAGGTACACTTGGGGCCAGTAAAGGTTATGAAGTACAATCATGTATTTGATTCAGTTATATCTGCTGATGCCAGGGGACTTATTGAATACTGGACTCCTGACACACTCCAATTTCCTGAAAACAAGTACGTTCTTTTATGTGGATTTTGATTTTTGATATTTTATGAAAACTACATGGTTTTTATTTTTATTTTTATGTATGTTTATGATATAAGAACATTTTATTGTGTATACAGTATATATTTTTGTTTAGTTATACATGATACACATGTGGTTATGTGGACGGTTATCAGTTGTCCTTGACAAGGTTCACTCCATGGCATAAACTAAAGAGTTCATAGAAGAAGCTGCTATAAAATACAGAGCATTGGCCAGAAAGAAAGTAGAATATGATGACCAAAGGGAGTTTGATGGACTTCTTTCCTTCTGCAATTTACCACTGCACTTCTCTGATTGACCTCCCTTTATCCATTACTTTTATCTTTGTTCCTTGGTCATTCGCTTCCACCCACCACTCCTCAAGTAGGAAATAAAAGAAACAGAAAGCCGTAATACCCCAAATATTACATTGAACACTAGGAACAATTACCCAAGATATAGTTGTGGCTAAGCTTGTGATTCTTAATTGAGATCTAGCACTTCATCTACCTCTAGGAATCTGTGCTGGTTTTCAGCATGAAGTGAAATGTCTACTGTTGTTTCTGTGAAGGGACATATTATAGTTATAACAAAGGGGATTGTCATCAATAGCAATCTATAATCCTTAAATGAGTTTTATTTTTTTATTTTTGTACTTTGAGCAGTAGTCTCTTTTCATCTATTCAATGACATGATTTGTTTCCTTGTCAAAATAAAAATAAAAATAAATAAATGAAGCATTTGTCTATGTTTCTTGTTTTAGGAAAAATGATGTATTTGTCTAGCTAAAAATTCATTTTGTTAAATAGGATCATGTGCTCTATTAGTAGTGTAACTCCATGGTCACAGCGGTCTATTAGGTGTTTGTTTTTCCTTGTACCTTTTGTGTTATTCCCAATGTTTTCTAAAGCTTGAGTCGCATTAGGGCACAATGGCTATTTGGGACTTAAGCGCAAGGCGAAAAAAAAGGATCGAGTTTTTCTTTCTCCTTTTTACGAGACAATATCTATAAGAAAAACATAAAAAGTATAGATACATTTGTATATACAAATTACAAAACATTCATGGTAAGAAATGAGGTTTTAAGGACGAAAAATATATCAAAGATAAACAAGTGAAGAAGAAGTGAAGGGGACTGAAGGAAAAGAAGATCTAAGCAGAAATTCTTTAATGTCTACTGTCTTATCTATTTATTTTAACCCTTAACGCAGTTTAGGGTCTAAAAATATAATTTTGTTATTATTAACTGTTACTAATAACCCTAAACCTTCATTTAGGGTTAAAAAGTTCAAAAAGAAAAGAAAAAAAAAAAATGCAGGAACGTTGTGTGTGCCTTGGCTGCACCTTCCTAATAGCACCCCATTTCTTTAATGTAAGGCGCTGCAGTTGTGCCTTGACTAGACGTGACTTTGCTTGACTTTCAAAACACTACTTATTACAGCTTTTGTCTATTTTTGTATCACATCTTTTTAGTTTCTCTCCCCTTTCATTATTTGAATTGAAAATCCAGTGGTTGGGAGGATAGTTAACAACTTAACAGTTTTCATTGTTAAAATTATGTGTTTTTGTCTTTTAGGATTCCAGTATATGTAATTGTCCATGTATATATAATTGCCCATGTATATGTAATTGCATTCTATCTGGCTTTTGCAGTGTCAATTTTAAATTAAAAAGTGACACCAATCTTTTCGAAATAGTGAAATGCAAAACAACTGTTTCTGCTATAGAGGTAACTTACAGGTTTTAGTCTATATATAAATCTCTATTCCACTAAAGTAGGTATTGCCAGGAATGTGCATGATGGAAATCGTTCTTTATTATTCAGGTCAGCCCAGATGGTAAACAGTTCTCAATTACATCACCTGATCGGAGAATACGTGTATTTTGGTATCGTACGGGTAAACTAAGACGAGTTTATGATGAATCTCTAGAGGTAATATTAAGTTACAGTGAGCCTTTTTGTAATAAGCTTGCTGTTATACATTTCTGATATTTTCAATCTATCATTCATTAGGTTGCCCAAGATCTGCAAAGAAGTGATGCACCATTATACCGACTGGAAGCAATTGATTTTGGGAGGAGAATGGCTGTTGAGAAGGAAATTGAAAAGGCAGAAAGTGCTCCACAACCAAACGCTGTATTTGATGAGAGCTCTAATTTTCTTATCTACACGACTCTTCTTGGAATAAAAGTAAGATGCTAATGTTGGGTAAAGTAATGTCTGCAAATCTTTTACCACCTATTATCTTCTCAATTTTGCCTCCAAAAGAACTATCTAAATACTTAAACAACTACGAGTCTATGTCAAAATACAAGATCTCTTGATGATAGGGGACAGATGAATATGTATAGATTTGTTCTCCTAAAAGGTACCATTCTTTATTAGGTTGTAAACTTGCACACAAACAAGGTTGCTCGGATCCTGGGGAAGGTGGAGAACAACGATAGGTTCTTGAGAATTGCCCTGTACCAAGGTGACAAAAGCAGTAAAAAGGTTCGAAAAATCCCCTCTGCTGCTGCAAATGCTAATGAGAGCAAGGAGCCTTTGACAGATCCCACTCTATTATGTTGTGCTTTCAAGAAACATCGAATATATTTATTCAGGTAAGTGAGTATTTTTCCTGGGACATGTTAATAGAAACTAGTGGTTAATTTCATGATATTGAAGGTTCGCTCTTTTTTATTTTCTAGTTTTTCTTATTTATTTATTTATATTTTAGGAAGCATATCATTAAAATAAAAAATAGGCAAAAGTAAAGCTAAAAAGAAGGCCAAAACTGAAAGGGCGAAACAAATAGAAGCAATTAAGTAAAACCTTGGTTGTTAGTAATCAAGGGAAGGTAAATGTCTTGAAAGGTGGAAGAAAAAGTTCATGAGGAGGCTTTGAAGTGTGTTGCACTTCCAAACCTCCTCTCACTTATGGTTGATGTTGATTTTCACTTTTCTGAAAGTGTGGAAGCAGTATGTGCACTGTTGATACCTCGCCTAATGGTAGGCTTAGTTTCCTCACTTGCATGGTGTGATCCAAATTATGTTGAGGTAGATTATTTTAGGAATCAGAAGCTCAACTGTACAAAAGTTTGAGATGTAAGTTGTAGAGCATGGTCAATCTAAAGTATGCCATGGTAAAAAGAGTAGTCTGTCATGCAAGGTATATGTTTATTTTATATCAAACATATTCTTGATTTGTCAAGTCAAACATGAAGGGCATGATGCAAGTCTAATATCACCCATATTGATAAAATTTGCATGTTTGTCTCCGATAGAAAGTTACTTGAAGATGTGTGTTTTATGAAAACTAAGAGTTAATGATGTAGACTAAGTAACCTCAAGGAGAAATCCTCTAAGAACCAATATTGTGGATCTTTTATTAGAATGAATAATGTGCTTCATACAAGAGGAGAAGACTCCTATTCATAGAGTTCTATTACAAGTGGGGGTAAAAAGGGAATTAACCTAGAATATTACCTAATTACCCAATTAACTCGGAGTCTTCTTACATCATTCTACCCCTCCAAAAAGAAAACTCATCCCGAGTTTTAAAAAGAAGAAACTTATGAAGCAAAAAAAAAAAAAAAAAGAAAAAAAGTATTAAACTGCAAATTCATTCAAAAGCTTAAGCTGGTGGTTGAGGGCAAATTTAATTATATATCACCAACACTCCACCTCACTTGTGGGCTTAAAATATTTGAAAGGCCCAACAAGTGGAAATCAATTTTACCTCACTTGTGGGTTGAAATATTTTGAAAGGCCCAACAAGTGGAAATAAATTTTAATTGGGAAGGAAACGACAATGCAGGGGCTTGAACACAGGACCTTCATGGGCCACCTGCTCTGATACCATATTAAATTGCTAATTCACTCTAAAGCTTAAGTTGGTGGTTGAAGGCATATTTAATTATATATCACCAACAAAAAAGAAAAAAAGAGTAAAATAAACTTGTTCAACGGAGTATGACTCAACCAACCACCTAGATTTTGAACAAAAATATTATAATCGAAGGAATAGATTTGAGACAAAAAATCAAATATGGCCACTAAAAGAGGAACCTCTCCATCGGCCGTAAACCCAAAAAAGATGTTTTCTTCAATCTCACTCCAAACGAATCAATTTTAAAAGAATTAGCCTTCGAAGAAAATCCTTGAAGAATCACATTTTTTTTTATCATTCGCTTCAAGTTCTTCGATGGTTTGAAGATTCATTTCCACCACAACCAATGTGTCATTCTTGTTCGATTTTTGCTCGGTGTTCGATACTTCTTTTTCATCTTCTTCTTTGGATTTTTCTTCACTTGTGACCATTTCCAAATCATTTTCAAATTCTTGTTTCTTCAATTTTATCTTCTATTTGAAAATTTTCCAACCACGATTCCTTTGTTTTTCTTCCGTATATGAAACCAATCCATTCTTGAACTCTTGCAAATGAATTGATAGTTGATCTATATGTTGAGTCATTTCCCTTAATGAACGTTGAATTTCTTTTGTTGTTTTCTTTATTTCCTCCAATGTTGTGGGATCAAAATAGTCATTTTGTTGGATTCTTGAATATGTTGCAATCTCATAGCATGTGTAAGACTCATCCATGGGTTTTCTTGATCGTGTTTCATACCAAAAGAGTAATTTTGAGTCTTGAACGTTCTTGGATGGTAAAAATCATTTTTGATGATTCTCGACAATTCTTTAATTCATCCAACTCCCAATCTTTACGTTGATTTCTTGAAAAATGGGTTTGATTGGATCATTGGGCCATTTTTCGATATTGTTGCCTTCTTATTTCGTCCCAAACTGCCTTAGAAACATCATCAGAGTCACTAGAATCATTATAATCACTAGAATCACTAGAATCAGATTTCCAATTTGGATAGTGATAGGTTCTTTGAAAAAATCGAGCATGGCCAAAACTAAAATGTTGAAATTCTTCTTTCGAATCACTTAAATCATAACTCCAGCATTGTTTATGGAAGTAAAATTGATTTTCTTGTCTATACCAACTGTTGGTTTTTTTCTTAGACATCTTCTTTGATTAATAGTAGTCCATTTTGCAAGAAAATCTTGATAAATCTTTGATGTCTTCTTTCTTTCTTGGAATTTTTAAGGGTTCCCCCTAATTAGATGTGTTGTTTGGCAACAAGCACAACACTCAAAGCTCCCTCTTGTGATTGGTGTCAACAAGAGTTTTCCAGTCTTTCACTGGTGGCAGTGAATGTTGACCCAAACGATTGCTTTGATACCAAACTAATGTAGCCTAAGTGATCTGGAGGAGAAATCCTCCAAGAACCAAGATTGTGGATCTTTTATTAGATTAAATAATGCGCTCATACAAGAGGAGAAGACTCTTATTTATGGAATTCTATTACAAGTGGGGTAAAAAGGGAGTTAATAACCTAGAATATTACCTAATTATCCAATTAACCCTTAGTCTTCTTACATCAGTTAACCATCTGTTTTTTAGTCGTTTCGTAAAAACAAGACTCTATTAGAGATAATAAATCAATTTTGGTGGGCTAGACTTGAAAAGAGGCCAAAATTTTCAGAGTAGTCCGATAGGTTTTTTAACTGATAAGTTCATGGGTTGGGAAGTGGTTTCAAATTTAGCCAAGCATGGCTTTTGTGAATTCCTATAGGGTGTAAACCGTTGAATCCTTGATAAATTTTGTTTGTATTTTAATAAAAAGTTTTCCATTTCAAAAGAAAGCTAATATGAATCTATTTGAGTATGTTTAAGACCTTGGACTGTCTTTCTAGTTCAAGTAATAACTCAATACATGAAATAACTCTTATATACGTTTGAAGAAAGTCAAATGACGTGATATGTCAAATTTTTAGGGATTTAAATAAGTATTTGGTAAACAAAACATGCACTCAAAGGACGATGATCTTAATATTAGGTGACGTTGTCTATGTTGGCCCAATCAATGATCAGTGATCAACATTAAGTGGTTAGTTTTGGGAGCGCGTTAGGATTGGAGTTCCCACATTTTTTATTGACATTAAATGTGTGTTTGAATTCCTTCTTTACCAGCATTTGGTTGGGAAAGACATTTTTTCTTCTGATCCACATATAGTTTCATTAGCTTTTTAAGAACAGAAACCATTACTTTCCACTTTTGATTCATGTTTTGTACTTCAATGAAAGTCGAGTGCTAGTAACTTTGTTCTCTCTTTAACTTTTCTCTCAAAATGTAAGGAAATCTATGAGCTGGGAAAGTTTGAAACAGATAGGAAGGTGTCTGTGGTCGGAAATCTGAGGAACGGTAGGAAGATCTACATAGAGGGAAGGAAATCGGGCAAGCTAGAGTTGGATTTGGGCACTTCAACTTAGGTTAGGGATTATTTGGTGGCTGCTTTGGATTCGAGACATCCCATGGGCTTTTGCTGAAGAGGAAAAATTGGACTTTGCCATTATCTTTTTTCAAGTGTTGGAAAATTCAAGAGGAAGGTTTGCGTTAATATCCTTAGAGTTGTTCAAGGGCAGGAAAGTGAGGATCTTTAATTTGGAATGCAGTAGAGGTAGTGGATGGCATTGCTTGGCAGGGGAGATTTCAGGATTGCCTTCAGGCTTCAATTTAGGTTCTAAGAAACTTGTCAAAGAATCTCAACTGTTGAAGGATTTTATTTGAGAAGGAAAAGAAATTGTCCAACTGTTGGTGGTGATGTTAAAGAACAATTGAAAGATGTTAATGCAGCATAAGACGAAAGTTTTTAAAGGGGCAAAGGAAGTTATTAAGTTAGTAACAGAAGAAAAGGAGCTAGATTTTGCTTTCAAATGCGATTCGACGATGATTATCAAGAAGATGGGAGCATCTATGGATTGGGGAATCTTAAATCTGGTTTTAAGCCGCCTTTATTTATAAGCTTTGGCTTCAAAATCGTTTGTGCAAATCTTGCTGCGGGGATATGCGATTCAAATTTGGAGGGAAAAGATCTCATTAGGTTTGGATTGTCTTTCAAAAGTTAAGCTTCTTCTTTCAACTTTGGGATTTTCGAGTGGTTGAAGAGGAAAGAAAGCAAGTGTCTAGTGGAGGGTGGGTCATGACTCTAGATGTTCCTCCTTGGGTTCAAAGAATGAGCCAAACAATGATGTTGAGTATTATTCTTGTTCCAATGATCAATAAGGATATTATGGACGACATCATAAAAGGAAGAGTTTTCCTTTCCACGTTTTCCTTCATGCCTATAGATTGCAATCTTCACTTTTTCAAACATACTATCCCATATGTCGTATCACAAATCTGAATCATGTTGTATATAGGTTTGGAGAAGGAAATGATGTTATCAATTTTATGCCACCAAATATCATCCAAATCAATCCTTTCACATATCTTGGTTTTTACACGTCATCCTCTTGATAGCATGTCCATTTGTCACTAATTACCATAGTTTGCAACCCACAAGTGATTTTGTACTTTCCTTGTTTAAGAAAATAAAAGGGAAAAATTACGATCATATATACCTTGACCATGGAGAGACTTGAATTTGACAGTGTTTCATGTTATTTTGATGACAAATGCCTCTTTCTATCCTTATCTTTTCTCACTATGAGTGATGCTTTAAAAATTTATATGCCTTTTCCTTTCTGACTTTTGATTTGAATTTCTTTTGTTTTTAAAGTCGGAGAGAGCCAGAGGAACCAGAAGATGCAACAAAGGGAAGAGATGTATTTAATGAGAAGCCTCCAGCTGACGAATTGTTAGCAGTATCAGATATTGGCAAGTCAGTTACAACATCTCTTCCTGATAATGTGGTAAGTGCCCTTTTTCTTCTCTTTCTTGCAGTCTGTCTGCATTCAAGTATTGTTGTGGCAAAATTTAAACCCTGTTCAAAAGGAAGAACAAGGTCTTGTTTAATCCTCTTTCTACTATATTTATTTTTTAAAAATAAATTTAAATTTAACTTTTATCAGAATGATAAAGCTTTTTTCATATATATTATTGTAAATTAACAGGAAAGAAAGGTTTGCATTGTTGTATTTTTTTTTTCAAGTGGCTAAGAGGATTCACCTTTACGTGCCTACCTATATGGTTATACCTTGTTTCCAACTATTTTAAAATTAATGCCCAGTTTAATTTTCTAATGTGCCGTAATTACTTATTCGTCTATTTAAGACTTCATTAGTTTGTTTCTGTTAGATAAAAAAAATATATCTTTTTCTCTCTCTAATATAAAGCAAACTGATGCGTCTGATTCATGCTTCCTCAGATATTGCATACCACGATGGGAGACATCCATATGAGATTGTATCCCGAGGAGTGTCCTAAAACAGTAGAAAACTTTACAACGCACTGCAGGAATGGCTATTATGATAACCTTATCTTTCATCGGGTCATCAAAGGCTTCATGATACAAACGGGAGATCCTTTAGGAGATGGAACTGGTGGACAGTCTATTTGGGGAAGAGAGTTTGAAGATGAATTTCACAAAAGGTATATTGACTATTTCTCATTTTTCCCGAATTACTTGAAGTGTTTAATACATTTTGTGGTAGTGGTTCTGCTATCAGTGATGATGTATTTGAGCAGGGTCTGCTGCCAAAGCTTTTTTTCTTCTGGAAGAAAGGCATCTTCTCCAGGGTTTATTCTCTCCAATACTCACAAAAGCTAGCAATTTTACTAGTTTTCTCTCTCAAACCTAACACTATGGACTACTCATTTCAAACTGATCTAGAGTAATTTAGACAATTACAAATTGAAGAATATAATTATCATCCTGATGCCTCTTTTAGATTTTTGGTTGGATAAGGAGAAATCCTCATACAACCAAAAAGGGACTTCTCACTATTTAATTTTATGGTTTTTGAGGATGGGAGCTGCTGGTTATAGCATGCATATGAACCTTATGGTTTGTGCATTTTGTATCTTTGCAGTTTGCGGCATGACCGACCTTTCACGGTTTCAATGGCTAATGCAGGCCCAAACACCAATGGGTCTCAGTTTTTTATCACAACTGTAGCCACTCCTTGGCTGGATAACAAGCATACAGTGTTTGGAAGAGTTATTAAAGGCATGGATGTCGTGCAGGTATGGTTTTGTTGTTATGATCTATCATCCGCCTACTTGTTATGATAGTTACATCTTTTTGTTCTTTCTTTCTATTTGGTAAATTTTTTAGTTTTAATTATAAATTCTTTAAATATATGTGGATCCTTCCGTGACTCTCAAACATTAGTTGGATGATCTTGAATGGCATTGCATAACTTTTGATATCACGAGTTAATGTAAACCAGGGACGCAATATTGACACTTTTGCTAATAATTAAATAACTAAGTATGTGGGCTGTCACTTAAGAACATTGATAATTTCACTGAATTGGATTTTAGGGATTACTAGTATGTTATGTTAGATCAGGAGCAAGATATTTGATGTGGTCGCTGTTTGTGCTTTGGTTTGTCTTTTATATTAGTCATGTTTGTGGCCTGAATCTCTTTATTCACAATTGGTGAGAACTAGAACTAAGAATTTTGTTAAATTTTTGTATATTTAAACAGACAATTGAGAAAGTGAAAACAGACAAGGCAGACAAGCCATATCAAGATGTGAAAATTTTAAATGTATCTGTCCCGAAGCCTTGAAGTTCCATTCTTGAGAATGTGTTGTCAACATGGTTGTTAAGCTCATGCTCAGGATTCTTTACGTCGGCGGTTTTTGTATTCAGGTAAATATATATCCACACACATGCACATGTAGATAACTATCTTTATATATGTGTGTGAGTGTCCATGTTCTCTCACTTAGCTCTGAGATGAATGAATTGCTCTGTAAGATTCCATAGTTTCAATTTTAGTGTCTCTTTAATCTCAAAGAACTAATGCTGATGGTCAGTTTTGGTTTGATGGAGATGGCAGACAAGCCATATATGATATATCCTTTTGGTCTTTTTAAGCTTCAACAGCGCAATTGTGTATAGTTGTTAGCTCTTGGATACTATCTAGATAGAAATACTTGGGAGTTAGGTCCATTTGATATCTATTTTGTTTTGACACCTGTTTTGATTGACTTTTTAAGAAAGTGCTTAAAAGAAGTTTCCTTTTATGTTGCACTTAAAGATTACTTTCTAAGCACCTCGAAATCAATTCAAATTGGGCCTTAGTTCTCTAGTTTATGCTTGTTTTCTCCCGATTTCTTTACTACTAGTTTTTCCTTGAAAATCTTGAATTCTTAGTCAAATTCTGAAAACAAATACAGTTTTAAAAAATAACTTTTACGAAAGTAGATGACAAAACAAAGAAACATTGGAGTGAGTAGTGCCTACAAGTTTCACTCTCGTTTGGTCTTGATTGTTGATACATCTTCACACGTTTTTATGCATGGAAAAAGACTTGAGAATACATTATCCTGCAGCTGCAGGTTCCTTCCAGATGCGTATAACACTCTACAGATTTTGGCAAGTTGAAACACTTGAAGGTTGCAGCAAAGAGTAATTTAAAGAGTGACATACGATAGGTTTTAGTCCCTTCTCAGATCTCTCACCCAAAGAACTTAGTCATTTTCATGCACAAGTTACTTGGTTTTGTACTCGTTGTTCATATCATTCACTCGTAACCCTTGAGCCTGATTGTAGATTAGTTTATTATTGTTGTTTTCCTCTTTTACCCTTTCAAAAAATATGTAAAATTTCTTTTCGTTCCTTTGTATTATTTACGAGAAGATTTATGTGAGATTAAGTAGGAGGATATAATGAAATGCAATGTAAATTTTCCCTGTTTGATGGCCTTATTATTTCTCTTCTAGGTGTTTTGAATAACAGACAAATGATGAGGTGTAGTCTATTCATTTTTTCTCTTATATTAAACAAGAAGTAAACCTTTTTTTTTTTTTAGCCACGACCTTTTATTGGTAGAAAGATATAGTGCCGCTCACTAAATACTGTGGTTAATGATATTTGTAAATCAGTGGGTAAATGGTAAATTTTAAATTTGACACTATTTATTTAATTTGGAATATTGTATATTTATTTTTAATTAAATATTTGTGTTTTTTTCTTTCCTATATAAAATAATTTATTTTCAATTTTTACTGTCATTATCTTATGGTTTTTTACGTACATATTTTTCCTTTTTATTTTTTCATTATGTTGCTCGAGTTTTGTACAAATGTATATACGTTTTTTGCATTTTCATTTAGTTATTCTACAAGTTCTATAGTTTTTAAAAAATATACGATGATTTAGTTTTCGTGTTGATAAACATATTGAAAAATAAAATATACATTTCATATATTATTTGATATATAAGATAATATATTGTAGAAAAATTTGGAGGAATGACCTAATCTTGCTACAATATTTCATAAATATCTTAAATTCTCAACTATTTTCATTAATAAGATTTATCAAATTTATGGACGAATTTGATCTTATCATTAATTTGAGATAAAAGATATATACGAAAGTTGATATAATTATTTATCATAATTATTTTATACTGCATTTATTATAGATATAAAAACTTACATATTTATACTATTAATTATTTAATCTTTTTTCTTTTTATTTAATTTTTTTGTTTGCATTTATTAGTGGTCGTATCCAATTATGGTATATATGACATACAATTAGGAAAGTTTTATTTTGAGTTTATTAACAAATATATTATCTATAATATTTCAACTGAACTCTTTCTCTCTCTCTGTCTATTTCTTCTTCTTCCGGTCAGATCTTGTATTATTATATTTTACCGCTTGTCTCCACGTTATTTGGTAAAATAATCTACAATATTTCAACTAAACTCTCTCCCCATCCATTTTTTCTTCTTTGAGTTAAATCTTGTAATCTTTTGTCATTCCTCTTCTTCATGTTTTTTGGTAAGTTCATATAATTTTTTTCATCTTGTATATAGGCTAAACTATATTAGAAGCTTTAATATACCATTTTTACATAAAAGAGACAATAAGCTTCTATTTTACATAAAAGTCAGGTCCAATGACCATATCCTCATTAATTTCTAGTCGTTTTTTTTTTATTTTATTTGAAAAAGTAAGAAATTTGTAATGACATAAATATGAAAAAAAAAAAAAAATGAAGATAGTTTCCTTATTGAGTTGATCTCTAATTTGACTTTGCTCATTTTAGTTTGATGCATTTAATGTGAGATAACACACACGCATGCACGCTCACATTTAATTGTATGAGATTTGATTTATTTAATGCGAGATATTACATATTTATTTTTCGTAATCATAAATATTTGTTTTATTTTTTTCCCATATAAATTCCATTTATTTTCATTTTTTATTGTCATTGTTATATGGGTTTTTACATGATTTTTTTTCATTCATATGTTTTTATGTTGCTCGAGTTTTCTTTTTCATTTTTTCATTTATTTAATGTGAGATATTACATATTTATTTTTCATAATCATATATATATATATATATATATATATTCGTACGTTTTTACTATTTTTATTTTTTTATTTTACAAATTCTATAATTTTTCAAAAATATACAATGGTTTATTTTTTTGTGTTGATAAACATATTGAAAAATGAAAATATACATCTTTTATATTATTTGGTATATAAGATGATGTATTGTAAAATTGTTATATCTGTGCACTTATTTGGTTTAGTTGTTTAGTTCAAATATATAAATGTTTCTATCAAATGTAATTATGACATTTTCAGTAAGTTAATAACATTCAGATATATATTTTACGTAGTTTCTAATATATACACATGGATATCTAAATATTTTTGCATATATATACCTCATATTACATAATAAACAACTGCAATAATGTTCTAAATAAACTTGGTATATCCTGAAGACCAAATTAATCTGATCCAATAATATATACCAGGTAATAAAATCAGTTGTTAATGATTGTAATATATTCGTTTCACATACTGTATATATCAAGTTTTTCATATACTAACATATATTGAATGTGTAATTTCGAATTGACTTCAACGAATAATATGAAAAAAAATATAATTTGTTAATTTAAAAACAAAACTTTAAATATAAGAATGATACTATCCCATAAATACAATATATTCGTTCTATATATTGTACCTATGCAGTTTTTCGTATAGTTACGTGTAGTTCAACGAAAATTATGAACGATATACATGGTTGATTTAGAAAACAAGATTTTTACTAGAAAAAAATATTAACATATAACAAAAAATAAATTAAAAACACATAAAAAAATTAATGCTTTTAAAACAACATACTCATGTATATCTCTAATATAAAAATAGGTAGAATATATAACATGAAAAAAATTATAAACTCATCGGATAAAATAAAAGAGATGAATGACAAAAGTGTTAGAATTTTTGTCCTAAAACTCGTAGGTTGTAATCATATTCTATAAAGTCATTATTGAGAAATTATTAGTGACATTGAATACTATAATCTTAAATCTAATAAACTAATGTCCCAAGACTATTTTGAATTAACTTGAATTAAGTTAGCATGAACTGAATTTAAATTTGTAGAGGCTAGTTTATCTTTCAGTCTACTGGCTTCTTCTGTGCGCATGTGGCTGATCAATTTTTGAAATTTCAAATCCTTCTTTTTGTGTTTCAGGTGATTTCGGTAGTTGTTCCATAAGCGAGAAAATTTCTCGAGTAGAACATTTGCATGAAATATTTCACACATCTTCATTCCTTTAGATAGAACATTTGCCACCAGGTTTTCATATTCATGTGTCCGTTCCACAATCGGTGTGTCGTCTGTCATCTGGAATTGAAACCACTTTCCAACAACGTATTTTTTTGTCAACATCATCTCCACAATAGCAAGATTTCAGAGTTCTCCAGATCTCCTTGGTAGATTTTAGAGCCACGAAGAGGTCAAACATTAGATTTGACATGTGGTTCAACAGATGCCCGCGAACTGTTTTGTTATCCTTTGCATACTTCTTAGGATCGGCTATGGATACCATCTTCACTTAGTCAGCAGCAATGACAGAAGGTCTTATTGATGATTCTCGATCAAAAGGTGCTGGAGTGATTGTTGGTGGATCAGATGGAGGATCGGTGGTAAGGACTTTGACTTCAAGCTGCTCAAAGAAGATCAACAGTTTTTGGGACCATCAACAATAGTTTATTCCATCAAGTGGTTCGAGTTTAGACAAATATGGTAGAACTTTGTTAGAGTTCTTGATCAACATTGTTAATAAATTGCTTTCAGACTGTTGAAAAGTATGTCAGAATGTCGAACAATAGTAACTTGCTGTGCCATGACGAAACACTACCTTGAAAGTAATTTCGACCGATCGTGGTGTCGGTTGCTCCTCAAGGTTAACATAGCTTTCCAGTTCAGATGTGCACTCATAGGAACAAGGAATAGAAATAAAAGCATAAGCTCAGAACTTGAAAGTATAAAGAGGAGAGAACGTGGAGTATGGACAAGAGAGAGTTAGAATGAAGAATGAACTTTTTATTGATGATCCTAAATGTAAATGACTCCAATTTATAGAGATCCAAGTTTAGGATAATGAGGCCGAGAGTGATAGTTGGAACAGTAAGGCCAAGAGGGAAGGACGAAATGGACGCACATTGGAATGACAGAATTGGACCGCCAAAGATTGCGTAGGAGTGCGACACGTGTCCATCTATAAAGACTTGACAATGAATGATGCGTGGAAGGCATCAAAAAGTAAATTCACAAAAAAGTATAGGCAATAGAAATTACATCCTTTTTTGCGTAAGCGTGGTTACCTGAATCTGCCAGTTCGACCAGATGGAAGGCAGCGATGACAAGTGCGTGGTGACAGGGTTATGTTATCACCACCAATACAGTTCGAATTCTGATCCCCTTTGGTGACAGGTATCTACACTCACTTACCATTTAAAAACTATCAATGTGGGACAATGCAACTTAACTTTGCTAATGGGCCAAGGCCCACATGTCATTTTTAACATGGTCAACACGATCGTTTAACATGGTCAACACAATTGTTTAGGTTTGAAGCATTTTTTCCATTGTTAAAAAGAACTACACGATCGTGTATCATTTTCCTATACGATCGTGTATAATTACCTATATGATCGCGTATCACAATCGTTTAGAAGAAGAATTACACATGGGTGTGTGGTCGGTGTTGATAATACCTACACGATTATGTGTCATTTCCTACACGATTGTGTATCATTTCTTACATGATCACATATCATGATTGATTAGAAGAAAAATTATACGGAGCGCGTGTGGCTGATAACCATTGTTGACTGATGGCATATTTGGTGTTTCCTATTGAGAACATGTGGACTTTTTTCGTTTTCAAAATTGTTCTATACAACGTAAATATTTGTCTGTTTGTTATATTAAAAAAAAAAACACCTTTTATGTTACCTACTAAATATAATTTCTTTTGGTTATAATCAAAATTCATCAACTCTCAATAACCTACACTACGAGAGACGAGGGTAATTCCAACGCACAAAAACATCGGAGAAAGTGAAAAAACACCGGGAAAGGATATGCCGACGTTTTTCACGACGTCGGGAATATGGTTGGAAGAAATGAGTCGGAAGAGGCATTCCCGACGCCGTGTTGGTACTAACATCCTAAGTGTTATTGATTATATTATTAGTTTTATCTTAATAACCTAAATCCAATAAACTAACATCCTAAGCTGTTTGACGAGACTTGAACAGTATGTAGAGACATACGGGGATCAATGTTCAAGATCAGCTTAAAGAGTCTATAGTATAGGGTTAAGGTTGGGTACCTTATCTTGTTAACACTATGGATACGACTCACTTTGTATTTGATACAAACACATTGATCCAATGCGTTCATGTATGCGACATGCAAGTGAGGGTATCCTATGCAATGAGTTTGCATAAGACTAGACTACAAAATAGTAATCACTAGATGTAACTCCGTTAACTAGTTGGATTTCTATTTCATTAGGATGACCTAGGTGACTAAGTCTTAATCCTGAGTGTATTATGAACTCCTGTTTGCGAGGGATTGTCCTTTGATTTGTACGGGTGAGAGTGGTCAAATTGCCGACTCAATATGCTTATCATTTTAGGGACAAGACCGAGTGGGGAGCTGGGAACATAATCACACAAGATGAAATTCACTCCTTCCCACCTTTAGGGTAAGTAAATAAGTGTTCCCTTAAATGATGTTTCGGGGACTTGAACAAAGGGCCCTACCCTCTCTATGGCACGAGAGGGGTTTCTGTTTAGTGGTTGGACCATAAACAGGTTGTTCATTAGAGGAGCACTGGTATTTAAGGACTAGAAGTAACCTAGGGGTAAAATGGTAATTTGACTCAGCTGGTGTTACGAACACTTGTGAAGGACTAACTTACTGGTATTTGTCTATATCCGTGGACATAGAAATATATCTACAGTGAGAAGAGTTCAACTGTGAGTCTTTAGTGGAGTGTACACATAGTTAATGAATATTGATTAATGTGGTTAATGAGTTTAGCTAATTAATCTTATATCATTGTAGCTTCTGATCAGTAGGTCCATTAGGTCCTCTTCCTAACTCATAAGGGGAATGAGATTTATTTATATTGGTTGTAATTTGAATACTTTGGGAATTAATATAATGTGTATATTGATACATCATAATATAAGGTTTATATTTTAATTAGACTTTATTATATAAATTTAATTTTGGATATTATTCAAAATTAAATTACGAGAGAATAATATATTTGAATGAGTTCAAATATTAGTTTAATGTGAATTAGATTCATATTAAAACTATAGGTTAAAATTTAATGTGTATGTGATACATATTAAAACTATAGGTTATGAGAGAAATTTATATTTGAATATGATTCAAATTTTGGATTAAATTAAATATAAGATATTTAATTTAGAAATTAATTAATTGAAGAATTAATTAATAGTTTAGTTTAATTTCATTTAATTAAATTTGATTTAATTAAATTAATTAAATTAAAACTATAGGCTATGCGAGAGATATTCATTTAAATATGATTTAAAAGAAATATTAATTAAATATGATTTAAATGAAATATTAATTAAATATGATTTAATTAATTAATTAATTTAATTATTTAATTTAATTTAATTAATTAATTTAATTAATTAATTTAATTAATTAATTTAATATATATTAATTTAATATTTATTTATTAAATTAATATTAAATTAATAAGGAACGTGGGTGGTTTTCCCACGTTCCCATTTATTCTCTCTAACTTCCCTCTTCTTCAGACGGAAGAAGGAAGAAGAGGGAATTCTTTGTGTAACAAAAAATACAGAAGACGTTCTGTGATTTTTTTTGCAGAAAAAAGGATCATCGCATTCTCTCAACTTTTTCTCTCTAAAAAAAATTCCCTCAATTCAATTTTGGTTCCTACAAACCATCTCAAGCAGAGAATAGGAAGGTTTCCAAGTGGTGGTGCCCCAAGTTGGTGTTTGGTAGATTCAGAGTCGTCAACGAGAATAAGTTCTTCTTCTCTGTATTTACTTCACAGCATGTTTAACCATAAAAAAAATTAGTTTTGTATTTTTGCCAATGTATTGGTATTTTTAAGGTTCCAATTAAAATTGGGTCTCTGTAATTCTTCCGCTGGAAAGGGTTTTCATCCCTTCATTCTTCATATCCTTTGATGATGGGCTTTTGGTTGAGTGACGTTTATGTATGCCAAGAGACAGTACAGTTAAGACATATTTGTTGACTAAAGCTCACAGTTCCCCATTTTTCATGCATTCAGGTAGTACAATGATGTACCAAGACTTGAAACGAGTTGATTGGTGGTGTAATATGAAGAGAGAAGTGGGAGATTTTGTTAGTAAATGTTTGGTGGGCCAACAGGTTAAAGCACTGAGACAAAAACTAGTAGGTTTGTTGCAACCTTTGAATGTGCCATAGTAGGATTGAGAGAATGTGCCTATAGACTTTTTTACTGGACTGCCTAGGACCCTGAAAGGTTATAAAGTAATTTGGGTTGTTGTCGACAGGCTCATGAAATCAACACATTTCATTCTAGGAAAATCCACTTATACTACTGGTAAGTGGGCACAATTGTATTTGACTAAGATAGTGAGACTACATGGAGTACTCGTATCGATTGTTTATGACAGAGATGCCCGTTTCACTTCTAAGTTTCGAAAAGGACTTTAGATTTCCTTAGGCACGAGGTCAGATTTTAGTACAACTTTTCACCCACAGACTTATGGTTAAACTGAGCGTATGGACCAAATTTTAAGACATGCTACGAGCTGATGTATTAAAGTTTTTAGGGAGTTGGGACTCTTACTTGCATTTGATGGAGTTTGCATATAACAACAGTTTTCAGGCTACTATTGGCATGACACCATTGGAGGCCCTGTATGATAAATGTTGCAGATCCCCTATTTGTTGGGATGAGGTTGGTGAGCAGAGATTAATTGATCCTGAGTTAGTTCAGTATACTAATAAGGTTATATAGAAGATTAGAGCATGTATGTAGGCAACATAGATGTTGATGTAAGACGAAAGGATCTTGAATTTGATGTGGGAGATAGGGTATTCTTGAAAGTGGCACCTATGAAGGGTGTTCTGCGTTTTGAAAAGAAGGGAAAGTTGAGTCCTCGTTTTGTTGGACCGTTTGAGAATCTAAAACGAATTGGTCCTGTAGTATACCGTTTGACGTTTGCCTCCATCACTCTCGACTGTTCATGATGTTTTTCATGTTTCAATGTTGAGAAAGTACATGGCAGATCCATCTCATGTAGTGGATTATGAAGCATTGGAAAATGATGAGAATTTGAGCTATGGGGAGCAACCAGTTGATGAGATTTTGGCTAGAGAGGTAAAGATGCTTCATAACAGAGGGATTGCATTAGTAAAAGTTTGTGTGCACCTCATCTTCACTTTTCATCATCTTCTTCTCCTCGTGCCTTAGTTGTTGCTGAAGGACCTTCGCCGTTCTTCGTCTCCATTCAGGCGTCGGGTATTCAGACATAGCCTTGCCATTAACTTCACTGTTATCCAATCATTCAGTCTCTCTATTTCATCCGATGCAGCCAGTTGAGCGTCTTTCCTTCACGTGCCATTTTCTACCTGTTCTTCTCTTTCCCAATCTCCCCATCTGTTGATTCATGTTGGAGTTCTCTCTGTCAATCATTGTTTGCATCTTTGCTGGTCTTCTCTCCGTTTGCAAGTCGATTTTTTCTGATAAAGCTCCATTAGCATCGCTTTCGTCTCGTCTAGTCAAGTTGTGCACGTCTTGAGTTGTTTTCCTTAGTTCCAAGTTGACTCCTCTCATCCCAAGCCACGTGCAAGTCGGTCACCAGCCCTTCGAGCCGCATGAGTCAATTTTCTCTATAACTTGAGCCATGTGAGCCAAGCAACACTAACTCTTTGGTGAGTTTTTGATAAGTTTTGACATGGGTTATTTAAGGATCTAAATTTATATTAAATTGGAATAAAAAATTTAGATTCTTTTCTTATTGAAGGTGCCATTGGAGAAGTAAGTCGTTGGAGTTCACGGCAAGTTTAAGTTCAACGAAGGAATGTAGCTAATCTCGAGGTAAGAGATTTCTACTATTGAACCCCAAATTAAATTGAGATGTATCATATGAAATGAATTAATTTATTATGGGTAGTGTGATCTTTCATATCTTGGCTGTCTTGATCGATTATGCATAAGTTTGAATGTATTGATGACTTGCTACAATGATGATTGAATATGATTAATTTGACTACTTATATGTAGAATTGAAATATTATGAATAGGTTAGACTATTTAGACTGATTGAGATTATCTAGACTAAGGAAAATCTGTTAGCTTTAGCTATGGGGTAGTGTACTTTGCAGAGATGGTGTCCTACGAGATCACCATATATTGTGCATCCTTTAGGATCACCAGATTAATATGTGCATTCTTTGAAATCACTAGATTAATACGTGCATCCTTCCGGATAACTAAATTGATATGTGCATCCTTCGAGATCGCTAGACTGATTATGTGCACCATTCAGAATCACTAGATTGATTGACGTGTATCCTATGAGATCACTAGACTGTTATGATGCAGGGTACCTTTTAATAGGAAGTTAACAGTTTTTACCCCTAACGGAACTAGTAGCAGGTTACTTGCTGAGTATATTTTTATACTCATCATTTCCATGTTTAATTAACTTTTTCAGGTAAAGGTAATACAAGAGGTAGACCCGCGAGGGACAAAAAAAGCCCGTAAACGCCATATGGGAATCTTTTTCTAAAATGCTTCCGCTTAACGTTTTACCATTGCTTTTAAGTTTTAATAATTGAAATGAGTTTTATGTTTAGAAAGATTGTTTGTTTTCTTGGTGACTTGAAACACAATACTTTGTCTTTATTTTTGTTTGAAATAAGGCCTGAATTAAACTTTCTTTGATGTTTATTTTTATAAACAGATTTTACATGAAGTGTTTTTAGGTTAAAGTAATGACCTTAACTTAGTTTAAAAAGTTAGGTCGTTAGAACCAATATCCCAACGATTTTCTTTCAAGATCGTGTACCAAATAAATATCGCAACGATTTTTTAGATTTATATTTGGTACATGATCTTGTAATAGTATTATTTAGATTTGATATATGATCATGTAGACAAATTTATCAAATCTAAACGATTGTGTAACAATATCCTAATGGTTTTTGTTTAAGATCGTGTACCACATTTTTTTATATTTGGTACGTGATCTTAAACCAAATAACACTTTAAAAAAGATAAAATAATACCAGATTTACGATCGATTGAAAACAAAGATCATAATTTCAAAAATAAAATAATAAAAGAAAAATTGCTAAAGAAGAAGAGAAGAAAGAAGATGGAAAAAAAGGGCAAACTTGAAATATTTAGAAAAAATGGTCAGTTCCATGACCTTTTTGATTTTGTTACACGAACCGTTAATATTTTGGTGTTTTGTTAACGTTATATTTATGGAAATTAACTTTTTATAAATCACAGATTTAATTTTCATGAAATTAATTAATTTTAATAATATATATAAAAAAAAAAAGAAATGTATTAAAAAGGAAAAGACGGTGGACAGGAATAAAATCCATTAAATCGGTATAGTTGATGACATAAATGATGCATGGAAACATATTATTCTCATGTTGAACTACAAATCCCCTCAAATTTAATGTTTTTTATATAAAAAATTGGTATAATATGAATTTCTAAAATTAACTTAGGTAAAACTGTATCTCAGTTCTCTCTAAATCCAAATTCAAGCCTCCTCTTTGTATTTTTTACTTTCAAATTCCATATTATCCATCTCTACAAAAGAATAATAATAAATATCATTTTAAAAAATTAGGAAAATGTAATGAAAATAAAAAGAATAAATGGAGAAATTGGTTAAAAATATAGATATAAAATAATTAGAAAAGAAATGATAATTGAAGTTAGTAAAGTAAAGTAAAGTCATAACGACTTAAACAATAATGTAACTGATTTAAACTACTTTAACTTGTCATTTAATTTAGGAATTAAAAATATTTTCAAACTTCAAAAAATTTTGGCTATAAATACAGTTTTCCCTCCACCCATTTTTCTTCACCGCTAAGACTTTGTGATTTCCTGAAACCAAAAACTCCGAAGAAAAATCCATCGTTCCAAAGAAAACTCTTCTCCCAATGTCTGCCGCCGCCTCTTCCTCTTCCTCTCACCCACAACCCCCTCGTTCTCAGCAACAAATGATCCACAAATTCATCGATGCTTTGCGCCAACAAGTGAATAATCATCTTCTTCACTCTGTTTTTTCGATTTTTTCTATTTTCTTGACTTCTGATTCGTTCCTTCTAGGGATTTCTTGATAATGACTTCAATAACCGGAGAACTGCTCCTGGGCATCTAGATTCCTTGGTAACATTCTGCGTTGAGTCCGAACCTAAGCTCGAAATCATTCAGAAAGCTCTGTAATGTTTCAAAAACCCTAACATAGTTCCATTTTTTATTTAATTTAATTACTTTGTTCTTTCTATTTTTCTTGTTCTGAATCGTTTTGGTTGTTTTAGGGAAGGTGAGCATGTGGATTTTCGTACTGCGATTAACACCTCAGAAATGATCAGATCTGCCGCTACAAGGTAATTCCAATCAATTCGATTTCAAATTTTTGTTTCCGTTTCGTTTTTAAAGTGAATTTAAGGATAATTGGAAGGGTTTTGTTTATGATTATGATCTTATCGAACAGAGTCGGTGGAAGTCGGGTAGCAAGTGCTTGTATTGCATTACAAGAGCATTTGAATAACAATAACCTTAATGGGTAATCAACTGTGTTAATTAGTTTAATTATTTATTTAAAACAATTTGGTGATGATTAATCTTTAATCTCATTATTATTTTTACTTGTTCTTTGTCAGTTCAAAAGAAGCTTACAAGAAACTCTCCTGGGAATACTATGTCATACGTGATTCTTTCCACCACATTCTTCAAGTAATGTTATTTCTCCATTTTTTCTTCATTATAAATGATTTCTTGAAATTTTACAAAGATATTAATGTATTTCTTTTTTGGTTTTTGTGATTTAACAGGCTGAGAAAACAGTGGAGGTTTAAGAAGGATGAAGCAAGATTTGGTGAAAAATAAAGAGCTTGTTTAGTTAGTTTCATTTTTTTTGTTTGTAATATTTTTTTCTAAACAAGCTTGTTTGGACGAACATATATACTCTACAACAATACTAATAGAATTGCCTTTGGAAATTTTAGTGATTTCTTTTATTCTATTCTATTCTATTCTCTCTCTTTCTTGGTTCATTTTTATAGTTCATCTTCCAAAAATAATGTTAACTAAAATTGGTCTTCTGTGTTAAAATTTTTCATCTTCTATCATCATATTTAGCCAAAGAGAAAATTGGGGGTTTTGTTTTTCAAGAATTGTAAAAGAAATACTTGGGAATTTAATAAATAATTGCAGAAAAAAAATTTATTTTTTTAGTTTTATATAACATCTTATGAGTTTGTTTTAAATTCAATATATAAGAAAAAAGAGAGGTGAAATAAATTATCAGTGTAAGAGATATGGTTCGACTTGATTTGAACAAAATTGACTTATTCGATTAAAAGAACAATAATGAAAAAACTAAATTACTTGAAAACTTTTTTTTTTTTTTTTTTTAAAAAGATACATGTTTTCTGTTCCATTTTAAAATAAAAAAAAATTAACTTTCGAGTAAGTAACAATATATTTTTATTGTAAAAAATTACATTTTTATTTAGTTTCTAACATTAAAACACAATTGGCTTTTACTTTTTTTTTTTTTTTCCTTTTGTACCCAACAATTAAGAATTAATTTTATTGCACATTGACAATTTATATGTTTAAAAAAAATAAAAGATTAAATAATTCCTTTTGAAAAACTACCACAGATAGACTTTAATAATCGAGATAAAAAAGAAAAGGATTAACCCCTGGTTCATAATATGTCTTTAAAAGATTTATCTTGCTTCATCATTATATTTATTATTTTCAGTTTGCTTATAATTAGTTGCTTGATGTACTAGGTTTTTCTTTAAAGAGAGATTTATCTGTTCCAAAGGTTCGCAAGAAAGCTACAAAACGATAATATACAAGTTTCTTAGTGATAGCTCTCTCTAAAATTTTAAATGGACCATTTAGAAGTTGAAGTTTTCAATAATTTATAGATTATAATGAAGTTTTCATAGTTTATAGATTGTAATAGTTGTTATTTTTCTAAATTATTCTTTTTTATAATAATCACCCCATCACGTTGTTCATTCATTGTTTTTCATGAGCTTCGTAAATAATTTAAAATAATTTTTAAATTAAAAAATTTGATTTTATTATCCTTTTATTTTACATATATTAAAAATAACAAAAGATATTGTGATGTCATATGTGCCCATAAAAATCGTTAGCCTACTAGAATTAGTAGGATACACATTGATTCAAGCCAGAGGAGGTCAAGAAATGGGAAACTTTTAACTTGTCTTCAGAGAGTTCTTCACTCAAGATAATGAGGAGATAATAAATAAAATAACTTAGCTAAAGGATGCTTTTGCGTAGAAGAAGAGTTGTTATGGATAGAAAGGAGAAAAAAAAAAAAAAAAAACCCATAATACACCCTTATTAGAAATAATAAGAGAAAATACCTAAAACTATCGAAATCTCATTTATTTTCGTAAATAAGGTTTCAAAATTTTTATTGACTATTTATTCCTTCCCATTAAATTTAAATATTCTTTATTTTTAGAAATATATATAATATAATATTATAATTATTTTATTTCACATTTATTATATATTACCTATTTAATGTTTTAAATTAAATATTATATTTCTTTTCATTTAATTTTAGGATATCATTTATTAGATATCCATTATAAATATGGTATAAAATTAAGCCAATTATGGTAAGAATATATTAAAGAATTTCCATAAATTATTTATCTTCTATTGATTGCACATTATCCGGGCATCCAATTTACTGTCTCTCCGCCCCGCTTCCTGGTGTCGTAACCGATCCCTCCCTCTGTCTAATCTCTCTCTCCGCCTTATCTTTCTTATTCCATTCATCTCCTTCAAGTTATTTGGTGATTGCATATTTGTGGCTAGGTGCTCACTTGCAGTTGAGAGTGTTTCATAAGCCCACACCTAGAACAGTCAAACAAATATGTTAATCTTGGATGTTTAGTTTGTATTTAACTAAAGTATATAAACAAATAAAAATCACCTGAAAAGCAAGTACGTAGGCTTTGATGTTGTAGTATCCCACTGCTTTCAAACTTCTTGCCTTCTTTAACTCGTATGCTTCTTTTTTTCCTTGTAGAATTGTTTTCAAATTATTGATCAAACGAGTGTCAAAGAAAGTTGAACAATCAAAGTTCTTAAAAACTTCTTCATCATCTACTCTTCCCAAAACATCCATATCAAACTGCAATTGTTTATCCTTCCTGACCATCACAATTTCAATAAAGAGGACTAAGACAACATTCACAGCATTATCATCATTCGTAAAGTCAAAATTTTTGAAAGCTTTCTCAATTTCCAAGCATGTTATTATCTTCTTGTTTTGTGATCCGAATAGTAGGTTTTGTAGTCAATTATTGTCATAACTTTTATCCAATGTTACATTTGTTGGCCACAAACTGGTTATGATGTTGAATTCGTTTTGGGTGAAACATATATTTTTCTCCAAAACAGAAAAACAGATTCCATTTGCGTTGACTTCCTCAGGTATTTACCTAAGCAAGAAATGATGGATCAATTGGCCGTTGAAGACCATGTTGAAATTTAGTAATGGACCAAAAATTATTTTATGGAACATCTGCAGCTGTTCTTTGGTCAGTTTATTCTTAATAAGAGTGCTAATCTTGTGCACTTGATATGAGACAGTGGTAGGAAAGTATTTGTTGCCAGGTACAACCATCCGAAAAATAATGATCATAATATACTTTCGTTATGTACACGATCATTTAGAAAACACTAAACCTTAAACCCTAAAATTAATATGTAAGCACTAAACATCGTTTAGACTATATACTGTATTGTTCAGTCAAATTTACACGATCCTCTTGTCTAGATTAAAGTATTGTTTACTTGATGAAATAGATCATTTAATCTAAACAGAAAGACATTCGTAATACAATTAATCGGCAAGTAATGATAAATTGAAACATTTAACAATCTAGAGAATAAAAGTTTAAACTTAAGGAATGGAATTCCCAAAGCGGAAGCGTATGAACGCCATGCAAATGAAGTTCAATTTGTAAAACCCAAAATCAACTATTCAAAGAAAACAAAATTAAAACCTAAGCATGCTTCTATGGAGGAAAAAGGGAAAAGAAACTAACCTTTGTAGAACCTAAAAGAAATCTTCTTTGATTCTTTCAAGAACACCACAAAATTTTCCTCGTTATTCTCAAGGAAAGAATCAACAGAGAGTTGTGGGATTCTGTAATTTGGTGAGGGAAAAATTTAAGAGAGAATTCTTTTTTTTTTTGAAACAGAAAGAACGTCCAAAAAAGAGAAAGTAGAGAGATCGTCCAAAAAATAAAGAGCAGAAAGATGAGAATTTAGAGTGATTCTATGTATCTCAACAATCTTAACAGAGATGGAGGGAAGTTATCAAAATAATTTCCTCACTCTCTCTGCACGTTGGGAGTTATTTTATTAATTAAATATATATTAATGAAATAAAATTAATATAAATTTAATTCATATTATATCTCATATAATATAAACTTTATATTATATCATATATAATATAAGCAATGGTTTAAATCTCTCATATAATCTATAGTGCTAATATGAATCGAATCAATATTAATTTAAACCTATAGTTTATTTGTGAATCCTATTCAGATTATTATTATTATTTGAATCATATTCAAATATTAACTTTTCTCATAAAAGCTTTATATTATAATGTATCAAATACATTATATTAATTGTACTATATACAATTTATTCTCTTTAATCAATTTGAACAATAATTCAAGTTAAACCAAAATAAATTTGATTATCATTTATTCTTATTGAGCTAACAAGGGGACCTTATGGACCTACAGATTGAAGCTTCAATGATATGAGATTAATTAATTAAACTATTTGATTAAATCAATCTCCATTCATTAACCATCAGTCATTCCACTAAAGACTAATAGTTGCACTCTTCTTACTGTAGATATTTTTGTGTCCATTAGATATAATCAATCAACAGTACAATGACCATTCACAAATTGCTCGTAAGTACAGTTAGGCTAAAAATTACCGTTTTGCCCCTATAGTTACATCTAACTCCTTAAGTACCACTAATTCCTCTAATGAACAATAATTATAGTCTCATTATAACTGAACTCCTCTCGGACCAAGAGAGAGTGTGGCACCACATTGTGCAAGTCTTAGAATCAACCCTTAAAAGAGCAATTTCTCTACTTACTCTATCTATAGAGGAGTGAATTCCTTCTTGTGTAACTGTGTTCCCAGCTCCCCAATCAAACGAATCCCATGCAAATGGTAGGCATATTGAGTCGGCGACATAGGCCACTCTCACCCATGCAAATCAAAGGACCACCTTCATAGGTAGGAGTTCACAACTCATTCAGGATTCAGGTCAAGTCACCTATGGTCATCTTGGTGAAATGTAGGTCTCAACTAGTAACAATGTTAATAAGAGAGGCTATTCATTTCATAGTCTGGTCTTATCAAACTCTTTGTAAGAATACCCCTGCTCTAATGTTTCGACATGAATGATTAGGATCAAATAATTTGTAGCACTTTAGAACAATTGTAACAACTACAAAACTACAAAGCATGTTGTATTCATAGTGTCACCAAGATAAGGTATCCAACCTTATCCATCTACTACAGACCATTTAGGTTATCACTTAAACATGATCCACTCGTATGTCTCCACTTACATGTTTAAGTTACAGAAAATAACCTTGGATGTTAGTTTATTGGTTTTGTAGGTTATTGCAACTAAATGTCAAATAAAATAAAACACTTTATGTTATTAGATAAATAAAATGTTTGTATAATATATACAATTACAAACTACAAGACCACGAGATTTAAGGCATCAACCCTTTGAAAGCACTTCTTTACTTTCAAATAAACATTTTTCATTCAAATCAGAATAATAAGAGATGTCTCTTATAACTTAATCATTTGAGATAGAAGAAAAAGAACCTATATTCAGTGACATATCAACATTCTCCCGTACACTACTAAATGAAGAAGACATTCCCAAACAACTAACACTTACATGGGCAACTAATGTATGTCTACTAGTTGCATCTTTAGCGAAAGCTAAATACCAAGCAACATCAATGTCTTTCTTTATTGACACCATAGTTTGAACATTGGTTTTACCAAAATCTAGTAAAATAGATAATTCTACTGATTCATCCAATTCAATTTATTCACATGTCAAAGAAACCAAAGAATTAAAGCTAACTCGCATATCTACCAAAATTTCGGACACCGAGTAATTCTCGTAAACATTGCAGCCATTCCATTAACCTCGATAATAAACAATAATCAGAATAGACTTTCTAATCTGGAAAAAAAACATAATTAAGTATTTAATGGCGAAAAGAAGAATTAGATAAATATCTATCACAGAATAAGAGAATAAAATGTACTAAACAATAAAAATAAACACAATGCAAAAAATAAATAAACAATCGTGCAAAAAAAAAAAAAAACTAAATGATCATTTAACAACAATAGAGGATCGTATAAAATAAATTAAACCATCATATAGAATAAACTAAACGATCTTTTAAAGACACTGATCATTTAAACCATTGTATTGACTTAGATACAGGATCGTTTAAAGACGCTGATCATACAAAATATTAAAAATGTTTGTGTTCATAAAGATGAACAATCATGTTCATATAGAAAAACAATTGTCTCTATATTGATAAACGATGATGTTGATAGAGGTAAACGATCAAGTAATTCAACGAAAATCATCATGAAAAACTTCAAACTATCAATCTTCATAATAAAATACACAATTCTTATAGTGATTCTTAAAAGTTCTAAACATTTTTTTTACAATTCTTACAAACAACAAAAAACAAAAACGAAATTCATACTGAAATATAAATTCTTAGTTTGACGTAAACAATCATCAAGATTTTCAACGATCTTCATAATGAAATATAAGATGTCTTATATTAATATCTACATATTCTAAACATTCTATTTTGACGTCGAAATATAGAATTTTGAAAGAAATTTTATAATCAACTAAATAGTTCAAACAAAAAACAATATATAGAATATTCACTGAAACCAAAATCACTAAGACGATATTAGCAGAGCAGTATAGATGATCTTGATTGCCCAAGATGACCAGAAGAGAAACGATGTTATCAAAGATGATGAATATCAGAACGAATGTTGTCGAAAATTACGAAAAAGGAAACGAGTGATCAAGATGAAAGATATATAAAAGATGAGATTAATAACTCGGAAACGACGATCGTGAAAAAATCGGAAAGAAGAAGAACTATCAAATTTGAAAGATCGTTATAAAGAGTAAGAGCAAATAAGGAATTCTAATTTTTTTTTCCTTAATGGGCTTGTTATACGGGCCGTAAATAGTTTACAGTATTTTGGGATAGTTGCAAATGTAGCAATTATATTCAAAATAATTAAGTATATAGCAACATTTTAAAAAATTTGCAAATATAGCAAAATTTGTCAAAATCTATCAATGATAGGAGTCTATCATCGATAGATCATGTAGCAAATGTTGGTCTATCACTAATAAACCATAGGAGTCTATCAACGATAGAAGTCTATCACCGATAGATTTTGCTATATTTGCAATTTTTTTTAAAATGTTGCTACATAGTTAATAATTATTCTAACAATTGTTATCCATTCTAATTACCCTTTTGTTATATCCATGAAAATTCCCCTATTAACTAATGAATATTCGAAAAAGATGTACCATTTAATTCAGTTCCATATTTTAATAATATTTAATAAAACCATTCTCCACTTTCCTTATGCGCGATGCTCTACTTTTTTCTCTTATCTTATATTAATGTTAAAGGAGAGTAGTTTGGGCATTTGAGCTTAATATTTGTGTAAATTTGTAGCCCATTAGGACATTTGTGAAAATTATGGCAATTTTGGGTCCAACATGTAAATAAAGACCTCTATTTAGACTATTCTAGTTAAACCATTATTTATTATTTGCAAAAATAGCAAAAACAAAGCCCAACCCACATATACAAGATGTAAAATATCATAAATGCTCTCTCTACTAATATACATTTGATACACGACCTAATACCCTTTGATACACATGATACTTCTTTATACTCTTCATGCACATGATACTCTTTGATACACTAGATACCCTTTGATTCACCTAAAACACCCACTATAAGAACTTTTGCCTTCGTCAACGTAGAAAAACATGGATAGATCTTAAGAAAAACATGGACAGAGCTTCTGACGACGTTTTTTTTGCATGGACATGTATTGTGGCCGAAACCCCGTCATCTTTTCCTTTGCTCACGTTGTTGATGTTGCATCAGTAGAATGCCCACGCCAATTAAAATCATGGGCAAAAAAGACATTTTTTGGCACAAAAAAAAAAAAAAAAAACGTCGGTCGAAAGGTACTTTTGCCTACGATCATCGTCAGGTCGACAAATATAGATTTTCTGGCCACGAAAAAAATGTTGGCAGAAAGATCTTTTTACCCACGATCATTATCACATCGAAAAAAATAACTTTATGGCCACGGTTGTTTATGGGCAAAAACTGTTTCTATCAACGAAAAGATTTTTGTCGGCAAAAAGAAAATTTCTCCCCACACCACATTTGTCGGTAGATATGTGTCAAATACATTTTTAGATAGAAATTTGATTGTTGGCCACAAATATTGATGCGTCTGTAGATAATATATATATATATATATATATATATATATATTGCCCACACATAAAACGTCGCTAGAACTTTCTAATTGCCAATATATTTTTAGCCACACAAAAATCGTGGCATAAATGATTTTAATTTTTTTTTCACATTTATTATTAATATTATATGCTTATTTTCAAATATAGAATGAATTTCTTGGCTATAACAAACTATATCGAACATTGCAACAAAAAATTAAAAAATGAAAATATTTCCAACCATTAATACTTTGTTAAAATATGACAAACCATAATTCTTTAGTTGCAATAACAAAATATATAAACTTGAGCTATATTAAATTTGATTTTGGCAATACCAAAATGAACAAAGAATATATTAAACACACAAAAAATAGTTAACTCAGTTAGAAAGTCTTAAAAAAATAGTCATTCCCCGTTCCTTCAAACTACATAAACTTGAAAAAGGTACATTAAAATGAATAAGAACATGTTAAATCTTAACTACTTGTTTCAAAAGAATCAAGTATAAAAACATCAAAAAACAAATGACATATGTACTTTAAGACAACATAATTCTCATATGTTTCAAACCATCCAAAAACCCAAAAGAATGTCCTAAAAATGTTAAAACAAGATGCAAATGGTCCAAGTGTGACTTTCAAATCCAAAATCAACCTAGAAAGCACTCCAAAAGTGTCTAGGTGTCATTTTAACTCTTAAAACAACACTTACATGCCCTAAGTGCAACAATGAAACTAAAGTCTATCAAAAAAATGTGCTAAAAAGTGTCTTAACTTTCAAATGTCTAAGTGTGATCACAAAACACAAAGCCAACTACAACAAATCTAAAAATTGTCTAAGTGATACTTCTACAAACCATTAAAAAAGCTAAAAAAATGTCATATACTTTAAAATGCCATGTATGTTTCAAAGCATCCAAAGACCTAAAAATGTCATAGTTTTTCATCAAAACGACAAGCTTAAAATCCTAAAAAAAAAAAAAGTGAAGGTTCAAACAAGATGCAATTGACCTAAGTATCCTAAGTGTCTATGTGATACTTTTACAAACCATCTAAAAACGTAATTGTGAAATGTCACTGTATGCATAATTGACTACCGTAATTGTAAAATAGACACAAAATATTTCAACTCGAGTACAAAAATAAATGTGAAATATATGCATGATTGGATACCGTAATTACAAGATAGCCACACATAATATTGAAACATACTTTAAAAATATAAATTTTTAATTTTTTGTTTAGAAAAATACCTAAGTGTTTGAAGGTCCATCCTCTTCCTCTCCTAGATCTAACTTTTTTTATGTCAGCCCACCTTTATTCCCATTTTACAAGTTTATTGGTTAACTTTTCATTTACTTGTTTAAGGTATGCTATCTCGTTCTTCTCTTTCTCACGTGTATATGACACATTACTACCTAACGATTCACCACTTTTTGGGTTGACAGTTTGCATCGAGCGACTCCCTAATACAATTTCGCATGCCTTCGCACTAGAGATCGTTTAAACACTAGCTTCAGTTAACTTTGCAATGATTCGTCGCATTTTCAACTATATGAAAGATCTAGTTAGATTAAATATATTTAATAAGACATGAATTTACTTAGTCATGATAAAACAAACTTACACATGCATCTTTTACCTTATCATTGATTCATCATTCTTTTTCACGAAAACGTGTTTCATGAAATACCTCTACCTCATCAGCATCATAATCTTTTTTCTTTTTCTATACAAAGAACGCAATTAAGATTACTAAAAAAAGACTCATACAATAGTACAAAAGGTAATTATAATGCATCATAACAATTCATGTCGAACTTGGAGGAATGACTTCACCCCAGTGACATAGTTGAACATGACAATAGAACTTCTTTTGTTTGTCTTTCATTTTTTCTAATTGAAGTAGTGATAGTAACAAGTATACAATATTGATGGAAAACAAATGCAGTAAAACAATTGCATTTGTTTTCCATCTATCATACATAATGTTCCAATCCTCGTGTGTTATCCTGTTTTGTGGATTGACACAAGCTTCAATAGGGTCATCAAATTCACAGTAATATTTGTGCAAGTTTGCTCTAAATTCTCTAAAAGTATTCTGCATCTTTTCTTCCAAGTATTTTCTCACAACCATGTTAGTGGGGTCAAATTCAAAATGTGTCTACATATTCAATAATATATGTATAAATGGATCGCTTTTACATTTAAAATAGTATAAAAATGCATAAAAGAAAGTCTAGCTTACATTACAATCTTATAATTGGAAAGTTTATATGTTGAATTAGTTTTATTTTTCTATGGCCAACTCTTCTGATCGACTCCCTGTTAGTAATTTTAGTCTTTTTTCTTCGTTTCAAGTTCTTCCTGATGTAGTTGAACCTTTGTTCAAGCAGATTGTAAATCAATTTGTACTTGATCGTTCACGAACAGAGGTGCTTATATGATTGGTGATGTTTTGTATTGTTCCTATCTACTTTAACTCAAAGGTCTACTTTTTCCTTTTCAAGCTATTGCAATTAGACTTAATGTAGTATGGGAGACATGTATGTGAATGCCTTTGGTAACTATCATTATTTGCCATTTGGACTATGCATGATATTTAAATGTTATATTATCCGGATTTTATGTGTTGACCTTTCCTTCAGTATTATTTTTTAGATGAAACTCCACTTATCTGATTTATGCAAATATTATAGGAGAGTGGGCATAACATAAAATCCAAAAAATAAAGCTAAAGAAAAGAAATTAACTAAAGAGAGTAGGCATAAACGTTGATACAAACATATATAAAATGTAATTGATAAATTGCAATAAATTTAATGAGGTATGATGAACCGGACGACGAGGAAACGAACTGGATGATGAACAGAGATGATGCTGGATGAAGATTTCGTAGGCCGTTGCGACGTTGCGGCGTTTCGACCATGGTGGCTGGAGGAATATTTCGACGACATTGCAACTCACTCGTCGGAGGAAGCTTTCGATGGCAACAGCTAAAGGACTCTTTCGACTGTAAGGGTTTTTAGCAGATTGTGACACAATTGAAGAAAGTTTTCGTTTTTTACGAGACAGAGAGAAAACAATTTTGGAAATACGAAACGTTTTTTTAGAGAGGAAAGGAAAATACAGAACATATTTCAATTGTGAGAGAGGGAAGACATTCAACAATTTTCAAATAAAGTGTTTTTTTTTTCATATTTACATTATGAGTTTGGTTAATGTCTAAGTGTGACTTTCAAACTAAAAATCAACTTAAAAGTGTCTTATGTCTAAAAAAATTCATTTCTAAATGCCTAAGTGTGCCTTCCAAAGTCATAACCAAACAAAAAATATCAGCGGGTTTGTGTAGCCTTTTAGATGTTAAAACAAGTTAAGAGGGGTCTAAATCAAACACGTTAACCTTTAAATTAAGTAAAAACCACTCAAGTGTGACATTGAAACTAAAAACCAAACAAAGATTACCTTTTAAATGTCTTAAATCTAAAAACAACTTATAAATGTCAAAGTGTACCTTCGTAACTCAAAACCAACCCCAAAATCTCAAAAAATGATCTAAATAGCACTTTAACCCTCAAAACAAATAAAAACTACTCAGGTGTAACTTTCAAACTAAAAGCCAACTACAAAATATCTAGAAACCATTTTAGATATGCATGATTGGATACCATAGCTATAGGATAGCCATAACCTATTACAACTAAAACATACAAATAAGTAAGAAATATATGCATGATTACCTACTGTAGCTCCAATATAGCTAGAATATACTAGAACTTAATCATACAATAAATATGAAATATATACATGATTGGCTATCGCAGTTGAAGGCTATTTGCACGTAACATCACTGTCAACCTATAAAGTTTCTTAAAAGTGTAAAATTATCAATATAACTCTAAAACAAGTTAAAGAGTGTCTATGTAACACTTCAAATTCCTAATATATATAATTAATATTTCGTTATATATATATATATATATATATAATATTTCGTTATATATCGATAATATAATTCAATATATTATAGTATATATTATAACATAATTCTAAGTGTAACATTAGTTATATCCATAGAAGTTCTTAACATTCAGTCAAATTATCAATGATTGGATCAAACTTACAGCAGCAGGGGTCTTTTCGACAAGCAGAGGAGCTGTGATTGCAAGAAGGAAATTAAGGGCGATGGTCGTGTACCCGTTTGACAACCTGTTCATCAAGCAAGTTGTGGTGACAACATCCTGCAAGAAGAAACCTCATCTAGTGTGTTCAGCAGCCTCTTCGTCCAGCATCCTACAAGAAGAAAATGAAAAATCTGGGAGGGAAGGGGTTTGCAAAAAAGAAAGTCAAGGGGGGTTTGGAAAACAAAATCTAAGGGGTTTGGAAAATGAAAGGGGGGAGTGAAGGATGCGGTGGTTGCTGAAAAGAAATATGTGGAGTGAGGGGCTGCTCACCAGTGTCTGGCGCTAGAAGAAAATGGAACGGTGGGTAAGTTTCAAAAAATCGGAGGGGGGTTGATGAAAGAAACTCAGGGCCACTCACCGGCGTCCGACGCGAGAAGAAAACAACGGTGGGGAGGGTGCTGCCGACGAAAGGAAATCAGGGGTGATGTTTTATTAACAAGAAAATGAGAGGGGTGTTGTTTTGCCGAAAAGAGAAGAGGGAGGGGAAGGGTTTGTGAGGAGAAAGGGGAAAATGTGGGGAAAAGGAAGGAAAAGCAAAAATAAAATCTTGTGTTTTTTAAAAAACTTACACCCGCATTATTTGAGTCGTCATATATATAAATTTTACGTCATCATAAATATGTATAAAAAAATGGATCTTTCGCCACGTAAATTACGTTGGAAAATATTTAAATTATCTGTCCACACATGATACATGGCCATAAAGTAAAATAAACGTCGATAAAACACCAACTTAAAAATTTTTCCTACAACCACACAACTTTTTGTCCACGTATATATTTTCGTCAGCAAAACAATGATGTGTCCACATAATACACAAGTTTTTATCTATGTTTATATTTTTGTCGATAAAAATGAAGATGTGCCAACGCAATGAAATTACATTGGCATATGTTACCTTGCTCGAAACAATTGTCGCTAGAGACCAAATTTTTTATAGTGAACTCAACAAATCGTTCAAATTGTTGAAAAATATAAAAGATCGAACAACTAAAACCATAAGGACGAAAAAGAAATCAATAACAATGAAGGACAAAATCAAAATTAGAAATCCATCTTCATATGAGTTTTGAACAACTTGAAAAATGATTCAGAAATGAAGACACCATTACTAATTTCATAAACCAATTGAAATTTATCGATGAGGAACAACGAGGTAGTACGAATTGGAGGGAGTGTAAGAGAAAGAATGACTAGGACTTAAATAAAGTGGGAGAAGAAATACCTTGAAAGCTGGCTTATAATAACAGATTTAAAATGGAAAACATTTTCAAAAATGAGAATTGTCATATTTGCAAAATTCTAAAACTGTGTGCCATATTTGCTATATACTATTCTAAAAAAACCACCCGATATTTTTAAAAAGTGAGATTTTTGCCATATTTGCAAAATTCTAAAACCATGTGTCATATTTCCTATACACTATTCTAAAAAGGCTACCCTATGCAATTTTCCAAAAAAAAAAAAGAAAACTATTTACAAAATATAGCAAAAAACATAAATGGACTACAGAGAGTTGGATGAATTTTTCTATATTTTGTAATTAGTTTCAATATTTTTTTATTTTAAAAATATTTCCACTTTTTTTTATTCAAAATTAGAACAAAGTGGTAAAATATTTACGTAGTATATAATAATTTTGGTAACAGAAAAACCCCATATGCCCATAATATAAAATACCAAAAATACCCTAGTCAACACTCGATCAATCGGTCACGTGCGCGCACGAGTAATCTTCTTCTAAATGATCGTGTACTATAGTTTAAATGAATGATCTATGATCATTTGGATATGATAGACGATCGTATAGTTTATTTTAAATAATATACTTTAATAATACACGATCGGCCACACTATCGTTTACCATAATTACATGATCATTTAAGATATATTACAAGGATAAACGATCATGCAGTGAAATAATATACTTTACATGATCGTGTTGACCACAGTAGATGATCGTGTTGATCATGTCAAATGATCCTATTAATTATGTTAAACGATCGTGTAGTCCAATGTAAATGATTATTAAAACTTCAAACCTAACGATCGTTTTGACCATGTATTACAAAAAATCGGAGTCGAAGTCCGAATAAAGGACGTCGCAAGAAGACTCTTTTCACGACATCGTGAAGGAGGCGTCAGCATTGGGGATCACTGTCGACGTCGAACAGATGATGTCGACAAAGCAATAAGGTTTCCATGACGTCGTGCACGAAGACAAAGCAATAAGGTTTCCATGACGTCGGGTCGGTGGTTCATGTACGTCGACAGTACATTATTGTCGACGTGTTGGCCGGATGTTGGTGGTACCATTTAAGACGCTCTAACCAAATGTAGGCATTACCTTACTATCGACGTGTTGACCATATGGGGAATCATGTGTCGGCATTACCCCTTTACCAACGTTGTCACATTTCTATGTCGATGTTGCCTTTCATGCGTGTCACTCGCGACATGCTTGCCGACATCCATTTCTACGTCGGCGTAGCTTTTTCCGATTGAGTTTTGATTTCTTCCGACGCATATATGAGTCGGCAGAACCCTTACTCTCTTGTAGTGATGGTAAACGATCGTGTTGATCATGGTAAATAATCATGTTAATTATGGTAATTGATCGCGTTGGTTATAGTAAGTGATCGTGTAGTCCAATGTAAATGATCGATAAAATCTTTAAATCTAAGGATCATGTTCACCATGGTAAACAATCATGTTGATCATTTAAAATGATATTTAAACCATGTCAAAAATGATAAAATATAAAATAGGATATTTTAACATAAGAATATCATTAAAAATAGAAGCAAGAAAATTTGGAAGATGAGATGAATAGATCAGAAAGAAAGAAAAAGAAGTGAAAAATCGTCCAGTAATATTTAATTCAAGAGCAAATTTGGAAATTTTGAAAATATTATGGACTTTTATTTTTGTTACATAGGCCGTAAATATTTTTAGATTTTGTTCTATATTTGTGTATTAATTTCTTTTTTTATAGAACAAGAGAAGAGAAAAAATAAATGGAGTTTGAGTGAAAGCATGTCAAATTAATAACGACACATATATGTGACAAATGAAAATATTTGACATTAAAATTTTTCAAGGAGAAGATGTGTGCTGAACATTTCTGCTTATGGATTTAATATACTTTTCTGAACATTAATGAGGTTTGAGTCAATCACATGCGTGTTTAGAATTTCTCTAGTCTCATTCTAATTTTGCTCAAATCTAGCACAAATATCAAGCTTGGCCAGGTAGTAAAATAACACTAAAAAGGGATCTATAGGGCTTATATTTTTGTTAGTTTTTTTGTACTGAGAAAATGGTTGTTTGTTGAGTTTGTATGTGGATTTTTGTTGGAAAAAGCACATGCCTTCTATGGCTAAGAATAAATAAAAAAAAAACAAATTGATAAATTAAGAGAAATAGCAAAATAATAATAATAACAACAATAATAATAAGAACAATAATAAGAACCATAATAAGAACCATAATAAGAACAATAATAACAATAATAATAATAACAATAATAATAAGAAGAAGAACAATAATAAGATCAATAATAAGATCATCAATAACAGTAAAACACAACTTATGTGGATAACAAACCTGCTTCTTTATCACTTTCTTTGACATTTTTAACAATGTGGGAGCATTACTTTACTCTCGTATTTTGGGATAGTTGTAAATATAATAATCAAATCCAAAGTACTTTACAGATATAACACAATACAAAAAAAAATTATAGAGATGATAAAAAGTTGATTTAGATCTCAAAACCTATAAGCGATAGTTTTTATCACTAGTGAAAGTTCATCATTCATAAACGATATCACTAGTAGTCTATTAATAATAGAATCTATCACCGATAAATTTTGTTGCTTTTTTAATAATCATATATACTTAATTATTATTTCTAAAAATATTAAAAATTACCGGTAAACCCTACCATTTATTTTGGGGACAATGTGCCCTACCTTCTAAATGAACTTCATTTCCTTTCAATTTTTTATTGGAAGTAAAGCATTAAACAGAGATAAAACCCACTTCTATTAAACTCCAATTTACTGATGCAATCTAGCTATAATCTATCCTTTAAGGGTTGTGGAGAATATGCTAATTATCAAAGTGGGTAAACTTATGGTACATGTTATATTTATTATTATGATCTTGATTATTATTATTATTTTAGAGACAATTTTCTTGATTATTATTTTGCAATGATTAGGACGTTGGACAAAACAAATTACGGAAGAAAAATGTTTATAGGTTAAGGAAACATAAAAGTGCGAGGCAATTGGAGTAAGAGAAAAGACACTGAATATTAAATAAAACCTATAGAATAATAAACAATGACTTCAAATGAATCGATGCTTATAAATGAAGTCTTTTACTCAATATTTGCTCGAGAGAGGTGTCATAGCCCTTTTTAAGTCAACCCCAGTTATTTTAAAGTTTTAATACAAAGATGGAAATTCGTTAATTAATTTGGTTAGGTTTTGATTTTTTTTCTATTTTTATTACTTAAATTAGCCTCCCAAAGATGAGTTGATAATTATTAAAACTGTTGTTGAGTAATTGAAGGAGTTGACACTACTAAAAAATCAGAGTTAATATAAATAACAAGGCAATAACCTTCTTTAATTCTTGATGAAGCAAACGGTTAAAAGATTTTTATGCACCGGCCAACTCAACCCAACTTGAAGGTCACACATTTCTTAAATGTTGAACTCTTACCATGTTGTAGTTTATGTTTGTCTTTAAGCTTTCAAAGTGGATTTTTCAACAAATAAAAGATGTTGCCACGTGCACGAGACGATGTGGACGACTAACATCCTAAAAAGGATTAATTTTAAAATTAAATAAGGAATCGTCACTAGTCTTTTTTACGGTGTGATTGAACACCGAAATAAAATAAATAATTTTTAAATAAAATAAAATAAAATGATATGCGAAAAACTAAAGTTGAGTTTGTGAGTCATTTGTGTATGAGAAAGGTGTTAGCGTCCGATAACCTTATTTAGAAAAAAGTGAAATTTCCAAAAACTTTCACTTAACACTTTGGGTGCAGAATCAAATGCTGGAACTCCAGTCTCAACCCATCCCAGAAGGTTCTCAATCACTATCCAAGGACGAGATATGCGAGACAATTTTAGGTAGATGATCGGACTACTCAAAAGGTATTGGTTGGCGCCCCAAGCCTAAGTCGCGGAAGGGTGGTAGAAGTTCATCGAGTTCATCAACTCAAGAAATGCACAAGTGGAAAATGAATGCAATCCCAGATTAGAGAACTTGAAGAAGGGCAACGACTTATGCTTGAAGAACAAAGAACAATGTCGGAGATGCATGCTCAAAAGATGGAAGAAGTGAAGAATGTCGGAGATGCATGCTCAAAAGATGGAAGAAGTGAAGAATTTCGGAGATGCATGCTTGAAAGATGGAAGAAGTGAAGAATGTCGACCCACTTACGATGAGGAATACGTCTTTTGACGAATTCTTTTCGACGCGCTTCTCGACGTGTAGTCCTATGTTGAGAGAAGCTTTCCCAACACACTTGGTTGCCTTTTCCGATGAGTTTATGCATTGGGATATAGTATATTTCGTAGTCCTTAAGTTGAACTAACACGATAAACCTTATAAGTTAGATTTCTCATCAAGAACTTATCACAAGCCTAAACTACTTATAACACTTTTGCAAAGGAATATTAAAGACATGATGGATTGAGAAGGAATGAACTTGCAGTGTATTAAAGAATGTAAGCCTTCGGCCACTATACAATATAAATGTAATGACCCAACTTTTTATACTAAGCTGAGATCATTACTACTTAAAGGAAAAAAAAAACTCTAAAGAAAATTGAAAATAAAACCATCTTTTTCTGAAAACCTAAAATAAACTCCTAATTCGGGCTCTATCTACTTTTAAATAAAATAGTCAAAGAATACTAAAATACTGAAAACATAACTGTAAAGTAAAAGCGGAAGCAAAAGGTTTCCCTATGGCACGTCATGGTCACTTCTTTTTATTCGCCAGCTTTCCTCTGCCCTTACCTCTACCTCTGCATGAAAGATTTAAACATAGAAAGAGTGAATATAAACATATACTCAGTAAGGAACCTACTATTAGCCCCGCTAGGTGTCTGTTAACTCCTCATTAGAGTCCTGTAAAGAAGTACCACTAAACTGGCGCGTTGCTGAACACACGCAATCTAATGATCCCGTAGGATCATCTATGATCTTCGAAAATCCAAAGGAACATCTAAGATAAAATTGGTTCTTGGTGAACTCGAAAGAACACCTAAGACAAACTAGTCTTCAATGAACTCGAAGGAACACTTAAAACATGAACTCGAAGGAACACTTAAGACAATCGGACTGTAAGTGACCCCGTTAGACTACTCGTATACATAACATCTCATGAGACTGATGATTCCGTCGGACTACACAATCATAAAAGGTGGTGATCCAGAGGGACACCCATGTGGGTACGACTCTAATAGATAAAATTAACAAAACACCCTATCCATAAGCATGACGTAAATATTAATCATAACATCATAAGCATGGCGTAAATATTAATCATAACATTCTAAATCATGAGATTAATATTTCATGCATTAACATTAACATGATCAGTCATCATCATCAACATAACTCAGTCATAACTATATAGTACAAGGGTTTTAGCTATATCAGTTATCATCATCAACATAAACTCAACATAACTATCAGCCATCAATACATTATGCATTTTAGCAACATCAATGCATAATAGAGAAATCACATGCAAACTCTTACTTCAGTACGAGGGTTTAGTAGGAGAATCTCTTACTTGGAGATTAGCTTAACCAAAAATAGTTCTAACAACAATAGCCAAGCTTTCCCAAACAATCAAGTCCTAAACAGTAAGGGAAAATACTAAGTTCAATAACTAAATTAACAGTTTCTTAAAGACCCAAAATTTCTATTAATTTAACTTACTCAAAGTGAGGTTGAATTCCAATTCAACCTTGATTAGGGAAAAAAATCAAAGTTCTCAGTTCTTTTAATTAGAGCTAATCGAGCCTTCATGAAAAAATAACCCAATTTAATCCAAAATTAAATTATTTAGGGTCTAAAATTAATATTTGTGAGACATTAACCAAAACCCATTGAAACTTACCAAAATAGGTGAGAAAAGAACTAAAAACAATGTTGATGGCTTGAAATGGTTTGGTGGCTCAACCAAAGAGGAAACAACTCAAATACGGCTTACGGCTTGGGTTGGAGGCAGAAAGTGCGTAGCTTGGCTTGCAGCTAAAGGGCGGCTCACTGCTGCTGGCTTGTGTGCGGCGATCGACTCCACAAGATGCAGCTCGGCTTACACGCACAGAGGCAACTTAGAATGAAGGTCAAATTAAAAGGGCAACTCGACTCGGTACTCAAAGGTGAGCTTTGCTCATGAGAAGCTCGACTTGGCTGGAGACTTTGGCTGGCGATTGACGGCTGTAGAGGAGACGCGATCGCCAGCGTTGACTAAGAAAGCCGACAATGGAACGACACGACAATAAGCAATGTGCGATGATCAACTTGTGAAAGAAGAAGCAGCTCGATACTAGTGGCTTGTGACGATCGACGATGGAAAGAATGGATGGCTTGGATGGTTGATGGCAAGCGATTGGCTTCGACGACAAGGCTAAGCGGCGGAGGCAAAACTGAACCAGGGCGACTGGGGTTTTATGGTTGAGGAAGACGATGAATTAAAGACTATCCACGCTTCTCGAGGGCTTATTTAAAGCATATTATTATTATTATTATTATTATTATTATTATTATTATTATTTATTATTATTATTATTTTCTTTTTTTCCCTATTCTTTTCCAAAACAAAATAAATCTCATACATTCTCTCTCTTCATTTAGAACCCATCAAATCTCCTTTTTAAACTCAAATATTCTCTCTCTTTATTAACTCTTCCCATCAAATCCTTTTTTTCCGCCAAAATAATATATCTTTTCTCGAATAATTATATTATCCCCAATAATATAATTATTCTTATCCTTTTCACAAATTATATATATATATATATATAATTAATTAATTAATTAATTAATTAATTATAATTCCCTCAACTACACCAAAAAAAAATAAATCCACCAACCACAATTCACTTAAAACAAATCTCCCATAATACTAAAATTCCAAATCTCTAACTAACTAAATATTCTCCCAAAATATTTATTTAATCCTACTTCTCTCAAAATCAAACAATTTCAACATTTAATTCAAATAACACCAAAATAATTTCAATATGGTCAAAATTAAACTTTAGATAATTAAAATTAAAATTACCTTACTTTTGGGAGTTACAATAAACTCATATATTACAATGAAATATAAAAACGGAAAGTAAAAGAGATGAAACTCGAGTTGGAGAATGCCTGAGCATTCTTTTGGCTCTTTTACAAAATTAGGGGAAAGAATACAGTGGACTCTCTTTCTAATCTCTTTCTAAGCTCTCATTTACAAGATTGATCGAAGAAGAGGATGGAAGCTCTTTACAGAAGGTGAAAGAGCTAATCCTTTCCGTCGTCTCCAATGGAGCTGTCTAGGTTTCGGTCCATTCAGACCTCATTTTTACATGGTAGGGATGGAGTCCTTTTAAAGGGTACTTTCTGCGGGAAACTTCTACTCTTCTGATCATGTCAGTGTCAATTGTGTCTTTTGTCAAGTCACATCAACTCCATCTGCCATTCTTGTCCTCTAGTGAATCTTCATCGTGTGCTGATGTGGTTCTTTGCTTAGAGATTTTTTTAGTTGCCAGACAAGTTTCTTATTGCATAGCATGCGCTCCTTTGCGATTCACTGTCTTTCTTCTTTTCTTTATAATTAAACCTACAATAAAACACTGAAAGACAAGGTAAAACATGCATCAAAACTTATGCAAGTCAAATTCTCTTATATTTATGAAGATAGAAGTTACGTGTTTTGACACTTTTTATCTCCCGTTTTGGCTCCATTGTTTTACCTAAAAGACCATAATAACTTCTATTTCTACGAGTTATAAAAAAAGAAACTCTAAAAAAAATCTATTTTTTATTTTTTTATTATTCTAATTTTTATATCTGATATCTTTTTATATTGATTATTTGATATACTTTATACAAAGTATATGCTATTGATTAACTTGGAAAGTATCTGCTATTTATAAACTTTGATTTTAATTGTGCAACTTCGGAAGCTTCTTTAATACGGAGTCGTTTTCATTCAATTAGTTTGATTTCTGTTTTTTTTACATTACTTTTCTTATGTTTTCAATTTTATATTATAAATTTATTTGTTATATTTTCAAATTTTAATATAATTGTGATGGGATGTAAGTTAATTTAATTTTGTATATCAATGATAGATGTATACGTACATACACCATATGCAGTATATGAGTAGATTCGATATACCTGATTTAAAGAAAGAAAAGGAAGTATATCATATGATATTGTTGAAATAAAAACTAGGAAGTAGATTCAAAATGCTTACTAAAAGTATGACATTAATTATTATTTAAATTTTATATTAGTACTAATTCAAATTGAATCTAAAGGATAATTAAGTATATTAATAATTATATCCTCATTTTGTTTGAATGCAATAGTATTACATTGGTATAAGATCAGCAATCATGCACAGTTCATTTAAAATTTAATAGTGGTGTATATTATTATATTTTTTTCAAATACATCGTTGATGTATAAGTATATCAAACATTTTCAAGTATATATATCGTTTGTGCATCAATAATATGTCCATCATAGTCATTCTAAATCAAAGTTTTTAAGATTAATAATAGTGTATCAATAGTATATACATCAACTGTAGTTCAAAATTCATTTCAAACGTATAATATTAGTGTGTCATTTAATATATCAAAATCCATTAGCTATCTCAATTAAAGTTCAAGAATAACATTGATATATTAATGTACGTCCAACATTAATACAAACATAACAGATTTAGCTATAATATAATAAGTCGATGATGTATTAGAAAAACAATACTATCAAACAAATGAAAAATGATTCAGACCAAGTTCATGAACAATAACAAATGCATGGTAAATTTGATATGTTAATAGTATAATCGGCTGACGGAATATAAATAAAATATATTAGTTTAGTGCGTGGTATATCAAATATAAAGTATATTAATTAACTGATATATGAATGTTAATTATGTCAAGTATACTGCCGGGTATCCAATCATACGCCAGAAAAGGAGTAAAATTGAAATAATGAAAAAAAAAAAAAGAAAAAAGAAAAAAGAGGAAGGGGATGTAACTTTTTTGTTTTTTCTTTATTTTGAAATTTCAATAATAAATTTAGCATTTTAAAATGTTTTTCTTTTCCTATTTTTGCAAGTAACCCCTAATAAATATATACATGACTTTGAGTATATGATAAAATACGATGCATCCGGGTAGGTTTAGCGCTTAAAGTCAAAAAACTAAGATAAAAGGAAGATTGAATGGCACTGCAAATTGTCCTATACTCCTATTTGTATTATAGTCTTGCAAGGTTGTATATATGTATGTATGGTTAATAAAAACCGAGAAAAAGGAATTTGTCCTGTGATTTGAGGAAGAAAGTTGAGACACCCACTCCTCGGTTGAGTTCGAGCTCAATCTAGCTCTTTTCACTAATTGGAATAGAATATTATGCCACGAAGAAATTATGATCTCTTAAATCGATAAAATTATTGTTCTATTTTTATTTAAACGAGAGTTTATATCAAAATGAATACAGATGATCAATTGGTATCGTATGTACTTGTAAAGTTAATTTTAAAATTAGTACATATATTATCAAGAAAGGAATAAGACTTTGTTGTTACCATGGTGATCATTTTTGAATAAGTTTTTAAGACTTAAAAAAAATCAAAACCCAATTTAAACTTAAGCAATGATATTTAATTAATCTCACTCAGCTGATACAAAGTTTTTCGAATGGCGGCAATTTGGAGCAAAGAGCTTCAATACTTTTTTTATTTGTGGAAAGCAAAGAGCATTGTTAAGTTATATTGACTTTTGGGAAGTTGGGTGGCCATGTGAATGGTTTATGAACTAACCAAGTAAAGTTTACAATTCAATGGCTCCCTCAACATAAATACCTAAATTTGAGGCCAAGCTACTTGGAGAAGTTCACTATAAAAAAAGATGTATTTTCATGCATTTTCTACAAATTATAACACAAATTTGAGAACTTATTAAAAAACCATCTTCTTCCAATATGGCAAGAATTGCCATATTCCTTTTCTTCTTCTTTCTCTTCCTCTCAGCTGTGGTTGAGGGAGTTCCAAAGGCCAAGAAAGTTAAATGCAAAGACAAGAAATTTCCTCAATGTTACAAATCCCAACACTATTGTCCGGACGATTGCCTGCGTACTTGCGTTGTAGATTGTTCGTCTTGCCAGCCTGTTTGCACTGCCCCTCCCCCTCCACCCCCATCGCCTCCTCCACCACCACCGAAACCACGCAAGCTCAGATCTCCTCCCCCACCATACATTTACTCTTCGCCTCCGCCTCCACCTCCACGCGTTTACTCTTCCCCACCACCACCTCCTCCCTATATTTACTCTTCTCCCCCACCACCTCCTCCAGCTACCGTGGAGCCTTCACCTCCACTTCCACCAACTCCAACACCTCCGTCATCCCCACCACCTCTTTCTCCACCACCTTCGTCTGAGGCGTCCGGGCAGAAAAAAGTTAGGTGCAAGAATAGAGGGTATCCACATTGCTACGGCATGGAGCTAAGTTGTCCAAGTGATTGTCCTAGCCAATGTGAGGTTGATTGTGTTACTTGCAGTCCCGTTTGCAGTAAGTTTCTCATACCTTTATATAAGTTTAAAGTGTAGTACATTTGTTAAAACTTATGTTTAACATAATTTTCAAATATTTCATCCGTTGGGACTCATTTAATAATAATAATTTATTTGGTTTTTGAATCTTTTCATTGTTTACTCACAATTTCTTCCTATTTATTGTTTTCATATTCTCTAAATAGACATTTAATTTCTTAAATGTTTTTAAGATGAATATCAAAATATTTTTTGAATAGATGGAAAATGTCTTTATAAACTTAATATAGTTTCGAAAACAAAAAATAAAGATTAAATTAATAGTTTTCAAATGGAACATAGTTTTTTTAAAATTTAAAATGAAGTTTTTTTTTTTTTTTTTGGTTTTATTTGGTCTTGTCTTTTTAGCAATTGATCAATTAACTTTATAAATACTACTTTGGTTCCTAAGGTTTTGTTTTTTTTGTTTTAAGTTTGTATATTTACTAATGTTTTGAAAAAAATGACCAAATGAAATAAACATTTTTCAAAAACTTATTTTTTTTCATAGAATTTGACTTAAAAGCGGAAGTGTTAACTTTAGGCTAATTAATCAAAACATTGATAATTGTGTTGAAAACATGATTGTAGGAAAGGCAGGTTATCGATGAGAGTATAATTAACCACTACATGCCAAAAAACAAAAAAGAAAAAAGAAAACATATATAGAAACATATGGGTATTGCTTTTTCTTAACAGATATTCTTTAATCATTTACACAGATTGCAACCGTCCGGGCGCAGTGTGCCAAGACCCAAAATTCATTGGAGGAGATGGAATCACCTTCTACTTCCATGGCAAAAAAGACAGAGATTTTTGCATCGTCACCGATTCGAACCTCCACATCAACGCTCACTTCATCGGCCGACGCAATGTGGACATGAAGAGGGACTTCACTTGGGTCCAATCCCTAGGTATCCTTTTCGGCTCTCATAAGCTCTTCATCAGCGCACGAAAAACCTCTACATGGGACGACGCCAACGACCGCCTCTACATTTCCCTTGATGACGAAACTATCCTCCTCCCTAACCAGGAGGGTGCGACCTGGAGTAACTCAACTTCGTACGAGGGGATCGCCATATCTAGAAGTAGAAAAACGAACGCAGTCGAGATCGAAGTCCCTGGGAACTTCAAAATCAAAGCAGTTGTGGTTCCGATAACGGAAAAGGAATCAATGATCCACAAGTATGGGATTACACAAGAGGATTGCTTTGCACATTTGGACTTGAGTTTTAAGTTCTATGCATTGAGTGGGAATGTAAGTGGGGTTTTGGGGCAAACTTATGGAAATAACTATGTGAGTAGGGCTAAGATGGGAGTGGCAATGCCTGTTTTGGGTGGTGATAAGGAGTTTGCTTCTTCAAGTATTTTTGCTACGGATTGTGAAGTTGCACGATTCAGTAGGGAGTTGGATGGAAAAGAGAGTTCTGTGGAGGCTGCAGCCTATGCTAATATGAGCTGTGGTAGTGACATGGAGGGTCAAGGAGTCGTTTGCAAAAGATAAGTTTGATTAAATACTATTACAACTATATATGAATAAATAAATTATTTATGTTAATTATACGGTAAATTTTGTTTTGGAAAATAAATGTGGAAGTTTGTAAGGGTGAAAAAGGTCTTTGATTATTTGTTTTTACATGAAAAAACAAAAGTTGTAAAAGGTTTTTTTATCTATATACATATGCTATATAATTATATGATATTTGAAAATTATTTATCATTTCTCCCTCTAAGACTCTTATGTTTTGCTTTTATATGTATGTGATATTGTTATGGGTAATAATTTTGCTACAAAAATAAAACCAAGAAATTAATAAGGGGAAAAACTTGAACCGGGCTGAGATAAGAAGAGTTTGTTTTTACACTACCACAATTTTGCATTCAAAGATAAAGCAAAACTACATAAACATACCATTGTTCACAATTATTTATTGGCGTTATTGTTTAATTATGACATTTTCAGTAAGTATCGTTGAGAGGAGAACGATGATATTTAATTTGTTGGCTTCATGCTGTCTCTTAGCTAGGCTTAGAGAAGGTAGTCGGAGAGGGATATGACAATATTGTTCATGTGAAATTATTTGAGTGGGGTACCATGTATAAAGTAATTTATACCATGAATATTGGTTTCTCTTTATAATGACACCGTTACTTGTAAGAACCAATATTTCAATAGAATGATCATAGGAATGGAAGGGGGTTTCTCAAGTGGGGTCGTAATTGAATTAAAGATGCAAGGGTTGATACAATTTCCACAAAAAGAATTGTTAGTACAAAGATAAAGCAAAAGATCGAGAAAGGAGTGTAAATCAAAGAATTAATTTCCATTGGTGTAAAAGAAATTGCCACAACTTCAAAATCCTTCAAAGATAATACCCAATCTCACTTATTTAAAAGATTTAGTAAAAAAGAATAGTAGAATAGTGAAAGAAAGGGATCGAACTCACAAGGATTTCGTTAATTGAGAATTCAATTCAAGGAATAATATTAATATTAAAAAAAGATGGATTACAAAAGATTTAAAAATCAAGGTTATACAATGAAATGGGAGGGGGAGGGGGTGGGGGTGGGGGTTATGATGTCAATAAGAAAAGTAAAGTTTCAATTTTTAAAACTACCGTAACAAAAGATATTGATTAACAAAAGATATTGATTCTCTCAAATAGTGACAGATGGGAGTTTGATGTTTTAGCAAAAATTTTATCATTGAAGAAAAGAAAAAAAAATTGCTAATTAGATCGATCCCCAACCAATTGGTCCAAGAACCAATTTTCCTAGGCTAATGAACATGCATCAAAATTCATCCTAGCTTTAATGAACATGGTTTCATCTTAGCAGTTTCATTATGCTCGATTAAAATTGTATAAAGATATCAAAAGAATCATGTTGAGACCTCCTAATGGGAGGAATGTCTATATCTAAAGGAAGATTGTTTTGGAAAATTTCAAATTGACAATTAAAAACAATTCAATAGGATTATTATGCTAAAGAATTATTCTAAAATTACCAAACATTCATACTTCGAGTTTTTCGTATCACCTTTAAAATTGATCTTTAATTCATGCTTTCTTGGGTAGCTAGTTCAATCAAGCATGAATTCTTTATTGAAAGCAAGATAGGAAACAACATAAATATTAATTAAGAAAAGTAATTTAGACATAAATTTTCAAAGAATTTTACTAAAAACAATGACTACAACAAAATTGGACTTTAATGTCGGTTAAACCAACATAAAAAAGGTACGATGTCGGTTGGCAACTGACATCTATAATAGTGTTATTAAACCCCTTTAATATCGGTTGGACTTTGATGTCGGTCTAAAATCAACATTCAAAAGACCAACAATGTCATTTTAAAAATGACATTAAAGAGAGATGATGTTAGTTCTAAACCTACTTCTACAATCGTGTTATTAAAGCCCTTTAATGTCGTTTGTGCTTTGATGTCGGTTTTAAAGTGACATTAAAGATGCATTTCAATGTCAGTTTTTGCTTTGATGTCCGTTTACAATTGACATTATAGATCTTCGTCTGTGTCAATTTGTCACATGCTTTTGTTAGTAATTGTTGATAAAACAATGTATATGATCTCATTTTGTTATTAAGAAAAACAAATATGTAAATATTTTTTTCTTTATGGCAACAAATCAATAAAATTAATATTAATTCTTTTAGAAACTATAATATTTTTCTTTGACATGTGTATATATAAAATGAAATTTTAATATTGTGTTTATATACACATTCTACAACAGTACATGAAACAAGGTCCTAATACAAGACTTAAATAAGAAATCATAAATGCCTTCATAGTCTTTAACCTTCAATGATTACTTAGCTTTCTATTCGATCGTCTGGCTATCTACACAATTGTTTAGCTTTTAACCCGATAGCCTAACTATCTACACGATCACTTAGCTTTCAATCCAATCACTTAGCTTTCTACACGATCATTTAGTTTTCAACTTTATCGCTTAGCTTTTTACACGATTGTTTGCTTAGCTTTTAATAGCTTTCAACCTGATCGCGATCGCTTAGCTTTCTACATGATTGTTTACATTCTCACGCGATCGTTAAGCTGCTCCAACAATAAAGAGAACGGAAAGTTAAACTATTGAGTTGACTATTGAGACATAAAGACAATGGAATCCGTCAAAGATAAAAGGCAGGAAACTTACTTGTCCAGTATCCTGAGGCAATTAAGAAGTAACATCAACTTCTTGCAAGTTTCCAAGATGGAACCACCCTCTATTTGTTCTTTGGAAACTGAGAGGTCTTCAATCATTCGTTTAGTATAGAGCAACAGGAAAGCCTGAAGAATGATGGACAAACTTAGTAAACTATTTATGGCCTCTACTAACTAGAGCAAATAGATTACAAGCCAATACACATAACATAAGATAAAACAATTGTTGCAAACCAAAAGGTGATAGGCAGAAACTAAGAGGCAAAAACCATGTCTCTTGGTACTTTTTTTTCCCTTTTATTAAATTATAATGTTATAAAGGAAAACATCTAGTGAAATGGATATTCTAGGCATCAAGGTTAAAGATAGCAAATTTATTTAGGGTTAATGATGTTGCAGGTCATAAGCACAAATTTATTTCATAAAGTATTGATGAACTTTATTTCATCTTACATACAGAAAAACACTGACATGACAAACATCATGCTTGCATATCACCCTTGTAGGAGTATTAAGAAAGAGCACCCATGTAGGAGTGTAGAGTTTAAGAAAGTCACTCACAAAATCTTTTGGTCCTTTCCTTCCCCGAACACTTCTCCTCGCATAGAACTCTCTCAGCAACAACTAAACCTTTACACTCTCTTAACAAAACTTCTAAATAACAAAAGTTTCTTAGGTATTTGCTTCTATTTATACAAACACTTTGGATTGGCTACTTTCTTTACCCGCTAGTTCAGAATTACAACTTTATACATGTCAGTTCATTGTTTTGCCACATGATGCAACCAAACCAAGCATGACAAGTAAGCTAACGGTTAATTTCCCAATTTGACATAAGAAATTTGGCCTTTAATGTCAGTTTAAAACCGACATTAAAGGCCTTTAATGTCACTTGGCGACCGACATCTTTGCGAGCGTTATTAAAGGGCTTTAATGTCGGTTGGGCTTCAATGTCGGTTTATAAACGACATTAAAGACATCTTTAATGTCGGTTATAAACCGACATTAAAGGCCTTCAATGTCGGTTATAAACCGACATCTTTGAAGGTGTTATTGAAGGCCTTTAATGTCGGTTTATCTTTAATGTCGGTGGATAACCGACATTAAAGATGTCTTTAATTTTTTTTTAACCGACATTAAAGCTATCTTTAATGTCATTTTTTCAAATTTATTTTTATTAAATCCTTGCATTATTGTCCATTTTGTATGACACCAAATAGTTAAAAATGAAATCTTTTACTTGTACATATACAAAATGAAATCTTAATAATGTGTACATTTATATATAACTTGGCTCCAAATACAAAGAAATTATGAAGCTTAATTATTATACACTGATCATCCTTTGGAAAAAAAGAAAGAAAGAAAGAAAAAGAATATATTGAGAGAGCAGTAACTAAAATTGCAACTAATAGCAAACTAGAACGCTTCACAAATGACCATCTTCAAGATCTTGTCACAAAGATAAGGGTCTGGCTAATTGTACTCACTTGCAACCATTTCTTCTATTGCAGTCATTTGTTTAGTGATATCTCCCTGTAAAAGACATCAAGATGGTTGAATTGATAAGTAACAATGTTATGACCTAGTTATAATTGCAAGTCTCGCAACCGAAACCTACATAACTAAGTATCCATATCACAAACAAAACAAAAATGTAAAAAAACAGAAACCAACTTATTTAAGAGAAAAAAAGGTCGTTCAAAGCAAGCAAACCACATATCACAAAGGTTTTTTTTTTAATCTTCAAAAGAAAAAACACCACACCAGGGCCAGCGGTATTTCCTCCTTGCCATAACCTGACTGAAAAATATGGCAACAAACTAGAAACAACAGTGAACTTTGTGAATAAATAATAAATAAGGCATCCTGTTGGTTGTTACATGAAAAATATTTCCTACACCTACCTTTTAGATATACATACATCATATTCTCTGAGAATTGTGATGAAGAGCAATTCTACGACACCTTTATTGCTCCATCAAGAAAGCCAATGCCAAAGAGCCTTGAACAGGCAAGTTACAGTACAATGAACCAACAAAGCTAGAGATCACCTTGACCAAAAATGTTATGATCCCAACGATTATATTGAATCGTGTAAATCCCGACGCACATGCGACAAACATTTTTGACATATCTGCTTGTAAAGTCGAAATAGCAATGAAAATCGGGACAAACAACTCGGTAACGATTAAATCGAGCTTACCAACAGTAGAGATGATCAATGGAGAGCCATGAGGAATGATCAAACCCAATAAATAAGGACCAAAAATTGCTGGTTAACCGAATAAAACAGACACAACAGAACTCAACAAAACCAAAAAAATAACAGCTTGAATATTTGTGCTACTCACTGGCTTCTCTTTTGGAGTTCTTTTGATTATCCAAACAACTGTTGGCTTAAACAAAAAATAAAGCAAAAAAGCCTCAACAAAGAATCCACCTAAAGAGAAAAATCCACTTCTAGCATCAACTTGATAAACTCTTATGATGTTACTAATTATGATACTCACTTGGCTTAAGATGTCACCAACCAATCCTGCTGATAGTCCCAAATGGCCAATCTCTGAATTCAAAATTTTCAATTCACTTAGAACATTTTCAATGATAGGCAATGAGACCATGCTGTGTAAACTGATCGATAAAGCAACTTTGGGCATTTTCAATCCTAACATGAAGAGATACAGCATGTAACCAAAATATGTTAATACTGAAAGTGTGGGTTGGCTCTCTAGTGTGAAAAGTTTGTACCTCTTTCATCCCTTTGCTTCCATGAACAACCAATTATCAACCCAGCCTGCATTTTTCATTGTTTCACTAAATTACAGCGCTTGTTATGAAATCAACGTAAATAATAGAGAAATCAATACAAGATTTACATGTTCATTAATCACGGTCAGAGAGTTTACTATATATATATATATGCCAGAAATCCAAAAATATTGAAGTACTTGAAAAAAAGGTGCACAATGATACACATTTAACATTTAACATAGAGTAATGATACACAAACTTTAAGTTCATTTGTCATTGGGATAAAACATCGATTACTATTTCAAATATCAATAGTTTCAAACCTTAAACTCCAAAAATATTGAAGTACTTGAAAAAAAAAGGTGCACAATGTTATACTATTAATTATATTACACTTCATGGGCTTTGAACTAAACAATCAAAAGTCATAGAAACACAATTAAAAAGACCCCTTTAATTTCCGGAGAAAAAAGAGTATTTAAAACAAGAAAATGCATAGGAAATTAAATTAAATGAAATCCAAAAAAGAGGAAAATGCAAATTAATGATTAGAAAAATGAGTACTTACAATAATTTGAGAGGAAATCTTGGATACTCCAAAACCCTTGAGAAGAAATCTAAGGATTGCCAATGACAAACACAATAAAACCAGTTGTAATTCCAACCGAGGCAAATAACTATGTAAGCTCGTCTAATTATGAGATTCAAATCATTAAGAACCTGAACCACTTCCAGTAAACTCCCTCGCTTATTAGCAGTATCAACCTGAAAAATTTCACAACTCAATTCCAATTAGAAAAAACCCAAAACCCATCTTGAAAATAAGAATTGAAGTAGAAAAAAAAAAGACCTTAATCAGAGTAGCTTTTCTGCTGGAATCATTATCAATGGTAACCCTGGAAAACAAAACCCATTTAAGAAAAGAAACAGAGTAAACAAAACCCATAATGAAAATCGAAGATTAAAGAGAAAAAGAAACCTGGGAGGGTTCATACGATTGACGAGCTTCTTGAACTCGTCGTCGAGAGGGAGAGAAAGGGACCAACAATCCATAAGAAGAGAGTAACGGAACTATCGAAGAAGAAGAGAAAATAGAGAGCAATGATGATTCGACCCTAAACCCTAAAGTTGGATATGAATAGTTCATAAAATTATAAAAAACAAATCAATCAACCGCAACATTCCCATTGAACGAAATAGGGAAACAGAAACTCAAAGGAAGGAAACCCAATGAAAATCGAAAATCAAAATCGAAGATGAAGAATGGAAAATGTAAAATACGAATTTACCTCTACAGAAAGTGGATGAGCATGCCTTTGGATGAATATGGGAAGGATTCAGAAAAAGAAAAGAAGATGAGAAAAACAATGAGAAATCTGTGATCTTCCTCAATCACTTTCTCTCTGCCAAACCAACGCCAAGGATGCCGATTGACTTTTGAAGGAGAGAGGTTGAAGAAGGTTTCCAAAACTAACGCCAAATCACAATAGTGGCGACAAGCTCAATGGTGGCAGCGATTGTTATTCGGAGAAGGAACGGGCATCAGAGAAGAAAAAGTCGCCGAAGAAGAAATGGACGAATTCATTTGGAGAAGAAAAGGGATTGCGCGAGTAGGAGAGGGTCGAAAGAGTAAAGTAAGAGAGAGACTGTTATTTTTTCACAAAATAAAATTATTAAAAAAAAAATAAATGGACCTTTAATGTCGGTTTTCAAAATGGCGGACCTTTAATGTCGGTTTAAAACCGACATTAAAGCTTAGTCTTTAATGCCGGTGGAAAACCGACATTAAATATCCGCCTTTTCAAAACCGACATTAATGTTCATTTTCCATTTTTTCCAACCGACATTAAAGCCTATATTTGTTCTAGTGTATTTTGCTAACTTTTTCTTATTTCCTTATAACTCTGAGTTATGCATAATGCGTTATGTATCGTTGTGTTGTTATTATTGTTGATGTTTTTATTTGAAAAGAGAAAATGAATACTTCCTATGTGCTGATTGTGATGAATGCATGCAAACCATTAGCCTTATTTATATCAAATGAGGTTCTTATGCTGTGTACGGATAACGTGCATGGCATTGTGTGGATGGCCAATACAACAAGAAAGAAGTGAATCAGGAAACTTCTCAAAGACTATAGATGGAATGAATATCACAGTAGCTTAATCGCAAGTTACTGGCGAGAGTGAATCGCATACAGTAGGCTTGGCAATGGGAAGAATACATGATTTTGGTGGAAAGGAATAAGATGAGCTAATGTGAGATTTCTGTGATTTATGAAATGAGGAGTTAAAAGACGCGTTTAAGAAAGAAAATATTTTGTGCTTGACTTGTATTCCCAAAATAATTTTTCTAAAACCCTCACTCTCTAAGTATTTGACTTATGTATTTAAGTTTTCTTTCCTCGGGTTATCAGGCGTTGATACTGAATAAGAAGAGGTAAGATGGGTTGTGGCATGGGAAAGTTGATCGAATTATCCGTCTTCGGATGGTTTAAAGTTATTATATCCCAGGAGTACTGCAACACAGTTTTGTGCATGGACTGAGTCTTGTCTTGGAGATGGATTGTTAAGCGATCAAGAAGAATGATAAGAAAATGGTTATTATGCTCTTGAACACCTTAGTGCGAAGAGTAGCAATCCAGTGGGTGAAGAAAGGCTGGAGCTTAGAATTTAGATTTTATCTAAGTGGCTTGCAAGGAAGAGATGTATTTGTTAAGTGTTAAACCAAGTAATAAAATTATAGCGCATTTTATACATTTTTCCACTTTGTTAAATTTATATTCCTATGGTGCTTATCGCTACATTTTTTCACTTTGTTAAATTTATATTCCTATGGTGCTTATTGCTTATCATTTTCATTGGTGATCTCATGCCACTTCCCATCAAGAGTTCTATAATTTAAAGTGTAAGTGAGATTGGAATCTAGGTGTTAAACATGCAAAAAAAATTAAATTTCAACCGGAAAGAGGTGTCACAAGGGTTAAGCATGCATAAATAGATTAATTAGGTGAAATTCGAAAGAGTTGTAATTCCATTTCACTTTGGCAAATCAATTCAAACCAATTGGGAAAGGATTATCAAAGAGTTTATTTTATGTAGAGAGGTTGCCGGATGAAGAAGGGTTGAAGAGAGCATAATTTGAGCTTAAGGAAGAAGAAAATGTCAAGAAGAGATTAGGTAAATCTACAAATTGGGGGTCTTAGCTACTATCTATGAGTGACAAATTAATAAGTTCAAAGTTGATTTTGAAATGATTTCTAAACATGTTTCTTAAGCTTTATTCAAATATGTTTTTTATTATTCTTATTGTGAAATGAGATTGATTTAGTAAGCTAAATTTCTAAAGCATAAGTATAAGCTAAGCTAAGTTTCTGATATGTTATGGTAAACATGTTTGAAAGCAAAATTGTTTTACTTAGTTATGTTATGCCAAGAGATGTTACTTGAGTTTGAAATTATGTTTTTCTCACACCATTAGATTTATACATGTTTTAGACTATACCTATAATATTCTAAGATATAAAGCAACCCTTCAGGGGATATTGTCTGTGCACAGATGTTCCTGTGATGATGGTATTCGGTAGATACCTTAGATTCCACCACTGAAACATGTTAATGAGATAAGACCCACCAAAGCGTCTTAGATTCCATCTTATTATTTATAGCTATAACGAACAAGGGTACTACTGATACCTTAGATTTCGTCTCATAAATATCGTTTCATAAGATGGGGGCCCACAAGAGTGCCTCAGATTCTATCCTTGTAATTCTTGTGGTATAGCAACTAAAAAGGAAGTTTGAGTTAAACTATTGAGGTTGACATTTATTTATGATTTAAGTTTTAAAGGATTTATTATTTAAAGTATGTTTTATAAAACTGTCACTCACTGGGCTATTTAACTCACCATTTCCAAATGTCTTCCACTTTCCAGAAAGAGATTGTGATTTGAAAACCTGATTGTTTTCTCCATTATGCTGAGCTAGTTTGTTTTTAGGTTTTGTTCTTTTGGTTAGTACTTTAAGTAAACCCTATCATGAATATAACTTTAAGGTAAGACTAATCATGTTGTTAGCTTTTGTTGGGTTTAAAGTGTCGTCCGTACTTTTTGGCAATTAGCCTTAACTCGTTTTCAGAATTTATTTTTTGAAGTTTGTTTGATTTATGAATTATTATGTTGGTCTACTACTTAAGTTTCAAATTATTTAAGTTGTTTAGTATTCCAAAAGGTTCAGTAGTCAAGGTCGGCTAGTGTCGCTCAGAAGGGGAGAGATATCGGTTGACTTTCACATCGCCTCTCAAGTCGAGAGTAAGTTATCTGGGAGGGGGTTTGACATGAAGGCTCTACGAAGAAGGTAATCGCCAAGCCCAAGCCCATAAAAAATTCCTTAATCGTGCGTTCTATAGACTTGATTTAGAACGAGCTCATCGTGCATTGGGGCAAAGCCAAGATCAAATCCATATGCAAACGATTTAAGAAGGAGGGATGAAGAAGACATCTTCACGGACTTGAGCAATTTAAAACGTGTAGGAACGAGAGAAGGAGAAGAGATAGTGCACCATCCTATCTTAAGCTACAAGCACTTGAAGCATGGGAAAGGAAAAGTGTTAGTGGGTAAGGGGTTAACAGTTCAGTCGCCCATTTTTTAAGTTAAACTCGATGACGACGACAAGAAGGCCCTAGTCGCCTTGCCAAAGATGAGGAAGGAGAAGAGAGAAAAAGATGAAAGGATGAAAAAAGAACAAGAGAAAAAGGAGAAGAGGAGAAAGGAAGATGAAGAGTGAAGGAAGAGGGAAAGAGAAGACAAGGCAAAACACCGAGAAAGAGAGGTGAGGAGAGCAATAAAGGAGAGTGTAAGTGATGTAGTTTCTCATTTCCACCACAAATTTTCTAAAAATTTGAAAAACGTTGGAACGTTGGCAAAGGGCGAAGGAAAAGATGGTGGTCATCCAAGATGGCAGGAAAAGAAAATAGGAAAAGTATGAGGAGGCACTCGCAACAATAAGTGAGCAAGTCGAGAAATTGTCAGCCAAACATAAGGCCATATGGGAACAAGAGGTAGAATGCCTAGAATTATTGGCGGAAGAACTAGATAAAGAGTTATAGGCGATGAGCATACTTACAAGGAAGTTATTGCCTAAAGAACCGAGAATAGTGTGTAAAAATTGGATCCTAGAGAGCAAGCTCACTTTACCTTTATTTAAGTTCTAGGTGAGAGCTTAGAACAAAAAGAGGGAGGGAGGGAGGGAGGGAGGGAGAGAGAGAGAGGGAGGGAGGGAGGGAGGGAGAGAGAGAGAGAGGAAGAGAGAGAGAGAGAGAGAGAGAGAGAGAGAGAGAGTGAGAGAGGGAGAGAGAGAGGGGGAGGGAGGGAGGGAGGGGGAGAGAGAGAGAGAGAGAGAGAGAGAGAGAGAGAGAGAGAGAGAGAGAGAGAGAGAGAGAGAGAGAGAGAGAGAGGGGGGGGAGGGAGGGAGGGAGGGGGGAGAGAGAGAGAAAGAGAGAGAGAGAGGGAGGGAGAGGGAGAGAAAGGGAGCGGGAGGGAGAGGGAGGGAGAGGGAGAGGGAGGGAGAGAGAGGGAGAGAGAGGGAGAGGAGAGAGAGAGAGGGGGGGGGGGAGAGAGAGCGTGAGAGAGACAGAGAGAGAGACAGAGAGAGAGAGAGAGAGAGATTTCCCTCACCATTTCCCCCCATCACAAGCAAGAATCCTAGTTGAAGAGTATGAGAAATCATACTCTGATGCTCGATTCATTTCTTTGTATTCCATTTGGTATTTTTCCTATATTAAGTTGTATAACGTACTTTATGGTCGAGAGGCCTGAAGTTAGGTTTATAATATTGATTCATTTCTTTTACCACTCTTCCATTTCTCTTTTGCTACCCACTTTCAATGCATTTTTAATTAGTTTATGAACAATGTAATGTGTTATTGATATTAAAGAGTTTGGATGTAAGTCTTGTATGGCTAAACACTGAAAAGACAATTGAATTGATAGTAATTACCTAACAAGTGAGAACGCGTATTTAACTAAGCAAACAATGAGGAGATCGTAGTAATACAACCTCGTCGCCAAATTCATCCTTCGCATAACTTGCAGAGATGATAACGTGTGCGTCGAAAGAACTGAGAGGATGCTTGCCTTAAAATAGGATAAATTATTTGCAATGCATACAAACTAATTAGATACAAATAATAGCTTAAATTTAAGTATTTGGATCCCAAGAGGTGATCAAGTGTGGCGAAGGCGTCAAGATTTGCTTTGTATCACCTCAAAATGTTAATGTACAATATACTGAGATTAGTTAATTAAATATTCTTTCATGTCATGCCTGCTACAAGAGTTCTCAATTCGAGTTGCACCTTAGTGTCTATAACTAGGATAAAATTACTGTGCATAACTAATACCCTATAAAGCATACCGCATAGGATTAGCCACATAATAGATTGAATAGGAATGCTAATTCCTTGAGTTTAACCCTGAACTTATCAGAAAACTTCTCTCTTCGTTTACACTTGGGCGATAGAGAGGAAAACTTATACTACATGCATATCATTAGAAATTAGCAACGCATGGATAGGACATATGCATTTTATCGCATCTTCCTAGTGATTTAGTCGCCTATCACAATACATCTATGAATGATTATTATAATCACATCAAAAACAAGTTTTTGGCATCGTTACTAGGGAATTTTATGATTTTTTCCTTTTTGAATTTAATATGTGCGTAGATCTTGTGCAAAAGTTCTATTTAAGCTGAATAGCACATTTTAGCCAAAAAGTGTTCAAACAAGTTTATGAGTGAATATGAACAACCAGAATTCGAACTTTACCTTGAAATAGAGCGAACATTTCAGAGAAATAGACAATAAAGGCATAGGAGACAAAAAGCCAGCAAGAGGGATAATCAAAACAACCACTCCCTGCTAACTAAGCTTCTCAGGAACCCAACCCCACCTATTTGGCTCATGACTTGGATAGACCTATACGGTCCTACGCTTCACAAAACCTTTATGATTTAAACCTTGGTATTGCCTACCCTACATTCGTTGAGAATTTACATTTTGAAACAAAACCTGTTATGCTACAGATGATTCAAAATGTGGGGCAATTTGGCAGCCACCCATACGAAGTTTGTCATGAGCACATGCATAGTTTTTATTCTATTTGTGCCTTATTCCATATATCAGGCATTTTGCAGGATGAATTGCAATTCACTATTTTCCAATTAACATTAAGGGATGAGATAAAGTGACAGGAAAACTCCCTAGAACATGGGAAGATTTGATAGAGAAATTCATGAAGAAATTCTTTCCAACTATGGAAAATGCAAGAAGCTGGTAGGACTTGATATGCTCTTCGAACAAAGAGATAGAGAAAATCTGCATAACCCATGACACAGATTTAAACATATGGTGAAAGCATTCCCCTACAATGACATTTCTAAATGTGTCTTGATGGAGGTGCTTTATTTTGGGTTAAGCGAGGATACACAATAGACTGTTAATGCTATGTTTGTAGGATTGTCACGCTCCCTCCCAAACTACCTACTCTTGACCCAAGGGACGACGTGAGGTTAACTAATACACCATCTCTTACCTTGATGATACAGGCTAGGTCATGTCCATAAACATAAACTTATATCATAAAACACACCTAGCGAGTGACAAAGGACCATATTAACCATAGGGACAAAATCAAAGACTCACATCTTAAGTCAGTCTATAGAACCTAAAAACTTACGCTTGAATACCGATTGTAATGATCCAACTTTTGAAACTAAGCTGAGGTCAGTACTTTAAAATAAATGACAAATATAAAATTTCAAGGAAAGAGTAAAACCTGGTTCGTTATTAAATAAAATACAAAAATAATCGTTTGAAAATCATGGTTTGGATAAAACAGTAAAACACTATGAACACATACTCCTATTTAGGGCTCTAGCTAATTTTAAAGAAAATAAAAATAAATAAATAATCAACAAGTTCAAATAAAATGTTTAAAGTTAAGATACTGAAAACGAATAATGAAAAGCATAAGCAAAAATTTAGTTGCCATATAGCATATCACGGACCCTTCCTATCGCTCGCGAGCTTTCCATTTCATTTACCTTTGCTTAAAATATTAAATATAGAAAATAATGAGTATAAACATCTACTTAGTAAGGGACCTACTGCTATTCTACTAGGTGATATGTTAACTTCCTAATAGGAGGTGCCATAAAATATCGCGAACCCGAAGGAACACACATGATCTAGTGATCTCATAAGAACACTCATCAGTCTAGCGATCTCAAAGGAGCATGCAACATGCTGGGTCGTGAAATGATCCCGTCGGACCACAAATGAAACATGGCAAGCAACAGATTGGTGGTGTCACACACCATCCCAAAAGTCACTCCATACGACCAGATGAAGGTGTACCGCCTAGACATCCATCGCGTATCTCTCTATGAGATGACGTGCTGAACGCTTAGTAAGTGGAACAACTTCTTCCATTGTCTCTTATCATAAAGCTCTTCCATTGAGCCGTTGAGACCTTCACAAATCTCTACAGCACAAAACAACTCTTCAACTTAACTTTTTCGCCTAACTCTTATTACTTAATTCAACAACTTGTAGGGAATAACCACAAAGATATACAATGAAAAATTATCTACAACTCTTGACTTTACTCCGTCGCCTAGTACTTATAAATAACACAACTTAACTTTAATTCCCAGGTGACAAACTCAAGGAGATAACAACAAAATAGTAGAATAATTGAACCTCTTCTCTTTATTAATTTAACGCTTACAGAGTTCATGCATTACAAATTAAAACCCTTAAACTTTATTTTGCATAAAATAAAACTAAATTTGATCTTCACACCGTCCTTCTTCTTCACACCATCCTTCTTCTTCCTACCAAGGTGCTTCTTTTTGCACCAAAGTGTTCTTGAGTATAATACTCTGATCTCAGTTTTTTTTCCTATTTGTCATCTACAATCCAACTCAAGGACATCCTTCGAGGTCTCCTTTCTTTTTTTCGTCGCTAAAAGCTACTCTTTGGACGAGTACCTGGAGGTGTAAAAGTACAACTTTGTCCTTCGCCTCGGTCGCCCTGCCACCTCTCTTAGCGAACCGCATTTAAGGCTATCTCTTTCCTGACTCAGCTCTTTGGTTCTTTGGCTCCCTGGGTTAGGCCTCACCAATCTAGGTTATGCACTCGTTTGCCTTCTAAGCCAGGTCATCTGCTCTAAGAACCAATCCACTTCCCAAATAGCTCCTTAGACATATGATGAGATGTCGTGGCTCATATGTCATGTAAGACTACAAAGTAACTCTGTCTTTCCTCTTTAGTTTTATTTTATGCAAAATAAAGTTTAAGGGTTTTAATTTTAACTAGGCTACAACGCCTGAGAACCATCCTTCACTTGGCTTACTTTTCTTACATACAATCACAAAAGAATAATATCATATAATATCATCAATAACATAATACTTTCAAATAATCTACAATAGAATGCACATTTCCCATATTAGTCTTTAAACATGAACTATTTAGAAAAATTATTTGTAAAACATATCATTCTTTGGTAAAGATAAAAAAAGATTCTGTTTACAAAAGCTTACTCAAAATAAACATTTATTCATAATTTGTATCAGCTTAGAAAGCATTTAACCATAAATGTCAACTTAGGAATCATTCTGAAATGTTGTTTGTCATTCACAAAAATTTATACATTTATAAGTATCACTCACAAAAATACTTAGCATCAACTCCTTCCTTCTCTACTTTCGGATTCCTCTTCTTGTCTAGGGGTTCTGTTAACCGATCGTTCAACATTCGAGATTTCTCCTTGACATCTTTGTTTGAGAATCATAGCACTTCCAAACAACCTTTTTCCTTTGGCCTTTGGTGTGAGACATATACATAAAGTAAGAAGTTAAATTTTGGTTAAGTATGAAAAGTAGGCATTTTGGATGAAAGAATATGGAGAGGAGTTAATTTTTGAAAATGAAGCAAGACATGCAACACAAGAAGAGGTTGGCAATTGAGTTAGTTCACGATAAGGGTTATGCAACAAGATTTTTTAAGGTTAAGTATTAGTATGTGATTAAGGTTCTTCACAAGTTGACAGGCTAGGCGAGAAGGACTAAGAAAGTTTTCGTAGTTTTCCTAGGTTCTTCACCATGTAGGAGTTTAAGCTAAGCATGTTTAAGTAAAACATAAGATTCACACGTGTATCACTGAGAGTATGAGCTGGAAAACTAACAAGAGTTTAAAGATGACTAAGCTGATTTGAGATTAGTATGAATAAGAGTCTATAGTCAAATTTTTTAGTATTGTTACTCTACAATTATGAAGAGAAAATTTAAGTGTTGAAGTGACTATGCGATAAGAAGAAGAAGAGAAGCAATTGAAGTTCAAGTAACCAAGTATTGTGAGTGTTTTCCTTCAAATTATTTCTTATGATTAAAAGGTTTTCTTTAAAGTTTTGCTGATTTGAAATCATGAATTAATGCAAATGTGCACATAAAGAGTAAAGCCAGCCATGTATAAAAGATGTGTATGGTGAAATGAGACGGGACAATGCTTATAAGATTTGTATTGTGCTTCAGCTTCAGAAACAAGGAATAAATTAGGATATTCTCGGATGTTGTTGACAAAAAGGGCAACTTAGTAGTCTAAACGTGAGATGATCAATATTTGCGTAAAGAATGATTCATGACTAATGTATGTTTATGTGAAAGCCATGTTCAAGTGATTTCATGTGATTAATGATGTTTATGAAAGGTATTTTACGAAAAGGATTTCTTAAAACCTCACTAAGTATTTTGACTTATGTTTTAAAGTTTTACTTTTCAAGTTTTAGGCATTAAACCCAAAGTTAGGAAAGGGTGAAAGCTTGCTAGACGAGAAGAGCTGCCAGGCGTTTAGCTTTAAAGTTTGAGTGTTGTTTTACATATTCTTGTAAAATGTTGTAACCACCTAACTTAAGTAATAAAATTTTGTGTTTGATTACTTTTGATAGTACTAAGTTGTGTATTGCCTAAACTTTACTTTTAAGTTACAAGTTAAGTTAAGGAAAAGCTACTAGGCGATTAAACAAAGCTTAAGGACCTTAAGCTGATTTTCTTTGGTGTTTAATGTGTCAAAGATACTTCAAGTCATACCATTTCTCGCATGGCGAGAGGGGTTGCTTGTAAGGCGAGGGTGTGACAACTTGATCCCAGAGCATGATTTTGGGAAACTTGGTGCTTTGAAGTGTATTTTGGATGAACCAAGTGTTTAAGTTATTTTGTAGGCAATAGTAGAAGTTATGCCACCAAGGAGAGTAAGAGTTAAATCAAGGACAACGACTGAGCCCACAATGGACCCACAAGCACATTCGGTGAACCCAAATGTGAGAAGAGAGCAAGAAGAGGCAATATATGATAGATTGCTCAATGGTTAATTGATGTTATGACACAACAACTAGAGAAGAAATTTTGAATAGAGAGATTAAAGGTGTTATGAGCTACTGAGTTCATTGGAACGACTAAACCAACGGAAGCTGAGAAATGGATAAATACATTGGAGAAGCGTTTTAGAGTTATGCAATATCCAGAAGAAAGAAAAGTAGACTTAGCAGTATTTTTATTACAAGAAGACACAGAAAATTGATGGATTGTAGAGGAAAATAGGTGAGGAAGGGTTGATTGGGAAGACTTCAAGGAGATTTTCAATAGTAAGTATATCTCTGGGACTTATAGAGATGAATTTCTCCATTTGGAACAAGGAAAATTCATTGTTACATGTTGAATATGAGAAGAAATTCACAAAATTTGTCAAGTATGCACCGATGGTAATCGCCTAAAAAACCGAAAGATGTAGGCGATTTGTGAATGGATTAAGAGAAGAAATCAGAACTCCAGTTGTGCCAATCACAGTAAGATGTTATTATTAGGAGTTGGTAGGCGTAGCTCTACGAGTAAAAAAAGAGTTTAAACATAAAGAGACCAAGTTCTAGGTTAAGTAGAGATGAAGAAAGAGAGAGTATAGGGACTTCTAAGAGATCCAAAACTATGATATGTCAAGGGTCGCGTTGGAATGGCAAATCAGAAACCAAAGTGTAATGATTGTGCTAGAAGACATGCTGGAACTTGTAGGCTACAAGAGCATTACTTATTACCAATGTGGCAAGAAGGGGCATTACAAGAGTGAGTGTCAAAGTAAGTTTGGAGAAGACAAAGAAAGATCAACTTAAACAGGGATGACATCTCACTCAATTCAATAGTCTACGCGAAGAGGCTATATAGTAGATAAGGATAACAGGGTTGTAGATGTAGAGTTTAGAGGAAAGTAAGATAAGAGAGTAATGCAAAGGTTAAGTCTATTATTTTGTTGTATGTAATTTTGAAGTACCATGTAAGATTCTAATTCCAAAAGCTAAGTAATGAAATTAGAGTTTATAGAAGTTTTGGAGTAATTCTTTGTTATCTAAATTTCGAGGATGAAATTTCTAAAAGAGGGGAAGAGTTGTGAGACTTGTACCTAAATTAAGAGGTTAAATTTTGGTTAAGTATGAAAAGTAGGCATTTTGGATGAAAGAATGTGGAGAGAAGTTAATTTTTTTCATGAATCAAGACAACGCAAGAAGAGGTTGGCAATTGAGTTAGTTTGTGAGAAGGGTTAAGCGACAAGATTTTTGAAGGGTAAGTGTTAATATGCGATTAAGGTTCTTCACAAGTTGACAGACTAGGCAAGAAGGAGTAAGAAAGTTTCCCAAAAATTTTCTAAGTTTACTTAATGGGACACGTGTAGGAGTTTAAGGTAAATATGTTTAAGTTAAACATAAGATTCACACGTGTACCACTAAGAGTAGAAGTTGGAAAACTGACAAGAGTTTAAAGATGACTAAGCTGATTTGGGATTAGTATAAATAGGAGCCTTCACCAGATTGTTGAGTATTGTTACTCTGGAATTCTGAAGCAAAAATTTAAGTGTTGAAGTGCTGTTAAAGTGACTATGCGAGAAAAAGAAGAAGAGAAGTAGTTGAAGTTTAAGTAACCAAGTGTTGTGAGTGTTTTCTTTAAAGTATTTCTTATGTTTAAAATGTTTTTTTAAACTCTTGCTAATTTGAAATGATGAATCAATACAAATATTTCCCAAAGAAATTTATACGAAAAGTTCATGCTATGTTTTAAATGGTATTCAAACCATTAGTCTTCTTCCTATTAATGATCTAACTATTATATGCACATAAAGAGTAAAGGCAGCCATGTATAAAAGATCTACATGGTGAAATGAGATGTAACAATGCATAAAAGATGTGTATTGCGCTTTTGTCTGAGCAACAAGGAATGAATCAAGATATTCTTGAATGTTGTTGATGAAAAAGCTATCAAAATAGTCTAAACGCGAGATGATGAATTTTTGCATTGAGAATGATTCAGGTTCTTAGCGAAAGGAGTGATTCTTGACTAATGTCTGTTTATGTGAAAGATATGTTTAAGCGATGTGATTAATGATGTTTATGAAAGGTATTTCATGAAAAATGATTTCTTAAAACCTCATTGAGTCTTTTGACTTATGTTTTAAAGTTTTACTTTCTAGGTGTCAAGCTTAAGGCTAAAGTAAGGAAGGGTGAAAGTTTGCTAGGCAAGAAGAGTTGTCAAACGTTTAGCTTTAAAGTTTAAGAGTTGTTTTATGTATTCTTGAAATGTGTTGTAATAAAAGTTTGAGTTTTATTACTTTTGACCGTGTTAAGTTTTTATATCACCTAAGGTTTATTTTTAAGTTATAAGTTAAGTCAAGGAAAAGTTCTACTAGGCGATTAAGTTAAGCTTAACGATCTCAAGCTAAGTTTCTTTGGCATTTAACGCGTTAAAGATACTCCAAATCATACCACGTCTTGCATGGTGAGTTGGGTTGCATGTGGGGTGGGGTGTGACATTTGGTTTTATTTATAATGATTTTCCATACTCAATGGTCACTTCCACGCTTTACATGTGTTGTCTTACTACTTTGTCCCATCATGCAGTCAACCCAAACTCGACACATAGGCTGACCATAAGTGGCAATTGGACATTTCCTTAAGATGCACACCTTATCTCCTTGAGATGCCGAACTCTTTAATCGTTTGACCCTCTTATCTTCTCGGAAAGCAATAGATATTTACTCTCCTCAGCGAGTTGTCAAGTCATCTTGACAAGACATTTACTTCCTCATCTCACTCCCTTAGGCATAGGTATATTACTTCTTCTCTCATTACTATGTTAAACGCCTAACTCTTGACGTTCATCGCATGCTTCTTTCTCGCCAACTTATTCTTATTGCATTGCTTGCCTTCTCGCGATAGAACTTAGACTTAAGCATTTCTTTTCCCATCGCCTTTCTTTTTTTCGCATCCTTCCTTGCGGAATGTCATACTTATCTGGGATAACTTTCCAGCAAGGATCTTTTCTACAGAACTTCTTTTTTCTCCGGATTAGGGCCTCATAAGTGGTCCTGTTGAATGCACACAGTCATGGAGTTGAAAGGTGGTGATCCCGAGGGACACTCTATGTGTAGGTACACATCCTAATAGCAAAAGTTAACAGACACCACAATTCAAAAGCATGTAACAATCATCATAAACATGGCATGAAACATCAATCGTAATAGTCCATAATCATGTAATCTATGAAACATGTATAATCATCGCATAATGCTAGCTAACAACTACAACATCTCATTATGCATTTTAGCTACCATTAATGTAAAACCAATAAATACATGCAGACTCTTCAATTTACGTTCAAAGGTCTAGTATTCGAATCTCTTACCTGAGGTTAGCTAAAAAAAATATTCTCTGGCTTATAGTAAATGTTCCCAATTAATTCGATCCTAAACATAAAAGGAAAAATTTTCAATATCCTTCATTAATAAAATTACTAATGATTAACATCCAGAAATTCTCCTAATTAACTTACCAAGAACTGAGTTTGAAACCAATTCAACCTTGACTGGAAAAGTTTCAGAGATTAAGCCCTTCAAAATCGTCAGTTAAACCTTCAAAGAAAAACTCTTAATTAGATCCAAAATTAATTTATTTTAGAGCAAAAAAATTACGCTTCATGGGTATATCAAAAATTCATAAAGAAAATCCATTCAATACTCATCAAACGTGGCTAAAATTGGCTGGAAAAAGAAGGAAAATGGCTTGGCAGCTCGACTGGGAAAAAGGTAAAGGTCATACGTGGCTCGGCTAGAAAAAGGAGAAACGAGGCTGATTTATAATAATAATTATTATATTATAAGCATTGTTTTTATTATTTTTTTTCCTTTTAAACTAAAAGCCAACTTTTCTCTTCCATAATAAATCCAATCAATCAACTTTTTCTCTTCCCCAAAATAATTAATTATCCTCAAAAAAATTTATCAGTATCATTTTCCATATTAATTATATACATATATAATTAACCATAATTCTATAGAAAAACTCAAAGCTTCTAATTAATTAAATATACTCTAAGAATATATTTAATTAATTTTAATTTCTACAATACCAACAATTCACATTCAAATAGTTTAGCATAACATCCAATGAACTCAAACATTTAATTAAATAAAATTAAAATAATTAAATTAAAAATGACCTTAATTTTGGGACGTTACATCTTGTATGTTGTCTACTTTTATTCCACCTCACATCTTACCTCATATTGCTTAAGTCATCCTTGAACGCCTATCTCTTTTTCTATGAGGATTCCTTTGGTAAATTCTTGTTGCCTAGAACGCCTAGAACCTCCTCTTGCTCGCCTAACCTCTTCATCATATCCTAATGCCTTCAACAAAGCATGTTGTCATGACTAACATTTGGCTGAATTGCTCCCTTGGCCGCATGGCCCATCTCTTGGCCTCATGCTAACCTCTTTAGAGGTTCTTGACATTACCTAAATGTGAAGCTTCCTTGCCTAATATACCTTTGGCCATCTAGCCTTGTTCTATGGAGGTTGTCTTAACACCTCTCTGCTACACCAAAGTAACTTTTTTGCCCGCCCAACTTGTCTCTTTAGAGGTTCTCTTGACCCTCTTGGCTGCCTAGAGTATGCTACATGACTAGCCTATACTCAAACATTCCTTAGTTCTTCCATAGGTATAATGACAGTTTTCTTTTGTCATCTTAAAACAATAACCCATCTTCGATAACACTTGAACTTAACCATCCAATCTTATTAAAATTTCTTTCTAATCTATCTTGAAACATCATTCTTAAACCATATCTTTCTCCTAACCTCAATCCCTAATTTTCTCTTGAGCTCCTTAGATGACTTAGGAATTATTGGATTCCAAAGTTTACACCTTAGATTAGAAATATTATTATTATTATTCATCACATTCATTTAATTAATTCATCGCACAAGATCATTTCTTGCGTATGATCCAAACATTCATTTCAGGCTTTCAGCAACAAGTTCCGTTATTCGGCCCTAGACTTTACCAAAAACTTCTATTTAGATAACTTACACTTGAGTGTAGACAAAATAAAAACTGCGATGAATTGACATTATTCATCAATCCATTACTTAAGAGTAAGATTTAAGACTATTGCATTACTGTGTATTTTCATCCCAAGCAAATCAACGAACACTTCATTATATTTGTATTTTAATGAAAATTTATTATGTACTTTCATTCGTTTTTAATTGATATTGAAGTGCAATTAAGACTAATTAAAATAGATTACTTTTTTGGAAAGCAAAACTTATGGAGACTAGGCTCCATTATGGTTCGCACAATTTGAATGGCCTAAATTCACTCCACATTAACTTCCCAAAGCTGAAAAAAAACTAAAATTAAAAAGGATTTTGACCCTACTCTAAAATGTATCCCTTTTTACTCAAACATTCAATCTTTTTAAATACTACTTCAAATTTAAGTAAATGTAGTAATATGTTAGATGATATAAATAGATAGTTGCAAATATATATTAGATTCAAAATATCAGTCTATATAGCAACATTTTAAAAATATTGTAAATATACCAAATCTATTAAAATCTATCATTGATATACCACCTTGCAAATATTGGTTTATTATTTAATAGATTTTGCTATATTGCAACTATAGCAAAATCTATTAAAGCCTACCATCTTTATACTTTACTATATTTGTAAATTTTTAAACTGTATTTGTTATTTGATTATTATTCCTAAAAGGAAAATTATTATGGATTCAATAAAACTATTTATAAAATATAACAAAAAAAACATTTAAGTAAACTTTCATAAATGTAACAAAAAAACAAAAATATTTACAGTATGTCTAATAAAACGCAAAAGCCCATGAAGTCAGCACAATATTTTTATAAATTTATTATTTGCCCTTGAATATTGTGGACAATAACTTCTCTTTCTTCTTCTTCTTCTTTGTGGTTTATTAATTTTCTCTTTTAGATTTCTTCATCTCCTCTCTTGTAGGTTTTTCTTCTTTTATTTTTAAACGATTCATTCTTCTGTTTAAATCTCATATTTCATTTTTACCATTTTCGACAAGATTCTTTAAAGCTATTTCATCAACTTCCTCATATTTGAAAATATCAAGATCGTCTAAATATTATTTTAATATGATCTAAACAATCGTTTATCATTAACAACGAGAACATTTATCATTGTCAACACAATCATTTACTATGGTCGATCGTTTAAATTAGAAGTCTTTTTTCCCACCGTTTAAAATGATCTAATGGCCTAAATTCACTCGCATTAACTTATGAAAGCCGGAAAAAGCTCAAATTAAAAAAGAATTTGACCTTGATAAAATGTATCCATTTTTACTCAAACATTCAATTTTATTAAATTCTACTTCAAATATAAATAAATGAAATAATATGTTAATACAAAGGGATAGTTGCAAATATATAACTAGATTCAAAATATTAGTATATGTAAAGCAACATTTTAAAAATAGTGCAAATATAACAAAGTTTATTAAAGTTTATTATTGATAGACACCTCACAAATATTGGTTTATTTTAATACATTTTTCTATATTACAAATAAGAGAATTGTCAAAAATGAAAAATTTGACAAAATATTTACAACATATAGAAAAATTTCAGATTTTATCAATGATAGACATTGATAGACTGATATGCTTCTATCAGTCATATTGACAGACAATAATAGAAGTCTATCGGTGTTTATTCTTGATATAATTCAAAATTTTGTTATATTTTATAAATATTTTAGATTATTTTAATATATTTAAAAATGTCTAATGCAAATATAGCAAAATCTATTAAAGTCTACAACTAATATACTTTACTATATTTTCAATTTTTCAAAATATTGTTATTTAATTATAATTCCTAAAAGAGAAATTATTATGGATAGCAAAAAAAATAAAACTATTTACAAAATATAGCAAAATATTTAGGTTAACTTTCATAAATGTAACAAAACACAAAAAAATTTAACGCTTTTTTTAAAAAAAATAAAAGTTCACGAAGTTGTTACAATATTTTCATAAATTTTTTATTTGCCCTTGAATATTGCATACGATTTATCACTTTTCCTTCTTCTTCCTCTGCGATTTATTCATTTTCTCCTCTTTCTTCTTCTTCTTCACGATTTATTTATCACTTCTCTTTCTTCTTCTTCCAAATTTCTTCATCTCCTCTGTTCCAAATATTCTTTTTTCTATTTTTAAACGATTTATTATTCAGTTTAAATCTCAATTTAATGTATATTCACTATTTTCAACAAGATTCTTTAAAGTTATTTCATCTTCTTCATATTTGAAAATATCAATATCGTCTAAATATCATTTTGACATGATCTAAATGATCTTTACTATTGTCAACACAAACGTTTACCATTACGAGCACGATTCTTAAAATTTGAAGCCTTTTGTTTTTGTTTTTGTTTTTGTTTTTGTTTTTGTTTTTTTGTTTTTTGTTTTTTGTTTTTTTGTTTTTTGTTTTTTTGTTTTTCTTTAAAATGATTTAGTGGCCTAAATTCACTCCACGTTAACTTCCCAAACCTTGGAAAAACTAAAATTAAAAAAAACATTTAACCGTCTAAATGTATCCATTTATTTTTACTCAAACATTCAATTTTGTTAAATTCTACTTCAAATTTAAATAAATGTAATAATATGTTAGCTAATGTGAAGGGATAGTTGCAAATATATAATTATATTTAAAATATTAGTATATGTAAAGCCATATTTTAGAAATATTGTAAATACAATAAAATTTATTAAAGTCTATCAATGATAGACCACCTTTTAAATATTGGTTAATCATTTAATTGATTTTTATATATTGCATATATAACAAAATCTATTGAAGTCTACCGCTAATATATTTTATTTTCTTTGCCATTTTTTAAAATGTATTGTTATTTGATTATTATTCCTAAAAGAGAAATTATTACAAATAGAAAAAAAATATCATTTACAAAATATAGGAAAAAAATTTAGGCTATTTTTCACATATGTAACAAAACACAAAAATATTTACAACCTATCTAACAAAAAGCAAAAAGTCTATGTGAAACCAATACAATATTTTCATAAATTCCTAATTTGCCCTTAAATATAGTGGACGATTCGTCATTTCTCTTTCTTCTTCGTTGCTATTTATTCATTTTCTCTTCTAGATATTTTCATCTCCTCTCTTCATATTTTCTTTCTTATAATTTTAAATAATTCATTCTTCTGCTTAAATCTCAAATTTCATATTCACCATTTTCGGTAAGATTCTTTGAAGCTTTTTCATCCTTCTCTTTTTTGAAAATATCAAAATCGTCTAAATATCATTTTGACATGATCTAAATGATCGTTTACCATTGTGAACATGAAAGTTTACCATTATCAACACAATCGTTTACCATGGTCAACACGATCATTTAAATTTAAAGTCTTTTTTTCATCATTTAAAATGATTTAAACGATCACTTACCATAGTTAATACGATCATTTAGCACGGTCAAGACGATCGTTTAACACGGTCAATAAGATCGTTTAACACGGTCAATAAGATCGTTTAGCATGGTCAACACGATTATTAGATTTTAAGTTTTTAACGATAATTTACATTGACTACATGATTGTTTATCATAATGAACTCGATCGTTTTTCATGATCAACACAATCATTTAAATTTGAAGACTTTTTCCCCGTTGTTAAAAAATAACTACACATGATCGTGTGTATCATTACCTCAACGATAGTAGATTATTTGTTTACACTATAGTACATGATCGTTTAGAAGAAGATTAGTTGCACGCACATGTGGCCAATTAACCATGTGTTGACTTGAACTTTTTCCGTTTTTAGAATTGTTCTATAAGTATAAATATTTTACAGATTTGTTATAACTTTGAAAAATCCTAAAAATTTAAATAGATTATAGAGTTTAATGAATTTTTCTATAATTTATAAATAATTTCAATGTTTTTGCTATTTTTAAAAATACTTGCTTTCTAAAAGTGCTAACTATTATAATTATCCAAATATATAATTAAATTTGTAAGTATTGAAGGACTTAACTTTATGTAAGATGGTTTGAAAAACAAATTGGTTGAGGAGGTTTTGTGCTGATTTAAGACCGTCGTAACTGGAAATTAAACTTGTTATAGTTGTACAACTTTAAATTTTACATAAATTCTTGTTCTAAATATTAGGTAAAATTTTTAGTCTAATGCATTTGATGACTTACACAAAACATACGTATAATATAAAATTTAAAACTAACATTTGAGAGGAAAAGTATTGTTAGAGTTAAACTTTTTATTAAAAATGTTTTAAGTTTGTAATCGCTATTCAATCGGATAATTCTTTCAATAGTAAAACCTTTTTTTTCAAAAACTTTATTTAATTGAAATTCATTAATTTACAAAAAAAAAAATTAATTAAAAGTTGAATCAGTCTAAACTCAATTATGATAAAATTAAAAGTTGAGTTTGAATTCATACAACTTAAGTTTAGCTTAACAATCAATTTTTTTCTATAAAAAATGTTTAATTCAACCTAAGAAGTGCAAATTTGCTTTTCCAAAGGTGGTTGAACGCGAGGACAAAGTGGCCATAGTTTTACAAATGGTTTCAAAATTTATTAGGAAATAATATTGGAGAATTATTGAAAATGGTAAAGTTATTGAAAGCCAACATGAGCTTGGTTCAACATGTTGTCAAAAGTCAACTTTCAGTGGACTATCTGTAACGCCCCAAAATTTTCGAGGTAAATTTTATCGTTTTATGTAAATTTTCGGGAATTTAAAATTTTGGTGTTAATTCTTAGTTGGTTGCGAGGAGGGAAGAAAAAGTAGTTGAGGGATATGAATTTTTTTTAAATTTAATATAGTGTAAGTTAATATAATAATAATATAATATTCATTATATTATTATTATTATTAAATATTATTATTATTATTAATTATTATTATTATTATTATTATTATTATTATTATTATTATTATTATTATTATTATTATTATTATTATTATTATTATTATTATTATTTAATATATATATATATATATATATATAATTTTTTTTTAAAACCCTAGACACGCGCATGCGCCCCCCCTCCTTCTTCTTCTTCGTCTTCAGCCCTTCACGAAGCCGACGCCGCCGCCGTCTCTCCATCCATTTCTCTTCAGCACGCGTCCAGCCTCCGTCCCTCGTCTCCGACTTCGTCTCCGTCTCCATCTCTGGGGTTGTCGCCTATCGTCGTCTCCGTCTCTGCATTGAATAGCCGTCGCGGCCGCCCCTTTTCCGATCCACCTCCCTGTCTCACGTAACCACCGATCTGTCGGCCGTCTCTGTCTCTACCGCAAGATACGTTCCTTCTTCTGTATGCCGTCTGGTGCAACCCAGAAGATTCGGGCTAAATCGCAAATAGTCGCCGCCGTCGCCGTATGAGATTTCGTCCGTCGTCGCGCGCAGCCAAGACTAGCCGTTCGCGTGTGCCCCGGGTACTTCGAGCAAGTCGCGACCCGCAAGCCGAGCCGAATCGCGAGCCGAAAACCGAGCCCCACCGCGAGCTGCGAGTTGAGCCGAGCCACGAGCCGCAAGCTAAGCCGAGCCGAGCCAAGCCAAGGACCAAGTCGAGCCGCAAGCCGAGTCTAGCAGCAATCCAAGTCGAGTCAAGCTGTGATCCAAGCCGAGCCGCGAACTGACCAACCCAAGCCGCGAGCCGAGCCGAGCCGATCACCTCCAAGCCAAGCCGAGCTCCCTGTTCACCGACCGACCTAAGCCTTCTTTCCTCCACTTCGGGTCACGGTGAGTCTTCGGTAAGGATTATTTTGGTGAGTTTCCTATTGTTGCTATAACCGATTCGAGTTTAGATTTTGTAGTAAGACATGATCCTACCTTTCGTTCCTTGAAGGTATTAAAGAGTTGACGCTCAAATTCTCGGGTTCCGCAGTAGGCTTGATTGGAGATAGCTCTCCTTTACTCGGATAAGTCAACGGATGTTGCTTAGGACCATTTAAAAATGACTTTTACTAGTGTCATTGTTTAAACCCTTGTGATTTCGTTTAGGTAGATTCGTTGGGCATGGACTCGATCAAAGGGCATAACCAAGTGTCAGGTAAGGGATTTCTTACTACTGGACCTCGAATCGAGGTTGGAAACGTAGTAATCCACAGGGGATTATATGTTAGTAATTGTACTGAATGAATTGACGCATGTTTGACTAATACATATCACTTATATGCTCTTGTCTGATTAAAGGTAGCGCGACCGCTAGTTGTAGCTTGTGTGCCATCGTGTGTAATGAGTTGTTTACGGATAGACACCGATGCCCAGATGTTCGGTGTATTGTAGTTGTATTGGTGGGCTACGTTGTGAACTGGAATTGTATGTCGGTGGACTTTAAAGTCTTAATGTTAGGTATGTGGTGGTCTATTGTCCGGATATTGGTTATGGAGTTATGTCGTGGAAGGATTAAGAGTTCGATTATGATTTGACTAGTTGACTGGATCTAAAGAATGTCACAATGATGTGTGAATTGGATATGTACATAGCAACTGAGGATATAGTTGTTTAAACATATACTGTCTGACTGAAGAAGCCTATGACGAAATTGTTAGTATGAACGTTGTCGGAGTGTGACTGTTGTAGACGGTTTAGTATGGACTGAGGGGTAACGGTTAGCTTCATCTATGAGGTAGTGTACCTTACTGATATGTGTATCCTTCGGGATCACTAGACTGATATGTACATCCTTCGAGATCACTAGACTGATATGTGCATCCTTCGGGATCACCAGACTGATAGGTGTATCCTTCGGAATCACTAGACTGATACGTGTATCCTTCGGGATCACTAGACTGATACGTGCATCCTTCGGGATCACGAGACTGATGTGTGCGTTCTATGGAACCACTAGACTGTTTATGTAGGGTACCCCTAAATAGGAAGCTAACTGTTATTCCCTAACGGGCCTAGTAGTGGGTCCCTTGCTGGGTATATCTTATACTCACCCTTTTTCTTCTTTAACTTTTCAGGTAAAGATACAGCGAGGGGCAGACCGACGAGGGGCAAGAAGGATGCGTGAAGGCTATATGGACGCGTCTGGTTTTTTTTATGCTTCCGCTGATGTATTTTTGCTACTCGTTATTTTCATTGTTAGATCGAGTCACGGTTAGAATATTTGGTTTGTGATTTTGTGTTTGATGATTTGAGCACTGTATTTTGGAACTCTCGTGAATGTGATTTAAAATAGGGCCTGAAACTGCTTTTATAATATTTTAAAACGTTTTTAATGAATCGTAACCGGTCCTTTATGAGTTTGTGTGTTTCATGGTCGAGTCTTAGTACTGAGTAGTGACCTCAGCTTAGTCCGGAAAGTTGGGTCGTTACACTATCTGGAGACTAATGGTGATGACACTAAGTCTACTAAGAGAAAGTGTATTTTTGCATGATTTCACTAACTCATTAGTGAACTAGGATTTTTGCATGATTTCACTAACTCATTAGTGAACTAGGTGGAAGCTCGTGGTAATAACACCAAATCCATAAAGAGTTAAATGAAAGGTGAGCTATTAAGCTTTAGTAAGTTTAGACATGCAATGGCTACTCTCTCTCTCTTTTTTGTCTATTTAAAGAAGTTTTTTGAATGTGTAAAAGAATTTTGGAAATTTAGTTTTTTATCCTTTAAAAATAAAGAAGTTAAGAAAAATGACCAAAATTCTCTCGATCCTAATCCAATCTTGGGAGGTCCCGTTTGCATTTTACCTTACTCGGTAAGATTTCATGCAACAAGACTACTTATGCAAAGAGACTCATATGCGACGAGAAGTAACTACATGAGAAACTGTTATACGTTTTGAGCTTACTTCACTGAGAAATAGTGCCATCATCCTCGTATAAAAAGATCAGTGATTGATTTGACTTTGTCATCCAATCCAAATTCAGAATCATAAAGGAAATGGCAATGACACATGGCGTTCTGGGATTGACTGATTCTTACCGCCTGACAAAAGTCATTGTTTCTGCATGGAAAGTGTCACCAAAGAGACTTATAAATAGATGAAGTCCGACCATTTTGAAACTGCTTTTACCCTGTGTTAAGATAAGAAAGAATTGAGAGAATTTTGAAGATTTCAAGAGATTTTCAGAAGCTTGAATACAGCAAGAAGTTGCAAGGAATCTCTTGATTTAAGAGCTAGGTGAAGAAGCTAGCTGATTGTTGATTGTGAGTGGTTCTCAAACTCTTTTTAAAAATGAAAGAATTTCTAATGTGTTCAAATCCTTAAATGTATTTCTATTAAAACCCTGAATTACATGATTTTTCTCATGCTTTCCAAATGTATGTGATTTATAAATGAATGAGATTTCACATGAACTGAATGAATGACTCCTCACACTTGCTACATGTTCGGGTGTGGGATGTCTTACCATTGTTGTCTGATCAAGATAAGATGCTTTATTCTTGTTGTGTGATCTGGAATATTATTTGACATTAACAACTTCAATGAATTGGCCGCGTAGACCTCACACCTTTTCCTTTTCTCTTTTATATATATATATATATATTAAATATCGTGGTCTTTTAAAAAATATAATAAAGCTGCAAAGTATTTACACTGTATAGAATAATTCCGAAAACAAGAAAAGCCTAGAGACTCACTATATAAAATACCAAAAATGTCTCATCAACCAAGTCGTCAACAACGCGTGCGTAATATATTTGCTACACGATCGTTTAGATTCAGCTATTCTTTAGTGCACGATCGTTTAGATATGGCAAACAATTTATTTTTTCAATTCTATCGTTTAATTTTGTTACACAATCATTTAATTTGGTTACACAATTATTTAGATTTGATCGTTTAGATATGGACCCAAATCAAAAGGATTTTTTTTTTCAAAATTTGGTTACATGATCATTTAGATTTGGCTAAACAATTTTTTTTTAATTCTTTTGCTACACAACTGTTTCTTCTTTTCTACCCAATTATTTAAATTTATTTACACGATCATTTAGTTTTGGCTAAATGGTTTTTTTTTAATTCTTTTGGTACAAGATCGTTTAGATTTGTCTACCCAATGATTTATTTTTTTTTACATGATCGTCTACATGGCTACTCCAATCTAAATGATTTTTTTTGCAAGATTCTTTATACACAATTTTTTAGATTTTGCTATTTTTTGTACACGGTCGTTTAGATTTGGTTATCCAAATTAAAACGATATAAAAAAAGAAAAGGAAGAGAAGAAAGATGATGGAAAGAAATCACAGCGAAAAAAAAAAAAGAGAAAAAGAAGAAAGACGATAGAAAGATTAAACAATGTAAAAAAAATCAGAAAATAAGAAAAACGATGGAAAAAAATCGCAGCAGTAAAAAAAAAAGAAAAGAAGACAATGAATCGCAGCGATGAGGAAGATGATGAAAGAATCGCAGCGAAGATATTTAAAAAATGGTTAATTTCATGAACTTTATTACACTAGTCGTAAATAGTTTGGTATTTTGTTACATTTATGAAAGTCAAATTTCAATCCTGAAAATATATTTTTTCTTATTAAACTAACATCATCTTTCCAACGTTGCATTTATAAAAGTCAAATTTCAATTCTTTTTCTTCTGTTTTTCTTTATATATATATATATATATATATATATATATATATATATATATATATATATATATATATATATATATATATATATTAAATATCACAATCCTCATATTTTTATTATTAAATTTACCTTTCCTATTTTAATTAAATTATTTTCTGATCAAAATTAAACTATTTTTTTCCTGTGTCTAATTTTTTAGAAAGATATATATTACCAAATATGTTATTTAAAAAAATATATTAAACAAATATTTACGATCTATTGATATTAACAAAAATATGGTTCAAATAATAATATTAAATGTGTTAAATGTGAACGAAAAAATCTGTAGGTAATGTTTAGAATAAATGAAAAGGAAAAAACCTTAGCATTAAGGAAAAAAACTACAGAATTGGCAACTTTAATGTGTTGAAATAAAGAAAATGTGTTAAATGTATATTAAATCAAATTAAAATAAAAAATGAGTTAAATGTGTTAAATTGCCCAATTTTATGCAAAATAGCCAAATTTCACAGTTTTAAATTGTATTGAATGTGTTGAATGGGAAGAAAAAGTTAAGAGAAAAAGGAAATTGTGATTTCAAATGAATTTTCATGTTTGGATCCAAAACAAAATCAATCAATTTAAAATCATTTATGATTTCAAATCTACACAACTGTGAATTAATCTACACGACTTCCCTCATTTCAAAAGCCATCTTATTTTTTACCATAGTTTCGTGATCTACTTTATTTTTTTCATTTTTTTTTACAAATTATCATATTTTTTACAATATTTTCAAAAATCACTATATTTTTTAAAGGGGCTCTTCCAAATTTAGCAAAATTAGTTTGATAAATTAGGTCCATACACACTACTTTTAAATTTGCAAAAATGACAAAATTTAAGCCCAACCCACATTTGAAAAATGAAAAATTACAAATCCACCCCACTAAAATTATCAACATTTTCACGCATCACTTGATATGTGGTTGATACATTCGATGTATGGTTGATACACTTGATGTGTTGTTGATATACTTGTTATGCTTTGCTAATACACTCGATGAATTAAATAACACTTGATACACGTCATTGGTTTGATACACTTGATATGTTGTTGATACATTTGTTAAACTTTGAAAATATACTTAATCAATTAAGGACACTTGATGCACTAAGCATGAAATATTAAATTATCGATACACTTGATTAGGTTTAATACACTTAATAAGTTTGATACACTTAATACACTACTGATAAACATTTTATACTTTCATCGATACACTCGACAGATTTAATGCACTTGATGCAGTTCATATGTTTGATACCCTTGATGTACTGTTGATATATTTTCTATATCTACTGATACGTTCGATTGGTTAAAATACAGTTGATACACTTAATATACCTCACTAGTACATTTTGATACATATTATATGTTTGCTACACTAAGTTACATCATTCATATACTTAATAATACTACATTAAATTGCATAAATTTTGAAAAAAAATGGAAATCACGTAGTAAGTATATCAACCAACTAATACATATAATATAAGTATATCACAATACTAATATACAAAACTGATACAAAGTGAGAGAAAAATAATGATTGGGGCCTTAAAAAGTAGGAGAAGAAATAAGTTATTGAATGGTAGTTTGAGACTAATAAAATATTTAAGATGAAATGTATTTTAAAAAGTGAGAATGTTGTCGTGTTTGAAAGCAACCATTTGAAAGAAGTTTGAAGAAAAAACTTAGACTTAACAAAAAATGATTATCGAAAATCTGGATAAAAAATGGTGAAAAATAAAAGAAGAAGATAAAGATGCCAAAAATGGAGATTGAACGAACGATAGTTTTTTTTTTTTTTTTTTGAAAGAACTTACAGAAAACCAACCAAAAAATAGTGTTTGAGAAAAACAAACATTTTTTATTATTAGATTATTTTTTTTATTATGAATACAAATATGATATAGAGGTTTACAAAAAAGAAGAAGAGAAACTAGAAGATGAAACATTAAAGAGAGATGATCAATAAAGAGGAAAAAAATGTAGGGGGCAGTTTAGGAATAATAAAAAATTTAAAGTAAAAAATATCTCCAAAATATTTTAAAGATTAAAATTTGCTATATTTTTAAAATTTAAAAAGTACGTGTCTAATTGCTAAAACCTATTATGATAGTGTTACCCAATACAAATTTCCTTTTTAAAAATACTCGCACTCAACAGAAAAAAAAATCATTTGAAAATTTAAATTAAATTGAACCAAGAGGTCAGAGGATAAATTCTCCAATAACACATATTGGTGGAAACAATTTGTATCATAGAAAAAATACGAGAGCATTATAAATAAGGGTGGAGAAAGTTACTATATTTATCCTTCTTTAAAAGTGTTCCTTTGTACTTTTTTACTAAATTATTGTCATATAAATTAACTTTAGAGGACTAAAACAAATTGTAACTACTGAACTTAGGAAAACATACTATTTTCTCTCAAAGAAAAGAATGGAAACAAATTGGGTGTTTGAGATCCAAGTAGAGTAATGAAGAATGATCTTTTTTTAGTTTTAGTGTATCCATAATTACCTACAACATATATATATTTTTCTTTTTATGATGGACACCTATATAAATTTTGTTTGGGGTTTGTATGAATATAAATACGTTCACATAATTTTGAATGACATTTGAAATTTCACTAAAATATAAAATAATAGATAGCTAAAGTACAAAACAATGTTTTCTTAAATTATAAAAAAATGTACCAACAAAAAAGAAATTGTAAAAGTTTCAAACAATATTTCTTAAATTAAAAAAAAAATGTAATCATAATAATGATAATAATCAATAATGCTAGCAAATAGTGGACCGCCAATTAAGCCTAGCTACCAATGGATGCCTAACCTTGGATATAAAAACCCCCAAACGTATGTTTACGATATCATTGTAAGTTGAAGTAAACATTTATCTATCATGGCTTCCGATAAAAGCTTCTTAATCCTTGTTCTTGTATTTATAACTCTATCATCAACAACCATCAAAGGGAGTGAAGCAGGACGTCATCTCCAACAATCATTGCCTTCTGTTCCATCAATCAGTTCACCTCTCCTCCCTAACATTCCACCGGTTACTATCCCAAACGTTCCTTTATTGCCTTCGATTCCATTCGTGCCTAATACTCCACCTGTTACTATTCCAAACATTCCTATCCCGAACGTTCCTTCTTTGCTTTCGATTCCACTCGTCCCTAATATTCCATCCGTTACTATCCCGAACGTTCCTTCATTACCTTCGATTCCACTCATCCCTAATATTCCACCTGTTACTTTCCCGGACGTTCCTATCCCAGACATTCCTTTATTGCCTTCAATTCCACTTGTCTCTAATATTCCACCCGTTACTTTCCCGGACGTTCCTTCATTGCCTTCGATTCCACTTGTCTCTAATATTCCACCTGTTACTATCCCCAACGTTCCTTCTATTCTATCCACCGATTTTCCTCCCCTTCCTAATATTCCAGTTATCCCGAGCATTCCTTCCACTCCCTAGTATGCACCAAATACTGTTATCCATTCACTCTTTATATTTCCTCGAATCCAACTTGTCTCCCCCTCAGTATTCCACCTTTGACAACATACTTGTGTGCATTATCAAAGAAGTGTAGCTTCTCTAGACTCGAATTTTCAAGCATGAGGTTTCCTGGTGGAATTTTATTTGCTTCAATTTCTTTCTAATCAATCATGTAAGCTCCTATTATGTAACTTTAAAATGTCGTATATTTGAATAAAAAATTACTATGAGTGAAAATTATTCAGTGTTATTCCATGTATTAATTTTATAAATATCACACAAATATTAGTTAAATCGAAGGAGAACATCACACTAATATAAAACGGCTTTGGTTATATGGGAAGCAAATCCAAAAATTTGTTTTAAATTAATCTATAAAAACAAATGTGAGAACCAAGGATTGTTTTAAATAATTAAGGTCAATCATTTTATTGGTTTTGAAAATTTAGGTCATAAAGATAACTGGTACTCCCATCTTCAACTTTATTTCTTCTTCGTTTATTTACTTTATCAATAGTTTGAAAAACCAAACCAAAATTTAAAAACAAATTAAAAAGAAACTGTTCTCAATCATAAATAAATGGTAAATTATCCTAAAAAATAAGAAGAATTGGACTAACTTTCAAACTATGAAATCAAGTTGAGTTGTGAATCTTTCTAAGGTCATCAATAGCCAAGTTCCAAGAATCAAAGCCTAATCTCACAAAACTATCTAAATTGGAGGAAGGGATCTATCCAAGCCTATTACAATTTGATTTTAGGAATTCAAATTATCCAGCTGGTACTGTAACCCAATTTGTTGAAAATTTCTAACAGGCTTCGGAAGTATTAATCAAACTAAATGTCAAGTCAAACTAGGCACCGTAGTGTTTCATGTAAATCTAAACAATTTCAAGTCATATAAAGATTAATATAAAGCTTGTTTGATAACCATTTCAATTCGTTTATAGTTATTGGTTTTTTAAAAGTTAAGCATGTAAACACTCCTCTAAATTTCTTGTTTATTATTTATTATCTACTTTTTACTTGTTTTATGTTAGCTATCAAAAATAGCTATTTACTAGGAGAATAATTTGGATTTTGAGAAAATATTCAAAGTATTGAGACAAAAAGAACTACAAGATCAGAAGACAACGACCCCAATTTTCAGATTTCTGTTTTCTAGTATGTTCCATCCGTACATCGCAAACAGTTTAGGTTTTTATATAACATGTAACCCTAGAATGAAGAGGGGAAGAAGAGACAATTTACATGCACATGGCAGATCGAGTTTAATTGAATTCTATATAACATATAGAATATTCTAGTAAGGCATTAATTTGTTGAGTAATCCAATTAGTATCTGCTTGTTGTGTGCACTGACCCATTCCGGTGCATTTTGTCTAACTCCTTCTCATCCTCCTAAAGGAGAGTTTCGACCTCAGTTGTGAGTGAGACAGAGACTTATTTAGTGATGCAGTCAAACACGTCATCCGACAATGGAACGTGGCGAATTTCTATAGCACCCTTGAGAATTTTATCATGTGATAATCTAAAATGTGTTTATTTTTCCGTCGATTTAGAATGATTATTTTAATTTAGTTAGTTTTGATGTCATTTGTTAGTGCTTTTAAAATTATGTTTGAGATATCAATTCAACGTCAAAATGGAGAAAAAGTCCGAGGAGTGCTGAAAACATGGCAGGGTGCTTGCACGACAATAAACTCAGATGCTTTTTCATGAAACTAAATGCTCCAATAGGTTGGAAAGGAGCGCCGCAGTGCTCGGTGAAAAGCGTAGGAAAGAAAATAGCATATTTAGGACATCGAGGAAAGAAAATAGCATATCTAGGACATCGAAGATTTCTAACATACAATCATCTGTACCAATGACAAAAAAAGTCATTCAACAGCAGAAAAAAATTTGGTACAATTCATGAACCACACTTTTTAGGGAGGCTGTGTATCTAAAATTGAAAGATCTTGAATTTCCTAGAAGCAACAAGAACTTTAAGAAGTTGTCGATGAAAAGAAGTGAAAAAAATTGTTGAAATAGGTTGTCTTCCTCTTTTGAGTTGTCATTTTGGAAAGATCTTCATGTAAGACATTGTTTAGATGTGATGCATATCGAAAAAAAAATGTTTGCACAAATATCTTATGTTTTAGTTGATTTAGATGGTCAGTTGTGCTTACTCCACCACAAAGGGACTTTGAAGATAGATATAATGAAGACAAACTTGGTGACACAATACTACAGTATCAAAGAATACCCAATGATATGCCAGATGTCGATTTAAATAATGACTTGGATAACGACATCTCAATGTACGTACAACCAGATTGTGTAGGCACATGGATACCTACGTATAATATTATACTGGTTTGTTTTCAAAAGCTTCCTTCCCTCGACATTTGAAATGATTTATAGTTTACAGAGAGAGAAACGACAAAAGCCTTTCATTGTATTGATTTCTTGTTTTGATCTTGTTTGCTTGTGGAGGATGTTTGGGGAGGTGGGGGTATTGTTGTTTTCTAAGGATCTATGGATTAGCGACTTTAATTTCGTTTTAATTTGAATGATTGTTCAAAATCACTACTACAAAATTGAGTTCCCATTTAGAAATATTTATATTTTTAATAAAAACTATCAAGTAAAATGAAAAAACATGGGAAATTGCCAAAAATAGGTTAAAAAAAGAGATTTAAATGAATTTTGGGACAAGTTTTCAAAAGAAAGACTTTTAGGACAATTTGGGTGTGAATGGACAAAAATGCCCTTCCTTTCCTTTCTCTCTTCCACGTTTGCTTTCCCTTCTCTCCACGATCGATTCCTTCTCTTTCGCGTATAGTTCCCTTTCCCTTCTCTTTTCTTTCGCGTAGAACACCTGAACCTACTCCGGCCATCGTCTCTTGCTCATCGTCACTTGCCCATCGTCGCTTGCCCATCGTCATTTGCCCATCGTCGCTTGCCCTTCGTCGGTCGTTGTCCAGTGCATTTCGTCGCTCCTATTCGGACCATTCAATCAACTTCGAGCGTTTTCTCTTATTTAGGTGAGTTTCATGTCTAACCGATTTTCAATTTATCTGCTGTAAGTAAATGTTTGGTTGGGGTATTTGGTGCTATTTTCATCCGTAATTGTCTGGTTTTTGGAATTGGACTTATTTGTCGTAAATTAGTTTAGTCAAAGTTTGGTTTTAGGTTCTTAGAAAGTTCAATGGGTAGTGAAAAATGAATTGAACTAGAGGATGAGGATTTAGTTGGATCAAATAGAGGAGGAGTAAGCAATAGGAATAGAAGGAATGAAGGTTTTTTTTTTTTTATCTCGCACGTATTTTTTTTTATCTCGCACCTATCTCGCACGTATCTCGCATGTTCCAAACTTTCACTATTTATTTCAAAATCAACTTGGTACACCTCCTAATCCATTTAGAGCTATTCTTTGCATGTTTAGTAACTCTCTTAGGCCCTCATGCTTTATCTCGCACGTATCTCGCACACATCTTGCACGTATCTCGCACGTTCCAGACTTTCACTATTTATTTCAAAATCAACTTGGTACACCTCCTAATCCATTTAGAGCTATTCTTTGCATGTTTAGTAACTCTCTTAGGCCCTCATGCTTTATCTCGCACGTATCTCGCACACATCTCGCACGTATCTCGCACATTCCAAACTTCCACTATTTATTTCAAAATCAAATTAGTACACCTCCTAATCCATGTAGATCTATTCTTTGCATGTTTAGTAACTCTCTTAGGCCCGCACACATCTTGCAGTTATTTTTTTTATTTCTTTACATCTTGCACGCATCTTGTAGGTTCTTAAGTTCAAATCAAATTTTGAAGATACAAAACTACTTAAGGTAGTTTAAGGATGACACATGTTCGGATTTTAGTGCGTCATGGTGGTGAATGGGATGGGGGACGAAGAAAATATGAAGGAGGAGTGTTAAAAGGCATTGTTGTCCCTAAAGAAATAACACACAAAGATTTACAGTCTGAACTATATGACCTTGCAGAAGTTGACCCTACAAAGTTCGACATAAAGATAAGATGTATATATGAGATCAAAGGGGAAAAGGAAGCTCCTCCATTTGAGTTAAGCAATGACCGTGATTTGAAGTTTTATATTCTTAGTGAAAATCCATTGGAGGTCCCCCTATACCAATCTTTTGAGCCTACAAGCAATCGAAGCATGAAAGTGTTAAACAAAGATTACAATTCAGTATCTGGGAGCAACCAAGTTCAAAATTTAAACCCTCATCCTCCTCCAATTGGAATGGATACATTAGATGAGAATGAAGTTGATATTGGTGAAGTTCAGGTTGGCTTGTGTGATAACATGATAGGGACCAATTCGGCTATATGGAAATCATATGAGTCATATCATTCAATAGATGATACTTTTACATGGGAGTCAGTTGAGATGTACAATGAATTGTTTGACATCCCGGAACAAAGAGATGCTCCTACAAAAGATTGCAAAGGAAAAGGTAAAGTTGACTACAGCTCCTCTAGTCGGAAGTTGAAGACAAAAGGAAGTGGCTGGTCGGAAGAAAGCTCTACAAGTGAAGAGTTGGATGTAGGACAAATCTTTTTTTGCAAGAGAGATTTGTCAATGAGATTAAGTGTGTTGGCAATGAAAAAAAAATTTCAGTTTGTAGTAAAAAAGTCTACAAAAGAGGTTCTTTTCGTTAGATGCATCGACAACAAGTGTGGTTGGAGATTGCGAGCGGTTAGACTGAAGGATTCAAATATATTCAAGATTAAAAAGTATGTGAAAGTTCATTCATGTTCTCTTGAGTTTTTGAATCGTGACCATAGGCAAGCAAAATCTTGGGTTGTTGGAGAATTAATAAAGTCCAAATTCAAGGGACCCGGTCGCATATACAAACCACGTGATATCATAGAAGACATGAGGCAAGACTATGGCATAAATATGAGTTATGAGAAAGCATGACGTGCCAGAGAAAATGCATATGAACGAGTGCGAGGGTCTCCTGAAGAGTCATATAATCTTTTGCGTAGATATGGTGAAGCACTCAAATTTACAAATTCAGGTACAATATTTCACATGGAACTCGAAGATGATCGTTTCTTTAAATATCTTTTTATGGCTGTTGGTGCATGTGTTAGAGGATTCTTAAATTGCATTAGATCGGTCATAGACATGGACGGAACATTTCTTAAGAACAAATATCAGGGTCAGTTGATAGTGACCGTTTGTTTAGATGGTAACAATCAGATCTATCCTCTAGCCTTTGGAGTAGTTGATAGAGAAACAGATGACTCAATACTGTGGTTCTTAGAAAAATTGAAAGGTGCAATAGGGGAGGTGCCTAATCTAGGCTTTGTGACAGATCGGAAAACATGCTTCGCCAAGGGTATTTCATCAGTTTTCCCCTCTGCATTCCACGACCTTTGTGTCCAACATTTGAGTCAAAATTTGCATGATAAATATAAGAATGACACGGTTGCTACTTTGTTTTATAATGCATCGAGAACATATCGTGAATCAACGTTTGTAGAAGCGTGGAGACATCTTCTTGCATTTCCTAATTGTTCAGGGAAATATTTAAATGATGTTGGAATAGCACGGTAGTCTCGTGTTCACTGCCCAGGAAGATGGTATAACATGATGACAACAAATATCGCAGAGTCCATGAATTCTATACTGAAAGAACCTAGAGATTTGCCTATTGCTTCCTTCCTTGAAAATGTTCGAGCTTTGCTACAACGTTGGTTTTGGGAGCGTCGAGAAGAAGGCATTAAAGTGACGTCTACATTGACCAAATGGGCAGAGTTAGTTATTTAAAAGAAACAAGAAGGAGCTTTGACAATGAAGGTCAACCCAATTGACTGTTACCAATTTCATGTCAAAGATTTAGATAAGGAGGAGGTCGTAAACCTTCAGACTAAAGAATGCACTTGCAAGGAGGTCGTAAACCTTCAGACTAAAGAATGCACTTGCAAGGAGTTTCAAGCTGAGCAACTACCATGCTCACATGTCATTGCTGCAGCACGAGATCGTAATATAAATGTTTATAGTTTATGTGCTAATTATTACACTAATGAATGTTTGTTGGCTGCATATGCGGAGGCCGTCTACCCAGCTGGGAATCAGTCAGATTGGAAGACAAGCGAAGACTACGTACATATGACTGTTTTACCTCCAAAAGTAGTCAAAAGAGTTGGTCGACCGAAGAAAAAGAGGATTCCAAGTGTTGGTGAAGCTCCGAAATTGCATAAGTGTGGTCGGTGTAAACAAATAGGTCACAACAGATTAACGTGAACCAATCCAATTTCATATACCGACAAGTCGAGCATACAAGATTAGAAATTTCTCTACCAATGTACTAAGTATTACACTAATTAATGAATGTTTGTTAATGATGTGTTTTCTTAATGATTTGTCCCAACATTCTTACTTTCTGTGCTTCCAGATGAATGAAGAAGACGAAAATAACAATTGACTTATTCATTTAAGAACACAAAAACTGGTTTTAGGATCGTTTAAAAATAACTAAATGTTCGTTTAAAAATATCTAAATGATCGTTTAAAAATAACTAAACGATCGATTAACAACAACCAAATGATCGTTTGAAAACAACAAAACGATAGGTTAAACAAAACTAAACGATCGATTAAAAACAAGCAAAACATCGTGTAAAAACAACCAAACGATCGTTTGAAAAAAACTAAACGATCAGTTAAACAAAACTAAACGATTGGTCAAACAAAACTAAACGATCGTTTAAAACAACCAATCGATCGTTTGAAATTAACTAAACGATCAGTTAAACAAAACTAAACGATTGGTCAAACAAAACTAAATGATCGTTTAAAACAACCAATCGATCGTTTGAAATTAACTAAATGATCGATTATAAAAAACTAAACGATCGTTTACAGAAACTAAACGATCTTTTGAAACAACGAAAGACACCCGCGAATTGTTTACAGCCGCGATTCAACATTTCAAAAAAAGTACGCGAATTTACAATATTGCCCCTTTGGTAAAAACGACCGATATATACGTTCCGCCTTCTTCGTTCGTTTTTCGTCACTACGCAATACACAACCGCACTGATCACTCACCTTTGTTTTCTCTCAGTCTATTAATCTCTCAGACCATTTTTGTCTCAGTCCATATTTTTCGTCAACGTTAAAAGGTATTTTCCCGAACTTTTCCTACTATAACGTTACACTTTTCCTTTCTTTATATTTCAAACGTTTCGACTTCTGTCTTCAAAAACTATCATTGTGTTCTTAAATTATTATTGTGAAGCGTTTAGGGTTTCGGATTCGACTTCTGTCTTCAATATAGTTCTCCAGATTGTTAAATTTATTACTTTTCGATTAACTATCATTTCAGGATGGCTGTACCTAGCGACAAGTATTTCCCTGCCACTGTGTCATGCCAAGTGCACAAGATCGGCAGTCTTATTAAGGATCAACTGACCAAGGACCAGCTGCAAATGTTCAAAAAAACAATTTTTGGTCCATTGCTGAATGTGAACATGGTCTTCAACGGCCAGTTGATCCATCATTTCTTGCTGAGGCAGATACCTGAAGACGGTAACGCAGATGGAATCTGTTTCTCAGTTTTAGGGAAGAACGTCCATTTTACCCAAAAGGAATTCAACATCATAACTGGATTGTGGCCAACAAACAATCCATTGGAGAAAGATTGCGATAGCAAGCGCCTACAAAGTCTTCTATTCAGATCAGAAAATAAGAAACTAATAACATGCTTGGAAATTGAGGAAATTTTCAAGAATTTTGAGTTTACAAATGATGACAATGTTGTGAAGGTCGCCTTGGCCGTCTTTATAGAAACTGTGATGGTCGGGAAGGATAAGAAAACACGGTTTGACATGGATATTTTGGGAAGAGTTGATGATGAAGAAGCATTTAAAAGCTTCAATTGGTCAACTTTCTTCTGCACTCGTCTGCTCAACAGTTTAAAGACAAGTCTCCAAGGAAAAAAAGAAGCATACGAGCTGAAGAAGACACGAAGTTTCAAAGCAGTGTCATACTACAACATCAAAGGCTACGTGCTTGCTTTTCAGGTGATTTTTATTTGTACATACACTTTAAGTAAATGCCAATTGAACATCAAAGTTTAGCATATTTGTTTAAATGTTGTAGGTGTGGGCTTATGAAGTACTCTCAACTGCAAATGAGCACCTGGCCACAAGAAACAGTAAGGGATTAATCCCTAGGATATTGAGATGGAATTGTACACAAGCTCCATCTTACAAAATGCTGCAGAATAACATATTCCAAAACAAAAATGTAAGTAAAACTTGTCAGTCATCGTTTAATATAATTACACGATCGTTTAATACAATTACATTACAGACTGTTGTTCAACCTAAACTGAAGATGTCAACCCAAGAGAAGGCTTTCATGGAGAGTCGAATTCGAGGGGATGATAACATGCAAATGGAGGACGATGAATCCATTGGAGCAATGAACAACAAATCATTGGAGCAATCAGACTCATCTCCACAAAGAAAACAACTGTCACCCCAAAGAGAACAAAGTCAAATAGTGGCTGACGAGTCTAAAATGCATCCAATCACCAAGAAGAAACATTTCAGATCAAAGAAGTCCAATGACAAAGAAGAACAAAGTCATTCAAAATCCTACAAGAAACTGAAGAAGGAAATAAAAGAAGTTCGTAAGGATTTATCCACACTGACTTCTATAGTCTGTAGGATGGATGACACAATCACAAAGTAGTCATTGGAGCTGTATGAAATGAAGCAGATACTGGAGAGATTGGTCCAGGTAAAATTTGTTTTCATAATACATTAGTTACACGATCGTATAACTTTGATAGACGATCGTTTATCAAAGTTACTCGATCGTTTAACTTTGATAGACGATCATTTATCAAAGTTACGCGATCGTTTACTTTTATATACACGATGGTTTAACAATACATTATTTTTTTAATTTTATGTTCATTTTTATTTGTTTATTAGAATCAAACTGAAAATCAAGGGAATGATCATACTGATCAGAATGACAATGAGTATGTTGTTCAAGAACTGTAACGCCCCAAAAATTTAGATAATTTATTGGGCTTATTTTGAATCTATCTAATGAGAATTATTTGATTTAGGTGGGAATTGAAATTAATTAAATTTTTCTTGGATGAATATTTAATTAATTAGAGGTTTTGGCATGTGGTGTTGTTGAGTTTTATTAAATGGTAGGTTAAGAGGATTAAGTAAAGTTGTGGATTTTTAGTGTTGTTGAAGTTGAATTTAATTAAATAATTATGGACGTTATTTAATTAAACCGTAGGGTGGAAAGTTTGTTGGAGATTTGATAATTATATGTATACGTGGAAATATATATATAATTATTATGTTAAAGGAAAAGATAATTATATTTGTTGAAATATAATTATTTAAGGAAAAGATAGTTGTATTTTGGAGAAAGGATATTTATTAAAGGAGAAAAAGTAAAATAATCATATTTTGGGAAAATATAATTATTTGTAAAAGGATAATTAATTACTTTGGAGAAGATAAATAATAATTAATTATTGTGGAAGATAATTAATTATTTTGGAGAAAGATAAATAATAATTAATTATTGTAGAAGATAATTAATTATTTTGGAGGAAGATAAATAATAATTAATTATGGTGGGAAATAATTAATTATTCTGTAGAAAGATAAATCTTGATTATGGAGTGGAGTTGCTATGGTTGGGTTAAGATAATTCATGTTGAAAGTTATATATATATAATCATTATGTTAAAGGAAAAGATAATTATATTTGTTAAAATATAATTATTTAAGGAAAAGGTAATTGTATTTTGGAGAAAAGATATTTGGTAAGGGAGAAAAAGTAAAATAATTATATTTTGGGAAAATATAATTATTTGTAAAAGGATAATTATTTTGGAGAAAGATAAATAATAATTAATTATTGTGGAAGATAATTAATAATTATTTTGGAGAAAGATAAATAATAATTAATTATTGTGGATGATAATTAATAATTATTTTTGGAGAAAGATAAATAATAATTAATTATTGTGGAAGATAATTAATTATTTTGGAAGAAAGGTAAATAATAATTAATTATTGTGGAAGATAATTAATTATTTTGAAGAAAGATAAATAATAATTAGTTATTGTGGAAGATAATTAATTATTATGTAGAAAGATAAATATTGTTTATGGAGTGAAGTTGTTATGGTTGAGTTAAAGATAATTCATGTTGGAAGTTATAAGTGATTTATTGGAAAAGATTTGATTGATTAAATTAATTGAGGACTTAAGTTAATTTGAGATTTTGGAGGGAAAAGTTAGTTTTGGTGGAATTGTAATTAATTGAGTATATATATATATGGATATATATATTTAATTAATAATTTGGAAAAGTGTAGTTAATTATATTATGGAATATAATTATATTTATTTGGAAAAGAAAATAATCCATGAAGAGAGAGATGATTGATTTTGATTGGACGAAAAAGATATATATTTATAAGAGAGAGTAATGGTTTAAATAAATATATATTTATTGTAGATTTTGGTGAGAGAAAAATAATAATAATAAAGAAGTATTATTATTATTATTAATGGTTATAAATGCCTAAGATTAAGGCATTTATTTAGGAAAGATAATGGGAATAAAGATATATGTATACTTTTTTGGTATTTTATATATATATCCTAAAAGGAAAAGGAAAAGGAAATAATAATAATAATTATTATTATTGTTATTATTTGGGTCTATAAATAGCATTAGAATGCTTAAGATGGAAATAAAAGAAAAAGAAAAAGGTTCTTTATCTTCTTCTCTAAGATAACCCTCTGCTGTCGCCGCCTCAGTTGAAGTTAAGATTGGTCTCTTTGGAAGCTTGAGGATTTAAAGTGATGAATTTTTCATCAAGGATAAGAGGATTTTCCAACCTCCATCTGAGTAACCTTGGTAAGCCAATAAAATTAAATTAATATTTTATTAATCTATTTGGGGTTTTTGTAAAGGTTCAATTGGCTAAACTTTTTAAGATTTAAATCTTGGAATTTTCCCAATCAAGGTTGAATTGGTTTCAACCCTTTTTTTAGAAAGTTAATTAATTTGGGAGAATTTTTGGATGTTAGCCAATTGCTAATTTCATTAATTAAAATACTAAGTTTTCCTTTTATGATTAGGATCAAGTTAATTGGAGAATTTTACTGTCAACTAGGGAGTACCTTTGTTTGGCTAAAATCTCCAGGTAAGAGATTCTCCTACTAGACCTTCGAACTAAATTCAAGAGACCGCATGTAATTATGATTATGCATTGATGGTAGCTAAGATGCATAATTTGATGATAATGATTATACTGAGATTATGATGATAGTTGATGATTGATGATGATGACTGATGTTATGTTAATGACCGGTAGTATGTTGTTGATGACTGTTGATGATTGTTAATGCATGATATATTAATCACATGATTAAGGACGTTAAGATTAATACTCATCCCATGTTATGATGTTATGTTATGCTACATGCTATGGATAGGGTGTTCTGTTAACTTTGTCTATTAGAGTCGTACCTGCATGGGTGTCCTTCGGGATCACCACCTATTTAGGACTGTGTGGTTCGACGGGACGCCAGTCTAGCATGGATATAGATATGATTCGAGTGATTCGACGGGGTCCTCGCATCCCGATTGTCTTAGTGTTACCCCCGGGTTCACTACAGACCAGCATGTCCTAGGTGCTCCCTCGGGACACCGAAGACCAGATTTTCGTTCCTACGGGAGCGCATGTTGCACGTGTTCGGGAACGTGCCAGAGATTGGGTACCATTTTCAGGACTCTAATGGGAAGTTAACAGACACCTGGCGGGACTAGTAGTAGGTCCCTTACTGAGTATATGTTTATACTCACTCTTTCTATGTTTAACATTTCAGGCGAAGGTAAAGGTAGAGGAAAGCTGGCGAGCGACAGAGAAGGATCCGTGACATGCCATATGGGGACTCAGTTTTGCTTCCGCGTTTATGTTTCAGTGTTATAATATTCCATTCTTAATGAAAATTTATTCTTCCCTCGTTTCAAAAAAGTGTCTCTTATCATTGTTTTTTTTTAGTAACGACCTCAGCTTAGTATAAAAAGTTGGGTCGTTACAAGAACAACGTACTGAACAACAACCTATTGAAGAACAACATACTGAACATCAAGAGGAAACCCAAAGGTTAACATTTCATTCATTGTTTACTAGTTTATAAATACCTAACAATTGTATTTTTTTTCTTATTCTCATGTTTTTTCTCATTTTGTTTAGGGAACATCAAGAGGAATGTGGTAGTGATATAAGCATAGACGGTAGGGATGCAGACTTGCTAATGACTATAAGAGATATATTGGATAGTCTAAGTCATCAAATTCAGAAAGAAACAGACCTGCCACAAATGATTACTACCCTTCCATTTGTGAGCCAACCTCTTGCACTTTGTGAATTGGCTCCATTGGATCAAACCGTACAAATTGTAAATGAAGAATCTCAACTGGTATGTATACACAACAAATTTGTAGTCGTTTGAATGAATAGTTTGTTACTTGTTTAATACGATTACATTGCAGGAAACAACAAAAAAACAGGTTGAGATTAAAAAAAATGATGAAGCAGTTACTTTGGTTGAAAAAGAACCAGTAACTGTGCCTGATAAAGATAAACAAGAAAAACCAATAAAGAGAAGAAAGCTATGTAAAATAGCAAATAAAGAGGTGCAAGATGAAGATGAACAAGGTAATCCACCCATAACATCTACTCAGATCATATCAGAATCTACAACACCTGTCCCAGATGTGGAAATCAGAGAAGTAGATACATATAATCCGATGTGGAAAGTGGATCCAAAATTATGGAAGGAATACTTACAATGGAAAAGATTAAGAAAAACAACCCATGAACAAAGGAAAGTAGTCTCCACAACCAGAAAGAAAGACTTTTTCAAACAGCTTGAAGAAAACACATGGGTACATGGAGACGTAAGTACTCTTCCCAAACGATCGCTTATATTAACTAAATGATCGCTTCTATTAACTAAATGATCGCTTCTATTAACTAAACGATCGTTAAGTTAATATTACACGATCGCTTACTAAGTAAACGATCACATGTACATTTCTTAAGCGATCGCTTACTAAGTAAACGATCCCATGTACATTTCTTAAGCGATCGCTTATACTCTCCTTTCATTCACTAAACGATCGTTTATTTTTTCTTTGTAGACATTGAATTTGCTATTATCCCACTTGCAGTATAAAATGTTGCATCTCAAGCACCATTGCAAGCGTTCTTTTAGAATATTATATTCCTCGTTTCTAGTAAGTTGTTATTCTTTAATTTTTTTTTTGTATAGAAGTTAAACTGCATCATTATATTCTGACTAAATTTTTTGACTTGTTCTTGAAGCTTGGAATCAATAAACCAGACTGCATTGTTTGGAACCATATTTTCGATACTCATCTGGTGACACCAGATAATACGAAAACTGAATGGACAGACCCAACAGCACACCTAACTATATGGACAGAAAAAGATGTGGAATACTATTTCAACACTGTTGTGGGTGATTACAACCACATACCAGGGTGGGGAGATGTCAACTACGTGATTACCTGCATCAACAATAAAAGAACACTGGTTGGCTATTGCAGCTGATATGAGAAAATGCAGGATTTACGTGTTCGACTCAATGCCAAATTATGTTGAGCAGAAACTTGTTGATGAAGCTCTTCAAATGCCTGCACGATGCATCCTCTCACTCGCGATTGCAATTGGAGTCAACCTCCATTCAGATCATTTCACATATGGCCCTTGGCCAATACACAGATCGAAGGCCACATTACAGAAAGGGCGTTCATTGGATTGTGGAATTTTCTATGCTAAATTTGTTGAATGCCTTGTAACTGCTAGTGACCTTGGTTGTCTAACTGTGCCAAACATGAAACTGTTTAGATAACAATATGTGCTGGAACTTTGGGCCAATAAATACTTTTGCTAAATAAAAAAATATATATTTCGTTCTTGTACTTTTGAGTTAATATTTGTATTCGTTTATATAATTGTTTTATGTAATTTTTATAGAGAGAATAACATATTATAATTTTAAACTTTGTTATAAAATAAATACTTTGTGATATTTTCAATTAAACGCGACCAAAATTGAGAAAGAATATTTGAGTTAATATTTGTATTCGTTTAGATACATATCACAAAATATTCGTGTAGAGAAATACTCATCGCACACATATGTATAAACGATCTTCTTAATAAACGATGTCTAAACGATCTTCTTAATAAACGTCAAAATATTAAGCGATCATTTAGTAAAGTCTAAACGATCGTTTGGTAAAGTATAAACGATCTTCTTAATAAACGATGTCTAAACGATCTTCTTAATAAACGTCAAAATATTAAGCGATCGTTTAGTAAAGTCTAAACGATCGTTTGGTAAAGTCTAAACGATCTTCTTAAAATCATAAAAAAATTAAGCGATCGTTTAGCTACAAGTAGTTTTGCAACATAGAGAATAATCGATACTACTAATTGAAATGTCAATTGATACTAATTGAAATGCAACATAGACAATAATCGAACAGCCAATTGATACTTGTGATTTATGTAAATATTTCAATACATAGGAGTGTTGGTCCATAATTGAAATGCTAATTGTTTTCTAAAGTATGACATGTTTTCTTGACATAATGTATCTAAACCAACACCAGCAGCTATATACTCAAAATACTTAATTGTGAATACGCCACAATCACTATTATTTCGTTGAAGTGGAATTGAGTCAACAATGACAACTGGCCAAGGTTCCTTGTATGCCAATGATCTACCTCTCCTATCAAAGAAGCCAGTACTATCTAACAACTTTGGCACCAACTGTCGAATGGGCAGTAATATGTTTGTCATCTCTTCGGCAGTTGTAAGTGACGGAAGCGAATCCCATACCTTCACTTGACAACTTACCAAATCCAAGCATAATAGAACCCAATGGTTGCCATGGACATTGAATGGAGAGTAAACGTAATCAACACTTGCCCAAGGATCTTGGAAGTCCTCTTTTGACCCGACAACATAGTCAACCAACCTATACTCTTCGTCCCAGTCAAACAGGCGATTCTCTTTAATACATTCTTTGTATAGGGGCCACTTCGAAACTAAAATGCGCTGCAAAGAAAAACATACAGACGCAAATATCAGACCGAAAGACAAATATCAAACGCAAATACATACATAAAGTAACGCGACGATTCCAAACCATAAAGATTGTGTCTGCAGTTGTGAAGTTCTGAGAAGAAGGTATCCCGGCTGCCTTAATCTTCAAGCGAATGAAAAGAAAAAGTGCATCCAAATGCTAATAGAAACAAAAGTAAGCAGTAAATGTATAGAACCATAACAATGAAAAAATTATAATTGCATAAATGATAAGATAATCCCATACCTCATCCGCCAACCACCGGCGACACATAAACAAGTCTCTGAAAAAAGCCTTCGATTTTTTTCCATGAAAGGTTTCACGCAGCTCATCGTCTGTACGCTTGTCTGTAATTCAAGCTCGAAGTCTATCTAAATGGACGTCAAGTATTTTGTGCATAGGATCATAAACAATTGCTTCATAGTGAGAGGTGCTGGTGGTTGATGTCACAGACCGTTTAGGTAGAGTTGTGAATGGGGTTGATAGGTAAACACTTGCACGCTTCCTACGGGCGGGCCGAACGTGTGGTCGTTGAGTGAGAAATGGTTCTATCTCTGTGACGTCCTCATCGTCAACGACATCTATTGGCTCCTCTAAACCAATATCAACCTTCTTCTCCAACACATCTTCGTCGCCCTATGGAAGCTCATAATGCATTAGTGTGGATAATGATAGAAATTAAACATCAATATTAGCAAGAACATGGAACCAAACCTTCTTTTTAACTTCAATGTGTTCATCCTCCTTTGGCATCCTCAACCAATTAGGGGTACCGCCTGTGTCAACATCTTCGGTTTTAGCATTATCCACTTCATTACTTTCTAATGTATGATCTACTAAGCCTTCGGACACCTTGTGGTCCCCTTCGTCACCCTATGGAACCTCAAAATGAATTAGCGAGAACATGCAACTTAATGTATGAGTAATTACCAAATATGAAACAACTAACGTCAATACACTTAACAGTTTCATTCCTAACCTTTCTTTGAAGTCCAATGTGCTTCAATATGGTTGACATCATGCCCTTCAATTCGTCAATATCTGATTTTATACTATTAAGTTGCCCTTCAACAACCGCTACTCGATCTTGGAGATTCCGAATAGCCTTTTTCATCTTAATCTTGGACTTCTGCTTCTTACTCTTTTTGAAGTCATCTTCATCATTAACAACTTCTCTTACTCTTTTTGAACCACCATTCTTCGACTGAATAATGGTAGATGAGCGGAAGTTTTCAAAAAGTTCACCTGAAGCAATTTTCAACTGCTCCTCTTCAGGTGTCATCTCAATGACCGCCTTAATTATAAACTGCAAATAGAAAAAGGCAAATGTATTTAGGACAAAGAAATAAGCACAAAATCATGCGATCCTTAAGTAAGTTACTATTGCTTGCTACTTACCATTGGCGAGTCAAACACCTGGCTTATAGTTTGGGACTTTGGTGATTGTTGGCACACCCACCTCAGCATTCGTGGTATGACATGATCGTTTACTTTATCTACACCACATCCAATGATGGTTGGTATAGACTCATATGCCCAAACCTATTCGACATTTGAAAAACAAGTTTAGGAAGTGCCACAAGATATATATAGATATATAAACAAGTGGTTATACAATCGTTTAAAAACAACTATACGATCATTTAACATAACTAAACGATCGTTAAAAAAACAACTATACGATCGTTTAACATAACTAAACGATCGTTAAAACAACAACTAAACGATCGTTTAAAACAACTAAACTATCGTTTAAAACAACTAAACTATCGTTTAAAATAACTAAACGATCGTTTAAAATAACTAAACGATCGTTTAAATAACTAAACTATCGTTTAAAATAACTAAACGATCGTTTAAAATAACTAAACGATCGTTTTAAAGTTTTGAAGTAAGAAGTAAGAAGTGACATACGTGTAATGCATGCGGAAATCCATTGATAGTATATTTTTTTTGTCTGTGTTGGTTTCTTCTTTCCCTTGGCATATTGCTTGTCCAAGGCTCTTTTCAAGGCACTTAGCGTGCGTACAAAAACAATCCGACCCCAATCATAATTATTAAATGTATTCCAATCATCAGCAATCTTGAAAAAACCAATGTTCACTTTGGTTCGCCTATCTTTTCCCAACAAAGATATCTCTATAAAGTAGACTAAAGCTAATTTCACAATATCATCGTCATCACCCTCGTATTCCAAAAATATATCCTCTAAGTCGCTAACATAAACACACTCCTTGTCTTTGAAAAACTTCTCCAACAGTCGACTATTCCCAACCAACTGAATATAGTCCTCTTTAGGACCCCATAGTCCAGTTATGATGTTAAACTCTCTCCTACCGAAAGTACAAACAACGTCCCCTAGTAAGAAACTTGTAGAATCCTTTCCTTCATCTTCCACCTCCCTTAACAGTAAGTAGTGGATGAGTGGCCCATTAAAGACAATATTTAGGTCCAAAAAGTGCCCAAACTTTGTTTTCCTAAATAAGGCTAATTGATCGGGTTTGAGTTTGGCCTTAATATTATGTGTTGTCTTTTCCAAATGAGACAAACAACTTACTAGGGAATAAAAATGATGGGAAGGATTAATCTTGTACAAGGGTCCGTCGGTCGATGTCGAAGTCGATGTCATGATTGAAGCCTGAAGAAAAAGGAACAAATTCCAGCAAATATATTGAAAATGGGTTACAGATAAAATTCACTGAAATAAGAGAACACGCTCAAAGTTGATTCTTAGGTTCGAAAAGGAGAAGCGACGAAATGCACTGGAGGACCGACGACAGACGAACAGTCGGAGTATCTTCGAAGAGCAGAGCGGGAAATTTCAAAAGCCAACGAAAGGAGATGTTTTTTTTTTTTACTTCAGGTGTTCTATGCGAAAGAGAAGGGAAAGCGAACGTGGGTAGGCGAAAAATCAATAGAGAGCGATAGAAATTTAATGAAGGGCATTTTTGTCCATTCACACCTAAATTGTCCTAAAAGTCTTTCTTTTGAAAAACTTGTCCCAAAATTCATTTAAATGTCTTTTTTTAACCTATTTTTGGCAATTTCCCAAAAAAGATTAAGAATAACCAAAAAGCTGAAAAATGCATATTTTATTTTTCCCTCGATACTTAACAAGTTACAAGGGTCAAATAATTTTAGGTGCTAAAATGACCTATTTGAAAAAACGATTCATTAAAGAATTAAAAAAAAATCTAAATCCCCATTTTTTTCTCTCTCCACAATACTACCCAAAACCCCATTTTCCATCTCCACTGTTCGCAACGAACGACGACGGCTGATGGTGACCTTCGGCGGCGACCGACGTCTGACGGTGACCCACGACGCGATGCTACACTAGAACGGCTACGAGTGAAAGACTCCACGCGAATGGCTCCACCCGAACGTCTGACGGTGACCCACTCTGACGATGCTCGTGAACAGTGGCCATGACTTAGCTGTTTTTGATTTCGAGACATTGCGCACGGCTGACCCTTTTATTGCTGGTATGCTTGTTTCTATTTCTTAATTTGAAGTTGAATCTCTGGTATTTCCTTTTTTCTCTACAATTCGTTGATTCCGGATTATTGTAGGTTGGTTTCTAAGTGCTTATAGGTTGTACAATCATGTCTTCAAGTCTAAGGTTCCATATCCATAAGAAAGCTCCAACATGATGAAGTCAAAGATTTTGCTTGTCCTTTTTGAATGAACGACCTAAGTAATTGGGAAATGGGAATAAGATGTCTCCAGGTCTTGGAAATTCCCATCCAAAAGTTCTAGTAAAAATTATATATGTAACTCTGTGACATAGATGCAGCTGCTAAAATTGTGGATTTCATTTTCAAAATGTCGAATGTGTACTTAACAGTTTTTTGAAGAGTCAGCTCTTCTTCATCTATTAATCAAACATAAACTAACAATTACACACTAATCCTTAGCATTTGGGCCATACTAATTCTAACACATATTAATTAGCATCAATCACCTAGAAAGTGATTACACAATCTCAGCAACATTTGTTGAGGCTCTCTCTTGAACTTTTACCACCAATCCTTTCATCTTCAACTTTGAGATTTGAATTTTTTGCCATTGATTCTCAAGTTGCAACCTTGCAGTTGAAGGCTGAAGCTTCATACATGTGAAAGGTTGGTTTTCATTTCAATTTTATTGCTCTGTTCCAAGTTTCAAGCACCATTTGTATAAATCAAAACTCTCTTCACCTTCCCCAGGATGGCTTCACCTTCAATTATATTCCATTCAAAACAACCTAAGAAATGATAAATTTTCCATCTAAAGCTATATAGTTACTAACCAGAATTTCTGTTATGACCATGAAGGTAACACTCTTCCATTATTACCATGATCCAAGTTATTGTTTAGCTCCAAGTCACGAATTTCATAATGACTGTCATCGAAATCCAGCTCACTGTCAAATAATTGATCTGGATGTTCCGGCCTAGAAGAATTGTGGACTTTAGGATCTTTGTGCTGAATATTTGTTGCCCTCTTCTTTGATCGATCAAAGCTTTTAGTGGCATCATTTTCATCTAAATATTCATCTTTATCTTTATTTCCGCCTCTTCTTCATTTTCCAGAATCGTTACTGTCATTACTGTTGCTTCCATTTTTTCCTGCTCCATAGAATTCCTTGATGGTAGATTCTATGGTTTCCAAAATACGGTCACCGTACTTCCTCTTCTTCTTCACTAGTGCTTGTTTCAAATTTGTATAATACCTTAAACAGAGACTTAGACGAGAAGGAGCGACCATGCATTGTATTTACACGATTTTGTTATTGAATGCAAAATGCATTTGGAGGGGGACTGGGAGCTAGGGTCCATTAGCTTCAGAAAAAAGAAAAAAGAGAAAACTGGTTGATAGAAGTACATGTCTTCCCGGAAATCTGGCAACTAGGAAAATTTTGATTTATGAAGTAGTAGATAGTACATGTCTTGTTACCTTTTCTACATGAAAATAGTTTTTACATTATCCTATTTGTTCGAATTCTATGGTTACTGTTATGTTCCACAACTTCTTGTTACATATTTATTTCTCTTGTTTGAAAAGGCCGATGTTTCTCAATCAAGTCTGTTTCATGTTTAGCCTATGCTTACTCTCTCAAGGCATTTGTGCTAGTTTCTAGCTCGTATATTGTTGATTCTTCTTTTCTTCTTTTTGTGCAGTCTATTTGGTGGTTCATGTGTCCTCCAAAGATGCTAGTTTGTGTTTTATATCCCGCTTTTATGCAATCTATAAATTTATCAATATCTTAGCATTTTGTATTCTAACTTCCAATTGTTTTCTTTTTTGTTATAAATATTTTAGGTTAAAAGATACTTAGGTGTATTCTAGATAGGCCAGTATCATTACTTGTCATCTTCTCATCTTGATGAGAACAAGTAATATTAAATGTCATCTTCTCAAATTTGATATTCTAGAGATAAAAACAAGTCTACCAATACATCAAGAAGTTTGCAAGAAGGTTTTATGGCCTCAAGTTGTGTTGAGGCCATCTCTTAATATTAGTCATTCAAAGCAACAGAACATCTTAAGTCTTTGAGTTCTAAGTTATTGTTTGAAGTTTGTTTTTAACACCATAGACATTGATAGCTTTTTTATGAAAGTTGATCAACTTAAACTATTATTAGGAGAGTATAATGAGATCTCTATATTTCTGGAAAATTCTCTCATATCTGAAATTAGTGTGGAGTACTTGTTTTGTAAGGTGGAGGATGGAGGTGAAAGTCCGAGGTACACCATTGACGAAGCTCTTGTATCCATGGGTTTTGGGAAATTTCAAATTCTTGTGCTTGCTTATGCTGGAATGGGATGGGTATGAGGAGCTATGGAATGTTGCATATTACATAGTAGAACCATAAGAGCTGACGTTATTTGGCCACAGGCCACAGTAATCTTATCATCCATCACGGCCCAATTTTAAACTTGACACATATTTTGCTTGTCACACTTGTAGAATGAGCCAACGGGGAGTATGTGTGTACCTTAAGGAGGGATAGGTCAATAACAGAGAAAATTGTTTGATGTGTGATTTTTTCCCAAGTGGTTATAGATCCTAAAAGTAATTAGTAGAGTAATGAAACTTAGCTACATAGCCTCATAATCTTCTTATTTCACTTTAACGGTAAGCAAATAATGACATACAAGAGTCATCTTCCATCCCTAGCTTAAGAAAATTCTTTAATTCAACTAATTATTTGATCACTTTTTAGTTATCCAAAAACCTTATTTCCAGCCAAATCAATCAAGCTAATATATGTAAACCTCTTTACCACAGTTAGAGCAATTTTCTCTAAAGAATTGGGCATTCAAAATGCTCTCGACCTCCTCAAAGTAAAGGAAGTTCTCTCATGTAAAACATGTGAATTTTGCAGCAGCAAGCATTCACCAAAATGAGTCTATCTCCCTCATTTCTTAACTAAATTACCTCAAATTTATTTCATAAAAACTTCTTAACTAACTAACCTATGAATGTGGAGCTTTGGAATTGCTTGGATTGATAAAAAACGGCCTCAAAACAAGCTCTCTTATATTCTGTACAAACCTGTATTCCTTATATCTCCAGCCATTTTGAGCAAGAATCAGCTTTTACATTCGTCATACAATTGTTGAGAAGTCCTTTAACTTACTAATCTCAAAATTTCAGTTCCTAACTCATTTTCTATACCTCAAACCGCTTCCAACATCAAAGATTACTCCAGATTTGCGAATTAACCAATCCCTTGTATTGTACCTACTGTTTCATCTCTTTCCCTTCATTTCCAGTTCGAGTATCCTTCATAAAAGTTGTTATAAATTGAAATATCTTTCTAACCTGATTAATCGTCTCTTATTTAACCTATAATCAATTCCCTTTTGTGGTATCTTGTTCTCCAATCCGTCGTCACTTGAAGCATCATATTGGTTTGATTCTCTCTTTCTACTTCTCTCATTTAGCCGATTCATAGCTTAGAGATCGAAACGGAAGCTTTTCACTATTAATTTCTTGTTTTGATCTTGTTTGCTTGTGGAGGATGTTTTGGGGAGATGGGGTTATTGTTGTTTCTTGTGGATCTGTATATTAACGACTTTAATTCCGTTTTAATTTGAATGATTTATTCAAAATCATTATCATTCTGTTTTCACTAAGTTTTGAAGGAGGATTTTGTTAAATGATCGTGTAGAAAGGTAAACGATCACATGGAAAGTTATCCAATCATGTTAGAAGTAAACGATCATTTGAAGGTAGAAAGCTAAACGGTCGCGTGAGAAGGTAAACTATCGTATATAAATATAAACGATCACGTAAGAGGGTAAACAATCATATAGAAAACTAAACAATTGTGTAATAGGTTGAATGATTGTGTAGAAAGCTAAACGATCGTGTAGCAAGTTGTAGGGTAAACGACTGTGTAGCATTTCCAACACAACCTACATACTTATAATTAATTCTTAGACATCTTATTCTCATGCATTATATTCCCAAGCATAATTTATTCCTAACAATTTTATTCTCATCCCTTTTCCCTTAATCCGAATGACCCCTAATTGTTTATGAATTTCTTCTTTGTCCAACCATTAAGTATTTTTATCGTTAGCAACCTTTATTTTAAAAAGAAAAAAGAAACCATTCCCTCAAATGGATCTCACCCCAAGTTAATTATTTAATCCCAACTACGTATATACATTTAAAACTCAGGACTTAGCTTCTTATAAATTTAGGGTTTACATTTTAGCTTCCCTTAAGAAATTTTGTACTCAAAATTTAGAAATCTGTAGCTGAAAATAATAGGTTATCTACTTCAAATCTGTTCTTCCATTTCTCAAGTTGCCTATTTTATTCCATGATGATTCCTAAGAACTTTTACAAATGGAATTGTCTTATTCCTTAGAACTTCCTCTCTTCTATCTAAAATCTTGACCAGTTCTTCTTCATAAGACGAGTCTTTTTTTACTCCACCGGTTGCTCTTGCAACCATGAGATGAATTTGGAATGTATTTCCTTTACATAGATTAATGGAAACCATCATGTATCCTTGCAAGTTTTGATGTCAACTCGAGTCGATAGGTTGCTCGTCCAACTCATTCCATTACCTGATAAGGTCTAATGTATTTGGGGCTTAACTTGGTTTTCTATCTGAAGCAGAGAATACCTTTCTACAAAGATAACTATAGAAAACTTAATCTTCGACTTTGAACTCCAAGTCTCTTCGTCTTTTATCTGCATAACTATTTTATCGATCTTAGGCTCTTTTAAGATTCTATCTGATCAACTTAACACGCACTTGCATTCGTAGCTTGCACTAATTCAAGAACGACTAACTTTCGCTCTCATACTTCATTCATTCCAGCATACTGGAGTTCTATAGGGCTATTTCAATGCTAGATTGGTAATTGTTACTTTAAGAAAACTTCATAAGAGATAGTGGATATCACAACTCCCTTTAAACTATAACACACAGGCACTCAACATGTCCTTTAAGGCCTGGATGGTCTTCTCTGACTAATTATCTATCTGGAGATGAAAAGTTATACTAAACCACAACTTGGTTCTCAAAGCCTTCTTCAAAGTAGGCCTAAACTTAGAAGTAAAGCTCGAATTCCTATCTGACACTATGCATATTGGAACTACATACTAACTCACAACCTTGTGGACGTAAAGCTTATATAGCTGATTTAGCGTAAGCATCGCTCCAATCGGTATGATCCATGTTGTCTTTGTGAGTCTATCTACTATCACTCAGATACCATTGTATCCACTAGAAGTATGAAGTAACGAAAACAGGAAATCCATAATAGTGTGCTCCCACTTCCACTCTGACACTAGTAGTGGGTTAGGAAGTCCTCCTGGCCTCTAGCGTACTAGCTTAACTTGCTGATATATCAAACATCTATGAACATTCTTGAATGTCCCTTGCTTTATTCCAAGCCACCAATATATCTTCTTCAACATTTTGTAAATCTTAGTACTTCTTGGATATAGCATACATCGAATGTGAGCTTTCTTCTAATATAGTATGTTTAAGCTCTTTGATGCTTGGAACTTATAGTCTCATCTAAGCTCTACTCAAATTATGCCTCTTGGCCTTGCTTGGACTTTCCAAGTAACTTTTGCAGATTAGCATCTTCCAACTATCTTCTTACAATCTTAGTTACTAGTGAAGATCTTGAAAATTAATAAAGTTTTGTTTCAAAAATATTCTTGAACTATTGAATAGTTTCATACATAGCCTTGAGCTTAGAAAAAAGTTTTAGAAAATATTTTATTGATTCAAATTTTACATCCGTTTTTTCAGCCATAAAAATAAAAATAAACATTTTAAGTTAAACGATAATTTTAAATTTATTTGACTATTAACACACTATCATAAATCATTAGCACAACAAATCTCAATAGTTATTGTTGTAATTAATATACAGGTAATTGTTAAATACAAAATGTATTTGACAATTAACACACAATGATCGTATATATGATAGATCTAAATGTGTGAAGTTTTTTTTCTATTTGACTAGTTATTGTTTTAATATGTTTTAAGAACAATATTCTTTTGAAATTTGGTGAAATTTTGTGAAATTTTATATTTTAACAAAAGTTTAAAATATCGATATTGACGAATATATCGAAGTCTTAATCTTACACAAATTTTGATTTCGATGGGTATTTTTGAAAACAGTTATAAAAACAAAAATTCAAAAAATACATTTAAATTAGTAAATAAATATTTTATTATTTTCAAATAAATAAACATGTCTATTATTTATAATATATTTATATTAGTGTTATTTTCATATTTATTTTTCGTAATTCATTGATTTTTTTACAATGTAATGGAAATATCAATTCACCCCCTATTATCAATATCGATCAATGGAAATGTGAAAATATCGATAAAAATATTGACACATCGATGAAAATTTAAAACTATGATTTTAACTTAAAATTTTGGTTTTTCATTTTGGGTGCTAAAAAAATTTGTGTAAAAATTGGATTAATAGGAATATTTTTAAAAACTTTTAAGGGGTCTTTTAAAAAATATAAAAAAGCGACAAAGTATTTACATTGTATAGAACAATTTCGAAAATGGAAAAAGTCCAGAGGCCCATTGTGTAAAATATAAAAAATGTCCCGTTAACAATGCGCGTAATATATTTGGTAACGTGATTTGGTACGTTTAATTAATTGGGTACTTTAAATTTGTTTATACGATCGTTTAGAATTAGCTACCCAGATCTAAAACATTTTTTTTTTCAAAATTTGGTCGTTTAGATTTGGTTATACGGTTCCAGATCTAAAAAAAAAAATATCAAAATTTGGTATACAATCGTTTAGATTTGACTACACTTACATTTGGGGTTTTAAATCTATTTCTTTTTCAAAATTTGGTATACGATCGTTTAGATTTGCCTACATGATCGTTTAGATTTTTTTTACCCCAAATCTAATTTTTTTTTTTAAATCTAATATAGACGATTTTTTTCAATATTTTTTATACACCATCTCTTAATTTTGGTTACTTTAATCTAAATCCCTAACAAATTTTTTCAGGATTCTTTATACACCATTGTAAAAAAGAAAAGAAGAAATACAATTTTTTTCAATATTCTTTGTACTCAATCTTTTTAGTTTTTGGTACTCTAATTTAAATGGCCAATCCAAAGAAAAACGATAGAGGAATAAAAAGAAATAGATTTGGTTACCCAAATCTAAAAAAAAATGGAAGAAATCGAAGACGATAAAAAATAGCAGAGAAAAAGATGGAAGGGTAAATCTGAAATATTTTAAAAATGACTAAATTTATGGACTTTGTTAAATAAACCGTAAATATTCCCGTAGTTTGTTATATTTAGGAGAGTTTTTTTTTTTTTTTTTTAAAGTTAAGAGTATTTATGAAACCTTCAATAATCTAGGGATATTTTTCAAACAAAACATTAAAGATTTCTATTCAAAACTAATGGTAAAAGTATTTTTTTTAAAATTCTTTTCAAAATTTTAAGAGCACTTCTTAAGCTTTTATAAGTTGAGTGATACAAACAACAGAGTTGAGGTACATATTTTTTAATTTAGCCTATATATATATATATATATATATATAATACATACATGGATTATTTAACATCTCAACAAATATAGATATTTAATTTCCGAACATCAATTATTATATATATATATACACACACATTGATTAACACACCAATATAAATATATATATATATATATATATATTTAGACATGAGAAATTGCAGTAGGTAGCATTTTGAGAATATAAATATATAAGAAATACGACATTGTTTTAAAATTTTACAAATGTGAAATTCTCACTTTTTAAAATACTATTGATCTTAAATTTGTTATTATTTCCAAATTACCCTTTAATAACTTATTTCTTCTTCTCTTTTAATGCTCTGATCATCTCTTATTTTTTCCTCCACTTTCTAAGGCCCTAATCATCCTTTTTTATATGAAAAAACGTCTTGTTCTTCCATTATTAGTCTTGAATTTAGGATATCAATAGTACATTAATTTCAATATGAAATATAATGGTTGTTGATTGGAGTAATTTAACTTCATTTGTGATTTTTCTCTACTTTCTTTGATGTGTATTTTGAGTTGAATCTAATTTTAAATGATTTTGTTTTATTTTCTTACATTGGTTTTGTTTTGGTTTTAGCTTGTATCTGTTTTGTATATCACATTACTACAAAAACTGACTCTCTTGACGGTTTTAAACTGTCAAGAATGAGTATTCTTGACGGTTTCAAAACCGTCGTTGAATCTAGTGTCAAGTAAGGCCATTTTCTTGATGGTTGTAAAAAGTGTCAAGAATTGGTATCGTTGACAATTTATAACCGTCAAGTATTCAATTTTTCATGACAGTTGAGAACCGTCAAGAGGATACGTTTTTATGACCGTTTAGAACCGTCAAGAATGAGATGATGAAGTCCGAAAATCGTCAAGAATACGACTATTCATGACATTTTAAAACCGTCAAGAGTGCATTTTTCATGACATTTAAAAACCGTCAAGAGTGCATTTTTCATGACATTTAGAAACCATCAAGAGTTCATTTTTCATGACATTTAATAACCGTCAAGAGTACTCTTTTTCATGACATTTGGAAACCATCAAGAGTGCTTTTTAATGACATTTTAGAATCGTCAAGAATTTTGTTATTTATGACATTTGCAAACCATCAAGAAATGTATTGTTAATGACATTTGCAAACCATCAAGAAATGTATTGTTAATGAAATTTCAAAACCGTCAAGAAATTTTTCATTTTTTTTAATTGTAATTTATTTTATATTATTCTTCCTGTATTATGCTCTCACTGGTCCAAAAATTCAACTACATATAAACGGCAAATATACATCAAATGGCAACTAAACATCATCCATTCAATATCATTTCCAAAACTTTGCATCATATTCATATATGATTTACCAAACCAATATATATATAAACAATTTCAACAGATTTCCAAGAATTGAACTAAACATCATCTAATTAACTAACCTAGCCCAAAAGTATATCATCCCCAATACATAAACTTTCATAATGGCAATCCCCTACATATAAACAGTTCACCTATCAACAATTCACCTAAACTGTAATCCTCTACAAAGTCTCAAAAGTATATCAATTAACCCCTCCCCTCCATATGAACATTTTAAAAAATCAGCCACAAAAAATAAAGTTAATTTCCATTTTCAAAGATGACAAATAAGTCCTAGATCATATGTACGAACCCAAAAACTCTACCAACTCAACCCGCACCTCATCTAACTCGGCTTGTGAGTATGATTTTCGTGTATCAATTTGTAGACATACAAAATAAATGAATTAGTATTCATGAAAATATTATACGTACAAAAGAAATAGTTTGATATATAACATACCGAATCCGAGATGACAATGCTTCCCCTATTTACAATTTCTCTCATATACTTCATGACATAGTATTCACACGTAGTGCTCCCGACTTGTAGTGGACACTATAAAAACAACAAATTAGAATAACGGACTAGTCTTAGTTGCTAGTAATTTACAAAATACAATTGAATTTAAATATTTATACTTGCCTTTACTGTTCGCCATAAAGTTTGTTTTCTGCTTTTATTAATGTTCTTTTGCGAGTGAAATATCGCTATTGCTCTGTTTTGGCAAGATAAGATTGCACATATCTTAGAATATTGTACATGCATTAGAATTAACAGCACTACATGATATAAAAGATTAAACTTACGTGTCGGTTACATATCTTGTAGTTGCTTTTGATGTCGTCCTTAGCGAGTCAAGGTAAAACACTATATCCTCATACGCATTTATAGCAAGCAGTGCCCAATGACCCCTAATTATACAAAAATGTAAATACTATTTTATTGTCAATGCAACCAATACCCTAACTAAACTTGCCCGAGATTAAAAAGAGCAAGAACTACTTGGTTTGGTTTTGACACCATCAATCTACTACACAAGTTTCGAATTCGAGATTCTTGTGTGTTTCCAGAAGAGATTAGGGACGAATCTACGAAGACATACTGCACATTTTCTTTCTAACCAATAACAGATGAATACAAGTACCTACAAAATATATAAACTCGTAAAGGAGATACATAAATTTAGATGCAAAGAATGAAATTGACTTACATCATATAGGCCACCAATGTAAACGTTTTCACTTCGTTCATGTTACAAAGATCAATGATATCCTCTCGAAGCACAAAAGTCTTTCGACTAATGCCAAAAAGGTCAGCGGGTAGTGAAAAAGTGATGCTGGAATCTTTCTCCATTACCTTCTCAGCATATCTGAGAATCGACTTCAACGCTAATGGCAAAGTTGATGTCGATTCACATACAACTTCTTTTTCTGCAGGCATTTTTATTAAATCCCTCTCCTAATTCAAGAACATCCAAATTCAGTAAGACTTAGAATATTAGACACTCGAGTTTAATAGTGGATTACATACCTTCAAGACGTCCAACTCTGGTTCATTCACCTTCATCACCTCCTTCCCTTTCTTTTCCTTCTCTTTTAGTTTGTCCAACGATTCCACTTCTATTCTCTTACCCTTTTCTTCAATCCCCTCTAACATTATTGGCCTTGAACAACTCCCGTGTGCAGACAATAGTGTAGATAAGTTTGAGCAAATTTGTGCCTCTAATTCACTAACTCGCCTACGAAGTTCTTCATTCTCAACTAGAATGTTCGCCTCATCTTTTGATGTTTTCTTAATTGAATGAAAGTACGTTGTTGGAGTAACATATCCACCAACCCCACGCACACGATCATTGTGCTCTTTTATACCCAATGCTTGGGTTAACACATCATTCGAACAGTGTCTATTCACAGACGATGAATCTGTATTCATTGATATCTCATCCTAAAAAGATAGCAAAATTAATGTAAGTTATAGAAATGATTGCTTATGTAATGGATAATTGAAATGTTTGATTTACATGTAATGACTTACTATTTTATGGACGACTTGCCGAATGTCTTCGTTGTCGTACTGTCCTTGTTTGTCAACTCGAGCTTTCTTCCACATTTTAGCTCGATCAACATAAACTTCATTTGAACCCTCCTTCTTCATTCGAGAACATGGAGTTCAAGTGATAAACATATTAGCTTGTATTCCATTTTAGGTATAAAGCAAACTTACAAGAAACAAACAACAAACTTACAACTTTTTATGCAACCCCTTACAAGAAACAAACAACCCCCCTCCAAATGACAAAACTTTAGAAGAATCCTACTTACAACTTTTTATGCAACCCCCTACCCCCCCCCCCCCCCCCCCAAAAAAAAAAAAAAAAAAAAAAGAATGACAAAGTCATACAATAATCCATGTTACAACTTTTTATGCAACCCCTTACAAGAAACAAACAACTCCCCCCCCCCCCCCCCCCTCCAAATGACAAAGCTTTAGAAGAATCCTACTTACAACTTTTTATGCAACCCCCCCTCCCCCCCCAAAAGAAAATGACAAAGAGATACAATAATCCTAGTTATAACTTTTTATGCAACCCTTTACAAGAAACAAACAACCCCCTCCCCCTCCCCTCCAAATGACAAAGCTTTAGAAGAATTCTACTTAGAACTTTTTATACGACCCCCCCCCCCCCCCCCCAAATGACAAAGTCATACAATAAGGTTTCTTCGGCAACCACACAAGCAAAGAGGAGCATTACACCAGATATCAAACCAGACATCCCAAATTCTATAAGGTTTCTTCGGCAACAAAGAAAGAACAAACTACAAAAATGGGAGTTTCCTCCTTAAACATCTAAACATCTTACCATTTCTTCCTTAAGATTGGCATACCCTTTCCTTGAGATTCTATGATTGTATTTTTTCTTCGATCGTCTATCTTGTTGTAATTGTCTTTTTTCCTATATCCAAATGTATTTGTTAATGAGAAAGTAGCAAATATTATTCCGAATGATTTTCATGTATAAAAATTATTCATACCTGAAAGGTCTCGAATAACCTTGACCTTACAAACTCTTCCTAGTGATTTGGCTCAATGAAGGAATACTTTTCAGGTGGAACTTGAAGCAATTGTGGTTCATCTTTATGCGGCATGATGTATTTCGTTGTTAGCCAGTTCTTAAACTGACAAAACGAAATACCTACAGTTTGGAGAACGTTTTTCCTAGATCTTGGATCAATGACGAATGCAACCTAAATAATTAAAAGTACTTAATCAAGTGTCCATACAACAAGAACATTATCAAATATAATAAGGACATTAAAGTTATATATACCTCAACTGTAGTGAATATCTTATCTTTCAGTTCTGCAGGTACACTTTTCCAAGACGTATATGTGATAGGGACATGATAATGGGTTGCAGACCCTATGAAAGACTTTAAATTCGCTCCATTCTCACCAATAGGTGCTCCGTCTTCATTGTACCTGACCACCTTCTTGTCTCTCAAACTTCTAATGCGAGTTACATCAAACATAATAATAGGTCCTCGTCGTCGCTTCAACTCTTTTGGGGTTTCTTCAACTGTTGCATTCAATTCACCGACACCCACTTCTTCATTAAGATTGTCCATATTATATTATGCGAAGCTGTCAATTAAAATGAAGAACAAATTAGCATGATATACAAATTTTAAACAATAAATAATGAAATTAGATAAATGAACATAATAAACTTATGGTCTACTTGTTTGACATTGTGAACACACCATTATAATATTATGTAGGTATCCATGTGTCTTCACAATCTGACCTTACGTACGTTGAGACATTTTCATCCAAATCATTGTTTAAATAGACATCTGACATATCATTGGGTATTCCTTCACACCGGAGTATTGTATCACCAAGTTCGTCGTCATTATATCTATCTTCAAAGTCTCTTTGTGGTGGAGTGAGTACAACTAACCATCTAACATCACTTGGATCCTTAACATAAAACACTTGCTTTGCTTGGCTTGCTAGTATAAATGAGTCTGACTTGTGTCCTACTCTATTTAAATCAACTAAAGTATAACCAAGTTCATCGATCCGAACACCACCACTATTTTGAACCCAATCGCATTTAAACACTGGAACATTAAACGTATTATAATTGAGTTCCTATATCTCTTGTATCACTCTATAGAATGACATATCTCCAATGACGAGATTTTTATCTTTAGAACTAGACATTTGCATTGTTCTTGCAACTAAACTAACTCTACTGTTTTGTACACTTCGACCCTTCTCAGAAGATTTTGTGTGATAGCGACATCCGTTTATTGCATAATCACTATATGTAATAACAATAGGATGAGGGCCATGAGCAATCCACCTTAAGTTATCTGAAACTCCACTATTTCCAACTTCAAGCTCAGTTGATACCTACCACAAGAATTCTTATTTCAAGTTCAACACATAACATGTATAACTAAATTACAAGATTCAACACTGTACCTCTTCTCGTAACCAATGTATAAAAGTTTGATTATGTTCCACTTGAAGCCATTTCTGATTTTTAGACTTGTTCGGATATTGTAGTTGCAAAGCCTTCATATGTTTTCTTTGTAGTCATCATTCAAACATTGTAATATAGTTAGATTTAATTATATAAAAGTGAATGAAACAATGAAGAAATCAATGAATAAACTTACTCCATATATGGTTGAACATCAATTGTATTTTCCAACACATATCGATGAGCTTGGCGTAGAAGTTCTTGTTCAGGTTTGAATGGAACTCCCATGGACAACGACCTACCAATATTTGAAGTGTCTAAATGGTCTTGTGACTTGCGAGTCCCAAGCCCAACGGGATCCACTCCAGATAAGAAATCAGAACAAAATTCAATAGTTTCTTCTATTAAATAACTTTCGGCAATACAACCTTCTGGACGATATCTATTCCTCACAGAGTTTTTGATGACTTTCATGAATCTTTCAAAGGGATACATCCATCGAAGATATATAGGGTCACAAAGTTTGACTTTTCTAACTATGTGTACTGTGAGATGAATCATGATTGTGAAGAATGAAGGGGGAAAATACTTTTAAAATAAACACAATGTTACCACAATATCTTCTTCCAACTTGTCTAATTGTTGCGCATCTAACACCTTGTTGCATACAGAATTGAAAAAGATGCACACCCTAGTTATAGCATAACGAACATGTTTCGATAGCACCGATCTTATCGCAATGGGAAACAACTGTTGTATGAGCACATGACAATCATGAGATTTTAAACTATTAAGTTTTAAATATGTCATTGACACAAAATTTCTAATATTGGAAGAGTAACCTTCGGGAACCTTTATTCTTGACAAAGTTTTCAAAACACATCGTTTTTCTTCCTCTTGTATAACATGCAGGAGGAATGGATATTTTCTTCTCACTACTAATAGGGGGCAAGCTCCGGTCGAAGTTTTAGATCAACTAAATCACGTCTAGCATTCAACCCATCCTTACTTTTACCATGAAACAATGTCTAACATGCAAATCTTTCCAATATGGCAACTCGAAAAAGGAAGATAACCTATTCCAACAAATCTTTTCACATCTGTTCATCGATAGGTTCTTATGGATCTTCTTTCCTTTAGGAAATTCAAGATCTTTCAATTTCAAGTACACATCCTCCCCAGAAAGTGGTTCTGGAATTGTACCAAATTCTTTTTTACCGTTGAATGACTTTTTTTTGTCGTCGGTACGGATGATCGCGTGCTAGAAATCTTCGATGTCCTAGGTATGCTATTTTTTTCCCATGTCGTAACCTTATAGAATTTGTATTATCTCCATAAATTGGGCATGCCTTATACCATTTAACACAACATCCACTTAGGTTACCATATGCAGGAAAATCATTGATTGTCCACAACAAAACCGATCTTAAGTTGAATACTTCTTCTCGATAAGCATCATAACATTCAACACCATTTTCCCATAAAAGTTTTAAGTCTTCAATTAGTGGTGCTAAGTATGTGCCTATATCATCCCCCGGTTGTTTTTGCCCTGAAATTAGCATTGATAGCATCATGTACTTTCTTTTTATACACAACCATGGTGGAAGACTATAAATAACCATCACTATCGGCCAACAACTGTATTTAGAACTCATGTCACCATGAGGATTTACTCAATCGGCTGACAATGCTAAACGAAGATTTCTAGGTTCAGAACCAAAGTCTGGCCATTTAAAGTCTACTAACTTCCATGCTGGAGAGTCCGCTGGATGTCGTAACTTACCATCTTCAATTCTTTCACTAGCATGTCAAGTCAGGTTTTCAGCACATTCAATACTTCTAAATAGCCTTTTGAATCGTGGAATGGGTGGGATGTACCATATCTAAAAAATATATTCCTTAAAAGTATATTCCTTGACGTAAAAAAATATATTCCTTGACGTTTAAAAAACGTCAAGAAAGCTAAAAATTGATTTTTCATAAAAATTCTTGACGGTTTCTTCTTCCCATCACTCTTTTCTTGACGGTTTTTTCAAAAAACGTCAAGAAATAAAATCTACAACTATCAAGAAAGGCCTTTTTCTAGTAGTGATTAGTATTGTGATGTAGTTGTATTATATGTATTTGTTGGTTGATATACTTACTATGCGATCTTTATTTCTTCAAATTTTATGCAGTTTATTACAGTATTATTAAGTATATGATGATTGATATAACACAATGCATCATTATCAAGTATATCAACAATATATTATTAAACCATATCAGCATATCAATAAAGTGAATCATTATCAAGTATATAAATCAAGTTTATAAAGTGTATATAAATCAAGTTTATAAAGTGTATATAAATCAAATTTATAAAGTGTATATCAATAGTGTATCAAGTTTATAAGTAGAACTTCAAGCATATCAAGTGTATTTAATCAATTAAATGTATAAGTGAAGAATACTAAGTGTATCTGCAGTACATCGGGTATATCAAACATATCACGTGCATCAAGCGTATCAAGTTTGTTGAGTTTACTAATGAAGCACAACAAGTTTATTAGCTGAGCATCAAGTGTATCAAAGTTATTTGTGAATCCATTATGTATATCAAGGCGTAAATGATATCAAATGTATCAAGAAGAATCAAGTGTAACAAGGAGTATTAGTTGTATCAAGTTGTTTCAGCGGGTATATCCACTAGTACAAAATTGGGCTTTAATGTCAATTGGCTACCGACATCTTTGATAGTGTTATTAAAGCCCTTTAATGTTAGTTGTGCTTTGATGTCGGTTTAAAATCGACATTAAAGGCCTTTAATGTTGGTTTTCAATCGACATCTTTGATAGTATTATTAAAGCTCTTGAATGTCACGGTTAGGCTATGATGTCGGTTTAAAATTGACATTAAAATAGCCTATTTTAATGTCGGTTTTAAACCGACATTATAGATCCCCAATAATATCAATTTAAATCCAACATTAAAGCCTTGTTTTTTAATTCGTTTTTACAAATTTATTTTTATTATATTGTTGCATTTTTCTTACGGTAGCATATCAATAAAATTAATATTCTTTTAGAAAGTATAATATATTTCTTTTTTACTTGTGTATATACAAAATAAAATCTTAATATTATGTTTATATATACAACTTTACTCCAACAACAAAAAAGAGAGAACTTTAACTATGTAACCTATGTTACATTGATCATCATTTGTAAAATAAAAAAGTTACATCGAGAGAGTTGGCTGTCTACTTTGAAGGGTCCAAATTAGCTAATTGAATATTGTTTTCGTTGGGTCGCCGCTGCCATGAGTCGTCGCAGTTTTGGGTATAGACACAACAACTTTAATATTTGAGCCTCCATCTCAACTACCGTTAGAATAAAAATAAATACAATCATTATGATCTAACCAAACTTGATTATCACTAAACCTATTCGAAGAATGAGAATAATTGAACAATAGATGAGTATAGAATTACCTATTATCTATTGCAGGTATTGTCTAATTGTAGGTATTGTTTGTGGTATAAACAAATTCTTCAAAATGAGGAAAAGCAATCCCCCTATGTAAAACGTTCGCAACCTATAAAAAAAAAGTTGAGAATTGAAGGAGTTCATGTAAAACGTTCATTGGAGGTATTGGTTCAAGCAATCTTATAATACCTATATAGAAAACTATAAAAATATCACCTGATGAAGATTTCATAGATGATAAATTTCTCCTTTCGGTAATATGACAAGGCCATATTATTTCATACAACTGAATAAAATATTCTTTTATACATAAAATGCACCTACATACTTCGAAAGAAAAACACCAAAAAAATAACGAGAAAACAGAGAGCCAAATCTAAAATGAAAAATAATCGAAAAAGAGAGAGAGATCTGAGAAAAGATACCATTGTCGTTTCTTGTCGAAGAGGCTAAAGGTCTCCTTGAACTCGGAGATCTGATCGTTGGTGAGCTGCTCGGCCATATAGTCGTCGGAAGGATAAAATTCCAATATTGAACATATTTACGCTGTGAGAAGGCATGGTGTGAATTGATTATGGCATGGTTATCAAAACAAATTACCTTAGATAAAAACTTCAGTTCAATCTCATGAATAAGAACTCACTTTCCACAACTATCAAAGTGGTAAATAGATAAACATGTTTAGCTTATGAAACTATTATAATAATACATGATAATAAAGTATTTCAATTTTTCAAGTTTGTTTAACGTACAGTAACAAATTAGAAGGAAAGAAATTGAAGAAATTTGGACCTTATCATAATAGCCATAACAGCAATACGAATCCAGTCAAGAGATCTAATGATTTTCCACACAAAATATGTAGTCATCAAATTCCAACAATTTCAAAACGACATCAAGAGATCCTTTCTCCTCGATGAAAGACAGGTATGCACCAAAAATTGCTCATTCCTCTTAAGTAAACTCATCTAAGAGATTATCAATTGTCATATGCTTAATATAAGGACAAAAGAAATGGAACATAAAGGGAAACGTGGCAGATCTCTAATCAAAAGGTAAATAAAGTATAGTTAGTTCTTTAATTTATACCTAAGAAAGAAAAACATATATCTGCACTTGGATAAAAACTGCACATAAACTATTTGATTTTCTAACTGCACATGCACATGATATGAAGATTTCCGGAAGGAAAAGAAAAAAATTATTCAAATCTCAAACAATATGCAAACAAAATAATTCTTCTACAAACTTACGCCATGTAACACATCACTAATACAAAATTAATCTTGCCATAGCAACTGCAACAACCTCTTGATCAAAAAACTTCCTAAAGTTGAACAAAAATCTTATTGTGGCCAAGAACATTGCAGCAGGATAAAGAAAACCAAATTCAAAATTTTCGTCATTTATTTCGTTACTATTTCATTCGTTCAAACTCTTCCCAATACTAAAGTATATTACTTAAAATGGAAAAGAACAAAAAACAAAGGAAAATAAACTAAGAATTTTCTGAGGACACACATAGCAAGATTAAAGAGTTGATAGTAGAGAAACTACTGGCCCTTCAAATCCTTCCGCAAATCACATAGTTTTACACATTTTCTCTAAAAGTCTAAATAATTTGTAAGATCAGCAATAAACTAGAATATTAAATGAACTAAAACACAAATTAACAAAGCGGAGAAGACAAATGGACCGAGTAAAATCCGAGAGTACATAAATTTCTATCAAACTCATATCATATGCATATCCATTTGAGTGTATTTCATCACAAGTGACGTGAAAATACAATGTAAAGAACAATAAACTATTGAGACTAAACAAAACCCTTAAAATCGAACGTCATTTGAACAACCTATCTATTAACCTAAAGCGGGTAGAAGTGAATTCTGTCTTGCACCCTATGTCTTTAGCTATCCTCCCGGTCTTACCTTTGAAATGGGAGGCTTATTGGGCCATCGTTGATGAGCTGCCCTCACCTATGTAGATCTAATTAATGGTAATTTCGTTTGAACAGAAGTTCATAGTTAGCTCAAATTAAGATTAAGTTACCTAGGTTGTCAGTAATCGAAATAGTCAGTTTTATACAATCAACGGTATTATAACTTAAAAGTGACTATTACATTGTTCCGGTTTTATGTAAACTCTTTACATAGGATGTTCCCACTTCCATATTTTTACATGAACGATTCAGGATCACATTGTTTATACCAACTAAAAAGTGTGCCACGTCCATAGTGTTCCCAGAATAAGGAGCCCAAACTTATTCATATACTATAGACCGTTTGAGCTATATATTCGAACTTGATCTACGTTTATGTCTCTACATAAAGTTCAAGTCTACACTAGATCGCCTCGGAACCTTAGTTTATTGGATTTAAGATTATAGTATTCTATGTTCACTAATAAGACTTCAATAACTACTTTATTGAATAGAATGTAGTTTAAACTACAAACTACGAGTTTTAGGACATAAATTCAAACAATTTGGTGGTTTGAAAGCCTAAAAAAATGAAACCCTAAATATATCTCTTACTATATATATGAAACCCGAAAAAAATTAAAATTATTATCTTTAATATATCTTTAATGTTCATTTTAAAAAAGCAGATCGTTAATGTTGGTTTAAAACCGACATTAATCCTTTATCTTTGATGCTGATTTAAAACTAACATTAAAGATCCGTTTTTTTAAAATCGACGTTAAACATCCTTGTTCACTTTTTTCCAACAGAAGCCCAGTTTTCTTCTAGTGATCAAATGGTATCGAGTGAATTAAAAAGTATTATGGTGCAACAAGTGTATCAAGATTCAAAAGTTATCGAGAAGTATCAAGTGTATATGAAGTGTATCAAGGAGTATCGGGTGTATCAAATGTATATCAGTAACAACGAAATTTGTAGCACTTTGTTTTTTCTTTTTTTTTGCAAATAATACATTTGTGTGCTATGGACTTAATTATTATAACTTATTTTTCCTTCTTTTTTTGCAAATTCCCAATAAATGTGGATTGCAAGACACACGAGTCATTTCTCGCACGTTTACTTGGTGTGATGGTGGACAGGATGAGACTCCGATTTGGGAGAGACTAGAGGTAGATACCTTGTCATTTTTTATTTTTCTAGTCAAATTAACTCTTTGTTATAGTTTGTTAATTATTTGAGTTTCACTACTTCGGACCACATAGACCCAATTTTGGCGGTGAAAATGTTGTACAGAATAAAGAACATCTTTATGATCACTTTAATGCTCAAAAATCCAGAAAGAATAATGAAAGTTAATCATTTAAGCGTGTTTCAAAATAAAGAATATCAACGATCTCACCTATTGTACATTTATTGGGGTTAAAAAATAGGTAAAAATTTTCCTTTCAAAGATGGTGCCACAAGTGGTTAGGATTTATTCCTTATATATTGATAAAATCTTGTATAAGAAAGGGTGTGGTTTTGAAGCAAGCATATAAGCTTTTGACGGTAAGTTTATCTGAGTGAAGTTTTCATCGAAAATAATAAGAAAAATTGATAGAAGATATCTTTAAATGGTTCGGGCTTGAGTTGAACATAGTATCATTAGTGTTGAGATTAAGGTGGAGATATTCTAACCTTCTTACCTGTTATGATTATTATGTTATTACATATTTTAGTTTTGATGAATCAGTTCTAGAACAGCACGTTAATAAGTGCATAGAGTGCTATTCCTTCAGTCATAACCATGTTTAACATTTATTGTAGGTACAATATATACAATCTTCTATCTCCAGACAAACTACCCCCAGATGTAGGTGTATAATCATCGAACTGGATAAACAAATGTTAATGTGTTGTTTGTTTCTTTTCTTGTTACTTTAGTTTCATTATTTGTGCACAACTGTAGTTACAACTATTATACATAACTAAGAATCGTTCATTTATCAAGAGTGTTTTCTCTTAAAAAACGGGGAAGGAGTCATTGTTTATCATCGAATATTTTTGTTTTCATGGATGAATCCAAGGCTACACGGTGTGGCCTAGAGTGTGTAAGAGGAAGTGAAGGAGTCAATTATGGTGAATCACCCAGTTTTTCATTTTATAAGAAAGATGTTTAAATGTTGAAAAATTAAGCTTACATCGATGTGCCAAGCTTAGGGGAAGTGTCCTACTAAACAGTCACCGTATTCTCTTTGTTTAATAAATTACATATTTATTATTCTTGTAGGATGAAAGTGGAATATGTTTATCTCAATGGGCTTAGATTATTATATCAACATTTTCGTTTTTTAAAATAAAAACCAAACCTAAAACTGAAAAGTGGAAAGATATTCGTAAAACGTTTAGTTTTTGTTTTTGGAAATCGCGCGGATTCAAATGTGATCGATAAGGAAATTTGAAAACCATAGTAACAGATTTTGATGGAATTTAACTTCACAATCAATTATCTTGTTTGTTATCCACTGATCACCATAATGATTTCAAATCATAACCTTCTCCTCTCAAAATGCTCAAATTTCGTCAAGCTTTTTCCAATTAAAAAACTAAATTACATAATTGATCACCTCATCCTTTTCTAATTTTCAATTTACACATCTATGGATAAAAACTATATATATTGATAAACTTTTAACTTTCCTTTCCTTTTAAAATAAGATTTTTTTTTTCAAAAATAAAAAAAATTAAAGAACTATTTATATACATATAACAAAACCACTCAAACCACTAAAAAATAAAATTTGTTACATAGAATTTTATATGAAATATAAATATTGTTCTATTTTCTATAATTTCACTTTTAGAATTACTTTCGAATATAAAATTTAAAATACCTTTATTTCAAAATTTTCTCGTTCTAGATAAAAAAAAAATAATTTAAAATCATTTTTCATTTTTAAATCACCAAATTTAGGATCATTTTTTAACTTTCATGAATCCAGACCAACCATTATATATTATAGATACTAATAGTCTACTTTTTTTCTTTTTTAAATACCCTATAACAAAATAAAGGACAATTTAGTGGATGACAAAGACTTGTAATATGAATTACTCGTTAATTACTACCGAAACATGAAATTTTAAATATATTCATTTTAAATTTTTCGTTCCAAACAAAATAAATAATAAAAAATCATTTCTTCGATATCAAATCACAAGTTTTAGAATGCTTTTTTCAACCTAATTCATGAATCCAAACTGATCCTTTAATAATTTGCGGCAAAAACCTATCTAATATGATTATTCATTAAGAAAATGCATCTTTGCCAAAACAAACTTTTAAGTAATTCTAAATTTTTTCGACTTTTATTCGATAAGATAAACATCTATCAATAACAGACATACATCGTATCATTAGTTGAAATATATTGTGATGTTTGGATAGACATTAATATTAGAGAAAAACACGTCTAACCAACCATTTTGAAGATGATCAATAATTAATAAAATCATTGGACCTTAAGCTATTACTAGTTTATAGATATTGGAAATTAAATTTAAGGTTTAAATATTATTTTTATCCCAATATTTTCGATTTTGGCTATTTTAGTAATTGTTTTTAAATTTTTTTGTTTTGGTCCACATATTTTGAATTTTGGTTCATTCTAGATCACTATACTTTTATAATTTTTATTTTATGATCCTTGAAACTTTTAAAAAGTTACCATTTTAGTCCTTTAGTTTTCATTTCATTTTCAAGAGAAAAGAAATTGTAACGTGTTTCGAAAGTTCAGAATCAAAATAAACTAAAATTGAAAATATAAGAAAGACTATTGTGAACATTTTTAAAGTACAAGAACCCATCTATGAGACAAAAATTAAAAGGGTAGGATCAAAATTTAGAAACCAGAAAGAATCAAAGTAAAAAAGTATAAGGATAAAAGTAATATTTAAACATCTCAATTCTCATAATCTATGGGATAGTTGCAAAAAGTATATAACAATATTTTAAAAAAATTGCAAATATAGCAAAATCTGTCAAAATCTATCACTAATAAATCATAAGAGTCAATCAGCGATAGAAATTTATAAACGATAGAAGCCTATCACCGATAGACTTTGCTATATTACAATTTTTTTAAAATATTGCTACATACTTAATAATTATTATAAAAATTGTTATGCATTATAATTATTCGTAAGAGAATGAGATGCATATAAAAATGGATGGATATGTACCGTAGAATACTCTAAAAGTGATTTATAAAACTTAAAACCTAGACGAACATTCATTTCCCCATTGATGGAAGCAGCAGCAAGAAGCGTCAACGATATATATAAACATGCAAACGTATATTTTGTTTCCACTCAAAGTAAACAACTTCGTCAAGTTTACAACAAAAAGTTGACTTAGTGGGAATAATTGAATGAGCATGTGAATTGTTTATGAATTAAATCTCAAGTAAAGTTGATTATTCATTGGCTCCCAAACCCAAATGCCTAAATTTAAGGCCACACATCTTGGAGAAATTCACTATAAAATGGAGATACTTTCATTTATTTTCCAAACAAAAACACAAAAATTTGAGAACTAATTATATCAACCTATAGTTTTCAATATGGCAAGAATTGCCATATTATTTCTCTTCTTGTTCTTCTCAGCTGCAGTTGAAGGACTTCCAAACACCAAGAAAGTTAAATGCCATGACGATAATTATCCTCAATGTTACAAATCCGACCTTTATTGTCCTGCTGATTGTCCTGAAACTTGCGTTGTAGATTGTTCATCATGCCAAGCTGTCTGCAATCCTCCTCCACCGCCTCGCAGACTCAAATCTCCACCACCGCCGTATATTTACTCTTCTCCCCCACCACCTCCTTATATTTACTCTTCGCCTCCGCCACCTCCTCCCTACATTTATGCTTCGCCTCCACCGCCTCCGCCAGCTACGTTGCCACCTTCACCTCCAACTCCAACTCCGTCCACTCCAACTCCTCCAACATCTCCGCCACCGTCGTCTGAGGCATCGGGGCAAAAGAAAGCTAGGTGCAAGAATAGGAGCTATCCACATTGTTATGGCATGGAGCTAAGTTGTCCAAGTTCTTGTCCTGACCATTGCGAGGTTGATTGTGTTACTTGCAGCCCCGTTTGCAGTAAGTTTACTCACACCTTCATATAGGTTTTATTGCATATATCATTTTATATCATGATTTTAGTCATTCAAAACAATTTCTGATAAAATGAAACTCCATTTCGAGAATGTGATTATGATTTGAATATGATGAAAATGTTTTCTATTTCAAACCATTCTTAAACATGAATTTTTTATATCTGTTAAACAGAAGAGGGAGAGCATCTAAGCAAACTAATGCTGATGTCGATTAAAATACTATGGTCCTAATTTTATATAACATTGAAAATGCATGGACTAATTAAATTGAATAATTTCATAGTAAAAAAATCAAAATGATATTTCTAATTTTATTATATTTTATAGAATATTCTAGAACATATGATAGAAAATCGGTTCAGTTTCCAGATTGATATTAAACTCATGAAGTAATTTTGACCTGGATGGGATATTTAAAACCCAAAGCGTAGCGTAAGCACCTCATGCAAAAAAATTATAACATATACACAAGGTTTAAATGTTTTAATGCTGAAAAAATATGGATGTTTTAGTTTTATTGAAAATACTTGTTAATATATACATAATACATCTGTTACGGTTGCAAATTGTTGTTATTTTCTTTACTATGTATATCCACTGATGGAAATATAGATTCACCACTGATGTTCAAAATTAGCATTGTATGATCATAGGTTTTATATACTTCTTAAGATTGCTTTACTTTGATGTATGCGCAGATTGCAACCGTCCAGGTTCAGTTTGCCAAGACCCAAAATTTGTTGGAGGAGATGGAATCACCTTCTACTTCCATGGCAAAAAAGACCAAGATTTCTGCATCGTCACCGACTCGAACCTCCACATCAACGCCCACTTCATCGGCCGACGAAACGTCAACATGAAGCGGGACTTCACTTGGGTTCAATCTCTCGGCATCCTCTTCGACTCCCACAAGCTCTTCATAGGTGCTCAAAAAACTGCGACATGGAATGATGCTATCGATCGCCTTTCTGTCTCCCTAGACGATGAAACCATTCTTCTCTCTAACCAGGAGGGTGCGACCTGGAGAAATTCAACCTCCAACAAGGAGATCACAATAACCAGGACTCAAAACACAAACGCGGTCGAGATCGAAGTCCCTGGAAACTTCAAGATCAAAGCCGTCGTCGTTCCCATAACGGAAATGGATTCAAGGATCCATAACTATGGGATTACACAAGAGGATTGCTTTGCACATTTGGACTTGAGTTTCAAGTTCTATGCATTGAGTGGGGATGTGAATGGGGTTTTGGGTCAAACTTACAGTAGCAACTATGTGAGCAAAGTGAAGATGGGAGCGGCAATGCCTGTTTTTGGTGGTGTTAACGAATTTGCTTCTTCAAATATTTTTTCTACAGATTGTCAAGTGGCTCGTTTTAGTGGGGAGTCAGATGGAAAAGATGACAGTTCTTTGGAGGCTGAAGTCTATGCCAGTATGATGAGGTGTGGAAGTGACACGGAAGGTGGAGTTGTTTGCAAAAGATAAGTTTGATTTCCATTGGTGGATTAAATTCTTCATGCGAAGGAGAATAAATATATCCTCTAATGATTTATATATTAATAAATGTTTAATAAGGCTGGCACATGGAAATGTGAAAGGTTTGTGATCTTTTTCAGAAAAGAAAAAGGGTTTGTTTATGCATTATTTTCTGCATTCTTAATTTATCTCGAGATTATTTGGTATGATTATAATACAAACATTATGTGATGTTTAAAAATTATTTGTTATTTTCTCCTCCGATCCATTTCTTGCTTCTTCTTGTGTGTTTGTATGTATTAATGATCCATGTCAATATGCTCATGGATTCTACAACATCAATTTTACGGCCGGTTTTGTTCAATTTTTCTCCATTTCTTTACAAATTGATACAATTTGATTTCATATTCTGCTAAATTTTAAGTGCAACTTATTTATAATCAATTAATTTGATGTTATTTTGCCTATTGTGATTTTGATTTTTCGAGGTTAGGTTTCAGGCTTCCATTTTTTTTTTCTCTCTCGAGTAGTGGACTATTTAATGTGAGTCTATCGTTGGTCCACTCATCACTTCAACACATATTTTGAGTCTATCACTAATACACTCATGTCACTCCATTGATAAGAGTCCAATATCACCGATAGATTTATTAGTCTAACGTCAAACTCAAATTTTAGTATATCAATTATATTAGTCCATCACTAATAGACTTGATCGCTTTGACTCATATATCGATTGAGTCTATCATTGATATACTCACATCACTCCATTGATAAAAAATCTATTATTGACGGACTCACATTATTGTATATTAACTCAATCACTAATAGACTCGATCATTTCGAATTATATCTTGAGTCTGTCACGGATACATTCACACCACTCTTCATTGATAAGAAATTATCACCAATATATTTATTAATCTATTAGTGGTATTATTCTATCACATATAGACTTGGATTTTAGTATAACAATGATAGGCATTATCCACTACAAGCACTACAAGAAAAATGACCTACTACGATAGTTAAAATCTGTCATATTTGAAATTATTGACAGTTTTTTTACAATCATTGTATCGCCTGTAAAGGTCTGACTATCTATGACAGAATGAAAAAACTATCACAATAAATATTTTCATAATAAAAAATAAATGTCACATATCTAGTAGTATTGACAAATAATGAATGTCATTATTTTTTATTTTAAGACAGTAACTAACTGTCATCAATTCATACATGTTAGAGTAATTATCTGTCACTACAAGAAATCAAGATTTTCCCGATGCCGAAAAACGTCGGGGGAAGTGAAAAATACGTTGGAAAAGGATCTTCCGACGCAGTCCTCGGCGTTGGGACAAACGTCGGGGGAAGTGAGTCGGGATAGGCTTTCCCGATGTTGTGTTGGTCAGGCGTCGGGAAAGCCTCTCCCGACGCCGTTTTTCCCGACGCAATCCACGACATCGGGAAAGCCTCCCCCGACAGGCTTTATCGTGCAACTTTGTTAAGGAACCGTTTTGCCAACACTATACTAAAAGCTCGAGAAAAGGCTCTTGAAAAGGTTCGTTAAACTTGAGATTTTCTTGTTTGTCCAATGTTAGGCCAACCCTATGATGCACAGACGCACACATATTCATTCAATGAAAGTTGTTTCAATAAAAAAAAAAAAATTCATTTGAGATATATTTGTTTTGAAAGTCATTGACTGACTTAGCTACAGGGTGACAAATGGGATCCTGAAAAAAGTGAGAATGGAGAGAGAAGAACTTGAAAGACAGCAAAGAGAAGGTTGGCGGTGAGCTACAGACGGAGGAAGGCCGAAGCTGAAGTTGCAGCCGCGACGACGGACGGTGACGAATGTTTCTCTCTTCTCCGAACCCTTTCCTAGTTCTGTGTAAAATAGAAACGAAATAAATATTCAGGAGATCTCCCGACGCACTACCTACGGCGTCGAAAAAACCTAGACCTTTCTCGACGCACTACATATGGCATCGAAAAACCTAGACCTTTCCCGACGCACTACTTACGACGTCGGGAAGACCTAGGCCTTTCCAGATGCACTACTTGCCTTTCTCGAGCACACTTACGGCGTCGGAAAAACCTAGGCCTTAGGAATACCCTTTATTTCCCACGTGAGGCTTTTTCCGACGCACTACTTACGGCGTCGGGAATACCCCTTATTTCCCAACATCTTGTGCCCAACGCATGAATTGTGCGTCGGGAAAACCTCTTATTCCCGACGTCTTACTTTATGGGTCGGGAGAACCTCTTATTCCCGACATCTTTATGCCGACGTCTTTTTTGACGTCAGGAAAAGTCCGATTTATTGTAGTGTGTAACTCTTTGCATATTGACGATTGTTATAAAACGTCACGAATTTATATAATTTGACATTTTTTTCCTATCAAGAACATGCTAATCATGACTTCCATCAAATGTCAAGTATATCTTTACCTCAACGGTTCTTTTTTTAAAATAATCAAATGTCATATATTTCTCTATATTACTACAATTCTTTTTTTACAATAAAATACATTAAATGACAGTTTCTATTTTTCTTGCAGCCATGTCATTACACAGGCCAGTTCAATTACAAAATACAACATACTCATAGGGAAACAAATAGTCAACACTTTAATATGTATACATTTATCATTCACTTTATAATATTTGTACAAAAAAATTGACTAATAACCATTTTTTACATGTAAAGGGTTTACAAGAATCTACATGTTGTAAAGTATGATAGGTACATAACAATCCATGTTTAATATCACACAAAGGGAATAGTAGAGTTGAACATAATGAGAGTGCTACCATGACTTCATTCCCCAAAGCAAAGTTTGCTCAAATCATCTTTAGTCAAGTATTGAAGAACAGGTGCAGCTAGAGGGTCGTACAAAAGGAAGACAATAAATTCTTTTACATTGGGTTTATAACAATAGGTGCAATAGAAAAACAACTTGTAAATGGTAAAACAATGCGTTCAACCTAAATTGATGGGTTGATGGATATGAAAGGGATGACTTCAACAACTTAATATGAAGGTAAACACCAACGCCAACTTCACCAGTAGGAATCTAAACTCAATACATGATGGTCATGGTTCACAAAAAACTTGAAAAATAGAAAAGAAAGTTTGAGTTACAAGTCGCTAATAATTTGCAAATTCCTCCAAAACAAAAAATAACCAATCTTGTCACTCTCATATAATAAACATTAAAATAAATAGATAGTTCATTAATAAACATGACAATAAATACATAGTTCATTACTTTAGAAATTCACATCCTAACTTATATTGAGTATCTATTTTACAAGCAAATTATGTTACATCATTAAGTACCTGAAGCTAAAGTAATCATCAAGAAAAACAAAAGAAACGAATCACAAGTGTATCCATCAATCAAGAAGATTAACAAGAGAAAATAAACCAACCTGTCTAATGATTTTGTAGAGGACATCCAACGTCCCTTTTACTGAAAACATTCAGGAGAACATATTACTACTGTACCATGAACTCCTACATGGGCACATGAGGGAGAACACATTAAATCTGCAAACATCTGACATAGTATATATAAATCAAAGGTTAAATCAAGACCAAAGAGAGAAATCAAATAAAAAAAAAGCAATAGAAGCATAAAAATATCCAAAAATACAAATTTCAAAATGAAGCAAACATTAAGATTAAGATTTGATATTATGCTGATAGACGATAACTCCATTAAGGCATTAGAGAAAGCACGCAAGAAAAATGGCGGGACACAAAGTACTTCTTCTCGGTCAATCCATAGTTACCAAATTAACTGCAAAAAGTAGGTTTTATGATGCGATTTAGAATGAATAACTTTTGAAGTGAAAGTGAATCATCTCTGATAAAGATAAAGTTAGGTGTTCGTTCCTAGCCTAGAAGAATAAACATAGTCACTGAACTTCACTGTTTGAAGCAAATAACTACTTGAAATCAATTAAACCCAAATATACCTTTTTTTCCTTTGATAAAAATTCAAATTCTACCTTAGTAGAAGAAGTTCAAAAATTCTAGAAAGAGCCAACACAAATGTAACAATAACATCATGTTAACTACATATAATATACCATGAAAATTATATGCATTGAAGGATAAAAAGACTAAAATTCATGGCAAGAGAATGAAGGTCCTCAAAACTAAAGTAATAGCCAGGCATCAAATACAATACACTCTAACATCATTTATCATGGACCAAAAACAAAATAATAATCAGAAACACAATAAGATTCTAAAGGAGCTATATCCAAGATAGGGATAAAAAGTAGTCAGACTTATAGATAATGGAACCAATTCTTATATCCAATATGATAATTCCAAAATTATAAGACTAATACGATATTCTAAAATTCAAAGGCTACAATTCTAGTTCAAAGACACAAATTTAATGAAAGAAGCTTGAAACTCAATAACCTTGGATGATCTTTGGCTTCAAGTACAAACTTGGATTCCACATTCTGAACCAAAATACACTAATGTCAAGTAAAAATGGGTTCACATAGCAACATTTTATCAAATAGTTACATTCCTAAAGCCTCTAAAGAATAAATAAAAACACATAAAAATTGTGTACGCAAGAACAAAAAAGAAATAAAAAGTAGCCTTACATCAAAGATTTACACATAAACCACATGTATTTAAGAACACCTCCTTTTCAAACTAAATCCAACAATATTCACTAAGAGTAAAAAACCATATATTCAATATGTTTAAGAAGAATACAATGGAAAAAAAAAATCGTTTCTTCCATACATGCATTTGCTAAGAATAGGATCATTGGACCATTTCATCAAAGAATGTGACCATTCTACTAAGAATACACTCTTCTTTAAATAAGTTTTTAGAATAAAAGGAAAATCAATGAACTAAACGAACGTAACAACATAAAATTTTAGAGGCAGTCAACAAGAAAACTACCCACAAAACTATGTACCCCTCCCCTCCCTCGCATACACACTTAAATTCAAATTTATCTTTACCCCTCAATATTAATAAACTTTTGGAACGACTCTCTGTATGTCAATGAAACATAACAATACAAAACTTTAACAAATAAAAACAAACTAAACTTATAAAAAGAAATAAATTCAACACCAAAATGAAACTCATAAACTAAATTAATCTCAATAAAACCTATAAATAACTCAAGCAAAAAACAAACTTATAATGCATATGAATTACTTATCCATCTTTGTCATCCTTTGATACATATTTGTCATCCTTTGATACATATTTGTCATCGCCATCACTTCCTTTACGGTTTCGCCAACTAATTAACCGTAAAAGGAAACCATGTAATAGAATAGGTTAGACAAATAAAGTAGACAAATAAAGTGAGAGAAGTGTTAAGAAGAAAAATAAATTATGGGTTTTCTAGGAAAATATAACCCCCGTCCCTACAGTTTCACCAACTAAATGTAAAGGGAAATAGTTGGAGCACAACGTTGGGCCTGTTAATGTGTGCCCTTATGGATACCCTCAATTCCAAAAAGGATGAAATAGAGAAACTCGTGCGAGACATGTTGATGACGGGCATTATACAACCAAGTAGAAGTGCCTTCTCCAACTCTCGGTCCTATTAGTATTTGAGATTTTGCATGGACTATTATCCACTAGATCATAACGTCATGATCATAGATAAGTATCTTATTTCTGTTGTGGATGATTGCTTGATGAAGTATTTGGTGTTACTGTCTTTTCTAAAATTTATTTAAAATTAGGATATCACCTGCGTTCAAGTAGTTGATGTGCACAAAACCACATTTCAAATGTACGAAGGGCATTCACTACAACAAATACGGACGGCGAGGAACACCAGGGACGGACGACATCATTTGGAGTCCTTAAGGGTGGAGTTCGGTTCTCTGATGGCCGGTGGATCCTCTAATGGCCGGTGGAGTTCGATCTTCTTATGGGTAGCCGAATGGATTCTTTAATGGCAGGTGGAGTTCGATCCTATGATAGCCAGCGTTTGGAGTCCTTGAGGGTGGAGTTCGTTCCTCTAATATCAAATGGAGATGGTCGGTAGCATTTCCAAACAAGGTTAAGGGTGGAGTTCTTGCGAGCGATGGCCGACGACATTTGAAGGAAAGGGAGAGGCATTGAGTGAGGTTTTGCGTGAGGATTTGAAGAATGGCGTTTGGCCAACGACATTTGAAGGAAAGGAAAGGCGACCATTTGATGGAAAGAAAAGGGAGAGGTTTGCCAGAGGATTTGAGATTTTTTTTTTATTAAAATGTATTTTAATTAATTTAGAATAAAATTTATTTTAAAAAATTTGAACAAAAAATATTTGAATAAATTATTTAATGTTTTTACCTTTTATGACAACAAATAACTGTCATGAAAAAGTGAAATAAGAAAACAATGTTTTTTCCCGCCAAAAAACGCGTTTTGACATTTTATGACATTTTCCCCCTCCTTTCAATTTGGGATGCAATGAACTATCATAATATGTCGTTTTTCTAGTAGTGAAGGAATCAAAGTTCTCTCGACGCCATCATGCATCGGCGTAGATCACTAAAGGTGTTGGCCAAAGCTATTCTGACGCACATCAACACGTCAGAAAGGGTGTCGGTTGAAATTCATCGAGGGACCCATTTTCGACAGGCAAAACGCACAACATAGAGAATTTCTTTTGCTAAACACTTATAGTGCATACAGACAAGAGTCGTCGGCACAACCTAACACCCGATGTCCCATTTAGACGTCGAGAGAAAACTTAGCTTCTCCCTACGTTGCGTTTAAAAAACGTTTCCTTGGCGTGCTAAACATCACGTTGGGGGAAGGTATCATTCTTGATGCTATGTGTGTCGAGAGATATTTTAAAATATATATATATATTTAATTTATTGAATTTGTTTTCAATCGTGCAGTATTTTTTTCGGTTCTAATTCGATTTAAATTGACTAAAATTGTAAAAAGTAAGCAACAAATTACTAAATAATTATATAAATACCAAATCAAAATTAAATATATACTCAATTGAATGTTATATTGTCTAACAATTTCGAATGTTCTAAAGAAATTACATATAAAAGAAAAAAGTACATTGATCTCCTAATGGCCGCAAATGCCATATTCCCACAAGTCCACACCTACAATGCTCATAATCCCCTTTGTGCCCTACTCATTTCTTCAATAATCTTCTTCATTTGTTCCATTTGTTGTGCATTTTCTTCAATTTTTTGTGCATGTAGCTCCAACGTTCTTCTCTGCTCTTTAATCACGTGTTTAGCTTCTTGATCTTTGTTGCTCAATATGGACTTTAGCTTCTTCAACCTACCTAGATTCCAAACATGAGGTCAAAGAACTACTAGCGCTACTTTTGTAGGACTTGGGCTTGGGGCCCCAACCAAGACCTTTTGAGTAGCTTGATCGTTTACCGAAAAGGAACTCGTATGTCTCGTCCCTAGAGAGTGGTTGAGAACTCTCTAGGGTGGATTGAGACTAGGATTCTAGCATTTGATTTTACAACAAATTATTGAATTAAGTTATGAATTCATAAATAAAAGTACAAAATAAAACAAATGTATAAACTTACATACGCAATTGTGGCCGCCTGCGAAATGAATTGGCCACTCGTAGCGTGTGTTTCCCTAAACAATTCCACATTGTTGACTGATTGACTTCGTTCTTCAGTGAGCTCGTGTTGTCATTGTAGAAACGACTTGAATCCTCTACTATGGTTGTATCACTACAAGGATCTGGGGTATTCCTGATGTCGTAGTGTGTCGACTAAGAACGCCAAAAGTACTACGTTGGGAAACTTTTTTCGACGCACCAAAGGGATGACGTCGGAATAACCTCATCCCTGACGTAGTTCATGTTGATGTGTGAACGACGTCGACAATGGAGTATGCTCGACATCACCTATATGCGTCAAGAATAAGGAAATCCCGACGTGACGTTGGAAAAAATGTCCCTTGACGTCTTTTCCATGACGTCAGGGGAAAACCCCTTCCCCGACGTAGTATCTGTGTTGGGATAAATGTTTTTATTATTATTATTTATTTTGTTATCGTGAGGTATTATTTTTGGTTCCTCTTCGAATCGCAATAAACAAAATTTATAACAAATTATTAAAATAAAAAATTTGTAATTTATAAAACTAAATACAAAATCCGAATGTTTAATAAAAATTATAATTAATACTGTTGTTCAAATTGTTCAAAATGACGACATTAAAAGAAAAAACTACATTTATATCCTAAAACCTTGTGAATGCCATCAAACCTATAAATGACATAAAAGTACAGTTAGATATATATCATAGATGAGAAATTAAACAAATTAAAAGTTGAAAAATACAAACCCCAAGCGTGTTCACGATCTTCTCTGTGCCTGACTCATCTTCTCAATCATCTTCCTCATCTCTTCCATTTGTCATATATTTTTTTCCATTTTTCGAGCAGTCTCTTCCATTTGTTAGTCCCACTCTGCCATTTGTCGATCATGCTCTTCCTCCCTTTTTCCTTGCTCTTTAATTAAGCGGTTAGCATTTTCAAGGCTAGCCTTTAGTTTTCTAACCTCTCTAGAGTGTATTTCATAAGAAGAGGAAGAACTGGAAGCAGTTCTCTTTCTGGACTTGGGCTTGAGGCCCCAACCAAGACCTTTTAAGTAGCCCAGTCACCTACCCAACATGGTCTCGAATATCTCGTCCCTAGAGAGCGGTTGAGAATATTTTTGAGTGGGCTAGGACTGGAGTTCTAGTATTCGATTTTGCACCGTAGAAGTTGTAAGTTGTGAGATGACAATTAAAATAGAAAGTACAATAAAAGTTTTCATAAAACTAACATGCGCATCTGCTGCTACCTTTGCAACTAACTTGTCAATTCTACTAGCATGTGTTTATATGAACAATTCGACATAGTTCGTTGGACGATCGCATTCTTTAGCGAGATCGTGTTGTCGTTGAAGGAACAACTTGGATCCGCTTCTGTTGTTGTAAGGTTGCTTCGCTTTAGTAGCCTTGTTGACCATTGATTGCTCCTACATCTAAAAATCAAAATGTTACATCCAAACAACAAAAATGAAGTACTCTGAGGTAAAAGTAGACGATATAAATCACCTGAAATTGTCAAGTCAATGTAATGATCACAAACAAAGTGTCAATCTTCCACGTGATTCACCAATCTTGATGATGGGTTCGCACATGCTTCTTCAGGGTCGCTGAACTGCTTGAAATATCAGTGGTTGTCTCCCCTAATTCCTTCCACGTGCTGAGCATTTGATGTTCAACAAAATGAGTAAGTGCTCGATCACCAAAATCGAGCTCGAACAAGCACTAAAAAAAAAAATACATAAGGGTTGGTTTGGGTTTTGTTTCTTTTATGCGTTACATTTTTACAAGTATTTTGTTCATAGATTTAACATGAGGGGCTCTAAATGAGCGACTATTAAGGTGATGCAATAAAAGGTGCACTCCTATTCACGCATTGCTAAACTGAGAAACATAAAAGTTATCGCGCAAGTTTTCCTCTCTATCGCCTAAGTATAAGCGAAGAGAGGTTTCTTGGTAAGTCTTGGGTCAAACACAAGAAATTTAAGCTCCTAATTTATTTTATCGCACACTTAGTCACGCGGTATAACCTATATATTACAATTATGAACAACATGCGAATTATCCTAACTATTTACACTACTGTGCTTGGTGGTGCAAGGTGAGCATGGTGAAATGGAATAATGGAATATGAACTCATTATAAGTATGGCAAGAAAGGAAAAGTTTAATTATCTAACTGCAATACTCTGTGCTTTAATACTTCAAGGCAATACAAAGCATGTATTAATTAAGAATTAGGGCAAGCAACTTCTCAACGCTTTTGCCATACTTGCTAGCCTTTCGGGATGCAAATTCTCAAAGTCAAGCTATGTTTTGTATCTGATCATCTTAAATGTTTTATTAGTGACTTATCTTTAATTAAGGCGAGAAACCTCTCAGTGCTTTCGTCACGCACAGTATCCTTTCGGTACGTTATGCAGAGGATGAGTTTTTCGATAAGATTACATTGCCACGATATTCTCGCCACTCGCTTAGCTAAATGTTGTTCTCACTTGTTAGGCGATTACAATCTATATCATTGCTCTTCACTCGAATGCATGTTAGGGCTATTTTAGACCTAACATTATTAGACTAATTTTTCCCATTCTTTATCTATTTACTCACTAAAATATCATTTTTATGCAGAATATGAAACTTCACCCCGATACGAGTCCAACGCCACTGAAATCACTTAAATCGGAGTTATAACGAAGAAGAACGATAAAAAAAAGTTGAAGGGCAAAATCGAGAAATTGGAAAAGATCGGACGAACCAGATCGTACCACGTGGCATCACCAGATCATGCCACGCGTCCGCCTCGAAGTCACGTGTTTGAACCCTAGGCGTGCCCTTTTTTCCTTTCATTTTTTTGCACGACCCGAAATCCGACCCGACAACCCGATCAGCGAACCGGTTCGCGACCCACGCATCCGCCACGTGTCGAGCCCTCGTCCGTGCACGCGCTCTCCGCTGTCGTGAGTTCGTTTTTTTTATTTTTCTCTTCAATTGGGCCAACCCAAGACCTAACCCAAGCCCATTTTTGACCCAGTTCATCATTTTCCCCAAAATTAATTGTAAAATGACAGTTTTTTAAACTAATTCCACTTTTTTCTCCTATTTTCCCTTCTATAAAATTCCTCATATTTTTTTGGGAGAAAGATAAGAAATTCCAATGTAAAAAAATCCTGTTTCTTATTCTTGTAGCAAATTCTTGAAATTTTATCAATAAAAGATTACTTTTATCAAACAAATGGACTCTTTCCTCAACATCTCTTCAAAGAATTTCATCAATCTTCATGGGCTAAGGTAATCTTTTGGGAATTTTTCTTGGGTTAAATTACCATATTTTCTTTGAGAATTAAATTCTTTTCTATATCTTTTCAATTTTTTATTTGATTGCTTGCTTCCCTTTGCAATTTCTTTTGAAATTTCAATAAAACAAATAAGTTTTTCTCCATCAATTTTTCATTGAAATTTCTTTACAAACTCTTAAGGTGCTGAACTTAAATTTTGATTTGCAATGGTTTGTTATGATGAATTAATTGTTGAGATTGTCTTTAATTTTCTACTAATTGATTCTTGCATAACAAGTTTGAAATGGACATTAATTTTGCTAAGGGTAGTGGCTATCCCCTCCTTAGCAAATCTTGAATAGGATAAATTTTGCCTCGGTTTGAAAATGCTTTGGTCGTTGAGATTGATCATGTTTTAATATAGATTTGGTTACTTTCTTTTTGTAACAATTCCATTCTTGCATATTCAAGAAAAGATTAATTGATCTTCTTTCTTTTTCAATGATAAGAAACATGGTAATTACCCAAGAAAAAGTCCCTCTACTAAACTTGAAAGAAAACCTTTACTTGAGAATTACTTATTGTCACTAATCATTCCTTAATGCTTGTTCTTTACTATAGTTCAAAAATTACTTCCACAAACCCCCCTTTTTGTGTTTCTAATTTTCTTTTAGATCTTGAAGCTACTAATCGACCTTGTTTGTGAATCTTGAAGTTTTGAATCCTAAGTACTCTCTAGGGTTCGACACCCTTCTTCTCCATACTACTCTCAATTTCCACAAAGGTAAGAAGGGTTAAAAAGATAACTTTGAAAGGTAATTGAGGTGATCCCTAACCCTCATATTTCATCTAGTCTTTCTCTATTCTTGTATTCTTTTATTTTAGACTATGAATAAATTCTTGTTTTGCATACTTACATCCATAACAACCTATCATTTTGATAACGACTTACCTCAAATTTCATCCTTTCAATGCACAATGTTAAGATATTCGCGTTTAATTTAGCAAAACTCATAGCACATCAAATATGATTCTCTAAGTATCAAAAGCACAATTTAATACTAATTATCTAACCAAACAGATTGAACATGGAAAAAAAATAAGAAATATGGGAGAATGGAAAAAGAAATGCATTGCTTTAATAAAACTTGCTCTAGGCCTCTCGGCTATGTTGTTCATCTTACAAAATAACACAATAAAAGTATAAACTGAAATACAACAGAAGATGTTACTTTGTAGAGTTTTATTTCTCATACACTTTGGCTCTAATTTTTACCTATCGATGAGGGGGAAGATGGAGGGGATGATTGTCTCTCTCTTTTGTTCTAAGCTCTAACCTAAAACTCAAAAGAAGAAAGAAATTTAACAATGTAAGAACTTGCTCTCCAGCCAAATGTGCATACATTGTTCTGAAGTGAGAGACTCTATTTAAAGGAAAAAGTTGATGTTGATAGAACAACAGGTGCCATTAAGACCTTTGAAAAGCTGCAACGACACTACATAGACATCCTTTGTCCTTTTTCCGAATTTCTCACCGACCAAATTTGTTAGCTAGTGCCTTAAACGCCTAGCTTGTACTTCTTTTCGCTGTAAAGGTTGAACGGGTCATCTTGAGTAAGTATGATATTTTCGAGCTTCACTTCATTTTGCCTAAAATCCTACGATAAGAGCACCAAAACATAGCAAAACAGAGATAAGTCTCTTTTGTATGGAGCATTTCACAGAATAATCAAATTGCCTACTTTTCCTTTGTTTTCTTCTATTTTCATGCGATAAAACTTAATTATTTTACTTAAAAGGCTATAATAACTTGTATTTCTACAAGTTATCACACCCCTAAATTTAAAATAATGCTTGTTCTCAAGCATCACCTCAGGATTCTAAACATGATTTCTTTCATGCACATCGCCAAACCTTTCAGAATGCTTTTCTAATTTATCTCGCACTTTGGTATTTCTTCATTTCTTCGCCTACTCTAAACTTGAAAATATTTTTAGATTTTAAATGCAGCAAGCTTAAGTCTCAAAATATCCTTGTTTGTTTTTAGAAGATCTTATTTCCTCTTTTTGCGAAATGGTCACTGTTTTAAAAAACTCTTAGTTCCTGTCTTTTTCTTGCAAACACTTTTATTAACCAAGTTATTTATTTACATTGGGCGTTGAGTGGGAAACCATAGGTACTCTACGAGTCAGTTCCTCTCCTCAACTATAACTCTTACCACCACTTGTTTATTTACTCTCAGATTCTGATGAAGCTTTGCTTCTGATTTACTTTGGTGAGAGGAGGCAACATAGGAGTTCTTATTTCAATTGAATTTAGAATCAACAAATGGGTTAGTTTTTTTTTTTTAATTTTGAAAAGGAATGGGTTCCTTGAATTTTCGAAAACTTTGAGTCGGACCCACGCACCCCCAAATTTAGAGTCTCGTAAGGTCCTCATTGCGAAAAAGTGATTGATAAGATAAACATTAAAAAATTTACAAAAGAGGTTTGAGGAAAAGTTTTCTTGCCTAAAGATTACAAGAAATATTTACTAAGTTCATTTTGCTAGGGAAAGCATCATCGCTAGATATAAGTTAAATTACACTTAGCATAACTTTCGTCATGAAGGTTATCCTTGCGCGTAATAAAAGAAAACAAGTAAAGAATATATTAATGAAGTATGCGTCAAGAAAAGTTCCAAATAGAAATTTGATTAATATTTGCGAAAAGTTCCAAATAAAGAATAAGAGACATAATAGAAATTTTATTGATACTTGTGAAAATTTTCATACAAAAGAACGTAAAATAAAGAAGGCAAAAATACAAAGACTTCCAACACTAAACCCCCAAATTTAATTCAGTGGGCGAGGTTTAGGATTGCCAGGAGCAAGATTTTTAATATGAATAGAAGGAATTGGTGCAATAAATTCAAGTGCGATGATAGAATGGGGAACACGCTGTGCAAACACCATGAGTGTATATTCCATTTATGTCACAAATGGCCTATCATGTCGCTCTATAATGTGATGCAAATGATTGGACTGGGCCATCATCAAATTGGTCAAGTTGGTCAGGGCAGAGGAGTGTTGTGCGACCGTTGAGTTGAAGGTGGAGACTGTGGCTTTTAAGCCTTGCACATGAGTGTTAAGGCTAGCGATTTGATCTTTTATCGCCACATTCTCCAAAAGCACTTCTTTGAATGCCATGTTCATAGGCTCCGCGATGACAGTATATTATAAGATATATGGAAAAATATTCGATATCAGCAAAGTACATTACAAAGATCAACTTCTTTCTCCACAGGGGCTTCCTTTTTCAGTTTTTCTTCTTCCTCTAAAGGGGCTTCTTCTTCTGAACTCGTCTCACCTACGTCTTCCTCAACGGGGATGTCTTGGAAGAGTGCATCATAAACGGTCAAATGAAGCTTAGGGTCGACTATTTCTACCTTATCTACCGCCTTCTCTATGGAAACATCCCCTTCAGCCAAATTCACAATGAGGACATTCAAATCAATATGCTCAGGATCCAAGTTTATTATAGAAGGGTTGATGGGTGTATGGTTAGGTGACACAGATTATCGTTGCGAAGGAGAGCCTTGAGAGGTTGGGAATTTTGGAGAAGGAGGGTGGCTATGATAAGAGTGAGATGAAGAAGAGAAGTGAATATTCGAGGGGTCTATGGTAGGAAATGGATGAGGGAGGTAGATTTTGGAACAAACAGTCAGGTGACGGCTATGCTGACTGGCTAAAATAGGTGATTTAGGCGAGAAGAGGGAAGTTGGTGGAGACGGGTTAAAAATTTCTTTGCTTAGGAGCAGAGGAGGGCCTTCAACGTCTTCTTAAGCAAAAGGCGAGTTATGTTCATTCTGTAGAGAGGGAGAGGGTATTGAGTCATCTTGGCAAGGAGATTTAGTGGGGGAGTCATCATCAAGGATCATTTTAACAGTTTGTTTTCTTCGTTTCTTTTGCGATGGCTCCTTGATGGGTTGGTTTTCTTGGTTCAGATCAACCACTACCATTGCAGTTGTTGATTTTCTTTTAAACGATGAAGGAGGTGGAGAAATATCATCTTCTTCATCATTCTCATTTCTTGACGGTTGTGTCTTTAGGTGGCGTTCTTCCTCCTTGTTCTGATAAAGGGTCCTTATGCGATTCAAGTCTGCTAAATTAGATTTACCTCCTACCAAACCAGTCTGCAGTTATCTCGTGAGGGTAGGTAAATATTTAAGACACAACTTCTCCACCATCGACGGGAATGGGTTGGTGCCCTTGGGGTTCCTTATCCAGCTAAGAAGTGTCCCATTCATTATATACCCCAAGTTGAATGGTTGCTTTGCCATAATGCAGTACAACAACAACATGTATTTAATAGGGACTGTGCTATATGGCGCATTGGGAGGATCTTCTTCTTGATAAAGAACAACCAGATGTTAGCCTCAGTTGTAATTGGTGTAGAATAAGCTGAAGCCTTCCAATTGGCGCCGTCGCCTAAGTTGCCTATGGCCATGTGATTAGTCATATGATTTTATTTGTATCTCCTTTCATAGGGTCCTGTGATAAGCCTTCGGCTAGGCTATACGTCTCGATCATTAGGCAAATCATACAACTCGTTTATCTCTTCTACAGTGAAAGACACCTTCTCACCTTCCACGATCATGTATGATTAGTTTAGGTGAAACTTCGCCATGTAGAACATATCCACTATATCCAACTTGACTTTCGTCTCCTCTATGAAGAATTTCTCCAATTTCATTGTTTTAATGAGGCCATATAGAAAGTTTAATAGAGGATCGTTGAATGGGAGCAACCCCTTCTAAATTTTGATTAGTTTGTCTAACTTTTGGGCGCTCATTTTGTTCCCTCTTTGGATATCCTTAGGTCTAGATGTCCCCGCCTTTCTTTTGCTTTTGCTTTTCTTAGGAAATTCGATGTTGGTCAACCCTTTTTCTTCAGGCCTTGGCCTTGGTCCTAATGGACTCATTCCTTCTATTTCTCTACTAAACTCTTCCACCATAACATCCACGCGATCTACTTCTTGATGCTCAGCCACCTTACTTCTTGTGACCACACTCTCTACTTGCTCGCTTAAACTTGCAAGTGTTTCTTGTTTCTTCTTTTTGGTGGTTTGGATCTCTGCCAACTTTGTCTTCGCTTCCCTCAAAGATGCAACAATTTTCTTTTTCTCTTTGAAGGTTTACTGGAGAAACTCATCTTCCTCGCGAGTTTTTTCTTTCTTCCTTCTTTCTTTTCCTTCTTTCTTCCTTTTCTCTTCCATCATATGTGTCTTGTGTGTGCGTTCCTTATTTCTCCTTTCTTTATCCTCTTTTATTCTTTATTCTTTTTGCCAAGCCTACTCCTTGCGTTGGGCTCTATCTTCATCCTTCTTTTGCTTCTTTCTCTCCTCCCCTTTTCTTTTCTCATCTTCAACCTTCTTTCTTTCAACTGCCTAAGTTTTCTTCTTCTCTGTCGCTTGCAGCTCTTCTACAAACTTTAACACTTGATTAGAAAACTAACAAGGAACTTGTATACCTTCCTTCTTGCTTGCCTCTCTATGACCCACGAGCACCTTATTGGCCCCATGTTTCAAATGTTTATTTTTGGGTCGATTGTCATCAAGCCGCATCGTCTCCATATCTGGCTTCAAATCTAGTAATCCTTTATAAATGTTCTCTTCTCGTCTCATCCATTTGTTTGCATTAAGAATAGAATCAGTGGTGCTCTTTTTAGGTATTTGTGCTTGCTCTGAATAAAGTCTAATGAAGTGAGCTTGGGGTGACAATGTTTACGTTTGAGGCTTGAGAAAGATCTTCTTTTTAGAACCCTCAGGTCTGAATTTCTGGGAAGAAGATTCAGGTTTCTTGGACGCTTCGGGTCGTCTGGCTTGTGGTTGAATGTGAGATGCATCATTTTTCAGGGTAAACATGGAGGCATTGGAGGTTTCAAGATTTTCCTTGTGTTGATTAGCCATTGGGATATGAAAAGGATGAAGTTAACGATGAGTTTTAAGGTGAAAGAATGAGTTTTTCGACGAGGCTTGAGAGATTGAGAGAGAACATCGTCTTATACTGAAGAGCTCTAAAGGGTTTGTAAAAAGATTGAGAGGGTTTATCTTCCTTATTTATACGCGAAATGCAATCATTACACTGGTCATGTCAATAAATGCGTCTGATACAGAGTCGGTGCGTCTCTACGAAACCCTATATGACCGTTAAATGATGATGGCACTATGATTCTCTCATGTGATACACATTTCCCTAGGCTATTTAAGTTTTCAAATTTAAAAACTTTTCTGCCTCTTCTCGTATCACGTTATTTTTACGACACTCTCATCTCGCACAAAGGTTTCCTCGCGTAAGCACAAAATTCCATAAGCACAAAATTATCTTAATAAACTAAAGTATAAAGCAATAAAAGAAAGCAATAAAAGAAAGCAATAAAAGAAAGCAAGAAAGGAAAGCAAGAAAGAAAAACAATAAATTGCAAGAAAACAAATAAATAAAAATAACAAAGGGAAAAGAATGAAAGAAAATAAAGAAAAAAAAAGCACAAAATAATGCGTGTCGCACAATTAATATGGTCTTATGAGAAGATACAAAACACATACATGCTTTTCAAGGTAATGTTCATAAAGGCGTTTTACAATAAATTAGTACATAATTTGTCGCATTGTTTATCTTCAAGGTATGCCTTTAGTCTTTGCTCGTTTACTTTAAACGCATTAGTCTTGTCCAACGACGTAATCTCCACAGCACCATATAGGAAGATTTAATTGACCAAAAACGATCCAGACCATCGAGAATGCAGGTTACCCCAAAGTAGTCGTGATGCAAATTGAATAGCATCACTTTCTGTCCCACTTTGAATTCTTGAACACAGATGCTGTTGTCATACCTGGGCCTTCGTCTTTTCCTCATAAGTTTTGGCATTCTCATAAGCTTAAGAACGCCAGTGTTGAAGCTCATTTAGTTGTAGTAACTCGACCTCTCCGACAACAATGTGATCAAAGTTTAACTCTTTGCACGCCCACAACGCCTTATGTTCCAACTCTAGTGGTAAGTGGCATGCTTTTCTAAAGACTAACGAGTAAGGGGACATTCTAAGAGGTATCTTATACATGGTGCGATATGCTCATAACGCGAAATCCAGGTGATCCGCTTAGTCCTTAGGGGATGAATTTACCACTTTCTCCAAAATCTTCTTAATTTCTTTGTTCGACACTTCCGCCTGACCATTTGTTTGAGGATGGTAAGTGGTGGCTACTTTATGGGTTATATTGTACTTAAGGTCCCAAATCGCGTGAAGATGTTTCTCTTCAAGAACTTACTGACTGTTATCGCATTGTTCTTTGGGCATTAGATCGCTTCAACCCATTTTGAGACATAGTCCAGCACCAACAAGATGTAGATGTGGCCATTAGATTGAGGAAATGGTCTCATAAAATCTAGTGTTTATGATGAGTTGTTGGGGTATTTCATTGTGATGAGACATGTTTCCCATCCTCTGGCACCACTCACACTTGACCACAAAGTTATTCGCATCTCGAAAAAAAAATAGGCTAGAAATACCCACTCTTCAAGACTTTTACAACTGTCTTTTGTCCACCAAAGTGTCTTTCATAGGGTGCTTCATGATACTTGGCGAGTATCTCAGTTGTTTCATATTCAAGGACACATCGCCTTAATATCTGATATGGCCCCAATTTGTAAAGGAAAGACTCATCCTATCTATGAAAGTGGCATTCATGAAACTTCTTTCTTTGCTGGTTGTTGAAGTCTTGCGACCATGTCTTACATACCAGATAATTGACTATGTTTGCATACTAGGGCTCCTTTACTTCAATGCAAAAGAGTTGTTCATTAGGAAATCCATCTTCAATATCTTTCTTCTCGCGTTGAAACTTTTTATTTTGAAGATGCGACAAGCGATCTACCTCTTGGTTCTTGGTGCCTTGTGGTCTACAATCTCCAATTAAAATTAGTGGAGCAATAAAATCCATCTTATTAACTACAATTTGGCATCCTTCTTCGCCATGAGATATATGATCATAAAATGATTATAATGCATTGTAACTTTGGAGCCTATAGTGTAGCTCCTAAACTTTTTTTATTTCAAATTCTACTGCGAGTAGCTTCTTCTCAATGGTAGTGTAATTCTCTTAAGCTTCATTAATGGTTTTGCTAGCGTAGTAGATAGGATGGATCACTTTGTCCTTCTTTTAACCCAGCACAGTCCCTACCGCCACATCACTCGCATCACATATAAGTTTAAATGGTTATGACCAATTTGGCATGATGAGGATAGGCGCGGAGGTTAACATGTCTTTTCTAGTCTATAACGCATAGTTGCATTTCTCATCAAAGTCATAAGGTTTATTGGTGCATAGAAGGTTACTGAGAGGTTTGGCAATCTAGGAACATCCTCGAATGAATCTTCTATAAAATCCCGCACGACCCAGAAAGCTCCTTAAAGGCTTGACATTTGAAAGCGGTGGTAATTTACTTACCACATCAATCTTCGTGAGGTCCACTTCGAATCCTACGTTGGAGATCTTGTGCCCAAGCACAATTCTCTCTGTAACCATGAAGAGACACTTCTCTCAGTTCAAAATGAGTCGTGTCTCTTCACACTTTTCTAAAACTTTTTCTAAGCTATTTACACATTCCTTGAAAGAATCCCTAAATACTGAAAAGTCGCCCATGAATATATCAATTGATCTCTCCAATAAGCTCGAGAAGATAGTCATCATGCACCTTTGAAATGTCCCTGATGCATTGCATAAACCAAAAGGCATTCGACGAAATGCAAATGAACCATAGGGGCATGTAAACGTTGTCTTATGCTAATCACCGTGTGTAATTGTGATCTAGTTGTAACCAAAATAACCATCTAGAAAGCAATACTCTTTTACCACAAGCTTGCCCAACATTTGGTCATTAAAAGGTAGGGGAAGTGGTCCTTTTTCGTTGCCGCATTCAGCTTGCGATAGTCCATATAAATCCTCCACCCTATGACTGTTCATGTTAGAATTAACTCATTTCACTCGTTCTTAACAACAGTTATCCCGTCTTTCTTAGGGACACATTAGACTGGGCTAACCCATCCACTATCTACCATTGGATAAATAACTCTCGCGTTAAGCCATTTGATGATTTCCTTTTTAACAACTTCTTTCATTGCGGGGTTCGATCGCCTTTGGAATTGAAATGGTACTCGTTTGACCCTTTTCTAACCTGATTTCACTACTAGAAAAGGACCCTTTCTTGACGGTTGGTTTTTTCTTTTCTTGACGGTTTTTGATAAAACCGTCAAGAAAGGAGTGGTTTAATAGGAAAACCGTCAAGAATTTTGATGAAAAGGCGGAGGGGAGGCAATTTTCCGAATTCTTGACGGTTTTAAACCGTCAAGCAATATGAACGTTTTTCTTGACTGTTATAAACTGTCAAGGATTATCTTCTAAATTCTTGACGTTTTTAAAACGTCAAGATTTATTATAAAATCGACATTCTTGACGTTTTTCAAATGTAAAATAATATGTAATTATACTTGACGTTTTAAAAACGTCAAGAAATATCAATTACATTCTTGACGTTTTATAAACGTCAAGAAATATCGATTAAATTCTTGATGTTTTAAAACGTCAAGAATTTTAATGAAAAGGCGGAGACTGAGAAATTTTAAAATTTCTTGACATTTTTAAAACGTCAAGTAAGAGAATTTTTCTTGACGTTTTAGAAACGTCAAGAATTACTAAATTAATTGAAAAAATAATAAAAAAACAATATAAAAAATAGGAGGAAAAAAGGGGGAAAAATGAAAATACTAAAAGCGCGAAATTCTTTTTTCTTTTTCACATTACGCTTTCCTCTATTTCAATTAAAATTTTGCCACTTTTAATTTTACTTTCTCAAATTTCCTCTTTTCCCCCAAATTTTGTAAAAAAGCCCTAACTTTCCCCCCTCCATATTTCTCTTCACGATCGAAAACTTCACATCTCTTTCATTCCAAGATTTGGTGTGCTTACGCTCGCAAGCCCCCTTCATCACAAGCCGCCGTTGAAGACGTTGCGTTTGTCCACCGCTGAAGATTTGGTGTGTTCGTAGGTTGTCGTTCAGAATAGGTTCGTCCGCCGCCGCAACAGGTTTGTCCGCCGTCGTTCACAAGTTCGTCCGAAGTCGCTGCCTCTTTTTTGCATTTTTCTATTTCCTCTAAGGGTGGTTGTATGATGTATCCTTCGAACTTTTTATTCTCCAAACTTTTTATTTCCTCTAAGGGTGGTTGTATGATATATAAACTCAAAATGTTCCCCTAAATTGACGATTCCCAAATTGAAGATTTGAAGCAATTGTGTGTTGTGATTGAAATTTCATGCTAGGAAGGCTCTGTGTGCTTTGAAAGGATTGGTGAAATTACAAGCAATGGTGAGAGGTCATTTGGTGAGACAAAGAGCCACTTTCCATCACTTTCTTCTTCTCTCTTCATTTCTCTTCCAGTTTTGGAATCCATTTCTCTAATTTTGTTCCATTTTCTTCAGATCAAAGCCCTAGCGATTTTTCTGTCTCTTGTTCGGTGCGATGGGTCAGATTCAGTACTTTCTCAGAGCCCTCGCATTAAACAAAATCACTTTATTTTTTTTTCTTTTCAAAAAACGTTTTAACTTTTTTCCTGGAAAATGATCCTGATGAGTGTATTGTGTCATGAGCAGCAATGGGAAGGTCTCTGTTTCTTTTAAGTATTAATGAGATGTAGTTATGGGTTTTCTCAAAATCATCCAAGATTTTTAACGTCATTTTCTCTCTTTGTGTTTTCTTGGGAAAATACAGCTATCGTACCACTGTTGTTAATTGTATTGTTTAGTCGGTGAAGGAAAAAAGTGAAACGAATCTCATCCTTTCTTCTTCTTTTTGTTTCCTATTTTAGACCACCTTCTCTACTTTTCAAAAATATGTTGATAGAGATTTTGAAGTCTTGCCCAGGATTTCACGTTAAGAAATTTTGTACACAGATTTCCATTTTTGTAATATACTTTTGTTGCTTTTTCATCTAATAAGTTTTGGTGTTGATTTACCTACTTACTAACATTTAAAAACAGAATCTTTTTTTTTCTTTTTAAACTTTTGCTACGTATTTAATTCTTAACATGTAGCGTTGAGACTTTTACTTTCAATACAATTCTAAACAGATCGCGTTGGTATCCAAAATATGGGAACAACTTTTAATAGGAGATCCGAAGCAGATCGCGTTGGTACCCAAGTGCCAATAAAACTTATGCATTTGGAAGGATTGTACGCGTTGTTTGTTTCAAAGTTTGTAAGTTCTTTGGATGCTAGTATTTCTTGTTAATTAATTTTCTCTTTTAGTTGGATTTCAAGGTGCATTTGATTGGAATTGTTTAGTTCATATGATGTTGTATTAATTTTGATCGTAGTATTGTAAGAAACAATCTATTTAGTTCACATTCTGCACTATGTTTGCATTTTTTTTAATGGTTACTGTTTGCATTTTTTTTAATGGTTTCTGTTTAATGGTTATGTGTAACCCCCCAAAATTTAGGAATTTAATATTATTATTTTAAGTACGATTTTGAGATTTTGGGTGTTATTTAAATGTTGAAGATTTTATCTTATGGAGATTCGTTTTTAGGTTGCTTTCATATATTTATGTTGCTTGAGTATGGTCTTTGTGTTAGCTTTAGTCTGTATTTTCTCTTATTTTCTTTTACTCTTAGTATAATACTCTTGTATTTTGTATTTTGAGCTTTATATCGCATGAGCTTACTGGGTTTTGTTTTTCTGTTCTACTTTTCTAGTTTTTAAGTGATCGATCTGTTCTGCTAAGTGTAATTTTAATTCCAATTCCCAATTTTCTTGGATCTTTTATTTTGTTAACGATTGTTGCTTTGTTTATTTAGGGTTATTTTATAAACTTGGAGTTTCTAATGCAGATTAAATGGATATGTCTAATAGCATTTTAAGTGATTATACTACTTTAACTTCTATTATTCTTTTGCCTCTGCCATTGATTGTTAGTATATTTTGCTGTAATCTTTATTATTTCCTAAGTTAAGCTTGGTGTAGGAGGGTTCAGTATGGGAGCAGCTACAACGCTTTACTTCTTTGTGCTTCTTTTCTGTTTACATGAAAATCTAAAGAAGCATTAATATATTCACTGCCTATGCATTTCTTTTGCATCTGGTTATGCGATTCTATTTTGGTATTCGATTGAGTTGAAGAATTGTGAATGATCTAGTTGATTTTATTCTTTAGATAGTTTAGTTTTGATCTAATATTGGTTGGTTGAATTCAAATAGAAAGTGTAATTAAAAAACACTATACGTGTTGCATAGAACACTATACATGTAATTCAAATAGATAGTTATTGTGGTCTGCTAGTATGCTATTAGAAAGGTGTGCCACTTGTTTTTCTTTCTATTTCCTAATGCAACTAGCCAATCTTGTTATCAATATGTGATACCAATTCTTTAAAGTGTTTTCTCAAAGGGGGCTTGATTGTAAGTGTGTGGAGCAATATAGGTTGTTTTGAGATTCAATACTTCTCTTCATTCGTTTCAGGGGTTAAAGTGTTACTCACACACTTTTTGAAAACTTTTGGTTGGTTGAGAATCAAAGTGAGTATAGAATCTTCTTGGAATTGTTACGAGACTCGAAGTGACATTTAAACATTTTTTTTTTGCTGTTTCAAGTGTTAAAGTGTTGCTTTGAAACTTTTTACGTTTGTTTTAAGAGCTTTATATTGATACTGTCATCACTGCTTTATATTCTAAGTGGTTTGATCATGCTGTGGTTGCTTAATGTGTTGATACTTTAAATAGCTAGGTTGTTGGATGGATTTGGGATAGGTCTAGCTTGTTGTCACTCTTGTTCATATTTTATTCTTTATTTAATTTCAGTTCTGATTTTCTATGGTCTTTTAGTTGTGCGACTTCTAATAGTGACGATGAGATTGATGCAATCAATGATAGATTTTGCTATAATTATCTTAATCTTTAGCGTTTTAATTTGTCTTCGTTTTTACTCTGGTCATGTGATTTTAGTTTGGTATTCGATTGAGTTAAAGAATTGGGATTGATCTAGTTTATTTTGTTCTTTAGATAGTTTACTTTTGATCCAATATTGTGGGTATAATAATTTTTATGAATACTAATTCATTTATTTTGCATGTCTACAGATTGATACAAGAAAACCATACTCACAGGCGGAGTTAGATGAGGTGCGGGTTGAGTTGGTTGAGTTTTTGGGTTCGTACATATGATTTAGGATTTATTTGTCATCTCTGAAATAGGAAACTTTATTTTTTGTGGTTGATTTTTTGAAATGTTTATATGGAGGGGGAGAGGGAGAGGTGGGGATTGATTGATATACTTTTGGGACTTTGTTGAGGTTTAGAGTTTAGGTGAGTTGTTGATAGGTGAACTGTTCATATGTATTGGTTTTGTAAATGATATATGAATATGATGCAAAGTTTTGGAAATGATATGAATGAATGATGTTTAGTTGTCATTTGATGTATATTTGTCGTTTATATGTAGTTGAATTCTTGGACCAATGAGAGTATAATACAGGAACAATAATATAAATAAATTACAATTAAAAAAATGAAAAATTCTTGACGGTTCGCAAATGTCATGAACAACGAGATTCTTGACGGTTCTAAAATGTCATTAAAAATCACTCTTGACGGTTTCTAAATGTCATGAAAAAGAATACTCTTGACAGGTACAAAATGTCATAAACGACGACTTTCTTGACGGTTATAAAATGTCATGAAAAATGCACTCTTGACGGTTTTAAAATGTCATGAATATTCGCATTCTTGACGGTTTTTGTCATTCATAGTCACATTCTTGACGGTTCTAAACTGTCATTAAAACCTATGCTTGACGGTTCTAAACTGTCATGAACAATGGAATACTTGACGGTTCTAAACTGTCAACGTTAACAATTCTTGACGTTTTTTACAACTGTCATGAAAAATGCCTTTCTTGACACTGGATTCAACGATGGTTTTAAAACCGTCAAGAATAATCACTCTTGACAGTTTAAAACCGTCAAGAAATCCTGTTTTTGTAGTAGTGTTTTGTGCATACAATAGGATGGACTTATGACTTATGCCTTGGATGTTCACTAGGGTCCACACTATCACCTTCTTATGGCATTTCAACATATTCAATAACGGTTTCTCGTCTGCAACATTTAAGTGGGCAGAGATGATGACGGAAAGAGTGTCATTCTCCTCTAAATATGTTTACTTTAGGTGGTTGAGGAAAAGGCTTGAGCTCTAATTCTGGTGGTTCTTCAATTGATGACTTTGTCTTGCCTTTGGTTTATAGATCCAAAGGTTCAAACTTCTTTTCGCCACGTATGGCGTTCACTTCTTCTAGTACATAATCTGATTCATCTTCCTCATGGAATTCTTCAGTGCTAAACAACTCATAATAGGCTTCTTCCTCGAATAGTCCCATCCGAGGGACTTCATCACACTGCAGTTCTCAACATCAACGGAAAACTTCATTACGTTGACAATGTTGAACTTCATCTCTTCATCATTAAAATGCATTGTCAATTGTCCCTGGTGGATTTCTATGAGGGCGCGACCAGATGACAGAAATGACCGCCCCAAAATGATAGAAACGTCTCGATCAGCTTCATAATCCAGAATAACAAAGTTTACGGAGAATAAAACTTGCTCACCTTCACCAAAACATCTTTAATCTTGTCTTCTTGCTTGGCAATGGATCTTTCAGCAAATTGGAGTCGCATATGAGTTGGTTGTACCTCTCATATCCCTAATTTCTTGAGGATAGAAAAAGGCATCAAATTGATGCTCGCCTCAAGGTCACATAGAGCATGACCCAAATACATTTCACCTATTAAGCAGGGAACCGTGAAGCTTCTAAGATCTATCATCTTCTCTAGCTCCCCATTCTTGAAGACGTTGCTTGTCACTTCCATTAGAGCTACAGTCTCAAAATCATTAATCTTCTTCTTCTTTGCTACGATGACTTTTAGGAACTTGATGTAGGAGGGAATTTTCTTTAACGCATCAACAAATGGAATGTTGATGTGTAACTGCTTTAGAACATCTAAAAACTTGAAAATTTGTTGATCGTCGCGCTTCTTCTTTAGGCAACCAGGAAATGAAGGAGGCAACAAAGGATTAGAGCTCGATGCTTGGTTAGACGCTTCTCTATTTTGCTCTTCTCATCTTGCATTCTCCACTTCCTTGTTTGGTACATTTTTATTTTGCAAAGAAGAATCATTATTAGTGAAATAAAAGTTTAAAGGATTAGAATCATTACTTAAGCTGTCAATCTCGACAGTAGACACAGAAGTAGAATTTCTACGTTCAGATTCTGGTTCGCAGATAGTCAAGTTCCATCTGCTTCTGAGTGTTATCACTGGTGAGTTACCCCAATTGCAACTCCAATTTCTTTATAGACGAGGCCTGACTCTATAGAAGGACATCATTCCTCATATATATTCACGAAAGAGGGCCTTCATTGATGATGAAGAAGAAGACGTAGAATGGTTAGGATTGTTGTACTGGTGGGGAGTTTGGGCTGGCTGCTTTTCATTGTATTGCTTTTGGCAATAGCCAGATACTTCACCTTTGTAATTTACTTAGCCACCTTACCACAGTTGAAAATTCTGCTCTTAACCTCCGCAATTGAAATCTGGATGGTCACTCTATCCCGCACTTTACATATTTGAGTAAGGGTCATTCTTGACGTAGGCAATAGTCTCAATATTCAATGGTTATGCATTAGGGTCATGGGGACCTCCGCACCTCCGCATCCCATTTTAGGCACCTGTTGCACCGTCTAAATGGAGCTTCCAGCGACATTGACATGCGAGAATGTCATAAATTGAAGAAGCTTGTTCATCTCGATCACTTGACCTTGTAATGTCACTATTGAGTTCTTATCCATTCCATCTTCTAACCTTCCTCTATCTCCTTTGTTTCCTCGATTGTCATTCTTTGATCTAAAACCATCGTGTCTCCATTCCTAACTGTTGCTGGTCATAGTTTCCAGCATATTTTTAATCTGGTTATAGGATGATCTCAACATCTAACCTTTAAACACAGCCTCAACAGACTGTTGTGTATCCCTATTTAGCCCAAAATAAAATTGCTCCATCAAAACGCATCCAATGATGCTATAGTGAGGGCGTTTTTTGATCATCCTCTTAAATCTCCTCCACTTGTCGATCAAATTCTCACTATCAACTTGCTCGAAGGTTATCAGGTCTTGCCTTCTTCTTGCTTCGTCAATGGGCGAGAAGGACTTCATGAATTTGTCAATCAAGTTATCCCAAATTGTAGCTTCCCCTTCACCCAAGGAGTTTGCCCATTGTTTTACTTCCTCGCGTAGTGTTAGCGGGAATAACGCTAAACACAACACATCTCATGAAATTCCCAGCATGTTGAATGAACCGTAGATAGAATAAAAATTTCTAATATGCTCATAGGGATCTTCGCATTGTTGTCCCTCGAAATGTCAAGCATTATTGATCATTTAGAGCATTACTGGTTTGATCTCAAACCTTGCGTTTTCGCTAAACATGAGATACGCAATACTCGAATTTATGTCATAAAAATTCGGTGATACATATGATCTAATGGGGCGGTCTAAATCATGGGCTAAATATGCAAGTTTTTGCTCTGCGACATTTTGATTAGTGAGGTTATTATTGTTATTTTGATTCTCCATATTTGCTCGATTTTGCCTCTGCCTCTGTTGTTCGCCTTCACTCATAAAATTGCTCATGGACATTTTGGCTAAAGGACGTGATTCAACTGAAACTGAACTTTTGCACAATTTAGCACGCAATTAAGCTAAATAGGAAAACTTAAAAATTCCACGACAATGACACCAAAAACTTGGTTTTGGTTTCGTTTCTTTTATGCGCGACATTTTTACGAGTATAATATTGGTAGATTTAACATAAGGGACTCTAAATGAGCGACTATTAGGCGACTAAATAGGGTGATGCAATAAAATGTGCATTCCTATTCATGCGTTGCTAAACTGAGAAACATAAACGTTATCGAGCAAGTTTTCCTCTCCATCGCCCAAGTATAAACGAAGAGAGGTTTCCCGATAAGTCCACGGTCGTAAGGTCTAATTTCTCATACTCTTTAACTCTGATTTCTTGCCTATTAATGAAGGAGAAGATAGAGGGAATGATTATTTCTCTCTTTTATTCTAAGCTCTCACCTAAAACTCAAGAGAAGGGAGAAGATGAATGATGTAAAAACTTGCTCTACGGCCAAATGTGCACACATTTTTTAGAAGTGAGAGGCTCTATTTAAAGGTGAAAGTTGATGTTAACAGGATGCCCTGCACCATTGAGACCTCTGAAAAGCTGCAACGACGCTACGCAGACATCCTTTATCTCTTTTTCAAATTTCTAGTTGACAATTTGTATTAGCTACTGCCTTAGACGCCTAGCTTGTACTTCTTTTTGCAAGGTTGAATGAGTCTTCTCGTATAAGTATTATATCACCAAGCTTCACTCCATTTTGCATAAAATCCTATGCTAAGAGCACCAAAACATAGTAAGAAGAAGGTTATTTTGTACCAAGCATTTCGCAGAATAATCAAATCGCCTACTTTTTCATCTGTATTCTTCTATTATTAAGCGATAAGACTTCATTATTTTACTTAACAGGCTATAATAACTTATACAAGTTATCATAGGCTTAACGTATATGTTGGGTAATTTACAAAGTACCTACATGCTGCCCTTGGCGACCTCTATGTACTCTGGAGGTACATTAGCCCACTTTAGGGCATTGATTGGAAATGTGTTTCACGTTAACACATCAATGGCACAACTGAACCAAATGGCATATGACAAGATAAGCTTGTCCCTTCCTAGGGGGATCGATATGGGGATCTTCTCGTTTTGCTGTACATACCGCTCGAACTCTAAGTTCCAAGAGTATTGACGTCTCCTCAGAGTGGGAGTGGAAATTGGTTGAGGGGCATCTACGAAAAAAGAACACTATCAAAAACAAAAACTTAATTATCGATTCAGGTGTTTATGTAATGAGACTAACCTAAAGTGTCGCCCACCAAAGATGATCCTACCGTGTTATTGTACAGGTCATCCAACTCCAAGTACATATCTACCTCATGAAAACCGTTGGCAGATAACATAATTCTTGTAGACATAAAAACCTACCAACATTATACAAATGTGAGTATCTTTAACTAAATGTATAAAAGAATGACTAATGTGTATACATGAAGAGGACATTATTATTCATCGTCACCCGAGACGCTTTGAAGTGATGATAATTGTTCATCATCATCGTGAAGTCGTTGACGACATGGCACACATCCAGTGTTTCAACCACTGTAGGATCAACTTCAGCCCTACATAGAGTGTAATGCTCAACGTGTTCATCCACACGATGTCCAACAACGATTTTCGATACATTAAGTTGCTCATTTGCAATATCTTCAACCTCTAGCACGTCCTATATACGTTTATTTTTACCACTTGAACAATTTTTCAATTGGTAACACTTGATGTGCTTGGGTCGGTCGAACCACCGATTCTTCAGCGAATAAAAAATGAAATATGTTTATTGATTTGAAGCCTAGTTCCACGTGTGTCTTATGGTTTTGTTGTTGTCTGTGTCGAACCTCGCCACTTGAATGGCCAAGCATATCATCCAAGTGGATATTGAACATGCAACACTTCATATAAAACACCGTAAAAATTGTTGTCGGCACTTCTACCTCCAATACCTTCATCGACTACCATGACTCCACTATTCTTTGTAGTGCGTAGGGAGTCACGCTCATCCATTGTAAGAACGAACCTCAAGTGTAGGTCCCATCATGAGTGAGACGATACCTTGTGAAATGTTTTTTCTCTCATACATTTCTACAATCTGTAATTCATGTAAATGAATATATATAAAGTAGGAAATAAACATATACCAATTCTCGAATTCATTTACTCTATATACCTGAACTCTGAACCAATCAAGAAATCCTCATTGATGTCTTTTAAACATGTTAGAAATGTTTTGACGCTGACGACGTATCAACCTCAAGTGTTTCCTAAAGTACGATAACAAAGACTTAAGATAGCGAATGAAGTATATATTCAAGTAAGAAATGTGTACTTTCGATAATTCGCTATTTCATCTATATTGTTAAGGATGTACCAATGAAAGAGGCGTTTCTCTTCCTGTGTTATACTTCGTACACTTGACACTTCTAATGGTCGTACTTTCTGAATGATAAATTCGAACTCACCAATCACCTCATCCTCTAGAATGCTATCATCATTTCATTCATCTCTTGTGAATCAAGTCTCAATCCCACTTAGATACCTCGAACAAAATGTCCCTAATTCGTTTATCAGATATCTCTCTACAATAAACCCCTCAGAACGTGCTTTGTTATGAACATACTATTTTAGCGTGCATAGACTTCTTTCAATGCGATAGATCCAACTGCAAGAAACCAAACCAGCAACCTTGGGTTTCGTATGGTAGGTGAACGCCAAGGTGTACCATTACGTTGAAAAAGGCAGGTGGAAATATTCTTTCTAGTTTGCAAAGTATGATTATGATATCTGCCTGCAATCGGTCCAAATCATTTACTCTTTTCGTTTTTGCGTACAAGTCACAGAAAAACTACACAATTCAATTACAGCTGTGTACACATTTTTTGGAATGTATGCTTAAACACCAATATGTAGAAGTTGATGTAGCAAAATATGGCAGTCATGCATTTTAAAACCTTATATTTTCCCGTCACATTCATTCACACATCGTAAGGTATTTGAAATGAATTTATCGGAAAACTTAACTGATTTCAGGAACTTGCAAAACTCCACTCCCTTGCTGCTAGTTAACGTGTAACTCGCATGTGGCTTCACCAATCTATTATTGACTTCTATTAGGTGTAAATGCTTTCTTATCTTCTATCACCATTCTTGGTAACCTTGATTTTTCCTTTGATATTAAACCATGTACCGACCAAGTTGTCACAAACATTCTTCTCAATATGCATTACATCAAGTTTGTGACATAATAGTAATCTCGACCAACAAGGAAGTTTGGAAAAAAAATACTTCTCTTCGTCCAATTAAGAGCTCTCTTTCTTTTCTTATCTTTTAATTCAAGATGTTTACTCATAACTGGAAACTCAAGCTGATCTAGTTGTTCCAATATTTCATGCCCATTCATTACAACCTGAGGAGGCCTACGTTTTACCTTTCAATCGTGTAGCCTACTTCTACGCCAACCATGGTTCTTTGGAAGATTGCATCGATGTTCCATGATAGATATTTTCCCTCGTATCCCGAACAATGATCTATCTCTCATGCATATAGGAAATACCTGATACCCCTTCGTACTCTACTTGGATAGGTCACCATATGCCGAGAAGTCATTAATTCTCCACAACATGGCTACATACGACTGAAAGAACTGACCTGTAAGAGAATGTACGTATGCACAGTAAAAGTCCATAACTCTTTTAGTTCCTAAATCAATTGTTGGAGGTACACATTAATTTGCTTACCAAAAGATCATGGACTAAGAATGAGCAATGATATGAAGAAGTTTGACTCTTTCATGCATTTTCAAGGTGGCAAATTGTAAAGAATTAACACCACAAGCCACATACTGTACACTGTACTCATATGACCAAACGAATTAAATCCATTTGAAGCTAACTCAAAACAAATGTTTCGTGAATTTAAAGCAAAATTAGGAAATTCACAAGCAAAATGCTTCCATCCCTCTACATCAGAAAAATGTTTAAACACATCCTCTGTTCTACTCATCTATCCTTATGCCATTTCATGTCATATGATCCTTCTTGCGATACAAATAAGTGTTGTAATTTAGGTACCAATGGAAAGTGGCGTAACACCTTCTACGAAATTTTTTCTCTCTATTATGACTAACCTTGTACCGAGACTCACCACAAGTTGGACAATGTTGAAAATCCCCAAACTCTTTCAGTACAATACACAATCATACTTACAAGAATGAATAGTCTCGTATCCCAAACCCAAGTCACACAATTTTTGTTTGGCTTCGTATAATGAACTAGGGATATTGATACAATACATTAGAAATGCATGTTTTAACATCTCCAATAATATGTCGAAGGACTTGTTACTTCAACCATTGAGAACCTTTACATGCATGATCTTAACCAAAAAATTCAGGGAGGAAAATTCAAAACAACCAGGGTATAGCTTAGTACATGCTTCATTCAATAAGTTCTGAAATATGTTTATTGTCTCCTGTTCTATATCTACCCCACTATTCAACGACATGTCATTCAACAAACCTTTCTCCGTTTCTTCTACGTGTTCAGTTAGAGCTTGTAAATCATGAAGCATACCCAACATTTCATTTTTTTTAGGAAAAGGGTTACTACTAGTTCCTTCATCAAATGGCTTACTACTGCTAGTTCCTTCATCAAATTTTTGTATACCCTTATGCAAGTTCACGGGCTCTCCATGATACACCTAGTCTATATAGAGGGGGATATTCCAATGGTTAATAGATGTTGTTCCGCACCCTCTAAATGAGTCCCAATTTAAGTTCATACACCTCATGTATGGACACCATGTTAATTCGTAATTATCGACGTGATACGCAGCTGTTAAAATTGGGACACTCTCTCTCTCTACTCAACCGATAACTTATTTCTAAGTTTCATCCAACCCTTGTCCATCATTAAAAGCCCTAAAACATAAAAAGGTTTGATTAGTCTTATATTTCTCCTCTTAAATGCTCCAACTTACACAAACTTACTCTATAAATACGATATGCCCAATCTTCCAACTTTCACTAAAGTTAAGTTTAAAACAACCTAACACTTCCAACATACTTCATTAAAAGCTACCTAAGAACCCCCAAAACTACTAATAAATTAGAAACTAATTTAGACATAAAAAGTCCACCATAAGTGCAAGATATAGCCATTAAACAAATCAATCACAAATTACTTCAACCTTTTTACAAGTTATCTATTTCCAACAAACAAAACAATAAAGAACATGCAAACAATTTCAAATTCAAATTTAATATCAAATTCAAATTCAAATTCAAATTAAATTAAATCTCAAATTCAATCTCAAATTCAAATTAAATCACAATCTAAAATTCAATAAACACCCCCCCCCATTCAATATAACCCCCACAAATCTCAACTCATTCAAATTATTTATAAATCTCAAATTTCAATCTCAACGTCAATCTTAAATCCTAAAAATAATTCAAATTCAATTCTAAAATCTAAAAATAATACAAAATCTCAATCTAAATTCTAAAATTATTTGAAAATCTAAATTCTAAAACAAATCTTAAAACTAATTACCTAAACTAAAACTAAGACAAAAACAATAAAGAACATGCAAACAATTTCAATAAACTTTATCAATACATACATTTTTTTGTTATTTATTATTTTAAAAAAAAAAAAACAAAAAAATCCTTGATATGGTGCAGTGACGGATAAATAGGACGAGGAAGGATGGTGGGCGGCAGATAACTTTGGTGACGACGATGATGGACAACTGACATTGGACGACTGACGTCGGATGATAGACAGTAATCTCTCTCTCTCGGCCTCTTCCTCTTTTTCTTTGCGTTTACGTTCTATATTCTGTGTAACCAGAACTGAAATATATAAGACATTTTTTTGACGCACCTCGAAAGCGTCGAGAAACCCCACTTGCCCTGTTTCCATAAAGTGAAATGTCAAAGATAGTTTCAACCAATCCTGACGTTTCACTAATGGTGTCAGTATTGGTTTACACTTTTTATATACTCACTCTTTTCTACGTTTAATATTTTAGGCAATGAAGAGGATCTGGAAAGCTGAAGAGCGACAGGAAGGATCCATGACATGCTATATAGGGACCTTGTTTTGCTTCTACATTTTCTCCATCAATATTCAATATTTTTATTTTTAGACATTTTTTAAAGTTTTGTCTCATTTAATTATTTGTGTTTTCTTGAAAAAGTGTTAGAATCCGTAGGTCCTGTTTTCACAGCATTTTATTGATTTTGCAAATCTTATGTCTTTCGAACATTTATTGATATTAATCTTCTAAGAATTTTAACTTTCCTCTTTTTCAAGAAAATGTCTTTTACCATTTGTCTTATGACTAATGACCTTACTTAATTTAAAAAAATTTGGACCGCGTTAAATATTGGGTTCCACAACCCGGTTTTATGTCCAGAGATTAATGGGTCAACACTAGTGGTGGTTCCCCATTCGAGTTCCTGAGGAGATTACAAGGAACGGGAAGCTACGAAGGTATGTTTTCCTTTAACTCTAATTAGGCATTTCATGCATGTTACTAAATAGTATAGTTACAATTAGGGTAAAATAGATCTTCCTTTCCCACTGTGCATGTCTCGTGTTCATTCATCAATATATTTTAACAACTTTTCTTTAACCATTACTTTTTTTATTGGCCTGACAGCAATAAGCCCAGCACTCCGAGTTGCACAATATGTACTTTGAAAGAGAGAAAACATTTTGAAATCTTAAGTCAAAAGACTTAATGAGTGTTAGTTTTATAAAACATGTTATCGCAAACAGTTAAATATAAACCTTTGGCTTTAGAAACAATTAAGCAGTAAGAAATCAATTTATCAATATGGTAACTGTAAACATTGAACTTTTGAACTTTTGATAACACTTTATGGATATTTTGTAAATCATGGATCCATAGCCTCAGGAAACCTCTTCCTCGTAAGATGGAACATAAGGAATCAACTTTCACATGTATACTCCACCTTTAAGGCATAACTAAGTATACCCTTCCCGATGGCCAAGAAGGCTCGTCAACCTTAACACTAATATTGGATTTAACCACATATGCTCAATAGGTCTCATGGAATATTCGAACAAGGATAAAACATATTTAAAAACATAAAACATTTTTTCACTTTCAAATCATATGATCATAGTATTCTATTGAACATAGCTTAAACTTTGGAAATAGACTTAAAACCATGTTTTGCATAAATCATAAATTTAGCTTACAAATTCTTAAATATTTATACTTTGAAATTCTCAATGGAAATCAATAGGATCAATATACTTTTGAGTAAATGCTTTAATCATTAACTTATAATCATGCTTTAGGAACCAATTTAGAAAACTATATTGCCACTTACAATACTTGATTCAAACCCCTCTTGCTTAGTTAGAATTTCCTTCATCTTCTACTTGACCTAAAAATCCTATATTTGAGTCTTAACTTTCCTATGCCATGAAAAGAATCCAAAAATTGATCAAAACTGCTAAAATAGCAAACAACCCAAAAATGACAAAAACAATTCACATTTAGGCATGCTAGCATGCAGTGGCACAATGATAGAGATTTGACGTGCGTGCATTATGGCCGCACAACCTATGGCTATGCGTGCTCTCCTTCTCATGCGAGGTACCTCTCGTACTAACCTCCGTGTGCATGGCTATGTGTGCAGACTGAGCACGTCCTTGCTGCTCAGCTCTGCCATGGTCGTGTCGCATGTCTCAAAACAATCAAAATAACCACTATACCTGCCTTGCACACGCTTGTGCAGTCATTTCATTCAATGATGCTCGACCATTTAAAGCTTGCCTAGAAACTTTCAATGCTTATAACTTTTGCTCTAGACCTCAAATTGCAAGAATTCCTTCTGTAAACTTCCTTAAAATCATTTTTTCTTTATTACCTAAAAATTTCAATTCATTATTCAAAGTATTGAATGTTGTAGCCTTCTGGGAGTGAAGACTAACAAAAATGTCTCAAAAAATGACCCTCTCGCCTTTCTTCAAGTCAAACCTAGGTTTGCTTGCTTTCTTTTCGTGTAATAGCCCTCTTTGAGTCAAAATGCACGATTGATTTGCTTTCTCTCAATATTCAAAGTGACCTTTTTGTAGAGAGCTCTGCATGTAAACTTGTCGACACCTCAAGCTAACCAAATCCACCTCTTTCTTGCTGCAAAATGGATGTTACATGCTAAGGACATCTAGAAAGCACTCAACCAACTTTTGTAGGTTGCCTAGCTCTTCACCATTTCACGAAATGGATGTTCCACACTCAATCTATCCTTTTCCCGTTCATGATAACCTCTTTTGACATGGTTGCAAGTGTAACGATCCAACTTTTCAGTCTAAGCTGGGGTCATTTATTACTGCTAAGACATGCCATCCAACATAAAAACTCAATAAAGGCTATGTTCAGAATTCATTAAAACTTCAAGATGTAATAAAATCGTCTTCGGGTCGTATTTCAAATCAATTTCAAAAGTTGCAAAACATAGTCTATGGAATTTCAAACAAAACAAACAAGCAAATGTTCTAACCAGAACTTAAATTTAAAATTCTCAAAATAAAAACAACAAAGACATTGAGCGGAAGCATTAAAACTAGACATTCTCATATGGCTTTCACGTATCCTTCTTGCCCCTCGTCTGTCTGCCTCGTACATTACCTTTACCTGAAAAATGGTGAGTATAAAATATACACTGTAAGAGACCCACTAATGGTCCCGTTAGGATAATAACAAGTAGCTTCCTATTAAAGGGTACCCTGCACATAATAGTCTAGTGGTCCCGTAGAACGCACAAATCACGTGATCCTGAAGGATACACATATCAGTCTAGTGATCTTATTAGATACACATATCAATATAGTGATCTTGTTGGATACACAACATGTGGTGATCCCGTAGTACACTGTGCCTACAAGGTACACTACTCATAGATAAAGCTAACTATTACCCCTCAGTTCATTTTAAATAATCTACAACAGCCACATCACAATATAGCTCAAACTAATAGTTCAGTCTCTAAGTATAATAAGTCAGACAGTCTAGGTTTAGGTCAACAGTATTATCTGTCACTAAACATATATCTAATCCACACAATACAGTCTCGACATCTAAACCCAGTCAAGATCAAACCATCGCTACGTAACTACACCTAACAGTGACACCATCTATACCCAACAAGTAGCACAAACCACAAGTAAATCTAAACTATGCATAATGCCTATGTTCAGACTGCAACACAGTTCATCAGTAAATACAAACTACACATAACAATCCAGAACCCATACTCCATCAATAGCACAACCCAACCGTATGCACAAGCTACACATAACAGTCTAGGCATCTAAACTCAATCAACGACAAAACCCATCGATATAACTAAACTACACATAGCAATCATGATGTCTAGTTAGTCGAAAGCATAACTTAGCAATACTTTTTATCTATACAAATAGTCGAACAGTACAATCATTATATTATAACTCTCATATCAGTAAATACGAGTTAATCTAAAATTGAGTCCAGTAGTAGAATCTCTTACCTGAGATTTAGCTACGCTCCTTAACCAAACTAAGATCCAACGAACCAACCTAAACATAACATAAGGAATTTAAATACTAAAACAAGCAAGTTGCCCAATCAAACTATTTAATTTACAAGATCGACATCTTACCCAGGCGAATGAAGAATTTCACTCGAAACCAAACTTGGCATAAACCTGACAATTTGACTTCGGTACCTTCAAGAATGCAACTGCAATGAACCCACTTAATCCAACATTTTTTTCCAACATTTATGCTTAAATCGGCTAAGGAAAACATAATGAAACTCACCTAATTACCCTTACCAAAAACTCACAGCGGCTCAGCTTGAAAAGGGAACGACTTAAGTTGCTCGAAACTGAAGTTGATTTAAAATAGACAGACAGCGTGCGCGACTTGAGCAACCAAGAAATTAGCTCAGATGGCGCGCATGGCTAGGGTCTGGTGCACGATTTGGAGAAATACGGTGGCAGATATAAAGAGGAAAAGTATGGTCGATGGTTGGATTCGTGGGGAATACGACAGCCGGACGACAACGAAACACCCGTTGGAACGAATGCAGCATCGACGGCGTGTGACAGGACTCCAACGCGACGAACGGCTACGAGCTTCATACAGACAACACGATGAGGTTTGGCTTACCTTATCAAAGCGAGGACGCGACAGAGGGATGAGCGACGCTGGTGGTTTGACAAGGAGGATAAGAAGAAGATAAAGGTCGGGGGCTGCGGCTAGAGTGAAGAAGAAGAAGATTTTAGGTTTTTAAAATAAAAATAAAAATAATATAATTATATTATTTTATTTTATTTCATAATTATTTTATATTATCACCCAAAATAATTTCCTTTCCCTTTTATTTTTCTTTTTCTTACCAAACCTAAATAATATAACACCCAACAAAATAAAATCTTTAAAATTTAGGATAAAAATGTTAATAAATTACCTCAAAATTTTGGTTACATTCTTCCCTCCTTAAAGAACTTTCGTCGTCGAAAGTTCTATTCCTCGAACAACTCTGGGTAACGAGCTCTCATGTCGTCTTCCATTTCCCTCGTAGCCTCTTTTAACTTTATGATTCCGCCATAAGACTTTAACTAAAGGGATCCCTCTGTTTCTCAGCATCTTTCCCTCCCTAGCCAATATCTCGACTAGTTGTTCTGCATAGCTCAAACTTTCATCAATCTTCAATGGCTTGTAATCCAATACATGAGATGGATCTGTCACATACTTTCTAACATGGAGACATGGAACACGTCATGAACAACAGAAAGTGATGGTGGCAATGCCAAATGATACGCCACAGGGTCAATTTGCTCCAGAATCTCAAACGGTCCAACAAAACGAGGAATCAACTTTCCTTTCTTTTCAAATCGTAAAACACCTTTCATAGGTGCTACTTTCATGAACACTTTGTCTCCCACATCAAACTCAAGATCTTTCTGTCTCACATCAGCATAATGTTTCTGCTTACTCTGTGCTGCTTACATATGTGCTCTAATTTTCTATATCGCTTCATTAGTAGACTGAACTAACTCAGGGCCCATCAATCTCTATTCACCAACCTCGTCCCAACAAACAGGGGATCTACAACATTTTCCATGCAGAGCCTCAAACAGTGCCATGCCAATGGTAGCCTGAAAACTGTTGTTATAAGAAAACTCTGTCAAATGCAGGTGAGAATGCCAACTACTTGGAAACTCTAATGCACAAGCTCACAACATATTCTCTAAAACTTGGTTCAAATGCTCAGTTTGACCATCAGTCTATAGGTGAAAAGTTGTATTGAAATCTAAGCTCGTTCCTATAGCAGCCTGTAACCCCTTCTAGAACTTGAAAGTGAAATGGGCATCTCTATAAGAAACAATCGACACATGCACCCCAAGCAGTCTCACAATCTCCGTCAAGAACATCCGTGCCCACTTACTAACAGTATAAATGGATTTCCCTGGAATGAAATGAGCTGATTTGGTAAGTCTATCAACAACAACCCAAATTACTGTAAAATCCTTCAAAATTCTAGGCAATCCTGTAATGAAAACCATAGACACATTCTCCAACTTCCATTTTAGCACACTCAAAGGTTGTAATAAACCTGCTGGTTTCTGTCTTGGTGCTTTAAACTGCTGGCACACCAAGCATTTATTGAAATAATCTACCACCTCTCTCTTCATATTACGACATCAATAAACTCGTTTCAGGATCGATACATTTTTATACTACTTAGGTACATGGAAAATAGGGAACTATGAGCCTTAGTCAAAAATTCTGTCTTAACTGTACTGTCTGCTGGCCTACAAAGACGCCTCTCAAACAAAAGCCCACCATCAGAGGATATGGAAAACCCAACAGCGCTTGCCCTGTTCCTGCTAGCGATGTTTCTCAGCCAAATAAAGATCATTACACTGAGTAATAATAATCTTCTGTTTCAAAGTCGGCTGTACTGACATTTGAGCTAACGGTGAGATGACTGCATCTACTGATACTACAATCTCAGCTCTCTCAAGGTCTCGATACAAAGGAGCCTGTTTGATGATGAGTGTTGCTGAATGTGATACCTTTCTACTAAGGGCATTAGCTACCACATTCGCCTTGCCTGGATAATACAGTATCTCACAATCATAATCCTTTGCTAATTCAAGCCATCTTTGCTGTCTCATATTCCAATCCTTCTGAGTGAAGACATATTTCAAGCTTTTATGGTCCCTAAAGATTTGTATCTTCTCACCATACCAGTAATGTCTCCATATCTTCAGTGCAAAAACTACTGTTGTCAACTCTAAATCATGGGTAGGGTAGTTCTGCTCATGACTCTTCAACTGACGAGAAGCATAAGTGACGACCTTACCTTGCTACATTAGAACACAACCAAAACTTTTCTTGGAAGCATAACTGTAAATCATAAAACTCCCTAAACCATCAAGTACAGTAAGAATCGGTGCAATAACGAGCTTCTGTTTAAGGTTCTGAAAACTATCCTCACAGACTTTGCCTAAGCTCCTTTCCTGGTCAATTGAGTAAGAAGAGTAGCTATATGGGAAACGTTTTCCATAAACCGACGGTAATAACCTACTAAACCCAAAAAGCTACGAACTTCACTGATTGTGGAAGGTCGAGGCCAACTAGTAACAGCCCTTATCTTAGCTGGATCCATGAAAACACCATCTTTAGAAACCACATGGCCTAGAAAAGATATTTGCTTCAACCAAAACTCACATTTGGAAAACTTTGCATAAAATTTATTGGCTCGAATGGTCTCTAGAAACCATGCATAAATGCTCCTCATGTTCTGTCTCTGTCTTGGAATATACCAAGATATCGTTAATAAACACAATCGCAAAGTGTCAAAGAACTCCTTAAACACTCTGTTCATCGAATCCGCAAATACTGTTGGAGCATTCGTCAAACCAAAGGACAACACAATGAATTCATTACTATCCTTAATTCTCAACTGATGGTATCCTGATTGAAGGTCGATCTTAGAGAACATTGTGGCTCCCTACAACTGGTTGAACAGATCATCAATTTTGGGCAAAGGATATTTGTTCTTAACAGTCACCTTATTCAACTCCCTATGGTGAATACACAAGCGCATCGACCCATCTTTCTTTCTAACAAACAAAACTGGTGCACCCCAAAGTGACACACACTTGATCCGATGAAGCCTTTGTCAAGAAACTCCTACAACTGCACTTTAAGATCTTTCAACTCTGTTGGGACCATTCTATATAGAGGTTTATATATAGGAACAGTACCAGGTTTTAGCTTGATAGCAAAATCAATCTCCCAATTCTTCAAGAAAAACATATGGATAATCCCTCACCACAGGTTCCAGTGAAAAGGAAACACCAGCCTCTCTGTTATCCACCATACTGGCCAAGATACTCCAAGTACCCTGGTTAAGTAACTTACTGGCTTTCATAGCTGAGATCACCTTAGGTAAAACCACTATCCTTATCCCTTTAAACTGAAAATTGATTCCTCTAGAAGGATTAAACACCACCTCTCTAAGGGAACAATCTATACTAGCATGATTAGCAATTAGCCAATCCATACCTAGAATTACATCAAAATCATGCATATCCAAGACTAACAACGTTACATCTATTACGTGACCAGCTATCTTAGTCTGGCATGCTTTTATCTTTTCTTTTGACAACATACTTTTCTCAGATGGAGTAGACACTGATAAAACATGATTTAGGGGTTCTACTTCTAAGCATGTATACAATACAAATACTAAAGAGATAAAGGAATGTGATGAACGAGAATCAAACAGAACTAAAGCATAATGCCCCAACACTGGAAGCGTACCTGTCACTACAGTGCCTGCTTTCTCAGCCTCAGATTTATTCGTAGTAAAGACCTTACCCTGCTATAGGCCCTGGTTCTGTGTAACCCTGGTAAGCCTCATAAGGCATCTATCAGCTATGTGTCTCTCTTGCTTACACTTGAAGTAAGTCCTGGTCCCAAACAAACAACGCCCAAATGGTGCCTCCTACAGGTGGTACATAATGGCTTTTTTCTGGCAACTTCCCCTATCTCAAAAGGTTTCTACTGAACACGGAAAAGGTCGCCACTTGATCTCAAGTTCCTCTGCGGCACTATAATAGGCTGCTGCTCAGCCTTCCTTTTTTGTCCTGAGGCCGACCCTTTCCCTGCAATCTTGGACGAATCAACCCTATCATGTAAACTGATATCCACTGCCAGACGCAATTTATCAGCGTGGGTGGCTGGCCTGAAGGCTCGAACTAGACCCTGGATATCTAGCCTGAGACCTCTGACAAACTTATCGATCCTAGCAACCTCCATTGCTATTATCTCATGAACAAAGCGGGACAACATGTCAAATTCTACATCATACTGCTCCACGGTCCTACCGTCTTGCTCTAAGTTTAGAAACTTTTACCACTTGCCATCTCTCAGACTGGCAGAGAAGAATTTTACATAAAAACTCTCCTTGAACTGCTCCTAGGTGACCTAATTCATGCCACCCCCTAGCATCCTCTTTGTTGTCTCTCATCAGGTCGTGCCTCTGTCTGTCAACATAAATACGGCGCACAACACCTTCTGATTGTTAGGAGACTTCATATACCAAAATATGGTCTCCACAAAAGACAACCACATATGAGCCTTGATTGGGTCCTCAAAGATCCGTCAAACGTCTTAAGGTTTTATTTCCTGAAATCCCTTAAATGTTTACCCTCTGTCGACAGCTGGTCAGGCACGCTTTTAGAGTTTGACTGGAGCCTGAGCAGGAGCTGGCGAGGCAGACTACTACAATGCTCGCGTCTGCATAATCAAGTCCCTGAACTTCTGCTCCATAACAGTAAGGTCCGCATGAGTGACCAGTGCAGTAGGATTGGTAGCATGAGCTACAGGCTAGACTTCAGGTTGGACATGTCCTGCTCCTCTTCCTTGACCTCCTCGACTGCCCTTACGAGCACCTCTTCTTGGCAGCAATTTCCTAATAACCACCTAAACTCCTTTAGTCTCAAACAATAGTTCATGTCGCAGTTTAACTTAGGCAAGGTCATACATATAAAGTTATACATATAATTCATGAAAGCGAACTTGACGAGTGGCAAATGATCGTTCTAGTCATAGGGACACAAAACATAAACTTATATCATAAGTCAGTCTACATAACCTAAAACTTAGGCTCTGATACCTATTGTAACGGTCCAACTTTTAAGTCTAAGCTGAGGTCATTACTTACAGCTAAGAGACGACATCCAACATAAAAACTCAATAAAGGCCATGTTCAAAATTCATTTAAACTTCAAGATGTAATGAAATCGTCTTTAGGCCCTATTTCAAAATAAATTTCAAAAGTTGCAAAACATAGTTTATGAAATTTCAAACAAAACAAACAAGCAAATGTTCTAACCAGAATTTAAGTTTAAAATTCTCAAAATGAAAACCACAAAGACATTGAACGGAAGCATTAAAACTAGACATTACAATATGGCCTTCACGCATTTTTCTTTCCCCTCGCCGGTCTGCCTCGTACATTACCTTTACCTGGAAAAGTTAAACATAAAAGGGTGAGTATAAAATATACCCAGTAAGAGACCCACTAATTGTCCAATTAGGGTAATAACAATTAGCTTCCTATTAAGGGGTACTATGCACATAACAGTCTAGTTGTCCCATAGAATGCACACATCAATCAGTCTAGTGATCCTAAAGGATACACATATCAGTCTAGTACTTCCATCAAATACACAACATGTGGTGATCTCGTAAGACACCGTACCTGCAAGGTACACTACCCTAGAGATAAAGCTAACTATTACCCCTCAGTTCATTATGGACAGTCTACAGCAGTCACATCACAATATAGCTCAAACTAATAGTCCAGTCTCTAAGTATAATCAGTTGGATAGTGTATGTTCAGTCCACAATATCATTTGTCACTAAACATATATCCAATCCACATAATACAGTCCCCCCATTTAAATCCAATCAAGATCAAACCATCTTTACGTAAATACACCTGACAGTGACACCATCTACACCCAACCAGTAGCACAAACCACAAGTAAATCTAAACTATGCATAACGCCTATGTTCAGTCTGCAACACGATTCATCAGTATATAAAAACTACACATAACAGTCCAGAACCCATACTTCATCAACAGCACAACCCAACCGTATGTACAAGCTACACATAATAGTCCAGGCATCTAAACTCAATCAACGACACAACGCATCAATATAACTAAACTACACATAGCAGTCATGATGTCTATACTTAGTCAAAAGCATAACTTAGCAATACTTTTTATCTATATAAACAGTCGAACAGTACAGTCATTATATTATAACTCTTATATCAGTCAATACGAGCCAATCTAAAATTGAGTCCAGTAGTAAAAGTACCTTACTTGAGATTTAGCTACGCTCCTTAACCAAACTAAGACCAACGAACCAACATAAACATAACATAAGGAATTTAAATATTAAAACAAGCAACTTGCCCAATCAAACTACCCAATCTACAAGATCTACAACTTACCCAAGCAAATGGAGAATCTCACTCGAAACTAAACTTGGCATGAACCCGAGAATTTGACTTCGGTGCCTTCAAGAATGCAACAACAATGAACCCACTTAATCTAACATTTTATTCCAACATTTATGCTTAAATCGGCTAAGGAAAACACAATGAAACTTACCTAATTACCCTTACCAAAAACTCACAGCAGCTCAGCTTGGAAAGAAAACGGCTTAAGCTACTCGAAAGTGAAGTTGATAGTTTGGGTTCGGCTCAAGCGGAGAGCAAACTGCGCGTGCAGCTCGGGCGACCAAGAAATCAGCTCAAACGGTGTGCACGACTTGGGTCTGGTGCACAACTTGGAGAAACATACTAGTGGACGAAGAGAGGACAAGTCTGGCCGACGGCTGGGTTCATGGGGAATACGACGGTCGAACAATGTAACACCTACCAAAAGGAATGCAATGTTGACAGCGTGTGACAGGACTTCAATGCGACAGACGACTGCGAGCTTCACGTGGACGACACAGCGAGGTTTGGCTCACCTTGACGAAGCAAGGACGCGGCGGAGGGATGGACGACGCTGACGGTTTGGTAGGGTGAGAAGAAGATGATGAAAGTCGGGGGGGTTGTCGCTGGAGTGAAGAAGAAGAAGAAGATTTTAGGTTTTTAAAATAATAATAATAATAATAATAATAATAATAATAATAATAATAATAATAATAATAATAATAATAATAATAATAATAATAATAATAATAATAATATAATTATACTATTTTATTTTATTTCATTATTATTTTATATTATCACCCAAAATATTTTCCTTTTCCTTTTCTTTTCCTTTTTTTCACCAAGCCCAAATAATATAACACCCAACAAAATAAAATCTTCAAAATTTAGGATAAAAGTGTTAAGAAATTACCTCAAAATTTTGGGATGTTACAGCAAGCCTTCCTCGCGTACATTGTTTCTCGCCTAGCTTCTTGGTCGCCTAGTCATGTTGCTTACTAACCTCTTAGCCTATCATCACGCCTAGCACCATCAAGCCTCTTGCTTAGCATCAATAAGCCTCCTCCCCTAGCCTTTAGAACCTTCTAGCGTAGCACCATGGCCGCCCAATGCCACTCTCTTAGAGGTTTTTCTTATCGTTCAATGAGGCATCTTGCCTAACATCATGGAGGTTTTCCAATCACTTCTAGGTTGCCTAGATGAATCCTTTAAAGATTCTCTTAACTACCTTACTGCCAACCAAGCACTCCTTGAGGTTATTTCCTATAATTGGTCGCTCAATGACTTGGCTTGATTTATTGGTTTATATATGCAACAATTTTAGTCGTGGATATGTCAGGTTAAAGCTCTAATTAAACGAGTAAATGGCGACCTCATAGAGCTATGCAGTAAAAGGGTGCACTCCGATAAATGTGTTGCAAAACCTCTAATATTATTTGTGTATAGTACAAGTTTTCCTCTCTACTATCCAAGTGCAAACGAATAGAGATTTCCTGGTAAGTCCAAGGTCGAACACGGGTAATCAGCTCCAAATGAACTTAGAAAATGGCCAACTCATATTGCGTATTCTATACAGTAAAGGAACCTGCACAATTAAGTAATCCTAATTATTTACTTTATGGTGATTTTGGTAGTGCATGGTAAACATGGTAGTATGGCGCACTGGGAAATGAACTCAACTACATCCTTGGAATGGCGGAAAGTTTGGTTAACTCCTAAAACTGAGTAGTGTTTTAATACTTCAAATCAATGCAAAGCATGTATTAACTTCAAAATTAAGACGAGCAACCTCTTGGTGCCTTCGCCATACTTGCTCACCTCTTAGGATTCAAATACTTGACATTAAGCTATGATTTACATATAATTAACTTGTCTACCTTATAAGCGATTCCTCCTTAATTAAGACAAGTAATCTCTATGCAGTTAATAAGCGGTTCCTTCTTAGTTAATCAAGTTGCTTACTTTTCCCTTGATTTTCTTCTATTTTTATGTGATAATGCTTTATTAGTTTACATAAAAGACCATAATAACTTGTATTTGTACAAGTTATCCTCTAACAACTGACAACCCAAAATGCATATATGCTTTGAGGTTCCTCAACAAATTTTGGCCACAAAGATTTAACTCCTAGAGGTTCTTTGATTAACCTATCGACAACATTCACAAGCAACCCACTGTTGTCCAAACATTCCGTTAGAGGTTCACTAGGCTCTTCTCGGTTGCCTGACAACCTCCCTTAGAGGTTCTTTTGACTTAACTTGGTGCCTAACAATCTTCGATGCTTAACAAAACTTAGCCAAATTTTGGACGTAGTTCTTCTTCTTTGCTTAATGCTTAATATTAAATTAAAGCTTAATTCTTAACCAAATTTTCCACCTTAGCTTTAATGTCGAACAAGCCATGTCACTTATCCTTTAACTTATCTTTCCAAATAATTTCCTTTCGTCAAATAGTTACTATGAGTTCTTATGCTACAGTTTAAATGTGATTACAAACAACCAATAAACTTAAACACTTGGTCCTTCAAAATTCCTTTTTGCTTTGAATCTCTAGGTCCTTTTCGACTTGATGGAGTAACTAACGATTGATTTACTAATTGAGACACAATCCTCTGTTCTCCATATTGTATTGTTGTAAAAAATGGAGTCTTTTACAAAATGTCATGTTTCCTTGTATCAAAAGCAAATGTTTTCCCATTTAAGATATTGCACTCGATGGTATCTATAACATCCTTATAGACCTGTCTATCATCGTCACTTGCAACAAACTTATGATAATTGCCCTCTAAGCTCTGTGACTGAAATGATTTTTTTCTAGACCGATTCTTACTTCTTCCATTAGATACTCCTAAAGTAAAATTTCTCTTTTCCTCTTGTCCTTTTTCATTAATACTTAATCTAGGTGTATCTTGTCGTCTCTCATTGTCAAGTTCTTTTGTCATTGAGCTTTGCTATACTCTTAGGGCATTTTTCACTATCTGTGAAAAATTTGTCTACTTAGATATTGTTGTTACACGAGTACAAATTTCTTATTACAAATCTTTCTCAAACTATCTACACTTATCACTCTCTGATTCAACTATGGTTTCAGCATAGCTAAAGAGTTCTCTATACTTTCTTTCGTAGTCATCTATTGATATAATGAATTTTGTATCAGCCATAAGAACTCATCTCTTTTGGCTTCACGATAAGTATTGAGGGAGTACTTATCTTTAAATATTTTCCTAAAAACTTCCCAGCTTATAGTATTTGTATCTCTTCTACGAGCCTTGATCGATTTCCACCAACCTTTTGCCTTTTTCTAAAGTAGAAAAGTTTCTAATGTGACTTTTCTTTCTTTCGTGCAGTTCATTACTTCAAAACACTTGTCTAGTATATTCAACCATGCCTCAATATCGGTTGGATCTGTGGATCCCTCAAACACTGTAGCACCTAAAGATTTCAATCTTTTGATGCTATGCTTTTTATCAGACCTAACTTGAATTGACCCTAGAGATTCCGTAATTTCTTTAAATCATCTGATGATAACTTTGTTCATTCATTCCAACCAGTTGCTACAAGGTACTACGCCTTAGGGAAAATTTTTTCTTTCATATCTGTAATAAGCACTTATGCCTTTCCTGTATTTCTTTTCTAGTATTGTAAGGCATCACTGAAACTCCTACAATTACCATTAACCTTAGATATTTATAAATGTTATGGCTTATTCATGAAATTCTATGGTTTATACATGAAATTCTAACTTTCCCTTTTACATTCCTTACTTTTAATTAAAACTATCTTAATTCAGATAATAATTTAGACAAGAGATTTCATAGCTTAGCTTATATTCTCATTCATTAAGTCATTTACATACAAAGGTATTTACATAACGTTCTCCATTCTTTTTTACAAAGACAAAAGTAACTACTTATCTATCCTTTCTTTCCTTCTTCTCTATCTACTTAAGTTTATATTTTCCCTTGTTAGCAAAAGCAACTCCTTCTCGAATTGATTGGATCACTCTAGGTGGTACTAAACTTATCTCAGCTTGTTGGTCTAACTTAAACATTAGACCGTCATTCTTAAAATGTCCCATTTGCTGATAATAGAAATGCTTAACTTCATCCATAAAACATCTTCCGCTATGAAACTTCTAAAATGTTCTGCAATGTCTTCTCCTTTCCACCCTAGATAACACCTCTTTCACTGAGCAAGATCCAATGGATTCTTGCTTAGTGCTAGTTTCCTATTCCATCATTCTCACTTTCTGAAAGTGTCTAGCATAAAGTTCTTTTCCAAACATTTCCTAGAACACATCCCAATCTTTACTTGTGATTATTTATCATTTTTGTATTTCTATTGCAAACCCATTGGTACACAATCATCATCGTAAACCTACATGATTGGATACACGATCGTTTATTGGACTCTGATTGATCTAATAAAAAATTCATAGATGTGTCATGTTAGACTCTAAGTCAGCGACTAAACGGATGACTAGAATAGGACGATGCGATAAGAGATGTGTCATGTTATCCTACCTATATGTTGCTGATTTCATAGTGATATGCATGTAGTACAAGTTTTCCTCTCTATCGCCCAAGTGTAAGCAAAGACAGGTTTCTTGATAAGTCTAGGGTCAAACTTAGAGAATTGGTGTTCTAATTGAATATATTGCACTACTAATCCTATGTGGTATACTCTACACAGTGTAAACTTGTTCAGTATGTTTGTTCTAACTATATAAACTAAGATGAAACTGGCGGTGCAAGATGAACATGGTGATGAAGTGTAATGACGTATGAACTCATGTAACAGACATGACTTAAAAGAATGTTTAACTAACTAAATCTTATTTTGTTGTCTATTAATAATACGAGGCGATACAATGCATCTATTAACTTTAGAATTAAGGCGAGCGTCCTCTCGACTCCTACGCCATACTTACTCGCCTCTTAGAATCCAAATACTTAAAGTTAAGCTATGATTTGTATCTAGTCAGGCTGTATGCATTACGAGCAATTCATCTTAAGTTAAGGCGAGAATACTTTTGGTGCTTTCGCCGCACACGTTAGCATTTCTGTAACTTATGCGAAGGATTAATTCGGCGAAGAGATTGCATTGCTACAATCTTTTCGCCATCTGCTTATTTTAATACGGGTTTTCACTTGTCAGGTGATTACAGTAATGTGATTATCTTTTCTCTTAAATAAACAATGCTTCGTTCGCATATACCTAAATAGAACTTATACAACACACATCCAGATTCTTCAATTTGATAACACAATGCATCGTTCAGAAACTAATTACTTGTAACAAAAATGAATAGTAAAAGAGAAATGGGAGAATGGTAGAAGAAATGCATTAATATTATAAATAAAACTTTAGGCCTTTTGGCCTTGGACTTAATATTACAACTTAATAGGTAAGAAAGACAAAATGGGATACAAAGAGATCAGCCAAGCCTCAAAATATGATTTCTCATATTATTTCGCTCTGATGTTTACCTGTTGTGATGAGAGGAAATGGTAAAGGGAACACACTCTCTCTCTTGTTCTATACTCTCACCTAAAAGTTAAGATAGAAAGGATGAAGGAAGGATAGAGCTTTCTATCCAGGATTTCACACACCTGAGTTTGAAATAAACGCCTCAATTTATAGGTGGGGGTGATGTTGACAAGATATTCCACTTCTCACTAATGCTTCCAATAAAGTTGCACGGCACCACGCAGACGTCCTTTTGTAATTTTCCCCACCTTCGCACCAACCAAAATTGTCTGCTAGTGCTTCAGACTGCCATCTAGTCATTCACTTAGAGCTTAAGTGAGGACAACTGATCAGTGCTAGCCTAATAAGCCTCCCATTTCAAGGGTAAGACCGAATGGATGGCTAGAAACATAAATTGCAACACGAAATTCACTCCTACCCAATTTAGAGTTAGCAGATAGGTTGTTCCCTTAAGAACTGAATTCAAGTCTTGAACAAGGGGCCCTATCCTCTCATTATCTCAAAAGAAATTTGGTTTTTGGGTTGCACCTAAAACCAATTTTTCAATCGTGCATCAGTGGACTTAAGGAGAATGATGTGATCTCAAGAGTAAAACGATATTTGGACCCAACAAGGTTACGAACAACTAGTAAAGGATTAACTTACTAATCATGGTTATATCATATGGACACAAATATATCTATAGTGAGGGGAGTGAAACTATGGGACTTTAGTGGAATGACCTGTTAGTTAACAAATGTTGATTAGCTCGGTCTAAAAGGGTTTAGCTAGTTAATCTCGAACTGTTGGAGTGCATGATCTATAGATCCTTTAGGTTCTTCAGCTAGCTCATATGGAATTAACTTAGACCAATATGTTGGAATAATTCGAATTGTTTGAATTAGGTAAGAAGAGAGAAAACGACAAATATAAGTGATATAGTCATCAATTATCAGGTTGAGATAAAGTTTTATGTCTAAATTTTATTGGAATATTAAAAATAGGAATGTGGATTCATACTAAGAAGCTCAAAATTGATGGAAATGTTCAAAGTTGGAAAAAGTAAAAAATGTTGACTTTTTACTTTAAAAGGTCAAAAGGTCAAACTTTGATTGTCTTCATATTCAAATGTGATTTGAATTTTAGAAAAATGAATGTGGATTCATGCTTGGGAGGTCGAAATTAGTAGATAAAATGGTAAAAAGTCAAAATGTTGACTTTTGACTTGAAAAGGTCAAAGTTTGACTTTGATTTAAATAATCAAATGACCATATTGTCCTTAGACTAAGTTAGTGGAAAAATCCAATATTTTGTTGGATAATCCCCCTAAAACTTAGTGGGATAAGTGGCTACATGAGATGTACAAACCCAGTCCACTAAGTTTCCTTAATAGTTAGTGAAATGTTAGTTGTTAAGATTTTATAAACTAATTACATGCATTTTTGCATGTAATTAGGTTATAAACAAGCTTCATTTCAAAGTATTAAAGACTTTTGCTATTTTTTATATTTTTTACTTGCAAAATTATTTTAAATTTTTCTATCTTCCAATTTTTCTCAACCTAAAATTCCTCCTCCAATTTCATCTCTCTTATTTTTCCTTCACATATCGGGTCCCACCACTCGGTTCTAAGTCTTAAGAATAGAGGGCAAACTCTAATGGTGGTCTCGAACTTATGTCCATGAGAAGATTACGAGGATCAAAAAATCTTCAAAGGTACGTTTACTTTTCAATAAAGCCCAATTTTATTTTATTAGGGTAGTTTTTGCATGTTGATCTCTAAAATTGTTAGATGTAATTAGATTAAATTTGTTCCTATTTTCCGTTGTGCATGTCTCATTTTCTATAATGTGATATCAGAGCATGTTTAATTTTACTCATTTGCATATGGTGAGTTTCAATTAATTATTAGATAAATTATTGGTTGAACTAAAATTGATATATTATGGTTTGGGCATATGAATACAACTCTTTTTATTTGATAAAAATGCAATGATCCAACGTGCTCGTGTAGGTGACATTCGAGTGAGGGTATCCTATGTAATGAGTTTGCATAAGACTGAACCATGAAATAGTAACCACTAGATGTAACTCCATTAACTAGTTAGGTTTCTATTTAGTTAGGATGGTCTAGGTAACTTAGTCTTAACCCTAAGTGTATTATATGAACTCTTGTTCGCGAGGGATTGTCCTTTGATTTGTACGAGCGAGAGTAGCCAGATTGCCAACTTAATATGCTTTATCATTTTAGGGACAAGACCAAGTGGAAAATTGGAAACATAATTGTAGAAGATGGAATTCACTTGTTCTCGACTTTAGGGTAAGTAGATAATCGTTCCCTTAAATGGTATATCTGGGACTTGAACAAAGGGTCATACCCTCTCTATGGAGCGAAAGAGATTTATGTTTATTGATTGGATCATAAATAGATTGCTCATTAGAGGAGCACTGGTATTTAAGGACTATAAGTACCATAAAGGTAAAACAGTAATTTGACCATGTTGGTGTTACGAACACTTGTGAAGGACTAACTTACTGTTATTGATCAATATGTGTGGACATAGAAATATATCTACAGTGAAAAGAGTTCAGTAGTGAGTCTTTAGTGGAGTGTACACACCGTTAATGAATATTGATTAATGTGGTTAATGAGTTTGGTCAATTAATCTCATATTGTTGTAGCTTCTAATCTATAGGTCTATTAGGTCCGCTTTTTAGCTCGTGAAGGATAATGAGGTTAATATATATTGGTTGTAATTTGGAATGTTCAAATTTACTTTGGGAATTGTTATAATGTTTGGTGATACATTGTAATATAATGCTTATATTTTAATTAAACTTTATTATCTAAATTTAATTTTGGATATAAATCAAAATTAATTTATGAGAGAATAAAATATTTGATTGAGTTCAAATATTAATTTTATGTGAATTAGATTCATATTAAAATCATAGGTTAAAATTTAATGTGTATATGATATATATTAAAACTATAGGTTATGAGAGAAATTTATATTTGAATATGATTCACACTTGGATTATATTAAATATAAGATATTTAATTTAGTAATTAATTAATTGGAGAACTAGTTAATAGTTTAGTTTTATTTTATTTTATTTTATTAACTTAATCAAATTAAGACTATAAGTTATGTGAAAGATATTCATTTAAATATGATTTAAATGATATATTAATTAAATATAATTTAATAAATTATTTAATTTAAATTAAATTAATTAATTTCATTTCATTTCATTTAAATTAATAGGGAACGTTGGTGGTTCTCCCACGTAACCCAAAAATCTCTCTAATTACCTCTTCTTCAAAATGAAGAAATGGTAGGTAAGAGTACGACAAACAAAGAAAATGCTTTTATCCCATGTTTTAAATAATATGTTTACTCAAACATTTGCAGAAACATATCATTCAAACACATTCTCACAAATCTCATGTTTTAAGAAACATTTTTGAATTTGAATGCTTTAGAGACTTAACTCAATCATGTTTTCTCATAACTCTTTTCTAAACTTAAAACTCATGCTTTGTACATAATTTCATAAATCTAGCATGCTCAAATGCTTAAACTCAAAGCATGCTTTAATCCATAAATTCTTAAATCAAGCTTAGAAATTCATTTTAAACTCATTTTAGTCAGTCACAACTTCTAGCTAGGTTCTTGGTTTATAGATTTGCGCTATTTCCTCTTGCCCTGAAAATAACAAGAAAATATCAAGTTACTTTGGGTTCCAACTCAAGGAAGCTTCTTCAACTTCTTACATTTTCTCTTTTCTACTCGAGAAAATATTTTCTTACTGACCTTGATTTTTATTGAATTCTTTAGGTGGTCTTAGCTTGCTCAAGACCGTTTCATCAAGGTTGCCTTAGCTCCACGTGGACTCCCAACAAATCTAAAACCTAAAACAACAAGTCCTAACTTAGCCAACTTGTTCTTAAGTTTCTTAAACAAGGAAGAAGAAACATGGACTCACTTGGATCTAGGACTCACTTGGATCTAACCTCAAGCTCTACTCTTCTTCTTTAGTTCAACTTGCCAACACTCTTGCCTTCTCGAATGTGTCTTGATCGAACACCCATCGAAAACTTGGCACTAAACTACTCTCTTATTTGACTTCGTTCTCATAAGGAAACTCTCTACTTCTTCTCTCTACTTTGTTCTTCAAGTGAAAATTGTGAGAAATGAGAAAATGAGTCTTTTGTATTTAAAATGCCTCCTTGTGTTCGAATAATGCTAACCTTGCTTAATAAATTTTTTTGGAGATTTTTCTATCACACGTCTTTAAGTGATCTCAACTAAGAACAACCCGAGATCCCTCAAGATCTTTACCCTTCTCAGCTTGACATGTAGAAAATCATGCCTGAGAACCTTAACAATTTCCTTTTCTTCTTTTAAGTCCCAACCGAACACGGCCGCGAGATGGCTTGAGACCCATCTCTAAAACCTTCTGTTTTTCATCTCGGTTTGCCACAATTCTGAAATGGTCCGAGACATAACTCCAAAACCTTTTTGTCTTTTGACTCGGTCAACAAGCACCAAGATCCCCTTGTCTTAGCACTGGGATTTTCTCTTTGTTTTTCATCTTGTCTGAGGTTACTCAAGCTTGCCCAAGACCCTCACTTCAGTCTTTTCTCTACCTTTTCTCTTGACCGAACAGGATCGAGTCTGAACACTCTATCCCAAGATCCTTGGGGCAAAACTCTTACCCTTTTCTCAATTTCTTGGCAAGAAAATTGGGATAGAAGATACGACTATTACAATGTGCCATGATTTTCTACAAATTACAATTTCTTCATTTGATTGGCCCAACTAAGGTAACTGGTCTCATCAAGTACTATGTTAATTGGACAATAAATATGATATTTTTCCATTATATTAAAAATAAAATTTTCTGCATGGTTTAAGAACTGAAACTAAAGTTGGAAGAGATCTATAGAGAAAATAGAGTAGAGGGAATTGAACTGTGGTGATAACTTGTAGAAATACAAGTTATTGTAGCCTTTTATGTTAAATAATGAAGCCTAATCGTGTAAGATTAGAAAAACAACATAGGAAAAGTAGAAGAATTGATTAACTTGTGTATCGTAGACTGCAAAAGAAATTTATCGCATTTTACTAGTCTTATCACAAGATTTTAGGCAAAAAGAAGTATAGCCTGATGATATAATGTCAAGCAAGGAGATGAAACAACTAGCAAGGCGACGATCACAACAAGCTAGGTGATCTAAAGCACTAGCAGACAAAATTGGTTAGTGCGGATGTCAGAAAAAGGACAAAAGGATGTCTGTGCGGCACCAATGCAGCTTTATCAAAAGAATTAATTAGGCATGGACGTCTTGTCACATAACTCCTTACCTATAAATAGAGGTGTTTACTTCATAAACAAGGGTTCAAAAATTTGGATTCCAAAGAGCAATCTCATTCTTCCGCTTCATTCTTCATCCTTCTTGTCTTTAAGTTTTAGGTGAGAGTTTAAAACAAGAGAGAGAGATTTCCCCGACTGCCTCTTCTACCTCTCTTTCTTTGGACTTCCCTTACTACCTCTTCTACCTTTCCACCTTCTTTAAAAGACTTCAAAAAAGGGGAGTCATGTTGAAAGGAAGTGTTGCTGGAAAGTTATTTTGAATAAGTATGGGGCATCTTAAGAGGAAGGATGTAAGAGGAGAAAAGGTGAAGCAAGGAGAAATGTTTGGGTCTAAGTTCTATCACATAAGGTAAGTGACATGATAAGAATAGCTGGCGAGGAAAAAACATGTGTTGGATGCTAAAGGTTAGGCCTTTAGTAAAATAATGCGGGAAGAAGTACCTATGCCTAAGATAGTGTGGTGAAGAAGTAGGTGTCCTGTTGGACAAGATAACTTGTTGTAGAAAGTAAATGTCTGTTGCTTCCCAAGGTCATAGAAAGAGTCAGATGATTAAAGAGTTTTGCTTTCCAAGGAGATAAGGTTGGCGTCTCAAGGGAACGTCCAATTGTCGCTGATATTTGACCTATGTGTTGAGTTTGGGTTGGCTACATGACGCAGCGAATTGGTAAAGTGACACATGTAAAGCGTGGAAGTGGCCCTTGGATGTGAGAGAACACTATAAATAAGTTAAGATTGAAGGGAAAATGAGCTTTAAGAAATAATAAACACTGATAGATTAGAAGAGAAAGCTCTTAGTGTTGAACAACTGGTCAAGGGAACCGCTAGGCGAGAAGAGAAAGCCGAAAGCAGAGAAGGAAGAAGTTGAGGCTAAGTATTTTCTTGAGTGATTCTTCTTAAATAAAACAAGTGTCTTTATGGAAAGATCTTTGTAACGAATGATTGTTTTGAGTATCATCCACAAGCAAAACATTTTTTAGTTTTTCATCAATTGTAAAAATGTTTTATGAATGATTTCCATGGTTAGTTAATGTTGAGTTTGTGATCTTGATAAGTGAAAGATGCATTCTATTGATGATTGTTTTAAAGTACTCCTTCGTTGATGTTTGTTACATGATATTCTTACTACTGTGACCCTATGAAAGGAAGCTAGGTAGCTAACCTTTCTGTTTGCTGGTTGTAATGATCATATAGTGTGAGAAAGATGAGATGTATTGCAAGACGCTGGAGGAAATCCCAGGTAACTCGTGTGACGGTGGTTGAATGTGAATCAAAGGTCTAGATGAAAGGAGAATCCCAGGTTGGGGAGAGTTGTTATGTGTTATTGATGCTAGATGCTCACTACTACAAAAACATACTCTTTTGATGGTTTTAAACTGTCAAGAATGATTATTCTTGATGGTTTTCAAACCGTCATTGAAGCCAGTGTCAAGAAAGACAAAGTTCTTGATGGTTGGTAAAAATATCAAGAATAGTGAACATTGACAGTTTATAACCGTCAAGTATTCAATTTTTCATGGCAGTTTTAAACCGTCAAGAGTATAAGTGTTAACGATAGTTTAAAACTGCCAAGAGTATGAGTAGCATGATAGAAACCATCAAGAAAATGAATATTTATGAAATTTAATAACAATCAAGAATATGCCTTTTCGTGACATTTAATAACAGCCAAGAAAGTGATTGTTTATGACATTTTAAAACCATCAAGAGTATGCTTTTTCATGACATTTAATAACCGTCAAGAAGGTGATTGTTTATGACATTTTAAATTGTCAAGAATGCTATTGTTTATGACATTTCAAAACCGTCAAGCATTTTTCTATTTTTTTTAATTGTAATTCAATTATATTTTTGTTTCTGTATTATGCTCCCATTGATTTTGTATAGTGGTCCAACAATTATTCCATAAATACATATAAACAACAATATTCATCAAATATAAAACCTTTCACCATATCATTTCCAAAACTTTCCAAATATTCATATCATTTACAAAACTAATCTAAACAATTCCATCATATTTCCAAGAATTCAACTTAACATCATCAAGTTAACTAACTTAGCCCAAAAGTATATCATCTTGATACATAAAGTTTCATAATGGCAACCCCCCTACATATGAACAATTCACCTATCAACAATTCCTCTAAACCCTAAACCACAACAAAGTCTCAAAAGTATATCAATCAACCCCTCTCCCCCCCCCCCCCCCCCCCCCGCCCCTCCTCCATATGAACAATTCAAAAAATCAACCACAAAAAAAAGTTTCCTGCTTCAAAATCACAAATAAGTCATAGATCATATGTACGAACCCAAAAATCAGCCAACTCAACGTGCAGCTCATCTAACTCGGCCCATGAGTATGGTTTTCGTGTATCAATCTATAAACATGCAAAATAAATGAATTAGTATTCATGAAAATTATTATACCCACAAAAGAAATAGTTTGATATATAAGATACCTAATCCGAGATGACAATACTTCCCCTATTGACAATTTCTCTCATAAACTTCATGACATAGTATCCATATTCGGTGCTCCTAACTTGTAGTGGATACTATAAAAACAACAAATTAGAATAACAGACTAATCCTAATTGCTAGTAGTCTACAAAATACAACGAATTTAAATATTTATACTTACCTTTACTATTCGCCTTAAAGTTTGTTTCCTACTTTTATTAATGTTCTTTTGCGAGTGAAATATCGTTATTGTTCTGTTTTGCCAATATAAGATTGCACATATTTTAGAATATTGTACATGCATTAGAATTAGTAGTATTATATGATATAGAAGATTAACTTACGTGTCGGTTAAATATCTTGTAACTGCTTTGGATGTCATCCTTAGTGAGTAAAGGTAAAACAATGTATCCTCATACGTATTTATGGCAAGCAGTACCTAATGACCCCTAATTATACAAAAATATTAGTACTATTTTATTGTCAATGCAACCGATAAACTAACTGAACTTACCCAGGATTAAAAGGAGCATGAACTACTTGGTTTGCTTTTGACACCATCAATCTACTACACAAGTTTCATATTCAAGATTCTTGTGTGTTTCCAGAAGAGATGAGGGACGAACCTACAAAGACATACTGCATATTTTCTTTCGAACCAAGAACAGATGAATACAAGTACCTATAAAATATATAAACTCGTAAACAAGATACATAAATTTAGATGCAAACAAATGAAATTTACTTACATCATATAGGCCACCAATGTAAACGTTTTGACTTCGTTCATGTTACAAAGATCAATGATATCCTCTCAAAGCACAGAACTCTTACGACTAATACCAAAAATGTCAGCGGGTAGTGAAAAAGTGATGCTGGAATCTTTCTCTATTACCTTCTCAGTGTATCTGAGAATCAACTTCAACGCTAATGGCAAAGTTGATGTCGACTCACATACAACTTCTCTTTCTATAGGCATTTTTATTAAGTCTCTCTCCTGATTCAAGAACATCCACATTCAGTAAGACATACATATTAGACATTCCAGTTTAATAGTGGATTACAGACCTTGAAGACGTCAAACTCTGGTTCGTTCATATGCACCACCTCCTTCCCTTTCTTTTCATTCTCCTCTGGTTTGTTCATCGATTCCACTTCTACTCTCTTACTGTTCTCTTCAATCCCCTCTAACATTATTGGCCTTGAACAACTATCGTGTGCAAACAATGGTGTAGACAAGTTTGAGTGAATTTGTGCCTCTAATTCATTAACTCGCCTTCGGAGTTATTCATTCTCAAGTAGAATGTTCGCCTCATCTATTAATGTTTTCTTAATTGAATGAAAGTACGTTGTCAGAGTAACGTATCCATCAACCCCATGCACACGACCATTGTGGTCTTTTGTACCCATTGCTTGGGTTAACACATCGTTCAAATAGTGTCTATTCACAACCAATGAATCTATATTCATTGATATGTCATCCTAAAAAGATAGCAAAATGAATGTAAGTTATAGAAATGTTTATGTAATGGATAATTTAAATGTGTAATCTACAAATAATGACTTACTATTTTATGGACGACTTGCTGAACGTCGTCATTGTTGTACTATCCTTGTTTGTTGACTCAAGCTTTCTTCCACATTTTAGGTCGATCAAGATCAACTTTATTTGAACCCTCCTTCTACATTTGAAAACATGGAGTTCAAGTGGTAAACATATTGCTACTGATTCCATTTTGGTTATATTGTTACTGATTCTAGAAAAAGAATCAAACAAAAAAAGAGTAAAAAAAAAAATGCAAACAGTAACAGTAACTTTCTGAACAAACAGATTAATACAACATCATATGAACTAAACAATTCCAATAAAAATGCACCCTAAAATCCAACTAAAGAGAACTCTAAAACTAGTGCAAAATATGAGAAAGGATGAAGGGGAGAAGTAAAAAAGTCATCAGTTCATTGTGTTTTTCTCCAAAATGTTACGGTTTCCATCAAGTTACCCTATGCTTCAAAATCTAAAGTCATTTCCTAAATCTAAAGTCACTATAATAACTGTCAATATGTTAAATTGTTTTTCTACTAAACCTATACAAGAAAATTAATTAACAAAGTAAGAAAATGCAACTTCAAACAAAAAGTTGAATTTACTTTAGATTAAGAAAATATCAATGCTTGACATATATGAGATGGAGAATAAAATTGTAGATGTAACGACCCAACTTTCCGGACTAAGCTGAGGTCACTACCAAATACCAAAACTCGACCATCCAACATAAAATTTAAAACGGACCAGTTACGATTCAATAAAACATTAGAAACCTTACAAAAAAAAACAGTTTCGGGCCCTATTTTAAATCAATCAAAAAGTCACAAATAAAAACTCAAGTTATCAGTTCAAAACCACAAGTCAAATATTCTGACAAAATGCATAGCGGAAGCGATAAGAAAACCAGACGCGTCCATATGGCCTTCACGCGTCCTTCCTGCCTCTCGTCGGTCTGCCCCTCGCTGTGCCCTTACCTGAAAAGTTAAAGAAGAGAAAAGGGTGAGTATAAACATACCCAGTAAGGGACCCACTACTGGGCCCGTTAGGGGACAACAGTTAACTTTCTATTCGGGGGTGCCCTACATAACAGTCTAGTGGTTCCGTAGAACGCACATATCAGTCCAGTGCTCCCGAAGGATGCACCTATCAGTCTAATGCTCCCGAAGGATGCACATATCAGTCTAGTGCTCCCGAAGGATGCACACATCAGTCTAGTGCTCCCGAAGGATGCACCTATCAGTCTAGTGCTCCCGAAGGATGCACAGATCAGTCTAGTGCTCCCGAAGGATGCACACATCAGTCTAGTGCTCCCGAAGGATGCACATATCAGTCTAGTGCTCCCGAAGGATGCACATATCAGTCTAGTGCTCCCGAAGGATGCACATATCAGTCTAGTGCTCCCGAAGGATGCACATATCCGTAAGGCACACTACCCCATAGATGAAGCTAACCGTTACCCCTCAGTCCATACTAAACCGTCCACAACAGTCACACCCCAACGGCATTCATATTACAGTTTCGCCATAGGCTTTGTCAGTCAGATAGTATAGGTTTAAACAACTACACCCTCAGTTGCTATACGCGTCACCAATTCGCACACCATTAGGGAAAACCCTAGACCCAATCAACTAACCAACCAAAACCGGGCTCACTATCCTTCCCCGTCCAAACTCCATGATCAACATCCAGACCAATGATTACTACATACTGAACCGTAACTTCAAGGTCCATCAATATAGAATCCCAATCTACAATTAGCAGTCACAGTACCTTTACATCAGACAAAATATAATAACAGTGCTTAACAGTCAACACACATACAGTTATTCAGTACAGTCACTAACGTGTAATCCCCTGTGGATTACTACGTTTCCAGCCTCGATCTGAGGTCCAGTAGTAGGAAAACCCTTACCTGATACTCGGTTATGCCCCTCGATGGAATCCACGCTCAACAGATCCACCTAAACGAAACACGAAGGTTTTAGTTGATGACTTTAGTAGAAGTCGTTTTAAAAAGGTCAGAAGCGACATCCGTTGACTTACCTAAGGAAAGGAAAACTACCTCCAAACAAGCCTACCGCGAGACCCGAGAACTCAAGCGCCAACTCTATACTACCTTCAAGGGAGAAAAGTAGGGCCATATCTTATTCCAATATTCAAACTCTAATCGGATGTAGCAACATTAGGGAATTCATCGAAAACAATCCTTACCGAAGACTCACCGTGACCCGGAGCGGAGGAAGGAAGGCTTAGGTGGCTTGGTGAAACAAGGAGTTCGGCTCGGCTTGAAGGCGTTCGGCTCGGCTCGGCTCGGCTCCACCTCGGCTCGGCTCGGCTCCACTTCGGCTCGGCTCGGCTTGGCCTCGGCTCACAGCTCGGCTTGTGGCTCGGCTCAACTCGGCTCGCGGCTCGGCTCAACTCGGCTCGCGGCTCGGCTCAGTGCAGCTCGCGGCTCGGCTCACTCGGCTCGCTCGGCTCGACTCACTCGGCTCGATTCACTCGGATTCTTGTGTGGCTCGCGGCTCGGCTCGTGGCTCGGCTCACTCGGCTCGCTCGGCTCGACTCACTCGGCTCACTCGACTCGGCTCACTCGGATTCGTGTGTGGCTCGCGGCTCGGACTGGGAGCGGGTCTCGGGTTAAATGCGGGTCCTCGAGTCGGGTTGGATGAAAACGGCAGCCACGGTGATCGATTTTCCCCCGGCGAGCGATGGCGGCGGCGATTCGCGGACGACGCACGAGGAACGCTGCTGGCTGTTTCGTGGAGCGGCGACGAGCGGCGGCAGATCTGCTGTTGTGTGAGGCCGAGAAGGAATCGGAAATGGATGGGGAGCCGCGGCGGACGACGGTGGCTGGTGGCTTCAACTACCGTGGATGGACGAGGCGGGCAACGACGTGAGGCTCCAACGTGCGACGGTTGCAGGCCAGCGTTGAACGGAAACGACGAAGAAGAATACTCGTCGCGTGAAGGTCGGGTGAAGGAAAAACGGAAGAAAAAGAAGAAGAAGAAGAAGAAAATCGGGGGGGGGGGGGGGGGGGTGGGCGGCGCGCGAGGGTTTCCTCTCTTTTTCTTTTTAAAATATATATATATATATATATATATATTAAATAATAAAAAAATTATTAATATTAAAATAAAATGATAAATTACCTAATGATAATAATATAAATAAATATTATATTATTATTTTATCGCTTTACAAAAAAAATCCTAAATTCCCGAAAAATGCACATAAAATACTAAAATTTTACCTCGATCTTCGGGGCGTTACATTCTTCCCTCCTTAGGGAACTTTCGTCCTCGAAAGTTTTATTTCTCGAACAGCTCGGGATAACGGGATCTCATGTCATCTTCTCGCTCCCATGTAGCCTCTTCCACCCGGTGATCCCGCCATAAGACTTTAACCAAAGGAATTTCTTTATTCCTCAACGTTTTCACCTCTCTAGCCAGCACCTCAACGGGTTGTTCGGTATAGCTCAAGTTTTCATCGATTTCCAGTGGCTCGTAATCCACTACATGGGATGGATCTGGCACGTACTTCCTCAACATGGAGACATGGAACACATCATGAACTGTCGAGAGTGATGGTGGCAACGCCAAGCGATAAGCTACAGGGCCAATCCGCTCCAGAATCTCAAACGGCCCAACAAAACGGGGACTCAGCTTTCCCCTCCTTTCAAAACGCACGACACCTCTCATAGGTGCTACCTTTAAGAACACCTTGTCCCCTACCTCAAACTCAAGATCCTTCCGCCTCACATCTGCATAACTCTTCTGCCTACTCTGAGCGGTATGCATGCGTGATCTAATCTTCTGTATCGCTTCGTTGGTAGACTGAACTAACTCAGGGCCCATCAATCTCTGCTCACCTACCTCACCCCAGCAAACCGGGGATCTACAACATTTGCCGTACAGGGCCTCAAACGGTGTCATGCCAATAGTAGCCTGATAACTGTTATTATAAGCAAATTCCATCAAATGTAAGTGGGAGTCCCAGCTACCTGGAAATTCCAATGCACACGCTCGCAACATATCCTCTAAAACTTGGTTCAGACGCTCAGTCTGACCGTCAGTCTGTGGATGGAAAGCTGTACTAAAGTCTAACCTCGTGCCCATAGCAGTCTGCAAACCCTTCCAGAATTTGGAAGTGAAACGGGCATCTCTATCAGAAACAATCGACACTGGCACTCCGTGCAATCTCACTATCTCAGACATGTACAACTGTGCCCACTTACTAGCAGTATAGGTGGATTTACCCGGAACGAAGTGCGCTGATTTAGTAAGTCTGTCCACCACAACCCAAATCACTGTAAAACCCCTCAGAGTTCTCGGCAGCCCTGTAATGAAATCCATGGACACGTTTTCCCACTTCCATTCCGGTATGCTCAAGGGTTGTAATAAACCCGCTGGTTTCTGCCTTGGTGCCTTAACCTGCTGACACACCAAGCATTTACTAACAAATTCTGCTACTTCCCTCTTCATGTTACGCCACCAATAAACCCGCTTCAGGTCCTGATACATCTTCGTACTACCTGGGTGCATGGAAAATGGGGAACTGTGAGCCTCAGATAATAATTCTGTCTTAACCGCACTATCTGACGGAACACAGAGGCGTCTCTCAAACAACAGTCCACCATCAGAGGATAACGAGAACTCAGCCGCTTGCCCTGCCTCTGCTAGGCCACGTTTCTCAACCAGATAAGGATCGTTACTCTGAGCATCAATGATCCTTTGCCTCAAAGTCGGCTGTACCGTCAACTGGGCTAACTGCATAGTGACTGCCCCCACTGACACTGCAATCTCAGCCCGCTCGAGATCCCGATGCAATGGGGCCTGTCGGGTAATAAGTGCTGCCGAATGTGATACCTTTCTACTAAGAGCATCAGCTACCACATTTGCCTTGCCTGGATGATACAGTATCTCACAATCGTAATCCTTCACTAACTCAAGCCACCTTCGCTGTCTCATATTCAATTCTTTCTGAGTAAAGAAGTATTTCAAGCTCTTATGATCCGTGAATATCTGTATCTTTTCACCATATAAATAATGCCTCCATATTTTCAAAGCAAAAACCACTGCTGCCAACTCTAGATCATGTGTAGGGTAGTTCTGCTCATGACTCTTCAACTGACGAGACGCATAAGCGACCACCTTACCCTGCTGCATCAAAACACAACCCAAACCTTTCTTGGAAGCATCACTATAAATCACAAAACTGCCAGAACCATCAGGTACAGTAAGAACCGGTGCGGTAACTAGCTTCTGTTTAAGGTTCTGGAAACTGTCCTCACATGCCTTGCTCCAAACAAAAGGAGCTCCCTTTCTGGTCAACTGAGTAAGAGGAGTAGCTATACGAGAAAAGTTCTCCACAAACCGTCGATAATAACCTGCTAAACCCAGAAAGCTGCGAACCTCACTGACTGTGGAAGGTCGGGTCCAACCGGTGACTGCCTCTATCTTAGCTGGATCCACAGAGACTCCAGCCTTAGAAACCACGTGACCCAGAAAAGACACCTGCTTCAGCCAAAACTCCATTTCGAGAACTTTGCATACAACTTATTATCCCGAAGTGTTTGCAAAACCATACGTAAATGCTCCTCATGTTCGGCCTCCGTCTTGGAGTATATCAAGATATCGTCGATAAACACGATCACAAAAGTATCTAGGAACTCCCTAAACACTCTGTTCATCAAGTCCATAAACACTGCCGGAGCATTCGTCAAACCAAAAGACATCACAATAAACTCGTAGTGTCCATACCTGGAACGAAATGCTGTCTTCGGTACATCCTCATCCTTAATCCTCAGCTGATGGTATCCCGACCGAAGATCAATCTTAGAGAACACTGTGGCTCCCTGTAACTGGTCAAATAGATCGTCAATCCTGGGCAAAGGATATCTGTTCTTTACGGTTACCTTGTTCAACTCCCTATAGTCAATGCATAGACGCATCGATCCATCCTTCTTCTTAACGAATAAAACTGGCGCACCCCAAGGTGACACGCTCGGTCGAATGAATCCCTTATCAAGCAATTCCTGTAACTGTACCTTCAGTTCTTTCAGTTCTGCGGGGGCCATTCTGTAAGGGGCTCTGGATATAGGAACCGTGCCCGGCTCCAACTCTATGGCAAACTCAACCTCTCTGTGCGGAGGTAACCCTGGAAGTTCTTCAGGAAAGACATCCGGATAGTCCCTCACCACCGGTTCCGACGACAGGGATACATCGGCCTCTCTAGTATCCACCACGCTCGCTAAGATACCCCAAGTACCCTGACTGAGCAGTTTACTGGCCCTGATGGCTGAGATTACCTGAGGCAACGACTTTGACCCTCCTCCCTTAAATTTAAAACTGGCCATCGAGGGAGGGTTAAACGTTACCTCCTTACGTGAACAATCTATGCTGGCGTGGTTAGCGGCCAACCAATCCATACCCAGGATTACATCAAAGTCCAGCATATCCAGGACTATCAGCGTTACTTCAATCACATGGCCTGCTATCTCAATCTGGCATGCTTTCACCTTTTCCTTCGACAACATACATCCCCCGGAAGGAGTAGATACTGATAGAACATGGTCTAAGGGCTCTACCTCTAAGCGGGCATGCAACACAAATGCGGAAGAGATAAAAGAATGTGACGAACCCGAATCAAACAAAACTAAGGCGTAATGCCCCAACACTGGGAGCGTACCTGTCACTACCGTGCCTGCCTTCTCAGCCTCAGTCTTGTTGGTAGCAAAGACTCTACCCTGATGTGGAGCACCTGCTCCCTGATTCTGCGCGTTCCCCGTGAGTCTCAACGGGCATCTATCAGCTGTATGACCCTCTTGCCTGCACTTAAAGCAAGTCCTGGGTCCCGAATAAGCAACGGCCCAGATGGTGCTTCCCACAAGTGGTACACAACGGCTTCCCTCTGGCAGCCTCCCCTGCCTCAAAAGGTTTCTGCTGGAAGCGGCGAAACTCACCACCTGATCTGAAATTCCGCTGTGGCACTGGAACAGGCTGCTGCTCAGCCTTCCTCTTCTGTCCCGATGTCGAACCTCTACCAGCGGTCTTAGACGAGTTAGCCCTCTCCTGTAAACTGAGATCCACTGCCAGGCGCAGTGCATCGGCATGAGTAGCGGGTCGGAAAGCTCGGACCAAACCCTGAATGTCCAGTCGGAGGCCTCTAACAAACTTATCAGCTCTGGCCGCCTCGGTCGCTATCATCTCGGGAGCGAAGCGGGATAACATGTCAAACTCCGCATCATACTGCTCCACTGTCATGTCACCCTGCTCTAAGTTCAGGAACTCCTGCCGCTTGGCATCTCTCAAACTAGCAGAGAAGAATTTCGCATAGAAACTTTCCTTAAACTGCTGCCACGTGATCTGGCTCACATCACCACCTAGCATTCTCTCTGTAGTCTCCCACCATGCAGTACCTCTGTCAGTCAACATAAAAACAGCACACTGAACTTTCTGATCCTCAGGGCATTTCATGTAACGGAATATGGTCTCCAAGGACGATAACCACATCTGAGCCCTGGTGGGGTCCTCCAAAGACCCATCGAACGTCGTGGGATTATACTTCCTGAAATCCCTCAGGTGCTTAGCCTCTGCTGACAACTGATCCGGCACAAACTGGGGCACAACTGGTACTGGAGCCGGAGCTGGAGCAGGAGCTGGTGCTGGAGCTGGCGCCGGAGTTGGCGAGGCAGGCTTCTGTTGCTCCCGCATCTGCATAATCAAATCTCTAAACCTCTGCTCCATGGCGGCTAGGTCCGCATGAGTAACTGGCGCAGCCGGGTCAGGGGCTTGGGCTACAGGCTGCACCTCAGGTTGAACGCGTCCTGCTCCCCTTCCTCGGCCTCCTCGGCCACCCCTACGTGCACCTCTCCTTGGCGGCATTTCCCTAACAACCACCAACGATCCCTTTAGTCATAAATGGTAATTGAATTTGCAGTTTAACTTAGGTAAGGTAATGCATGTAGAGTTATACATATACTTTCATAGGAGCGTACCTGACGAGCGGCAAGGATCGTTTCAGCCATAAGGACACAAAACACAGACTCACATTATAAGCCAGTCTACAGAACCTAAAACTTAGGCTCTGATACCAACTGTAACGACCCAACTTTCCGGACTAAGCTGAGGTCACTACCAAATACCAAAACTCGACCATCCAACATAAAATTTAAAACTAACCAGTTACGATTCATAAAAACATTAGAAACCTTACAAAAAAAAACAGTTTCGGGCCCTATTTTAAATCAATCAAAAAGTCACAAATAAAAACTCAAGTTATCAGTTCAAAACCACAAGTCAAATATTCTGACAAAATGCATAGCGGAAGCGATAAGAAAACCAGACGCGTCCATATGGCCTTCACGCGTCCTTCCTGCCTCTCGTCGGTCTGCCCCTCGCTGTGCCCTTACCTGAAAAGTTAAAGAAGAGAAAAGGGTGAGTATAAACATACCCAGTAAGGGACCCACTACTGGGCCCGTTAGGGGACAACAGTTAACTTCCTATTCGGGGGTGCCCTACATAACAGTCTAGTGGTTCCGTAGAACGCACATATCAGTCCAGTGCTCCCGAAGGATGCACCTATCAGTCTAGTGCTCCCGAAGGATGCACACATCAGTCTAGTGCTCCCGAAGGATGCACACATCAGTCTAGTGCTCCCGAAGGATGCACCTATCAGTCTAGTGCTCCCGAAGGATGCACAGATCAGTCTAGTGCTCCCGAAGGATGCACACATCAGTCTAGTGCTCCCGAAGGATGCACATATCAGTCTAGTGCTCCCGAAGGATGCACATATCCGTAAGGCACACTACCCCATAGATGAAGCTAACCGTTACCCCTCAGTCCATACTAAACCGTAACTTCAAGGTCCATCAATATAGAATCCCAATCTACAATTAGCAGTCACAGTACCTTTACATCAGATAAAATATAATAACAGTACTTAACAGTCAACACACATACAGTTATTCAGTACAGTCACTAACGTGTAATCCCCTGTGGATTACTACGTTTCCAGCCTCGATCTGAGGTCCAGTAGTAGGAAAACCCTTACCTGATACCTGGTTATGCCCCTCGATCGAATCCACGCTCAACAGATCCATCTAAACGAAACACGAAGGTTTTAGTTGATGACTTTAGTAGAAGTCGTTTTAAAAAGGTCAGAAGCGACATCCGTTGACTTACCCAAGGAAAGGAAAACTACCTCCAAACAAGCCTACCGCGAGACCCGAGAACTCAAGCGTCAACTCTGTACTACCTTCAAGGGAGAAAAGTAGGGCCATATCTTATTCCAATATTCAAACTCTAATCGGATGTAGCAACATTAGGGAATTCATCGAAAACAATCCTTACCGAAGACTCACCGTGACCCGGAGCGGAGGAAGGAAGGCTTAGGTGGCTTGGTGAAACAAGGAGTTCGGCTCGGCTTGAAGGCGTTTGGCTCGGCTCGGCTCGGCTCCACCTCGGCTCGGCTCGGCTCCACTTCGGCTCGGCTCGGCTTGGCCTCGGCTCACAGCTCGGCTTGTGGCTCGGCTCAACTCGGCTCGCGGCTCGGCTCAACTCGGCTCGCGGCTCGGCTCGCGGCTCGGCTCAGTGCAGCTCGCGGCTCGGCTCGCGGCTCGGCTCACTCGGCTCGCTCGGCTCGACTCACTCGGCTCACTCGGCTCGGCTCACTCGGATTCTTGTGTGGCTCGCGGCTCGGACTGGGAGCGGGTCTCGGGTTAAATGCGGGTCCTCGGGTCGGGTTGGATGAAAACGGCAGCCACGGTGATCGATTTTCCCCCGGCGAGCGATGGCGGCGGCGATTCGCGGACGACGCACGAGGAACGCAGCTGGCTGTTTCGTGGAGCGGCGGCAGATCTGCTGTTGTGTGAGGCCGAGAAGGAATCGGAAATGGATGGGGAGCCGCGGCGGACGACGGTGGCTGGTGGCTTCAACTACCGTGGATGGACGAGGCGGCAACGACGTGAGGCTCCAACGTGCGACGGTTGCAGGCCAGCGTTGAACGGAAACGACGAAGAAGAATACTCGTCGGGTGAAGGTCGGGTGAAGGAAAAACGGAAGAAAAAGAAGAAGAAGAAGAAGAAAATCGGGGGGGGGGGGGTGGGCGGCGCGCGAGGGTTTCCTCTCTTTTTCTTTTTAAAATATATATATATATATATATATAAATTAAATAATAAAAAAAAATTATTAATATTAAAATAAAATGATAAATTACCTAATGATAATAATATAAATAAATATTATATTATTATTTTATCGCTTTACAAAAAAAATCCTAAATTCCCGAAAAATTCACATAAAATACTAAAATTTTACCTCGATCTTCGGGGCGTTACAGTAGAACATCTAAAAAGTGTGTTTTATCTACTTCAAAAGACAAATTCAATAGTGATTAATACTCTTGGTGTGGAGGTATTATTCATATACACTGAATCATGAAAGCTTCATGTTTGAAAAATTGAGGGTGAGGGAGGGAGGCATTTGTGAAGGTGGTATTGAGAAGTCAAATAAAATCTTGAACAACTTACTAAACAACAGCCCTTCAATAGAGACATGGTATGTTCAGGAGCTTTTGGAATATGGATTTATTAAAACACTGCTTTATACTAGGATTTAAGTTCATCGTTTTACTACTTTCTTTTAAGGATTTTGGATGTTAGGTTTTGAATTCTTGGAGCTGCTTTGTTTGGTTTGAATTTTAGCTACAACCACGCACTCCAATTGCTCAGTTCTAAAGAACAACTGAAGTAGCCCTTTTTTCTTTTATATGTATATATTTGTTTAAAAGGAGAAGTTTGTGTTGGTCTGTTTTGTAACTCCTATCAATCAATACTTTATATTTCATCTCTCCAACTCTTGATTAAATCAAAATTTCTCCATTTGACAATTTATAACATATCAGAATTCCTCAACTAATCCTTAAAACGATTCAAACACTACCACATGAACCATAAAAGTGCAGAACTCATATACATAAAGTGCAAAATTTCTCTAAACAATTTTCAGCACAACAACACTACCATATGAACCGTAAAAGTGCAGAACTTGTATCAACTTCATAAATATAAATATCTAAACATTTGTTTAGAAGGAGAAGTTTGTGTTGGTTTGTTTTGTAACTCTTATCAATCAATGCTTTATATTTCATCTCTTCAACTCTTGATTAAATTAGAATTTCTCCATTTGACAACTTATAACATATCATAATTCCTCAACTAATCCTTAAAGCGATTCAAACACTACCACATGAACCATAAAAGTGCATAACTCATATACAAAAAGTACAAAAATTCTCTAAACATTTTCAGCACAACAACACTACATGAACCATATAAGTGCATAACTCATATCAACTTCATGAACATAAATATCTAAATATTTTCAGCACAACAATTGTGGTTCATCTTTATGCAGCATGATGTATTTCATTGTTAACCAGTTGTTAAACTGACGAAACGAAATACCTGCAGTTTGGAGAATGTTTTTTCTAGATCTTGGATCAATGACGAATGTAGCGTAAATAACTAAAAGTACTTAGTTAAGTGTCCATACAAGAACATTATCAATATAAGCACATTAAAATTATATATACCTCAACTGTAGTGAATATCTTATCTTTCAGTTATATAGGCATACTTTTCTAATACGTATATGTGATAGGGACATGATAATGTGTTGTAGACCCTATGAAAGACTTTAACTTGGCTCCATTCTCACCAATAGGTGCTCCATCTTCATTGTACCTCACCACCTTATTCTCTCCCAAACTTCTACTGCGAGTTACATCAAACATAATAATAGGTCATCGTCGTCGCTTCAACTCTTTTGAGGTTTCATTTCTAGTACCAATCTCTTCAACTATTGCATTCAACTCACCAACACCAAGTTCTTCATTAAAATCGTTCATATAATATTATGCGAAGGCTATCAATCAAAATGAAGTAACAATTAGCATGATATACAAGTTTTAAACAATAAATAATGAAATGAGATAAATGAACATGACAAACTTATGGTCTAGTTGTCTAAGATTTTAAAAACACACCATTATAATATTATGTAGGTATCCATGTGCCTTCACAATCTGATCTTACGTACGTTGAGATATTTTCATCCAAGTCATTATTTAAATCCACATCTGGCATATCATTGGGTATTCCTTCACAACTATAGTATTGTATCACCAAGTTTGTCATCATTATATCTATTATCAAAGACTCTTTGTGGTGAAGTGAGTACAACTGACCATCTAACATCACTTGGATCCTCAACATAAAACACTTGCTTTGCTTGGCTTGCTAGTATAAAGGAGTCTAACTTGTGTCCTACTCTATTTAAATCAACTAAAACATAACCAAGTTCATCGATCCGAACACCACCACTATTTTGAACCCAATCGCATTTAAACACAAGAACATTAAACGTATTATAATTGAGTTTCCATATCTCTTGTATCACTTCATAGAATGACATATCTCCAATGACGGGATTTTTATCATTAGAACTAGACACTTGCATTGTTTTTGCAACTAAGCTAACTCTACTGTTTTGTACACTTCTATCCTTCTCACAAGATTTTGTGTGATAGCGACATCCGTTTATTGGATAACCACTATATGTAATAACAAACGGATGAGGGCCATAAGCAATCCACCTTAAGTTATCTGAAACTCCAATATTTCCAATTTCAAGCTCAATTAATACCTACCATATCTTATTTCAAGTTCAACACATAAGAAATACAACTAAATTACTAGGTTCAACACTATACCTCTTCTCGTAGCCAATGTATAAAAGTTCAATTATGTTCCTTTTGAAGCCATTTATGATTTTTAGACTTATTCTGATATTGTAGTTGTAAATCCTTCATATGTTTTCTTTGTAGTCATCATTCAAACATTGTAATATAGTTAGATTCATTATATAAAAGTCAATGAAACAATGAAGAAAGCAATGAATAAACTTACTCCATATATGGTTGGACATCAATTGTATTTTCCAAGACATATCGATGAGCTTGATGTAGAAGTTCTTGTTCAAGTTTGAATGGAACTCCTATGAACAATGGCCTACTAATGTTTGAAGTGTCTGAATGGTCTTGTGACTTGCAAGTCCCAAGCCCAATGGAATCTACTCTAGATAAGAAATCAAAACATAATTCAATAGCTTCTTCTATTAAATAACTTTCAGCAATACAACCATCTGGACGATATCTATTCCTCACAGAGTTTTTGATGACTTTCATGAATCTTTCAAAGGGATACATCCATCGAAGATATATAGGGTCACAAGGTTTGACTTTCTTAACTATGTATACTATAAGATGAATCATGATTGTGAAGAATGAAGGGGAAAAATACTTTGCAAATAAACACAATGTTACCACAATATCTTCTTCCAATTTGTCTAATTGTTGCGCATCTAACACCTTATTGCATACATAATGGAAAAAGATGCACAACCTACTTATAGCATAATGAACATGTTTCGGTAGGATTGATCTTATCGCAATGGAAAACAACTGTTGTATGAGCACATGACAATCATGAGATTTTAAACTATTAAGTTTTAAATCTGTCCTTGACACAAGGTTTCTAATATTGGAAGAGCAACCTTCGGGAATATCAAGAGGAATGAATATTTTCTTCTCACTACTAATAGAGGCAAGCTCCAGTCGAAGTTTTAGATCAACTAAATTACGTCTAGCATTCAACCTATCCTTACTTTTACCAGGAATATCAAGAAGCGTCCATAATATATTCATGTAAACATTTTTTTCGATGTGCATCATAACTAAACAATGTCTAATATGAAGATCTTTCCAGTATGTCAACTCAAAAAAGGAAGATAACCTATTCCAACAAATCTTTTCACTTTTGTTCATCGATAGCTTCTTATGGATCTTCTTTCTTCTAGAAAATTCAAGATCATCCAATTTTAAGTACACAACCTCCCCAAAAAGTGGTTCTGAAATTGTACCAAGTTTTTTTTTACCATTGAATGACTTGTTTTTGTCGTTGGTACGGATGATTGCATGCTAGAAATCTTTGATGTCCTAGGTATGTTATTTTCTTCCCATGTCATAACCTTATAGAATTTGTATTATCTCCATAAATTGGGCATGCCTTATGCCCTTTAACACAATATCCACTGAAGTTACCATATGCAGGAAAATCATTGACTGTCCACAACAAAACTGACCTTAAGTTGAATACTTCTTCTCGATAACCATCATAACATTCAACACCATTTTCCCATAAAAGTTTTAAGTCTTCAATTAGTGGTGCTAAGTATGTGCCTATATCACCCCCCCCCCCCCCCCCGATTGTTTTGGCCCTGAAATTAGCATTGATAGAATCATGTACTTTCTTTTGATACACAACCATGGTGGAAGATTATAAATAACCATCACTACCGGCCAACAACTGTATTTAGAACTCATGTCACCATGAGGATTTACTCCATCAGCTGACAACGCTAAACAAAGATTTCTAGGTTCAGAACCAAAGTCTGGTCATTTAAAGTTTACTAACTTCCATGCTGGAGAGTCTATTGGATGTCGTAACTTGCTGGAGAGTCTGTTGGATGTCGTAACTTACAATCCTCAATTCTTTCACTAGTATGCCAAGTCAGGTTTTCAGCACATTCAATACTTCTAAATAGCCTTTTGAATCGTGGAATGGGTGGGAAGTACCATATCACTTTTGAGGGAATTTGCTTTCTCCCTTCATTTCTATCCTTAACATTTTTCCACCTCAATTGACCACATTTAGGACATTAAGTTGCATTAGCAAATTCTTTCCTATAGAGACAACAATTATTAGAGCATGCATGAATCTTTTCATATTCCATTTCTAATTCACCTAATGTTTCTTTGCTTCATACAATGAATTTGAGAGTTCATTGGTAGTTGGCAGAGTTTCCTTCAAAGTTTTAAGTAATTCTGAAAGACTAGTATCACTCCATCCATACTTAACTTTTAAATTATACAATTTAACTAGAGTAGACAACTTGGTGTACTTTTTGCATCCTTCGTACAATGGTTTTTCAGCAATAATAAATAACTTCTCAAATTTATTTGGGTCTTTTGAATACTCCTCGTGAGCAACTTCAATCATTTCTTTACATTTCCAACATCATTCTCTTCACATGTATGTGTGTCAATGTAACGCCCCAAAAATTAAGATAATTTATTGGGCATTCTTTTGAATTCATTTAATGAGAATTATTTGATTTATGTGTGAACTGAAATTAATTAAATATTTCTTGGATGAAAATTTAATTAATTAGAGGTTTTGGCATGTGGTGTTTGTTGAGTTTTTGATTAAATGGTAGGTTAAGAGAATTAAGTAAAGTTGTGGATTTTTTTAGTGTTGTTGGAGTTGAATTTAATTAAATAATTATGGATGTTATTTAATTAAATTGTGGGATGGAAAGTTTGTTGGAGATTTAATAATTATATGTATATGTGGAAAAGATAATTATATTTGTTGAAATATAATTATTTAAGGAAAAGATAATTGTATTTTGGAGAAAGAATATTTAGTAAGGGAGAAAAAGTAAAATAATTATATTTTAAAATAATTATATTTTGAAAAAATATAATTATTTGTAAGATAAATAATAATTAATTATTGTGAAAGATAATTAATTATTTTAGCGAAAGATAAATAATAATTAATTATTGTGGAAGATAATTAATTATTTTGGAGAAAGATAAATAATAATTAATTATTATGCAAGATAATTAATTATTTTGGATAAAGATAAATAATAATTAATTATTATGGAAGATAATTAATTATTTTGGAGAAAGATAAATAATAATTAATTATTGTGGAAGATAATTAACTATTTTGGAGAAAGATAAATAATAATTAATTATTGTGGAAGATAATTAATTATTTTGGAGAAAGATAAATAATAATTAATTATTGTGGAAGATAATTAACTATTCTGCAGAAAGATAAAAATTGATTCTGGAGTGAAGTTGTTATGGTTGGGTTAAGATAATTCATGTTGGAGGTTATAAGTGATTTATTGGAAAAGATTTGATTGATTAAAGAAATTGAGGATTTAAGTTAATTTGAGATTTTGGAGGGAAAAGTTAGTTTTTGTGGAATTGGATTTAATTAAGTATATATATATATATATATATATATATATATATATATATATATATATATTAATTAATAATTTGGAAAAGTGAAGTTATTTATATGATAGAATATAATTATATTTGTTTGGAAAAGAAAATAATCCATGAGGAGAGAGATTGTTGATTTGATTGGACGAAAAAGATATATATATTTATTTAAAAGAGAGAATAATGGTTTAAATAAATATATATGTTTATCGTAGATTTTGGTGAGAGAAAAATAATAATAATAAAGAAGTATTATTATTATTATTATTATTATTATTATTATTATTAGTTATAAATGCCTAAGATTTTGTGCATTTAAGCATTTATTGAGGAAAGATAATGGGAATAAATATATATGTATATTTTTTTGTATTATATATATATATATATATATATATCCTAAAAGGAAAAGGAAAAGGAAATAATAATAATAATAAATATTATTGCTATTATTTGGGTCTATAAATACCATTGAAATGCTTAAGTTAGAAAGTAAAAGAAAAAGAAAAATGTTTTTTATCTTCTTCTCCAAGATAACCCTCTACTGTCGCCGCCTACCAGTTGCAATTAAGATTGGTCTCTTTGGAAGCTTGAGGATTTAAAGTGATGAATTTTTCCATCAAGGATAAGAGCATTTTTCAACCTCCATCTAAGTAACCTTGGTAAGCCAATAAAATTAAATTAATATTTTATTAATTTAATTTTGGATTTATTTAGGTTTCTTTAAAGGTTTAATTGGCTAATTTTTTAAGATTTAAATCTTGGATTTTTCCCAATCAAGGTTGAATTGGTTTCAACCCCAACTTTTAGAAAGTTAATTAATTTAGGAGAATTTTTGGATGATAGCCAATTGCTAATTTCATTAATTAAAATGTTGAAGTTTTCCTTTTATGATTACGATCAAGTTAATTGGAGATCTTTTTACTCTCAGCTAGGGAGTGCCTTTGTTTGGCTAAAATCTCACGGTAAGAGATTCTCCTACTAGACTTTCGAATTGAATTTAAGAGACCGCATGTAATTATGATTATGCATTGATGGTAGCTAAAATGCATAACTTGATGCTATTGATAATGGCTGTCATTATATGGATGATTGATGATGATGACTGATATTATGTTGATGACTGATGTCATGTTATGACTGGTAGTATGTTGATGATAATGACTGAGATTATTATGTTGATGATTGTTGATGTTTATGTTGATGCATGATATATTAATCACATGATTAAGGACGTTAAGATTAATAATCATGCCATGTTATGATGTTATATTATGATACATGCTATGGATAGGGTGTTCTGTTAACTTTGTCTATTAGAGTCGTACCTGCATGGGTGTCTTTCGGGTCACCACCTTTTTAGGACTGCGTAATCCGACGGGACCGCCAGTCTGGCATTGATATAGACATGATTCAAGTGATTCGACGGGATCGCTCGCAGCCCGATTGTCTTAGTGTTTCCTTTGGGTACACTACAGACCAGTTTGTCCTAGGTGTTCCTTTGGGATCACCGAAGACCAGTTATGTTCCTCTGGGATCACATTTTGCACGTGTTCGGGAACATGCCAGTTCTTGGATACCACTTTTCAGGACCCTAATAGGAAGTTAACAGACACCTAGCGGGACAAGTAGTAGGTCCCTTACTGAGTATTTGTTTATACTCACTCTTTCTATGTTTAATATTTCAAGCGAAGGAAAGGGTAGAGGAAAGCTGGCGAGCGACAGAGAAGGATCCGTGACATGCCATATGGGGACTCAGTTTTTCTTCCGCGTTTATGTATCAGTGTTTTAGCATTCTGTTTTTAATGAAAATTTAGTTTCCCTCCTTTCAAGAAAGTGTCTCTTGTTATTGCTTCTTTTTAGTAATGACCTCAGTTTAGTACAAAGAGTTGGGTCGTTACAGTCAAACTTTGAAGATTCTCCATAGAAAGATAAGTTAGGAAATTCTTCACCATATCAAAATCAAATTTTATAACTTTCATCAATACCATTAACATATAAATGATCTCTAATACCCTTTCTACTATGCTTTTTACAATTCCCACATTTCAAACAAGGACAACGAATGTAGGAGGTAGTTGTATTCGAAAATCCAAATTTGATGAAAATTTCCACACCCAACTCATATTTTTTTGGATAATCTACTTTTTGCATCTATGATCTATCCATAATTGTAAATCTAGTGATAAATAATGTAAATTAAATTAGTTGAAAAAGTGTTGTTGAGATTATTAAAAAAAAAAACAAATATGGAGATTGAACAAATATTCACTTAATAGGACTAAATTTCCCCCAACTAACCAAATAAACAAAATAAATTCCTACACAACATTAGGTTTCTTCAAACCCCCATCACAAATTTTCCCACAACGAAACAAATAAAGAAAATAAGGTTCATTTTCATTGAGACATTAAAACAAATATTTTATGAGAGCCACAACCATTGAAGACCCATATGCTTTTCTCCACAAACATTTGAACCCATATCCTTTAGCTTCTTCAATTACGACCTATTATTATTCTTCTTATTAATTTAACTCATTTTCTTGTTAAAAGTTAAAACCCCACACCACACACCAGACAATCATCATAAAAAAAAAAAAATCTTAAAGAGGCATTCATGAATATCATTCTCTATACAACAAAATGTTCATACTACAATAATTTGAGCATTATATTCACCTCATTAAAATGATGTAGAACCCAAATTCACAACTTCACATAGAACTACTTAAGTAACAAGAAAATCAAGTCCCAATACCATAAGCACGAGACTGCCACTAATATAAATTAACAAAAGTTAAAACTTTCCATAACCTCTAGTCTATGCATTCAGTTTCTACCTCCAGTACTTTCCTCTAATTTTTCTCTTTTCAATTTTGGTGCAACATAGTGATTATATGTACATTAAAAAGAAACCCAAATTCATGAAATGCTAAAGAAACTACAGAACAGAGAAGCCCCAAAATGTAGCATTAAATAATTGAACCAGACAACAAAATCCTCGAAAATGCATAAAAGAAAACAGAGATCGTTGGAAAAACGAAAACCAAGTGAATTTGATGGAATAAGAATCAGTGTCACCTTCTTAAGCTTTTAGAGTGGATGATGACCGAAGATGGAAGACGACGGTCGAAGATAGAAGACGATGTTCAGCGAACTCAATACAACCGAAGATGGAAGACAACGTTCAGCAACAACCACTAATTACATTGTTCAGCCACAACCATAACCACAACAACGTTCGACTGAAGATGGAACTCAAGACGGAGCAACGGAGCGACGGAGCGACATTCGGCAAGACAACTGAAACTTAGCAGACGAGTGAGGCACGAAATAAAAGAAAATTTAGGTATAGGAGGCGCGTACGATGGGGGAGGCAAAAAGAAAATTTAGGGCTTTTAATTTTTTAATTAATGAAAAATTTAATAAAAAGTAACTCTTTATGTTTTTAAAACGTCAAGAAATTTCGAAAATAACTCCCTCCGCCTTTTTTAAAAATTCTTGACGTTTTAAACCATCAAGAATTTAATTGATATAACTTAAAGTTTTTAAAACGTCAAGAAAAAATACATATTACTTGACGTTTACAAAACGTCAAGAATGTTGAAATTATAAATAATTTTAACGTTTTATAAAACGTCAAGAATTTAATAGATAATCCTTGACGTTTTTAAAATGTCAAGAAAAAATACATATTACTTGACGTTTAAAAAACGTCAAGAAAGCTGAAAATTGATCTTCCATAAATATTCTTGATGATTTCTCCTTCCAATCACCCATTTCTTGACGGTTTTTTCAAAAAACGTCAAGAAATAAAAACTACAACAGTCAAGAAAGGTCTTTTTTCTAGTAGTGGCTAGTTGAATGTGAATCCCAGATCTAAGCAAGAAATGTTGAATAAGACGTTGGTTGAATGTGAATCCTAGGTCTGAGAAATGATTATGGCAAGACGCTAGTGAAAATCTGAGGTAACTCACGTGACGCTTGTTAAATGTGAATCCCAAGTCCAAACGATGGGATAATCCTAAGTCACAATGAGGATTTTGGATGCATCATGGCTTAAGCGCATAGAACTTATCAAGCGTGTTGCAATTGAGGTTTTATTGATTATGTTTTGATGTGATGAGATCCTTATGTTTTATGATCATGATCTAACCTTGTTGTTGTTATATCTGAAGTTGTTGTATTCCCCAAAAGGTATTTCGCAAACTTAACGCCCAAAACTCAATTCAGCAGAAAAGCGAGTGCACACCTAGGTTGGTGAGGCCAAGCCCAGAGAGCAAAATAGTCAAAGAATTGAGGTAGGGATAGGAAGCCTTGAAGGTTGTCTTACCTTGACGTGAAGAAAAGCACCATGGTGGAAGAAGAAAGATGTGTAGAACTTGGTTTTATTTACATACTTGCAAGAAAAAGGATTGTACTTGTAATGTATGAACTCTGCATTGTTTTTTGAGCTTATCGCCTAGATGTTAAAAGTTTTTTATAACTAATGATTAAGTACTAGGTGATAAAGCTAAGTTTAAGATTTGTTTTCAGCTGCAAAGGGTTGAGATCTCCAAGGTTCAAGTAAAGAACGTTGCGAAGAGACAAGTGAGAAGGAGTTGTTCTCTCACTAGGCGTTCGACGCATCATCTCAGGAAGAGGTACGCGAAGGATGTCTAGATGACATAGCCCCATCTAGTTGCATGGAATGACAGTTGGGGCAAGGGGTGACACCTTTTACGTCTTCTTCGGTCAAACTGTAAGAGAAAACTTAGAGAGAGATTATAGAGAGAAGTCATTATCTTATTCCCCCTAACTTGTAAAAGAAATCCAAGGAATGCTTATGCATTATGTGGCTCGTCTCTCTTTCTTACTTTACATTTTGTATTTTCATTGTAATGTTGACATTCATATTGTACATGGTCATAAGGCCTAAATTTATCAAGATAATGCAACTTTATTTCTCTCAATCATCACTTCTTTACTATTCATCTGTTAAAGTGTTAATAGTAGTTTAAGTTTGTGGTAAGTTCTTGATAAGAGAACTAACTTATAAGGTTCATCGCGTTTAGCTTAGCTCACTTCATCCCTTGACCAGCGCCTGTCGCCAACTGCTCAAGAGGGTAAGTAGCAAGGATATGGCTAAACATGTGCAGGAAGGAATCGGGAAACAAACTCAATCCTGGTGCTTAAACCTCCATCATTTGTGTCCCGAAAGGAGAACAAGTGTGATAATTTAGCACCGAGAGGTTATCACTCTTAAAAGACAGGTAATGTGACCATTACAAGTAAATATCTCTAGATAGCTAATACTTCATTAATTTTTATCATTTGCATCTTGAGAGACGAGCAAGTGTGGCGTTTAAGACATTGAGAAGTGTTTGCCTTAATTAGAAGATGATTGAGTATCGCTATCACATTAAGGACTATAGCATGGCTTAATTGCCTATAACGCGGTGACTTTCCTTCACACTTTCTTTAAAACAAGTTAGTCCACTCTCCATCTTTCCACCACTTCTTGTCACCTTTTAAAGAATCTCTAGTGTAGATAGTAGGTCTAATATACACATAGACACTTACTTTACTGTATAGACATTGTATACTACCTAGATAAGAAGTAAGGTTTATCACTAAGGTTTGATAGAATTTCCCTGTGTCCAACCTTGGCTTATCCAGGAAATCTCTTGTTTCGCTTACACTTGGGCATGAAAGAGGAAAACTTATACTACATGTTTATCTTGTGAAAATTAGCAACGCATAGATAAGTTTTGCTCCTTTTATCGCATATTCCTATCATAATCGCTCACTAGTCATTCACTTAGAACTTAACAGGACATAACCATGAACCAAGTTGCATCTACACAACAAGAAATAAAAGAGAGGCTTGCAAAATGCAAAACAAAAAAATTGAGGAAATCAAGAGCTAAAAAACCACATAAAAAAATACAGTATGCATTAAAAAAAAGCTCATAAAAATAGTGAGAAGTCAGCTAGGTCAAGTAAAATGTGTTGAGTTTCCAAACTATCAAAACTTTTGGGGGGAAATATCATTTTTGACTTAAGCAAAACCAAACAACTTTCTCTTAGCGTTCTAAACATTACATCAAGTTTGATTGAGGGCTTTGAAAAGAGGAGGAATCCTTCCTGATCCACAGTAGAGGAAAACAAGTCTAAAGTGTCTTTCATCTTTTCGAAGAATGTCTGACATCCGAGTAGCAAAACTTAAGTGACATCCGAGTAGCAAAACTTAAGTAACTATCTAAACGTGCTTGTTTCAAATGAACTTAGTTCAACCCCACCATCAATTAATAACTTGTAATCTCTTTGATGGTTTGAACTAAGTTTAAATATAGGTTTGGATAGACTGTGAAGGCATTGAGTAACGTCGCTAGGTTGACTCGTTAAAAATGTATCACCTATATACTTGCATGATCATTTATTTTTCTCTTAAATTGATGTTTGCTTCCAGTGAATGCTGCTTGACTTTTTGATTTTAGGATTTAATTTGCTCGAGATGAACAAAGCTTAAATGAGGGGTATTTTGTTGGCACAAATCTTGACTCTTTTATAATAGTTCTATTCTCAACCCGTAACATATATGTATTCATTATTTTGATATTTTTGTGTAGAATATGAAAGTAGACTCGGTTACAAACCCAACGTAATGAAATCACCTAAGACAGAGTCCGAACAAAAAAGTTAGGCAATTTGAAGATCAAGGGCATTTTGGTAAATGTCCCAAAGCCCCTTGACTCGCATTAGCTTTAGAATCCCCTGCGACACCTCTACAAATTGTGTTCAATAATACTTTCTTTCTTGGCCAAATCAATTTTCTTGAATTCAATTTGTGATTTGAAATATAAGCATGCAATATGCCCCTCTTTTTTGTAAATTAATTTAGTAGATTAATCTTTTTTTCTAATTCTAGCATCAATTTTTTGGCATCATAATTAGGCAATCTTTTATTTTGCCAAATTCTTGGATAAAAGTTATACCCTAATTTTTTGTTGAACAATTAATGCATTATTGAAGCAATTTCTCCTATGCATTTTTTTTTATTCTTGGTATGTAAAGAGGTATGAATATTGATCAATTTAATTTTGTTGATTCAAGCAATTTAAATCTCAAAATTAAATGGACCAAGAACACTTAAATCCCCTCGATTTTTCCTTTGCAAATTTTTTCACAATGATGAAGAAATCCCTAAGTTTCCAATCTCTCCTACATCTCTTTAATCATTTGAGTAATCCTTTACACATTCATTACTTTAAGTTGTAAACAAATACAAATTCCTTTTCCTCTTTCTTTCTTTAATACAATTGATTAAATTTTTTACAAATTCCTTTAATGGCTTCTTAAACGTTTCTAACAATTTCTTTCAAGTGAAATTCAAGATTAGTTATTCTTTTCCATTCCCTTAGGTTTGATATCCTGATTTGCCAGTATTCTACCATATTAATAAGTAAGGGTTTTATAAATTACTTTTTGACAAGGTAAAACTTGGTAAACTATCTACCCTTATTCTTATTCTTTACAATAGCAACCTTCATTTCATTTTCTAATATCATTATAGTGATCTTACCAATACATTTTTGTCACACATATTCTTTACTCTTGTCACCCTTTCTTTATCACTCTTGCAATTGCATCATTTTTGTATTTATCACCTTTTTTCATTGCTCTCTTCTAATTAGGTCTTTTATTGCTTTCTAGCTTAGAAATTTTGACAAGTTAGGAAAGAAGTAAGTTCAATCGTGTGAAAGTTTGGCAAAGATGGTGCTACACAATAAGACCACGGTGCAAGCTAGGATCAAGGTCAAAACGTGTCATGTGTTATAGTTATCTCGATAAGCTTCTTGGGTAAAAGAAAAGATCTAGGGTAATTAGGGTTTCGCATAATTTGAAACGTCAAGTTCAAAAATTCAAATAAACGCAATGATTAACTGCCATCTAAGAAACACAAAAAACGTGTTAGAGTATCCCATAATATTTAAAGCACATATCGATGACTAATGCAGTAACTATACCCTAACCATTGTTGAGCTCATCTTTAAAAACTTTCTTAAACTCTAACATACACTCTTTCGCCACTTGCAATCTGTGAAGAACTCTAAGCTTCCCTTAGATCATTCCTTCCAATGAATTTCAAGTATTGTTCCTTCCTTAATCTTTCACATTCCACTCATTTCATCTGTTTCCTACCTCAATGGCTGAAAAGAGAGCCCTAACCCAAGCCCTTAAGAAGTTAATGTCTGTCAAACCAAGCAAATTTCACGAGGAGATTGAACGAGTTCATTTTAATGGTCCTGGTCGGAGCAAGTCCAACTCAACCCCATGATCCAAGATGTTGAAGGAATAAGTGATACCAGCCACATTTCAGCACAAAGGGTTGGGAGTGAAGAACAAGATAAAGAGGTATTGAAGCCATTGATAATTAATGGAGTAGAGGTAAAACTGCATGCATCCGAACTAACTGTTTTGTTAGCAATAGTTCAAGACACAAGGAAAACTTAGAAAGAGCGGGAGAAGAAGGAACAAAAAGAAGAAATAGAGACGACCAAAAAAGAACAAAGGGAAAGAGAAGAGAAGGAAAAGAAAGAAATAGAACTGAAGGAGAAGAATGAGGAGAAGAGAAAAGAAAAAGAGACAAAAGATGAAGAGGAAGAAGAGACAAGGGCAAGAGGAAATAAAGGAACAAGGCGAGCATGATCAAGAAAAAACCTCCCCGCCTACAGCCCCAAAAGAATTTGAGAGGCTCGCATCAAAGATCTAGGCGACGAAGGAAAAGGTGGCAGTTGGCCTCCTTAAACTAAAAGTCATTGTGCAGGGCATTAAAGCCCGTGCGGAAGAAAAGGAGACAAAGTTAAGGGAGTGGGAAGAGCTCCTCAACAAAGCTAAAAAATTAGCCTTGGGAAGAGCTCCTCAACAAAGCTAAAAAATTAACCCTTTCTGCAGAGAAGGGCAAGACAAAAAGAACTCAAAGCGAGGAGTTCTGTGAAGAACTAGTAAAAGAGTTGAAGGAATTGAGCCGTGTGGAGGATGAGGTGACCGCCGTGTGGAGGATGAGGTGGCAAAAATATTAAGGAAGAAATGAAAGGTTACAATCAAGAAGAAGGTGTTAAAGGAGAAATTCGCCAACAGGAGAGAAGAAAAAAAATAATAAAGCTTTTGTGGGCGAAAGGACACAAAAAGAGGAAGAAGATGAGAATATTGGACTAGGCGACGAGAATACAACTTTCTCCGTCGAATATGTGAGTAAGAATTTTAAGGTTGAAAAGGGTCTCTTCCCTTTCAAAGACAGATTGTCATCGTTTCTAGGAGCCCCCATTCGAGCATTCAAGTGGGAGAAATTCTTCGAAGGGGTATTTAAAATAAGGATAGATGTAGTCAAGCTATTTTACAAAGGTTTTATAAATGATGAAGAAGACTATGCGGTGGTAAAAAGGGGAAAGAGTTTATTTTTGGGCAAAGCACATCAATGTGTTCTTTGGACTAGATGATAATGCGGTTGGGCATACAATTTTTAAGAATCTAACGCGGGATGACATGAAAGACAAGTCGGAAACAATAGCTTGGAAAGGGGCTACATGGGACAAGATGTCAACTGAGAAATATCAACTCTTCCCTCACCAGCTGAACGCGAAGGCCAGCGTTTGGTTATTTTTCGTAAAGAAGAAGTTGATGCCAACGCATTACAATAGTAAGATCTCTTTAGATAAAGCAATTTTATTATATTATGTAATGCAAGAGATCCAAATAAATGTTGGTTAAGTCATTTGCAAATACATCCACGCGGCACAAGACCCTTTTCCATATCTCATAGAAGAGTTGTGTTTGCAAGCAATTCTCGTGTTGTAAAAATACTCAAGAACTGCGGTTAAGGATAAAATTTGTAAAATGATTGGCTTAAAGAACACGATTAACCTCCATAAAAATAAATCAGAAGAAAAGTGCCTCAAAACGAATAATAAGTAAAAAGGTTCTGAAGGCAATGAAATGAAGGTTGAAGATGAAATTGAAGAAGAAGAAGAAAGGGAGGAAAAGGAAACCCCACTTAAGCGAAAGAGATGAGGCGAGGAATAATAGGCCTCAGGATCAAAGAAGAAAATCAAGAATGAAGCAATGACTCTAGGGACCCTCTATCTCTTATGGCAATCGAATTACCCAAGTACAAAGCGCCCAAAAAAACTATTTCACCCTCTCAATCCAAAACAATCAATGCCACAAAGGCCAAAATCACCACTACTCCACCTAACACGCCACCACCTCCCCTTTCATTCCAAAATCCAACTCCTCAAAATCACCACTACTTCACCAAAAGCCAAACTTCTAGCCCTTCCCGCAACACCTAAACAACCCACACTTCCTCTTCGTGGCAAAAGAATACTTCTCAAACTCTTGCCATAACCTTTCTTGAGAAGTTCCATCTGAAATGTCCAATCTTGATGATCCCCTAATTGACCAAGGGGATAAGCTGCTCCAAGATCAAGTCCAAAAGCCTTTCTGTGATCCACTAGCTTTCATTTGATGATGCATTTAAACATCCAAATAGTGTGGCACTGACTCATTTGGTGTCACCTAGCAAAATGATTTTGGAGAAGGCAGTTAATGATCCACTCCAAAACATGAAGCAAAATATTTTCGTAGTGGGCAGTACACGATGAGAGTAAACACTAACAGTAAAATAAGACTAGCTTGTGCAATGAGAAGTTTAGGGATGCAAAGAGGAAGGTAAGTCTTTGAGATGGAATGGTGCTTAAGGACAAGCATTAATACGAAGTAATGCTTGAGGTCAAGCATTGTTCTAAATTTCTAAGTGTGAAAACTTGTAGAAGTCAAGTTATTATGGCCTTTTAGGTAGAATAGTGGAGCCAAAATGTAGGATAATGTGTCAAAAATTGTAGCTTCAATCACAAATTCAAAAACATAAAAGAATACAACTTGCATAAGTCATCATGCCTATTTTACCCTATTCTTTAGTGTTTATCGCAGGATTATAAAGAAAGAAGAAATACGGTGAATCACAAGAAGAACACGTGCAAGGACTTTCACTATAAGAAGTTTTCTGGTGATTAACATTGCTAGGCGGAATGCCACATCATCACGTAAGGAGATTCACGAGAAGATAAGAATGGTTGTTTGAGTGATATGACTTGACAATGTAGTGTTCAGTGTTGACAAGTGTAGAAGAAATAGAAACTCCCCACCCAAATTAGTCTATAAAAGCATCCATCTCTACCATCTAAAGAGGGGGGTCTGAATGGACCAGAACCTAGAGAGCTCCATGAGAGCTGGTGGAAAAAACTAGCCTTTCCACCTTTTGTAAAAGACCTTCTACCTCTTCTCCGGTCAAACTGTAAGTGAAAGCTTAGAGAGACATTAGAGAGAGAAGTCATCATCTTCTTCCACCTAACTTATAAAAAAAAAAAAGCCAAGGAATGCTTAGGTATTCTGCAGCTCGGCTCCCCTTTCTTACTTTCCATTTTGTATTTTCGTTGTAATGTTGACATTCATAGTGTACATGGTCGTAAGATCTACATTTATCAAGACAATACAATTGTATTTCCTCTCAATATGTCACTTCTTTACTGTTCATCTGTTAAAGTGTTATAAGTAGTTTAGGATTGTGGTAAGTTTTTTATAAGAGAATTAACTTACAAGGTTTGTTGCATTTAGCTAAGCTCACTCCATCGCTTGGCTAGCGCTTGTCACCAACTGCTCAAGAGGGTAAGTAGCAAGGACATGATTAAACATTACCTTGTGATTAATTAGTTAAATATTCTTTCATGTCTGTTACATAAGTTCACAATTCATTACACTCCATCACCATGTTTATCCTATTGGAATCTATGTCCTAAAACTCATAGTTTGTAGTTTAAATTGTATTATATTAAATAAATAGGCTATCTAATGTAGACTTGAACTTTATATAGAGACATAAATGTGGATCAAGTTCAAGTTTATAGCCCACACGGTCTATAATATATGAATAAGATTGGGCGCCTTATTTCGGGAACATTATAGATGCGGTCCGCTCAGTAGTCAGTAGAAACGATGTGATACTGAATCATTCATGTAGAGACATGGGAGTGGGGGTATCCTATGTAAAGAGTTTACATAAGACTAGAACCATAAAATAGTCATTTATAAGTTATAACACCGTTGACTATATAAACTGACTATTTCGATTATAATGATCTAGGTAACTTAATCTTAATCTTGAGCTAACTATAAACTTCAAACTGTATTATCCTTAGATTTGCATAAGTGAGGGCAACTCAATGGCGCTGACCCAATAAGCCCCCCATTTCACAGGTAAGATCGGGTGGATGGCTAGGGACGTAGGGTACAAGACGGAATTTACTCGTACCTGTTTTAGGGTTAGTAGATAGGTTGTTCCCTTAAGGACTAAATCCAAGTCTTGAACAAGGGATCCCGTCCTCTCATTGGCCAAGAGGGATTCGGTTTATAGGTTGGACCTTAAACCAAATATTCAATAGTAAATCAGTGGGACGTAAAGAACAATATGTAGTCTCGGGGGTAAAACGGTATTTTGACCTAGTCGTGCTTATGAACAACCTGTGAAGGATTAACCCACTTATCATGGTTATATCAGATGGACACAAATATATCTATAGTGATGGGAGTGCAACTATGGGACTTTAGTGGAATAACCCGTAAGTTAAGGAATGTTGATTAACTCGGTCTAAAAGGGTTTAGCCAGTTCATCTTGGATTCTTTGAGCCTATGATCTATAGGTCCATTAGGTTCTCCTGCTAGCTCATATGGAATTAACTTAGAATAATATGATGGAAATTTGAATTGTTCAAATTAGGTAAAGAGAGAGAAACTAACAAATATATGTGATATAAATGTCGGTTATCAGTTTGTTATAGAGCTTTATGTTTAAATATGACTTAAATATCAAAAATGTGAATACAAATTCATATTAGGAAGCTCGGAATTGATGAAAATGGTCAAAGTTGTAAAAAGTCAAAATGTTGACTTTTGACTTTGAAAAGTTAAACTTTGACCGGCTTTATATTCAAATGTGATTTGAATTTTGGAAAATTAAATACAGATTCATGCTCGAAAGGTCGGAATTAGTCAAGATGGAAAAAACAGTAAAAAGTCAAAATAATGACTTTTGGCTTGAAAAATCAAAGTTTGACTTTGACTTTAATGGTCAAATGACCAAAATGCCATTGGACTAAATTAGTGAAAAAATCCAACATTTTGTTGGATAATCCCACTAACACTTAGTGGGATAGGTGGCTACATGAGATGTAAACACCTAGTCCACTAAGTTCCACTAAAGGTTAGTGGATTATTAGGTGTTAAGATTTAATAAACTAATTACATGCAATTTTTGCATGTAATTGGTTTATTTAAGGGGCAATTTTCAAATGAAGATTATTTTTTTGTCATTTTTGTAATTTTGAATTACAAAATGAACCTTTTTTTCTCTCTAAAATCTCAACCTAATCTCCTCCTCCATTTTCCATCCTCTCTCAATATTCCTTCAATTAACAGGTCTCACAACCCGATTCTAAGTTCGAAGAATAGCGGGTAAGCATTAATGCTGGTCCCAATTCATGATCTTGAAGAGATTTAGAGAAGTCGGGAAAAGCTTCAAAGGTAAGTGTTTTCCCTTAACTCTAATTAGGAGTTTTTAGCATGTTAATCGCGAAAGCGTTTAATTGCATATAGAGTAATTTTTCGATCATTATTTCATTACCTTCGTATGCTATCCATCACATCTTGCACTGTCAATCGATCGCACCTTAGTATATATAGTTAGGACAAACATATTGTACATACTTACACTACATAGAATCTACCACATAGGATTTGTTGCACGATAGATTCAATTAGAATAACAATTCCTTGAGTTCGACCCTGGACTTACCAAGAAACCTCTCTTCGCTTACGCTTGCACGATAGAGAGGAAAACATGAACTACATGCATATCATTATGAAATTGGCAACGCATAGGTAGGACATGCATCTTTTATCGCACCATCCTCACCTAACTTAGTCACTCACTTAGAGCCTAACATGACATATCCACGATTGAATGTTTATGCGAATAAACCACAGGGCAGAGAGGACCAGATTTGGAGCAGATCTAGGTCGGATCAAAAAGTGTCGGATCGTGAACTAATTAAAAGAAAAGGGAACTAGAAAGAAGTAGAGCGAATATGGGTCGAAGCAGAGTAACAAAGCGAAGTGAATCTAAGCAAAGTGAAGCCAGAGTGGAGCGAGGCTAAGTTGCATAGTGTTGTCAGATTCATTAGATCTAATTGAGGAAGCCGAGCTATTGGAATTCTCAAGAGATTGAAAGGGATTGAGTCGCCAGTGTGGTCTAGTACGAATAAGTGTTGGTAGAGGGTGGTTGGTGATATCTAGATGGTCGGACTTGGAGAAGATGGAGGAGTCACGGCTACATCAAAACTTAGGCTCTGATACCATGTGGTTAATATTTTATTTAATTGAATTAATATTTATATTTTACATGACAAAAAGGAGGTTAAATACACTAACCTATACAGATAAATAAGGAAATACATAATGGCTGTAATTACTCTAGAAACAGTTATTTACATTTATATTTTAATTTGTGAAATTAAAACAAAAAAAAAAAGTACAATAAAACTCGAGTCTTGGTTCATAATAATGTAAGTTGTTATAAATCCTACTAGATATATAGACCTAATGTCTATACCGTTTAAAATAATGGAGGATGACTGTTGGTACAGAGAAAACTCTAATATAAACAAACGATACATGTATAAACTTATATATATGTCCAAAGAATTGACCTAAGTTTATAATTAAAGAATTAATATATAACTCATAGATTATTTTATGTAATACGGACATTGAGAGAAATAAACTAATATAAAATTAAACAATTATTTATGAAACATGGGGCACCGCCCATGCCCACATTATCCATCTCTATGCCATATGCCTAACGAATAAACTAAGGCATTGGAAACTTTAATTTTCGCTTAAATACTTTGATATGATAGTAATTAATTAATATATATATATCATATCACATATTTGATATATATACTATAGTACTATACTATATTATATCGCTCATGGCTGATATAATCTCCCCTAGTTTTCCTCCCACTCAAATGATGGGAAACATGTGAGAGTTCCCAACTTCTAGACTACCAATCTAAGCCGCCCATTATATATATATATATATTTAAAGTTTAATCATTTGTAATTTTTTAATCAATTCAATTTTATAACTTCCTGCATAAATTTTTTTTTTAATCAATTCAATTTTATAACATTTTAGCTTTGAATATGATTTTTGCTTGAGATTTTTTAAAAAAATATAACAAACCAGCAAAATTAAAAATGGAAGGTGCAAAAACCAAACTCATAAATCCAGAAAAATATTCAAGGAAGATTAACCCTTTTAGTGTTTTATTATATTCATGTAAATTAATCATTTTTAATTTGATTTATTTTGATTTCTATGTTTTAAAAATATTTATTTTGATTTTGTAATGGGAGAGTTGTTAGAATAAAAATAAAATTAAAACTATTTTCACATGGTGTAAAAATAATTTAAATGGATGTAGAAAATTTCATAGAATTTACTACCTTTTAGAAAATAGTTTAAATGTTTTTGATATATTTGAAAATATTCCTTCCGTGCTTTTATTTTTATCTGTGTTTCATTTTAAGGAATAGAAGTGGTCACTTTATAAAAGTTTAAGGAATAAAAGAACAATCGTTAAAGATAGGACACTAAAATAAGCATTTTGAAAGAAAAACACTTAAGTGCATCTTAAGGAACACATAAGTTTGTGCATCTTACCAAATTGTCCAATCATAAATGACTATATTACAAATGATTATTTCTTTCTTTTTTGTGGTATATATATATAATCAAATATTGTTCTTTTGAAAATAGGAGGACTAAAATGAATCAAGTTGAAATTATAGGAAAAATGAACACTATTAAAGTAAATGGAGTAAAATAAACCAAAATTAAACAAAAAGAAAAATACAAGGTCCAATCTTTGTGCATTTCAAGCAACACTTATCTTTGTACATATATCATTGGTAAATTGTTTGATCATAATTTATTAGAAGATAAATTATTCTTCCTTCTTTTAAAAATATTTTATTTTGATGTGGGACTAAAATTAACTAAAGCTTGAAATACAAATATCATAGTAGTATTTAGTTCATGGAAATAAAGCTTAAAATTAAATGTAAATGTCAATAGATATTTCTCAAAAAATCTTTAAAATTTTAAATTCAAAAAATTAAAGAAAAATCTTATGGATAGAAAAAAGAAAAAAAATTAAATCTTCAAAGTATAAAAAAGAAAATTTAAATGTAGGAAGAAAAATTCTAAATTTTGTAAATAGCTTCTTGAATTATAGCTATAGATAAAAATGCTCCAAAATAAATAAATAAATAAATAAATGTGATCTATAATGAAGTTAGCATATGTACATTATTATAGGTGCATAAGAGAAATTTAAAATTTTTTAGTATATAATATATATATATATATATATATATATATATATATATATATATATATATAAATTCACATGTCAAATGTATAGGAATATGAAAATGTCAAATGAAATAGAAATAGGTGGATAAAAATTTAAAAGCAAGTGCAATGATAAGTTTGGGTATGATTGATTATGTAGAGAATAATTTATTTCTTTTTGTCAGGGTCTATTAATAATTCTTTTAATTTCATAGTTTTAAAAGGGGTGAGGTATTTTTAATTTTTATAAACCATACGCTTTTATGTTTCTAAATCTACTTTAAATTAAAACATACCCTTACTTTTGTTAACTTTTTTTTTTTTTTTTTTATCTTTTTAACTTTATTTATTTATTTGTTAATCCCAAATCACCCTGATGTGTTTTAGGATAAATCTTATCTCAAAGATATATATGACAGATGGAGTAAAGAGAATATTTAAAGTCTTAATATAAAGAAATTTATCAGATAACCATAATATGGTGATTAGATATTTGGTCCCCACCAGAAATGTGTAAAAATTAAAGCAAAAATCTAATAAAAGAGAGGGGAAGGTAAGTATAACAGAATAGTAGAAATCTTTTAATGCAGAGACTTTTCAATATAATTCTACATATACATATATATATATATATATATATATATATGGGTTAATGGTTGATGATTATGAAATTAAATTAGGCACATGGAAGAAGTAGTTGCCATGATTGAGGACTTTAGACGGAAAATAATAATAATAATAATAATAATAACAACGCGACAAAACAACAGCATTTATTCGTTTCTTTTCAATCAACGCCACTTAAAAAATATTATGACTTAATTGTTAATTTTCATCATATAACAAACCCTCTATCTTTAGAATTTATAAATGGACTTAACTCTAGGTCAGTTTATCATTTTTAATGTATTATTTATACTTTTTTTTTTTTACTATTAGTTGAGACTAAATTGTTAGAAATAGTAAAATACATAAAAAAATTTACAAATGAAAAAGTTGACCGACCATTTATAATCAAGGTGAAATTAATTATATTTGATTTTTTATATAATGTAAATATTTTGTCAAATATTCTTATAAATTATAAATTTTAATTATTAAATTGCTATAAATGACAATTTCAAGAATAACAAGTTATTCAAAAATTTCCAGAACTAAAAGTATTTAACAAAAAATGGATTTTTTAAAAGCAGTGGAACAAACTGGTAAAACATTAACATATAAAAGAATTTGAAAAAAAGGAAAAAGTCTATTGGCCCACAATGAAAAATACAAAAAATGTCCCAGTTAATACGCGATTAATCGACCACACACGTGTGCATAGTTCTTATTCTAAACGATCATGATATGCGATCGTGTAGGCAGTATCAACAAGATCATGTAGTTTCTTTTAACGATGAGAAAATGCTTAAAATCTAAAAGATCGTGTTGACCATGCTAAACGATCACTTATCAAAATCAACACGATCGTTTAGATCATATCAACACGACCTGTAGTTCTTTTTAAACGATGAGAAACGGGCTTCAAATCTAAATGATTGTGTTGACCATGCATACTAAATAATCACATTAATTATGGTAAGCAATCGTTTAGATCATGTCGACACGATCGTTTAAATCATTTTAAACAATAGAAAAATGACTTCAAATTTTAACAATCGTATTGATCGTGGTAAACAATCATATTTTCAATGGTAAGTAATCATTTAGATCATGTCAAAATGATACTTAAACGATCTTGATATTTTTCGATTTGAGGAAGATGAAGTAGCTTCATAAAATCTTGCCGAAAACAGTGAAGATGAAATATGAGATTTAAATAGAAGAATAGATCGTTTAAAAATAGAAGAAAGAAAATCTAGAAGATCGAGATGACGAAATTTGGGAAGCGAAGATGAATAAATCGCAAAGAAGAATAAGAAAAAGAAAAGAGAAGTGAAGAATCTACTACAATATTCAAGACTAAATCTGAAAGTTATGAAAATATTGCACCAGCTTCATAAGCTTTTGCTTTTTGTTACACGTGCCGTAAATATTTTTGGGTTTTGTTACATTTATGAAAATTAACATAAAAAAATCTTGAGTGCAAGTCCACTCGATACTAATTTATAACTTTCATTTTGATATTTTTATTTATACTTTCTATCGCCTCGATTATCAGAGGTTTTTAAAAAATATAACAAACCGATAAAATATTTATACTATATAGAATAATTTCAAAAACGGAGAAAGCTCACATGCCCACATTAAGAAATACCAAAAGTGCCCCAGTCAACATGTGATCATGATACTCGATTATGTAGAAAATGACACACAATCGTGTAGGTAGTATCAACACCAGCCACACGAGCATGTGTAATTCTTGTTCTAAACGATCGTGAACCAAGATCGTTTAGATATTGGTAGACAATTGCATATCCAGAGTTAGTTAATGATCGTGTACCAAGATCATTTAGATTTAGTACAAGATTCTATACTAATATCGTTTAGATTTTGTACACGACATCGTTTCGATGATCGTGTACCAAGATCTAAACAAATTTTGTTCAAGATTGTGTCCCAAGATCTTTTATATTTGCTACGTACACGATCTTAAACTAAGATCATTTAGCTTTCGGTACATGATTATTTAGATCTGGAAGAGGAAATATATGAGAGGTAACGAAGATCGTTTACCAAGTTGGAATTTGAAGAAGTGAACAATCAAAGAAGGAAAAAATTCTTTATGTGAAAATGAAAAAATCACGAACAAGAACACAAATGGAAAATGAAGAAGAAGTAATAATACGAAAAAATTAATAATATGAAAAAAAGATGAGTAAAATCGTAAAGAAAAAAAAGAAGTAAAAAATTATCCGTATATTTAAAGGCAAACCTACAATTTATAAAAATATAATGAAAGTTTTATTATATCGATGAAAATTAAGCTGGATTATTATTACGTTTATTACTTTCAAATTTATATTATTTATTAGTTTGGATTCCTATGTGTAAAGTCATATAAGTTTTCATTGTGTGCACGTGAGATATTTTAACAATTTTATGATTTATGATTTATCATTGTAATTAAAAATAATAATAAATAGGAAAGAATTTGTTTTGAATATAAAATTTGACTCTCACTTTCAATGGAGAGCGATAGATTCAAATATCACATTTTCAAATGTATTTGAAAACAGGTAGGTTACACAAATTATTTATGATTTTATAAAAGTAACATTAATCGGTGAAAGCTTCAAATATTAAGGGAACTATAGTATTCTTGGAGTAAGGCTAAGGGAAAAGTTCAAACCTCTTCCTATTCCCTATGTACCTTGTTTGACAAAGACAATATTAAATTAATTAAAGTGGTATTCCTTAGCTTCATACTTTCTTAATTATCTTTAACAAAAATATCCTTTCTTTAATTAAAAGCCAATGGATAACATCACCATAAATTAAATTACATTTACATTTAGATTTAGATTTAGATTTATTTAGGCTTGTTTGGTGACGTTTTTCTTTTCTTTCTTTTTTTTTTTCTTTTTTTTTTTTAATTTTTTGAAACTTAAACCTTTTTTCATTATCCTTTAATGATTTCATTGTTAGTCATATTCCGCACCCGAAAAACAAAAACAAAACATATTAATTTCATTATTTTTTAAATGGTTGAATTCTTGGTAATATTCCAAAAATGAAAAATTAAATTTTAAAACTAAATTTTGGTTTGATTTTTTACTTATAATTAGCAAAAACAAGAAATTTAGAGATGAAAACAATATTTATATTCTTATTTAAAAACAATGAAGATCTAGATGGTTATCGACCTATGTTAAATGTGTTTTTTTTTTTTCTTTTGTAATGCATACATATAAGTAAATATTTGTATTGAATTTTCCTAATAAAAATGAACTGAAATATTTTACTTGAGCTTAATTAAACTTACGTAGACTAATAGCACATCTTAATTCCATAAAACATTCAAATGGTAACTATACATGTATATAAAAAAGCAAAATGGGATTACATAAAATCACTCACACACCCCGGTAATATTTGCTAGAGTTTGTGTTTGCAATATCTTTCAAATGATTTTGTGCAATTGTTTTCGGACACATTTATCTTCTTATACATACTTTGAATTGTTCTTTAGGATGTACGAATAAACGTTGTTATAGCTAGACAAAATGATAACTTAAGAATGATTGATTGTACATAATATATATTTTTTTCTTAAAAAATTTATAGTGTTTATTTTTATGTCTTTTGTTATTTCTTGTTGTAGTACTTGCTAGTTTAGAATTAATATCCTTAGAGTTTTCCACCTTGAAAAGTTTTCCACCTTGAAAATTTTTGTATCATTTGTCTTGTGGTTGTGCCTACAAATATAATTGTGTCATCGATGTGAATCGCTGCGGTCAACATATATGTTAATCTTTTCATTTGGAATAAGTTAGTTAGTCAAAATTTGTTGATCTCGAAAATAAATGTTTTCAATACATGGAATATTATATGATATGATTTCCACTCTACTTTTCTTCTTCCACAGGCTTTAAGGTTCCATCTAGATCGGTATGGAACCATTCGATTTCCAAGAGCCACAAAAATAATGTTAATATCTCATTTGGAATCATAATATATAATAAGGTATGTTAACATTAATTAATTTGTACATCACAAAAGTTATAATTTCCCAAAACCAATTTCAGGTTAACAATTGGCTCTTTCCTCAATTCGAACCGGTAATCCCCCTCTCCAGCTAGCCGTTAGACCGGGAGCAAACCGAGCAATCCGATCGGTTCCTGCTAACCGGATCTTAAACTTTCGAATCAATACCACCGCCACACATTTCACATCCATCACTGCTAGCTCCTTCCCTAGACAGACCCTTAAGCCGGCTTGAAAAACCGGAAACTTAAAGGGGTTTTCAGGCGTGAAGTAACCGTTCTTAAGCCACCTCTCCGGTTTGAACTGGAGACAATCGAGTCCCCAAATCCGGTCCATTCGGCCCATGGCGTAAGGGTGGTATGTTACTCTTGTGCCCTTCTGGACGAATGTACCATCGGGCAAGATGTCGTCTTCCTCGGCAAACTTGGAGTCGAACTGAACCGGTGGAAAGAGGCGCATGTTCTCGTAGACCACTGCTTGGAGATAGTGCATTTCTTTAAGATTGTCGAAACTGGGGAACCTGTCTCGATCCGGCCCCATGATCCGGTCTGACTCGGAGATAATTTCGGTCTCGACTTCCGGGTTTTGGGAAAGTAGCCAGAATAAGCTAGTTAACGCCGACGCCACCGTGTCCCGACCGGCAAGGAGGAAGCTGACGACAATGTCTCTAAGATATCTGTGTGAGGAAAAATGTTTATTAGTGAGAAATGTTCTAAAATGAAATATTATTGGTTTTCTCAACGGAGAGTTACCGACTTATACAAGCGACTTGTTGTATTCAAAAAACGAAAGAAAGAAAGAAAAAAAGACTTGTTTATATGTGGGGGTGGTTTTGACCGCTTTTACCATATTAATAGCACGTTAATCTTGCTTTTTTAAAAAAAGTACTTTTTCTGTTATGAAAGTACAATATAGGTAAAATTTGGAGAAGTCGTCGATGCATTTGGCTAACTCATCTTTTTTGTAATCAGCCATCAAGTACTAATGGACAAATTTTTCTCTCTCTTTAAAAAAACCAGTTTTGTTTGTGGGTAGAGCGGACGTCTGTAGACTAAGATGCAATTGAGAAATTGTTTCAAACGATGAATTCAATTATGAAATTTATGATAAGATTAAAAAGTATTTTACGATATAGAGTAATTTAGGATGGCGAGTTAGAAAATATTGGAGAAAAAAGAAAAAAAAATGTAATTTTTGAATAAGTATGGAAACCTCACTGCTAAAAATTATTAAAGTTTGATAATATATTTAATAGATAATCTCTGTATTTCACTTTACTTCAAATTTACATAGGTAGTTTTGGTTTTGTCCCTAATATTCCAAAACATGCAAACATTTTTTTAACGCAATAAAGTTTTGAATAGGGAGTTATTTTTTTCACCATCTAAGATTAGAATTAAATTAAAAGTACTAAATACACAGTAGGAGTAAAATTTGAAGTAAAAACGTTTTTTTTTTTGTTTTAAAACATTTTTTCAATATAACCAAACCAACTAAACACAAGCATTATGTTTGTATGATCCAACCAATTCGGACAATAAAAGAAAGGTTAAAAAATAGATTACATACCTATCATCATTGGTAGAAGCCATGAATCTAGAGAGAAGATCATTTCTATTAGAAAACCCCATCTCCCTCCTTTGCCTTATAACTTCCATCGCTAATCCATCTACCATTTTAATCGCTTCCCTAAGCTTCCTCTCCGATCCCACTCTCAGCATCTTCTTAATCCTCCACATAATCGGCGATGGTGCCATCGCTCTTTCCGCTGACAACCTCGACGCCAAATCAAATGCCACTGCGAATTCCGACATCGGCAACCACAACCTCAAACACCCCGGATCCAACCCAAATGAAAACCTACAAATATTATCAAACGAAAACCTCCTAAACACATCTTGCAAATCCACCACCTCCATCGTCCTCCCAATTCCATTCACCGTAGGTACCAACCTACTCCGAATCTCCGTCGTTAAAATCTCGAACGCGTGAGACCGAAGTGACAAACTCCCTAGTTCCAAACTCGCCATCTTGCGTTGATACCGCCAAGAATGACCATCCACATTGAAAATTCCATGACCAAGAAGGTCACCAAGGATGGAAGAGAAGGGTTTTCCTTTGGGGTAGTTATGGAAGTTGGATTTAAGGATGTGTTGGACGTTGTCGGGGTTGGCGGTTACGATATTGGAGATGACGTGAAGGTGGAGCGTGGCGGTGGGGGAGTGGGAAAGAAGGTGAGTGTACCAATCGGATAAGTTTGGGAAAGAGGAAGACCAGGAAGAAGAAAGATAGGCGCGACACAAGGAGCAGTTACAACAAGGGTTAAGGCGGAGGAGGAAAAGAGAGAAGGAGAAAATAGAGAAGGCAACCGTAAAGGAGAAAAATAGAAGGGAAATTGTTGTGGGGAGAGAAGAGAGCAAGTCTAAGGAAATTGTTGGAATGGTAGCCATTTGAATTTAGGGGGGTGCGGATATGGGAGAATCATGCTGACACCCGGGTTTTATATTGTTTTTTACGATAGCAAGTGTCATGGAAACGTGTGTTTTCCGTTTTCCTTTTTTTCCTTGTTCCTTTTTTTTTTTTTTTTTTTTTTTGTCTTATTGGAGAAAAATATTTATTTCTTTTTTTTATTAATTTAATTGTTTGATGTGAATAAAAAATAGGGATGTTGCCAATGTAGCAATTATATTCAAAATAATTAAGTATATAACAACATTTTAAAAAAATTGCAAATATAGTAAAATCTGTCAAAATCTATCGATGATAAAGTGGTCTATCACTGATAAACCATAAGAGTCTATCAACGATAGAGTCTATCATTGATAGACTTTGCTATATTTGCAATTTTTTTAAAATATTGCTACATACTTAATAATTATTCTAAATATTGCTACCTATTATAATTACCCTAAAAAATACCGTACTTCGTGGAATCATATGTTATTTTCATTATGTTTTTTTTCTTTGGGTTTTATTTTTAACTTTTTCTCTTTTTCTCTTTTCGGGTTCAATAACATGTGAGAGTGATTGGATTCCAACATGTAAAGCTATGGTTTTTACATACTTTAAAAATTTTATACATAAAATTAGTTTTTTTATACAGTAATTATAAATATTTTTAACTCTAACACAATACAATGGTTGTATTTAGAAATAATCCTAATTTTATATATACAAGAAATAACAAAAAGTGTCCTTGTAACATTTTTCTAATTTCTATGGGTTGTTCTCCACCATTTTAAATCAAGTGTACTAAACTTAAAAAGTAGTATATCATTATTTTATATATAGATTTGAATGAACAATCAAGTTGCTTTCGTATTGTATTATTTGAGTTAAAGAAGTATGTTTTTTTTTTTTTTGTTTGGGTGTAATTTATACCATGTATATAGGAATTAAGACGACTATTTATTATTGTGGAGATGAATTTGAATTAGACAATTATGTTGTCTTTTGTCACATATTGTAAATATTTAAGTTGAAGTTGTATATTTTGTGTATGGATGTAATTTAAATCATATATATAAAGCATCAATATCTAATCGTGGATATATGTTTGAATGTCCGATCACATCTATTAGCTTTTAAAACTTGTGTAAATTTCTATTTTTTAGTATTTTAAATAGAATTATATATATCTAGTTGTTAAAAACGAAAATTTTATATATCATTTTAAACCTTTTTCAATATGGAGTAAAATAAATTATAAATTTCACATGCAACATAACATGTGTATGAACTAATTTTGGGCTTGGACGATGATTTATTGAAGTTTCTATATACATCAAATCATTCAATTCTTGTGGAACAAGGTTAAATTACAAGATTATTTTCTACTTTTTAAAGTGCATGTATTTAGTTGTTGAACTTTATCAAAAGTGTACTACCTAATTTGAATTTTGTATTAATACAAGTGTTATAAAGTCTAAACATTTCAAAAATCGATCCTAACCTATTAAATATAAGTTTAAATTTTGTGTATGATGTAACTCTTAAGTTTTCAATTTTTTTTGTTGTCAGGTAGATTTATGAATTTATAAATTTTATAACCCTTATTTTAAGATCTAAAATGTTATTAAATAGGCATGAAAATTCGGCCTAAAAGTTAAACACAGTTTTCATTTTTCCTTATACAAATTCTTTTTTTAGAAAATAATACTAAAATTAAAAAAAATTAGAAAAATTAAAAAAAAAATGAATCAGTTAAAAAAAAAAACAATAATTCAAATTTCAAATTAGAAAGGGTGGTTTTCAATTTAGTAATAATAAAACAAAATATTTACAAAAACAAAATTTAATACTCTATTGATCTTAATCTTCATATTTGTAAATACTTTAAATAAATTTCTTTTGAAAAAAGACTATCACATTTTTTTAGAGAAAAAAAAACTTGTATTAAACTATAACAACTTTCAAACAAATTCTACCAATATTGGTATGCAAACATAGAAAGGAGAAAAAAAACAAAAAACGAAATCATAAGGTAAGGGACCCATATCATTATCCTCGTCGTTAATCCCTTGGACTAAACTGTAACGCCCAACATTTTTCGGTTTCCTTTGTTATTTTGGACCACTAATAATATTAATATTAAGTGTGGTTATGGGAATTTTAAACTTCTTGGAAGAACCTTGTCTTTTTAATTCTCGAGTAATTAAGGTTGAAAATCTTCATTTGGTTTATGATAATAAGTATTTTTTGGAAATAATTGGGGAAGTTTTATAAAACTAAGGTTGGTTGGTTAAGGGAGAAATGTGGGGACCAGTTGGGGGTTAATTGGTAAATTCCAAAAGATTTGGAGATATGGTAGGTGGTTATTTCTAATTAATTAAAGGAATTGGAAAAAGAAAAAAAAGATAAATTCTCTCTTTAAAGCAGCCTCGGGACGCGCATAAGAAAATCAAAAAAAAAAAAAAAAAAAGAAAAGAAGAAAGAAAGCATTTAAGCCGCCGCCGCCGCCGAAACCCTAGCCGCCTACCCACGCCACACGCCGAAGCCGAGTCGAAACCGCCTCCGTGCGTCCGCAGCCAACCCGTCAGCCAGCCGAGGCGCGCCGCTCCGATCCGACGCAAGCGCAGCCGAAACGCCAGTCGTAGCCGTCGCCGAGCGAAGCCGCGGTAGCCGGACCACCAGCAGCCGCCGCGCCACCCGAGATCCGGAAGCCGAAGCCTCGCGCGCAAAGGTCCGACCGAAGACCCGCCCCGCGACCCGAACCGACGCGCGCCACCTTCCGGAAACCCGACCCGCGCCCGCGTGCACCCGTGCGTGAGCCGCGCCCGCGTGTGAAGCCGCGCCCGCGTGTGAAGCCGCGCCGCGCGCTTTTATGTAGCCGAGCCGCGTCTCCCTGTTGCAAGCCGAGCCGCGTCTCCCCCTGTTGCAAGCCGAGCCGCACGCGAAATCCCTGTACCGAGCCGAGCCGCGTCTGCCCAAGCCGAGCCGGTCCTGTCTTCTTCCAGCCGAGCCGCCAGGACTAAATTGGCTCCATCCACCTATATTTTGGTAAGCTAATTAATTATTGTGGTTTTTCCGGTAAGACTCCATGCTCGGACGTTAGTTAAATTAATTTGGATCTAAATTATATTATTTTCCTCAAGGGACGTCTTGGACCAAGAAATTACTGCAGCGCGGGATTTCTTCAGTAGGGGCTCGAGCACTGCAACCTCCTTCTAGGGTAAGTTAAATTCAATTGAGTCTCGAACCGTTGGTCGTTGGCGACCTATTTATGAATTTTGACTTATTAAACAGTTAGGACTTCGTCGCTTGGAAAGCGTACTGCCTCGCGGTTAGGACTCGACAAGTAGATCTCCAGGTAAGAGATTCTACTACTAGTTTCATGTTTGAAGCATGAGACTGCGTATGCCCTATGTTGCATATTGAGAATTTGACGGTATGATGCCTGAAATAAATGTTAGTATGATGCAAATGACGATATAGTTGTGCTATAGCCTGTTATGCGTGGCAAGATTTATTATGGTTACGACGAATGTCGGGACGGAGAGTGTAGAAATGATTTATGTGACATGTTATATGCTGATGCCATGTGTATGTATACTGCAAATTAGGGTACCTGTTAGCTTGATTCTGTTAGAGTCGTACCTGCATGGGTGTCCTTCGGGATCACCACCTATTGAGGACTGTGTGGTCCGACGGGACGCCAGTCTAGCATGATATAGACATGACTCGAGTGACTCGACGGGGTCCTCGCATCCCGACTGTCCTAGGTGTCCCCGGGCACCGAAGACCAGAGTTACGTTCCTACGGGAGCGCATGATTGCACGTGTTCGGGAACGTGCCAGAGATTGGGTACCAGTTATCAGGACTCTAACAGGAAGTTAACAGGCACCTAGTGGGACTAGTAGTGGGTCCCTTACTGAGTATTTTTATACTCATTCTCTCCACTTTATGTTTTCAGGTAGAGGACGAGGCAAAGGCAAGGGCAAGCTGGCGAGCGACCCGAAGTGAGACCGAGGAGGGCCATAGGGACTACCGCTTCCGCTTATTTCTTATTTCAGATTTTAGCATTTGAGTTTGAGTACTTTTTATTTTTCACTATCTTTTATGTAGATAGGGCCCGAGTAGGATTTCAGAACGTTTTTACATTTTTGCATGACTACCTTGTTTATGTTTTTATAAATGAATTTCTTGAACCGTATGCTTTTAATAAAATTTTTAGACTTAAACCACTTGTTCTATATTTAGTAATGACTTCGATTCAGCATAAGGAGTTGGGTCGTTACAGTTGGTATCAGAGCACAGTGTTTTAGGTTCTGTAGACTGACCTACGATGTAAGTCATTTTTGTTTGGTTTTACTTCACCCTATGGCTATACGGTCCTTCGGCACTCGCCAGGTATGTCTAAAGCCTTGCTAATGTTAAGATTACAATTTTGCCTGAATAGTCTAAGACCTAGATATAGGGTGTTAAGTTCTTGTGGTGAAAAGTTCGTTGGTGAATTTTAGGGAGAATGCCGCCACGTAGAGGTACACGCCGAGGAGGTGGTAGGGGAGGCAGAGGAGCCGGTCGTGGCCAGCCGGAGGCGCCACCTGTTGCACCGGCAGTCGACCCAAACGCACCGGTCACCCAGGCGGATCTCGCCGCGATGGAGCAGCGTTATCAGGACATGCTGCAAGCTGCTTTGGCGCCTTTCCTTGCCGCCCAGCAGAACCAGGCCGCCCCTGTTCAGGCCGAGGCCGCCCCTGCTCAGGCCCAGGCCGCCCCTGTTCAGGCTCAGGCCGTCGCTCCTCCAGCCCCTGAGGAAGCTCAACCAGTACCAGTTCAACTGTCGGCCGAGGCGAAACACTTACGGGATTTCAGGAAGTATAATCCCAAGACCTTTGACGGATCCATGGACAACCCCACAAAGGCCCAAATGTGGTTGACGTCCATAGAGACCATTTTCCGGTACATGAAGTGCCCAGAAGACCAGAAGGTGCAGTGTGCAGTCTTCTTCTTGGAGGACAGGGGCACCGCCTGGTGGGAGACCGCGGAGAGAATGCTAGGGGGCGATGTAAGCAAAATAACATGGGAGCAGTTCAAGGAGAACTTCTATGCTAAGTTTTTCTCCGCCAATGTGAAGCACGCCAAGCTGCAAGAGTTCCTAAACTTGGAGCAAGGCGACATGACGGTGGAGCAGTACGACGCCGAGTTCGATATGCTGTCCCGCTTTGCTCCCGATATGGTAAGAGATGAGGCTGCCAGGACGGAGAAATTTGTTAGAGGACTCAGGCTAGACCTTCAGGGCATTGTCAGAGCCCTCCGCCCAGCCACGCATGCTGATGCACTACGTATAGCACTGGATTTGAGCCTGCCTGAGAGAGCCGATGCGTCTAAGGCTGCCGGCAGAGGGTCAGCCTTGGGACAGAAGAGAAAGGTTGAGACGCAGCCTGACGTAGCACCGCAGCGAACACTGAGGTCAGGAGGTGTCTTCCAGAGACACCGACGGGAGCTTGCAGCAGCCGGGAGGACTCTGAGAGAGCTACCCGCTTGTACTACCTGCGGGAGAGTCCACGGAGGTCGTTGCTTGGCTGGAAGTGGAGTCTGCTTTAGGTGCAGACAGCCGGGGCACACTGCTGATATGTGTCCTCGGAAACCCTTTGAGGCGACACCGCCCCAGCCTTCTGCGGCCCAGCAGGGGAGAGTTTTCGCCACTACCCGGCAGGAGGCCGAGCGAGCTGGCACTGTGGTGACAGGTACGCTCCCAATTTTGGGGCACTATGCTTTTGTGCTATTTGACTCTGGGTCATCCCACTCGTTTATATCCTCCGTTTTCGTGCAGCATGTGGGTTTAGAGGTAGAGCCTTTGGGTAGTGTTTTGTCGGTTTCTACTCCATCTGGGGAGGTCCTGTTATCCAAAGAACAAATAAAGGCATGTCGGGTAGAGATAGCGAATCGTATGTTAGACGTGACCTTGCTAGTGTTAGACATGCAGGATTTTGATGTGATACTAGGCATGGATTGGCTATCAGCCAACCATGCAAATATAGACTGTTATGGCAAGGAAGTTGTCTTCAACCCTCCCTCCGAGGCTAGTTTCAAATTCAGGGGGGCAGGCATGGTATGTATACCCAAGGTCATCTCAGCCATGAAGGCTAGTAAACTACTCAGCCAGGGTACTTGGGGTATTTTGGCAAGCGTAGTGGATGTGAGAGAGCCGGAAGTTTCCCTATCTTCCGAACCAGTGGTAAGAGAGTACCCCGACGTTTTTCCAGACGAACTTCCAGGACTTCCGCCTCCCAGAGAAGTAGACTTCGCTATCGAGTTAGAGCCGGGCACTGCCCCAATCTCGAGGGCCCCTTACAGAATGGCTCCAGCCGAACTAAAGGAGTTGAAGGTCCAGTTACAGGAGTTGCTGGACAAAGGCTTCATCCGGCCCAGTGTGTCGCCTTGGGGAGCCCCAGTATTGTTCGTGAAGAAGAAGGATGGGTCAATGCGCCTTTGTATTGACTACCGAGAGCTGAACAAGGTGACAGTCAAAAACCGCTACCCCTTGCCCAGGATTGATGACCTGTTCGATCAGTTGCAGGGAGCCACCGTCTTCTCCAAGATCGACCTGCGATCAGGCTATCACCAGTTGAGGATTAGGGACGGTGACATCCCCAAGACGGCCTTTCGATCGAGGTACGGACATTACGAATTCGTTGTGATGTCTTTCGGCTTGACTAACGCTCCTGCAGTATTCATGGATCTGATGAACAGGGTGTTTAAGGAGTTTCTAGACTCGTTCGTCATAGTCTTCATTGACGACATCCTCATTTACTCAAAAACTGAGGCTGAGCACGAGGAGCACTTACACCAAGTTTTGGAGACCCTTCGAGCCAACAAGTTGTATGCCAAGTTCTCCAAGTGTGAATTCTGGTTAAGGAAGGTGACGTTTCTTGGCCACGTGGTTTCCAGTGAGGGAGTTTCAGTAGATCCCGCAAAGATTGAAGCGGTGACCAACTGGACCCGACCGTCCACGGTTAGTGAAATTCGAAGTTTTCTGGGCTTGGCAGGTTACTACAGGAGGTTCGTGGAAGACTTCTCACGTATAGCCAGCCCGTTGACCCAGTTGACCAGGAAGGGAACCCCTTTTGTCTGGAGTCCAGCATGCGAGAGGAGCTTTCAGGAGCTCAAACAGAAGCTAGTGACGGCACCGGTCCTGACAGTGCCCGATGGTTCGGGAAACTTTGTAATCTATAGTGACGCCTCCAAGAAGGGACTGGGCTGTGTTCTGATGCAGCAGGGTAAGGTAGTTGCTTATGCCTCCCGCCAGTTGAAGATCCATGAGCAGAACTACCCTACCCATGACTTGGAGTTGGCAGCTGTAGTCTTTGCACTGAAGATATGGAGACACTATCTGTACGGTGAGAAGATTCAGATTTACACCGATCATAAGAGCCTGAAGTACTTCTTCACCCAGAAGGAGTTGAACATGAGGCAGAGGAGGTGGCTTGAGTTGGTGAAAGACTACGACTGCGAGATCCTATACCACCCAGGTAAAGCAAATGTAGTGGCTGATGCGCTAAGTAGGAAAGTTGCACATTCAGCAGCGCTAATCACCAAGCAGACCCCCTTACTCAGGGACTTTGAGAGGGCAGAGATTGCAGTCTCAGTAGGTGAGGTTACCGCACAGTTGGCTCAGTTGACAGTTCAGCCAACCTTGAGGCAAAAGATCATTGCTGCTCAGCTGAATGATCCTTATTTGGCAGAGAAGCGTCGCGTGGTAGGGACAGAGCAAGGTGAAGGCTTCTCCATATCCTCTGACGATGGCCTTATGTTTGAAGGACGCCTGTGTGTGCCGGAAGACAGCGCAGTTAAGACGGAGCTTTTGACTGAGGCTCACAGTTCCCCGTTTACCATGCACCCTGGGAGTACGAAGATGTACCAGGACTTAAGGAGTGTCTATTGGTGGAGGGGCATGAAGAGGGATGTGGCAGACTTTGTCAGTAGATGCTTGGTGTGCCAGCAGGTGAAGGCACCTAGGCAGCATCCAGCAGGGTTGTTGCAACCCTTGAGTGTGCCAGGGTGGAAGTGGGAGAGTGTGTCGATGGATTTTATTACGGGACTGCCCAAGACCCTAAGGGGCTACACGGTGATCTGGGTCGTGGTCGACAGACTCACGAAGTCGGCCCATTTCGTGCCAGGGAAATCCACTTACACTGCCAGTAAGTGGGGGCAGCTATATATGACAGAGATTGTGAGACTACATGGAGTACCCGTATCCATCATTTCAGACAGAGACGCCCGTTTCACATCGAAGTTCTGGAAAGGACTTCAACTTGCATTAGGTACAAGGTTGGACTTCAGCACGGCATTCCACCCTCAGACTGATGGTCAGACAGAGAGATTGAACCAGATTTTAGAAGACATGCTGCGAGCCTGCGTACTAGAGTTTTCAGGAAGTTGGGACTCCCATCTGCATCTGATGGAGTTTGCCTATAACAACAGCTACCAGGCTACTATCGGTATGGCACCGTTCGAGGCTCTGTATGGCAAGTGCTGTAGATCCCCTGTCTGCTGGGGCGAGGTTGGAGAGCAGAGGATGCTAGGCCCCGAGTTAGTGCAGACGACCAACGCAGCCATACAGAAGATCCGAGCTCGTATGCTGACAGCCCAGAGCAGACAGAAGAGTTACGCTGATGTACGACGTAAGGACCTCGAGTTTAAAGTGGGAGATATGGTCTTTCTGAAGGTAGCGCCTATGAAGGGTGTTCTGAGGTTCGCGAAGAAGGGGAAGCTGAGCCCACGCTTCGTAGGGCCGTTCGAGATATTGGAGCGGATTGGCCCCGTGGCTTACCGCTTGGCGCTACCCCCATCGTTTGCTGCAGTGCACGACGTATTCCATATCTCCATGCTGAGGAAATATGTCGCAGACCCAACACATGTGGTGGACTTCGAGCCACTGCAGGTTAGCGAGAATCTGAGCTACGAGGAGCAGCCTGTCGAGGTCCTGGCAAGGGAGGTCAAGAAGCTTCGCAGTCGAGAAATCCCACTGGTCAAAATCCTTTGGCAAAACCATGGAGTGGAAGAGGCAACGTGGGAGAAAGAAGAGGACATGAGAGCCCAGCACCCCGAGCTGTTCGAGGATTAGAACTTTCGAGGACGAAAGTTTTTTTTTAGGAGGGAAGATTGTAACGCCCAACATTTTTCGGTTTCCTTTGTTATTTTGGACCACTAATAATATTAATATTAAGTGTGGTTATGGGAATTTTAAACTTCTTGGAAGAACCTTGTCTTTTTAATTCTCGAGTAATTAAGGTTGAAAATCTTCATTTGGTTTATGATAATAAGTATTTTTTTGGAAATAATTGGGGAAGTTTTATAAAACTAAGGTTGGTTGGTTAAGGGAGAAATGTGGGGACCAGTTGGGGGTTAATTGGTAAATTCCAAAAGATTTGGAGATATGGTAGGTGGTTATTTCTAATTAATTAAAGGAATTGGAAAAAGAAAAAAAAGATAAATTCTCTCTTTAAAGCAGCCTCGGGACGCGCATAAGAAAATCAAAAAAAAAAAAAAAAAAAAAGAAAAGAAGAAAGAAAGCATTTAAGCCGCCGCCGCCGCCGAAACCCTAGCCGCCTACCCACGCCACACGCCGAAGCCGAGTCGAAACCGCCTCCGTGCGTCCGCAGCCAACCCGTCAGCCAGCCGAGGCGCGCCGCTCCGATCCGACGCAAGCGCAGCCGAAACGCCAGTCGTAGCCGTCGCCGAGCGAAGCCGCGGTAGCCGGACCACCAGCAGCCGCCGCGCCACCCGAGATCCGGAAGCCGAAGCCTCGCGCGCAAAGGTCCGACCGAAGACCCGCCCCGCGACCCGAACCGACGCGCGCCACCTTCCGGAAACCCGACCCGCGCCCGCGTGCACCCGTGCGTGAGCCGCGCCCGCGTGTGAAGCCGCGCCCGCGTGTGAAGCCGCGCCGCGCGCTTTTGTGTAGCCGAGCCGCGTCTCCCTGTTGCAAGCCGAGCCGCGTCTCCCCCTGTTGCAAGCCGAGCCGCACGCGAAATCCCTGTACCGAGCCGAGCCGCGTCTGCCCAAGCCGAGCCGGTCCTGTCTTCTTCCAGCCGAGCCGCCAGGACTAAATTGGCTCCATCCACCTATATTTTGGTAAGCTAATTAATTATTGTGGTTTTTCCGGTAAGACTCCATGCTCGGACGTTAGTTAAATTAATTTGGATCTAAATTATATTATTTTCCTCAAGGGACGTCTTGGACCAAGAAATTACTGCAGCGCGGGATTTCTTCAGTAGGGGCTCGAGCACTGCAACCTCCTTCTAGGGTAAGTTAAATTCAATTGAGTCTCGAACCGTTGGTCGTTGGCGACCTATTTATGAATTTTGACTTATTAAACAGTTAGGACTTCGTCGCTTGGAAAGCGTACTGCCTCGCGGTTAGGACTCGACAAGTAGATCTCCAGGTAAGAGATTCTACTACTAGTTTCATGTTTGAAGCATGAGACTGCGTATGCCCTATGTTGCATATTGAGAATTTGACGGTATGATGCCTGAAATAAATGTTAGTATGATGCAAATGACGATATAGTTGTGCTATAGCCTGTTATGCGTGGCAAGATTTATTATGGTTACGACGAATGTCGGGACGGAGAGTGTAGAAATGATTTATGTGACATGTTATATGCTGATGCCATGTGTATGTATACTGCAAATTAGGGTACCTGTTAGCTTGATTCTGTTAGAGTCGTACCTGCATGGGTGTCCTTCGGGATCACCACCTATTGAGGACTGTGTGGTCCGACGGGACGCCAGTCTAGCATGATATAGACATGACTCGAGTGACTCGACGGGGTCCTCGCATCCCGACTGTCCTAGGTGTCCCCGGGCACCGAAGACCAGAGTTACGTTCCTACGGGAGCGCATGATTGCACGTGTTCGGGAACGTGCCAGAGATTGGGTACCAGTTATCAGGACTCTAACAGGAAGTTAACAGGCACCTAGTGGGACTAGTAGTGGGTCCCTTACTGAGTATTTTTATACTCATTCTCTCCACTTTATGTTTTCAGGTAGAGGACGAGGCAAAGGCAAGGGCAAGCTGGCGAGCGACCCGAAGTGAGACCGAGGAGGGCCATAGGGACTACCGCTTCCGCTTATTTCTTATTTCAGATTTTAGCATTTGAGTTTGAGTACTTTTTATTTTTCACTATCTTTTATGTAGATAGGGCCCGAGTAGGATTTCAGAACGTTTTTACATTTTTGCATGACTACCTTGTTTATGTTTTTATAAATGAATTTCTTGAACCGTATGCTTTTAATAAAATTTTTAGACTTAAACCACTTGTTCTATATTTAGTAATGACTTCGATTCAGCATAAGGAGTTGGGTCGTTACAAAATTGATACCTATAATCTCATCGAAAACAATATACAACCATTTAGACCATAACCATCGTCGTTACTAAAGTTAATTAGCGGAACAGTATAATTGATGGGATGTGAAAGCAAAATGTAGACCATTTTATTAATGTCCACTTTAAAAAACTAATGGGTCCCACAAAAATTTCAAGAGTAATTTCGTTGAAAACTTTCACAAACGCAATTGGATTAAGGATCAAAATTACAAATATGGATGTGGAACCCACATTTTACTATCATCGTAGAATATTACTAACAAATAACATACATACTTAATACTTAATGGGTCCCACTCGTTTCTATTACGATTGATTGATTACGTTGCCATAATAAACGTGACCTAAATTTGATGTTTCAAAGTTGCTTAATTTTCAAACTCTATCTTTCTAAATCTTTTGTTTTGTTTTTGGTTGATGGTCAAATACAATAAGAATCAGGGTAATTATGATGGACATCAATATTAAAATTAATAATTAATTATATAGTAACTTTAAAAAAGTTGTAAATATAATAAAATCTATCGATGATAAATTAATATTTGCAAAGTATAAAGTATATTGTGAATGTAGGCATTATCGCAATAAACTTCTATTACGGAGAATTGGACCAATTTTGATATATTTATTAATTTGTAAAGATACTCTTATACATGTTATAATTTGAATCTATAACATTTATACAAAGAAAAAGTTGGTGTTTTTTTAAATATGAAATTATTTATTTATTTTGTGTGGGATTTGGTTTTTATTGGGAAGGCGCTGGTTTGACAGAGGGATTGATAGGGACGTTATGGACAAAAGTTTGAACACATAATAATAGCGTGCGGAAAATAATATGGGAAATGGGGAGTTCTATTTCCACCGATTCATTTCCCCTTTTACATCACGTGCTCTTTTCCTTTTTCTTTTTCTTTTTCTTTTTCTTTTTTTTCTCTCTCTCTTCTTAATCACATTAAACTCATCTGATCTGTCACTTTATTGATTATTAGTTATTGTTATTATTTTAAATATTATTTCAAATAACAAAATTTTTTAAAAATATTTTGTTTTTATTTATGATAGACTAAAATAGATTATTTTGTTTATTTTACTTGTTTTTATTTATTTATTATTATAGTATTATTATTTTATCGGTTTGTTTGTGGAGGTTGATGTGCTTTGGGAATTGGAGAGTATTACAATTCTAACTTTAGCTTCACCGAGTCACTGTGCATTCTAATTTGACTCTTTTTTTTTTTTCTTTAAATAATATTTTTACTCTTTATGTCGTATTTTTATATATAGATGACAACTTCACACCATTAGCGACAGTGAGTAGATTTATTATATTACTTTTTATAAAAGTTTGACCCACAATTTTAAATAGGGTTTAAGGGTTTCTTTATTAATGAACTTTAACGGCTGTTAACGAGTAAAAATGCGCATAATTTGATGTTAGAAAAAAGAAGTCAAATAACTTTATTTAGCAACCAAAATAAAATGAAGTACACGTTTAAACTCAGGGAATCATGCAATCAACTATTTAACGAAATAGAATTGTAATAAAATCTTTTAACTGATCATGTCAAACCACGCATTAAAAATCTAACAGCATCACACAATTTGTTACACACATTTACAACAATTGGATCAACATTAAAGATTAAAAAAGAAACCTAAAAACCAAAATGGTTACTAAATCAACAATAAAGCAATACAAAAAACATATAAAGATTGACACATAGATACATATATATGGTTCACAAACAACGTGTTAGTTACATCCACAGGATAGATGAAGCGAAGAAAGAACGATATTATTAGAGAGAATATTTTAGAATGCAAAATGGTACCACTAGGTTAGAGGGTACATAAAAACTATGTACTAGGTTGTTTGTAGCCCAACACACCAAAAGTAGTACACATAGTATGGTAATTTTGTCAAGTGTGAGACTCCATCTCAATTTATATCTTTCTACTTTCAAATAAATACCCCAAGTTTAGGAAGGGAACATAAATAAACCGACAACACATCAAAATAAGAGGAATCGTAATGACATGAAAGTAAGGTTAGGAATGACTTAAATATAAACTTCGGACTTTAAGCACCTTTAAGTCTATCACGAGCAACAGTGGAGGAGTTGGAAGCTGAAGTTTGTTTTGAGTTTAGTAGAAAAGATGGAAGGATTTTCTTATTAAAAGTTAGTTGTTAACCAAGTGTCATGGTTTGTATGTCATCATAGCCAAGATGACCTTAAGAAAGGAATTTTGACTAAGTATTGGTGTTAGGTAGCCAAAGAGAGGTTAGCAAGGTGGAAAAAGGCTAAGTGTCACTACAAGTAATTGAGACTCTTCTGATCCATCAATGCATAGGGATATATATTAAAATGCATCGGGAAAGGTTCTTCTGACATATAGGCCATCATCGTGAAAATAGTTGGGAGAAATGCTTAATACGGGAGACGATTCCCTGATGCAAACATAAAGCAGCGTCGAAAATAAAGAACTCCCGATGTCGGAGCAAATCACACCATAAATAAGGAAATCCCGATGCGATGTGTACGAAGTCGAGATAGATAGTCCCAACGTCGGTTAATTTGCATCAGGGAACAGGCGGCAAGAGGCGGGAGGCGTGCTTCGTTGAGGATGAATGGCTCACAACTGAATCTCTTCTTCACTCTCTTGTGTTTCCTTTATCTTCAATATCTGTAAATGTAGATCTAAAAGAGGGTTTTTAAAGGAGAGAACTATCAATGTACCACGATAAGCATCCTGAATTCTCTAATATTCTCAACGCCATTAGTAATGTGAGGCCTAGATCAGAAAAAGGGAGTCCTTTTGAAGAAGAGAGGCACCGAAGAGTGGGAAGAGAGGTACCGAAGAGTGAGATGATTCTTCTAAAATGAAAAAGAATATTGATTATTCTAAAGATAAAGTTCAAAGGGAAGGAAGGAAGTCGTATTTTAGAGAAGGCGATGGAGGAAAAGTTGTCACGACGAAGGAGTTTTATTGCAAGAAGAGTTAGGTGATCGAGTGAAGTAATGCGAAGCAATGTCATAAAAGAAGTGGACGGTTGCGGTTTGTCACAAGAAAGAGAAGGCGATAAAGAAGAAGGAAAAAATAGTAGTTTCTCGAGAAGGAGAAGGTGAAGAAGAGTTTAGCTTTCCGAGAAGATAAGGTTATCGTCTCAAGGAAATGTCTAATCTTAAGTTGACCGTTGGCTTACATGTCAAGCATGGATTTGGTTACATGGTGCGACAAGACAATAAAGCGATACGTGTAAAGTTGAAATTCAAAACTAACGGATAAAGAAAGCAGCTGGTTCAAAGGATTAGTATAAACAGGGGTGAAGACCCTAAGAGAAGTGTTGTTATTTGAAGGTTTAGTTAATAGAGTGTAAGGAGTTGAGTTGCTGTTGAAGGAGTACTAGGCAAGGACAGACGTATAGGGAAGAAGAGGATCAAACATTTGCATAAGTGATTTTCTAAAAGAAAGAAATGTATTGAAAGCATTCTCTCCAAGTCTTATGTTGAATTTATATGTTTAACGCATTGTGTGTTATTGTTGATGTTGATATTGTTTATTGAAAAGAAAGTTATGAACTAATATTTCTTGAAATGATGATTTCTGAAGAATGCATGAGACTTGATAAAGTTTGAAATAAGAGAATCTTTGTACCCTATGCGATGTAATGTTGTGTGTTCTAGCGTGGGATGCCTTATCCTTTCTGTGTGATCTAGGATAAGATGCTCTGTTCTTACTGTGTGATTTAAAATAGAATGCCCTATTCATGGTGTGTGATCTTGAATAGGATTCCTCATACTTGCTGTGTGTTTTGGTATGTAATGTCCTTTACTTAATGTATGATCTAACATTGGAAGACGCATTACGCATAATGGAATTCGTGAAACTTGTTGAATGCGTTGAGATTACTCTGCATAGCTGCAACTTGACAAAAGAGCATGGTAAATGTTTGAGCTGAGGAAAGGATACAAACATGTAACTAAATATGCAGAATGATTCTACGAGATGATCATAAAATGACATGATTTAAGAGAAGTATTTTTTGAATTATTTTATAAATGAAAAGATGTGTTTTAAAATCATTCTTTCTGAGTCTAAGTTATGTATATCGCGTTCTGTATCTCTCTGTGTTATTATTACTGTCGTTGTTGTGAGATCTATGTGATTTATGAAATGGGGTGTCAGAAAACGCGTTTGAGAAATGAAAATGAATTTGTGCTTGACTTGTATTCCCAAAAAGGTTTTCTAAAATCTTCACTCACTAAGTATTTGGCTTAGGTGTTTAAGTTTTCCTTCCTCAAGTGTTCAGATGTTGAGGCCAAGTAAGGAAAGTTAAAATGAGTTGTGACACGTAAAAGCCGATCAAGTTATCCATCTTTAGATGAATTTAAAGTTATTATGTTTAGAGAGGGTTCCATCCTAGTTCTATGCGTGGGATGAATCTTGTCTTTGAGATGGGTTGCTAGGTGATCAAGGAGAAGGATAAAAAAAAGATTCTTATATTGTTGAATACCTTTATGCGAAGAGTACCATCCCATTGGATGAAGGAAGGAGGGGAGCTTAGAGCTTGGGTTTTATTTTTGTGCCTTTCAAAAAAAGAAATGTAATTGTAAAGTATTGGATCCAGTATGTTGGAGTTTTTGTCTAAAAGATTTTATGGAATATTTTTGACTAATTATCTTTGATTAATGAATTAAAAGATGGGATATTTAAAAGATAAAAAGATTTCCCACTATTCTAGGAATCTTGTTAAGATAAGAAGATCTATACATATATTATATATGTGACGTTACGCAGTTGAGGTGGTGTGCGGAGAAAAACCAAAAAGACAGGTGGAAGACGATCTTTTGCATCAAGGTCGTCTGCAGAAGCTACAGAGGTAAAAAGGTACAATGATCTTATGTCAATGAGATCGTCATGTTGATCGTAGTAACAATTAATGATGAGTAACAGACAAAACAAGTGATTGGTATGATCACGAGGACCTTTAGAGGGATCTAAAGAAGTCGCCAAAGATATTCACTCATGTGTTTAGGGGGAGCCTGAAGCTAGACATCGTTAAAATAAGTAACTCAGGGGGAGCCTGGAGTCTGATGTCAAGATGCATGTTATAAAGTTATATTATTGAGTAGAGTACCATATGTTGTATCGATATATATTAACTCAAGTGAATATTAATAAAGATTACTCATCAGGGCTATACGCAGCTCCCTAGACGTAGGCAATATTAGCCGAAGTGGGTTAACAAAGTTTCGTGTGTTATTCTTCTCTACTGCCCCTCTAACTATTACAACTGTTATTAGCTTTAGTATTAACTGGAGTCCTAATTGATTATCTCACTGTTATTTCACAGTAATAAAAACAAAGTTGTGTATTTTTATTTTTCGCCATGTTGGGGTTTGTGTATCTCTATTGTGCTTTATTGATTAATAGCTAAAGAGTTTAAGTGTTGAAGGCTAGGCGATTAAACTAAGTTGGTCGTCTAAGTATTTTTCTGTTGCATTGAGTTATAAAGATCTCCCGAGTTCAAAGTTGGAACTCTTATTTAGAGAATGGTTTGAGAAGTTTCGCTTACTAGGCGTTCAACTCGTTATCTCACAGAGAGGTACACCTTGGATATCTAGATGGCATGCCTCTTCTGGTAGCATAAAGTGGCTGGTGGGATGGGGTGTGACAAGTAATACGTCAGGAATGCCCACACTACGCCTGACGTGTACAAGCATGAGGTCAGGATAAACCAATCATTATTTAAATGATTTCTTTTTTTGACCACTTGCATATACACTTCAAGAGTTGTGTGGGCATTCTCAATGTATTACTAATGGCGTCAAGATTATTCCTTTATTTATCAACGCTTTACACTCGGCATCGGAGGATAGACGATCTTTCGATGCTCATGTTACGATGTCTGAAGAGATCTTATCTCCTAATGCGTTATCTCTCGACATACTAAAGAAGCATCAGTATATCATGATTTTCTTGTAGTGTGTTTAACTAGGTGTTCTGAGCTAAGGCTAGGCGACCAAAGTTATCAAAATAACCTTCAAGAACATGAAGTAGGCAGCCATAAGTGTTAGGCATTGAGTATGTTTGGACGGCCTATAATGTCAAGAAAACCTCTAAGAACAAGAGTTTAGACGTCAAAGACACACCATAGGCAAGGAAAATATTTTCTAGACGGCTAATCATGCCAAAAACCTCTAAGGTAAGGCTATGCGGCCAAGCATGCAACCAAGGGTTAGAAAGTTTGGTTAGGTGAGAAGACCCCATGCTAGGTATTTAGGTGAGGCAAGCAACCAAGTATGAGCATGTTTTGCTGGGCAAGATGATCATGGTTTGACACATTAAGCTTTGGGAAAAGTTTGGTTGTGTCCATGCAAACAAGGTAAGGCTTTAGGTGTTTTGGACAAGAGGTAGAGTGGATCTCAATTGTTTGGGCATGAAAATATTTATAAAAAACAACAAGCAGGAGGTGTCCTAAGGCAGCTAAGCAAGAGCCAGTATTCAAGGGAATTTTGAAAGGGAAGTTTGTCCATTTCACTCGTGCATTTTTTGGCAATTCCAATTACAAAAGCTTCTTAAACTAGTCTTGTTTGAAGGGTTAGGCTTCCAAACAAAGAGGACACAAGAAAGACTTTCAACGATTTAAGGAAAGCCTTGAAGGTCATTTTTCGGGCATGATTGAGCAGTATTGAGTTCTTAAGGGCTATAAAATGCATTACTAGGAATATTAAGTTGCAATTTAATCGTAAGATACTTACGAAAATTCTAAATACCTTTGTAGAAGGAAGTTTTCTCATTTTAGATATGAGTTTAGAGTTACTGACCTCCGAAGTTGGGTTTAGGTTCTAGATGGAAAAAGAAAATTTGGGTAAAGTTAAAGGTTGGCCTAGTGATAAGGAAGACGAGGCAAGTTGGACATGTAAGATAGGAAAAATAGGTTAATGAGCTTTGGAGCATGTGAGTAACAAGGCCAATGCACACTAGAGTTGACTCACTATTCTTCGGACTTAGAATTGGATGGTGGGACCCGATATGTGAAGGAAAATGAGAGAGAGGGAGATGAAAATTGGAGGTAGAATTAAGTTTGAGATTTGGGAGTGAAATGACTGTGGTATAATTTTATAAAAATTTAAAATTAACAAGATTTTCAAAAGTCTATAAAAAAAATTGAAAAAGAGCCTTTAAATAACCTAATTACATGAAAAACAAAATGCATATAATACTAATTAGTACACCAAATCTCAACACCTAACATTCTACTAATCATTAGTAGAGCTTAGTGGGTTAGGTGTCCACATCTCATGCAGCCACTTATCACACTAAGTGTTAGTAGAAAAATCCAACAAAATGTTGGATTTTCCCACTTACGCCAAGGGAAATATGGTCATTTGAAACCCTTTGGTTGGGCAACATATACTTCTTCAGAGAGAAACCCGTTTAAGAATGCACTCTTTACATCCATTTGGAATAGTTTAATTTGATGAAGGTAAGAAAAGCTAAGAAGAAGACGAATGGCCTCCAATCGAGCTACTGGAGCAAATGTTTCACCAAAATCCACCCCTTCAATTTGAGTATACCCTTGAGCAACCAGGTGAGCCTTGTTTCGAGTTATAACATCATGTTCATCGGTCTTGTTCTTAAAGATCCACTTCGTCCCAATAATATTTGCATTTATAGGTCTAGGTACCAATTTCCACACAACATTTCGTTTGAACTGAAGTAATTCTTCTTGTATTGCCAAGATCCACTTTTCATCTGTCAAGGCTTCTTTAACACTCGTAGGCCTAATTTGGGAAGTGTATCAAATGTTAGCAATCATCATTGTGTAATCCTCTCTCTCTTTTGTTCTGGTGTTATACCATTATGCACATCACCAATCACAGGCTAATTAGATGATTCTTGGATACATGGGAAGAAGGTGCAAGTGTTGTATATTTGGACGAGATAAGAGGTACTGGAGGTGGAGAGAAGCTTGAGTCAATGACACTGGATACACCTGAAGGGATTGCAGAGGAAGTCAGTGCAAAGCTTTCAACTGGAGAGATTTCTGTTGAGGTATCGCTTGAGGAGGCTTCAGATGTTTCCATACACGAATTATTACTGCAGGGGTTAGTATCACTAACTTGATTATCATCTAGAAAACTTGTATTTACCATGTAGGTCGATTATTGTGTTGTAGGGTTTACTGACCATTTAGGGAGAACATCATCATCATCATCCTTGACCTTAACTAGGTTGTGAACAATAATATTTATAGATTCCATAACCACTTTGGTTTGTTTACTAAATACACAATAGGCCCAACTATTTGTGGAGTAGCCGAGAAAGATCCCCAGATAAGATTTTGAATCCCATTTGCGATGATTTTCTTTATCTCCAAGGATACGACATTGACTCTCAAATATGTGGAAGTATTTCACATTAGGTTTCCAACCCTTCCAAATTTCATAATTTGTCTTCGAATGGCCTGGCCATAGAGAAATCTGATTGTGTATGGGACGTGCTGTGTTCAGTGCTTCTGCCCAGAAATAAAGAGGAATAGACTTGGCATGCATCATAGCTCTAGCCATTTCCTACAAGGTTCTGTTTTTGTGTCATACAAACTCCATTCTGTTGCGGGGTAAGGGGTGCAGAAAATTCATGGAAGATCCATTCTTCCTCATAGAACTCACTGAAACTATTGTTTTTGAATTCACGACCGTGATCACTCTGAATTCGGATAATCCCAGTATCCTATTCGCAATGAAGTTGAATAAATAGTGCATGACATACCTTAAAGGTTTTTTATTTTTCACGCAAAAATTTCATCCATGTGTACCTTGAATAATCATCTACACAGATACAAGCATATTTTTTTCCACCTAGGCTTTCCACTTGCATGGGACCCATGAGGTCCAAATGTAGAAGTTCCAGTACTTTGGACGTGGTGCATTTTCCAATCAACGAGTGAGGTGCTTTCGTCTTTTTCCCTATTAGGCAATCAACGTATGAATTTTGCTAAGATTTCAGTATAGGAACACCAAGTATAGCATATGTTTTGATAGCTTTACAAATTATTGATATGCCAAGATGACCTAGTCATTGGTGGCACAAAGTTGTTTCTTTAACCTTTGATAGATTGCAGATGGAAGTTTCTGAGTCCTAATGATAACAGTTATTTAAAAGTCTTGTACCTCGTAGTATCACATTATTCTTATGGTTTATACTTCACATTTGTCCTTACCAAACTTTATCGAAAACCCTTGGTCACACAGTTGACTAATGCTGATAAGGTTTGCTAAAAGTCCCTTTACCAATCTGACATCTTGAAAACACAAAAGATCAATTTGATTTATTGACCCTTTTCCAAGGATTCTACCTTTTCTACCATCACCGAAGATTACATGTCTGACCTGACATTCTTTAAAGTCTGTGAAGAATGTTGCATTTCATGTCATGTGGGGAGAACACCCACTATCAAAGTACCTGTCAGAGTTTTTCATATCATAAACTGAGGTGAGAGCCACGTTACAACTTTTACTTCTCTGTTTCTGTCTCCATACAGCCTTGGTCTTATTCCTGAAGCTAGTCCTGGATTGATCTGGGAATCCGTATAGATAAAAGCAAAAGGGACGAATATGACCATGTTTTCAATAGAAGTGACATTCAGGCTATCTCTTTCGTGATCGTATCGGTTGATACTTTCATTTCAAAGCAAAAAAAAAAAAAAAGAAAAAAAAAAAGAAAGAGAGAATCACTCGATTCCTTCTTTCTAGATGACACAATCCTAATTGCTATTTTTGTTTATGTATTCTTGATTTATCCACTAGGTCAGTCTGGTTGGTTCTTTCCGCCTAGTTTTGGTGTAGTAGCTATATTTCGATTCATCCTATTTTTCCAAGGGTTTCATAATTGGACATTCAACCCATTTCATATGATGAGAGTTGCAGGTGTAATGGGCGCTGCGCTGCGTCTTCTCTAAGTATGGTGGTTGAATTGATCTTTCTTATTTTCAGTTAAAGTGACCGAGGTATCTGACACTTTCACAAATATGGTGGTTGAAGTACTAGCATGACACTCTTTTAAGAACCCAATCCCATTCGATTTGTTGGTGGTCTTCCTTCCTTGAGGATATTCTTAAGTTATTGTGTTTCAGAAGTCAACATTTTTACGTTCTTTGACAGTGCTTCGAATTCCCCTTAGACATCTTATAATTCAGCTTTCAGGGTAGCTATGGATAATAGGTATTTGTGATTTTCCTCAACCAACACTTGAACTCTCGCATTTAACCTCACGAGAGCCAGTTTGTCATCCTCCCATTTCTTCAATACATCATTGGCATCATCATTGTTACTAGTAGATGATTCTTGATTTTCTTGCTTTCTTGTCATATCTTTTGTCATAATCTTTGGTACTGGTGCTATGCTGATGAGAGCTCTACCTAATTCCTCAAAGTCACTTTTTGATGATGAGTCATCATTAGAAAATGTTACCTTCAGACTTTTCTTTTTCCTCGTCAATTAAGTTGGGCATTTGTCTAAAAATGACAATATCCTTCAAACTTATGACATCATGCACTTTGATTACTCTTGTCAGATCTTGAGAAGGATCCTTCTCAGTCAATTCTATCATATTCCTTATGTTTGTTATGGCTGGAACTAATGCTGGCAGTTGAGTACAACGAGGAGGAGTTAACACGAGAGTTCTGACTCTTGTTTGTTTCAACATGCTTATAGAATTGATTTCTGAGTTTTGACACTTGCTTAGTGAAGAGAGTAATTGACTCAATAAGTGACTCATCATTAATAGCTTCCTTTTGAGGTTGTATATTTTCTCCACTAATTGTTGAAAATGCTACGCCAGTCATTCACCTTAAGTCACCGTCACCTAAGGTTAATTCGAAGGTTTTGAGTGACCCAAACAGTTCGGCGAGTTTCATCTTGGTGAAGTCGTTAGCTTCTTCATTTGTCGTCACTTTCATGTTGAAACGTTGAGGTAACGAGCGTGGAACTTTTCTTACAAGCTTTGATTCAAGAATCTTTTCTCCTAAGAGAAATGATTCATTTGCAATGTCCAAAATTTTCACATTGTATTCCGAGAGTGATTAATCTTTTCCCATCTTCATTCCCTCGAATCAAGATGTCAGAATATGTAGTCGAGACATCTTAACCTTGGATGTTCCTTCATACGAAACTTCTTGTATATCCCAAGCTTCCTTAGTAGATGCACATGTGTCAATCAACTTAAACACATGCGGGTATACTCTATTGAATAGAGCATTTAGAGCTTGGCAATTTCCAAGTGTAGCTTCATCTTCAGCTTTTGACCATTTTAATCCAGATTTTGGGGTGACCACACCATTTTCACTGGTTTCTATAGGTTGCTCCTATCCTGCCATCACGACTCTCCAGCAACTCAGATCAAGAGATTTCAGGAAGGCCATCATCCGAGCCTTCCAATATCTGTAATTAGCTCCATCAAGAGGTGGAGGTCTGTTGGTTAAACATCCTTCTTGTAGATTTTCCATTCACCGTTCAAATGAATCTCGAACCAGCTCTCATACCAATTGAGAAAATGAACGTTCAGTTTCAAGAGTATAAATTGTTGATTCGGGAGTTAGTAACAAATGTTCTAACTATAGAGACATAATATGCACAAAGAACAACACATTCAATTTTGGAGCCCAGTTTGATGATACTACATCTACGTCTGGGGGGTCTCAGACCTATAAGAAGAAACTATATTACTCTTGTAGAACTTAATGATTACAATGTTATGACTTAAGTTGTAGCACTCAACACATTATCCTGTGTCAAACTTAAATTGATACAATATATCAGGAAATAATTCATCATAAGATGAAAGGAAATACTCCCCCTGAATCAATGGTTTCGGGCTATATTAACTTTCTCCAAGTCTGTGAATTAATCTCCTACTTTCAATATGTAGATTTCACATATTTGATCTTCATCAAAACATGTTGAAACTTATTACCTTTGCTCAAGACTTATTCAATTTCTTTCTTGATGAATTTCGCGCACCTTAATTACAACGTATCCTTGATTTCCTTAAATACAACTAAGAAGAATATTGGTTGAATCCAAACTAACCATAAAATAAGGAGATTTGGGAAATCCTAATAGAACCTTTTCAAAACTAATTCCTTTTCAATAATTAATAACCCAAATAAAGGTAATGGGATCACAATCTATTTTCTTAACAGAGTCTAATAAGGCTTTAAGAAAAATAAGGATGATGTAGCTGTATTGTAAGGGACACAAGGGAATATTAAGGCAATTGGTTGTGGAATCCAAATTTCGAATCTTGGTACTGATCTTGGGCATGAGGGCATTACAATTGTAGTGATACCACTCACACAACTGAGCTAGTATATCATTCTTAAAGTTTTTCAAATCGGGATGATTAGAAATCAAAAGCATATATTTCTTTTATAGAGTTTAGAGGCCATCACACATCCTTTATTTGAGACAACTCCTTTTCTAAATTTGAAAAAATTCGGAAAAGTCTATTCCTCCCACAAAAAAATGTGTGAAATTAGCCTAAATGATTGTTTTTTCTCTCCTATTTATTTTCGTTATTGTTGATGTGTCACTCAAAGTTTATTAACTTGTCGTGGTGGAAGAACAATTGAAATTTAAGAGTCCATTTGGGGCGTTGAGTTGATATAGCATGCCCGTAATTCATGTCTACAAAATTTAATGTCTGTAGAGTTCTGTCTATGTTTGGAGGTACAGAGTTGTTTTGTCTGAGTTCATATGTTTGTGTTTTGGGTGCGGGAATTAATTTATATGTTAGGGGCATCTCATGTGTTGTTATGAACTCTTCCTAATCTGTGGTTGTTTTTTTTTTTTCAAAATTTTCAATAATTATACCAATCAGGAATTGAATAAAATATGGATTGCAATTTTTTTTTTAATTTTTAGTAATGAACAATAACAAAAAATTAACCAATCACATTTTTCTACACGGATTTAGTGAAATAAAACGAGAATCTAAAGGGAAATCAAAAGTTTTGATTCATAAATTTTCTTCATAAATTTCCTCGTCATATTCCTATTTTTCTTTCTTCTTCTTTCTATTGTTGCTTTGTATTTTTCCTCCGTCATTACTTATTTTTAGTGAAATCTCTCCCCATCTTAGCAACCAATATGAAATATAACTATTTTTTTTTTAATATTTTCACTTTCAGTTCATCCATATCTCATGAATTATCAAAGAAAAAATCTCCATTTTCATAATTTCTTGCTAGAAAATGATTTAGAAAACAAGTCTTATTTTATGACTTTTTTTTTTTTTGTTATTTATGGTTTTTGTTTTGAGTTTTTCTTTTTGTTTGTTTTTTTCTTAACTAATTTTTGTTCCACATTCTACTACTTTTCCGAACTCTTTAACACTCATTTTAGGTGTGAATTCATTTTACATGTAACTATTGCATTTAAAGTAGACAAAATACAATTATTTATATAATCAAGTACCCTACAACAATACATTTTAATAGTCATAGAACTTATGAGTTGAGTGTGCACAAAAAAATAAAGGCCAAAATTGGTTGTCAGAGTTGGTCACTTGAAAGTGGTTGTCTAAGCCTTAAATTTGGTTTGTCAGAATTGTTGTTGAAGATGAATAACACCGGTAACTGATTGATAGAGTTGGTTGAGCAAAGATGATCGTCAAAGTTGTCATCGGAGTGATTGTTGGAGCCCAGTAATTAGTAGTCGAAATTGGTTTTCGGAGTTAACATTCGAGTGATTGTTAGAGCCAGGAATTGGTCACTCAATTTGGTCACCTGAGTTGTTGTCAGAGCCTAGAGTTAGTAGCTAAAGTTGGATGCGTGAAAGTGCTCATGGATGTGGTTCCGGAGTGTGGGAATGATACTTGTTGATGTTGGTCAATGAATAGGGCATTGAAAACATTGGAAGAAGTAACACTTGAAGTGAGTTTAGTTTAGTTGATATAATATTCTAAATCATTCAATTGGTAAAATCTACCAATTCAAATTCACCAACATTTAAAGTTGGTGGACTAAACAATGAGTTAATATTTTATTATACCAACTAAACTCAAATAATGTTGGTGAACTAAACAATATCTCAAATATCCTTAACAATTGTTTTTTGGTATTATCGTACAAAATTAGGGAAAATGAGTTGTGGTGTAAAAGTTTTTTGAAAGTGTCCTTGTAAAGAGAAAATTATTTTGTGTAATCGTCAAAACTTTCCTGTCGAAGATTTCTTCCGGTCAAAGACTAAGTTTTTCTTTTTTACTAAGTTTAGAGTTTTTGTGTTTCTTAGTTTGGTTTTTTTTTTTTTTTTAATTTTATAAATATATTCTGCCTATTCATACATTGACAGAGCATGATTGTAACATAAAAGCTATAATAAACATTTGATGAATCTTTGCAGTGATAGAGAAGAGATTTAGAGGAAGAGCTTACCAAATTAAGTGTACTCGATTAAGAAAAATAATAACCTTTTCAAAGATCTACCCTAGATGTACTACAAGTGTGTATGAAAGACGGTAAATTATACATACGTGGAAGTTTGTTTTCAAAGCATATACTTGTGTTCAACTTCTAACCACATCCATTTATTCTATTTATAATAATGACTGTGAGCACATGCAATTTTTTTATTTTTCCAAAGAAGGAAATTATAAAGACGTGCACTTAATTACATAAGATATTTCATTACATTTACACGTATTCTTGTCAGCTTTGTAAATATTGAATACAAGTATTAACTCGAAATTCTAAAAGGTTAATTAAGTGGTGCAAGTGTGACTCAGAAAAAATAAAAGTAAATACCCATTCTTCTACCCCAATAAAGTAAAAACAATAGAAAACACTATCCTTACAAAATTATTATGACAAAAGGTGTTGGATTGTTAAAGAGAAAAAGGTAAAGTTGAAACAGACAGAGAATTGCATGGGAGCAAACGTGGTATATTATATTTTCATGTATCAATGTTTATGCGTTTTCATGAATTCGATATTGATATAAACGATGAATAAAAATATTTTTATTTTATCCTTTTAAGAAAAATAAACAAAAACATCTTAACGTAAGTATAATATATAAATAACCAACCTTTCAACTTTTTTTTATTAAAAAAGGTTTTACAATAATTTACTAATTTATTTAAAACAAATTATTTTAAATGACAAAATTATTTAAAATATTTTAAAATATTTTAAAATATCACCATCTACCTACGATAAATTAATCACAATGAAATGCTATTTTTGTTATTATAACACAGATAGACAAAGATACTAGTCTATCATAGTCTATCATAATCTTAGAGAAAGTAGAAGAAGAGACTAACCGGAAGCACAAATAAAATGCTCGACAGATGGAAGAAATGAAGAAAATGATGAAGAACTCATACTTGGGCATCGAGAGAACCTTGATTTCATTGAGATACATAATTTTCAACTTTTATGTTTTTTAATTTCTTATTGGTGATATATATTTAAACTTAATTTCGTATCATTGAAGACATGGAAAATTGCATTCGTACCGCTTAAATTATGTTTTTAGTTTTTATTATTCATGTACTTTATGAACTACAAAACGTGTATTTTTGGTATATTTGAATTAATTTTAATATAAATTTCAGTTGGTAGTTTATTAATTTACGTTAATTGTTTTTAGAATTTGAATGAATTTAAATTGAATTCGATTCCGATAAAAAAAAATTAATTTAATTTTTTTTAAAATATTATAAAAAGGTTTTCCCGACGAAACAAATACGTCAAGAATGGGTGACTCTGTCAACGCAGCATCATCACAAGGTATGCCGACGCAGCGTTGGTAGTTCAATTGAGCCGATGTACATGATGACATCTGAATTACCATAATGTCGACGCGTTGATCGGACATCAGCAGTACTCTACTTGCGACACTCTAACCAGACGTTGGCATTACCCCATTGTCGACGTGTTGGCCATGTAGGAGAATCATGCGTCAACATTACCTCTTTGCCGACGTCGTCTTGTTTCTTCATCGACGTTTACTTTCCTGACGCAACACTCATGACACGCTTCCCGACGTCCGTTTCTACGTTGGCGTAGCTTTTTCTGATGCATTTTTTATTTTTAACAATACATGTATCCGTTGGTAAAACTCCTACTTCTTGTAGTGAGAGAGAATTAGAAAAATTAATTAGACTCAAAATAATGACAGATACAAAACAAAAATAAAATGTGACGGATGTAAATATGACAATCAAAATATATGAAAAGATTTATTACAATTTGAAAGAATTCATAGATATAGGTGAAATTTGGATTATGTTTTCACACTCTATTAGCAACAAAAATTTAGATTATGTTTTCATATTTTCACTTCTTGTATGCAATTTCTTCACTTCCTCTTCCAAAATTTCTTCTTTCTTCTTCATCTCTCATTTTCTTTATTTCATCTTGGCCTAAGATCTAAATGATATTTTGGTACAAGATCTAAACGATTATGTACCAACATCTAAATGATCAGTTGTCTATCTTAGATAGACAGAGATATACCACTATCACTAATAGATCATTTAGCTTTGGTAATAGATTGCTTAGATTTGGTACAAAATCGTTTAGACTGGGTACAAGATCGTTTTGACTAGGTACAAGGGTACAAAATCGTTTAGGTTAAGTGTATAAGGATACAAAATCGTTTAGACTAAATATACAGGATACAAGATCGTTTTGACTTGGTACGTACAAATTGTTTTTTCATGAGTGTGTGACTAATTAATCACAAGGGTAATTTTATTATTTTACGTTGTAGGCTTGTGGACTTTTTTCTTTTTCAAGAGTGTAAAAACTTTCGCGTTTTGTCCTATTTTTCAAAAAAAATAATATATGTTTTAACTTTAATAATATCAAATTTCAAAAAGAAAAAAAATTAATAGTTTCAAGATAACGTGTGGTGAATTTTAAAATCTATTTCTTTCTAAAAAAATCAAAATAGATGTGTTTTTTTACGAAATTAATTCATAGAGTTTAATAGTTTTTTAGGATAATTTGAATTAAGTATAAACATTTCTGCTATATGACAAACCAAACAAATTTAGGTATGTAAACACTTATAAAAATATCTAACCAAACATATAAGTGTTTAAATTTTAAATTCATTTTTAAAGAAAGTGTTTAAAAAAAATGTATTCTAGTCATTTCAACAAGACACCTACTTTTTCGCTACATTCTTAGGCGTAGGTACTTCTTCTCGTATTACGTAAGTACTTCTTCGCGTATTACTTCACTAAGCGCCTAGTCCTTAGCATCCAACGCATGCTCTTCCTTACCAGCTATTCTTATCGTGTCGCACGCTTACCTTATGTGATAGAACTTAAAACCAACATTTCTCTTCGCTTCGCCTTTTCTCCTCTCACATCCTTCCTCCCGGGATGTCCCATACCTTATACTTATCTGAAATGTCTTCTTAGCAAGACTTTCTTTTAATATGGCTCCCTTTTTTCGGATTAGGGCCTCACCACTTTCCCAATTGGTCCTTTATAATTTTTATTTGTCTTCTGTTTCTTTTAGTTCTTATTCAATTAGAAATTGTATTCATGAATTTGAAGAGCATAAACTAAGGTAAATATTCAAGCTTTGGTTTAGGAATTTTTTCCGTTTTACGTTGAACTTATGAGACTTTAGCTTCATCAAAGAAAATTCATATAATTGTTTTTGGACTTTTTTTCTTGAATGAATGTTACTGATCATACTACCTTAGGATATAGTCTGACAAATTAATAAAGGTTTTTGAATAGTAAGCAAATGTTAGAATAACCTGTAAATTGTGAGTCGACCACCGATGAATACTGACTAATCAACCTTAGAGAAAATTAATATCTAATTCAACATAAATTAATATTTAGATATTAATCTTTGCATAATCTCTAAATCTTAATATGGTTAGTTCAAATAGTTAGCATCAATTCATGTAATCATGTTGGCTAACTAGACCATTAGGACTTTTGCTTAGCATTACGAGTTCTATATGCTCGCAAGTTCAAATAGTTAATGAGCACTACGCGATCAAAAGCTTCTTTTACATTAAATTAAAAAGAAGATATAAATACGTAAAACATGTATCACCATATAAGAGGCATGTGCCCCTACCCTTAATAGATATTTCTTTGGTTGTTTTACTTAAAATCATACATTCAATAATTTATTAAGTTGTCTTAATTAAAAGTTGAAGAAAGTCCAGTTTCAATCAATTACTTTAAGAAGCACTTGTAAAATGGGAAAAACAAGTTATAATAATTAAGTCTATAACACATATTTATGGTTTGCAAAGTGATTAAATAAAAAAGTCCCAACCCACGTATAAAAGATGTAAAATCTCACAAATGCTCTTGTTATTGTTACACATTTGATATACCTAATACACACATAATACACCTAATATCCTTTGATACACTTGATATATATTTGATACGACTTGATAACCTTTGGACATTGAGACACTTGATGCACCACGATACTTTTTGGTACACTCGATACACTTTGTTGCACCTAAAACACCTTAATATACATTAATACACATAATACTCTTTGTTAAACTTGGTTCTTCTTGATACAACCTTTGATACCCTTTAACCCTTGATATTCTTAAATGCTTCACTAATGAGTTTGATACTTTTGATGCACTGCTAATAAACTTGTTATGCTTCACTAGTACAACTCAACAAATTTGATAAAATTGATACACGTGATATACTCAATTGATTAAATACACTTGATATATGCTTGAAGTCCTACTTATACACTTGATATACTATTGATATACGCTTGTAAACTTGATTGATATACTTGATAATGATTCACTTTACTAATATGCTGATATACTTTAATAACATATTGTTGATATACTTGATAATGATACAATGAGTTATATCATTTATATACTTAATAATATCAATCATTTAGTAAGTATATGAATCAACTAATATATATAATATAAGTACATTACAACACTCATATACAAAATTGATTCAAAGTAATATCAAAACAAAACCATCATAAAAAAATAAAACAGAATTATTTGAAATCAGATTCAACTCAAAATACACATAAAAAAGTAATAAAAATCACAAAGGAAGTTAAATTACCCTAATCAAAACCATTATATTTCATATTGCAATTAATATACCATTGATATCATAAAATAAAGATTAAGACAAAAAAAATTGTTTTTCCAATATGGAAAGAATGGTTAAGGCTTTAAAAAGAGGAAGAAAAAATACGTATGTTATTGGAGAAACAAAATGTTGTTTTTTTGGTAAAAGAAATAATGATTATGACATTAAAAAGTGAGAGAAGAAATAAGGGATGATTAGAACATTAAAAAGGGAAGAAGAAATAAGTTATTGAAAAGTAGTTTGGGAATAATAACAAATTCAAAATGAAGAGTATTTTTAAAAGTTTATTTGCAAAATTCTAAAACAATGTGCTATATTTTGGTATAACAAAATTGCTAAAAATAATATTTATAAATAGAGTAAAATATCAAAGTTTATCTGTGAGAACGTGAATGACAGAGATAGACCACTTACTAACTATGTTTAGCTATGTGATAATACATGCAAATAGTAGTCTAAGGTCATTTATGAGAAATAAATAGTAATATTTTGTTGTATTTAAAAATATTTTAATTTATATAGAGATATTCGAAAACATGGCAAAAATGTTAGTAGTGGATGTAGTTAATCATGAAGGTCAAGTAGGAGAGAGAAACCTTGACACACCATGATGTATATACAGTTGGGGCAGACATTAATTTGGAATTTTGTGGGAAGTGTTTGTGTTGCAATCGGGAACAGATTCGATGAACAAAAACAAGAAACAACAACAAAATTCGGGTCCTCAAATCAATAATGATCCATATTGAAAAAAAAGAAAGAAAAAAAAGACAACAATTTGCTTCACCCAAAAAGATATTGCGGCGGCAAATTGACATAAAAGAAACAAAAGCTGCTTTTCAAAGCTTAGAAAGCTGAGCCTAAAACCATGCATGTGTGTATAGCTCTTCAGCGTTCCATTGTGACTTCAGTCGTCTTGCCTTGTAGCACTTTCCTTGTCTGCCGACATCATCACTCCCTTGTTATTACCCTCCACCTCTGCTTCTTTTTTCTTTTCGCAGGGTCTCGGGCTTCTCATTGTTTTGCCCATATTTGAGAGAAATTGTTTACATGTATTTTAGGAAAACTGTGAAAGTTATTAACTATGGTAAAGCTTCAAAAAAAAAAAAAAAAAACCATTATTTTTTTTAAAAAGAACTCTCATTAATCCAATTTTTACGCAAGTTTCTTAACACCTAAAATAAAAAGTAAAATTTCAAGTTAAAACTAAAGCTTTAAATTTTCATCGATATATCGATATTTCTATCAATACTTTTTGCATTTTCATGGGTTCGATGTCAATAAAAAGGGTTAATCAATATTTGCACTACATCTTAAAAAATCCACGAATCACAAAAAAATAAACATCAAAATGACAGTAATATAAATATAATATAAAGAATAGACATGTTTGCTTATTTGAAAATAATAACAAGGGAAATTGCATCAGATGACAAAAAAAAAAAAAAAAAAATTTAGAAAAAAGCACCGCATAACACATATTTTTTGCATATTGCAAATATGACAAATATGACAAGTAATTAGATATATCATAAGGCTATCAAATGACTATCAGAGAACTATCAAAAGGCTATTAGAGTGCTATCCACTTTTAAATTTGCTACTTATGCAATTTAGAAAATGTAGTGACATGTGCCCTATTATCATAATTTTTTTGCTACTTTTGCAAATGTCCTTAATAACAAATTTGTTTAATAATTTAAATTTATTTTTTTGAATTTATTTAAAAAAATTCATAAATAATCGTCAAAATAGAAGTTTTTGTAAAATTAAGAATAATTTTTACAAAATGTAACAAAACATCAAAACTATTTACAGCCCGTGTAACAAAGCCCATGAAGTTAGCAATTTTTTAAATATTTCAGATTTTCTCTTTTATCTTTCTTCTCGTCCTCGCTGCGATTTCTTTCATCGTCGTTCTTTTTTTTTTTCCCTGCGAATTCTTTCCATATCTTTCTTCTTTTCCTCTTTTTTTTACGTTGTTTAAATTTGGGTAACCAAATCCAAACGACTGTGTACAAAAAATTGCAAAATCTAAAAGATCGTGTATAAAGAATCTTCTTTTCTTTTATTTTTTACGTCGTTTAAATTTGAGTAACGAAATCTAAACGACCATGTAAAAAAATAACAAAATTTAAAAGATCATGTATAAAGAACCTTGAAAAAAATAATTTAGATTGGAATAGCCAAATGTAAACGATCGTGTAAAAAAAGTAAACGTTCGTGTAAAAAAAATAAATCATCGTGTAGACAAATCTAAAAGATCATGTACCAAAAGAATTAAAAAAAATCGTTTAGCCAAATCTAAACGATCATGTACCAAATTTAAATGTAACCAAATTAAATGATCGTGTAAAAAAATTAAACGATAGAATTTAAAAACTAAATTATATCTAAATCTAAATGATCAAATCTAAACGATCGTGTACCAAATAATAGTTAAATCTAAATGATCGTGTACCAAATATATTATGCGTGTTGTTGATGGGGCATTTTTATAATTTTTCACGGTGGGCCTGTGGGCTTTTTCTATTTTTGGAATTGTTCTATACAGTGTAAATATTTTGCCGCTTTGTTATATTTTTTAAAAGACCCCTAAAATTAATATATATCCATCAACATCGATATTTTAAACCTTGGTTAAAACATAAAATTTCACAAAAGCTGACGAAGTTCAAAATAAAATTTTCTCCTTAGAATATAATAAAACAAAATTAGTCAAACCAAAAAGAATCTCCCACTAATAGATCTATCAGACTATCTGTAAACTCAAAACCATAGGATCTCTAAAAGTCTCTTAAAAGTACTCATAGTTATCTTAGTTAAAAAGAAATTTTATTAGGAGTGTTAGTTATAAATGACATTTTAGGTAATTCCATGGTTTAAAACGACATAGTTGGTGCGTCATTGTTTTGTTATCATAATTAAGATGTCATGGTAGTCTTGAGCAAAGAAATGGGAAGAAGGGTGACTAGGTATTAATGTTAGTAGCAAAAGAGAAGTCAAAAGTCAAGATATTTTTAGCATGCGGGAAGGGAACTTAAGTGTCATGCCAAGAAGTGGAGTGGAACCAAATGTTGTAGCATGCAAACACATGAATAGAATGCAAGTAGGAGGTGTCAATAGATTAGCCATGCAAGGAGGAGATGTCAAGAGGTCAGCCATGAAAGGAGGATGTGTCAACTGGAAGCAATGCAAGGATCTCTATATAAAAGAAAGTTTGGAGGAGAAGTTCTTCCAAACCACTCTTGCTATATTTGGGTAATTTCAATTACAAGATCTCTTAAAATGAATCTAGTTTCTAGTATAGGGCTGTTGAATTAAAAAACATTAAGGAAGAAGTTAAACCTCTAAAAAAAAGCACTAAAGGTCATTTCTCAAGAAAATTTGAGCAGTGTTGGGTTCTTAAGAGCTAAATAATATATCATATGGAATTTAAAGTTGAAATTTGAAGGTAAAATATTTCAGACAATTCTGAAGAACTTTGTAGGTTTTTTCATTTGAGTTAGGTGTTTAGTTATTAACTTCCAAAGTGGGAAGTAAGATTTTGGACGAAACCTAGTTTTTGGGCATTGAACAAGGTTGGTCGAGCACAGGAGTGGTGCTGCAAGAAGGTTAAGGAGGAGGCTGTTTCAAGGTTGGGGGCTCAAGGGGAATGTCATGTGCTCGACAAGAAACACAGTTAACATGCCATATGTGCATAGCGTTGCACGTTTAAAGTGTGCAACCACAAGGCGTGCTACACCCCCGGTGCACGGTCAGCCATGTCACACCCCTTCCAAGTTACTTTCTCTCGACTCGAGAGACAACGTGATGTCAACCAATGTCGCTCCTCTTCTGAACAACGCCAATTGACCTTGACTACTAAATATTTTGGAATGCTAAACGACTTTGTGTAAATTAACTTTTGCAGTGACTTAACATGATAAACACCAATTAAACAAACTTTATTACGTAAAGTTCAAAACTGTTAAGGCTAAACGCCATGTACAACACAAGAGTGGTTATAAGTACTAACCAACAGCATCAAAAACTATCAACAACTATAGCAGACTGGAGACTACGATCAGGTTCTCGAATCATGATCTCTTCCTGGAAAGTGGCAAAACATTTGGAAAGAGTGAGCTAAATAGCCCAGTGAGTGACGATTTTATAAAACATAAACATAAGCATAAAATCTTAAGACTCTTTATGCTAAACTCTTTCTATCATTTATAAACTCCTTTGCTTTCTAAAATCAAATATTTACATTTTGTCTCTGTTAGTTATCTACCCTGGAAACTCGATCATGATAGTAGCTAGCTCGACCTACCGTGCCTAAAACTCGATCATGATTATATCATGGCTAAACTCGATCATGACAATGTCATGCTTGAACTCGATCATGATTATATCATGACTGAACTCGGTCATGACGATGTCATGCCTGAACTTGATCATGACGATATCATGCCTGAACTTGATCATGACAATGTCATGTCTGTACTCGATCAAGATAGCAGAGCGTTGTTCATATTATCCTGCCTGAACTCGATGGTAGCAGCTAAGTGGTCACCATAACCTATAGCCCTGAAAATTCTATGCACATTGACCGTAAAAAACTCGGTATATAGAAAAAACATGGTTTTCTTACTTAAAACCTTTCCCATTAAATTCATGCATTTCAAGTATCTTTCTAAAACAGTAACATTTCTATAAACTCAAAGCATACAATAATCATTGCTTTGCAAATCTCATCAATAAACTTGTCAATAAATCAATGCTTTGTTAAAACATTTGTAACTCATTCTTTGAAAACATTTTCAAGATTAGTACTTAGATACTTTTCAGAAACATGCTTGTAAATTGAGATATAATAATTTGCATAGTTCAATAATCATTCTAAAACATTCTTAAATAATAGCATGTAAAACTTATTTAGAAACTTTACTTAGAAATAATTTTGTCTCTCACAGATGGGTGATTAAACCCTTGACTTGTAAACTTGCCCTATGTCTTCTTGATCAGAAATAACGATAAATAATTCTATTTAATTCTCTTTTATCATAAAATATCAAAACTTCACTTAAATTTCCAAAATTCATCAAAAACAGCCAAAAATCACATGTTGGTATAGGCTGACATGCAGGGGGTGGGCAATAGAGGCTGCTATGCGCATGCAGGGCTTAGGCAATCCTTGCTGCGTGCTAACCTCACAAGGGCACGTTGCACGAGCCTCATTTGGCCGCATGCCTTACGTCTTGCATAGCCCTTCCTCGTGTGTGGCTTGCCTTGCCTTCCTCACGTGTAGGGTTTGCCTTGCGCATCCAGCATAAGCCCATTTGCACCATCCTAACCTTTTTGAACCCAAAATTCACACCCATCTCGCCTAGCAAACCTTGTTTAGACGCCTACCCTTGTCTAGACGCCTAGATAACCTCTTGGGAGGTTATTTTCTTCTCTTTTGGTTGTGGACCAAGCCTAAAATGCGTAGCCAAAGGACTTAGTCAATTTTTCCACTTTTTCATTTCACCTCCTTAAATTTTAACCATTTTTTCTTAACTTTCCTTCTTCTCACCTACCATGACACACTTACAATAACACTTCTTAAGCTTACTCATTCACCATATCTTCACTAAAAACTAACCTTTCAAACTCTTTTGGAAAACCCAAGTTTTCTTAGGGTTCAAGGTTTACAAGCCATTCGTGCGCAAGGCACGCTTGCGAGGTTAGCATACGCCCTAGGGCACTGTGCGCACACTAAGTTTTCCACCCATGCCTGCCTACCAACCCAGCCCCACATACCATTTATTGGTCTTTTCTAGTATTTTGACATTTTTGTTTGGAGTTTGGATGTTATCTGAATTAAACAAACTTATTGAATGATAAATATGATTGTTTCAGGTTAAAGAGATGTTTGAAGGATTTTCTAAACCAAGGGATTGAGCCACAAGTTGTGAGTGACTAAATGCATTTGAATGATTTCCAATATTTAATTAAAGTCATTTACAAACATGTTTTCAATTAAGATTACAATGAACATATTTGAGTAAGATGGAAATGATTTATAAGCATGCTTTGAAATTCCCAAAGTAATAGTTCTAATCAATTTAGAAAGATATTTGCAAAGCATGTGTTTGACAAATGAGTTTATGTTATACATGTTTATAAACTATTTTTCCAATATGCATGTGTATACACTACTGCAAAATCTGCTTTACTTAATACTTACAACTTTTACATACTTGACGTTTTTGTTAAAAAATGTCAAGTATTTACCATTTTAAAGAAAAAAATGTCAAGTATAGTTTTAAAAAAGCGGAGTATTCATAAAATTTATTGAACTATTTTACGTTAGCTTTTACTTGACATTTTTTTTCCGTCATGTATAGTTAACATTTACTTGACATGGAAAAAAAAGTCAAATATAGCTAACATTTTTATTTGACGCTTTTAAAATGTCAAGTATAAAAATATATACTTTTTATATATATAATTTTTATTTTTAGCATCAAAGGAAACTTAAAAAAATATTAAAAAAATTTCCCTCTTCACCTTTACATTTGCGTAAAGACCCTCTATTTTAGAAATCTCTCTTTACCTTCGTTTATTTTTTGCTGATTGACGGCTACCTTTGCATTCATGTTTACGTCGTCCTTCATTGCGTTCGAATCTTTAAATCATCTGCGTCGTCCTCCATTGACCTTTAAGTCATCCCCCATCAATGTTTACAGCTACATTTGAATCGTCCCCATTGGCTTTTGCATTGTCGTTTGTTAATTTTTGTCATCTGTGTTTGTGTTTACGTTTGGGTTTGGGTCCCTGGTCGTCAGCATCTCCTTTGTTACGTTGTCCATAAATTTGATATTGACGAAGATCTCCAATGCCGACCACTCCATTTGTCCCTCTACTGCTTGATTTTGCTGACTCGAAAGTTGATTTCACTACAAAGAACATCTATTTAACTTTTAGGTGCCAAACCCTAACAATTTTGGAGATAGGAATCTTACCCATTCTCTATCTTTTTAGTTACTTCTCAAAAACATTTTGAGATTTTACTTGGGTAATCTTAATTAGAAATTTTGTTAAGTTGTTAGATTTCACTTGGGATTTCACATGAGGTCTCTTAATTAGAAATTTTAGAACGTTGGGAGATTTCACTTGGTAGGTCTTAATTAGAAATCTAAGCTCAAATGTCCAATTAATTAATCATGTTAAGCCCTATCTTTCAATTTTATTTTTGTCTTTTCCTTTAATGACATGATGATTATTCTTATCTTGAATTGGAATTAGACAGCAATATATTGGACGAATATTACCAACTTTTACATACTTTTGAGAAAAATTTAGGTCAAATGCACTAAGTTTTATAGAAATTCCAATATCGTTCAATATGTTGAATGGGTGATATTTTCGTTAGTCAAAGTTGTTAAGTTCTATAGAAATATCAGTTTCCTACAATATTTATAAGTTGTATGAGCTACATAATTTTGAATATCCCAATTACACATGCATATTGGAAGCTTGTGCCGACTGAGTGGAATGAAAAAAATATATAATATGGTTGATGTATGTATATATCATTTCTCATTTTGAAATCATGCATATATTACACACTTACACTATGCTGTGGCTATCCTGCAGCAATCACAGTCAATCATGCATATATTGATACTTAGTGCATATATGTTGGTTTGGCGCTAGGATTGTTGCACTTACACACTTGGTTGCCATTTTAGGTCGTCAAGTTCTTTTTACTCACCTTTTGGTAGGCTATGAGTTGGAAAAGCTCACATTTAAGAATCCGATTGTTGTCTTTATAACTTAGGCATCTCTTGAACACTACTTAGATTGGTTTGGTACTAGAGTTATTGTACATAGGAACTTAGTTGCCATTACGGGTTGTTAAATCCTTTTTACTCACTTTTTTTGTAGGTTATTAGTTGGAAAAGCTCACGCTTAAACATCCTATTGTTTTCTTTACAGCTTAAGCACCTCTTGGACACTACATAAGTTGGTTTGGGACTAGAGTTGTTGCACTTAGGCACTTGATTTCCATTTCGGGTCGTTAAGTTCTTTTTACTTACTTTTTGGTAGGTTATGAGTTGGAAAAGCTCACACATAACATCCTATTGTTGTCTTGACACCTTTGGCACATTTTGAACACTACTTAGGTTGGCTTGCTACTAGGGTTACTTAGACACTTGGTTGCCAATTTTGGGTCGTTAAGTCCTTTCTAATCACTTTTTGGTAGGTCATGAGTTGGAAAAACAAACACTTAAGCATTATATTATTGTCTTTACAGCTTAGGCACCTCTTGGACATTACTTACGTTGGTTTGACACTTGAGTTGTTGCACTTGCACTTAGGCACTTGGTTGCCATTTCAGATTGTTAAGTACTTTCTACTCACTTTTTGGTAGGTCATGACTTGGAATAACTCATACTTAAGCATCCTATTGTTGCCTTGAACCTTAGGCACCTTTTCAATACTACTTAGGTTGGTTTGACAGTACGATTGTTGCACTTAGCACTTGCTTGTCATTTGGTTCGTTAAGTTCATTTTTCTCATTTTTTGGTAGCTTATGAGTTGTCATGCCTGAACTCAGTGGTAGTGGCCAACTTGAGGGGAGATTCCTAGGTCTCAGGATGGGCTTGTTGTGAAATGATTACTGCATATGGCATTGTAGCACTCGCTGTGAGAAATATGCTCATTAGACGCTGATGGAGTGTAACTCCCAGGTTTAAGAATGTGAATGTGGCGAGACACAACTGGATATCACAGGGAACTCGCGTGATACTAGCAAGAGCGAATCCTAGGTCAGCGAGGGGAGATTTTTAGGTTTCAAAATGACCTTGCGATTGTGATCGTTGTAAAGTTGATAACTTGTTGTGTGGTTATTGAATTGTGGTGGTTATGCGATATATATTAATTGTTCGCTGTGACAAACTTCATGTGTTATGACTTACTGCTTAATTTATTCTAGATTCCTTGTGATTTCCCCAAAAAGGTTTTCTTAAAGCTTATTGCTCACTAAATACTTTTAACTTACATTTTAAGTGTTTCCCTTCCTAAGATTTTTAGGCATTGAGGTCATGCGAATGTTAGTTTTGAGGTCGCGTAGCCAAGCTAAGGAGGCAAGGCAGAGTTTTTCCGTAGTCTTACTTGGCATGTTAGACATGGCATCTCGTCATGTGCTCAAGGAGTCGATTGGGAAGGGTGTCGCTTCTTATCAACCAAACCTCAACTATTCAGGGAAGAGAGGCGTGAGAATCTTAAATAGCTAAGGAGGGTAAGAAAGCCCTGGCGATTGTCATCTAGGTCGAGGTTGTGAGGAAAACAAGGTAAAGAAGAGAAAGAGAACCTTTACACCTCTAAGCACATGCCTCGAAGAGATAATTAAAGTGGCAAAGAAGAGGAAGGGGTCGTAACTAAAGAGGAGATCAAGTATTAGTGTCAAGAGAGTTCCACCAAGTCTTTTCCATTACGACACGAAAGGATGCACCTTGCTGGAAAAAGAAGGATGCGAGAAGACCAGAGGGTTTAGTTTGTACAAAGTAAAGTGTAATTTGTATTTGTAATTTGTAAACCTTTTCCTTGCCATTTCAGGTCTTTAAGTTCTTTTTTATCACTTTTTGGTAGCTTATGAGTTGGAAAAGGTCACAATTAAGCTTCTTATTGTTGTCTTTATAGCTTAGGTACCTCTTGGACTTTACTTGGTTTAGCAATAGATTTGTTGCACTCAAGGACTTGGTTTGCAAATCGGGTCCTTAAGTTCTTTCTTCTCACTTTTTGGTAGGTTATGACTCGAAACAACTCAAACTTAAGCATCATATTACCTTAGGCACCTTTTGAACATTACTTAGATATGTTTGGCACTACGGTTATTACTTTTAGGCACTTGCTTGCCATTTCGAGTTGTTGTAACGCCCCAAAAATTAAGATAATTTTGGAGTTAATTATCTTAATTTTGTTTAGTTAGATTTAATTTATTGGGCGTTATTTTGAATCCATTTAATGAGAATTATTTGATTTATGTGGGAATTGAAATTAATTAAATATTTGTTGGATGAATATTTAATTAATTAGAGGTTTTGTCATGTGGTGTTGAGTTTTTGATTAAATGGTAGGTTAAAAGGATTAAGTAAAGTTGTGGTTTTTAGTGTTATTGAGATTGAATTAATTAAATAATTATGGATGTTATTTAATTAATTTGTGGGTTAAAAGTTTGTTGGAGATTTAATAATTATATGTATATGTGAATATATATATATATAAAATTATTATGTTAAAGGAAAAGATAATTATATTTGTTGAAATGTAATTATTTAAGGAAAAGATAATTGTATTTTGGAGAAAAGATATTTAGTAAGGGAGAAAAAGTAAAATAATTATATTTTGGGAAAATATAATTATTTGTAAAAGGATAATTATTTTGGAGAAAGATGAAAAAATAATTAATTATTGTGGAAGATAATTAATTATTTTAGATGAAGATAAAAAAATAATTAATTATTGTGGAAGATAATTAATTATTATTTTGGAGAAAGATAAAAAATAATTAATTATTGTGGAAGATAATTAATTATTTTAGATAAAGATAAATAATAATTAATTATTGTGGAAGATAATTAATTATTTTGGAGAAAAATAAATAATAATTAATTATTATGGAAAATAATTAATTATTCTGCAGGAAGATAAATCTTTATTATGGAGTGGAGTTGTTATGGTTGAGTTAAGATAATTCATGTTGGAAGTTATAAGTGATTTATTGGAAAAGATTTGATTGATTAAATTAATTGAGGATTTAAGTTAATTTGAGTTTTTGGAGGGAAAAGTTGGTTTTGGTGGAATTGGATTTAATTAAGTATATATATGTGGATATATATATTTAATTAATAATATGGAAAAGTGAAGTTAATTATATCATGGAATATAATTATATTTTTTGGAAAAGAAGATAATCCATGAGAAGAGAGATGGTTGATTTGATTGGACAAGAAAAAATATATATTTATAATGGTTTAAATAAATATGTGTATATTGTAGATTTTTGTGAGAGAAAAATAATAATAATAAAAAAAAGTATTATTATTATTATTAATGGTTATAAATGTCTAAGATTTTGTGCATTTAAGGCATTTATTTAGGAAAGATAATGGGAATAAAGATATATGTATATTTTTTTGTTATTATATATGTATATCCTAAAAGGAAAAGGAAAAGGAAATAATAATAATAATAAATATTATTGTTATTATTTGGGTCTATAAATAGCATTGGAATGCTTAAGTTAGAAAGTAAAGGAAAAGGAAAAAGATTCTTTATCGCCGCCTCACGAAGTTGTATTTAAGATTGGTCTCTTTGAAAGTTTGAGGATTTAAAGTGATGAATTTTTCCATTAAGGATAAGAGGATTTTTCAACCTCCATCTGAGTAACCTTGGTAAGCTAAGGTAATTAAATTAATAATTTATTAATTTAATTTTATACCTTTTTGAAGTTTCTTTAAAGGTTCAATTGGCTAATTTTTGAAGATTTAAATCTTGATTTTTTCCCAATCAAGGTTGAATTGGTTTCAATCCCTTTTGTTTGAGAAGTTAATTAATTTGGGAGAATTAGCCAATTGCTAATTTCATTAATTAAGATACTGAGTTTTTCTTTTATGATTAGGATCAAGTTAATTGGAGAATTTTTACTCTCAGCTAGGGAGTACCTTGTTTGGCTAAAATCTCCAGGTAAGAGATTCTCCTACTATACCTTCGAACTGAAGTTAAGAGACTGCATGTATTTATGATTATGCATTGATAGTATCTAAAATGCATAACTTGATGCTATTGATAATGACTGTCATTGTATGGATGATTGATGTTGATGACTGATGTTATGTTAATGACTAGTAGATTGTTGTTGATGATTGTTGATGCTGATGTTGATCGATTTATTAATCACATGATTAAGGACGTTAAGATTAATATCCATGCCATGTTATGATGTTATGTTGTGCTACATGCTATGGATAGGGTGTTCTGTTAACTTTGTCTATTAGAGTCGTACCTGCATGGGTGTCCTTCAGGATCACCACCTTTATAAGACTGCGTAGTCTGACGGGACTGCCAATCTGGCCATGACATAGACATGATTCGAGTGATTCGACGGGATCACTCGCAACCCGATTGTCTTAGTGTTTCCTTCGGGTACACTAAAGACCAGATTGTCCTAGGTGTTCCTTTGGGTTCACCGAAGACCAGATATGTTCCTACAGGATCACAGATTGCACGTGTTCGGGAACGTGCCAGCTCTTGGGTACCACTTTTCAGGACTCTAATTGGAAGTTAACAAACACCTAGCGGGACTAGTAGTAGGTCCCTTACTGAGTATTTGTTTATACTCACTCTTTCTATGTTTAATATTTCAGGCGAAGGTAAAGGTAGAGGAAAGCTGGCGAGCGACAGAGAAGGATTCTTGACATGCCATATGGGGACTTAGTTTTGCTTTCGCATTTATGTTTCAGTGTTTCAGCATTATGTTTTTAATGAAAATTTAGTCTTCCTTCGTTTCAAAAAAGTGTCTCTTGTCATTGGTTTTTTTTAGTAATGACCTCAGCTTAGTATAAAGAGTTGGGTCGTTACAGTTGTAATGTCCTTTTTCTCACTTTTAGGTATCTTATGAGTTGGAAAAGCTCACACTTAAGTGTGATTACTCCCTTTACGACTTGGGCACCTCTTGGGCACTACTTAGGTTGATTTGGCACTAGAGTTGTTCCACTTAGACACTTACTTGCCATTTCGGGTCGTTCGGTTCTTTTTTCTCACTCTTGGTAGGTTAGGACTTGGAAAAGCTCACACTTAAGCATTCTATTGTTTTTCTGACACATTAGGAAGCTTTTGAATAACACTTAGGTTAGTTTGGCCCTAGGGTTGTTGCATTTACGCACTTGCTTGCCATTTCGGTTCGCTATGTTCTTTTGTCTCACTTTTGGTAGGTTATGAGTTGAACAAGTTTACACTTAAGAATCCTATTTTTGCCTTAATAGCTTAGGCACCTTTTGGGCACTACTTGGTTTGTGTGGCACTAAAGTGATTTTACTTAGGCACTTGTTTGCCATTTGGGGTCGTTAAGTTCTTTTTTCTCACTTTTTGTTAGGCTATGAGTTGGAAAAACTCTGAATTAAACATTGTTTGGTTTGTCTAGGAGTATTCGTAGTTGATGGTCGAAGTAAGAAGGTCATCATGAAAACAGCCAACATTACATTTCGTCTATTCAAGAGTTGGTTCGCGACATACTATAATATGCATTGTTAATTTGTTTGGTATTATAGTGTCCTTTGCAAGTAGGTACTATCAAATGTGTGTATTATGTTATGAGATACATGCAGGAAATTATCACTAAGGACACAAGCATTATCTCTAATGCGGTATGTTTTTAAACTATTTACATAGTAACGTTATAAATAGTATAATATGACCAATTTTTACTTTTAATAATAAGTCTATTTGACTTTTTATGTTTGATAGATTGATACAAGAAGATTGTACTTGCAACTTGAATTGGATGAAGTACGAGGAGAGTAAGATGAATTTTTAGCTCGGTACATATGATAGACACACCTAAATATGTTCTTGTTAATTTTGTAAATCGCTAACATATGGGAATGCTCATAATTATTTTTGTGTAAATGTTTTGTTCATAGTCATTATGCTTATATACCTGAGGCAAAAGATGTAAGGAGATAAACTTTAGTTTTGGTATACCAGATGTTTTTGGTCTAGTGGTAACACTACTCAACAATGAAAAAGGATTGGGGTAGGGGTTCATATAAGATAGATTTTATTATTGTAAATTTTGGAATAGGCCACATATAGGAAATTTTAGTTGGATATAGTGGATTGAAATTATGTAATTGTTGATGACATATTGTTGAAGAATGAAATAATTGTTGGGATACTTACTATTTGTCCTAGTTGGAGAGTTTATTTTGTAAATGGATCTGTTTTATTGAAATAAATATTTGTAATGTAGGAAATGAGAAATGGAAAATTAGGTATGTTTAATATATTCATAAATGGTATATATTACATTAAATACATGACAAGAGTTAAATAACGTGTCAATTCTTCAGTATCAAGTATACTATTTTACTTGACATGTAAAATGAATCATGTATATTATTTTACTTGACATGCACATAATGTCAAGTACACAATTTTACTTGACGTGTAAATAATGTCAATTATACTATCTTACTTGATGTGTTAAAACCGTCAAACATAACATCTTACTTGACACTTAAAAAACGTCAAGTAGACTATTTTACGTCAAGTATGATATCTTTGTTGACTCGAAGATGGCATTACGTAACATAATTCTAGAAGGATTTTTAGAGTCAAGTAATGTGACTATACTTGATAATTTACTTGACGCTTTTAAAAACGTCAAGTATAGGTTTACTTGACACTGTATTAATGTCAAGTAATTAAATTTTTGTAGTAGTGATAAAACATGACTTTTGGAAACTTAAAATGCTTTCCAACAAGCTGTGCCAGAATTGTAATAAGTTACCTTTGAATATGCACATATATGGTTCTCGTACTGATGTGAAAGTTTTAGAGGGCCTATAGTATGGGTACATTAGTGTAGGCTCCAGAGCTCAAGGCAGAACGTTCAACTAATGTTGACCTATTGGTTAATATGGACAAATGTTACAGTTGGGATATGAAGATAGTTTATGTACTTTAACATTTATGAAATTATTGTAAAGGCTTAAACAATATTCATGAGATAATGATGTGCTTAAAGTTGTAGTTTCATAATGATTTATGATAACTCATGAATTGTAAAAGCTTTACATTCAACATCACTATTTGGTAAAATATGTTTTAGAAAAGCATCACCCTACAACAAAATAGCCTTTCAATAACATTTTTTAATAACATAGATTATAAAATGTTATTAAAGAAAAGAAAATATAGGCACGGGTAGGAATTAGAAAAAAGAAAAGGAAAATGGGCACGAGACTAAAACGCAACTTAGAGAAGAGAAAAGAAAAGAAAAGTTCAATCTCTCGTCTTCTCCGATCGATCTTTCATCTTATTCGATCAGAAAAAATTCGCGTGACCTAGCCTAATTGGAACCCAGAAGGCGCACCTCCTTCTTCAATCTCTCTTCTCCGATCTCTCATCTTCTCCGACCGATCTTCCAACTTCTTCTATCTCTCTTCTTCTTCGGTCTGTCATTTTCTTCGATCTCTCATCTTCTTCATTCTTTAATCTTTTGAAAAAGTTTTTTGAAATAAGTTGTTTCACCTTTTCTTTGCTGAAGAGGTTGCTCTGAAATCTCAGCATCTTCACTTCTGCCATATGTACTCAGAGAATATTATTTTTGTTCCAAGTTGCAATGAACTTCCTTTATTGCAGATTCTTTTTGGTGCCTTGTACATTATAAATCTACGAATTGTGCATTATCCTTGCTTGAGCTACACTTGTCTGGTAGTAATGTTGAACGACTTTGGAATGGAACAAAGGTTAGTATATATAATATAAATGCTAATTGATATATTATCTGTCTCAAAATTTTGCATCGACATATGCTAAATGTATTAATTGTGTTGAGGACTCCTTAAATTTCTTCCCTACATTTGAAATGAATGAGAAAGTCACGAGTTCTGATGTCTGAAAGTAGTAGAATGAAATCCTACTTAAATGTTTTTTTTTTCATATTGTTATGAATTCCATATTTTTCTTCACCTAAAAGATAATAAAATTGTTTCTCCATGAGTCCAAGGACATAATTAACACACAGTGATCAACATAAATCTCAAAGTCGAATTCTTCTTTGCAAATTAGTTTGTTTTCTATCATCACAAAACTGAATATTATTTAAACTATATTCAATAAATTATTATATGTCTGCATTACAAAATTAATGTCTAACAGAGGAGATGCAATTGATTTGTTTTGCAACAGAAATTTAAAAACTTGAAGGAGATTGATGCAAGTGATTCAAAGTTTTTGGTTGAAACCCTTAATTTTTTAGAGCCTCGAAACCTTTGACAATTGATTTTACGAAATTTTGGAAGACTAAAAGAGGTTCATTCTTCAATAAATAGTCTCCATCGTCTAATTTTAGTAGATATGAAGGGTTGTTTCAGAAGCTTCTCGTTTGCTACCACTTGCAAATGTTTGAAAAGTTTAGAGTTTTAACCGTGGTCTAGAGTTTTTTCCAGAGTTTGAATGTTTGATGGGAGATTTGATTGAACTACACATTGATAGGACTTTCATAAATGGACTTTCTCCCTTAATTACTAATCTATTTGGCTTGGTTTTATTGAACCTGAGGAATTGTATTGGACTTTCTACTTTGGCAACTGAAATTGTTAGCTTGAGTTCACTTAAAACTCTCATTCTGAATGGTTGCAAAAACTTGGACAGAATTCCACCAACTTAGTTTTAGAACTTGAATGCCTTAATACAACATAATCTTTTACTTGTTCTACTTTTTTTTTTTTTGTTGCAGAATATAAACTACGTGCCTTAATACAACTTAGTGGGCAATACATTAGTTGTTACAATCTCAACCTTATCTTTTGATCTTTAAAACCCTCATTTTTTCATAGACTTTATGAAAATTTACAATCGAATTGAAAACTGTCTCGCTCTTGTACTTTAAAAATCCCCTGCAATTCACTGTAATAGCATTTATATTCATTGGATCTTATCTGAGGTCTAAATGTGGTAGACAATTGGGTGGATGATGCTGGTTGTAGGAGTAAGGTTTAAAGGATAGAAGTTATATGACTAACCAGCGGGTTTTGACTTGTACAGAGAGAAGAAGAAAAGAGATTAGAGGGCTAGATAACCAACAACTAATGAGGCAATAAGTAAATGCTTGGGAGATTATAACATGCAGACCGATTTATAAAAGGTAATTGCAGACGTTACCTAATTTGAGATAAGACTTGAGAGAGTTTATAACAATATTATTCTAAATACTTATTAGATATGCATCTATAATGTATTATGTTGAAGTTCCTTTCTTGGTGGAGGTTGTATTTTGAGATTGTTTTCTCCAAGATGATCTTTGGTTGATCTCTTTCATGATGCCCTTGAGAAGGGTTTACTAGTAAATTTGATGTTGATTTTTGCTTTGATTACTTTGTTTGTAGGGTGGCACTTTGTTTTGTTTCTATTTCTTGAGTAGTTGATACATCTTCTTGGTTAATGGGTATTGGATCAAATTGGACGATGTCTTTAGGTTGAATTATTTCTTCATTTCTCTCTTCCACAATTGGTTGTTTGTTAAGATTACTCTTTGAGTGAGGTATTTTACATTCCATGTCATAGCAATGATTATTTTTCTTGTGAGTTGCAGCACTTTCAGTTTCTTGTGGTTTTATGTCTAATCCTTCTGTAGGATTCTACCAATTTGCTGCATCTAAAAAACTTGTTATATCTAGAGATTCATAACTCGAGGGATGGTTAGTGGATTTGTTATGAAAAGGAATGTAGTTTTCATCGAATATAACATGTCTAGAAATGTAAACTTTATTAGACTTTGGATCTAAAAACCTATCTATATCCGTTGAATCTTTATTAGCGAACTATCGTAGACCTTTTTTCCTGTAGTGTTGTTTAAGTTTGTAAATTTTAATGTGTAGGAGTTAGGTCTGGACAAAGCTTACCTTAGTGAGACTCTTTTCACATTCATATTTCTATTCTTTGTTGCGGTAAGTGGTATCTTGATGGTGTCGTCTTTCAATTGTTATTCTAATTTCTTCCTACCACCCTGCATTTCTTACGTTGCACAATCTTTACCTCATTGTTGTGCAACTGTGATGAGCGTCCTTGAAAATTCAAGTCTTTTACCAATCAATCATGAATCAATTTTCTCATTTACATTTTATAAGTTGTTGATGTTAATGGGATTATTACTTTGTTAATGTTACCTTCGTATGCTAGTATTATCAATTTCACTTTCGGTAGAGTTGGTTCTCAATTACATTTCATGTTCTTGTAGCAATAATTTAAAGATATAATGTTTCAAAAAGATTGGGTTCATTTGAACAGGTAAGGGAATGTCAATTTTTTAGCTAACTAAAATGGATTAATATAGTTAGTTATATTAATTGCAAACTTTGATTTTTTTAATAGAGCAACCAATGAATATATAAAGGGAGCATGGAACTTTGTGAAACAAGTAGAGAACATATTGGGTGGAGTAGATAAAATTCTGTGTCCATGCAAGACATGTAGGAACATGAATCATCAAACCTTTGATGTTGTATATGAACATTTGGTTATAAAAGGTATGGATCCTACTTATAGGTTTTGGTACCATCATGGTGAAGAAGTGCCGGTAGCGTGTATGTTTGATGGTTATCCCTTTTGTAGTACTTCTTTCATGAGCGACGAAAAGGTTGATGAACCATTCGTAAATGATGTTAATCAAAAGGTCGTAGATGTAAACACTTCCTTGTATCCTCATTGTACAAAATATACAAGAATGTCAATTGTGGTATCTTTATATAAGATAAAGGCTACTAATGATTGGACTGATAAAAGTTTCACAAGCCTTTTAGAGATGTTGCACGATATGCTACCCCCTAACAATGTTATCCCAAAATCTACTTATGAAGTAAAGAAGTTCTTAAAAGTATTTGGTCTACGATATGAAAAGAGTCATGCTTGTCAAAATGATTGTTTCTTGTTTACGAAAGAGAATAAAGATTTAGAGACATGTCCAATTTGTGGGCATTCTCAATGGAAGGTGGATAAGCACACCAAAAGAATGAAATGGGGTGTTTCAACAAAAGTGTTAAGATACTTTTCGTTGATTCCAAGATTGAAACGAATGTTCCAAATGCATGATGTTGCAAAATTACTAACATGGCATATGAACCATAAAAGCAGTGATGGGAAGATGCGTCATCCAGTCGATTGTTTTTCATGGGACTCAATTGATGTAAAGTGGCCCGACTTTTCGAATGATCCATGAAACTTGAGATTCGGTCTTGCAACCGATGGTTTCAACCCATTCTCTAACCTTACTAGTAAGTACAGTTGTTGGCCAGTCATGCTTGTAGTAGGTATAGAAACAAGTTTAGTAGTAGGTATAGAAATAAGTTTAATCTTAAAACCTTTATTGATATCTCCTTGAGTATGATTTTCAGGCAAAGAGCAAGACGTTTAAAGATATGAAACAGAAGCAACTTCCTCACACATGTAGTCGTAGAGGCTATGCTCGACTAGTTAAAGATTTGGTATAATTTTATGTAATATTAATAGAATTTTTATATTTAGCATATGTAGCTAATATATAACTCATTATTGTGCGTCTATGTAGAAAAACTCTTCTTTAACTCTGATTACATGAGTAGATGTTTGGACGAAGGCACATGTGAAGGAAGATGGAACACCTATAAACTCGCAAGTGGTCGACACTCTGATTGCTTTAATTTTTGTATTGTTTATAGTTGCTGCCATATTTAATAGTTGCTGTCATATTGTATAGTTGTTGCCATATTTCATAGTTGTTGCCATTTTCTTATTCTGTTGTTGCCATATCTTATAGTTGCTGCCATATTTTATATATGGGTAACTACATCTTGTTGTAGATCTTGTTGGGACTATCGACATCTTGATGTAAATGTTGTTGCTGCCATTTTTTATAGTTGCTGTCATTTTTAATGTTTCAATCTCTTGTTAGGTTGCTGCCCATTGAGTAATGAGATTTAGTTGAAGTAGGTCTTAAATGTTGTGACTTTCCCTAATGCCTTCTCTCCCACCTCCCCCAATGATCTTTTTTATTCCTACTTTTGTTTACTATTGAGTATTGATTTGTATTTGGATTATTGCCGTTTGAGTATTTATTTCTTCAAATAAATGACTTATTTGATGAAATATTCTTTATTTGATGAAATATTCTTAGATGCCACTTGTTTCAAGTATCGATTTGTAGTTGGATTTTAAATGACTGCCCATGATTGCTGCCCATGTTTTTAAATGTAGTTTGATTGTTTCCTTCTACTAAATGACTTGTTGTGACTGTCTTATGCCCCTCCACCCACCCCCCACCCACCATGACTTTTGAATAGTTACTATGATTTTTGGTTAGGAGCGTATTGAACAAAATCGTGTGGCTTCTTCGAGTAGTATAATTGATGATGCAATTAGTAGAGTTCTCGATCCGATCAAGGCTATGTAAGAGGACTAAGATTTGGTGTGACTCTATCGAAGGTGTCTACATCAATTCACAAAGATAAAACCATTACATCTCTTGAAATAAAATGTGACAACTTAACTTCGGATGTAGATGAGTTGAAAAGTATGGTAGCTTCCTTACTAAAGGACAAGGTAAATTTGTCTTAATACTCTTAAAAGTTCTTAAATTTTGTTTATAGCACATTTTGACATTGTTGTTTATATAGGAAAAAACAAGTGATGACAATTCTAATCATCTTGTTAGAAGAGTACCATCATCGGTGCATATTCGTACTCCTACTCCTACTCCAATCATAAATTTCCCACCGGTAAATTCTAATCATCTTTGTTATTTTAAATTATTATTGTTTGAGATTTTTATAACCATATTATTGTTGAAAATAAGTGTTATTACCAACACTCCCTATAAGTGCTTGCTACTAGATTGGGTTTGTTTAGGAGATGTTATTGCTAAAGGTAGATGGTCTTTCAATGATCCATCTATTCTTATCCAACATTGTACCTCTTGGCCCCAACGCAGTTCGTGTGTGGATTGATACGGTGAAAATACCAAATTCCTTCTTATGGAGGCCTACCTTTGACATTATTATTATTGATGATGCTTTGAGCACTACTGTAGCATGACCAATGGATAAAGTCAAACTATGTAAGAAATTTTATTTACTTTGTGAATTAGGTATTTATTTAGTTCTCTAACTAATTTATTGTTAGAATTAGGTAATGATATTTCTTTTTATTTTTTTGTTAGGTAATTGATGTGTGGAGAAAACATTGGAGCAACACATATATGTTGGATAATTTAACAATTGCTACAATTTGAACATCTTTTTTTATCCTATCAAAATTTTGGGACTTTGGAACCTAATGTTGATGATATGAAGTCATTTTAACTAAATTAAGAATTTACTTGTCCTAATAGTTAAGGACTTTGAAACTTAGTGTTGATGATTTGTATGTTATAAATTTGAATATTTTGGTTATAATTATGATTGTAGATCTTAATGAATGTGAATTAGACCTTAATAGTATGGAAAATTACGACTTCATATGTAAATATCTATACGATTACGACGACAACATTCATAAAACGCAACAAAAAATTGTTTATAGCATTTTTTCAAACAGCTATTGAATGATTTTGATAACGCTTTTCAAATGTAACAAAAACGCTACAAAAAATCTTTTTAGCATTTTTGAAATGTTATTAAAAACGCTATTGAAATATTTTTATAGCGCTTTTCTAACGCAAAACAAAATGCTATAAAATGTCTTCTATAGTTTTTTCAATCTTATTGAAAACGCTGTTGAAAGTTTATAGCAATTTTTTAACGCAATAAAAAACGCTATAAAATCGTTTCGATAGCATTTTTCCTCACGTTATAAAAAGCATTTAGAGCATAACATTTGTGATATCGTTTGGGACATCTTATAGCGGTTTGCATAGTGGTGAAAAAACACTATGAAAAGTTATGGACTTTCAATAACATCGGCTACGACAACATTTCGAAAACGCTATTGAAAATCGTCGATAGCGTTTTTTGGATGCTATCTTAACTGATATTTCTTGTAGTGAGATTACTCATTGAATGTTCCAATACATTCTTTCAAAGTTGTTTTCTCACTTTCCAAGTATTGATTGTGTGTTCCCTCAAGCTAAGCATATTGCTGCCAAGCTAAGTATTTAGACTAGAGTCCCTGAGGTAACAAAGATAGTCAGTCCTAGTCGGTCGGTAAGAGTTGTCAACATATTGCAGTGCTTGCCAACTCTCACCCCTCTTTTAGGATCATTAATAGGTGGTTCCAGGAAGGGGTATGACACTATCATTGTGTATTAATAGTCAAATACATTTTTTATTTAATAATTAATTGTATGATAATTACAACGGTAACTATAAAGATTTATTGTATTCATAATCTATCACTGTGTGTTAATAGTCAGATAAATTTAAGATAAATTTAGGTTTTTATTTTGGTCGTTGAGAAAATTTGTGTAAAATTTTGATCAATGAGCGTATTTTTTTTTATAAACTCTTTTTAAGCTCAAGGGTATTTATAAAAAAAAATTCATAGTTTAGGGGTATTTTTGAAACAGAACTTTAATGGTTTCATCCAAAACTAACGGCAAGAGTATTTTGTTAACTCTTTTTAAAAATTTAAGGACATATTTGAAACTTTTGAAAGTTGTGAGGGGTATTTTTGACAAAAACTGTAAAGCTTATGTGCATTTTTTTGTGATTTAACCTTTTTTTTAAAAAAATAAAAGTAAATTTGTACTCTTATTTGAGATTAAGAAGTTGGAATAGTGAAAATGACGTTAGTGGTTGATCTATCACATATTAGGTAGTGTTTGATGACCTTATTGTGAAGCCAACCTTCTAAAGTGGAGGTTGTGAACAAGGAAGCTAAGAATAAGCATACGCGTTCTAGAGTAAGGGGAGTTAAAATGAATAAGTATAAGGATGATACGTTATGATGAAGGGGCATGCGTTCTAGCTTAATGATGCAAAGAAGAGTTTGTATTTTAAGCTAGTCGAGGAAGGACCAGGAGAGGAATGAAGTTACGAAATTTTAAGAGGATTTACTATTCTGCATTAGTCAGTTTCTTACATATAAGGTTATGGTTAAGTATGATAGGAGAAGATACTAAATCTACACGTATAAGGCATTAAGTAGGAGCAGGAAAGCTAAGATGCATCTAAGGATAACCAATCCAGTTTAGGATTACTATAAATAAGCCTCGAGGGTTCAAAAAAAGAGATAAGAAAATTTTAAGTGCAGAAGCTCTGCCAAAAGAGCATCAGGCGAGAAGAGAATATCTTGAAGTTAGGCGATAAGAGGGATTTAGAAGGAAAGGAAGAGTTTAAGCTTTGTAAGTGACCTTTCCAAAAGAAGAACTGAGATTTCCAAAGCTTTTCTTTCAAAGTCTTGTTATGCTATGCATAGTACAATACATGTTATAATCATGTTTGTGATTTATATGAAAAGTATGACTATTTGGAAGAATGATTTCAAGTTGAAATATTTCCAAGTTAAAGTATTTTATGAGGCTTGTATGAAATGCTTGTATGCGAGTAAACCAATAGTTTTATTCCTATCATGAGCTAGCTATTATGTGCACATAAGAGTTAATGCTACCATGCGTTAAAAGGTCCACCATGGATGAGAAGGTGGCTGAATACATTGTGATGTCCACATTCGAGCTGATCACCTAAGCAACAAGAATTAAACTTGTAAATCTCCAAGGGATGCTGATAATGATACGATTTTTTACAGTAGTCTATGCATGGGAATGGTTCAATGTCTTGGTAAAAGGAATAAGTAGAGACTAACGTGGAGTTTAATAACTTTAACACATGATGAGACATTGTGAAGTTGATCTTACAAAATGAAATTAAACATGTACTTGTATTGTCATGCCCTCCCCCCAAAAAAAAAAGTCACTTTAGGCGACCTAGTAGAGGCGTGCCTAGACACTCAACGCATATCACTCTGCGTGATAAATGCTTAACGCCTAGTAAGCGAAACAACTTCTTAGACCAGTCTTAATGCAAGGTTTAAACTTTAAACTCAAGAGACTTTTACAACACAACGCAGCGGAAAAATAACTTAACATCTCCATTGATTTATTCTTTGGTTTCCTTGCCTAGTCTTCAACATATAAGCTCTTAAGCTCTAAGCAATAAGCATAATACAATGCAACAGAATACAATAACAACACCATTTCACTTTCATTAACTTTAAACCATGTGTTCTACAATCATAAAGTGTAGAACACAAGGTCCAACTTCTCTACTTTACTTGCTTAGCCTGATCGCTTAGCTTCTTAATACAAGGGCTTAACTTCCCCAAAACTGAGATGCAACCCTTTCTTAATATAATAAATTCCAAGTAACTGAAAAAAGATGGTCTGGTCAACTTTCTTCTGTCAAAACTTATCTTACCCTTTTATTGGCCTTAATGCCTGTTCACTTGGGGAAAGGAGAACGTAAAACATAAGTTGAAGACTTAGTGAATGAAGTTTTTAAAAATACCTTTTGGAGAATATAATACAATCACATAAATTTATTTTCATTTCATTAAACACAGGCTCAGGACACCTCATTTCATAAATCATAGAAATCACACATTAGCTTCCGCTTATTCCTTTCTACCATGAACATGAGCCATTCTCTAAGCAAAGACTATATGTATTCACTCTTGCCATCACTCTTTGTTTAGACTACTATGATGTTCACTCCATCACAATACCTAAGAACTTTCCTGATTTACTTCTCGTTGCACAGTTCGTCTACACAACGCCTTTATACATTTTATGCACACCACATAATATCTTCTCACTTGACAGGAATAAGGCTAATGGTTTATTCACACACAAGCAACACAATTATCACATAGAAATCAATAGTTTTCTCTTTTGAAATAACAACATAAAAAACAACACAACAATATGTAGATATACAGAACGAGTTATGCATAACTACAGACTCAAAAGGAATACTTTCAAGTACATCTTTTCTTTAAGAAGATTATTCAAAAAGTACTTATTTTACACATGAAGGTCACTCACGAAAACACCTGATTCCCTTCTTCTTTAAATGCTAGCTTTACTTCTCTTTTTGTCTAGCTTCCACAACAAAAGCTCAACGCTTAGCACTTCCTTGGAAACTTCTAAAAGAAGACAATACTTCCTTTGATCCTTTCAATCTTATTTATACTAATCCTTTTAACTGGTTCTTCTATTTATCTGCCAATTCCTGCTTACAACTTTACACGTACCAACTTATTGCCCGTTGCTTATTATTTATAGTGTAATGCAACGTTTTCATGGGTATGTCATGTTAAGCTCTAAAGTGGGATACTTAGTAGGTGATTAGAATAGGAACATGAGAGAAAAGGTGTCTTCCTATCTGTAATGTTGATTTCCAAATGATAAACATGTAGTACAAGTTTTTCTCTCACTTGCTCTAATGTAAGCGAAGCGAGAGGTTTCCTGAGTAAGCCAAGGGAACTTAGGAAATTCTTATGAAACCATAGTTATAAAGATCACGTCTCATCTAGGCGGTATACAATTTCTATACAAGTATAAAATAAAAGTGTAAGTGTATGTATTAAACCTAATATCTACACTAGATAATATATAAAAGGTGGCAAGAAGTGGTGGAAATGTGGAGAGTGAACTAACTTATTTTAAAGAAAGTGTGAAGGAATGTAGTTGTGTTGTAGGTGATTAAGCCATGCGATAGTCCTTACTGCAACAACGATTACTTAATCATCTTCTTCTTAAGGTAAACACTTCTCAGTGTTTAAATACCATACTTACTCCCCTCTTTAGGATGAAATGATAAAGAGTAATTAGGCGATATCTATCTAGAGTTCGTTACTAGTAACTGTCACATTACCTTTCTTTTAAGGGTGACAACCTCTTAGCGCCAAGTTACTACACTTGTTATCCTTTCGAGACATAAATGATAGAGGTTTAATTGCCATAATGGTGTTTATTCCCAAACTCCTTCCTATGTGCATTTAGCCATGTCCGTGCTACTTACCCTCTCGAGAAGTTGGAGAGAAGCACTAGCCAAGCAATGGATTGAAGCTCAGCTAAATGTGGTGAACCTTATAAACTAATTCTCTTATCATAAACTTATCACAAGCCTAAACTACTTATAACACTTTAGCAGATGAACAATAAAGAAATGATAGATTGAAAAAGAATAAAGTTAGAATGTTTTGACAAATGTAGACCTTACGACCATGTACAATATAATTGCCAAGATTACTATGAAAGTACAAGATG